>NC_133524.1:146485000-147766250 GCF_049354715.1 Callithrix jacchus
ACTATAAGGTTATAGTCACCAAAACCTATAAAAATAGGCACATAGACCAATGGAGCGGAGTAGAGAAACCAAAAATAAACCCAAATACTTAGAGTCAACGGATCTTCGACAAAGCAAACAAAAACAAACTGGGGAAAGAACACCATTTCAACAAATGGTGCTGGGATAACTGGCTATCCACATGTAGGAGAATGGAAACTGCATCCTTATCTCTCACTTTATACAAAATCAACTCAAGATGGTTTAAGAACTTAAACCTAAGACCTGAAAATACAAAAATGATTTTTTTTTTGCTTTTTAAAAAAGTGTTGTTTGTTGTGAAATAGAACATACAAACAAAAATGTATATAGCCAGATTAACAAACTGCATAAAGCAAACATTCATGTAATGCTCATCCAGATGAAGAAAGATAACGTTGCTAGCACCCCAGATAGCACCCACATGTCCCTTCCCAATCACTGCACCCACCCCCTGCTCCGCACTCCAGGAAACCACTAGCTTGACTTTCCAGCAATCACTTGCTTATGTTTATAGTTTTGCCACTTAACTAGAGATACCTAAACACACTATAGCTTTGCCTATATTTTTGAACTTAATATAAGTGAGATCATATATAGTCTTTTGTGCATGGCTTTCTTTCATTGTTTGTGAGAGTGAGACACCTTTCTATTATCTCAAAAAGCTTTCTCCTTCCCTTTCGTAGTCAAACTCCTCCCACCCCTCCCCTAGGCAAGTACTGATCTGCTTTCTGTCACTATACATAAATCTTGGCTTTCATAGAATTTCATATGAATGTAATAATACAGTATGTACTCCTTCCTCCCTGGCTTCTTTTGTTTGTCACAATTTTTTGAGCTCATTAATATTGTTGTATGGAACGGTAGTTTGTTTCCCATGCTGTGCAATATTCCATGTTATGAAGATACTACAACGTGTTTACCCATCCATTAGGCATTTGGATTGCTTCAAGTTTTTTACTATTACAGATGAAGCTGCTATGAACATTTCTGCACAAGTCTCTCTGTGAACATAAATTTTCATTTCTCTTGGCTAATATTTAGTAATGGAATTGCTAGGCTGTATAATTGGTATATGTTAAACTTTATAATAAATTGCCAAAGATTTTTCAAAGTGATTATACAGTTTTGCAGTTCCACAATGCAAAGTTTGAGCTCTATTTGCCCCATATCATTACCAATGCTTGATATTGTGCAGCTTTTTAGTTTTTACCATTCTAGTGGGTATGAAATGGTATCTCTTCATATTCAGTTTGAAATTTTGGTTCTTGATATGATGAGTGATTTGGCATGGAAACCTGGATATTTCAGGTATTACATTATGAGGCTCCGGGTCTCATTTGTACTTTATGTTTAATCTAGTTTATTCTGACACCAATGCAGCAAGACAAGAGGGGAATAAATTTGTATTTCCCTGATAATAAGTGACAGTGAATATACTGTCATGTGCTTGTTGGCCATTCATATATTTTCTTTTGTGAAGTGTCTGTTTTAATAATTTGCCCATTTTTAAGTTGGGTTCCTGGTCTTGTTATTAAATTATAATTGTGATTTGCATATTCTTGATATAAGTCCTTTCTCAGATATATGGTTTGCAAATTTGCCATTTCACTTTTTTGGTGATTCAAAGAGCAAAATTTAATGAAATCCGATGTGTCACTTTTTCTTATATAGCTTATACTTTCTGTGTCCTATAAAGATGTTGCCTTTTCCAAATTTGCAGATGTTTTTCCTATTTTTTCGTATGAAATTTTTATAGTTTTAATTTTTGTGTTTAGATTTATGAACCTTCTCAAGTTAATATTTGTATATGGTATGTAATAAGGGTTGAGGTTCATCTTCTCCATAAGAATATTCAGTTGTGATTACACCAATTTTTTTAAAGTCTGTGCTATCACCCATTAAATCACTTTGGCACCTTTGCTGAAAATCAATTGGTCATACATGTGTGAGGCTATTTCTGGACTTTCTATTTTTTCCCTTGATGTATTTGTCTATTCTTACACCAATACTCTACGTCCCCAATTCTTTAATCTTTATAATGATCCTTTAAGCCAGTCAATGTAACTCCTACAACTTTTCTCTTCTTTTTAAAACATTTTATTTGTAATTTGATATTTTTGTATAGTTCTATGAATTTCAGCATAAGGGTAGATTGGTGTAACTACTACCAGAATCAGGATACAGAACAATTCAATCTAGGGGCAGCCTACGAAGACAGAAGTATTTTAGACAGTAACTGTTCTGTTTTAGCTCAGTGCCACAGGAAAAAAACCCCACAAACTTTGGCCTGACCACACCCACACCAGCAAAAGCTGAGTGGGAAAGCTGGAATTCCATCCTTGCCAGGCTGTAATGAGGCTCCAGTGTCAGAGAAAACTGAGTAGGGAGCTAGGATTTTCATTCCCTCCTCCTCCCATGATGTCATTGGAGATTTTAGGAGAAGCCTGGATTTTTGTCCTTACAAGGCAGTAATGAAGCATTCCATAGACTCCTTGCTGAAATGGTGTCAGAGGAGGCCTACTGGAGATTCAGGGTCACCATGATGTAGTAGTGGTAATGAGGCCACTGCACCCATCTGTGGTGTCAGTGGAGGCAACATGAGGAGCAGTAAAAAGGTACTACTAACTCTTCCATATAGGGAAGTATCACTGAAAGCCTACTAGGGAGCTGAATCTCCCACCCCTGTGTAGCAATAAAAGCAGTATCATCCTGCCTCAGGTGCCAACAGAAGGAATCTGAACTTTTGTTCCCATCTATCCATAAAGAGGTGACACTTCATTCCCTCTTCCCTTGCTTCACTGGTGTCAGAATGAATGATATTAAACAGAAGATATAAATGAGGCCTAAAGTTTCATAACATAATGCCCCAAATGTCCAAGTACCCATACAAAATCACTCATCAAAGAATGAACATTTCAAATGGAATGAAAAAGGCAATTAGTTGATGCCCAACACCAAGATGACAGGGATATTAGAAGGAGCTGACAAAAATCTAATTACCCATTTTAAAAATAATGATAAATCACAAACATATTTGGAACAAATGAAAAAATAAAACATTTTAGCAAAGAAATTGAAGTAGAAAATATCAAGAAAACCCAATTGGGTATTTTAGGGTCAAAAAATACAATAACCAAAATAAAGAGCTCAATAGACGGATTGAACAGGAAAATGAAGGGACAGAGGAATCAGTAAATTTGAAGTTACAATAGATATTACCCAATCTCTGGAAATCCAGAGAAAACAGACTGAAAAGAAATGAGCCAAGTGTGAGAGACCTGTGGGACAGTAACAAAAAAATTAATATTTGTGTCATAGGAGTTACAGTAGGAGAGAAGAAAGAGGGTAGGCCGAAAATGTACCTGAAGAAATAATGGCTGAAAACTCTCCAAATATTGCAAAAGACATAAACCTACAAGAAGATGCACAAACTCCAAACAGTATAAACCTAAAGAAATCCATGGGAAGACATAATTAAACTTCTGAAAACTGTAGACAAGAAAAGCATATTGAAAGCAGAGAGAAATGATAATTAGAATGACGAGATTCCTCACAAGAAATCATGCAAGTCAGAAGGAAGTTGCATATTTTTCACATACTGAAAGAAAAGAACCCAACAACCCAGAATACCCTAATGAACAAAATTCTTCAAGAATGAAAAGAAAATCAAAACATTCACAGAAGAAAAATTTTTTAAAACTTAGAGTTTTTTGTTTGTTTGTTTCGTTTTAAACCAGCAGGCCTACCCTCAAAGAGTGGCTCAAGGAAGTTCTCTAAACAGAAGAGAAATAATAAAGGAAGGAATCTTGGACATTAGCAAGGAAGACGACACAATGAAAAGAGCAAAAATATAGATACATATAGTAGACATTTCCTTCTCTCAAGTTTTTCAAATTATGTTTGATGATTGAAGCAACAATTTTAACACTGATGTGATTCTAAATATATGTGGAAGAAATATTTTAGATAATTACATTATAAATAGGGAGGTTAAGGAGGTTAAGTGGTGTAAAGGGAAGTAAGGTTTCTATACTTCACTCAAACTGGTAAATACTGATACCAGTAAACTGTGATAAAATTATGTATAGATAATATCATACTTAAGCTCTAAAATAGCTATACAAAATGATACGTTCAGTGACATTATTTATGAAGCAAAATAGACATTCAACATTATTAACCATCAGAGGAATGCAAATAAAAATTACACTGAGACATTGCTGCAAATCTGCTAGAATGGCTAAAAAAATTTACAAAACAGTGACAGCAACAAGGCTGGGGAGGATGCGGTACATCTTCCTCATCCTCCCCATCCAACAACTGAATCACTCATACGTTGTTAGTGAGAATGTAAAATGATACGGCCATTCTAAAAAACAGTTTGGTAGTTTCCTAAGAAACTAAACATGAAACTATCGTACAACTTACATCCACACAAAACCTGCACATGAATGCAACTTTATTTGCAATAACCTAAAACTGGAAAGGGTCCAGGTGTCCTTCAATAGGTAAGTGGTTAAACAAACTGCAATACATCCATATCATGAAATACTACTCAGCAATAAAAGGGAAATTATTGATTCACACAATAACATGAATGAATCTCCAGAGAATTAATCTAATTGAAAAATGTGTATCCCATCTATTATTGGCTTTTTTATATGTGCGATTTCATTTATACAAAGTTCTTTAAATGAAAAAATTATAGAATTGAACAGACTGTTAGTTCCCAGGATTAAAGAAGGGGTTGGGGAGAAGGAAAATAGATGTGGCTATAAAAGAAAGGGCAAAATGTGGTATCCTTGTACTAATGGAAGTATTCTGCATCTTGACTGTATCAATGTTACTATCTTGGTTGTGATATTGTACTACGATTTTATAAGATGGTACCATTGAAGGAAACTGGAGAAAAGTGCACTGGATTTCTTTGTATTGCTTCTTACAACTGCATGTGAATCTACAATTACCTTTAAATGTTTAATTTAAAATTTGAGTTATTTGTTGCATGAGATTTTATTGGATATGTGATTTGCAAATATTTTCTCCCAATCTGTAGCTTTCTTTTCACTCTCTTGATAGTGTCTTTTGCAAAGCAAATTTTCAGAATCTTAATGTTCAATTTCCCATTTTTTTCTTTTATGATTGTGCTTTTGGTGCCATGGCTAAGAACTATTTGCTTAACTTAGAGCTGAGGAAGATTTTTGTTTGTTTGTTTTCCTTTAAAAGCTTTGTAGTTTTACATTTATGCCAATGTCTGTACACATTTTCAGATAATCTCTGAAACCTCAGTATGAGGTTTGAGGGTTAGATTGAAGCTTTTTGTTAATTGTTTTGTTTTTGCTTATGGATATCCAATTGCTCCAGCACCATTTGTTGAGACTACTCTTTCTTCATTGAATTGCCTTTGCAACTTTATCAAAAGCCAATTGACAATATTTGTATGGGCTTATTGCATAACTTTGCTTTGTTCCATTGATATATTTATCTATCCATTCATTAATTTCACAGTATTTATTGTAACATTATGGTAAGTCTTGATTTAGGATGACTTTGCCCTTGTTTTTCCAGATTTTAAGGTAGATGCTTAGATCTTGATGTGCAACCATTTTTTCTTTTCTTTTCTTTTTTTTTTTTTGAGACTATGTCTCACTCTGTCGCCAGGCTGGAGTGAAGTGGCACGATCTCGGCTCACTGGAACCTCTACCTCTGGGGTTCAAGCGATTCTCCTGCCTCAGCCTCCCAAGTAGCTGAGACTATATGCACGTGACACCATACCCAGCTAGTTTTTGTATTTTTAGTAGAGACGGGATTTCACCATATTGGCCAGGATGGTCTTGATCTCTTGATCTCATGATCCACCTGTCTTGGCCTCCAAAAGTGCTAGAATTACAGGCGTGAGCTACCGTGCCCAGCCCTTTTTTTCTAATATAAGCATTTAATATTATAAATTTCTCTCTAAGCACTGCTTTAGCTGCATTCCACAAATTTCAATTACATTGACTTTTGAATGCTAAAATAACCTTGAATTCCTGGAAATAGCCCACAGTCATGATATATTATCCTTTTTATCTATTACTGGATTCACTTTGCTCATGTATTGTTTAAGTGTTTTTCCTTGTTTATGAGGAATACTAGTCTAATTTTTTTCCTTTAGGTTGACTTCTTCTAGTTTGGGTATCAGGGTATTACTGACTTTATAAAATAAGGTGAAAATATGTAGGAAAACATCTCTGCCATGTTGTACGGACAACTTTACATGTGTTCACATAGGTCATGTAGGTAAAGCTTAACTGTAGTCTGACCTGAGTCTTGTCAGGATGACCTGTGATTCTCCCTGGAACGAAGAGATAGGAGAAGCCTAGTTGAGAAGCTTCCATGAGGCAGTTTCTCACTAACCTCCCTATCTTATGGGAAACTTCCAAAACACTATTTCTCACCCATCTCTATAGTTTCACTTGAGCATAAGACTTTCCACCTCACCCCTACTTAGTTTACATCTATAGGCTTCTGTGTGAGTGCATAAATTTAGAGGTGGTTCCTCAATAGCAGAGCAATTCATTGTCCATGCTGTCTGTCATCTGGCCACTCTGGTTCATTGTTGTTCTGTGGAGTGAGGGACATGAGGATTTGACACCACTTTGATCTCACTTTTGTTGTCCGTATAAGTAATAAACCATTTGAATCTATTTGGGCTTGTTTTCTCCTTATCAGACAGATATATGGAATTGTGACAATCCAACCTAGCAGCTGCCAGTGTGCTGCTGCCTAGAGATTGCTTGACAGTGGATGTGAGTGCGATCTGGCTGCAACATCTGTCACCCCATTGATCACCAGGGTTGAGATTGCTTGACAGCTTGAGAAGGAAGTGTTCCCCTCTCTTCTTTTTTACTGAAAGTATTTTCCTAGTATGAGTGTTATTTCTTCCCTAAAATTTAATGGAGCTCACCAATGAAGTCATCAAGCCTTGGAATTCACTTTGTGGGAGGGTTATTAATTACAAAGTCCATTTCTTCAGTAGCAATAGCTATTCAGATTATCTATTTTTAAAATAAGATTTGGTCCTTTTTGTCTTTCAAAGAATTTATACATTTTATGTAAGCTATCAAATGTATTGCCATAAAACTGTTCATAGTATGCCCTTGTTACTGTTTTAATGTCTTTAGGATCTGTAGTGGTGTCCCCTCTTCCATTCCTAATGTCAGAATTGTCAGAAATTTGTGGTCTTTGTTTCTTGATCACTCTAGTTAAAGAATTACCTGTTTTACAGATCTTTTCAATGTACTACTCTTGTTTTCACTTTTTTTTTCTGAATTACTTGTCTACTAGTAATACTTTCATTCATGTTTTGTTTGTCGATTTCTGGCTTCTATTTCTGCTGTCTATTATTTCTTTCCTACAATTAACTTTGAGTTTAATTTAGTCTTCTTTTTCTGATTTCTTAAGGTTGATTCTCAGATCACTGATTTTGACTTTCCTTATTTTCTAATAAGGAAATGAGCAAATAATATAAGTAGCTAAATATAAGTAATTAAAGCTATAAATATAGCTAATATAAGTAGTTAAAGCTATAAGTTTCCTTCTAAGGACTTCTTGCTGCATCCCTCAAATTGTGATATGTTGTATTTTCATTATCATTCAGTGCAAAAATATTTTTAATTTCCTTTGTGATTTTTTCTTTGACCTCAGATTATTTAGAAACATGTTTCATTTCCAAATACTTGGGTTATTTCTAGATATTTTATTGTTAGTGATTTCTGATTCATTTTCATCATGGATAGAGAATATATTCTTTAAGATTTCTTTTGAAATCTGTAGATGGTTTTTTGTCTCCACATATGTTCTCTTTTTGTGAATGTTTCATGTACACTTGAAAAAATTTGTTTATTCTGCCATTGTTGGTTATAGTGTCATACAAATGTCAACTAGGTTAAGTTGTCTAATACTATTTAGATACTGTATATGATTAATAATTTTTTAGTTGCTCTATTATTATTGAGAAAAGAGGTCTTAAATTTTCAACTATGATTCTGGATTTGTCTCTTTCTTCATTATTTCTGTCGCACTTTGCTTCATGTATTTCAAAAATCTGTAATTAGATACATATACCTTTATAATTGTTGTGTATTCCTGATATAGCAATCCTTTTGCCTTTATGAAATATTCTTATTTGTCTTTCACCATACTCTTTTCCTGAAGTCTATTTTATCTGATGTAAATAGCTATGCCAGCTTTCTTATGATTACTGTTCCTATGGTATTTCTTTTTCCTATTATTTCCAATTTGTGTCTCTATATTTAAAGTGTACATTATACATAGCATATTGTTGAATCTTCTCTTTTAATCTGATCTGACAATTTCTGTCTTTTAATTGAAGTGTTCATTTATACTTAATATCAGAATTGACATTATTATATTTAGGTCTACCATCTCAGTATTTGTTTTTGACTTATTTTATCTGTTGTTTGTTCCCCTGTCTATTTGTTCTTTACCTACTTCTTTTTGGTGCATTTTTTTTTAGTATTTTATCTCCTATATATATCACCTTTTATAATATTTAGTTGTTTCTTTGGGGCTAAGAATATGCATCTTCAGCTTATTAATGTCTATTTAGAGTCAGTATTTTACTACTTCACACCTGACACTTTGCACTTTCTACTTCACACTTGCTAATTCTCACTTTATATGTGGCACTTCTCACTTTATTAGTACACCATGTAGTAGTAGTAGTAATAATAATAATAGAGTATAATATTATTACACCATGTAGTAATAATAAAGTGAGAAGTGCCACATATAAAGTGAGAATTATAAGTTTTTTGTAGAATTATAAATCTTATAAAAGTACAGTTACATTTACCAGCCACACTGTGTGCTTTATGCTATTTTTATCATATTATTTAATTCTATATATGTCACAAATCTTATTTTATAAACCATATATTATTTTTCTGTAATCAGTTTTAAGGGTATCATGAAAAGTAATCTTTAGAAAACCAAGTTACTTCATTGTTACCTACTTATTTACCATTTACATTCTTTTAACTTCCTCTTGTCCTAAGTTTCTAAATGTGGTACCATTTCCCTTTTAGTAGTGTAAGGCTACTGGCAATGAATTCTCTTATCATTTGTTTATCTGAAAATGCCTTTATTTCACCCTTGTTCTTGCAGGCTATTTTTATGGATATAGAATTCTGGGTTGACAGGGTGATTATTTGTTTTTGTTTTGGCAGCACTTTAAAGATGTCTAATTCCACTGTCTACCTGCTTGCATTACTTCTGATGAGAAGCCAGCCACCTTGTGCATCATTATTCCTGTGTATGTAATGTATTTCTTTCTTCTGGCTTTTTTCAAGATTTTCTGTTATTTTTGGTTTTCAGTTATTTGACTATTATGTGGCTAGGTATTGTTTTTGTTGTATTTATTCTGGTTGAGATTCACTGGGCTCCTTGGTTTTGTAAGTCAAAGTTTTCATCAAACTTGGAAAAAAATTAGAACCATTATTTCATACAATATTCTTCTGCCTCATCCTCACTGTTTTCTCCTTCCAAGACTAGATAATTACATACATAATGCACTATTTGATGTCCCACAGGGCCCTGATGTTTTGTTCAGTTATTTTTTCTGTTCTTCACATTTGATAAATTCTATTAATTTATGTTCAAGGTTACTAAGTCTATCTTCTGCCTTCTCAAGTTGCTATTAAATCCATCCAGTGAATTATTCATTTCAGTTATTGTTTTCAGTTCTAGAGTTTCACTTGGTTTTGAGGGGGTACTTTCTACTTCTCTGCTTAGATTCCCAATCTGTTCACTCATCAATAACATATTTGCCTTTAATTCCTAGAATGCATTTTTCATAGTTGCTTTAAAGTCTTTGCTAAAACCAACATCTGGATCATCTCAGGGTTTATTTCAATGGACTATGTCTCAATTTTGTGGTTTTTAATTTTCAGCAATATTTTATTATATACTTGACATCACAGATGACATCTTGCCTTGCCTGTTTATAGCCAAGACTCAGACATAGACTTGCAGGAGACCCCACATGGATGCTTATATATTGAATTGTATTTTCCCAAAATTCATGTGTTGAATTTTTAATCCCCAATACTTCAAAATGGTTTCTTATTTGGAAATAAGATCTTTATAGAATTAATCAAATTAAACTAAGGTTATTAGGATGGGCCCTGGTCCAGTATAATTGGAAGAATTTGGGGCACAAAGACAGGCATCAAGGGAAGGCAGTATAAAAAGATATAAGGAGAAGATGGCCAACTATAAGCCAAGAAAAGAGGCCTGGAACAGATCCTTTGTCACAGCTCTCAGGAAGAACCAACCGTGTCAACACCCTGATTTTGAATTTTTAGTCTCCAGGTTTGTGAGAGCATAAATTTCAGTTGTCGCAGCCACCCAGTTTTTGGTAGTTTGTTATGGCATCCTTAGCAAACTAAAACATGGACTTTTGGTGCTTCCTCCCATTTGTAGTTCTCCTGTCTCCAGGACCATATCCCAAAGATCACAACCATTTTTGCTTTCCTAAACTCTGATCTCTGCCTCTTAACCTCAGTAGTAACATTATGCACTGCTTGGATTCCAGCTCACTTCACTGCACTTGGGAAATTTTCCCCATGCAGAGAACTGGAGCAACTGTGGTTTTCATCCCTTGCTCTCAGGGATTGGGAGTCTTGTGTTATCTGTTGCCTAAAGCCTAGTGTCTAATTTCTAATGCCTGAAAGCCAATGCCTTGTATATTTTGACTAGTTTTATGGTTGTTTACTGTTGGGGGGGCTCCTCTGGCATCTGTTAATCCATTATTTCTGGAAGTGGAAGTTCGCCACATTTTTTCCTCTATAACCCCATAAATTTCTTCTACTACTGTTGTCTCATTTCAAAATAATCTCAAATGTTATGTAATTTCATTCTAACTGCTTTTGATATTTTCTCTTTTATTTCAGCAGTTTTACTGCAATGTGCCTCTCAGTGTGATTTTCTCTGAATTCATCCTTGTTGAGGTTTGCAGACTTCTTGAATCTGTGGTTTGATATCTTTTATCACTATAAAAGTCCTTAACCATTAGCTCTCAAAATATTTCTTCTGCTCCTGTTTTCTCTTTCTCTTACTCTTTTCTCCTCCTATGCCAATTACACATTGATTAGATATTCTCATTATATGCTCTGTGCCCCTTACTCTCTCTTCCATGTTTCTTGTTTGTTTATCTTTGCATATTCTGGCTGTTTTCTTCTGACCTGTTTTTTGCAGCTTACTTATTCTTTCTTTGACTATATTATATATTGTTATACCTATCTAGTGAGTTTATTATTTTGGTTATTGTATTTTTCTGTTGTGAAATTTCCATTTGATTCTAATTTTTATTTTCTATTATCTTTGACCAAGGAGGCCCCAGATGTTGTTGCACTCTCTTTTCTGATTCTGTGTTCTTTTCTGTCTTGCTCCCATAATCCTTTTATTTTCATATCTTTGACATTCTAGAGAGACTGTTTTTTAATGTTTTGACTGAAATTTTCATCTCTTTTTAATGGGAAGACTAATCCCTCATTATCAAAAGTGGAAGCTTCAACTTTTCAACTGGATTTTCCCATCATGGTCAGGCAACATCTAGGCTCTAGTACAGCCCTCATCACATTTCTTTTTCATTCTTCATTTATCACTATAACAGGAACTCTTTAAGTAAAGAAACAGAGTCCAATTTATTTCTGCATCCTCAGCATGTAGCACAGTATGTGGCTTACAACAGATACTCAGGAAATGCTTTTAGAATAAATGGAATACTTAGGCTGTGCTTCTTAGGAGAGAGAAGACTTAGGTTGAACCTCAAAGGATGGTTGGGCTGTGCAGAGAATAGAGAAAGATATATTCCAGAATCTCAACAAGGATTTATAGGTCCTTTCAGAGTCCTAGTTGTAAGCAACAGAAACTAACTGTCAATTACTAAAGCAGAAATAAAAGGGTTTCTAGGAAGGATAGTGGGTAGGTCACAGAATTGCTGGGAGGCTTGAGAATCAGGTTTGGTTGCCATATGACCAGATTTACAGACATAATCATATCACGGAATTAATCTGATAAGAACAGCTCTGTTACACCACTGAGCAGTAGACCCTTGTTACACCACTGAGCAGTAGACCCTCTAACTTGTTCACCAACATTGCTACTGCTGGCCTCTGGTTCCCCTGGTATAGTTGCTCCAGGACATGAGATTCTATGGCATATTCCCTACTGACTCTGCTTTTCTTCATCATTAGCACTGACTCAAAACTGAATTTCCTGAGCCTCAGCCATGTACTATCCTCTAGCTTCAAATAGAAACCGGGAAAGTGAGTAACTGGTGTTTCTTCAGCTTTCTCAAACCTGGAAGAAGAGTGAAGATGCTGGGCAGTCAAAAAAGGGATAGATATCCACCATAAGCCTAAAGCAGGATTGTGTGGCATTGGTGCAGCTGGCTCATATATGCCTACCTGTCTGGCAGGAAAGAGCTGACACAGGATTAGAGGGGTGCAAACACTCACACCCATGCCCCCCGAGGCTGTGCCCTAAGATTTCTTGTCTTGTGGTGTGGGACTCTTGAGAAGAAGTTGTCCATTTTGAGTTTTTTCTCCACTTACGTCTCTCACCACATCTCCTACCCATCTGAAGGTTTTATGTACCTCTTGGGACCAATAAACCGGTTTGCCACAGACTTCATGCACAGCTGCTTGCCTACAACATGGATCCAAGCCCATTTCCTTGCTCTTGTGCCTTTGAGCACATGCAGTGGCCTCCTAGAACTTCTCTCCAGTATCAATGTCTAAACTCAGGAGCTTCTCTTGTTTATGAGTGTCAAGTCCCAGCCCTACAAGCAGAGCAGTTGTCTTTTATGAAGCTTTGGAAGGCTTCAGGGCAGGACACACAGTTAGAAGTCCTCTGCCCCTTCTATAGTAAGTGATTTCAGCCAACGCTGGGGCTTTGGTGTTTACTGTGATGTTTATGTTGTTATTTGATTTCTTGGCATTCAAAATCCTCATTAATATACATTTGTGCCTCCCTGTGGAAATAAAGGAGCATGTTCTCTGTGTATGTGCTCACATTTCTTTATTTAGCCTGGCACCTGCCTTCTTCCCCAGCATCTGTGCTGTTCCCTTGCAAATATTCAAAGCTTATAATTCTTAGAGAAAATGATTTCTCTCTAGGAAGATTTTTATCTTTCTCCTGAACTATCCTTAAGGGCTAAGCTCTTGTGTCACAGGCAGGTAAGCTGCATCACCCACTCCAGCAGGTGGGGCCACTGCACTATAGGCCCCTCTGAGCAGAGATAGGCATCCCAGTCCAGTGACTGCTGCTTCTGTGGACCCTCTTAGGTCAAGCCCCAAAAGTTTCCAAGGATGACTCACATACAAAAATTTGTCACCTGTACTGGACAGTATGGTGGTTTATGCCAGTTGGGCTCCAGGCCAGCTCTGAGCAAGAGGGAAGGTGTCATTGGAATATTTATGAGTGGCTGCTGCTCACGAGACTTCAAGAGAGCTGGCCCTCGGGTTTTAGGAGCTAAAGGGAAGGAATGAGCCTATCTCTAAATAGCTCTCAGGAGCTGGGCCCTGAGCCAGGGAACTTCCTGGATGGATTACTGGACTACAATCTGGATGATGGGCATTTGGGGCCATTCCTCATAAGCATCCACTGGGGTTTGGTAGCATACTGTCAGCCTGGTCACTTGTTCACATCTTTATCTCTGGAGGTTACACAGAGGAGACAGTATTGGGTGATTATGTCACGCCAGGCTAGAGTCAGCCAGACCTGTAATTACATCCCAGCTTCACCACTTCTGCACTTTCTGACTTTGGGCAGGTTTCGTTCCTTATCTCAGTCTCTTATCTCCTCATATAGAAAACAGAAGGGTTCAATGAGAATATACTTCACACACCTAGGGCAGTTCCTGGCTTAAAGTAGGTGCTTAATAATCAAGCTCTATTGTTACAAAAATAACACCGAACTTGAGGACTCAATTTGAGTCCCAACACTGGCCCAACTACCTCAGTGCTGACAGGCAAGTCACTCCCCTTTCTTTGCCTCAGTGGTCAAATTGGATAACATTCTATGCCCTGCTTCCCTCCTTAGCACTTGGCGAGTTGCAATTGGCTAAAGAACATGAAAGAGCTTTGCTTCCTGTCAAATGCTGCCCAGTGGGAGAGAGGATTGTTCAAACTTAAGTTGGGAAGACAATTGGAGTCAGTGAAAAGAAAGATGGAGTCATAATGAACCAAGGTGGCAAAAATGGTCACAACTCAAGTAGGCAGAATGCCATAATGCTGGCTGGGAAGACACTAAGGGAGAAGTGCTAAGAAGTCCACTTGCTTTTTTCCTAAGCAATACTATCCTCTCCAAGCAAGTACACATGACCTCTGCACCCACAGCCAAACACAGAAATATTCACACACTGGGCAGAGAGGAAATGACATTGCCCCTTGCCTTCTAGTTGTGTAGCCTCAGACAAAGAATTTCACCTTATAGCATCATCCAAACTCAGGATGATACCACTTACCACTCTGTGTTAATGGAGGTTTATGCAATATTGTAAATGTGGAGGTGTTTTTGAGTCTATAGTATACTGTACAAAGGAGGGGTAATTTTTACTATGTATCTTTGTATCAGCATAAAATATAAATGGGAATTTGATTTAGACCCAGCTAATGTTTTGCACACATGCAACCCCTGCTGTGCCCTGCTTCTCCAGGAATGTGTCTCCCCTGTGTTGCAGGCCTGGAAAAGGGATTTTTGTACATAAATGTGTGTGTGTCTGTGTGTGTGTGTGTGTATGTGTGTGTGTGTGTGTGTGTTAGTACACTGGGGCTCTTGTAACAAACTACAACAAACTGAGTGGTGACTTAAATAACAGAAATGTATTATCTCACACTTCTGGGGCTAGGAGTCCAAGATCAAGGAGTTGGTAAGGGTGATTTCTTCTGAGGGCTGTGAGGGATAACCTGTTCCATGCATCTCTTCTATCTTTTGGTTTCCCAACCATCCTTGGCATTCCTTGTCTTATAGAAGCATAACCCTGATCTCTGCCTTCATCTTCACATGACATTCTCTCCGGTGTGTCTCTATGTTCAAATTTCTCCTTCTTATAAGAACACTGGTTGTATTGGATTAGGGACCACACCACTCCAGTATGGCCTCATCTTAGTACATAGTCAATGAACCTATCTCCAAACAAAGTCATATTCTGAGGAATTGGAGTTTAGGACATCAACATAAAGATTTGATAGAGGGTGGATGCAATTCAACCCATCACAGCTTGTATTGATGGAGCACAATTTTTTCTTTTTTTTTTTTGAGATAGAGTCTCACTCTGTCGCCCAGGCTGAAATCCAGTGGCATGATCTCAGCTCACTGCAACCTTCGCCTCCCAGGTTCAAGTGATTCTCCTGCCTCAGCCTCCTGAATAGCTGGGACTACAGGTGCACACCACCACACCCAGCTAATTTTTTGTATTTTTAGTAGAGATGGGGTTTCACCATGTTAGTCAGGTTGGTCTTGATCTCCTGACCTCGTGATCCACCCACCTCAGACTGACGGAGCACTATTTTTAAAGGACACCCAAGTTTCTGCTTTCCAAGCTATCAGGGCTTCTCCACTTTCTCAACTCTTGAGGATTTTTTTTTAGCCCTTGTGTCCTAGCCCTGGTACAGACGAATGAAACTTTGGCTCTATCCAGGGTCTAGGTGGCTGATGACAGAGGCATGTGGAGGGCCAGAGAAATGCTAAGCCTTATAGCCCTGCACACTTGTCTGCCCGCAGGAGGATGGAGCTCCTGGCATTCTCTGGAACTGACTCCATTCTGTTTTCTGCTGATGCCAGTAACCACCCCTGCCACCTCCACTCACTGTGCTGCCGTGGCCCAACTGTCTCCTGAAGGAACACTTTCCAGCTCCTTGGCTGTAGCCCTGCTGGACCTGACCATTACATGCTTGCCCCAAACAGTGTTCCTGCTGGCGTGCGGGTATGACTCAACTGCCTGTGAACTCGCTAGGGTAGGCCTGAGTCTAAATGCCCTCTGCTACTGTCCCTGGTCACTTCTTGATCCAGAAACTTCCCTATTAATTTTGCTAGTCAGAATCTGGCCCCATTGTTCCTGTGCTCTGGCTTCCAAGAAGCTCAGAGCCAAGTATATTTTGATCCCAGTGATCTCACCCCCAGGTCTTAGTGAAATGACCTTTCTCCTTTTTCTGAGTGTTTCTGACTCTCTTATAGGTTTAGTTCCACTGCCCCTTTTCTTCTGTTTTTACTATAAGCTACCTCAAATCTTTAGAGAGATATGTATATGTATGATAATTATTATTATTATTTTTTTTAACTGCAGCTTGGGTTGACAAAAGAGGTTTCCTTGAGCTTATTTATAAGTGAGGTTGGTGAGCAAATAGGAGGGATCTTCAGGAGATTTGGTCAGTGTGGTGTAAAGGGCCCCAGGCATGGAGCGTAGAGGTCTGGGATTGATTCCTGCCTCTAACACTGACTAGTTCTATAAAATCAAGACAATCTCCCCAAGCCTCAGTTTTCTGATCTGTCAAATGAGCTAATAATCTCTTCAGGAAGCACTTATGGGTTCTGATAAAATTTTTAAAAATGATATCCAATACTTTTATAGAGCATGCTGTATGCCAGTCATGGTTTTAAACATGTTCTATGTATTATTTCATCAAATCTGCCCAAAAAACCCATTTTGCAGAAGTGGGAACTGGTGCTCAGGGAGATTAAGAGACTTGCCTCAGGTCACAAAAGTCAGTTTCCAGCTCCAGGAGTCTGATTCCTGATTACCTGTTCTTATCCACTGTGCATCCTGCCTCCCACAGTGCATGTGAAAATTCAAGTGATGGGGAAATGTTTTGCAAATATAAGGTACAATACAAATGCATAAATGGTGTTGCCTGTATCTTCATTTTTTCTGGGACTCAACTTCCCCATTTCCATCCCCAGAATGTAGAGGTTGGCCTCTAGGTCCCTTAGCTCTGGTTCCTCTCTGACAAGCTCTCAGTCTGTGTTTATCTTATGAAATATGCAAAACCAGATACAAAAATGTGTTTATTATACTTTTAAAATGATCATATTTGTTACCAGGGTAAAGTGATACTCATGTTAAAAGTTGGCATCCTGTTTGTAATTTTGGCTGCATGATTTGGTCACGAGACAAAAATCACAAAATAGCTTGGCACCAAGTAGAACCTTCTAGATTTGTGTGAGGCCCATTCCCCAGCAACCAATCAAAAGTCTTGGCTATCCCAGCCCATAAAAGCATGTGTTGCTACCAAAGAATAGGAATGTATGCCCTCTGGGCATTCATGTCAAGCCTCCCGAGGATACCAGCTCCTGCAGGCTTATTTTAGGAGGCCAGTGCCGACCTCCACACTGCACCCAGGCAGAAGTATGCAGGGAAAGACAATTCCCTGGAAGGGCCTGTCTTTAGCTATCCAAAGGGAGTCCCTGGGAGGAGTGCTCATTTCTAAAAAAGTTGGCCTATTTTTTGGAAGGCAATGAGGTTAAAGGCCTTTGGGTTCATCCTCAGTGTCCTCTAGAGCCACAAGCACTGCCAGGCTTCCTGGCTCCCAGCCCTCTCCACCACATAAGCTGAGACCTTTTCAGCTTCACCTATAGGCTACTCCATGCACACTTGCCAAGGCTTGCAAACCCATCCTAAATCACTTACTTATGGGATTTAGATTGTTGTCAGATGGGGTCCCAGTCATGGGGCACTAGGGCAGGCCATCAGCCTGCCAGTCAGGAAGTGGAAACCTAGTAGCCAGAGGTTTGGGTGCTCAGCAATAACAGGGAGCCTCAGATGGGACATGGGTCAGGAAGGGAGGCAGAGTCCAGGCCTGGGACCCAATTCTTAAATGTCTTCCTTGCTCCCCTGATTACTTGCCTGCCTCTGGGCTCTCTCTCTCTAGTGCCAGTCTCAGTTGGCTGGAATCACTTCTGCCTGTTCCTATCCCTGTGCTTCTGAGGAATGGGTACCTACAGCTGTCTCCCCGCAAGGTAGAGTCTCTGTAAAGACACCATGGGAAATAGGGCTACAGAAAGCATTCCGTTTGCCCCCAGGGTACCAGGCCAACACCTGTACAAGAGCCAGATGCCAGTGGCCCCTTTTGACTTTAGGTGCTTGGAAAGACTGCTCAGTCAGCATTTTCAAACAAGAAACCTTGCAGTAGAAGTGAGAGCTACAAGGCAGTTTCCCTCAGTGCTTCTTAGGTGTGAGCAGTGAGTGAACAAGCAGCTCACTGGTGCTTTTCTACTGTGTCAATGCCCTCCTCAGCTGACCACACTGCCACAAAAGCAGCCTCTATTGGGCTCCTCTTCCCTGGGAGTTTTGTAGGGCCATGAATTCCCAGGGCTTCTTCCCAAGCAGCCTGGCAGAATAAGCCATTCAAACCTCTTTCTGATTTTCCACTGTCCATATTGTTCCAGCACAACTCACACTATGTTACTCCCTTGCTCAAATTGTTCCATGGCTCCCCACAGCATAGAGGCTATATTCCAAAGTCAGATGCAACTTTCCAGGCTCTCTGTGATCTGCGTGCAGCTTAGGTGCCCAGCCTCTGCTCTCAGTATATATTCTGCTCCCCCTTCCTACTTGAGACTCCTTGATGATATTCTCTACTTCTCTCTGCTGTGCCCTGGCCCAGACTGCCCTTTTCTTCCCAGCCCCATGACCATCTGGGGCAGTGTACCTTTCTTTTACAGTTATAGGAAACTCTAGTTTGTATTAAAGCCCTAATATATCAAAGTATGGACTAGATGCCTTTTGCATAACTTTTCATTTAGCCATTTCCCTGTGTCAGTCCTATAATAGAGGGATATTATTATTATTCCATTTCCCGGCTGAAGAAACTGAGGTACACCTACAGCCAATGCATGGCAGATCTGGGTATCTGTACTTAGATCTGTCTGACTCTTGATTCCTTCTTTCTTCTACTTGGTCTCACTTCTGTTTCTTAGAGCCCACCTCCAAACCTCCCTTTGGAACAATGGTCCCTTTTCCTTCTCCCACTACCAAACTAGGCTCAAATTCCCTGGACACCAGCATTCCTGGCCTCTCTCTTGTTTCCACATTCACTCCCCAGTACCTAGCCCAGGCTTTGCATGATCTAAGCCAACGTTAGGCAGGTGGGAGTTAGGGGTCTACCTCAGCTGGCCTGGGTGCTGGGAAGGGGTGGAAACAGGCAGGGCCTATCTTAGTCACCTGCCTCCCCTTCCTGAGTGGGAACAGAGGTATTTGCTTTGATGCCAGTGGTCTAGGCAGCAGAGACTGGGCTCCATGGGTAGCCATTTCATACTTTCTGTGTGTCACAAGCAGGCGGTCAGTACATCCTGCAGGAGTTGCTGGAATTTTAGAGATTCAGAGGCCTTCTCTGTGACCCTATCATCTGATATCACTAGTGAGCTCTTCCCAAGGGAATTAGAGTTATTGGCCTCCTCTTTGAGACCCAGGGCTGGATTACAGGAGGCCTAAAGCCTGTTACCCCTCTTCTCTTCCCTGCCCTTGTTTCCATGCACAGATCCCCCTCCCAGGCAAGAAGCAAGGCTTCCCCAGCCATACTGTAAGAGGTGATAGGGATTGTAGCTGAAGATCACCAAAGACTGAATCTGAGAGCAATGCCATGCCATCAGGTCCTAGGGCTGGGCTCCAAGTACCTGTTGCAGCCTGCCAGTCAGTCACAAGTATGCATCACACTCACTGGGCTCCCAAGCACCCAAAAAAGAGATGCTTGGCAAGGTTAGTCTGTGACTTTTGCTCAACCTATGAAAATGGAACTGTGCTTAGGGTTTGACTAAATTTTTAGGAAGGAAAAGCAACCCAGAAACATTTCAAAAAGGAAGTATCCATTTCGGGATCTGAGATGTCATGGGGTGCATGGTAGAGGTGGGCAAATTCCAAGAGGTTGATTCTGGGATTATATAGACCTGCAAACTCCCACTGTGGTAGCCACTAGCTAACTCTGGCTATTTTGACATAAATTAAAATTAAATACAATTACAAATCCAGTTCCTCAGTTGCACTACCCATCATATTTCAAGTGCTCCATGGCACATGGCTAGTGCCTACTATATTGGCCAACACAGATCTGAAACATTTTCATCATCAGAAAAAGTTTCATCAGAGAGCACTGTCTTAGACTGCTCAGGCCAGAAAGAGTGGATGTGGCTGAACTCCTGCTATAAATATGCTTCCATATCCTTCCCACACCTCCTGATTCTGCACAGGTCACTCTTCTCTTTCAAGTGCCATCTGTGTGTGAGTGTGGCAATACCCACCACCGTCCCCACCCATGCATGTGCTTCTTGCATGGTCCAACTTTCTTGCCCATCTTGTCTTGCTCTGGAGTTTATCTTCAACTTTCACTGCAGCTTAGAGGTAAGAAACTTTACTAGAGAAGAATTTACACAAACTAAGAGCATAATTGGAGCCTCTTTTTGGATACTGCTTCTGACAGTGGTTATACAAAAGTTAGGGGGAGTGAACTGCTCATGACTGAGAACCAAATCGAAATATGATTGATACTTCAGAGACTACAAAAGGATTCTCCATGTCCAGCCCAAGGAAAAGAGGACTGAAGCTAATTTTTTAAAGCCAGAAATGCCTCTTAAGTGCTCTTGTCTGTCAGGATGAATTCTAACCACTTGCTGGTATTTAAGAATTTGAGAAGAAATAAAGATTGACTTGACATCAAGGCCTGCTAATTGAGAGCTAGTCTTTTTGCCTTTTTATTTAAATAAATGATGGGCAGTGGAAGGGCTGGCATCTGCTCAGTGGAGCTTTCAGAGAGGAAGGGCGCATAGGAGGGAAGTGATGGTTCCTCAGAAAGCCAACCTGCCTGCTCAGGGGCTGCTGCGAGGTCTTCAGTGCAGAACAGACACCAAGCCTTCCAACATCTTCCATTTATGTAGCCTCCTATTCTTCAAATGAAAGGAAGTGGGGGCAGGGGCAGGAGTAGGGTAAGTATGGGAGAAGTCCTGGGAGGAACCACATGGATAAATGGGCAAAATGAGCCACTCAGAATCCACTTGCTTAATAGCCTTGAATACAGCAAAAAGACACAGAGAATCTTTCTTCAGTTTCAGCTTGGGATAAAGCGTATCAGACCTGGCTGTGAATGAGCAATAGCCCTTTCTATTACCCTAGTTCTCACCTCCCCTATCCTAGCACACATACATACTCCACCCCCATTTCAGCCTCATTTTCAAAAATAAGGTGTGCCCCATTGGATGTAAAGGGTATAAGGCATCCCACTGTGTTATTTCTTATAACTGCATGTGAATCTATGATCTCAATGTAAAAGTTTAAACATAAAGAGAGGTGAAAGGAAGTAGTTTCTAGGCTGGTGGCACCTTAGATCAGTCCCTTCCTTCTCTAAGCTTCAGTTTCCTCCTTTGTAAAATGGGACTATGAGGTAGATGATGTCTGAAGGTCTTCACAAGTCTGCCATGCTAGAATACTGGACAATGAAAACCTAAGAGAACTCTAAACAACAGCTCTTCTGGGGGCAGCCATGGGGTTGGCTGACCAGAGGCTGCACTTCTGCTTGACAGAGACAAAGAGGAGGACCAGAGAAAGCAGCATGGCTGTCCAGGATACCCAGCCTGTCAGCACTAGGCTGAGTCTGGAAATCAGGCCACATGGCTCTGAGTCTGTGCTCCTTACCCCCTCATGAGTATCATACAGTCTACGGATGGGCAGGAGTTTTGCTACAGGCATTTTCTCCTGAAGCTTTGCCCCTGCTTTATCCTTGGTGACACAAGGTTGCAGCTCAGGAGGGCAGGAATTGAGCATGAAAACTATGCTGAAAAGTATGGAATGGTATTGTCCAGTACCATATTGTCCAGCATTTGGGACAAAGCTGTCCCTCTATTGCCAGAAAGCTGCCATACTAGGGGCAGGTCTTCACCTCAGAAACAAGCTCCCTGGTTCTGCTGTGCATGCTGCCATCAGCTCTAGTGAAGCAAGATCACTTCCTGTCTTCCCCATAAAAATTGTTTAGTCTAGTACCTCCCTTTCACCTTGGGAGATGGCTGCTGTGGATTGATTTATATGGGAAAGTATGATCAACCTGGCCAGGTCTATTGGAAGTTGCACAGCATGTGCCTTTTAAGCCCTTTGGTGAGAGGGGAAAATGGCAGCCTTACATCCCTTATCGCAATTAAGTATCTTTTAAAGCAGAGATCCCACCTTGTGACTATTGATTTTGCACTGCAGCTAGCATTTGGTGAGACTGTCTGAGATGAGATAGTCCTCACCTGCCCATCTTCTCCCTTCTCCACCTGCCTCTTCTTTGCCACAGCATGCAGGGTATCTAAGAGATGCATTACAGAAAGGCACCTGAGCACCAGGCTGCTCAGAGGAACCCCAAGGAGTGCCTCTTCCCTTCTGCCCTAAGAATAGATGGACGGGGAGCCCTGTCTTCACTGGAATGGCCATGGCACGGCTCCTAAGAATCCAAAGTCATCGTACTGCCCTCAGAGGCCCCATCCAGGACTGGGGAAGACTGGCAGGGTGTTGGGTGCTCTGTCTTTGCCACTGGAGCCTGCAGCCTCTGGGATCAGGGCAGGCAGGAAGAGGCAGACTGGGCTCAAGCTGATGAGCTGAGACCTTTGGAGACATAGGTTGCTGCATTCACCAAGGACCCTTTCCTCTGCATGGTCAAAACAGCTGATAACAATGTGACTTCCATCACAAAAGCAACAGAGGCCAGCATGATGTCATCCATGTCTGGGGTTGGGGGCACTCCACATGTTCAGGCTATTTTTGTGATCAACAGTAAAATGTCCTGCATTAGTCTTGTCATGCATAGAAATCTGTCTCATTTCACTCCTGAACCCTCACTTATTAATGCAATAAATGAGAGGGGCCTCTGGATAGAACTCCTGAATTTGGCTTCTTTGTGGTCAGGACCCAGATTCCCTCAGCCCCTATCCCCTGGTTCACTTACTTGCTCCACTATCCATTTCACCAAAATTTTCTGTGTCCAAATCTGTGCCCAAAACTGGGAGAGGGGGCTGAGGGTTGGGCCCTATCCCTGAGGAGCCTACCATCTATGAGGAGGCAGCCTGGAGAGGGGCTGGTGGCTGCAGGGGAGGTGAGAATGGTCTCTCCCCTCTTCTCAGAGTATGCTCACTCAGCTAGCAGCTGCTGAATGAAAGAGGGCAAGGAATGCCTTAACACCAAGCTTTTCAAGCACTGCAAGACCTGGTACCCTTTTCTATTCAGTATCTGTGCTGACAGACCCTGGATTAAAAAAAAAAAAAAAAAAAAGCTACTGCTTGGGAGGCTTTTACTCCTTTCTGGCCTATGGAGTTATTTCTAGATTGGGAGGCTTGAGTCTAGACTGAGCTGGTCTGTTGCTAGTTTAAGAGCCCTGAATCCACAATTGAGTTTTTAAAAGTAAAGCATCTTGGTTACAGAGCACATATCCCTTCAGTTCCTGAGAGCTGCATGACAGACTGCTTATATTAAGAAAGAAAAGGCAAACAAGAGTCTGTTGACTATAAATGTTCAAAGCAACTGGCAGGATCATCTCTTGCCAAGATGCAGCCTTAGAGAGACAGTGGCTGGGAGTGAGGGATGTGCTGTCCCAAGTGGGGCAATGGTTAACCCTACCCATGGTCCAGCACATCACCTAACTGCCTGAACAGGGAAACAGACCAGACAGCTCGCACCTCAGGAGATGCCCCATGACCACCTGTCTTTCCCTTCACCTAATATGAAACTAACCATGTCAATTGCAACCTAAACCTAACAAGGACTCATCCAATGTTGTATCCTTTCCTCCCTGCTCTATTCATTTGGGATTTTGTTGAGGTCCTCATTAAAGGAGACACTTCTTTGGGGATTTTTCTAGAATGCATCTGAAGGTAGCATGTCATCCAACAGCAGCAGCATGTACTAGCCACAATGGTTACGGTTCGTTCATTGAGCACCTGCAATGTCCCAAGAGCTTGACTATTGTCCTGGCAATATCTCTTAAGAGTTGTGAGTCTAAAAATCTTAAATCATTTAAAATTTATTCAAGTAAGTGAATAGGTACAAATCTGACATAACTTTAGACTTAGAGAAGTTGCAACAATAGGACAAATGGTTCACATATACTTTTGTCAAGCTCCCTTAATATTACAGAAACTTACATAATTTGGTACAATTATCAAAAGTAGATAATCAACATTGATACAATACTATAAACTATAGACCTTAGGGTTGTGATTCTATTATTGCCCTTCTACACATGAGAAAACTGAGGATTAAAGAAGTGAAGTGACTTGACCAAAGGTTCCACTCCCAAGAAGTAGGGGAGCTGAGATTGAAACTCGGGGTTGCTTGCCCATCCTGTCCTCTATAGTGCATTGCTTCTGCCAGTGACAGCTGGCGATTGTGTCTCTGGTTCTTGTTTAAACACCATTAGCAACTGTATCAGCTTCCTACTGTTGTAGGTAAAAAATTACCATGCACTTAGTGGCTTAAAACAACACTCACTTATTATCTTACACTTCTGGAGGTCAGAAGTCCAAAGTGAGTTTCACTGGGCTAAACTCAAGGTGTCAGCAAGATTGTGTTCCTTCCGGAAGCTCAAGAAGAAGCTATTCCCTCGCCCCTTCTGGCTTCTAGAAGCCGCTGCATCTGTTGGTTTGTGCTGCATCACTCTGACCCCTGCCTCCATCATCACATCTCCTTCTCTGACTCTTCTGCCTCCCTCTCAAACCTTTGAAGGATTCTTGTGATTACACTGAGCCCACCCTGAAAAGCCAGGATAATCTCCCTATTTGAAGATCTTTAACTTAATCACACCTGCAAATTCACCTTTGCTATATAAGGTAACATATTCACAGGTTTGGAGACTTAGGATGAGGACATCTTTGGAGGACAATTATTCAGTCTGCTAGAACTATACATAAACTCAAGGCTAAGAAGGTGGATGTCAGAGAAACAAGGCATCTCATGCCTGGTTCAGGCTGGGTACCAAGGCATGTCCAATCCCTTGGTAGCATAGGATGACAAGAGAAGAAAAAAAATAAGAAGTTCATGTTGTGGATGCTAATGGACATAGGTTCTTTGTGAATAGAGTACTAAAACCAAAATGTACTACCCGAAAAGAAAGTAAGACATCAAGTAAGAAAGTAGATTTCCACCATGACAGTCAATATCCTGGGGTAGATGGTGGGGGAAGCAATGACAGCCACAGCTAGAGAGGTGGGCACACAACTGAGATTCAGTAGAGGAGATTGTCTAGAAAGTTCAGTGGACAAAGAAGAGTTGAGTACCAAGAACGACTTCCCTATAGTTCAGCAAACCTGTCCACAAGACCATCAGTTTGCCTATATTGTCACCAGCATGTCCCCAGTGTGGCATAGGCTCCAGATCAATCTGATATTCTCAAGGCCATGGTGTTCAAAGTTCCCACTGTGACTGTGAACCCCAAAACTGCCTTAAGCTTATGGAGCCCTTTGGAGCCTGTTCTGATTCTTATTACATGTCACAAGGTAGGTCCAGACCACCTTCCCTGAGGGCCTGGAATGGAAACTTCCATCCCCATCCCTGTACTGGATCCTGGTAGATCCGCCATCCCACAGGGAGCCCTGGGAGGCCAGTGGACAGACTTGGGGAAAGGTGGCTTGCAGAGATGCATGGAAATCCCACCTCATACTGGGGGATACAGAGCCAAGAAAACGGCAGTGGGCCACAGGGCTGGCTCTGGCCTGGGGAGCTAAGAAATCCCAGGCATCCCAGGGTGGACAGGCCCAATAGCACCCTGCCCTTGGCTTCCCACCCCTGGCAGGCATTCACTGACAGATGGTCATCCAGCCTTTCCTTGAACCACCCCCACAGTGAGAAATTCTCTTCTTTCTGAGATATGTGATTAGAAACAGGCCTGTCTGGCTTCAGCTTCCATCAGCCAGTGAGGGGGCCCTGAATATCACTCAGATAAAATCTCCTCCCTCTTTTGGCCGGTCACAGTGGCTCAAGCCTGTAATCCCAGCACTTTGGGAGGCAAAGGCGGGTGGATCACGAGGTCAAGAGATCAAGACCATCCTGGTCAACATGGCGAAACCCCATCTCTACTAAAAATACAAAAAATTAGCTGGGCATGGTGGCGCGTGTCTGTAATCCCAGCTACTCGGGAGGCTGAGGCGGAAGAATTGCCTGAACCCAGGAGGAGGAGGTTGCGGTGAGCCGAGATTGTGCCATTGCACTCCAGCCTGGGTAACAAGCGAAACTCCATCAAAGAAAGAAAGAAAGGAGAGAGAGAGAGAGAGAGAAAGAAAGGAAGGAAGGAAAGACCTTTGGCTGTTTGAAGCCAATTTCTGTGCCCCTCCTGTCTCCCGACCCTCACTTTTCCAAACCCCCACCAAACACAGACATATTCTGAGCTGAAGCAGTGGGACAAGCAGGGAGGGACAAGCTGGCAGCTAATGTTGCTGCAGGCTATCCAGGCAAATGATGGACAGCAGGTGTATATGGGCTTCTTCAGCTGGACCTTGCCACAGAGCATAGGTGCTGTCCTGGCTGGCACCTGGGAAAGGATGAGCTGTTTCCTCTCTCCCTCACATCCCCTTCCTTTTCCACATGTATTGCCTATGATTAGAATCAACTAATTGCAATAGAACTGACAAGAAAGAAGAAGCTGCGAACTCCAACTCAAGAGCCATCTTCTCTTGAAGACAAACTGATCATCAGACCTCTCACAGCTTGAGGGGCATGTAGGGTAAGGGCAGGCAGAGTCACCAGTACTTTTCTATCCCTGCAGGATGCTGGCCTGAGGGATATAGTCAGACGTCTCCCTGTCAGGTATGGTCTGCCTGATTTGCTCAGCATTTGGATGTGGGACTCCCAGCCTTAATTTTACCAAGTGCCTGCTTTGCCCAGTGCAAGACAAGGGCCAGGATGGTGTTTGAAATGATCACATGGTCTTTGAAATATGCAATCTGACTCATTAGGTTTGTAAATGCTGTTACCAGGAAGTACAGACCAAAGAGAGCATCTTGACCCTGGGAATGGGTCCCATGTGTTTAGAGTGCTTATCCCAGGTATGCTTGCAATCAGAAAGAACACAGAGCTCTGAGTAGAGAGTGTTGTTCATCTCATCAGGAAAGCATCCAGGGACTGGTGTAGTGATATAGCCTTAATGTTTCTGTAGAAGATAGAACACTCAGTTGTGGCTGTCAACGTCAAGATGATCAGAAAATATGTATTGTCCTCATGCGAATCTCTCAACCTCAATTACTCTATTTATAAAATGGGAGAGGGTGGATGATTGAATTCTATGGTTTCTAAAATACTTGATGTTCTATTACTAGAGCCCTGTTTCCATAGGGCATGCCCCTACCTGGGCGTATCTTTTGATTGGTCGTATAATTAACAGCCCAGTTGCCAGGCCATCAACCCAAGCCCAGGCCTTGGAATCACAGTCGGAAAAGGAGCCAGGCCTCCTGCCCCCTGCTCGCCCTCCTCCCTCACATCCTTTTTCCATGACCATGTATCTAACACTCTGTTAGAGTGACTTCCCCAATTTAGAAGGAGAGTGAGAACTCTGCATTCAAATGCCTAAGCAGTCTATTTTTATGTCAGCAAAGACTTCTGTAGAAAGTCACAGAAAACTCTGCCCTGTGGGCTGCATGACCCCCACAGAAGGCACAGTAATGTTTGGAAAGATCCAGGGTTCTACGCAGGGCTAGGCATTCTGCTTCAAAACATGTGTTTATGTCCTCATGCCCCATCAGGGCCCAGGATCACTGAATCTTCAGGATGAAGACATTAAAAATATACAGTTTGTGCACACAATTATGTTGAGATTGGGGTTTTTTAATGTAGGAATTAGACACTGCCTTGGAGAAGAGCCCTCTTTCAAACCCTTAAGAAAGGGTTCACACCCTATTCAATGCGCGAGATGCAGTAAGTGCTGTAGTGTGCCATGATGCTGGACTAGGTGTCTCTGTTCTCACAGCCTCAGTTTTCCTTGCTGTAAAATGATGACAAGTCATGTCTAAGGGCCCCACAGCCAGGCCAGCCTGGGAGTCTGTATTTAGGGCTTGTTCATTAGTCATGTCTCCCTGCTGCCTGGCTGCATGACCCCTGGGGAGGTGGCCAAATGAGGCCACATACAACTCCATTTGCAGAAATACCTTGCCAGGTCCCAGGTGTTTTCTGGAAGTCTCAGCTCCTAGATCCCAGGGACTAAGAGCAAAATTGGAGCTGAGGTATGGCTTTTGATTACTGCTCACTTTAGCCCAGGACAGAGTCTTCAAAACAGGATCCCTTGTAGCCTGGGCAGGGACAGGCTCTGCATCCCGTCTCAGTGAAGGCCACATGTCCTGCCTCCCGTTCTCCGGGAATGAGTGCCTATTGTGTCCTGTCCAATGGCCCCCAAAGGGAAGGGCAGTCCCGCTGAAGAGCCAGCCTTGGAAATAGCTGAATTTTCACTGAACGAGGCAGAAATGATGCCTTTATGCTCACTGCCTTACAGCATTTACCGACAAGAAAGAAGAAAGCTCTCTGCTGTCAGAAGGTTCAGCTAGACCTTTAGTGCTGATGACTCACTTTCTCAAAAGCAGACTTTCTCTATTTCTTTCCAAGTAAAATTTTCACCCTTCTTAGTGTCTGAATGACCGCCAGGCACAGGGAGAAAGGAGCAGTCCTTCAGCAGCCGCCATATGGGCACATCCAGGGCCCAGCAGGCAGCACACTGTCAGTATGCACCCACTTCCCCTTGCAACTCCCCAGGATCCAGAGTAACAAAGGCCCAGAGACAGAAACCTCCCTACTGGGAGGGCTTGCCCATCAGCCAAGCTGGCATTGCCCCAGTAACACTGGGGGCTTGACAAGGCAATTCTGGAAATGAAGTTGTAAGTGATCTCACTTGGCCACTTTTCCAGGAGGGTATTTGCTCCTCTCTGAACTCCAGTAGACAAGTCTATAGTGTCTTGGAATAACCTTCAAGGTGCTGCCATAACATTCCCCATCCACTTGCCTCCTCTGTGAGCTGGGACCAGTAACTTCCGCCCCTAAGGAAGCTGACTTGGTACCTTAGACATGGCAGACCCTTCCCCCCTCCATTGCTTCTTTTAATCCTCCCAGCACAGTAAAGGGTGGAAAATAATTATACCCATCCTACAGATGAGGAAACCGAGGCATCTTTTTAGCAGCAGAGTTAGAATTTGAATCCCAATCCGTGAGGCTTGTCATGTAGGGAGATTGCTCCCATTGTTTTCTGGCTGGCCTGAGGGTCTCTCCCAGAAGCCAGGATAACCTCCTCCTCTTTTTTGTTCTGGTTTTCCCTAGCTTGATGTGATCTTGGTCTTCCCAGAGAGCTGGCCTCTTGCACTGGGGATAGGGAGGAGGTTGGGCAGCACCTGAATAACAAAACCGTGCTACTCTGCCAGTTCTCCAGTGCTGAGGGACAGAGGCATGGTGGTGAAGGGATGGGAGGAGGCAAAGTCAAGTTCATAGAGCATGGAGGAGGGACCCAGGCCTGAGGAGGAATGGCAATAGGGAAGGAGAAGATAGGGTGAAGTTGAGATACTTGAAGGAGGCAGAATCTGCAGAGCTTGAAAATAGTTGGCTGTGGACGCAAAGTAAATGGGAGGCATCTGAGATGACTCATAGGTTTCTGACTCTGGCCACTGGGTGGCTGGTGGTGTCATTTTGTAAGACAGGAAACCCAGAAGGAGCAGTATAGGAATGTAGGGGTGGGGACGATGGATTTGATTTTGGAAAGATAGAGTTTGGGGTTCCAGTAGGGCACTCAGGTAGAAGGGTACCCACTAGGGAGTTGGGTATCCAGGACTGGGGCTCGGGGCAGGGGCAGAGGGGTCTAGGCTGGCGATACTGATTTGAAGGTTATTGGCTACTAAACTTGTGTTGCTCAATATGGTGACTACTAGCCATGTTGCTATTTAATTTTAATTTTTAAAAAGCAGAGTACAAAGTTTCTGTTTGGGGTGATGAAAAGTTTTGAAAATAGTGGTGGTGGTTGCACAACACCCTGGGTGTAATTAATGCCACTGAATTTTAAGCTTAAAAAATAGTTAAAATGGCAAATTTTATGTTCTATACATTTTGCAATTAAACATAGAAAAGAGAGAAATTTAAATTAATTACAATTACCTGGGTGCAGTGGCATGTGCCTTTAGTCACAACTACTTGGAAGGCTGAGGCAGGAGGATTACCTGAGCCCAATAGTTCAAGGCCAGCCTGGGCAACAGAGAGAGAGATCTTGTTTCTAAATAAATAAATACTTAAAAGTTTAAAAAGGAACGAGATTTTGAAACATAAATTAATTACAATTTAAAATTCAGCTCCTCAGTCTCACTAATTATACATGCAGAAGCTCAATGGATATCACATGGCTCCTGACTGCTATACTGGACATACAGATATGAAGTATTTCCATCATTGCAGATGATTCATGGTAGATGGTACCTACCTGAAACTTGGTCTTGCTGGGATTGCTGAGGAGTGTGTAGTGAGAGAACTGGGTCAACCCTGTGCAGAGATCTGGCCTTTGAGGGCAGAGCAACAGAGGAGGAGCTAGCAATGGAAACCGTGGAGACAAATGCTGGTGAAGCGACATACAACATGCTGAGGGAGCTCAGGAGACAGAAACCAACCACATTCCAGAAAATATGCATGCCTTGCTGTTTCCCTCAAACAGTCCAGGCTGTCCTGTCCCCAGGCCTTGCTTCATGGAGTGCCTTCTCCTGGGAACACTGCCATCATCATCCTTTCCATCCCTGTTCAGATGCTGCCCAGGATTTGAGGCCCCACACAGTCAGCTCCTCTCCATATGGCTGTGAATCCAGACTCTCCCAACCAGAAAGAAACAGAACCAGGCACTGGCAGTTTTTCAGATTTATTAGGAAGACTTTTTTACAGATTAAGACCTGCAGATGGGTGTGCACAAAGGAATCAGCTTTATACACTGGTGTATATGTGGGAATCTGTCCAAATTCGGGAAGGCCAGGCTTCTGAAACTGAGCAGAGAGGACCGGCATCGTGCTTTGGGAACAGTTAGGTGCCTTGGAGACAGCCCTGTGGGCAATGGTGGAGAGAAGGAGAGCACAGCAGACTTGCAGTTACTGGGCCAGGCTGCACACACTGGCAGTGCTCGTCAAGCTACCTGTGACTGGGGGTGCAAGGGAGCAGAGCTCAAGAGTGGCCCAGTTGCATTGTGTGTAGATGCATTCTGTGCCTGCACCTGGCGCTCTGCTCTAGTGAGGCACTGACAGCAGCCCCACAGGGAGGTTTGTTGGGTTGTTTCCTAGCAGCACTATGGTGGGAATGGAGGCAGATTGGTCCTGCCCATAGACCTCTGTTCCCTGAAGACAAACCCTGTGCCCCAGTAGAGGCCCACTGAGCCCAGATTCAGCTCTTTGCTTAGCTGGGCTCAAAGTAGACATGGGCTGAGCCTCCAGCTAGTGCCCTGCTTCAGGTGAAATCAGCCAGCAAACTCTTGAATCATCTACTTCTGCTCTGCCAGCCCTGGCTGTGTTTCCTTGAGTTGCTATACTCAGTCAATGTGTAGGCTCAGCCTGCATCTAGTCCTTGAATCAGCAACCCCTTGCAGCAGCTCTGTCTGTTTCACTCACCTGGCTGCAGTTCCATGAGGCGCTTCACTTGGTATGGATGCATGGTGAGTCTCCACGAAGATCCCCAGTTAGATGCAAACAGTTTTCTCCTGCAGTGGCTAGTTCTCCGCTTCTCTGGGTGCTGGCTGTAGAGGCAGGCAACATTGACAGATAGAGCCCCAGTTCTTCAATAGACAGTTGAAATCTACTTGCAAAGTATCACTCCATGCTGGTCCAGTGTGGCACTCAACTCCATGTAGACACAGGCTGTATATCCACTAGCAGTCCTGGCTCATACCTGTCCTGGTTGTAATTAGGCACAGAGGGCCTTTCTGTACTGAACCAGGTGGTGGTGCCTGCTGGAGCCATGCACACTGTAAATGTGGGCTGTATCTCCACAGGATGACCAGATGCATTTCCACAGACAGGGGCTTGTCCTGTGCAGGTACAGGTGGAAGTTCCTCAAGAAGCCTCATTTTGTGTACAAGCTGTGTGGTTCTGTGTAGATGCTGCCTGGTTACCTGCAGATGCCAATTCATCCTAAGTAAACATACCTCCTTCTGTGCACACACAGCATTCTTGGTGGCAGATGAAACCTCATCTTGGGCAGGTGCGACTTCATCTTGGGAACATGCCGCCTCATCCTGGGCAGCCATGGTTTGATTCTGTGCAGACACAGCCTGTGATGACACACAGTTTGGGTTCATATAGACACAGTTTACGGCCAGTTGCAGGGCAGCTGTTGACACAGCCAATGTCCTCTTATGGAGTCTGTGTTGTGTAGATGAGGCCTGAGCCTGCTTACTGAACTGTGTTCCTTGTAGAGACACTTTGTATCTGGGTATAAAGTCACTTCCTGTGTGGCCATGGCCTGCAGAAGCCTGCCAACATCTTGTATACATGTCATCTGCCCCTGTCCACTGAGCCTCTTTGCATGGATATGCCTGCATCTCCTTATGAAATTTTACTTGGTGCTGACCCAGCCAGCAGCACCATTCAGAGCTGTGCACCACATGGATCCATGGAGGGATCCACATTCAGCACTAATGCAACGTCTGCCTCCGGGGAACTGCCATCATTTTTCTGCAGAGCTGCGATCCACACAGTGACAGTGTGCATCACTGGGAAGAGCCACAGTCCTCATGTTGGTGCTGCCCACATCTCCTAGCTGGGTGCTATTTTCCACTTTTATTGTCTGCCTCTTGTGGCAGATCTGGGCTCTGTACATGCAGTCCGCATCTGCCTGCAGGGCTGGACTTGACATCGACACAGCCTGAATCTCTTTGCAGTTTTGTCCAGTGCCGACACAGCCCTCTTTTTCTTGGGAGGTATTGTCTTACATGGATGTTGTCTGTATCTCTTTAGAGATCCAGATTCCATGTAGATGCAGCCCACATCCACCAGAAGAACCTCATATCATGTAGATACAGCCTTCGTCCCTACACAGAGGCATCCCCACATATTCCTGTGGAGTGGAGCTACCTATGGATCAAGATTGCCTCTGACCGCCTGCCTCATGTGCTGCCCCAGGTTACTCAGGTGGCCCAGTCCCTGCAGTTATGGCTCTGCCCCACCATGCTGCTCTCTTTGCTGTGATATCTGCTCAGGCAGCTGTGGTTTCAGCTCCGCCCTAGGACCCAAGTTCCTGCTTGGGGCCCCTGCCCCCTTGGGACCCCAGCTGGTGCCAGCACAGCGTGACTGCATCTCCCAGTGGAGCAGGAGGAGCCCAAATAGGTGGCACGGTGGGGATGGGGTGGCACAACCAAGACGAGACACACTGGAGGAGAGCATGCAAGCTGAGAGGAGGAGCCAACCAACCTCAGAAGTCAAACGTGCAGGCCTTGGCTGAAGTGGGTGTATTTATACAAAGAGAAAGGAGGTGGAAAAAATCCACAGCCACTCCCTGTTTGGCTTGAGCCCTGGTCTGGGTAAAGATTGGAGTGTTTAATATGAATGACTGAGTCCCAGCCAGTCTACTTCCAAGGCACAGTGAAGACAGTCCTGGAGACTTGCTCCTGAGGAGATGACTCCCACTAAGCATTGGCCCTCTCCAGGTCATCTGGAGGCCGCTGCTCCAATGGAAGGCCCCCCAACAGGGCAAGGCAGAGCAGACACACATGAGTTCTCAGGCTTTCCAATGGGAAGAGACCTTAGAGGCAGTGCAGACTGCTGTGGTTGACCTGGAGGCCAAGACAGAACCTAGAGCCCAGGTCCCACTCAGCCACTAATTCCCTGAATCTCCTTGGGTAAATCTCTCAACCTCTCTGAGCTTTAGTTTCATCATCTTTGAATGACAAGTACCATGACTGCTAAGATTTTTTTGCTGCTCTCACTTTCTGGGATTGTTGGGGCTCTGTTGTTGCCCCCACCCCCTTTGCTTTGTAGATCAGTGGCTGAGTCCCTGGAAAGGGGCAGGCTCAGATTCACCCAGGGTCCACAGTGGCACCTGAGCTGGAACCCAAATGCTCTGGCTCTAAGACTAGGCCTTTTCTCCTGGTCCTTCCCTAGAGAAGGCAGCAGTGTGGTGCTAGAAGATGGAGCCCAGCTTGCAGGAGGCCCAGAGAGCTGGCATTGGGGAGACCATGCCTTCATGGACCTGTGATCCCTTCATTGCCAAATACTTAGCCTGTCACACCAAGAAGATATTGACCTTCTGGCAGATGAAGTGGAAGGTGAACTCAGAGCAGCCCTATCACAGTGGTCAGCTTCATCCCAGGCTCAGAATTTAAGAGCATCCTTCACTGGCTCCCTGGTGCTAGCCAGCCAGCTCTGGGAGGAGTCAGGGCCCAAGTCACTGGGCCCAGGTCAATGCAGAGGAGGAGCCAAAGCCCAGAGGAGGAAAGAAAGTGAAGTGTGCAGATTGGCAGCAACCTTGTATGTTGAAACAGAATTCCTGGGGAGGGAAACAAAACAGAACATTTTTCTACCTCCATGGCCCCCTGAGGAACAGTGGCAGCCCAAAGATGGAGCTCCTTGCTCTGTTCACATTACCCAGCCTTCAGCATACCGTGATGCATCTGTGCAGTCGCAATATTTATAAAGCACCTTTCTCATCAATGAACATGTGCCAAAAGGGATTAATTGCCCACTTTTGCTCTATCAGTAAGATATTTACTATCTCTGTCCTTGTGTGAAAACATTCTCAGAAGTGCCATGAGAAGAAGATTCCCTATTGTCAGATTGCCAAACAACCAAGACAAAATCATGCATCTCTCTTGGGAAAATGTCTGATGGTCTTCACCAACTCCTGCAAGAAACTCACTGCAATCTGACAATCCTCAGATCCCTCCCAGTCCTACACCTGGCCCCTGCCTCTCGAATAGGCTGAGGTTTATGGAGACCTGGATTTCAGTCTGAGCTTTGTCATACATTTGATGTGTCATGTAACTCAGGTTCTTTGCACTCTCTGGGTTCCAGATTCTACAGAGGTGGCATGAAGAGCATTTTACCTAGATGGGGGTAACTAGCCTATTCTCTGAGAATGAAGCAATTTTTGGTGACCTAGGAAGTTGTTATAAAATATGCCAAGATCCAAAACAAATCCCAATATAGATCAACTGCTAGTGAGCCAACATAGTAGTATCATCTGGTAGATTATGCCAATTTCAGCAATCTAACATTTTAGATTGATGATTCACTAACCATTACATTCTTTTATAGTGAATTATTAACAGCTAACATTCTGTGCTAGTGCCAGACAATATTCTCTATGTCTTATGAATATTAACTCATTTCATCCTTATAACACCCACTGAGATGGGTACTGTTATTATCCCTTTTCAGATATGAGACAACTGACACGCAGAAGGGCATGTTGCCCCAGGTCACACAGATAGTGTGTTGGACCTTGGATTCACTCAGGCCAGGCACTTAACCACTGCTGTCTTCTGCCTCCTGTTCAAACACTTGGCAATTCCTATCCATTACTCTGTAGCATGGAAGAATGGAAGGTGAACTCAGATCAGCCCTATCATAGTGGTCAGCTTCATCCCAGGCTCAGAATCCCAGAGCATCCTTCACTGGCTCCCTGGTCCTAGCCAGCTAGCTCTGGGAGGAGTTAAATCATCTGAGCTCTTTGAGTCTCAATTTCTTTATTTGTATAAAGGAAAACTAACAGGACCTACCTCACAGGGTTGTTGCAAGGATTAAATGAGAGAATGTGTGAGAAGAGCCTGCAATACAGTGTGTGTGCAATACATTCTTAACTGTTGTAAGTGGTGCGCATGTCACTATTGACATCCTACTCTGGCATGTGCCATCTGTGTAGGGATATTAATGGTTTATACCCATTTAACTTGCTATTTAGGGATGTTACAATAATGATTATACCAGAAATTTCAGATACAAATACAACCAACAAACATTATCAAGCACTTTCACATATATCTCCTGGGGCAATCTGTAGACAACTTTGCAAATGTATTATTCCTATTTTGCAGATGAGAAAACTGAGGCTTGTGAATTTCCCAAGGTTACCCAATTCACAAATTGCAGAGCTGGGACTGTAACCCAAGTCCAGCACTCACTCTCTGCTATACAGTTTGGCCACCCCTGTCTTGAAATGAAGAACCTCTCAGGTTTTTCAAGAGACCTCGATTCAGAGATTGACAAGTTGAGTAAATGCACAGAGAAATACGCTCTAAGGTCCCTCCCACTCCCCCAACCAAGAGCCAAAGCTGCTTTCACCTGGGCATACAGCTTACACTGTCCAGCCAGTGTGAGTTTAGCAGGAGCTGAAGCTGTGAGTTTTCAATGTATTTGCATTTCCCACAGCTGAATCCACTCTGCTGAGTTCTACCTCAGGCTCCTTATTTATCAAAACAATAAAAGGTCTCTTTTACAGATAAAAATAAATAAATAAAACACCACATGGCCACTCCACAGGGTCACTCCTTCACAGTGAGACTGGGATTTTACTGTCCCTTTTACTTCCCGTTTCCATTGTCTAAAGATACTATGAAAAAAACAAAAAAAGAAAAGGTCTGAAGGGCTAATCAAAAATAGAGCAGTTATTTTTTCTATTTTATATAACAGCTTTAGCAAGATATAATTTGCATACCATAAAATTCACCCTTTAAAAGTGTACAACTCAGTGATTGCAGTATATTTACAGAATTACACAAGCAACACCAAGATCTAATTCCACAACATTTTCATCACTTCAAATAGAAACGCTGTATCCATTAAGTAGTCACTGCCCATCTCATATCTCCCCAGCACCTGACAACCACTAATCTACTTTCTGTCTGTATTGATTTGCGTATTCTGGACATTTCACATTCATGGAATCACATTATATGTGGCCTATTGCAACTGGCTTCATTCACTTAGCGTAAAGTTTTCAGAGTTCATCCATGTTGTAATATGGATCAGTACTTCATTCTTTTTATGAATGAATAATATTCCATTGTATGGATGTATCACATTGCATTTACGCATTCATCAGTCAATGGACATTTGAGTTGTTTCCACCTTTTTACTATTATTCATAATGCAGCTATTTCTGTGCAAGTTTTTGTGTAGACATATGTTTTCATTTCTCTTCAATATATACCTAGCAGTGGAATTCATACTTCATATATTAATATTTTACCTTTTGAGGAACTACCATGCTGCTTTCCAAAGTGACGTACCATTTTACATTTCTTTTTTTTTTTTTTATGTGATGAAATTGATCAAGCCAGACCTGAAGGGTGTTCGCTTTTTTTTTTTTCTTTTTCTTTTTCTTATTTTATTTATTTTTTTTTTTTAGAGGGAAAACGAGAAAAAGAAGAGGAAAAAAAGAAAAAGAGGGGAAAAAGGAATATTACTTCATTCCTAAAATGGGTTTCAATAATGGCCAATCAATATTTTGAGTGTTTAAAGTGGTTAATGCATATTTTATGTGTTTAAAATGGAGACCTCTATTGTGTTTATTTGTTCTGGCTCTGAGTTCAAGTCCTGGATATCGTTATCAATTTGTTGTCTTGTTGAATCTAAATCTCATTATGTGTCTTATGTATCTGGGTGTTAAGATCTCTTATTGTTACATTAATCCTTTTACCCTTGCATCCTTGTAGCTTTGAAATCTATTTTATTAAGTGTGAGAATTGCAACTCCTGCTTTTTATTTATTTATTTTTGCTCTCCATTTGGTTGGTGAGTTTTTTTCTATCCCCTTGTTTTGAGTCTTTGTATATCTTTAGATATATCGTTAGATTTGGAGGATAATGTGTATTTTGTGTGTTTAAAATGGAGAGCTCTATTGAGTTTATTTGTTCTGGATCTTAGTTCCAGTCCCGGATATCGTTATCAATTTTCTGTCTCATTGAATCTAAATCTCATTATGGGTCTTAAGTATCTGGGTGTTAAGATCTCTTATTATTACATTAATCCTTTTACCCTTGTATCCTTGTAGCTTTGAAATCTATTTTGTCAAATGTGAAAATTGCAACTCCTGCTTTTTATTTATTTATTTTTGCTCTCCATTTGGTGGGTACTTTTTTTTTCCAACCCTTTATTTTGAGTCTGTGTATATCTTTGGATATACCGTTAGATTTTGTCTGTATCTTTTGATTGGGAGATTTGGTCGATTTAAATTTAGGGTTGCTGCCATTTGATATTAACTGGCTATTTTGTCCTTTTGTTGATAAAAATTCTTCTTTATGTTAATGCTCTTTACTTTTTGGTGTATTTTTAGAAAGGGTCATACTGGTTGTTCCTTTCTGTGTATAATGCTTCTTTTAGAAGTTCTTGTAAAGCAGGCCTGGTGGTAATAAAGTCTCTGAGTACTTGCTTGTTCCTAAAAGATTTTATTTTTCCTTCAAATGTAAAGCTTAAATTGGCAGGATATGAAATTCTGGGCTGAAAGTTCTGTTGATTAAGTATATTGAATATTGGCCCCCACTCTCTTCTAGCTTGTAGGGTTTCCGTTGAGAGATCTGCTGTAAGCCTAATAGGCTTACCTTTATGGGTAACTTGATCTTTCTCTCTGGCTGCCCTTAATATTTTCTCCTTCGTTTCGATCTTGGTGAATCTAACGATTATGTGCCTTGGGGTTGGTCTTCTTGAGGAATATCTCTGTGGTGTTCTCTGTATTGCCTGGGGTTGAATAGTGTCCTGCTTTGCTAAATTAGGAAAATTTTCCTGGATAATGTCCTGGAGAGTATTTTCCAGCTTGAATTCATTCTCTCCGTCACATTCAGGTACACCAATCAAGCGTATATTAGGTCTTTTCACATAGTCCCATATTGCTTGGAGACTTTGCTCATTCCTTTTTATCCTTTTTTCTCTATTCTTGTCTTGTCATTTTGTTTCATTAAGTTGATCTTCGACCTCTGATACCCTTTCTTCTGCTTGATCCATTCAGCTGTTTAAGCTTGTACATGTTTCACTAAGTTCTCGTGTTGTATTTTTCAACTCCATAAGTTCATTTGTATTCCTCTCTATATTGTCTATTCTTTTCAACATTTCATCTAACCTTTTTTCCAAGTTCTTAGTTTCTTTACATTGGGTTAGAACAAGTTCCTTTAACTCCCAGAAGTTTCTTATCATCCACCTTTTAAAGCCTACTTCAGATAATGGAACACAGTCCTTTTCCATCAGGGCTTGTTCGGTTGCTAATGAGTCCTTTTCCATCAGGGCTTGTTCCGTTGCTGATGGGTTCTGATTTTGAGTATACTCGGCCTTCTTAGGCTGTTTTTTTCCCTTCATTGTAGATGACCCGCCTTTCTAATTAGTTTTCTGAGTCGACGTCCGACTTATTGATTCCCAGTGCTGGGATCCGAGCAACCCACTGTGGCAGCCTAAATAGCAGTGATAAGACTGATGGTGCTCTTCTGCTCGGGAATCTCTGGTCTGGCTTCCCTCTTGAGTCCGCAACAAGCGGCTCTGACTTCCTGGAGCTCCAAACTCCGGTTAGTAGGGGAAGCAGTCCCGTTGGCTCTGCATGAAGAGCTGCTGCGCCGAGACTCCGGCAAAACCCCTGCGGCGGCCACAAGAGTCGCGCTGGCGACCTGTGGGGCTCCTCCACTGGGAATCGGCTAATCGGTGAGTGACGAAAATTCGTCTGAAGATGTGGCCTCGTCTCGTTCTCTGAGCTTTCACTGGGAGCTACAATCCTGAGCTGTTAGTGGTCGGCCATCTTTCACCATTTTACATTTCAACCAGCAATGTATAAGGATTCTGATTTGTCCACATCCTTGCTAACACTTGCTATTGTCCATCGTTTTGATTGTGGCCATTGTAGTGGTTGTAAACTGGTATCTCAGTGGGGTTTTGACTTCCATTTCCCTGATGGCCATTCTGTTGAGCATCTTTGCATGTGCTTATAAGCCATTTGTATATCCTTTGGGGAAAAAAGTCTCGATTTGAATTACAGTTTTTGGCTATTTGATTAGATGTTTTTTGATGATCATGTCCATCATGATTTTGTCCATCATCTTAAATTTGTGTTGTCTTTTTACTGCCAAATGACAACTTCTTTATATATTCTAGTTACAAGTCTCTTATAGGATATGTTATTTGCAATAATTTTGTCTTGGTCTATGGGCTGCCTTTTCATGCTCTTAACTGTGTCTTTTCAGTAGACATTTTATATTTTGATGAAGTTTAATTTACCAACTTTTTCTTTTATGGATTTTGCTTTGGTATCTAAAAAATCTTTACCAAACACAAGGTTGCGAAGGGTTTTCTCCAATGTTTTATTCTAGAAGTTTTATAATTTTAAGCTTTACACTTAGGTCTATGATATATTTTCAGTCAATTTTTGTATATATTGTATAGTAGGGATCAAAATTTATTCTTTGCACAAGGGTGTCCAATTGTTCCAGTACCACTGATTGAAAAGACTATCACTTCTCCATGTAATTGCCTTTGCACCTTTGTCAGAAATCAGTTTTTTTGTTTTGTTTTGTTTTTGTGTTAGAGATAGTATCTCATTCTGTCATCCAGGCTAGAGTGTAGTGGCATGATGATAGCTCACTGTAATCTTTATCTTTTGGGCTCAAGTGATTCTCCTGACTCAGCCTGCCGAGTAGCTAGGACTACAGGTATGCACCACCATGCCTGCTAATTTCCTAAAATTTTTGTAGAGATGAGATCTCTCTCTGTTTCCCAGGCTGGTCTTGAACTCCTGGCCTCAAGTAACCCTCCTGCCTTGGCCTCTCGAAACACTGGAATTACAGACATGAGCCATTGTGCCCAGCAAAAACAAGTCAGTTTTCTATATATGTACAAGTCTATTTCTAGACTCTCTGTTCTGTTCCATTGATCTATTTATCTTCATGCCAGCACCACTGTGTCTTGATTACTATGCAGTATAATAAATCTTGAAATCTGGTAGTGTAAGTCTTCCAACTGTATTCTTCTTTTTTCAAAGTTGGTTTAGCAATACTAGATCTTTTGCATTTTTGTATGAATTTTAGAATCAGTTTGTCAATTTCTACTCAAAAGCCTTCTGGAATCTTGACTGGTATTGTACTGAATCTACAAAATAATTTAAGGGGAATTCACACTTTAACAATGTTAAATCCATGCCCTGTGAAGGTGGTAGATCTCTGTTTATTTAGATCTTTTTATTTTCTCTCAGCAGTATTTTCTAGTTTATACTGTAGAGGTCCTTCACATCTTTTCTCAAGTTTATCCCTAAGTATTTTGTATCACTGATGCTATTTTAAGTGGTAATTTTTATTTCAATTTCTGATTATTCATAGGTAGTATGTAAGAATAAAGCTGATTTTTATATATTGATTTTGTACCCTATAATCTTACTAACCTCACTTCACTGGCCTTTTTTGTGGATTTCATCAGATTTTCTACATAGATATTCATATTGGTTGTGAATAGACAACTCATATTGGTTATAGATAAAGCCAGTTTTACTTCTTCTATTTCAATCTTCATTGCCTTTTTTTTTCTTTTTCTTTTAATTGCTCTAGCTGCATCAGTGTTGGATAGAAGAGGGCAGAGTGGACCTCCTTGTAGTGTTCCATATTTTAAGGGGAAAGCTTTCCATTGTTTTTTTTACCATTAAGTTTTTGTTAGCTGTGGACATTTTGTAGCTGCTCTTTATTAGGTTGAGGAAGTTCTACTCAAAGTTTGTTAAGAAGAAATATTATAAATAGATGTTTGATTTTGTTAAGTGCTTTTTTGATATACATTAAGGTGATAATATAGTTTTCCTTTTTTAGTTTGTTAGTATGGTATATTAAATTGATTTTCAAATGTTAGACCAATCTTGCCTTCCTGAGACAAATTTCACTTGGTTATGTTGTATTATCCATTTTATGTATTGTTGGATTTGATTTGCTAAAATTTTGTTCAGAATCTTTTCATTTACTTTTATCTGGGAGGAATATTAATATATAGTTTTCTTTTCTTAAAATGTTTTTCCTCTGGCTTTGTTATCAGTATAATGCTAGTCTCATAGAATGAGTTGGAAAGTATTCCCTGCTTTTCCTTTTTCCTGGAGAGTTTTCTATAGAGCTAGTTTTATTTTAACCTTAAATATTTCGTGAAGCCATCTTGTTCTGGAGTTTTCTGTGTGGATAAGTTTTAAATAAAAATTCATTTTTTAAAATAAATGTAGAACTTTTCAAGTTACTTGTTTCCTCAGGAGTCAGCTTTGGTAGTATATGTCATTCAAGGAATGGGTCCATTTTGTCTAAGTCACTAAATGTATTGTCATAAAGGTTTTTATGATAGTATCTTTTCCTTTTTATATATGTAGAATCTATGGTGATGTCACCTCCCAATTCCTGGCATTGGTAATTTGTATCTTCTCTCTTTGGAAGCTAAATGATGAGAACCAAACTAATGGATGGAGTTTGATCAATTCTGTTGATCTCAAAGAACCAGTTTTTGTTGCAACAATTTTTGTTTGTTTTCCTGTTTTTAACTTCATTGATTTCTGCTCTGATCTTTATTATTTTTTTTTTACCACTTACTTTGGGTTTAATTTGCTTTCTTTTTCTTATTAGAGTGGACACTTAGGTCATTAATTTAAAACTTTTCTTTTTTTCTAGTATGGGAATTTAGTCCCATAAAGTGTCCCCTAAATACTGCTTTAATATAATAGCATACACCAAATTTAGATATGTTATGTGTCTATTTTCATTCAGTTCAAAATACTTTATAATTTTCCTTATTTTCTTCTTCCAAATATTTGGTAACTAAATAACACAGTTATTAGAACTTATTTTCTTGTTTCCTTGTTTTCTTCTTCCAAATATTTGGAAGTTTTCCAGAGATATTTGTCTTCAATTTTCATTTTAATTCTATTGTGGTCATAGAACATATTGTATATGGTTTGAATCCTATTAATGTTATTGAAACTTGTTTTATGGCCCCAAACATTGTCTATATTGCTGAGTGTTCCATGTACATTTAAAAACAATGCATCTACTGTAGTTGGGTGGACTATTCTATAAATGTCAAACAGATTGAGCTTGTTAGTAATGTTGTTCACATCTTCTATATCCTTAATGATTTTCTGCCTACTTGTTCTATTAACTGTTGAGAGAATATTATTAAAATCTCCAACTTTATGTATGTGTCTATTTAAAGGTGCATTATATTAGCTTTTGCTTCATGTAATGTGAAGCTCTCTTATTAGGTTCATAAAGTGTTATGTTCCTCTTAGTAAACTGATCCCTTTATCGTTATGGAATAACCTTTATCCCTTATGGGATGACCTTATCCCTTATAATATTCTTTACTCTGAAACCTGCTTTGTCTGGCATTAACATAGCCACTTCAGATTTCTTTTGATTAGTGTTAGCATCATAGTTTTCAGCATTTTACTTTTAGTGTATTTGTATCTTTGTTTATGAAATGCATTTCTTGTAGGGAGCATACAGTCAGGTTTTGCCTTTCAAATTCAATGTGGCAATCTCTGCCTTTTTATTGTGTCATTCAGACCATTTTATATTTAGTGTGAGTATTGATATTATCAGATTTAAATATTTCATTTTGCTGTTTGCTTTTTATTTGTCCCATATATTCTTCACTCCCCCTTTTCTCTCTTTAAACTCCTTTTGGATTAATTGAATATTTCTTGAATTTCATTTTCTCTTTTAGCTATTACTCTTTGTTTTGTTATTTTAGTAGTTTATTACAGATTTATAGTATGTACTATTAATTGATCACTATCTGCCTTTAAGTAGTATTATGTCACTTAATATATAGCATAAATATGTCATAACAGTATCTTCCATTTCTTCCCTCCTGTCTTTTGTGCTATTATAATAATTCTACTTATGTTATAACCTTCACTTTCAATCGTTTTTATTTTTGTTTAAATAGTCGATATTTTTAAAGAAATTTAAATAGTAATAAAACTTGCAGGAACAGAAAACCAAATACTACATGCATGTTATCACTTGCAAATGGGAGCTAAATGATGAGAACACATGGACACATAGAGGGGGACAGCACACACCGGGGCCTTTTAGAGGAGGGGAGGTTGGAAGGAGGGAGAGGATCAAGAAAAACAGCTAATGGGTATTAGGCTTAATACCTGGGTGATGAAATAATCTGTACAACAAGCCCCTATGACACAAGTTTACCTGTTTAACAAACCTACACTTGTACCCCTGAACATAAAATAAAAGTTTAAAAAAAATCCTATATATGTAACCATGTCATTATCATTTCAGTGCTCTCCATTTCATTATGTAGATATGTATTTCCATCTAGTATCATTTTTCCTCTGCCTGAAGGACTTTTGTCAACATCTCTTGTAGTGCAGGTCTCCTGCTAATTAATTTTTTTAGTTTTTGTATGTCTCAAAAGTCTTTATTTCACCTTCTTCTTTTTTTTTTTTTTTGCAACAGAGTTTTACTCTGTTACCCAGGCTTGAGTATGGCACAAACACAGCTTACTGCAGCCTCAACTTCCCAGGTTTAATTAATCCCCCAACCCCAGCCACCTGAGTAGCTAAGACTACAGGCAGGAACACACCACTATACCCAGCTCGTTTTATTTATTTATTTTTGGTGGAGATGAGGTCTCCCTATGTTGCGCAAACTGGTCTCAAACTCTTGAGTATTTCACCTTCATTTTTAAAAGACAGTTTCACTGGGTATAAAATATGAGGTTGACAAGTTTTTTATTTGTTTTATTTCATTAAGTACCTTACAGATGTTGATTCACTGTCTTCTTATTTGCATTGTTTCTGACCCTCCAAAATTACTATTATCCTTACATTTATTCCTCTGTTCATAACATGCCTTTTTCCTTTGGTTGCTTTTACAATGTTTATCACTAGTTTGGAGCAATTTTATTATAATATTTATTGGTATAGTTTCTTCACATTTCTTGTGCCTGGCATTTGTTGAAATTATTAGAACTATGGGTTTATCGTTTTCATCAAATCTGGAAAATTTGTGGCTATTATTTCTTCTAATATTTTTCTGCCTCTTCCCTTCCTTCACATGACTCCAAGTACACATGTATTAAGCCTTCGAAGTTCTCTCACAGCTCAATGATGTTCTTTTTCGTGTCTTTTCTCTCTGTGTTTCACTTCGATAATTTTTATTAGTGGGTGTTCAAGTTCACTAATATTTTATCCTACAATGTCTAATATTCCATTATTCCCATCCAGTGTATTTTTATATTATACATTATAGTTTTCATTTATAGAAGTTCAATTTGGGTCTGTTTTATATCTCATGTCTCTACTTAACTTTTTTGAACATTTGGAATACAGATATAATTACTGTTTCAATGTCCTTGTGTACTAATTATAACATCTGTTTCAGTTCTGTGTTGGTTTCAATAGATGATTAGTTTATCTCCTCATTGTGGATCATGTTTTCCTGCTTTCTTCATGTGTGTGTCTAGTAACTCTATTGGATGACAAACATTGTGAATTTTGCCCTATTTAGTGCTGGATATTTTTGTATTCCTATAAATATTCTTGAACCTTGTTCTGGAACATAGTTAAGTTACTTGGAAATAGCTTGAACCTTTCAGGTTTTCCTTTTATGATTTGCTAGGCAGGATTGAAGCAGCTACCAGTCTAGAGCTAATTATTCCCTAATACTGAGATAAGAGTCATTTGTGTGCTGTACTCAATACCTTGTGAATCTGAGATTTTCCAGACTAGCTGAGAGGAGCAGGCATTGTCCTGAGTTGTATAAGTAACAGGTACTGTTATTCATAGTTCTTTTAGGTAGTTCTTTTCTAGGCCTCAGGTAGTTCCTTCAGATGAATTCATCAACCAATACTATACTGAATACTCAAGGGAGACCCTCAGTGGGTCATCAAGGTGTCCTCTCTGCAGCTTTACAGTACCTATCTTGTAAAGTAATCCTCCTTTGCCTTCCTGGATTCCCAGCTATTTCTTCAACTCAGGGAGAGCACCAGGCTCTGCCTGGATTTTCCCTCCCTGTTTCACAGCCTTAAATCTCTCTCTAGGCAATAAGCTGGGGCAGTTGTAGAACTCACCTCATTTGTTTCCCATGTATTAAGGATCACAGTCTTTCATTACCTAAGGCCCAGAATCTTGCAAATTATTTTTTTTGCCTGTTTCTTGATTGTTTCAAGCCATAAGACAAATTCAGCCCCTGTAACTCTGTCTTGGACAGAAGCAAAAGGCTGCAAACATCTTTAAAAATCATGAACCTCATGTTTAGGTGGACTCAAATGTTAAACATGCAAAAATAACCTTTATTTATTTTTTTAAATATCCCTTTTATCCTTGATAAAATATTTTTTAAATTCCCCAAAGGAGTCCAGATGAATGGGCAAAAGTAGCGTTTTAGGAACATTCAGGAAGCAAAGAGAAGGGACAGAATATAAGCTTAGGTGAAGGTTTTTCTTCAGGACACAATATCAAGTTTGTGTATGTTCTTGGGGCCCTCAAGGTGAGAACAGCAGTAGTGACTTGTTATGGTGGGAAGATAATTTCTCTGCTAGTATATGGACTGCTAACTCCCTTGCTTCAAAATGAATATACAAACAAAAAAATAGCCTGCCCACCTGCTGCCCCTGCAATGCCAACTCCATGTACACATATGATTGCTGGATACATTACAAGATGCCCAATTAAACTTGAATTTTAGATAAATAGTGAATGGTTTTTGTATGTCACAAATATTTCATAGTATATACTTATACTAAAATATTGTTAATCATTCACCTGAAATTCAAATGTTAGCAGGCTCCTTTATTTTTGTTTGCAAAATATGACAACCCCATGCACACAGCAGTATGACTATAAGCTCAGTTTTTAGGCCTCTGGAATTGGTCACAAAAGGCTCTCATGTCAGTTCTGACACTGGGTTGTTTGGGGATGATTCATGCACAGCACTTAGCTCAGCATCTGTCCCCTAGTAGCCACCCTGTGAATTAGAACAACTAGCTAAGCCAGATATTGATGCTCCTTTACAGATACTCACTCATCCCTGATGGCCTCTGAGCCTTTTAACAGCCTCCATAAGGCAGTTGACAATGATGTTATACCCACTTTACAAATGGAAAAGGTGAAGATCTTAAAGGCCACCACAGCAAGGCAGAATGTATAAGTGTCCTGTGAGTGACCCAGAGAGGAAGGGTTCTCATGCCACCTCTGCCCTTGACTCCCTGACTTCCTCTCCAAGCTCTCCACACAGCCAGTGAGCTGAGCCCAGGAAATATATTATCAATAAGTCTAGAGTTTGATTGACAAAACCAGAGTGAGGACGTTGCCCCCCACCCCAGCATCCTGGCTTGTCCTTTGCTTAGAGTAAAGCCTTACATTCCTGGGGTCCTCAAGGAAGCTCAAGCTGGCTACTTAAGGGATAGTGGACGGGCTAGTAGTCTTCTTCTGGTTCTTTGATTCCCATCTGATAGGGCCCACATGGTATAGGAAGGGCTTAATGAAGCAAGAAACCAGGGTTTTGGCCCCATCTCAGCCACTAATTTATTCAGGGATCCTCCTCCCTCTGTGCCTCAGTCACTGCATTAATTTCTCCATTGCTAAAATGGGGGTTCTATTAAAAAATAGGAAAGGACTTTGAAAACATTAAAAGTGCTGTTCAGATGCCCACAGGTTCTGAAGAGCAGTGTGGCCCCCAAATTAGAATACTTATCCATCTATCTGCTCAGACCCTGACTGAGATGTGGGGAATGTAGAAGAGGGAAGACCCTTCTCCTTCTGAAGGTGATTAGGAAGTTCTTCAAAGGGTAGAGAACACAGAGATGTGCCCAGTTCTTCCCAGTAATTGCAAGATACTGAGCTTGGAGGTTTCTTTCACCCTGGTCCCACTGGAGAGGGTGAGCTTCCAGTCTGGGCTGTTGCCTGTGGCCTCCAGAGACTTTGAGTTTGGAGAAAGAGAGACAGAGACAGAGTGAGGAAGGACAGGACACATCTGCCTACTGTCCTAAAGCCTCCAGGTATATTACTGACTCATTCTACATCCTAGGAAGCTGAGAACTAATGCTTATTAGCAATCTTTCAGCGGGACATAAAAAATGCATCTTTTTTTCTGGTACTACTGTGTATTTTCTGATGCTGAATAAATGAATGAGCAGAAGACTAACATCTAGCAATGAAAATGCTGGGCTACTATTGGGTGCCTACAATACACTGGACACTTTTACCATTTTGTTTTAATTGATACACGAAAAGCATCCCCACAGGTAGACGTTATTATTACCCTCATTTTATAGATATTTAAATCAAAACCAGAGAAGTAAGTACTTTTACCTAAGTCATACAGTTACTAAGTGAAGAGTGGGGATTGGAATTTAGATCTGGCTGGTTTCAAGATCTTCTTCCCTCTTCCATGCCATACTATCTCTGCTGTCCCCTGGAACTTTCCTGCCCTGCTGCCTGGACCCCAGTGCCTGGAGCTCTGGCTCTACCCGAGGAACCTTGGAGGAAACCACTGAATGAGACAGGAGGAAGGAATATGGAGCAGCAGAAAGAGCCCGAGTTGTGAGCTGGCCTCAGTCTCAACACTCTGACCCTTCCTAATGACCCTTTCTGCACCCAGTGGCACAAATGGGTGCTCAGTCCAAATAAAATCTGTGAAACCTATGGATTTCAAAAAGCAGTTTCTGTATAGTTCAGTAACACCTCAGGTATTCCAAAATCATGTAACTGATGACCTAACTGAATCAGAAAGTCATCAATCTCAGAAAGACTTCTGAAGAATTAAAATAGCCTGAAGTCTCCTGCCCTTCTTTCACCAGGGAGCTCAGCAGGTTCATATGCAGTTTGTGGCTTCACGCCCACATGTCTAGCAAGCTCTGCTGCCAGTTCTCTCAGCCTGTAGCACATAGAAGCAGCAGATTAGAAAGAGAGGGCCAGAGCTACTAGAAATGAGGCTGGCAGACATCATAAATGGCCACTGACAGCGACTGAGGAAGCAGCAGTATTATACAAAGTAGGTTCAAATGTAAGAGTTTCAGCCATGTGGGATCATTTATTAAAAGGACAAAGAGTCTGACAATGCTAGATAAATGAGATGTTACTGGACTTCCTCTGCCAACTTTGAATTCTCAAGTTACCTCTTGAAAGAACTAAACATGTCCTTCTGGAGCACTTGCCCAAGACTCAGGAATATTAATTAGGGTACAAGAACAGAAATCATTTGCCATCCCATGTAATGTACATGGAGATTATGCTACTGAGTCACTATTATTAGGACACTCCAAGCTTTTGACGAAAAGCAAGGTTGAATGATGGCTTCACATTCTGTAATCTAATACCACTTTTGAAAATAGCACTTAATGGGGGAGCTAAATGGCCCCAGCTAGAGCTGGGAATCAGGAGGTGAGCTGAGTATCCCATTGCCTCAGTCAGAAGCAGGGTGCTCCTCTAGGGTCCTAGCCTAGTATATTCATGAATGGTGTCCCCCTAAAATATGTGCCTGCCCTAAACCTATGAATATGACCTCATTTGGGAATAGAGTCTTTACAAATGTCATTAGTTAAGATGAGGTTATACTGAATTAGGGTGGGCCATAATCCAATGACTAGTATCTTTCTAAGAAGAGAAAACAGACACAGGGAGAAGGCCATGTGAAGATGGAGGCAGAAATTGGAACAATGTATCTACAAGTCTAGGAATGACAAGAATTGCCAGCAACCACCAGGAGCAAAGAAGAAGCAAGGAGGCATCTTCCCCTAGAGCAGTCAGAGGAAATGTGGCTCTGCCAACACCTTGATTTCAAATTTCTAGCTTCCAGAATTGTGAGAATAAGTTTCACATGGTTTGTGATACTTGGTTGTGGCAGTCCTAGAAAACTAATACAATCTAAATTTTTATAAATCAGTTCGTGGTCCAAACAACACTAGTAAAGAACTCCTGAGAACTAAGCCAGTCCAGACTGCTGGTTAAGATGGCTTTTTCAAAGTTTACACTTTGAGACACCTCCAACAAATACATAACAAAAATATATTATAAAGAGAAAAATGCATACAGCCCTAAAAATAAATACATAAATCTCTCAGTGGGCCAAAAGTGGAACATAAATAAATCTGCTAAGCAAGGATGAAGGCACAAGACAACTAAGCTCTGGATCTAGAAGCAGGTAGCAATAACCAGGTGTTCTCTTCCTATGGACTAATGAGAAGAGACTGGATTTACTGCTTCAAATCAAGTTCTAGGGATGTAAGATGAAGCAGACACATCCTGGCAACCAGGACTTGGCTCAAATTACCTGTAAATCTGGTGATATTCCCAGGATCACAGCGGGATGGAAGCCTGAGTCACTAAGCAAAGACCTGATTTTTAACTGGGAGCTCCAGGGTGCTGGGTGGAGGCAATAACAAGAACACTAAACAAGAAAGGGTGAAGGCAGAGAAAAGAAACAAGCATACTACTACACGAGCTAAGCCCAAATCCCAAAACACATGAGAAAAATGAATATGAAGAGTGCCAGCTAAAAAGAATCAACACTAATGAGATGGATTCACTCTTGACAAAATGAAAATATTATTGTGGTATAAAAATGATAAACGATGCATTTAATATCCTCAAAGAGGTGAAAAATTATATCTCGTTTATAAAACTAAGAAATTACGTACCAAAGCAGACATAAATGAAATAAGAGCAAGTAAACATATAAATGAACTATTTAGAAATTATGGAGATGTCTGCTTATACTTGCTCCTGCCTACGTTAACAGACATCTAGGACACTAGACCTAGCTCACCTAATCCAGCAGCCTTGTATGCCACTTTCCTACTAACGTTGATATTTTCTAGCATAACCTGTCTTCTCCTCTCCAGACTCTTTGATCTGTGACCAAATCTGGATTAAGCAGATAACCAAGCAGCTAATCCAGAAATGGTGGCCACACATCAGTTGATTCAATGGCTATAAGATACCAGTTTATTCACATACAAACAGACACCCAGTGTCTTTATATTGTCCCTGAGCCTGTCCTTCTGTCTCTGTGTATCCTATGCTCCGCCCCTATCACCCCCTATCCCATGTGCATTTCTCAGATCCCATTTCTACTGCCTGAGCTTTCTGCTACCTTCGGCATCCCTGTGCATTCCTTGCCAACTAACAGGCCTTCCAAAGGCCTCCTGGTACAGTGTCTTTTCTTTCACAAGTTCTCTTTCATTTGCGCATTCACACTCATCCTGAAAACCAGCAGTTCTCAAAGTGTGTTCCCTGGACCAACATCATCTCCATCACTTGGAAACTTGTTAGAAATGCAAATTCTTGGCCCCCACCCAAGACCTACTGATTCAGAACCTCTGGGGATGGCACCCAAAAATTTGATTTTAACAAGTCCTTGGATGATTCTGGTGCATGAAGAATTACTACCATAGAAACTTGTGTAATAAGCACTTACAACATGTCAGGCACTATGATAGGTATCTCTTGGCATGCCTGCTGTCACTTTGTGTCATAACTGTTTTATCTGAAAGCCTCTCTGGGGCTATGTGGGAAATTTGGAGACTCCCAGAGTGGTGAACGAATGATCAGTATGGTATAGACTTAGCAAAGAGAAGAAAAGCAACATTTCTGTGGCTGACAGATCTGAAGCTGAGAATTCGAGAAAGAGAGGGACTATTAAAAGCCTTTGTGTGGAGCTGGGTGGCAGATGTAATGATTGTAGCCCAACCGAAATCAATAAACAGTGTCATATAGGGCTGGGCATCCACACAGATAAAGCTGCCAGCCGCTGAAGCCTGGTGCTGGAGAGCTGATGGGGGAGGCAGGGAGGGTGACAGTTTGCTTGTGCCAAGTAAAGTTGCATTGTGTCAGGGTGCCATGGATGCTAAGTAATTCCACTTGATAAATACTAGCTCAGAAATTGGCCAATTCAGAAAGCACTCGCAAGTACCTTCTCTGAGGATACATGAATGAATCAGCCACAGTCCTTTCCCACCAGTAGCCCATGGTCACATGAGGGTGACAGACACATAACCAGCCACCTGTGGTATAATCTGGACACATGCTCTGGGAGCAAGACATGGGGTTCCCTAGTTTCTGCTAGAAGGAGTTGGGGGAGGCCTTTTCATGGGAGTTGAGTTTTGAAGGATGGCTGAGCATGGCCAAGCAGAGGGAACAGACTGTGTGACGATACAAAAGGGGAAAGAGAAGAGGGAGCTGTTCGAGGTAGCTGGTATGTTAAAGCAGATAGCAGTACATAGCAAGAGAAAAGGCTGAAGAAGTAAGTGGGGTTGGAAAGGGTTGTGGTGGTGGGTTTCATCCTGTAGGTGATAGGGAGCCACTGAATGTTTCCGAGCAGAGCAGTGACATGGCAGACTTTGTATGTTAGAGAGCTCATGCTGGGGACTGCATAGATGATGGAGCTGAAATGAAAACATCTTGTCCAGGAGGCCTATGAGGATGCTGTTTGAAGAGTCCTGGAGAAAGCTAATATGAGTCTGAGCTGGGTCAATTGTACCAGCATTGAATGAAAATAATGGACTGGGGAGTTCTTGTCAGGGCCAGGCCCTGCAGAACTCTGGGGGATATAAAGATATGCCATAAGGTAACCACCTTACCTCACAAGCTTAGCATTCCTAGAAGGAAGCCTCAGACAAGTATATAATGCAAGGAAAAAGCTTTCGCTCACCTTATATGATGTATTAGTTTCCTAGGGCTGCTGTAACAAAGTTCCACAAACTAAGGATCTTAAACCAACACAAATGTGTTATCTTACAGTTCTTGAGATCAGAAGACTGGGGTGAGTTGGCAGAGTGGCATTCCTTCTAGAGGCTCTAGGGGGAAAATGCTTGTTTTTTGTTTTATTTTTTGCCTTTTTCAGTTTCCTGCAGATATACCTACATTCTTCAGCTCATGACCCATGACATCACTCCAACCTCTGCTTCTGTCATTACATCTCCTTCTTTGACTGTAACTCTCCTCCATCCCACTTATAAGAACCATTGTTCATTACCTTTAGGGCCAATCCAGGAAATCCAAAACGACTTCCCCCATCCCAAGATCCTGAAGTCAATCACATTTGCAAAGTCCTATTTGTCTTGTCAGGTAACATATTCACAGCTTCTGGGGATTATGATGTGAGTCATGGGGGCCAATTATTCAGCCCTATTCCATATGAAAAGAGTTCTTATGTGTTCATGAATAAACAATGATGATAATGGCCAATTTCTTTTGAGTGCTGACCATTCATCATACATTTTCTCATTTAACTTTTGTGGGCTCGTAAGAGGGTATGTTCCATTCCTATCCTTCAAGTTGACAAAACAACCCAGCTAGGAAGTGGCATGCTTGCTCTCTTCCCCCCCACTGGTGCTAATCTCCTGGCAAGGAAGTGACACCCGTGGGCAACCAAAGTCCCTTAGTTGGTCTGGGTCCCCTCCTTCAAAAGGCTGCTGATGGGAGACTAGGAGGACTCAAGTCCAGCTGTATGAGTTAGCAAAAACTCCTATTCCCAGAGCTGTGTATCTGTGTCAAATCTCCTTTTGCCTCCCTTTTATAAAGACACATGATGTCACTTTTAGGGTCTACCCAAATGGATGAAGATGAGGATAACCTCCTCATCTCAAAATTCTTAACTTATTCACATTTGCAAATATGCTATTTCCATATAAGGAAACATTTAGAAGTTCCAGATTTGAGGCCACTAGCCAGCCTACAATAGTTTTCATCGTCACCTACTCAACTTAATGCATATCAGGATTCATCTAAAAATCTGACCAATTGACTGCTGAATTCACAAACCCAGAGGTCTCACCTTCTTGCCATAATGTTGAGAGATTATTTTTGAGGTTTTTTTTTTGAGACAAAGTCTCACTCTGTCACCCAGGCTGGAGTGCGGTGGTGCAGTGGCATGATCATGGCTCACTGCAGCCTCAAACTCCTGGGCTCAGGCAATCCTTTCACTTCAGCCTCCCGAGTAGCTAGGACTACAAGCACATGCCACCACACCCCTCTATTTCTTTTTAATTTTTGAAGAGATGTGATTTCAACATGTTGCCAAGTGATCCTCTCTCATTGGCTTCCCAAAGTGCTGAGATTATAGGCATGAGCCACTGCACCCAGGCAAGAGCCAATTTTCAATTATCTATGGAAGTGATACATTAACTGATATTTGCTAAACATAAATTCACGTTTGCATTCACAGAGTGAGTGGGGAAGAACTGTGGAGAAAGATACTCCAATTTGCGTCCTCACTCTGAGATGACCTCTTAAAAGAGTGTTCAGGGCAAGCTTAGGAGGCAGCACTCAGAATGGCAAGGTAACTGAGCTTGGAGTCAGAAAAGCTGTTTTGACCCAGCTCTATTGCTGCCAGCTGGGTGTGACCAATCAGTTAACCCCTCTGAGACTTGATTTCTTTGTCTGTGAAATAGGACTAGTGATATCTGTGTTGCTTACCTTGCAGGGCAGAAGTCAAGTATGCATGTATTCCCTTTCTCCATCTGCAAGAGCATGGCTCAAGCTGGGTGAACAGTGATGGCCATGCAGTCATGCACTCCCAGGCAGCAAGTAGTGGTGTGGCCTGAAGCCTGGGCAGGCCCTATAGGAGGACTCAGGCCACTGGGAGATATGAAGAAAGGCCTTGGCAAGGTGTGTGTGCTCACGTACCACTCCTGCCCCTCAGCAGCCCAGGCCTGGGGCCTGCCAGCTAAGATTTGCTGCTCGCATTGAGCCTCATAAGTGAATAAAGCAGGTGATTTAATATCATTGTGACAACTACAAGAGATATTTTACCTGTAAAGTTTCCTTAGAGCCAACTTTTGGACTTCAGACAATTTCTATATTCTTTCCTACCTCTACCTCCCCAGAGAGGCAGGGATGGCAGATGGAAATTAAGAAAATTCTAAATTCCTCAGGAAGATTAGTGTGTTTGTATTTTTTTGAAATAATTGAATGAACATTTTGTCAACATGGTATCAGGGGAAAGAGGAGTGTCATATTCAGCGCTATCTTGCCTTGAGAAGAGAAAGGCAGATTGTGAGCACTGAGGCTTCTTGTCTCTTGGCCTCTACTCTAAAGCATCCCTGTGGCCCCCTCCTCTACTCAATCTAAAGTGGATGTAAAAGTCTGTCCTCATCTGGACAGACCAAATGGGCCCTCCATGCTGTTTTTCTCTAGCATTGTGCCCTGAGGCTCCAATGACTACATAAAGGGGCTGCTTCTCCACCCCAAGCCCAGCGCCCCTAGCCTCTCTCTCTACACTGACTCCTGTCTTCATCCTTCCTCCCTCCCAGCCACTGCAATGCCTTTGATAGCACATGGACTCAGCATCCTCTGAGTACATCAGTGCAGATCATGAGAGAGAGTGCCGGGGGCTAAAAACTTCAGTCATTCAGAACCCATTCCACTTGGAGCACATGGTATGTCAGGGACCCAGTCTATATTATCCCCAGGTGAAGTCTGGAGCAGAGAAATCCAGAGATTCCTAAAACCATCCAATAAACTTCCCCAGCCCTGACTGAGGTGTATTCCTGGTTGCCTACCCTACACTCACTTACTGCCATCCCCCATCAACAGATATGCCAATCTTTTTTTGCCCACTGTCTCCATGAGTGCCCCCTCTGTGCACACCATGAATTCTCTTCATGCTTCTGCTATTTCTCCCCACTGTTGCTAACACCCTGGCAGAGAAGTGACACCTTTGGGCAACCAAAGTCCTTTAGTTGAGCTGGGTCCCCTCCTTCAAGGGGCTGCTGATGGGACACTAGGAGTACTCAAGTCCAGCTGTATGAGTTAGCAAAAGGGCAGAAGCAAGAAGGCTTTTAAGCCGGTGTTGCCAAGAAGAATTTTGGTGAGTGGGGGTGTTTAGATTGGAGAAGAAGCTTAAGACTGATCCCTTCCCATTGGGACGAAGCTTTAAGCCAGCCAGCTTTCTTTGTGATAGGCAATGAATTATATCAGCCACCCAGGGTAGAAGTTCCTGTTTATTCAGATCCTCCAGACCAGAACAAGCTTCTTCAGGGCGAAATAAATCACATGGGATCGCTTCAAGGTCCCAGGAAAGTGAATAATCAGTGGCAATTGTTCCCTGACTAATGCTAACTAAAGTTAGCCCTGAGCTAGTCCAACCTTCAGTTCTTCAAGTAGGGAAACTGAGGCCCAGGTCTCCAGTTCTCACCAGGATTGAATGTAGGACTCTTGATTCCCAGTCTTGTCTTTTCTCCACCTTACCACCGGACTTGTCCTTGGACACGTGGCTAAGGGGACCAGCCTTCCTTAGCTTACCACTTTCAAGATCACTTTGACAAGAATTCAGATTTCACAGCTGTGTCAGCAGGATGTTAAATGTTGCAGTGAGGAGGGACTAAATTCCCACATCTCTGGCTTCGTGGGAATCAGCCTATAACTGAGAGGCTCAAGGTCAAAAGCTGTGACCTGACAGATCTTGGATCTACATGCCAATGGCAGTAGAGACAGATTTACCACTGGGAGCCCTGTACCATCAGAATGGACACCAGCAGCAGAGCTTGTTTCTTTCCTTTGATGTGCCAAATGAATAAGTTTGAGCCCCTAAGGCCTCTCTAGGATATCTTGGGAACTTCCACCAGCCAGTAGTCAAAACTTCTCTTTAATCCAGCTGAGTGTAGAACTAGCTGAGACAGGGCTGTAGCAAAGAAGCCTGGTATAAACTTATTCACTCTTCCAAAGGCCAAGCAGCCTCTGCACAGAGAGCAGCTAAGTAAAGATGAGGCCTCTTAGGCCACTGAGATGACTGTGATGTGAGTATCTTGCCATCTCCTGGAAAGAGGGGGTTGTGGGCCCATCACACAAACAGCCCAGTGGAAGGGCCAACCTGTGATGGCAGCCCCTGAGCTGGCCACAGAGTGTTAGAGCCAAGAGGCATAGTGTCAATATTTTCATCCATGTTGTTATCATCATTGCAACCCCTCCCAAACAATTACCTAACATTGAGTGCCTCCTATGTGCCAAGAATATTGTAAGCATTCATTCCTATGTTGATTCTCACAAATACTCTGTGGGATTAGTATCATAATTAGGCACATTTTATAGATAAAGAAAACAAAACTCAGAGAGGTAAAGTTACTCACCAAAACCTTATGGCTGGTAAGCATGTGACAATGAGGTGACTAAGATCTGGCTGTTGTTCTTAAGGCATTACCAGCCATGTCTACAGTGTATGGAAATGGAATCAGTGTTTCTTCCTGGGGACCTCATTCAGTCTTGGTGATAAGAACTCGCATTTATTGAGTATCTGCCAGGAGCCTTACATGATTTTTCCATTTATTCCTCACAATAGCCTTCTGAATATGCTATTATTATTATTGCCACTTTAGGGAGGAAAATAGAGACGTCTAGAAGTTAGGCAACTTGAGCAAGGAGTCACAGCTGAGATTTGAACCACTAAACCAGTGGCTGTCAAACTTTTTTCCTCAAATTCTTTATACTCTTAAAACTTATTGAGAGTAAATCTACAGAAACAGAAATGAGATTAGTGGTTTTCAGGGGCTGGGGAAAGAGCAGAAAAGGGAGTGACTCCTTAATGGTACAGGGCTTCCTTTTGGGGTGAAGGAAATGTGGAACTACAGAGGCTACTTATTGCCACTGATTATAAACTTTAAAGTGGTTAATTTTATGTCATGTGAATTTTACTTAAAAAATACGTATACTGAGGTAAATCAACAACAACAATGACAAAAACTTATTAAGGGCTCCAAAGACCTTTTGTTTGTATCTATTCATGTTACCATATTAGGGAACATATTAAAATATTTATTTATTTTGAAATTAAAATAATAAACTCATTATATGTAAATATAAATAGTATTTAGATGAAAATAGCTATATTTTCCTAAACAAAAACTTATATTGAAAACAATGGCATTATGTTAATTTTTGCAAATTTCTTTTATGTCTGGCTCTCTAGAAGACAGCTGGATTCTCACATCTACTTCTCTATTCAGTTGTGAGATGTTGTTTTGGTTGAAGTATGTAAAGAAAATCCAGCCTCACACTGATATGCAGTTAAAAAGGGATGAATATCTTAATAGACTTTTCAGATCATTGTGGACATTCTTCTTTGATAAGACACAAAAACTCCACTAATGGTTGTTTCTTACAGGTTAAGTGTAATGTGCGATGCAAAACTATATTACTGAGGCTTCTCTACTTGGTTTCATTGGCTTTCTTGTCTTTTGAATAGATTTTTTTTACCTATTTATGGTTTGGTAACATCGTGTATTGGTCGCTTAAAAAATATTGGTGCCCTGACTTACGCAGAGCCTCCATATGTTGACACATTTCATTCCACAGCATCACAAAATTACATTTGTTAATATTATAACCCATCTCACAGGAAAAAGCCTTTAACTTTTGGGAGGCTGTCAAACTTACAGTGGTGGATACAAGCTTTTCAAAATTCAAATTTTTGCTTGAAGTCTCAAATTCTATCATTGGCAAAAACTATTGTTTTTGTCAGTTGTTTCCCTTGAAGTGACAGGCTCACTTCGTTCATCTACAAGAAAATATCTGCCAAATACCGAAGTCTGAGTAACATTAGTTAGTCATTCTTTCAAGTAAATATGATGTTCTATGAAAAATCAGCCACTTCGGCTCACAACTCAAAACACACAATTGTGCTTTGCCTTGAGACAACGACTGCACTTTGTTTCCAGCAGAACTGCTTTAAGCATGCTTCTCATTGTGTCTCATCGCATTTTAAAAATATGGGGACTCAAGGTCTAGTAGTTAATAAAGTTAACTTTTACTGCTTCACTAAGAACATTCCTAAGTGAAACTGGCATTTTTTAAACTGCAAGTATGTGATGGTGAAGAATCCAATTGACAACTAGTGCAGTTGGTGCCCTGGTCCCAGTTCGTGCTCAGGAACCTGCTCTTTTCACCTACCTCTGCCTTTGCACAAGCAGTACCAGTGGAAAACATGACAGTGGAATATCAAAGAACATTTCAGTATTGAGAAAATAGTTTTGACCTTAAGGATCCTGCAAAAGGGTCTTGGAGACCTCCAGGGGTCCACAGATCCTACTCTGAGAACCATTGCTCACAACCATGCATGATATCTGCTTATGCCACCTTCCTTACTTAGGCACTTTGATGGCTTCCTATCACCTGCAGAATCGGACTTGCCCTCAGCCCATGATGTCAGCCTGGGGCACAGGAGCCCAGCCAAATGGGCTCCTCGGCATTTTCCAAATGTGTCCTTCCATGCCCTTGTCCCTGCTCTCCCCTCTACCAGAAATGCTTTCATCATCAACTCTGGCCATGAAATAGTATATATCCTCCAAGGCCTAGGTCAACCACTGCCTTTTTCAGAAAGCTTTCTCAGGTTTTTAAGTGGAAAATGGTCATGCTTTAGTCTGAGCTTCCTGAGCCCACGCTTGGAGCATCTTCTCTAGCACTTATCAGGCTGGGTGTCATTAGATGGAAGTGTTTCATCATCTGTGAGATCATCAACAACAGGCACCAAGCCTATCCTCTCCATTTCCCCACAGTGCAGCCTTGTTCATCACTAGGGTGGGGAACGTGTTTGCTGAATTGCCCGGGATGTAAAACTTGAAAATGTGCCTGTAGCTGGTAATGCTCAAAGCCCAATGGAAAATATTCTGACTTTTTTGACTCCCCAAGGAGTGTCACCATTGGAAACACTGGTACTGATATTTGTGCATGCTTCTTAAAAATGGTCTTATTTCCGGCATAGGGAAAGAGTGTTACACATCTGGACTACTCCAACCCCAGGAACCTCAGCTCCTACGGCTAGAAGAACCCTTGAGAGGGATAAGCCCCTTGCCGCCAAGGTTTATTGAAAGTGCAATGTCTCTTGCCACTCTCCCACCTCCCATTTTGCAGATGACATGGTTCATGGTCTTGCAGGAAGGTTGGGTGCAGTACCTGTGATCCCATAACCAGGTCGTGGTGCCACAGGTTGGACCTGAAGCCTAGATCCTTCCCTCCCAGTTTCTCTCATATGGCTTGCAATTCAACCAGGATCATGCTAATGGCTCCCATAGATCGCCCCACATTCTGTCCCCACATGCCCAGCCCAACCTGGACTAGAAGGCTTTATCTAATTTAGGGCTCATCTTAGAACTCTGCAGAATCACAGCTGATGCCCGAAGAGATGCACTCATTAATTTCAAAGGCTGATTTAATTTGGATGCCTTTGGCCTCAACAGTTGTATCCTGATTTCCAAGAATTGCTCTCAATTTAGCAGTTGCCAACTCATGGCATTGCGTGCCAGCCCTTTGCCCACCTGCTGTGCTCAAACTTCTCTCTCCTCAGTGATCACGTTGGCTGGCAGGGGTGTGGAGTGGGAAAAAGGAGGGAAGGGTGCTTCTCCAAGGAACCTGCCCAGGCTTGAGCATGGTTTAGTTGGAGGAGAGGACCTGGACCCTGGAGACCGAGGGACCCTGAACCAATGCCCAGAGAACATATAGGACAAGACACAGAGATGAGTGAGAATAGTCAACCTCTCTGTGTAAGTTGGTGTCAGGATGGGTGGGCAGATAAACAATCAGGGCCTCAAGCTGTATCTACAGGGGCCAGGTATTCAGAACAAGGGGTGAGTGTGCTGCTTCCTTCTGCAGTTCGGTGTGTGAGGTATAGCTGTGGAGCCAATTGTCTGAGTTAGACTTTCCACTTATTACCTGTGTGACTTTGGACCAGTTACTTAACCTCTCTGAGACTCAGATTGTCTTTGATGTATTTTCAGAGTACAATAGTATAAACTATTTCAAAGTACTGTTAGGAATAGTCGGTGAGATATTAGGTGTCAAGGGTTTGGCACAGTGTCTAGTGGACACACTTCCCCTCTGCTCTGCTCTGCTCAGCTCTGGGCCTCACATGTTGAAAGGCCCTGATAAACTGGAACATATTTGGAGAAGGGAAGGCTGGGGGTGGAGGAGCAAAAGAATTTCTATTTGCCTGGTACAAGAGAGGGCACCTCCTGATGTGGGTACCAAGTTCCTCAATGTGGGACTCAGTTTAGGATGGAGTGGGATGGCAATAGTGACTGAGATGCAGACTCCAATGCACTACAGGGAAGAAGAGTTCTCAAGAAGTCGGAAACATGGTGGTATCAGTTGCTTCAGGAAGAAGGGAGATGGAGACTGACGTTCCCTTAGGTGGTGGCATACCAGGAGAGACTAGATAGCAACAGAGCAGGAATATCACAGGAGCAGGAAGCTTCAAGTGATAACCACGTCAAGACCCAGGCCTCTGGGGTGTCTGGAGTGCAACTTTGTTCTGCCCCTAACCCAGACAATAAACTATAAAGGCTTTCTGCTTTGGCTTGGCTTACTATTAGGATTATGGGTCATTCCTAGGGACCTATGAGTCCCACCACCCAAGGTGCCCCTGTTGAAATTGTGGAAGGGATATTGCCAGTGTGTTCACTCTTAGAGCAGGGGGCTGCAGTGGCCTTTCAGCCAGCCATGGGTATCCAAACTGGGAGAACATCCTAAAATCCTCACTGAGCTTAAAGTCCCCTAAGATCCTCTCCTTTTCCAGCTGAGGGGCCTGAGGCCCGTAGAGAGACAAGGCCACCCAGTGCCATGTGGGAGTAGACTGACACCTCATCCAAAGCTCAGCCCTGCTTTGTGCCCAGGGACCCCAAGGGCTCATTCCCTTCACAAGTGTCTGTGATGCAAATGTATCAGACCTGGCTCTGAGCTCATCAGGCTTATCCAGACAACAGGAGCCTAGAGGCTGGGAGAGAAGTCCCTGCTTTCTTCCATTCCATGCCTCACTTGCCAGGGGAACTTGAGGCCAGGCAGCCTCCTCCCCTCAAGGTCTCAGCCATGTTAGCTCTAAAAGGAGAAAGTGGCAGTTGATCCTTCACGGGCCACACTGCCCTGATAGCCAGACTTCCTGGAAGTCAGTGATCCATCAGTGGGAATGTATGCACTGGTGTGAATGGTGGACCCCGAAAAGATATGTCCAAGCTTTAACCCTCAGAACGTGTCAATGTGACCGTATTTGGAAGAAAGGTGAGGGGGGCAGTCTTTACAGATGTGATGAAGGTAAGGATATTGAGATGTGTTAAGTATGGATTATTCAGGTAGGCCCCAAATCCAATGGCAAGTTTCCAATAAGAAAGGAGAAAGACACAGAACACGACCAGGAGTGGTGGCTCATGCCTGTAATCCCAGCACTTTGGGAGGCTGAGGCAGGTAGATCACCTGAGTCTGAGAGTTCAAGACCAGCCTGACCAACATGGAGAAACCCCATCTCTACTAAAAATGCAAAATTTGGGGGGCCGCGGTGGCTCCTGCCAGTTGTCCTGGTGCTTGAGGAGGCGAGGCCATGAGTTCAAGGTCAACCTGAGCAAAACAACAAGCTCTCATTGATTAACAACAACAACAACAACAAAAATACAAAATTTGGGGCTGGGTGCGGTGGCTTACACCTGTAATCCCAGCACTTTGGGAGGCCAAGGCAGGCAGACGTTGAGGTCAGGCATTCGAGACCAGCTTGACCAACATGGTGAAATCCCGTCTCTACTAAAAATACAAAAAATTAGCCGGGCATGGTGGTGCGCACCTGTAATCCCAGCTACTCAGGAGGCTGAGGCAGGAGAATCGCTTGAACCCAGGAGGCAGAGGTTGCGGTGAGCTGAGATTGCGCCATTGCACTCCAGCCTGGGCAACAAGAGTGAAACTCCATTTGAAAAAATATACACAAAATTAGCTAGGCATGGTGGCACATGCCTGCAATCCCAGCTACTTGGGAGGCTGAGGCAGGAAAATCACTTGAACCTGGGAGGCGAAGGTTGTGGTGAGTCTAGATCACACCATTGCATCCCAGCCTGGGCACCAAGAGTGAAACTTCATCGAGAGAGAGAAGAAAGAGAGAGAGAGAGAGAGAAGGAAGGAAAGAAAAGAAAAGAAAGAAAGACACAGAACAGAGAGGGCCATGTGAAGACAAAGGCAGAGACTGGAGTGGTACAGCCATAAGCCAAGGATGCTGGCAACATCCAGAAGCTGGAAAAGGCAAGGAAAGAGTCTCCCCTAGAGCCTTCTGAGAGAGTACAGCCCTGCCAATACCTGAATCTCAGACTTCTGGCTTCCGCAACTCTGAGACAATAAATTTTCTGTTGTTTTAAGTCATTTAGTTTGTAGTAACTTGTTACAGCAGCCTCAGGAAATATACAGTGGACCATGCTGCTCCCAAGACCCTGAGCCTGTGAACTATCCAAGGGCCTAAACCCTGCCAGGTGGTACCCATGGAGCTTCTAGTGACTCACTCAAGGTTGAGGCAGCATGATTGGCTCCATTCCCTGTCAAATCTGCTCAGGGTCCATGAGCTTCAGGCTTTGGAATGAACCACATTGGAAGATGACGCTGTCGAGTGAAGCCTATGAATTGATAGCAATTTGATTAATTAAAACAAACCTGCCCAAAGTCAGAGCAGACACCAAAATGTACATCAAGTGTGCAGCACTATGATCCACCTGCCTGAGCTGCTCCCTCCCTTTATGTTTGACTAAGGGTGGGAACTGGGGTAATTTGTATTTAAGAAAAGGAAATACATCAGTGTTATGAGTAGTAACTTCCCTTCACCTCCAGTGGTTTCTGGAAGGTTTCTGCCTTCCCAGGGGCATGGTTGGAGATTGGAAGAGCAGCCATGGCTTGAAGTCAGCAGGTCTAGTGGGGTTTCTCCTCTGCCATAAAGAATAAGAAGAGTGTTACAAAGATCTCTTTCTGTACAGCCTCTAACTTAAGCATCATTGAAATCCTAAGTCAGATACTAATGGGATTCTCATTTCATGGAGGAGCAGACCACACCTGAGAGACAGTGGCTGGACTGCCCAAGATGGTGCAGAGGTAGAGATGGGTGGATAACCCAGAGCCTTCAAACTCCCAATCAGAAAAAGAAAAAGAATTGCAATCATTATGTAGCATCCAGGGTCCCCAGAAGCAGAAAGCAACCTGGCCTGGAACTAGCTCCTGCTGGGGATGCTTAACCTCAAATCCTCTGCCAGGTCTGGGCTGGTGGGGTAGGGGCAGTTGATGAGGCTACTACCTATGGTTCCTTCTGACTTTGGGCTTTTGAAGTGGCCCTTCTCCTCTCTAGGCCTTACCTTCCTCTTCTTTAGATGGGAAGATTATCCTTCTCCAGAGCAATTGTGAGGATCAGAGTTCCATCATGCATGCTGGGTAAGCATTCTGTAAGCCAGGACAGTTTGGATAGGATAGTGCTCTTGGCCCAGAGGGAGGAGTGCTGAGGAGGAGGAGGAAGAAGAAAGATGGGTGACTTCGTGGTTCTTTGTCTAGGAGCAACGTGACTCTGCACTGAGAAAGGACATTCCAGCAATCCAGGGAGGTTTCATTTGGCTGCAGAGCCCCTGATCCCAGACAACCTCCCAGAAAGCCACTGGTGGCAATGGCAGGTTCCAGAAACACAAGGGACATCTTAGGTGCCATACCAGCTCATTGATGATGGCTAGCAGCAGCACATGCTCATATCTCTTGCCCTGCACCTCCGTTTCCTGACTTCTGCTTTGCTGGGCCATAGTCCCTGCCAAACGCATAGTGGTAGCAGATGCATGCTTTCCAGGGACGCTTGTCTAGCCCCACTGGTGTCCTGTTTGCCTGAGATCAGGTGCTTGCTCTGTGGCAGGAAGTATGTAGCAGGTGGGACCAGACCCTGACCATGAGAGCCACACCCATGGCCATGATATCCTCTATAGGCCACTGATGACCTGGGTTTCCCCTTCGATGGGAGAAGAAAACCTGGGGTGGAGGGGCAAGCCACCAGCAAAAGGTAGCAAGTCAGAGCTGCCAAAGATCCAGTAGCCCCTGGGCTGTCTTCATACAGACTCAGTTCTGGAAACAATAGCCCTGAGCTCTCTCAGTCTAGTCACAGCAGTGACTAGGATTCAAACACAACTGGCAGTTGGTGGTGTACTCTGGCCAATAAAAGCAGTCAAAACCACAGAAGTTGCCCTGGAGCTTCAGAGGTGCCTCTTAGCTCCTCTTCTCATATGCTTTTAAAATTCTAATGATATTATTCACAGCTCCTGAATGGCTCTTTACTCCTAAGTGTTCAGAGGCTCCTGTAGAGGTAGAGATGGCAGAAGGGGCCATGGAGGGTTCTCACAGGAGGTGACTTGGTCCACACTTAGTTTGGAGGGATTCACTTAGAGCCATTCAGGGGGCCTGCAGGCAAGGGCCTGGAGCCACTAGAGACCCTGGCGGTGGTGTGGGTTACAAATCCAATTAGAGAGGAGCAGATGGCACTTCTGGGTGGCGGCCTGACTGTGAGGGGAGGGAGGTGGCCTTGGCCAGAGTCTAGAGAGCCTGAGGCCTTCTGGCAGCTGCTCTCTTACCTCCCCATCTCCTAAAGCTGCCCTTGGCCTCACATCCTGTTCTATGCCCAGAGACCAGCCCTCTGTAAGGTGAACTATGTGAGGACAGTGTCTCTGTTGGAATCTGGGTCTGGGGGCCCAAGGTTTGGCCCAACTCTGCCTTCTTTCTTGGAGATAGCCATTCTTGCAGCCCCCCTTCCCCTGAGTCCATAGTGGCCACATCCTTGGATTCCAGCCCACAGCTCGACCTTCCATCAAGAGGAGGGAGCAGTGTCTAGCAGCTGCAAAGCTTCCAAAAGCAGGCCAAGGCTAGGAGGCCTCAGGCTCTGGGGCCTGGGGAACCCAGTTTTGTGAAAATGCCCCCACCCTATCTGTTGTCAGCCTTGTCAGTCCCTCTGGGGGTTCCCCAAGCTGTAGAGCTCTCTTTGGAGGTGTCTGGTCTTCTGTGTGCCTGCTCAGCACTAGATCAGAATGGCTCTCCAGAAAGCAGCTTCTCCCTCTCCTGTGGCTGCCTCTGCCAGCCTGCCCCTGCCCCCGAGAATTTATGTTCTCTCCAGCCCTTTCTCACAGCTTTCGCCCTAAGACTGGCTCATCTTTGTGGAGTTGCCTTCCCAGGAGCATGGTTGGAGCTTGGAAAAGCAGCCATAGCTTGAAGTCAGCAGGTCTAGTGGGGTTTCTCCTCTGCCACAAAGAATAAGAAGAGTGTTACAAGGATCTCTTTCTGTACAGCCTCTAACTTAAGCATCACTGAAATCCTAAGTCAGATACTAATGGGATTCTCATTTCATGGAGGAGCAGACCACACCTGAGAGAGAGTGGCTGGACTGCCCAAGATGGTGCAGAGGTAGAGATGGGTAGGTAACCCAGAGCCTTCAAACTCCCAATCACCTCCAGGTGCTGCTAGCTCCCCTTGGAAACACAGCCTTCAAAGAGTGGGCGTCCTCCCTGCTCTAAACGAAAACCTAGCAGACGGTGGAACAGGCCTGCTGGAAGCCTCAGCTTAGGCCTCAATCCACTAGGACCACCCTAAATGGAGAGGCAATGTCTTTGAGTACATATTACAGAATATGTGGCAACTCCAGTAGAAGAAACTGAGCTCAGTAGCACAGGTGGCCCTATCCTCAGGCCCTCTGCAGTGCTGCAGCCACAAGCACCCAGCACTCCACTCCCAGTAGACCCTGCCCCTGGGCCTGTCACCATTCTCCATGGCTGACAGGCTGAAGACTGAGCTTAGCCACCCTGCCCCATAGCATGTCCCACTACTCCTCCTGGGTAGGTTCCCAGGGTAGGTGTTCAGGGAACAGAAAGTGAGCCAACTCCCCCTTCAAGGAACTTTTTGGAACTTGCCCAGTGTTCCAAGAAGCCTGGGAAATGGACAGGGCCCTCAAAACAGCTTGTACAGATTCTCCAAGGCAGGGTGAGCATCAGGGGCATTGGGACTGCTGAGTAAACTGCAGATTTCCTGGGCTCCTTGCCAGAGCTACTAAATCAGAACCTCAGGGTCGGGGTGGGGATGGGGGTATAGCCAGCTGCATTTTTGAAAGGGCTCCACAGGTGGTTCAGACACACTGTATAGGTTGGGGAAGCAAGGGCCCCAGATTACATGTTGAGTCATCTCAGACTGGGACCGGAACTATGGTCCCTGCCTCCCACTGTGGGGCTCTCTATCCTATGTCATCAGACATAGCTGGCTGCCAAGGCTGCCAAGGCTGAGGAGCTATGTCCATGAGTCACTTGCTGACAACATTCATCCTGCCTTGAGGGCATGAATCATATCAGACCACAGCTGAGGATGGGCAGCTCCCAAGATGTCAATGGGAGATGGTGGGGATGCCTCATCTATCCTGCTATCCTAGTATTGGGTGCTCAGTGCCCTGGAGTAGGAACAGTCCCAACATGGAACTGCCAGTACCTGTTGGGCAACAGTGCTCAGTCTTTCAGAAGGAAGCCTGCACAACTTCAGTTCAGCCTTCCATCTGGTACTGTAGATCCAAACATTCTGTTTTCCCAGCTGTCAGCCAGTTGCGTGAGTCACTCCAGTGGACGGGTCAGATGCAGTGCCTGCCTTCAGGAAACTGCAAGAAGCAAGAAGCCTGTCACTGGGATGAGGTGCACCAAGGGACAGTGTAAGATGATGCTCTGGGCATGCCAACAGGGTCTCAGTCAAAGATGGAGGGGAACACAGAGGCTACTTGCAGGCAGAGGAACTGTGTGTGCACATGAGGAAGGGGAGGCCCAGGTGGCTGGTGCCAGAGTGGAAGTGGAGGACCAGGAGCCATTCAGTGCAGCCAGGAGTTGGGCAGGGCCTCAGAGGCCCAGTAAGGATGCTTTGTTGTTTTTTCAGAAACATGGAAAAGGCCAATAGGTATGTGAAAAGATGCTCAACATCACTAGTCACTATGTAAATGCAAATGATAGCCACAATGAGATACCACTTCACACCCACTAGAGTAAAAACACATGCACAGAAAATAACAAGTTTTGGCCAAAATGTACAGAAATTAGAACCCTTGTACATTGCTAGTGGGAATGCAAAATGGTACAGCCACTGTGGAAAACAGTTTGGCAGTTCCTCAAAAAAACATAGGATGACTATATGACCCAGGAATTCCACTCCTGGATACATACATCGCCAAGAGAATTGGAAACAGTTTTCTACACAGTGAAAGTCCATCACAGATTCACAATAGCCAAAAGGTGGGAACAACCCAAAATGTCCATTGACTGATGAATGGATAAACCAAATGTGCTGTGTCCACATAATGGAATATCAGTTCAGCCATAATGAAGAATGAGGTGCCGATCCATGCTACAACACTGATGAACCTCAGAACATGATGCTAAAGGAAAGAAGCCAGTCAAAAAGACCACAGATTGTCTAATTCCATTTATACGAAATATCCAGAAGAGGCAAATCCATAGAGGTAGAAAGCAGATTAATGGTTGCCAGGGGCTTGGAGAAGGAAAAAGGAAAGAGTGACTGCTTAATGGGTATAGGCTTTCTTTTGGGGGTGATAAAAGTGTTCTGCAATTACATGGTAATTGTTACATAATGTTAATGTAATTAATGACCAAGCATACTGAACTGTATACTTAAAATATGAACTGACACATTTTATCACACACAGAAACACACACATATACCACAATAAAAAGTGAGAGGACCAACGGGAAGACCAGTTAAGAGTTCAAAGCAGCAGACAGAAGGCTGAACAGAAGGACATGCAGGTTTCTGCCAGTTCTGAGACTGATGCCTCCCTCTCCCTTTGGCGCACTGAGTACTCTCGCCGGCTTCCTTATCTGTACAGCAGGCCTGAGCGTGGCTTTCCTCCCTTCTCACTGTTGGGCTCCCATAAGACAATCTGTGGAAGCCCCGGCACATAGTGAACGAGCAGCCGATGCCAGCTGAGCTCCCTGTGAGGGGCGCTGTGCTGCGGTGTTCTCTGGAGTCACACTGCCTGGCTCCTTATCCCGATTTGGTCACTACTTAGCCATGAGCAGATTACTTCCTCCCCCAGAGCTGCCACATGCTTGTGTGTAGAATGCAGCTGGTGACAGTCCTATCTTCCTTTTAGTCCCTCTTGCTTTACCACACCCACCAAACTGAGGCCTCTCTATCCTGGAGCCAGAAACAGAGTTTTCTCTCAGAGCACGAAGCTCTGCCCTGGCTCAGTCCCTTTGGGAAGGTGGGAAGGACTCTGATGCCTAAGACTTCCAAGAGGTCCCCAAATGGGTCCTCTTCATTCAATATGACAATGGCCTCTGTTGCTGGCCTGGGAAATCACTGAGAAGAAAACCAGAAGCAAGTACAGCCTGCTTCCCTGAAAAGTGTGAATGAAACTGTTACCTTTTGCATGCAGTTCTGTGCTGTTGTTGTAAGCCTACTTGTTAGTATATTGTGCAATGTCATCCTAGAAAGGCAAATATGAGAACGCAGGGAATCCCTGAGTGTCTCTTCCTCAATCCTTCCTCTCCACTTCCTCTTCCTACTGACCAATTGGTCTCTTCTCCTTTATGCTCTTCACTTGTGACTTTCTAATGCCTCATCAGCCTGCAGCCTCAACATTTTGGTCTCTAAAATGGGTTTCTTGTGAAGGTGAAAGTAGTGAAAGTACTTACCCAGCTTGTAGCAAGTGCTTAACAAAGGTTAGCTATAATCACAATTATTTAAAATCATAAAAAGCAGTGCTGATATTTTCTCATGGACCTTGTGTTTTCCCACATAATTGATCGTCTAAATTGTAAGACTGTGTTCTTCTCACAATACTCAATAGACTTATTTTTAATGCGAAAGACAAAAAGCAGCCAATCCACCCAGTTCTTTCTGCTGTCTCATCTAGTCCATGGGCAAACCTTGTGCCTTCCCAGCCCAAACACTGTCTGATCCTGAGAGCTAGAGTGGGCAGGCAAGCTCCAGATCCTTTCAGGGTCAACTTCTCCATTAGGTACAGTAGGCCATGAGACTTTTAAGGACCCATAAAGTTAATTAAATTTCTTTTAAAATCAGAAGGAAAGAAATGAACTTTTAGATTAAAAACAGTAATTTCTTATATAATATTAATTTATTCATCTTTATACTTATACAATCATAAAATATCATTATCATTATTTATTTTTAATTGAAGAAGGGCCCATGAAGGCAAAAATGTTCAGGGTTCCTGGAAGTCACCGAGCAGCTGCACTATGTCAACAAGAAGAGACAAAAGATCAGAGACACTGTGTGAGTTCCCACAGCACTGGCTTCACTGCCATCTTCCAAATAACACCCAAATTTCATGTGGCTCCTGCTGAATGAGAACTGGATAGTGGAAGGGAATTCCAGGCGTCAAAGCCTCAGCTTCACTCAGCTGGCGTGGAACAACACTGCCACCAGCATTTTTAGCACTCCGAATAAATACAGTGTCTAGTAACAAACCTTCGCATTTCCCTAAACTTCAAAGTTAAGCAAAGCAAAACATTTTCCATTCAACTAAAAGGTGCGTTTGATAATGCACACATAGTTATTGTTGTTGTTATTATTATTATTTTGCTGCTGCATGTTGGAAAGTTTGTTTCCTTATTGAGAATATAAAGAAAATGAGTTACTTTGTGTTTCTTTCAATATAAAAATAAATGAATAGTGTCTAAGTGTAGAAGCAGCAGAGGCTGGAAGCCTAGAAAACCCCACATTCTGAGACTGGCCAAGTGTTCCGCTTTACAGGGCTCGTGGGGTGCGTGGAGGCTTTGCACCTCAACACACTAGCACTTCCTCCTTACAGATTTCCCATTATCCTGTAATCCATAAATTCAGGACCTCACCACCCTGCAGGGATAGGGTCCCAGAACATTAACAAACTAGTGGCCTGCTTCTTGCCCCACATATTCACTTAGGCTCCTGCCTCACCCCCTTAGTATAGCCGGGAATCCACAAAGGAGCTTACATGAGTGTTCACAAAAGTTTCTGTCAGCTCATCACCATCCGAGGTCCACCGCATTTTTTCTCTCCAGAATCCATTCTCATTTGTTGACATGGGCTGCTCAGGAATCCCCTTACAGAAACTATGGCATCATGTGGCTGACAGTGCCCCTGGTGGGCAGGTTGAAGGCTGTGCCAAGCTTCTTGCCCTGACACTCCCCAAACTGCCCAGGCCTCTTCAGGATGCAGAATTCAGTTCCCGCAGGGAAAGGGGAGCAGCCCCAGTCCTACCACTTGAGTATGTTTTGTTCTCTAGGCTCTGTGAAGCAAGATGCACTGGGCCTAGAGGTCATGAGTCTTCTCAATAGAGTTGTAACTCAAGCTGCTTTGGAGGAAGTGGCTGCTCCTGAGATTCACAGTCTTAACCACCCAATTCCTCCAGGCTTCTTCCAGCCACCTAGGGGCCCCACCAGGCCTCATGCTGGGGAATGCCTTGATGCTCTGTCCCTACATATCTGGGATAACTGTTTTGACTGTCTGCAGACTCCCAAGCTGAGCCCTCAGCCCTTGACTTGGAGGTTGAGAGTTAACATACCCACGTAGCACTTTTCCTTATCTCAGCCCCTAGCAGGTGAAATGCTCCTGTGCCAGCATCCCTCTTTCAGTTGAGATGGAGGCTCAGCCCATGCTCTCAGAAGGAACACCCCCTCCCAACCCTCTTCATCCATCACCAAATTAGAGAACATAGAAGTCTCAGCCAGGTCTTCATGTTCCAATCACGGACCTGGCTGTTCTTGTCCTTCCAGAAACGTTCACAATAATGCAAACTACGTTGAATGCTGTCCACAATTTAGCCAAATTTGAGCATTCCATAGATTGTGATACAGAAGATAGGGGTTGTCATAACAAGATGAGTGTCTTACAGTTCAGTGTGGGGTCCTGCTACCAGGTCCTCACAAGCTATCAGCCGCAGGTGGGTGGAACAATTAACAAAATAGCAACCCTTTTTGGAACAGCATTTCCTTGGAGCTTGGGAAATGATGATGCCTTACTTTCCACAACAAACACAGGTTACTGAGACAAATACCAATCAAGACAGCTCATCTCTTGTGCCCTCTTCATCCCATTCTTCATTGCCATTGGCTGTCATAGTCATTCCAGTTCCACTTGACCTCAGTTCACATGGGAGAAGAGATGTACCAGAACAGAAAGGCATGTGGCATGCAGGCTAGCAGCACTCACTGTACACAAAAGACAGCGATCTGAGTTCAAGTCCCCACTCTTTGCTTTGGGTGGTGACATGTGCTCATGGGGAACACTATGCAAGTAAGTCAGGTTTCCAGGTTGTGATTGTAATGCAGTCCTTCCAGGATCGGAGGAGCCTGCCACCTTTGGAGGCTGCCCCTTCCTCAGGCAGCTCATGCTTTATGGAGGATTTATGCTAGCAGCAGGGGGTACCTCTCAGGGCTGTGGGTTTCCAGGGACCCCTCCTCTTGAAGAACGCCAGCCCCAGGTAGGACCTTGCATGTGCTTAGAAGAGATATGGGATTTTAGGGGTTCAATGCCTAAATGGGTCCAACTGCACAGCTAAGGGAGTTCCTGTCACCTGGTTTCTGTTATGCAGATCCATATAATCAAATCAGGGTCACCTTTCCATGGGGTCTCAGGGTGGTAGTGAGAAGGGTGCTTTCTCAGAATGAGGGACTGGACTCATTCACTGCCTTCCCCACATTACTGTTGTCAATTGTCATTAGTGTGCCCCCTGCTAAAGCTCTAGTCATCAGCTGTCAGAAACATCTAGAAATTTCCTTGGACTTTCAAAGGTGAATTGACAAAGGACAGAAACTCCTACTGTCGTGCTGCAGAATGGCTTGATGATCAGGGGCATTCCCTGAGGTTAAAATGCAGCTTCTACCAAGGGCCTCCTTCCTGCCTCCCTGGTCATTTCCCTCATGTTGACATTGCCAAAACAAGTAAAAAATCAAAAGGTAGATAAACATAATTTTAAATCACAAAATAAGTTAGAAGATAACATCCTAAAATGAAAATGAGTTGACTGGCAAAAAGCAAACAGAACCAATTACAAAGACAATGGCCAGAAAACAACACTCCCACATGGGGCCCAAAGAGGTGGGTGGCCACAGTTGTAGACAGCAATTGCTCTGTGGCCAGCTAGGACTAAGCTGAAATTTCTGCAGGGTCCTCAGAGGCATTTTCCAAGGTTTGGGGGCTACAGATTTACGGCTAGAGGTAGGAGTCCCACTTCAGGACAGAGACTTGGGGACCCGGGTGGTTCATTCAGCTCTTCTTTCTGCCCACAACGGCAGTGCCCACAAAGCCATAAGCTTGGCCTTTCTCTCCCCATGGCTGGCCCCTAAGCCTTTTATTGCATTTCAGGTCCCCACCAGAAATTTCAGCAGGGCTTCCTCCTCTTTACCAGATGCTCTCTCAGGCACCTGTGACCCAACAGGCCAATGTCTGGAAGTGGTTAGTAACTGTGGTCATTTTCCCAATAGCTCAAGTGGCTTACATGAATGCTTACATTTTGTATTTCACAGCAGCTTTCAGCCTTGATTCCATAGAGGTCTGTCCAGAGGGACAAATTCTTCTACTCACCATGGCTGTCCTTTCTGCCTACTTTAATGTTCAGTGGATAAGCCTCCTGGGGGATAAGTGGGTAGTCTGCAGATAAAGTGAGAGGAGGCTGTGGCCATGGCCTGAAGTCATAGCTGATTCTCCGTGACCTGGAGGTCATGGTGGTGGAATGACACCACCAGCATATGGGTAATCTTCCCTAGGGCCACTGCACTACACAACTCTAGAAGGCAACACCACATTGTCTTCTAGGCATAATTTTGGGCAGTTTTTGCTCTGTGGACAATCAGGGCCGAGCTGGGGTCCCCAGAGATATTTTCAAGGCTTGGAGGCCACAAACTCTACCCCAAGCTGCAAATGACAGCCATTGAAAGACAACACTTGGGGTTGGACAACACAGTCACTCTGGAACCACAGTCCTCATTTTCAGTATTGTGCTGCATTTGTTGTTAGCCTATATAGCAGGCATGTGCCCTGCCTGCTTTCCCCTCTTTCTAGATGCCTCCTCAAAAGCAGATGGAAGGCAGCACTTCTTGAGACAGTCTTTCCAATTTTATCAACCAGACCTGCTTCATTGTGCCTGCTCTGAGATGGGCCCTGTGTTAGGGTCTGAAGTGTCACTTGGCTCCACTGCCCATGGGACTCAGTCTGATAGAAGACATTTGTACCTGTCCAAAAGTATCCCCAAGGCACTGTCACATAAACGCCTTTGATGAAACCTTTTTTATTGTTAAATATTGCACACAAAGAAAGTGCTTAAGGCATATATATATATACATCTAAGAAATATAGCTCAAGAAATGCGGCATTGACAGCTTCCTCAGAAGCCCCCTGCATGCCCTACAAGTCACAGTCATGAGCCCCTCCCTCATCCCTGACTTCTATGACATTCACTTCCTTTCAATCCTTTGTATTTTACCAAATCAAGGTGCATCTCAGATCACCATGGATTACTTTTGATTGGTTTGAAGTTTATAGAAATGGAATAATGCATGTTCTTTTTTAATTCAAATTTTAACCTTTTTATTTTGCAATAATTATAGATTCACGGGAAGTTTCAAAAATAGTACAAGAAGGTCCCATGCACCGTTTACCTAATTTTCCCCAAAGGTACCATTCTGTTCAACTGTACTATAACATCAAAACTAGAAAATAAACATTGAGATGTCCACTTACCTTACTCAGATTTCACCATTCATTTGTATGTAGGTATGTGTGTGTATGATTCATACACATTCCTTTTTGTCAGTCCTCGTTCACTTAATATTGTGCTTTTAAGATTCACCCATATTTGTTTTCATTGCCAAATAGTATACTTTTTATATGAATGCACCACATTTCATGTGGCATTTCTACCACAACAGACAGTTAGGTAGATCCAGGGACATTGGATACTGTGAGCATCATTGTTCATGTCTACTAATACACACATGTACTCATTTCCTGAGGTTATCTATTTATCTATCATCTATCTATCTATATCTATATATAGACATATAGACATATAAAAGTGGAATTGTTGGGTCATTGGGGACAGCTATCTTCAACTCTGTTAGATAATAGAAATGTTTCCCAAGTGTCCATACCATTATACACTTCCACCAGCAGGCAGCTTCAGCTTGTGAGTTCCAGGGGCTCCAAATCATTACCAACACTTGCTGTCATCACTTTTACTAATTTTAGCCATTCTTGTGGGTGAGTAGTGGAGCTCATTGTCGTTTTCATTTGCAGTTCCCTGGTTACTAGGAGGAAATCTAGCACCATTTCACAGTTATTAGCTGTTTGGATTTCCTGGCTTGCAAATTACTGGTTAAGCCTTATGACAGTTTTTCTGTTGAGTTGTCTCTCTTTTTCTAAATAATCTGTAGCATTTAAAAAAATATGTTCTAGATATAAACGCTTTGTCAGTTTTACATGTTGCAGATAACTTCTTCCAGTCTGTAGCTCACTTTTTCACTCTTTTCATGCTACCTTTCAAAAACTAGGAATTCTTTATTTCGATACAGTACAGCTTGTCCATCTTTTCCTTATATTTAGTGTTTTTCAGGCCTTGTTTAAGAAATCTTTCCCTACCTTTAGGTCATGAAGATATTCTCCTATATGATCTCCTGAAAGCATTATAGTTTTACCTTTAACACATAAGTCCTTAATCCATCTGGACTTGATTTTTGTGTTGATGTGAAATAGGAGTCCTATTTCATTTTGTATCCTTTGGATACCTGACTATCCCTGCACAATTGACTGAAAAAGCTATTCCTTCTTCCACTCTTGTGCAGTGTCTCCTCTGTCATAAATTAAACTTTATATATACATGGCTCTATCTGTGGGCTCACTCTTCTGTTCCATCAGTCTGTTTGTCTAGCCTTACACCAAAACCACAGCAGGCAGATGTCTCTCAACAGCTATTGACCCATGCTGTGCTCATTAGGGATTAGAAGGATAAAAGTTAGCTATAGTCAGATTAGTAAGGATCTTAAAAATCAATTGGAGAAGCCTGGACCTGACCTGAGGAGCAAAGGGGTATTCCAGCATGTCACAAAGAAATGAGAGATTCTTTGAGAGACCGAGGCGGGTGGATCACGAGGTCAAGAGATTGAGACCATCCTGGTCAACATGGTGAAACCCCGTCTCTACTAAAAAAATACAAAAAATTAGCTGGGCATGGTGGCACGTGCCTGTAATCCCAACTACTCAGGAGGCTGAGGCAGGAGAATTGCCTGAACCCAGGAGGCGGAGATTGCGGTGAGCCGAGATCGCGCCATTGCACTCCAGCCTGGGTAACAAGAGTGAAACTCCGTCTCAAAAAAAAGAAAGAAATGAGAGAGATTATGAATGAGCACCTTAGGAAGATAAATTTCGGAGTCAAGTTAAGTCTCAGCAGGGGGCTGAGAAAAGAATATAGAGGTCATTGTAGTGGTCCAAGGCTGAGATCACAGGGGACCTGGATGAAGGAGGTGGCATTGGGACCAAAAGGGAAGAGATGCATCCAAGAGACATTTAGAAGAGAAAGCTGAAATGATGGCACTTTGCTATGAGTCAGTGTAAGAGGGAGGGGGTTGGAGATGGCAAAATGGCCTAGAAACTGAAGGGTGATTCTGGTTTGATAAGAGACCAGTAAAGTAGTTGGTGGAGTATGTTTTCCATCATTCAATCCTAAAAGTTCAATTTGTGTTCCCAAGAGTCAATCAGAGTAGTCCTGACTGTATAAAGATCATGTTAACAAGGCTGTTGAGCAGGGACACACCGCCCATGGCTTTGGAGATTTGAAGTGAGACTTTGGGCCATATTCAGGCCCCCTTAGGCATTGCCGATTGGATCTGCCTTTCATTCTGAATACAATTTGATCATAAGGACATCCTGAAGCATATGATTTAATCACTAAGCGATTGTGTTTATAAGACAAAGTTCATTCATATTAAAACAGCAGCAGCCAGAAAAATAGCCACCAAACCTAATGGAAAACACAAAAATGAAAAAAGAAACACAGCTAGCCCTTGGTTAATTCATGGAACTCTATGAACTTAAACGTGTTCAAAAGTTACTTTGAATATTTGTAAATACATGTAAACACCCTTTTTTTTTAATTTTACTTGGTTATTATTTCTTTTTTTTTTAAATTTTTTATTGGATTTTAGGTTTTGGGGTACATGAGCAGAGCATGCACGACAGTTGCGTAGGTACACACATGGCAGTGTGCTTTGCTTTCCTTTTCCCCTTCACCCACATTTGGTATTTCTCCCCAGGCTATCCCTCTCTTCCTCCCCCTCCCACTGGCCCTCCCCTTTTCCCCCCAATAGACCCCAGTGTTTAGTACTCCCCTTTCTGTGTCCATGTGTTTTCATTTTTCATCACCCGCCTATGAGTGAGAATATGCGGTGTTTCATTTTCTGTTCTTGTGTCAGTTTGCTGAGGATGATGTTCTCCAGATTCATCCATGTCCCTACAAACGACACAAACTCATCATTTCTGATCACTGCATAATATTCCATGGTGTATATGTGCCACATTTTTCCAATCCAGTCTATTATCAATGGGCATTTGGGTTGATTCCAGGTCTTTGCTATTGTAAACAGTGCTGCAATGAACAATCGTGTGCATGTGTCCTTATAGTAGAACGATTTATAGTCTTTTGGATATATACCCAGTAATGGGATTGCTGGGTCAAATGGAATTTCTATTTCTAAGGCCTTGAGGAATCGTCACGTAGGCCTCGTATATTTAAATACACGTAACGGCCTTCCTCTCATTCTCTTAGCCCTGCTAATATACACCAAAGCATTCAGGTCTAATTTTATTACTGAAAAGCCAAAAGCATATTTACAGAGACGGAATGTGCACAAGGAGCAGATGAAGCAAGTCCCTTGAGAAAATAACATCCCATAGCAGATTATGTTGTGAAAAGACAAAAATAGTGTTTGCAACTCAGTTACATCACCAACTGGGTTTTTAAAAAGAGGCCATTCACTTTTTAGGTCATGAAATCATTCCCTTAATCCTTTAAACATCAAATTAAATTAAAATTTAAGATGGTATTCACTTGGTTAAAAATGACATGAAAAGCTTTAGCAAATAATTAAAAGGGATTTGATAACATAACTAGCTAATTTAAGCACACATTTAGCAAAATTGGGTTATGGGAGGAGTTAGTGTTTGTATGTTTTCCCCATAGGAGGAAAAAAAGCCTGTCATTTTTTGTAAGTACTACTGATGTTTGCAGAAGAAATCGAAGGTGCTATGAGAGCATGTGAGCATGTCCTGGGCCGCAGGTGTGGAGTAAGCTCATCTAGACCCTGGAGATGTCCCCTGAAAGACTGCCAGAGTCCACAGTCAAAGGAAGCAAAAAATGCAGCATTTCCAGGAAGTTGTCATCTTGAAGTTTCTGGAGCCACCTCTTATTTGTTCTGTGGTGTGAGAGCCAATGCTGACTTTTCTTCTGGGTCTCAGAAATCTTATGCTCACGCCGTTCAACTTACACATGTAGAAAAAGCAGAACTCACAAGTGTTCTGGACCTAGATAGTTATCCCTCTCATTCATTTATTCACTCACTCACACACTTATTCATACATTCACTCATCCATTCTCACACACACTCATATACATTCATTCATTCATTCTCCATTCACTCACACACACACTCACACATTTCACAAACATTCCTTGAGTGAATGCCTCATGCTGTGGAGACTGCAGAAAAGACCAGCCCTTGGCTCTGTACTCTCAAAGAGTTCACTCCCTCATGAGAGACAGGAATACGAATGAAGTAGCCATACCACAAGGGAGAGGAAAATAAGTATAATCTGGGGTAAGAAAATGCAGGGAAAGCAGAAGGAGAAGTTAAATCCACATCTAAAATTCTACATAATGCACTTCTCATTTACCTCTCTTCCCCTCTAGAATGTCAGCTTCGTGAAGGCACGGGGTTTTATCTGCCTTGCTTGCTGCTATATTCCCTGTGCCAGAAACATTGCTTGGCACATGGTGGGTACTCACTAAAAGATCTGTTGAATAAATAGGTGAATTAGGGGAGGAAGCAGGAGAGCTCCCTTTGGAAATGTTTCACACAGGAAAGAATCCTGGAGTTGGACCTTGCCAAAAGAGAAGGGTCTTGGTGGACAGCTGGAGTTAAATGACTTTTTGGTCTGAGGGAACAGCTGAAGTGATGGCCTGGGGAGGGGAAACTGCACGGTGTGTTCAGGAAACAGAGTTGTCCAGCATAGAGGAATGTAGGACATTTGGTGACAATGGTGTCAGATAGTTAGGACCAGATCACTGAGAGCTTTCAAAGCCAGGTGGCAGTGCTGTGTGTTTTCCTGCAGGTGTTGGGTTCTGGAGAAAGAAATTTGACATCCACTTACTGAGAAGACTGACTGCATGCAGAGCCTCACACACTGGGAGACGGCAGAAGATCTCTGATTCCATTTACCAAGTACCTATTGAGCACTACTGTGGACCTACTGTGTCCACAGAAAAAAAAACTAGTGGCAGAAGGTGTAGCAGGAAGGGCTCTGGCAGGGAAAGAGGCAGGCGGTGGGTCCCAAGCTGGGCCTCCTAGTCTGCTGTCATTCCCATGATGGAGACAGGCCAGCTGATCTTAAGGGCCCCTGCAGCCTTGACATTCTGGGACTCTAATTATAGAAGACAAAGCTTCATTCCAGATAGCTGGGGAAATCCTTGGGTTCAATTTCACCTCCAGGGGCTTGCAGTTCAGCTGGCACTGAGGCAGTTAAAAAAGGATGGAATGGAAATCCAGAGCCTGCCTCAGCCTAATTGTTTCTCAGCTGACTGTTTGCTTCTAGATATTAGCAACTCTTTTAGGAATGCGGAACAGCAGCCTTTTCACAGGCAAGGGTTGAGGTTTGGTTCCTGATCTTTTCTCTTTGTATTGTGAAGAGGGTAGCTTATGCCGGCCAAGAGGAAATCAAAGACCAGATTCCTTCCAGACTTCCTTTCCAAAAAACCTCAAAGGAAAGGTAGAGCTGTAGTCATATGGACAGGATCACTCTTCTCATAAATAAGTCTCAGCTTTCACGGAAACCAATCAGACGGGCAGCTGATAGGGAAGCCCCTATTCCAAAAGGCCCAGCTGGTCTGCCTGTTCTGGGTCTGCCCAAGTGGGGCCCATGGGAGGCCAGTGGCTTTGGGTGTCATTTCTGACACAGAAGCCATGAGTACACAAAGAAAACAGCTTAGAGAAAAGGGCTATGAACAATCAAACAATTGGTTACTGGAAAATCACCAAGACAACCCATGAAAAACAAAATAAATACATGCCTCTAACAAGCTAGTAATCAGTTGCTTTTATGGACTGACTGAATCCCGCTGTTTCCTTGCAAAGTATGAGTGTATTAGGGCCCAAAGCAGGAGGCCAATCCCAGGGAGGCCCAGCAAAGCCATTCATTGTGTTTGAGATTGATGAAGTCAAACACTTCACATCAGAGAAGGGATGTGAGGGGTGGTGATAGGAGGGAGGAGGACAAGACCCAGGAAGGGTGGAGCCTTGGCACCTGATGCTGGCAGTGCCTTTGCTGATATGGGAAGCAGAGGTGAAGTCTGGGGTGAAAGATGGAAGGTCCGACTGGAGAGCCTGTAGGATTGACAAGCCCATGGGTCATCCTGGAGGAGGGTCCAGGGGAGGAGATGGGAAGACAGATCTGGGCTCCAGATATATACTGGGAACACCCTTTAGGCATCTCCTCATTGGTCTCCATGTGGGCCTCAATGGAAGGTAGGAGGGCAGAGACTGAAGTCCAGGTTTTACCACAGTTGGTTTGAATATCCAGGTGGACATATCCAGTAAGCTGTTGTATATATGTTATATACATATATTGTTGTATATATAAGTCTAGAGCTGAGGGAGTGGCAGTCTCCTCTTCAACCCCAGCCTCTCCTCTGGTGCCAGGGCCACCAGGACCACATGGTGGTTTCTGGTTTCACCAAAGTCTTCTCAATCCCTGGAGCTCTAAACTGGGAGCTTTTGGGCTTCCCTGGCTTTTTTGAGGATCTCTAGCTGCCTGCCCTTAGAGGGGTCCAGGGGCCTGACTGGCCTCTGTCTGCTGATGTGTTCTCATCCTCCGGCTTCATTCTAGTCACATGGAGGTGTCGTTCTCCAACGCCTGCCCTCTGCCCCAGCAGACCTCTGCCCCCACAGTGGCTCCTGCTCCTCTTGGCCCTCCATGGCAATAATGACAATGATGGCCCTCATGGCACCTGACGGCAATGACAAGCTCAGTGGTGGGGAGGGGACTGCCTAGTCTGCATGTTGTGTGTCCACAGTGCACCCCCCACTATGTTGGAGACACAGAACCACCCACGTCTGTGCTGTGATAAGGCAGAGTTCTGTCCCCAGAGCCCAGGGTCATATCAGTCCCGTGTATGTCTTAGCCAGGCAGGGACTTGCCTGTGGGTCTGTGACTGATCTCCCACCTGCTCTCCTTGCAGAGTGGCCCCACAACAGGGGTAGCTGAGAAAGCCACCAGCTTGCAAATGGCAGAGCCCTCCAGCTTGTGGGGAGGAGCCCACTTTTTCGAAGAGCTATGGGAGACAGATAGACATTCAGGCAGGAGTCCCAAAGGAACCCAGAGCCCAGGCCCCACCCTGCATCTCCGTGACAGCCTGGGAAGGAGGGAGGGATGGAAGGACAAAGGGAGGGAGGGAGAAGGAGGGGGAGGGAGGGAGAAGGAGGGGGAGGGAGGGAGAAGGAGGGGGAGGGAGGGGGAAGGATGTCCATGGTTACCCTGGGCATCCACAGGGAAAGCTCCATCGGCCACCACTGGGGCCAAGGTCACTGTTTCTGAGATGTGTCTCGTGCTCCTGGGGACAGTGTGCGTCAGGCAGACGCCACCTTCACTAGGTGAACTTTGGAGAAGGACTCAGAGTCACCCAAAGCAGATGGGATGTTTTCCCACTCTGCCCCCAGCATTAAACTGGTTTCTTCTGAGGATCTTGGGCAGAGCTTCCGGGTCCTCCAGAGCCCAGGGCACCTGGGGAGACCCTGCTGAGAGCCCTGGCTAAGGACTCAGGGAACCCCCGGGGCCCTGACTTGCCAGTGACCTTGGACACAGCACTGCCTCCTGTGGGCCTGGGTCTCCCCACTTGTCAGCAGTTTGTGTGGGCCTGCCTGACCCGAGAGGCCCTCCCTGTCTTTCCCACAGGCTCCCAGGGACTGACCAGCTTAAGGCTCAAGGCATGCCAGGGTCCCCGGGGTCACCCTGCATCAGCTCTTGCTGCCTGCTGCCCGGGCACGGGAGAGCACACTCGGAGGGGATGAGACAGGGCAGGCCCAGCCTTGGAACACCCCTGTTCTGTTACCTTCGGTTCCAGCGCTCCCCAACAAAGGGGATGATAAAGGGGACTAGCCCAGCTTGTTCTTCCCCCAGGACAACAATGGTCTGTGCACACCTCAGAGAGCCTAGGAGACCACAGCCCCTTGCAGAAAACCCACTATGGGCCTGAGGGTTTGTCCCCTGACAGATGCCATTCTTTGCTTAGGTGATGGTAGCTTGTTTTCTGCCTCTTGTTCATTTTATTTTTAGACCCACTTGGCCAGCCTGTCTCCCAGCCTTTGTAGAATGTGAGCGTGCCCAGAGAAAGTGGTGGGCGCATTAGTGAGGCGGGCAGGAAGACGGGTACACTGAGGGGCCGTGAGGACAGCTGATAAAACGTGTGCTTAGCTTCATCTATTTATTAGTGTGGTTAGAAATTGCTATTTATATTTTAACTCTTCAGAGACCGTCGTGAAACTCTGGATAAAAAGAGTTGGTTGATTTCCAGACTGGAAAGTGAGAAATAATCAGCAGTCACAGATCGAGCCAAGACTGCCAAGGGTGGGAGCCTGCTGGGGTGTGGCCCCCACTCGTTGGCCTGAGATGCCTGAGAGTGGCTGCCAGGGAGGGTGGGAGTCACCATACTCACACCACACCACACCCTCAGCTTACACAGGCTCACTCAGTCTACTCGCATGGCCATTGGTGCTGTTTATGTGAGGATCAATATAAGCAAAGGGCAGGAAAGGCTTGTGGGAACTGTGGCTGGCAAATCACCTGGGAAAATGGAGACTCCTACCCTACCCTCCACAAGGGTAGGAAATGCTGGGAGCCACATGGGGAGTGGCCAAGCTGCAACAAGAACCAGGGCCAAGATGCCTTCCCCTATGTAGAAGATAGAGTTGAAGGCAAGGGGGGACGGGCACAGAAGCCCCCTCTTCTCTTGCCCCACCACCTGGAAGTATCCATGCGGAATGGCGCACCCTGCCTCTTCTCAGGGTGGTGTCCCACTTCTGAGCAGATGCCGACCACCCTGCCACAGCTTTTTCTTGCAGCTGCTCATGCCAAGGTTGGGTTGGTTAGAGGCCCCTGTGGAGTTGTGGGGGTGGCGATCTGATGAGCCTCTCTTTGAGGGATGGCCTTTCCAGCTCAAATCCACTCTGATCCTGCCACTGCCTCCCTAGAGGGGCTGACAGGTGGGACTGAAGTCACCAAGGGGTCAGGCTGTGGTGCCCATGCTCAGGGACGGACTTGGGGCCTGGCATGTGTCTGAACCTAGTGTTTGAAAGCAAACCGCAAAATTTCCTAATATTAACATGTTTCCACTACAAGCTGTTTGCGTCTCAGATGCCGTTGTATTTAGTCTGCTATAATGGTGATGTTTTGGAACACTTATCAATAAGCGTTTTACTGACTTGCTGTGGCTTTAGGAGCACCGGCTCCTGGCTCTGCAGCTTATTACTGGGAGAGAGTTTAAGGACATGTGTAGACATAACTGAGTTCTTCCTGGAGCAAAACTGGAGTGCAAGCATCTCAGAATTTAACTGGAAATAAAGCAACCCAAATCTGTCTGACGTCCCATGAGATGGCTTAACCTTGCCAATGGGACCAAGCAATGGGCATTTCAGTTCCTGATGGGGTTTTCCTGTGGGGTCTGAAGACTCTAGTGATCTCCTTTGCTATGAATTCATGGCATCGAGCCCCCACCTACTAAGTCTAATCCTCGGTGTAGCTGAGAGGGAAAGGAAAGGACACCATCCTGGCAGAGGCAAAGGGCAATGCACCCCTGGCCTGCTCTGCACAGCCCCAGCCCAGCCTGCCCTGGCACCTGATTAGAGCTCAGGTTTAGTGCAATTAACAACTCAGGCCCATAATCCAAAAGCAAACATGTGCCTTTGATAGCTCTGATTTATTCATAGAATCAGTTTGCTGTTCATGTCTTAATTATTTTTTTAATAGCTTCGTGGCAGAAAATCAAAGGCTGCTGAGTTTTGTATTATATCAACTTATTTTCTTGTTTTTTGTTTTTCAGTTTTTTTAAACTTGGAATATCTAATTAATCTGTGTGATCTGGATACTTTCTGTTTAAATCTTTCATGCTCATATAACAAAATGATGCAAATGGAGCCAATAGGTAGAGAAGCTGTTTTGTTTTGTTTTGTCTTGCCAGATAATAAGCAAATACATGTTCAGGACAAGAAGGTCGTGAAGTAAGAAGATGAATGAAATCCCAACAATCAGGGGGGTGTTAAAGGAGCTTTACTACCCTTTGGCAAATGTTAACAAAGATTCTAAGAAGTTCAGTTAGCACAGCGCTGAGTGGCACTCTTCTTCCTTTGGCCTTCGTTTCACAGAGTACTTGCCTGAGAGGGGCCCCTAACAGCCCCGTGGCCAGGCAGTGCCCTGACAAGCGCCCGCCTTCCCCAAGCTTTAATTCCATCACCTCCTGCCAGCCATGTTGTGAGTCTGCCTTTCCTCTTAGCATCTCTGTCTTGACAGACTAGCGAGCAAGTGAGCGAGGACGGCAGTTGTCTGCAGCCACTCAGCTAGTTCCTGCAGAAGCCAGGAAGTGATCTTAGAGCAGTCTGACTCCAGATGCTTGGCCTCTCCCTGTGTGGTCTGAGGAAAACTCTCCCGACCTCAGGCTTGAGACACCTCTGAGGTAGAGAGGTCTCTGGAGGCAGAGGAAGACTGGGACACACCAGTTCGCACCAGCTCAGCCATCTCCTGACCCAGGAGCATCTCTAGAGCTCAGCGGCACATCTCAATTGGCAACCCGGCCACCATCCCTTGCCTCTAGAGCCCCTAGCCCTGTCATTCCCCTGCCCCGCCTGCCTGGGCTCAGAACTGAAATCCCAAGAAACAAAGAGGCTATTCAGGTGCAAATATCCCTAATGAATAAAGAAAGGAGATTCACTTGCCAGATTATTTAAGGCAAGTTGTCAAAGCCATTTATCTTTAGCAAGCACGTTAGTTCTGGCGGGGCGGGGAGGGAGGGGTGGTTGGGAGGACCTGTAAAGGGCACCAGCCACTCTCCAAAGCCTATTTTCAGATTCCCTCCTGGAACCAGTACCTGCGAGGAAGAATGGATGAGCAATTTGCAAAACATTACCACCGGCGGCGGCGGAGTGAGGAAAGCTCCTGGGAACAGGTTTATTTGACTAGACTCCTCTGGGCAGACAGATTATAAACTTGCCTTGTCACCAGGAGACTGAAGATGAGGATACGAGACTCCTTGGACGTTTCCCAGCAGGCTGGGTCCCTCCCAGGGTCCTGCTGATGTATCTGCAGGAGGACTACTGGCAACTCCCTGTGGCCCTCACTACCACCGCCACCTGCCAAGGGAGCTGCCTTAGGGGCAGCACTGCTCAGGGTCCCGGTTAACGAGAAGCTGCATTGGACTTGAAGGCCTTGTCCTGGCACTTCTCCAGTTTGGCTTAGAAACAAGCTGGGATGGAAAGGAAGAATCACAGGGCTGGGCCTCATTTCCTTCCTGGCCATTCTCACCTCCATCCAATATCAGGACATTGTATGGAACTCACCTGCAGCAGCAGTACTTTTATTATCTCTTGACCGAGGAGCACACAGATAAACAGCTGATTTGAATTCAGCATCGCTCTCCAGTGCAACTTTCATTGATCATACTAGCTCCTAGAGACATAGAGCTATGAAAGGTACATCCATCTACAGTCAGTGCTTGGTATGCACACAGATCCAGGCACTCCTGGCAACAAGAAAATCACCATCATTGGGCTAAAGTCAAGGTGTTGGCAGGACCAGACCTTAAAGCTCAGGGGAGAAAGCCTTCTGTCCTCCAGCTTCTGGTGGCTCTGGGCACTGCATCACACACTCCAGTCTCTGCCTCCCTCTTCACACCGTCCTCTCCCCTGTGTGCCTCTTCTGTCTCTGTCTTCTCTTCTAAGGACACTTTTCTTTGGATTTAGGGTCCACTCAGTTCATTCAGGATCATCTCATCTTAAGATTCTTACATTAATTGCACCTGTGAAGACACCTTTTTCAAATAAGTTCCCACACCCTTGCTCACAAGCCTCTAAAGGCTCTCTGGTGCCTGTGAGATGCTGCCTGAGCTGCTCTGTCTGGCACTCAACACTCCCCAGTCAGACCCCAGCCCTCCTCTGCAACCAGCCTCTCTTCGAACCCCATCCTCCTCACAGACATCTCTATCCTAGCCTGGCTGCTTTGCACCCCCAGCATACCCTGACTTCTCCTGCCCCTATTCTCTTCTTTTTGCATAGAATACTCTTCCACACCCGCCAACCTTCTTTTCACCCTTCCAGCCTCATCTCAAACCCTACTACCTCCAAGAAGCCTTCCCAGTCTTTCCCGAGGATTCATATCCAGATCACGGCTGACCCTGTGGCCACCTCATCTAATTAGGACTTTCTTTCTCCCTTGAGGGGACGGGGTTTTACTTTCCCTGGGATCTCTGACACCTTGCACATACTAGAGTATACAATGGATTTTTGTTGAATGGAATCGAAGGCGATTTGTGCATCTCACGTTTCCTCCATTACTTAGTTGAAAAGAAAATTAACTAGGTCCAAGACGGAAAGAGGTTACGAAAATCAGCTGAGAGAGAAGGGATTCAGTTACGCAGTATGACAGACAGAATTCCGACATCCTGCCTCCTGCCCTGGCCTCTCCCACTCCCACTTTCTGCAGGCCCTACTCCAGTTTAGAGTCCCCTGCAGCACTTTGGAGGCTTGAAGTTGCCTTGGCATAGAGACTTGGGGTTCAGACTGTTGACATGTAACGTGAGTGCAGATCTTGTTCAGATTGCCTCAGCCTTTGCAGATGTCCCCTAAGTCCCCTTCCCAGTTCCTCCTTGCTCTTTGCCAAAGGTACACCTCTTCCTCTTGGCTCTTCTGGTTGTCGGGAAAGTAAGGCTGGTCCTTTCTGTCTGGACCCCATGCCTACAGGTAGAGGCCACACCCAACCCTAACTAAGCAGCACCTCTGGAGTCTGTCCCCAGAACCTCCGTGACTTGCCCCCATCACCCCAGGATGCACCAATAGCAGGCAGCCATTTGCTCTGCTCACTGAGGGACTTGCTGTCTTTGTTCACAGTTCCTTCTTGACTTCCCAGGCCCTTCAAACCTGCCTCTGTTGGAGCACCAGCTCAAGGGCTCCATTCTGAAACCACTATGGTGATGGGCAAGGGTGGGCTGAGCATGAGCTGTGACATCAGCTCTGGGTTCACATCCTAGCTCTCTGCTTTTTACTAGCTTGTGACCTGCTCTGAACTTCAGTTCCCAATGGACTCATTCATTCACTTATTCAGAAAAAAGAAAGAAAGAAAATATTTATGGAGCATCTACCAGGAGCCAGATATCAGCAGCATCAGCAGTAACAGTGCAAAGGACAAAATCCCTGCCCTCAAGGGCTCCTCTTCTGGTGAGGTGCTAGCCATGTGAATAAGCAGACAGAATGGGACAGAGGTTACAGGGTGCTGCCATGCCCTGTGCTCTGATGTGACTGCTGGGCTCCTCAACGACTCCCAATGTCAAGCATTATGCTCTGAAAGCACACTGAAGGGCTGGGGACCAGAGAATTCTTACTTGCAATAAAAAGTTATTTTCCCTGCAAGGATTTCAGTAAGAAAGATTTTTGGAAAAAAAATAAATAGCTATGGGTGTATTTGGCCATGCAAAGTAAGATAACCAGCTGCTCCAAATGGATAGAACGGCCTCAAGTGCCATGGGACCTGCCTTCCACAGCACATAAAGCCACAGTCAAGTTTGTGTGTGTCCTCAAGTTTAATATGGTGTGGTTGATAAGCTGCACATAATTTAATAATAGTTTTTCAGGAAGAATGAAAGAATCAGTAATATGGCCTTGAAAGCACCTATTGACAGTGATGGGCATCATAGCATTAACAGGTGAGGAAAGCATGCGGCTCTGAAAATCCTCTCCTTGCAGCCCAGCTCACGACCCACAAAGGCCTGTGGCATAGTCAGCCACTCTGCTAGCACAGTCAGGTTTGTCTGTCAGTCACAGGAAACAGTCTTCTTCCTGCCCCCTCCCCACCCCTGGAGCCCCAGTTTTCAACTGTGATCATGTTGTAACCAAGAGCAAACTGTGATGCTTCTCTGTCCTGGCAGGAGAAATGCTGTGTGTGCAAATGGGAGACAAAGTAAAGGGGCCACCGCATCCATGCAGTGCCCCATGTGAGAGAAATGCTCAGGAAGGGAATTGACGAGATTGGCTGAGAAAAAAGAGAACGAATGTGGGAGGCAGAGGTATGCCCAGGTTTCTCGCAGGTTACAGAGACCTGTACTCAGGAAAGAAACAAGGCTTGCTAGGGGAGCTGCAGGTCTGGATCTGCCTTGAGCAGGGGGCATTGCGTGTGCCCAAGGCTCCCCTTTTCCATGGCCAGCTCTATCAAGAGGGCTCAGGGTAGCTAGGTTAGGCTAGCCATCCATGTCCCATCCCTGAAAGGCCAGCTCTGCGTCAGAAATGTATTTATTTATTCATCCTCCAACAGTTCTGGAGGCCAGAAATCAAGGTGTCAGCAGGTCCACGCTCCCTCTGAAGCTCTAGGGTAATTCTTCCTTGCTTCTTCCAGCTCTAGGTGTTCCTTTAGCTTGTGGCCACATCACTCCAACCTCTGCCTCCATCTTCATCCTTACCTTCTTCCCCGTGTACCTCAAATCTCCTGCCACCCTCTTGTAACGAGATGTCATTGGATTTGGTGCCTATTTGGATAATCCAGGATGGTATCATCCTGAGATCCTTAACTTAATTACATCTGCAAAGATTTCCAAATAAGGTCACATTCACAGGTTCCAAGTAGACATATCTTCGGGGTGGGGGCACCATTTAATGTACTACAGTATAATTATTAGGTTTTCTTATCAACCCCAGATTCTCAGGCCCAGCCACCTGCATTTTCCCTGTGCTAAGCCTCTTCAGAACAGTCATGGAGCTGCGTGTCTATGGCCATGATGGGAGGGAAGACCACAGCTTGTATCAGGTCTCCAGAACTCATGGCACAGGGTCTTGGAGATCAGATGACCCAATCCCTTTACTGGCCTAGCAGGGGAAACTAAGTACCACCCCCTGTTCTCACGCAGGAGACACTAAGTCTCATCCTCTTTCCTGCTTGCTTTCAGCAGGCGTCTAGAAGGCACCTCCCAATGGTCCAACCCAGGCTAACTGCTGGGACAGTGTTATTAATTAAATAATAACCAAAACCCCCTAGGCATCTCCTTGGCAGCCCCAAGGCCTTATTCCTGCCTCTGCCCTCAGGGCTCCACAGACTTTGCTGAGGGCATGCAAACAGGCTCTCCCATTGCCCAGTGAACGCCTGCAGCAGTGGGCCCTGAAGCACAGAGGGTGGGAAGAGCTTATCCTAGCCTTGGAGCTAAAGTCCTGGATTCCAACCCTGAGGACCATGTCTGTCAACATAGACCATGTCTTCAAGGTGAAATAGTAGCCATCAGCCCGCCCTGATGAGATTGTGAAGCACATGCAGGCAAGTGAGTGCCAGCATTTTAAAACCTGCAAAGGGCCATGCCGGAGGCATTCTTAAGAGCTGCCAGGCCACTTTTCTCACCTGCATGGCCTAGGGGTTGGGATTGACCTTTCTCTGGCATCAGATGGGACAAACCAATGACCCCCATGCTGGGAAAAGCAAGGACTCTGGGAGAAAGGCAGACCTTGAGGGTGGGGGTGGGAGGATGCCCTTGCAAAGCTTAGCTCCCCTCCACACACTTTTCTAAGAATGCAGTGATGGAACAGAACAAGAGAAAGGCCATGTCTTTCACCAAAGGGAGGAGGGGAACAACATAGTGACCAATTTCAGCGATTAGCTACAAGAAGAGGGTCCTTTATTCCAGGCATGTGTATGCCTTTTAATTTCCTCTTGTGGTCTCCTGAGGGGGCCCAGTAACCGTGCAATTGGTATTCCTCTCCAGCCTTGGAGGATGCGGGCACTCTCTCAGAGATGGCTCCAGGTGGCACATAGTGCCACCTGCACTCCCAGCTTCCCGATTAACTGCTCAGCAGCAGACCTCCACGGAGCCAGGAAGGGGAGGCGATGGACTGGCCCAGCTCTGCCCTAGAGCCCAGACGAGTCGTCTTCCAGTGGAGGCAGCAGCAGCAGCTTTAGGGAGGTGCAAGTTGACCCTACCTCCTACCTGCTTTGTGCTAAACCATAATAAACACTGTTGTTGAAAGGGCCTGGCCCCCTTCAGCAACTGAAGACAGAGAAGTTACATACCAGGCCAATTAGGGAATGGAAATTTGCATTACAAGAAGACCCTTTGCTTCATAAAAGGAGTTCTCAAGAGGTTGCAAAAGATGGCGCCCAGGGGGGTTAAAGATTCAATTTACAAAACAGAGATTTGCCCACAACTCTTCCTCAGCACGTTCACTTGTGGAAAACCAGTTTCCGGGCTGGCTTTTGACCAGCCTCCCAGCCCCGAGATTTGTTATTTACCAAAGGATACTTGCCATCCTTATACTATCTCGTACTCACTCCCTTCTTTGCTGTGTCCTGGGCAATTGCTCAGAAACAGATGTGGCTCCTTCCATGCTGGCACCTAGCTCTGGAGGTAGTCACAGTGGCCAAGTATCCAGGCCTGGGGTGGAGAGTAGGAGCCAGACCTGAGTCCTAGTCCTGCTGAGCCATCTCAGGTTGCAGGGCCTGTCCCCCTGTTCAGGACTGAGCGTCCACATTTAAAAAACAAGAGAAGGCTGATACAAGAATCTCCCAAAGTGTTTTTCATTCTACAAGCTCATTCTTAGGCATGACTGGGTGGCCCTGGGGACCCTTGACCTATGAAGTAAGATAGGGACATTGCCCTAGATAACGCCAGGAATAATACAGAGGGGAAAATCCAAATGCGTGTGTGAAAGTACTTTAGCCATTGTACCATTTACAGATGCTGGAGGTGCAGGGGTGGGGGTAGCCTATGTCCCTGGAGAAAGTGCATCTTACAACTCAGACGTGTCACCATCTAAGCGCTCAGTTTTCTGAAACCTGCTCATTCAGAGCATATGAACTTCATGCTGTGGTATTCCAAGGCTCAGTTTGGCAAGCTCAATGATGTTTTCATTCCAATCAGTGCTGAATAGAAGTAGACCCTTATCTCTAAATTGTGAAATTTAGAGAAAAGTAGAGTTGCAAAATGCAAAATTTGAGCCTCACAGAATTTAACTAAAACAAAGTTTGGGATATAATAAGAGCTCAAGGAAATGTCATCTAATTGCTCATCAAGAATAGATTTTTGAGATTAAAACAAATTTTTCAAACCTGTCCAGGCTCAGAGACTTGGGAGTGAACAGTTGTCACTTAACTTTGTGGCAGTGGTGGCTGGAACTTTGCCCACCACGATTCTTTGTCCTCCCTCCATAATTGCTCAAATGGAGAGATCTGTAGGCACCTTAAGGATTCAAAGAGATTTGTGAAAGTTGTAAAGTCCATGCCTCAACCAGAGAGTCATTCTTGGAGGTAGGAAGTTTGAGGGACTTAAAATGAACTGGGGGAAAAAGGCAACAGAGGAAAAGTGAGAACAGAGAGAGAGAGAAAGGCTCAGAGGAAAGGAGATAAGGGAGGGGAAGAGAAGGAGAGAGAGAACATGAACATTTCCTGGTGATTTTAATTTTCACATCACAAAACACCACACGTCTCTCAACCATTATATTTCCCATGCAGCCTACTGTGACCACATGGAGTACCTCAGGGAGGGAAGATAATAGAATTCATTCCTTTTTGCCCTCAGCCTGATCTGCCCACAGCTGTTTGGGCACAAAGAAAGGAGGGTAGAGCTCTGGAAAATTGCCAAGAGCATCTCCTCTCTCCAAGGGGAATGACCAATTTTCACACTACTGGAAGGGTGTGAGCTGTCCCAAACTGCCCTCTGGGATTATACTTACTCAGTTCCACAGGAATGTTTAGAGAGACAGAGGTTGCCTTGGGTTATCAGGGCCACAGGCCTCCCGGGTCTGCTTTTGGGACCTAGGATTCCATGAGGAGGGACTGACAGAACCTGAGAGCTGAAAAGCACCTCAAGAAGTCATCAGTCCAGCCTTGCCTCTCTACAGACTCTCTATCTCAATCAGCAGGACCCTCATGCAGTCAGCAATGGATCAAACATCCCAGCCCCTGGGTCCAAAGAGAGGCCTCTGCCTCCATGCTCCTAGTCCCTTCCTTGAAGCGGTCGGATAATCACATGATGAGCCTCAAGCAAGGGACTTCAAGCTGGTGGCTTCCGGCAGCTAGCTTCCTGTTTCTGAACCATCATCATCTTCTACTGAAGTCCTCCCACGCTCCACTCCCACATCCATTCAGGCCCTGGGAAACTTTGCCCAGAAGCAGATGATGGTGTCTGCCTTTGCCTGAGTGATGAGATGACTGGCTTCTGTCCCAGTTCTGCCACTCACCAGCTGGATCAGTTTCTCATTGCTGCTATAACAAATTACAATCAACATAGTGACTTAAAACAATGCAAATTTACTCTTACACTTTGGAGGTCAAAGGTCCAAAACAAATAAGTTTCACTGGCCTAAAATCAATGTGTCAACAGGGCAGGATGCTTTTGGAGGCTCTGAAGGGGAGAATCCATTTCCTGGCCTTTTTCAGGTTGGCCACCTGTATTCCTTGGCTCATGGCCCCCTCCTCCACCTTTAAAGCACATCATTTCAATCTCTTTCTTAAGATATCTTGAAGAGGAGGTCCCAGAGGCACCAAAGGGGTGACAAGCACAGATTGCTTTAACTGCTACTCAGAGAACAACTGTGTGCCAAGCCCTGTGCTCAGGGCTTTATCCTCACAATCTTCTTCATATGCACATGGGGCTCTTGCCATCACATCCCCTTCTCTTCTGTCCGTGCCAAATCTCCTTCTGCCTTCCTCTTATAAGAACACTTGTGATTGCGTTCAGTGCCTTCCCAGATAATCTAGGACAACCTTCTCACTTCAAGATCCTTAACTTAATTACATACACAAAGTCCCTTTTGCCATATAAGGTCATGTTCACAGGTTCCAGAGGTTAGGACGTGGACATCTTTGTGGGCCATTATTTAGCCATACCAGTTATAGGTGTTTGGCAAGTAAAATCACCTCACTTCTCTGAACTTTACTTTCCTCATTTGTCCAAAGGGGAAAAGATTCTCGCCCTGCTGACTTCCTGGGCTCCCTAGTAAGACAGTAAGACAGTGAATGTGATGACATTGTATACTACTGAGTGAACACCAGAATAAGTGCTGAGGCTGGTTCTTGTTCCCCTTCCTATGAGGCTGTCGTCCCCTCAGTTCAGTCACCCAGTGCTATCTTCTTCTCGTTGTCTCTGGAGTTCTGCCTCCGTGGCCTTCTCTAGGCATGTCTTGAAGTATATACTTCAAGTTAAATGTGTCACTAAGCCAACTGGCTCCTCCCACCCTGTCCCAGTGATTGAGCACACAGAGTGGCTATGCTGACTTTAGATCCCAGTGTCTGGGTTGTCAGTGTAGAGCCCACAGCATAGGGCTTGGCACAGAGTTGTTTTCTGAGTGGCAGTTAAAAAAATTTGTGCCTGTTGCCACTTTTGGTGCCTCTGGGACCATCCTTTACTCCCTCTTCTGCAAGATACCTTAAGACCACAGCTGGCAGTCACAGCAGCAAGTGCAAGCACCTCTTGACATGTATGCCATCCTGGCCCTCTGCCAGTTGCTATCCATATCACTTTAGTAGGCCAAGCCCTATTGCCAGCCTCAGCTGGTCAGCACTCCTGGAGGCAGGTCACAGTTTGTCCAACAGCTAATAAGGGGTGTGCAAGGGGCATCAAAGGCTCTGAATGGAGAGGTGGGAAAAGGCCCTGGGCGCATGCCCCTGGACGACTGTCGTGGTTTAGCAGAGACCACAGAGATGACCAATGACCAATAAGCTTTCAAAGGGAAATGCTTGCCTCTCTACCCAAGCCCAGGGGAAGTCATATCTTCTATCACCTCATGGGGGCTTCAGTTGAGCTTTTGAGAAGCTGAGAGCAGAAAGACCTTTTCTGAACATGATGTTCCCACCTCTCATCACACCACTATGGAGACGGGATCTATACGGAACAGGGAGAACCTGGCCATTATTTCCCGAGACAGCCAGACTGGCAGCTTCCACTACAGGTGCTGCTCTCCTCAATCCTGATCTTCTGAGCACACCATCATTCCCCAGGGCCTTCCTCAGCCATCTTCTCTCCTGGGGTGTCCCGTAGCTTTTTTATGAGTTCCGGATGACCTTCATTCCAAAACCTGAAAAGGATATTGCAAGAAATGAACACTATAGACCAATTTCTCTCATGAACATAGTTCCACAAATCCTTAGGAAGATATTCGCAAATCAAATCCAATGCATATACACATATATTTATTGTTACATTTATGTATATACATTAACATATACATATATGAATATAAATATATAACCCCACTCTTATTACATTAATATGTGTGTGTGTGTATATATATATATATATATATATATATATATGTCCAGTCATATATATTCATATATGTTCATTTTCCCATTCATGTGTGTATGTGGAGACAGAGAGGACTTCATCTTCATAGTTCTGGTATTTTCAGGGACCACCTCCCAAAGAAGCTATTTGTACTCCAATTCCTGACCTAATGTCAGCTTCTGGGGAAATACAATCTAATTCAACAAACAATTAAGGTTTATTGTAGGTATGTGAGATGTGAGGGTGGTTAACTATTTAGAAAATCAACCATTGGGATTAATCATATTAACAGAGAAAAGGGAGGAAATCAAACAATCATTTGAATTCATGCAGAAAAGCATTTGAGAACATTCAGCAACCATCCTTGATAAAACACCAACAAACAATCAAAAATCTCTTAGAAAACTAAGAATAGAAGGGAACTTTCTGATCTGATAAAGTGACACAAAAGAACCCTACAGCAACCATCATAATTAACAGTGATGTATTCAAATCCTTCATCATGGATTGAGAATGAGAAAACATTTCCTGCTATTACCACTTCGGTTTCACATATCAGAAGTCCAATGTAGTTTAATGATCTAAGAGAATGGGAGAAAGACCTAAAGATCAGAATAGAACAAATAAATCTATTATTCACAAACTACATGATTGGATACATAAGAAATCCAATAAAATTGATAGGCAAATTATTAGAATTAATAAGTGAATTTAGCAAGGTAGTGGGATACAAAGTCAACATATTTTAAAAATCAGTTGCATTTGTATATATCAGCAACAAAAAGACAACAAATTTATAAAAGATACCATTTACAATAACATCAAAAAACACCAAATACCTAGAAATATATCTCATATAAGATGTGAAAGATCTCTACACGGAAAACAAGGAAACACTGAAAGAAATTAAAGAAAATCTAAAGAAAAGGAGGAATGTGCTATTAGTCATGTATTGGAAGACTAAATAATGCAAGGATGTCAGTTTTCTCCAAGTTAATAAATAGATTTGACACAATCCCAGTAAAAGTTCAAGCAGGCTTAAAAAAACTTTTAATTCTACCAGATATTAAGAATGCTGTAATAAATTATACGGTATGATATTGGTGCAAGGACGGTCAAATGTCAATTTGAAAATGTAACAGAGTAGAGTTCAGAAACGGACCCACATATATATGGTCACTTGCTTTATGAAAAAATATTACATTTTCATAAATTATTATAGGTCAGTTGAATATCACTTGGAAAAAATACATTGTGACTCCTAGTTCATATCATATCCTCAAACCAATTGTAGGTGATGTGTAAAAGGTAAAATGTAAATATTTTATAGAAAAAATAAGAGAATATCTTCATGACCTTAAAGAAGGCAAAGATCTTAAATGGGACACAAAACATGATAACAATATAAAAAATAATGTATTACACTGCATTAAAATGAACAACTTTCATTTATCAAAAACCATTGAGTGGGAAAAGTTCATCCTTATGGGAAAGAAGATATTTGTAGTATATATTCAGATTCCTTGCCAGATTTTCTATTGGGATTTCTGTCTTTTTCACATTGATTTATAAAAATTCTTTGTATATAATACATATTGTGTATTCTAGATAGTTTTTGAGATATATGTCTCTGGCAGTGCCTCCAGAGACATATATCTTTATTATTATTATTATTATTATCTTTTAAGTCTTGAGGTTCATGAGCAGAACATGCAGGTTTGTTACATAGGTATATACGTGCTATGGTGGTTTGCTGCATCCATCCTCCCGTCATCTACATTAGGTATTTCTCCCAATGTTAGCCCTCCCCAACCCCTCTACCCACTGCGATCCCTCCCCTAGCCCCCCACCCCTTGACAGGCCTCAGTGTTTGGTGTTCCCTTCCCTGTGTCCATGTGTTCTCATTGTTCAACACCCATGGATGAGTGAGAACATGTGGTATTTAGTTTTCTGTTTTTATGTCAGTTTGCTTAGAATGATGGTTTCCAGCTTCATCCATATCCCTGCAAAGGACATGAACTCATCCTTTTTTATGGCTGCAGCAATATATATCTTAAAGAAATATTTAAACATGTAAAGAATTTCTACAAATCAAAAAAGGACTTATTCCAATAGAAAGTTTGGCAAAGGGCTTGAACAAACATTTCTTCAAAAGAAGTCATCTAAATGGTCAAAAGATGCTTAAAGTCAGGAATCATCAGAGAAATGCAAATTAAAACCACAATGCAATACCACTATGTAGTGGATTCTGTAGTTTGCTTCCCAAATTCCTCCTCCACAAGTCAGGACTGAAGCACTTATCTCGCCAGCTCTTGTAAGTGTTGATCACTGACAATTCAGCCTAGTTCCTCCTCCTGCTGGGGAAGTCTGCATCCAATGATTGGTTGATCTGCGGTATAAAGATTCAGTTCCCAGCCCAAATCTGACACAATTTTGAAGGGTCATCCCAGCTTCGGAGTTCTCCATGGCACTGGCCGAGGTCTTTGGTATGATTGCATCACAGTCTAACCTCTACCCTAGCCTAATCCTGCTTTCTTCACTTCCTCAAAGATACTGTTCCTAAGACCACTGCCCAATAAACTTTCTGCACACTAATATTTATCTTAGAGTCAACTTTCCTAGGAACCCAACCTGGGGTGACTACATATCCACCAGAAGAACAAAAAAAAAGATAGACAGCACCATGTGTTGGTGAGCATATGGACCGACTAGAATGCTCAAATATGAATGTAGACTAAGTAGAATGCTCACATACTGTGGGTGGGTATGTAAATTGTACAACCACTTTGAAAATCACTGTGACAGTATGGCTGCATCTGCTATAGCTGAACATACGTACATGACCCAACAATTCCACTACTAAAAAGTATAACAGACAGAAAGACATATATATTCACCAATAGATATGTACACAAATGTTTGAAACAGCATTGCTTATACTGTCCAAACTAGAAGCAACTCAAATACCCATCAAGATTCGAATGGAGCCAGGCACAGTGGCTCACACGCCCATCAAGATTCAAATGGAGCCAGGTGCAGTGGCTCACACCTTAATCCCAGCATCTTGAGAGGCCGAGGCAGGAGAATTGCTTGAGCCCAGGAGTTCGAGACCAGTCTGGGCAACATGGCGAGACCCTGTCTCTACAGATAATAATAAAAATATTAGTCAGGCATAGTGACGTGCCTGGCATGTCTCAGCTACTCAGGAGGCTGAGATAGGAGGATCACTTGAGCCTGGGAAGTCAAGGCTGCAGTGATCTATGATCATGAAACTACACTGCAGCCTGGGTAACAGAGCATGACCCTGTCTCAAAAAAAAAAAAAAAAGTGGAATGGAGAAATAAATTGTAAAATATTCCACATATAAATCCCACAAATGTAATATTAAGTAAAAGAAGCTGGACATAAAAAGAGAAGTTCTGTCTTATTCTGATTTCATCTATGTAAAATATAGAACCAAAATTGGTAGAAATCAAGATAGTGGTTACTATTGTGGGGCAGTAGTGACTATGAGGAGCACTCTGGGGGTTTCTGAAGAGTGCTAATGTTCCGTTTGGTGATCTGGGTTCTAGTTACACGATGTGCTCACATTGTGGAATTCATCAACTTGTACATGCATGATCTGGGCACGTCCTTGTATATAATACTTCAATAAAACAGTTTTCCAAATTGCAAAGGACACATGTACACACACACAGGCACACACACACACCCCTAGAAACTGGCAAAGGCAGAGTCCCTCATGTTGCCTTTCCATTGCTAACATCCAATATAATGTCCATTCTTCCTTCCCTCCTCTAGCCCTCATTCATTTATGTAGCTAGTTGATTTGTGGTTAGGCCAAAGTTTTAAATGTGTCATTTTTCAGGTCAAGCCAAATCCAGCATCTGAGAATGTCTAGGCTCCTTGCTTTATGCACCTTGACTCCTGGGGCCTGAACTTCACTTTGGCAGTGCAGTAGCCTGGCTGGGTGAGGGTTGTGGGGGGCAATTGAACAAAATCAGAAATTTCATGCTCACCTGCCTTGACCTATTGATGGGCAGTGTGGGGGCAGGCATGGTTTTGTCATTACTGAGTGGGTGGCTGGCAGCTTGGAAGGGGAGATAGTTTTTCTTGATGAGTCAGTTGAGACACAAACAGGGCACTTGGTGTTGATGAAAATAAAAAGCCTTCTTCCCTGCCTGTTAGAAAGGTTCAGCGGGTATGCTCCTTGATAAATGGTCACAGTAATGAAATTCACACTCTTTAATCACAAGGGCTATAACTTAATTAAAAACACATTGAGGATTGATTTGGGTTGGAGAGTTCTCCTGGTTCCTTGGCTTTATTAAATTCGGTGTTTCTTTGCTCAGCCTCATCTGACATGCTTACATACAGAAGTCAATGACTGAGGAGCTGTCGCAGTCCTAATGGGATGAACCTTGCTTTGGGCCCCTGAGCAGACCAAGTTGAAGGGAGATAGGGGCCAGGATACACAAAAAGGGGCCCAGAACTGCAGCCCTTCTGTACTTTTGCCTGCATCATCACCAGGCTGACTATAAGGAGTCCTCATTGTTCTGAGTTCAAATTAGGGCTCTCTTTGAGCCATTTGACTCAGGTCTCTCAGGGGAGATCTGATGTTGGGACAGCCTGGCTGGAATAGCAGTCCTAGTGAGACCACCAGCATCACCAGGCACAAAACAGAGGCTCAGGAATTACTGAGTAATTGAAAAAAGCAGTAACAATACCTTCCATTCATCTCATTGAGTGCCCACAGCCGACTTGTGAGATAAGAATTGTTGTCCCCATTTTACACCTGTGGAAAGCAAGGAAGAAGAATGTGGTGTTAAATGAATTGCCCAGAGAGCTCTGGGATGTGAGGGCCTTGGCAGACAATATCCATGCATTACTCCTCCTCCACCCACACACACATAGATATACTTCCATCATGTCCTCACCTGTGCAGATATACCCAGACACAGACACACGGAGAGACATCCACCTGCACTACTAACATATGCAACCATATTCCTGTGCATACACATCAGATATGCACACACAACCACATACTTGACTTTACCCCAAGCACATGTGCATGCACACACACACCCTGAAACATCTATACCATCACACACCCAAACATACATACATACACATTTGTAGCCATGTAGACACACCTGGATGCAGGCACACATCAACAAACCCATACCTATACACACTCCCCCAACGCTCTCCCTGCAACCACACTTGTGTGGTTACATCCATTCACAGATGTACAATCAAATACCCATATAAATCCACACCCCCCACATTACATACACAAACATCGACACCTGTGCAGATGCACTCAGACATGAACATTCACACACATATACATATCTGCACTTGACGCATACACAGATGTACACCATGAAGATACACACATCCATATGCCCATACACATCCAAGTCACATGCATACATATACAGACACATGGATGTATCTCATCTGCATATCCACATCTGTGCAGATACATCCAGATGTAAACATACATGTGCACATTCATGCATATTCATATACCTACACACACATGCACATACATTCACACCTATGCAGACAACACCCAGACACAGATACAAATCCACACAAGCATGTATACCTGCATACCCCCACAATCTCATATACATATACATACACACACCTAAACAAATATGTACCTTTGCAAATTAACCTAGTTATAGATACAAATTCACACACTCATAGACGTCCACACTTTCTGTATATAAATCCACATATATCCATATACATGGGCATGTATATACCTACATACACATGAACATGCACATGTATTTTATACACACAAATACATCCCCAGGCATATATACCTGTGTATACACATACATCCATATTCACACATGAAAACACACCAGCATGCACATAAACAAATATACACAGTCACATGTATATCCATGCACAAATAATATACACACACACATACACACAGTCACTGATATACATATAAATACATACATGTGTATATATTCAACATATATATAAACACAAATACATGACACATAGGAGTGTATGTGTACATATCCTAATGTTATATACACAGTCACATCTACACACCCAGACACACCTGCATAATGGACACCTATGTACAGTCATGGACATGTACGCATTCACACTCATTCATCCCAGAGGCCATCTGTCAAAGCTCACTGAGCCCTTTCCAGAAATCAGTAGCTGAGGGATAGTCCTAAGGATCCGGGTCTAATTAGCATAAAATGCATCTCCCCACCCACCTCAACCCTGGAAACCTTGGCAATGTTGCCGGCATGGCATAGCTAGCCAGTTGTGGGGGCTCTCCTCTGCTGAGAAAGCAGTGAGATCAGTGGTTCCCTTGGCTTCACAGCCCAGCTGCTGCCTCCTGCTGGAGAACCCATGGCTCTGTTCTGGGGCCCTGCAAAGTTTCCTGGATCAATGGCAACAAATAGCAGTAGACCAGAAGACAATGCTGGAGAGGACAATGGGGTTGCAGTCATACACGGCCTGGTGGCCTTTCTAGGGACCTGGGCCTTTGTGCTCAGCACCAGCAAAATACTTAAAGGAGTGGAGGGATGTGGTCAGATTTGAATTTGCAAAGGTTCCTCTGGCTACAACGTGGATAATGGTGGGAGACATGCAGTTTGGAGGCAGAGGATCCAGGGAGGAGATCAGCACAGCCATCCACGGAGGAGCAGAGGGGACTTAGGCCAGAGTTGGGGGGTGGGGCAACCAATAGTGAGCTGGCTGGGAGTCTGGCCAGGATTCACGTCACAGGTTGGATAGCGGCATGAGGGAGAGAGCAGTAGGGGCAGAACATGACATCCAGATTTCTGGGGTAGGAGACTGGTGGGGCTATAACAGTGGGTAGGGACCAGACCAGGCAGGCCCCACGGGCCACAGGAGGGAAATAGGGATTTATCTGGGGGCCATAAGGAGCTATTCAAGGGCTGGAAGCATAGGAAAAAATTGTGTTGTACTTATGAGTATCAGGTTACTGGGAGGGGCCAGATGGATGACCTGGAAAAGTGAACAGGACCCTCGGGGTCCATTTGCAGCAGGTAGAGGGAGGCATGTGGCTATCAAACCAGAGCAGGCAGAGTCAGCCCTACCCAGCACTTCCAGGCAGTCCACCAGGACTGCACAGGTGAGGCTGTCCCTGTCAGGCTCTGCCTGGAGGCTAGAAGTGCAAAATCAGAATGTCAGAAGGGGAGCTCCTTCTGAGAGCTGTGAGAGAATGGGTCCCAGGCCTCTCTCCTACCCTCTGGCAGCTTCAAGTGTTTCTTTGCATGGAGATGGCATTCTCCCTGTGTCTCCACACAATCTTCCCTCTATGCTTGCCTGTCTCTCTGTTGATATGTCCCCTTTTTATGAAGACATCAGTCATATTAGATTAGGGCCCACCATAATGGCCCATTTTAACTTGTTCATCTGCAAAGACAATTTCCAGATGAGGACACATTCACAATTTCTGGGGTTTAGTATATAAGATCTTTTGGGGGAACACAATTCCAATCACAATGTTCATCTAGGCTCAGCTATGAGCAAGAGTTCGCAGCATACTCAGTGCTTCCCATATACATAGGTATGTATACGCCTACACACACATGAACACGCACATATATTTTATACACACAAATACATCCCCTGGCAAGACAGGAGCTCAGGTCCTAGAACAATACTCTGCCTGGGGCAGACATTCATTCTAAGATCTGGGATACCAGTGAACGGCAGGCCTCAGATGAGGAGAGAAAGCTGCCCCAGGAGAGTGTGGAGGGTGTACAGAGGCTGCTCAAGGGTGCCGAGGCAGAAAGACTGTTAGTCACTCTGCTTCAACAAGAAGAGGTGCAGATAGTCCCTAATCAGTTTACAGAGAGCCTTGGCTAAGCGTTCCGGAGCAGGGCTCACTGTGCCCCAGGGTGGGGGATACAGCAGGAGCAAGAGCTGAAGGAGTGGCATTAGCAGCACTGAGAGTGAGACATGCAGAAGCTCTGAAGCCTGGGAGATCTCTATCTTAGGGATCCAGGTACCTGGTCCCAGGTAATCTCAGTTATCTGACACTCCCTCTCTGGGCCTTTTTCCAAAGGGATGTAGGGCACTTGTGCTAGGGATAGGCATCTGTAGGTCTGTGAGCTAAGGGAATCCAACGGGTGAAAGCTCAAGTAGTATGGAAACAGAGGAGAGGACCCCAACGTGGCTGGCATGTGGGAGCATGCATGCTTGTACACGACTGTGTGTGCCCATGTATATGTGTGTGAGTGGGGGTGCCTCTGGGTGCACTTGTCTGTGTGTGTCATTGTGTACAGGATTTCTTGTGCCTGTGCACATAGTGGGAGGGTGGCACAGGTGATCAGACAAGGTTTCCAGGGAAACTGCTACCTGAGCTGTAGCTAAGCTTACTTTAAATCTATCATGAAACTATTAGGTCACCTACTGTGTCACCCTCAGCAACCATAATCCCTCTCCACCTGTCCCAGACCTCAGCATCCCATTTTCTACAGACACGTGTCTTCTGTTGCAGCTAGCAAGGGACCTACCTGCTCGGCCCCCTTACCTCCTGTGCACGTGGAGTTTCTAAGCCTTCACAGGCCACATTTCAGTCAGGTACATGCTAGAAGCTTACTTGTTTTCTCACTCATAATCAAGAAAGAATCTAGCTGCTAAATGGCATATGTTCATTTGATAACTGAGGTTACCTGGGACCAACTGAGGCCTGGGGTCTAGGCTGGCTAGAAACTGCCAGCAATGGTGGGGACAGCCTTGGTAGTGTGGGGCCTAGTTTCTCAGAAAAGGGGAAAAGATCCGGGTACATGTGTGTCAGCCCAGGCCTGGATGCAGACAGACAGAGTCAGAAAGAGACAGAGACAGACACAGAGAGACAGAGAGAGAGAGGGCAAAAAGGAAAGTGAATTGGCACTACTGAGTTTTTTGGATTTGGATCATGTGCTTTACCTCTAGGTAAAAAAGTCCCTTACATGTTAGTGGCCAGGTGATAAGTACTACAGGGTATAAGTCCCTCTCAGCCAGGGAACTCTCTCTATTTGTGCGACCTGGCTGCACCGGTCTTCCCCTGATAAATGGGGTTGTAAGAGCTGGGCTGTCCAGCTTCCACGGTTGTTGAGACAGCCAGATGCCATGCAGCCTGGAGAACTGCTTTGGGAACTGCTGATCCATATCCAGATACAAGAGCTTTTTATTGATTGTAAAGGAAATTGAGATGTTGGAAAAGTAAGCATGAGTCCCAAAGAAGCAAGTATTCACAACAGTGGCAATTAGCATCTGGACCTGCAGTCTACATCCAGGCTCAGGTGTGCCCAGGAGCGCGGCCCCTTATGCCTCCTACATCTTCCAAGCAAATGAATCCTCAGGTGCCATTTGCCTCAATCTTACTGTGTAGTCTGGAACCTAGTAAAGCAAGCTGGCTCCATTTTGAATTTCTGCCTCCGAAGTCCTTAAAACCTCAGCAGCATTTCCCTTCTTCCAATGACAATTAAAAAACCCCTTATAGGCCGGGCCTGGTGGCTCACGCCTGTAATCCAAGCACTTTGGAGGCCAAGGTGGGTGGATAACCTGAGGTCGGGAGTTCAAGACCAGCCTGACCAACATGGTGAAACCCCATCTTTAAAATAAAAAAAAACAACAAAAACCCTTATATTGCTCAGAAGTCTGGTAGGAGGCAGCCATTCTGAGTGCTTACCTTATTGCTTATGCTGCATTTAGTACCTCCATTTGAAAACATCTTATCAACCTGCAAACTGTATGTTTAATTTAAATGCTCCATGTGATTCTGCCTCTCTTAGTGTATATATGCATGTATTTATGTGTGTGTTTATTATATACAGAGACAGGTGGGAGGGGAAGGAGAGGGAGAGATAGAGTTAGAAGTAGTTGTTCTGGTAGGAAGAATCCTAATCCATTGGCAGGTAGACCTCTCTTAGGCTGAAGCAACTTGGGAGTGTCTTTTCTTCTACACCTTCCTTCCATCCCCTTTACTGGCATAAGAAGTGGTGAGGATGGAGGCTCATGCTCATAGGGAACCAGGCTAGGCTCTTGGGGGTGAGATTGGTGGAGAAGGTCAGAGTAGGGAGGTGATCTTCCCCCACCCCCAAATTGGCACTCACAGATTCTGGCTTTTCTCCACCCTCCCTCCAGGGAGTGGCACCCACATCCTTCCCTTTCCAATAGCCATTGGGAGACAGGCAGGAGGGAGGCTGATTGGCCCTTTTCCTTTTTTATCTCTGTGGCATATGTTCTACCTGGGACACTTTCTTACCCCAGAAAGAGTCAGCAAATATGAGTTGGATGTAAATACTTGTATACAGGATTAGGCTTATTTTTAGAAATATATTCTTAGAAAGGGATCAACTGTAAGGGACTGTCATAGCCCTGCAGGGTTGAGGTCAGTGGGTGAAGGGCCTCCCTAGCCCTTTTCCTCTCCTTAATCAGGTTCCCTAAGGCAAATGAAAACAGGAATGGAATGCAGAGAATAAGAAGTGATAATAAGGCCAGATGATAAACAAAAACATGGAAGGCTTGACTTTCCATGGTCAGTAGCTACGGATAAGGAGCTCTTGGACAAGTCTGTCATCTGTGGGTTTCAGTTCGTCCATTTGTAACATGAGAGAGCTGGACTAGCTGGTCTCTAAGGATGGTTCTAGCTCTTAAATGCCTTGAATTGAAATATTGGACAGTGGGTAAGTGCTCAGGCCTTTGCTAGACTATGCTGTTGGGGAAAAAAGGGACAAGGAGACAAAGCCTGTTCTCCAGTTGCTGGCAGTCCAGTTAGGAGGCAAAAGCAGACAATAGCCGGGAAAGCCATTGGTGCTAAACTGTGGGACTGCACCAGTGCAGTCAGACCTCAAGAAGGATCTATTAGTCAGTTCTCACACTACTGATAAAGACATACCTGAGACTGGGTAACTTACAAAGGAAAAGAGGTTTAATGGACTCACAGTTCCACATGGCTGGGGAGGCCTCACAATCATGGCAGAAGGTGAAGAAGGAGCAAAGGCACATCTTACATGGTGGCAAGCAAGAGAGCATGTGCAGGGGAACTCCCGTTTGTAAAACCATCAGATCTCATAAGCGTTATTCACTATCAAAAGGACAGGAAGGGGGAAACCGCCCCATCATTCAATTATCTTTGCCTGGTCTCTCTTACAACACATGGGAATTATGGGAACAATTTAAGATGAGATTTCAGTGGGAACACAAAACCTAACCATATTGAAGGGTGTGCTTCATCAGATTAAACCTCATCAATTGCCCAGAAGAAGCTCAACTGGCTTGAGTAACAAGAGCAGTGAGAACTTTCCCTGGAAGCTTTAAAATGAAGACAGGGAAGATGTGGTGAATGGCCTGGACAACACTCATGTCAAAATTTAAATACACCCATCTTTCCATAAGAGCTTATCTCCTCGTGCCCAAGCCAACAACTTGAGTTGAAAGTGACCTTGTGATCTAAGGTGAATGAAAATACAGGAGATGGCCTGATAAGCAGAAGAGAAGGGAAGCAGCTACACAGCCTAGACAGTTCCCCTTGGTCTCCTTTGGTAAACACCCTCTTTCTACCCGCTTAGTTTTTCCCCCAACCCCACCATCACACGTGCACAACAGCCCTACCAATTTCTTGATGTCTAGAGCTTTTAAACAATAGAAAGATTTTCAGTCTGTTGGGATATATTGTTTTAAAATAGTGTTTCTGAAAGTGTGGTCACAGGGTTACAATCATAATCATCATCTGGAGACTTGTAAGGAATGCATACTCTCAGGCCTCACCCAAGACCTAATGAACCAGGAACTCTAGGGGCAAGTCCCAGCAATCTATTTTTTACAAGGCTCTAAGAGACCTGATATATGAGAGCCACTAACATAAAGTATCTCTCCTCAAAAGAGCCAAGATGATGACTAAAATATGGACTACAGTGTAAGAGGCTCTCAGACCTCTCCTGTGAGTATGATGTTATGGAGGAGAAGTATATATACAGACATAAAGTACTGGAAAGGGAGGGGAGAACTGTATAACAGCTTCTCAGGCCTGGATTTGGGAACCTACTTAGGTGACATTGAAACCACAAGGTCTTCAAGAACATGACTATGATCATAGGTCTCCATGAGAACACACTGTTATTCAGTTCCTAAGACATTCATTATCCTTTATTCTCCTCATATTCTTTATTCTCCACTAGGAGATGGGAATGTTTGCCCTAATTTTCAGGAAACAGGCCCTGTCCTACGCTACCATGAGGGCTAAGTTTTAAGGGATTTTGTAGATGGAGATGAAGAAGAACCCAACTGGCATAAATCTACCTCCTGCCCACATTTGAGTCTTATTGACAAAGCCATGACTGCAAGCATACACTCTGTATCTGCTGTTTCCCTTTCCTAGAGTATTCCCTAGGGCTTTGGAACCAGTCCCTGTCCCAAAGATGGTAAATACCAGGCACAGGTACTGCCATTCTGCCATCCCCTACCTATGTCAGATACCTACCTATGTCAGATAACACTAATCAATCACTATCTCCCCCTGAGCTTTGCCAGGACCTCAGAATCCTTTCAAGCTCAGTAGTCCCAGAAGTGGCCCAAGAGGTCAGCTGGGAAGAGTAAGCCCATTAATCTTCTCATTCATCTACTCCTTGCCTCCTGTCTGATTGGCAGCTGTGGCCTGTCTTCTTGTGACCAGCAATTGTCAGGGTTCACTGAATTGGTCATGATAAATTGGATTCTGCAGGGAACATAGGCAGTGGAGTGCCCCTGGAGACTCTGCGGCTGTTCCATGTCATAAGCCACCAACCCTTCAAGCATCCTGGGGTTCAGCAAGGTAGGAACACTTAATAGTAGTGGCCCTCCCCACTTCCCAGTCTTGATTCATGTTCTCTCTTCTTCCCAGAGGACCTCTCTGCCCGGGCCCCATGGCTTATTCACCTTGATTGTCCAAAAACCCAGTACAGAGTCTGGCTTGTGATAAGTGCTTAGTGATTCTTACAGAATTATTGAATGAATAAATGGCTCTAAAACTGTACCTCTGAGCTTCCCTATTCCAATCTTGGGAAAATGCCTGATTCTTGACAGTATGTCTGTGAGGTGAATACTCCAGATTTTACATAGTATAATCTCTCATACCAGGATTTAGGTTGGCACATTCATACCAATTAAGTAGAGAGCTGTCAAATGCTGCCACAGGATCTGCATGCAGGCATCTCACTGTCAATTCCTTCAGGAGATAACTTGCTCAACTTATGCATATTTTTATGCATAAAGTTGAGTCAAATAAGAGATTCACTTACTTCTGTAATGACATTCCATTACAGCTGGTTTGCAGAAGCCCCCATAAACACAGGAAAATGCACCATGGAAAATAAACTCCAGAAATTTCCAGGCATGGCATACCCATGTATGTACATTTGAGGTTGGGTATGGGAACAGAGTCACACATGTGGTCTAAAAGGAAGCTTGATAAATGAGTGAGGGAGAGTGCATTTAACCTCACTAACTTCATTCAGATTTTGCTTAATGTCATATAAATTGTCTTCATTCTCTACATGCTGGTGGAAGAAAGGGCCATAAACCATTCTGAGTACCAAGGAAAAGTCAGGCTTCAGTAAAAAAATTGCCTGCAGAATATAGGGATACTTTAAAAAAACAGAAAAGTGTGATTCATACACAGGAAAAAACAAGCAGTAGAAACAGTTTTTAAAGGAACTTAAATGTTAGACATAGACAATCCTCAAAGTAGCTATTAGAAATATGTCCAAATAACTAAAGGATCCCATATTTAAAATATTAACAGAAAGTGTGAAAATTACCTGACAAATTAAGGATCTCAGTAAGGAAAAAGAAATTAACTTGAAAAACTAACTGTAAATTCTGGCTTTGAAGTAGTACAATAACTGAAATGAAAAATTCATTAGAGGATCTCAATAGCAGATTTGAGACAGCAGAAGAAAGAATTTGAAGATAGATCAATATTATCCAATTTTAAGGACGAAAAAAAAGATTGAATAAAAATAGAGTCTTAGAGATTTCTGCATCATATTGGAGTTCCAGAAGGAGAGGAGAGAGAAAAGAGCAGAAAAATTATTGAAGATAATGACTCAAAATTTCCAAAATTTGGTGAAAACCACTAATCTGAGCACAAAGGAAGCTCAACAAACCCTAAGTAGAATTATATTCTCTAATAACAAATTATCCAAAAAAGAAATTAAGAAAACAATCCATTTACAAATTAATATGAAAAAATAAAATACTTAGGAATAAACTTCACCAAGGATATGAAAGACTTCTAGACTAAAAACTATAAAATATAAATGAAAGACATTAAAGCAGACACAAATAAATGAAAAGACAGCCTATGTTCATGAATTAGAATAATTAATATTGTTAAAATGTCCATAGTATGCAAAGTGATCGACAGGTTCAATGCTTTATCAAAATCCCAAGAGAATTTCTTACAGAGATAGAGAAAATAGTTCTAAAATTCATATGGAAACATGAAAGACCCCAAATAGTCAAAACAATCTTGAAAAAAAAGGGACAAAGCTAAAGGCATCACACTTCTTAATTTTGAAATATACTGTAAAACTACTGTAATTAAAACAGTACGGTGCTATCAGCAAACCAGACATATTGACCAATTGAACAAAAAAGAGAGCCTAGAAATAAATACACACATATATGGTAAACTAATCTTTGACAAAGGTGCCAAGAATATAGAATGGGAAAAGGATAGTCTCTTCAAAAAATGGTGATGGGAAAATTGGATATCCACATATATAAGAAGAAAATTGGGCATTTTCTTGCACTATAGACAAAAATCAACTCAAAATGGATTAAATACTTAAGCATGAAACCTGAACTGTAAAACTCCTAGAAGAAATGTAGGGGAAAACCTTCATGACATCACTCCTGGCAATGGCTTCATGGATATGACATCAAAGCCTAGGGAACAAAAGCAAAAAAGACAAATGGGACTACACCAAACTGAAAGGCTTCTGGACAGCAAAGGAAAAAATTAACAGAATGAAAAGGCAACCTATCTAATGGGAGAAAATATATGCATATATCATAAACCATATATCAGATAAGGAGTATATTTCCAAAAATATATATGGAATGCCTACAATTCAATAGCAAAAAAATCTAACAACTTGATTAAAAGATGGGTTAAAGATCTAACTAGACATTTCTCATAAAATGTACAATGGCCAACAGGTATATAAAAAGATATTCAACCCTACTAATCATCAGGGAAATGAAAATCAAAATGTGTTAGACATTACTTCACATCTGTTTAGGATGGCTATTATTTTTAAAGACAGCAATTGTTGGCAAGTATGTAGAAAAATTGGAACCTTTGTACAATGTTGTTAGGCTTTCACAATGGTGTGGCTACTATGGCAAAAAGTATGGAGGTTCCTCAAAAAACTAGAACTACCATATAATGCAGCAAACTCATTTCTGTATGTTTATGCAAGGGAATTAAAATCAGGACCTTGAAAACATGTTACCAATCCTATATTCATTGCAGCATTATTCACAATAGCCAACATGTGAAAACCATTTAAATGTCTGTTAACAAATAAATGGTTTCAAAATGTGATATACACACACAAAATACACACACACACGCAATGAAATGTTACTCAGCCTTACAGAAAGAAGGAAATCCTGCAACATGTGACATCATGGATAAACCTTGAAGACATTATGCTCAGTGAAATAAGCCAAGGAGGACAAACTGTATGATTCCACCTATATGAAGTATCTAAAATAGGCTCATAGAAGCAAAAAATAGAATGATGGCTTTCAAGGGCTAGAGAAAGGAGAATATGAGTACCCGCTAATCAACATGTATAAAATTTCAGTTATGCAAGATCACTAAGTTCTAGATATTTGATGTATGTACAACATTATGACAATAGTGAAAAATGTTATATTGTACTTAAATCTGTTAAGGGGTAGATCTTGTGTTAAAGTGTTCTTAAAAAATGTTGAAAAAAGAAATACATGCATATACATATATAATTACATTAATAAGAAACGAAATAGACTTTAAGACAGAAAATATTTCCAGAGGCACAGTGAAACATTGCATAATGATAAAAATGTCAGTACATCAGAAAGACATGACGATAGTAAGCAAACATGTACCTAACAACAAAGCTCAAAAATACACAAAATAAATTTTGAGAGAATTGAAAAAAGTAATAGGTAATTTTACAATAGTAGCTGTAGATTTTCAATACTACAAATTCAATAATAGATGAACAACTAGACAGAAAATCAGCAAGAATATAGAAGACATGAAGAATGGTATCAACCAACTTGACGTGGTATTTGTATATATGAACACTGCACCTAAGGACTATAGAATACACAGTCTTTTCAAGCCCACAAGGAACATTTCTTTTCAAGCCCACAAGGAAAATTCTCCATACCATATGTTGGGCCACAAAAGAAAACTCAATGCATTAGGATAAAAGACTACACATTGGGTGCAGTGTATACTGCTCAGGTGATAGGTGCACCAAAATCTAAGGAATTAACACTAGAGAAACAAAAACTGCCTGTTCCCCAAAAACTATTGAAATAAAATAAAATAAGAAATATTGAAATCATACAAAGTATATTCTCTGACCACTGTGGAATTCAACTTTGAGATATATAATACCCTGGGAAAACCCACAAATATTTTTAAATTAAACAGAAAACTCTTAAATAACTCATGGATCAAGGAAGAAATAACAGGAGAAACTTGTTAAAAAAAGTTGTGTTGAATGAAAATGAAAATGTAACCTAGAATTAATGGAATAGTACAAAAGCAGTGCTTAGAGGGGCATTTATAACCATGGATGCCTGTATTAAAAAAGCAGAAATTTCCCAAATTAACAACCTAAGTTTCCATTTCAAGAAAAGAGAGTAAACTATTAATAAATTCAAAGCAAACAAAAGGAAATAATGAAAATTAGAACAGAAATCAACGAAATAGAAAATGAAAAACAAAGGAGAAAAATAAATGAAAACAAAAGTTTGTTCTTTGAAAAGATCAACAAAATAGAGAAGCTTAAATTAGAATAGGAAAATAGGAGAGAATACATGTACCACGCAATTCATACAGAAGTACAATAGCCCAGGATAGTCAAAACATTTTGAAAAGAAAGGGCAATATTGAAGGATTTATGCTCTCTGATTTCAAAGATTAACTAAAAATGGATCATAGACCTAAATAACTAAAACTCTGAAACTTTTAAAAGAAAACAGGAGAAAAACTATATGACCTTGGATTAGGCAGAGTTCTTACATGCAACACCAAAAATAAAATTTCAAAATGAAAAATAAATAAATTGAACTTCATCAAAATTAAAAGTTCTACTCTTCAAAAGACATTGTTAAGAGAAGCATACACTGGAAGGATATATTTGCAAATCATATCTCTACAAAGATATTTGAATCTAAAATATAAAAAGAACTCCTACAAGCCCCTTTTCTCATCTTTCTTTCCTTCTTTTAGATTGATTTTTAAGAATTATTCCATTCTTCCTGTTTCCCCTACCCTAGTTAGTTGGTAGTAGGTTAGTGCAAAAGTAATCACAATTTTTATCATTAAAAAATAATGGCAAAAAATAAGATTACTTTTGCATCAATCTCATACTTATATGCATATATTTTCACTAGCGGTTAACCTAGAGAAGAGCTTCTCAAATATTTTAATCTCTGGACCCCCTTTACATCCTTATGGGCATTATATCTATTGACAATATATGCAAGAGTAAAACAGAAACAATTTAAAATATTATTCATTTAAAAATACTATATCTATTTGTGATGGTTACTTTTATGTGTCAACTTGAATGGGCCATGAGGTGCCCAGATATTTGGTCAAACATTCTGTATGTTTCTGTGGGGGTGTTTATGGATGAGATTAACATTTAAATCAGTAGACTGAGCAAAGTAGGTTACCTTTCCCAGTATGAGTGGGCCTTATCTAATCAGATGAAAGCCTGAATCGAACAAAAAGACTTAGTAAGAGGGAACTCCTGCTGCCCGAAAGCCCTAACTAGGATATCAGCTTTTTCCTGCCTTTAAACTGAAACCGAAGCATTGATTCTTCCTGGATCTTGAGCCTACCAGACTTCAAATTAGACTGCACCATTGGTTCTCCTGGTTCTCAGGCCTTTGAACTCGGGCTTGAACTGCACCACTGGCTTTCTTGGGTTTCCAGCTTGCTGATTCACCCTGCAGATCTTGGGACTTGTCTGTCTCCATATTTGCATAAACCAATTTCTTGTAATAAATTCTCTCTCTTTCTCTCTCTCTTTCTTTCTCTGTGTATGTCTGTATACATACAAGTCCCAGAGGGAAGACAATGTATATACAAATATACGCACATGCACATCCTATTGGTTTTGCTTATTTAGAGAACTCTGACTAATACACCATTATGTGTCAAGACAGGTAAAAAAAAAATTTTTTTTTTGAGACGGAGTTTCGCTATTGTTACCCAGGCTAGAGTGCAATGGCGCAATCTCGGCTCACTGCAACCTCTGCCTCCTGGGTTCAGGCAATTCTCCTGCCTCAGCCTCCTGAGTAGCTGGGATTACAGGCACGTGCCACCATGCCCAGCTAATTTTTTGTATTCTTAGTAGAGACGAGGTTTCACCATGTTGACTAGGATGGTCTCGATCTCTTGACCTCGTGATCCACCCACCTCGGCCTCCCAAAGTGCTGGGATTACAGACAGGTAAAATTTTTTATGAAAATTTTTTTATGAAAATTATGTTATTGTAAAAAAAACTGTAGTGAGGAGATTCACCTTGTGTTACATTTTTGCAAAACTCTTCAATGTTTGGCTTCATAGGAAACAGCTGGATTTTTGTATCTGCTCCTTCATTCAATCTGTTGTGATATCACATGTCATGTAGCCTCTGGAAAACTCTACTGTGTACTTGTGAGAGGAGAGTGCAAAAGGCAATTAACATCTCAGTGTGATTGTGAAAATGATTTTTATCTTTCAGACCCACTGAAAGATTCTCAAGGAAGGACCTCAGGGATCCTCAGACCACATTTGAGTACTGCTGCCCTAGAGATTACATCTTTGATTTCTCAATATCTAATGTTAATTTGTACCTTTACCTTCTTCCCAGACAATGAAAAGACCTTAAATGTCTCAATTCTACTTCCCCTCTTCCAACTTACTTGCTTTTGTGCTAGTGTATTTTAATTTTACCTATACTTTAAGACCCCCCACCCACAAGATATCATTCTTATTATTTTATACAGTCTGTGTTCATATTCATTTGCTCATACATTTACCTCTTTATCCAGCTTTTCTAGTTGTTTTCATTGAGAGGAATGATCCAAATTTCTTAATCCGCCATTATCAGAAATAGAAATCAATAAAGTTTTTGGTTTGTTGATTCTTCAACTTGAAATGCTGTTTCCTGCATGTACTATTTGTGAAAGTTCTATCCTTCCAAGTTTTTTTTATTCATTCTACATATAATCTTTTTAGTGCCAGGCATTGTTCTGGAGCAGAACGGTTCAATGGAATTTTCTGAGATCATGGACACGACCTATATCTCACTATTCAACATGGTAGACAACCAATGGCTCTTGGGCACTTGAAATGTGGCTAGAGCAACTGAGAAACCAAATTTTTAACTTTATTTAATTTTAGTTAATTTAAGTTTAAATGGCCACATGTGACTAGTAGCCATTGTGCTGGGCAGCACAGTTTTAGACAATAGGTTGTGAGAATACGCAACATTGGCAAAAATTCTCGTTCTCGTGGAAAAAACTCTAATATTGTTCCCCAGGCCCTTGCCTGTAGAGTGCAGAGGCTCAGTAAGTGTGGGTAAAACTGAATGTGTTAAATAGGTGCAGGCTGCCAGAGGAAGTTTGATGGGGAGTGTTTGAATTATACACCCAGGAATATTGGGTAGAGCAGAGGAAAGAATGTAAGCCTTTGAAATTAAAGAGTCTGGGTTAGAGTCCAGCTTTTGGCCACTTGCTAGCTCTGTGATGACTTTGGGTGGGTTGCTGAACTTCTGTGAACTTTAGTTATTGCATTTGGTAAATGGGTTAATGACAACGGCTTTGCAAAGTGAGTGTGAGAACTAAATACCAGGGTGCATGAAATGCAGGGCTGGATACTCCAAAGGGACTCCATGCCCATTCCTCTTCCCCACTCCCAAGCCCATGCTGTTGCATATAGCCTCCGCTCTGGCCTTGTCACTGATCCCCTCGGCTCTAAACACAACCAAGGAAACTCATATTAGCTGCTTCAAAGGCACAGAGGAGATGCCGTGGCACCAAGACAAAGAGGTGCAAATGACAATGGGAGGAATGTGGCTTCTTTTTTTCTGGGCTGAACCCTTGGCTGAGTGTGTGAAGGGCCTGGGCATTTGCCCCTTGACCCAATCTCCTAATCCAGTGTGTAGCACCACAGAGTGAGCAAGGCGGGAGCCAAATGAGAGGCCCAGCTCCTCCCCGCCAGCCAGCATCTGTGTAGAGAGGAACGGTGGGTGGGAAGTGCTTTTGAATGTATACTTCTTTCCTTCTCTCTGAGAAGTTGGATTTCTAGGGGAAAGAAAGTTTCAGTCTTTTTTATAGGTGTAGCTTTGGGCCCAAGAAATTTCCTCGTGCTTTGGGGGAGTAGCTTCAGATTGGTCCCCCAGGGCTGTGAGGGGTGCGCTTGCAGCTCCTCCCAGAGGCCTTCCCTTTGTCCAGGGAGGTCTTGCTGTTGGAAGGGCCTTCCCAGGGGTTAATTAAGCAAGGACCAGAGGGAAGGCAGTGAACTAGGTATGGGGGGTTCCACCAGGGCTCCCATTATTGAAGTCTGCATTTCCAAACTGCCGGTGGGAGAGTGGCCACAAAGCATAAAAGCATTCTGGGAAGCAGGGACAGTCGAGCTGTGGTAGAAATACTCCTGCAGAAAGTAGAAAAGCTGGCTTCAAATTCTTTGAGTCCACCGACCAAGAAAAACAGCTTGCATTTCGTGAGGGCTTATGGCAGTGCCCTCCTCCCACCTCCACCTCTCCCTCCCATTCTGCACAACTCAGAAGGCCTTGATCTCTCCTCTACAACGGCCTCACACTGTGCTTTCCTACTCCTAGCCCTCACCAATGCCTCACTGGTACTCCATTGGTGCTGTAGCTGGTGGGCCCTCTGTTGTACTTAGGTCTCTGTCTGCTTCCCCACACTCCCACTAGCCTGCCACCAGGGTATGGACAAGATGCACATGCTTTCCCTCTTCCAGCTTACATCTTGGTGCCCAGGTCTGACACTGCCAAGAGCAGACGTTCAGAGGCTAAAAACAAACTTTCCTCAGCCATCTGCCTCCTAGAAGGGAGGCCTGGGTGCTTTATCTCTTGCGCATACTTGTGTTATGCACTTATTGGGTGTGAGGTTTGGAGCTCCCACAGAACGGAGGGCACAGCTGCTGACATGAAGGAATTTCAAACCAGCAGGGAGGTCCCCACATCACAATATGGTGTCTGGCAGCCACAGCCCAGGATTCCCTAACCTGGAAGTGTCTCAGAAAAACAATTGGGGTTTTTTTTACTTCCTGCTGGATCCCCAGTGCAACACTTGGCAGAGGCAGGCAGGAGCTGGGGCTGTCCAACCTCATTCAAGATCAAAAAAAGGGCCTCTGACAAGATCAAGGTTGGAAGAAGCCATTCCCAGCCTCCTCCTGCTCTTCAGCCCACTCCATGAACAGTGCTCCTGGCAGCTCTTGCCTCCACCATGCCCTTTTTCCACATTCGGTTGAAGGAGTTCCCGGGAGCAACACATACATACCCAGCCGTGGGCTTGGGGCATTGGGGGCGCATATAACAGTATGGAAACCAATAAGCCACATCCCACAGGGCTTTATGATCCTTTCATATGTGTTCCTTCAGTCTCATAGCCATTCTTCTAGGCAGAGGGTATTAAACAGCCACATGAGGAAACTAAGACTAAGCAAGGCTAAGCCCTTCACTCCAGATCACGGGGCTAGAAAGTGGTGGTGGGGGACTGGAATTTGAATGCATGTTTGGCTGAGTCATCAATAGTGCCTCATTCATGGACTCCCATGGGATCACTTCCTTCCAATTCCCTGAGGCAGCTAAAACCCCTGGGAGGACCCAGCAAGTGCCAACCAAAGAGGCAAAGATCTTGGTGATGCCTAAGGGAGGGAAGGTGCAGCAAGCAAGCCAGGTGGAAAGGTCTGAGCATCCATTTCTTCTGAGGTCAACACTGGTCACCAGAATTGGCCTTCCAGTTGCTTCTTCACAGGGAGGCAAAATAACTTTCTGGCTCTCCTCTCAGCTAAAGAATGAGAATAGGGGGCCCTTAAGGGGGCAGAGCCAGCTGCAATGTCCGGAGTGACTGCCTTGTCCAGGACAGAGCCCTCTCCCTGGCAAGGAAATCCCGGGAGAGCAGATTATCCTATGAGATGAATGCTTTTCCCTCTCCAGGAACACCCAGGCCCCAAAGCCTATGGGTGCACAGGGCATGCATGAAGAGCAGCAGGGTCTTTGGATTGAGGGCAAAGACTTCATGGGAGGCTCCCCTCTCTCCTCCTCTCTTCTCCCAGCTTTCATATGCTTTCCTCACCGCTCAGTGCAAACCTTAATTGAAATCAAGTTTTCTTCTTTTTTATCAAGCGATGGAGCAACCTGGCTTTTCAGCCACTCATTTTATTTGTACCGTAGATGTTTGTTTTAATGATACCTGATGTGAAGTTGGAATTGATGAGAATGTAAGCTGACACTTGATTTATAGGCAGGGAACAGGACACTCTTGAAAAATAACTAATTGTGGGTACCAAGGACCACTGGCTTGGTGTCCCAGGCTAGCTGCTGAGAGGCAGAGGTCAGACTAGCTCACATGTAGTCCAAAGTCACTGAACAAGGGGTTATTTCTTAGCAAGTGCCTGACACATTGTACTTCCATGAGGCTTCCCGCTTCTGGCTGTGGAACAAGGAGTCTGTTTGCACAGGAATTCAGCAAGCTATGGACCACTTCCACTGCCTCATGTCTCCCCACAGAAGGTCTGTAGTATGGGCAAATGGGTATTTCTCTAAACATCACAAAGCATGGCTTTGCCACCCTCGACTGTAACCAATCAAAGGGAAACAGGAAACTCATAAAGCGACAAATATCAATTTATGGATGTGGTATTGTTTTTGGAGATCGGACTCTCCCACTTCCTGACTTGAGGTTGCTCTCCATGTGGGTTGGTTTGCACTTCAGTGGCACCTGTTGATAATTCAAACTGTATCTTGCCCATCTCTGATTTTGCAAACATCACCTCTGATGTATGGACACTGAGCTAGCCAGGCCAGAAACCTGACGTGATGTCAAATCCTTTTCACTTTTTGAAAGTCAGTGAAATCACTTTCCCAAAATGCACTGTTATGTCTCTTGTCCCCATGTTGCTTCACGAAACAGCTTAATATCTTACATTGTCTTAGACAAATGGCCTCAGGTATCTTAAGAACTCCCTCTTGCCCTGGGCTGGGTGGGGAAGTGACTTCAGATGGTGGCTTATGAACCTTCCTGACTTTTAACCCCAAGTCGGACCCCACCCCTTCCCTTGGGATGTCCATGAGTGGCCAGGAGGTGTAACAAGGCTCAGGTGTGCTCTTTGCCGTGAGATTCTCAGGAAGGTGGAGGCAGAGAATCAGGGTGAAACCAAAACCAGCCCCACCTGGGGCAGGAAGCAGGGGCCCACCACGTGTGCCTGGGCACCAGGGCCAACCAGGAGAACCAAATATGGGCCTTTAATGCAGAGGGGAAAACCAAGAGAGCAACTCAGTGTCCTTCAGTGCCAGTGGGAATTGGAAGGAGGAGAGGGTGATAAAAACAGAGCAGCCCGGCTTCTTTAGGTGTTAAATGTGGCAAACAGAGACACGGACACTGAGATTTTCTTTTGCTTTTTCCTTCTACTTAAAATGCCAAAGAGATTATAAAAATGTAAAAAACAGGCAAACATAGTCAAGAACGAGTGTACTTTATTCTGTCTAAGAAATTTATGTTCTCTTTCAGGTATTTGTCTCCAGAGTCCCCCAAGGTTTGTCACATTACATTGGTGGAGATTGTGAAACCGATTTGCACAGGACCTTCATGGCTGGGAGCTAGAGTGATGCCGCCTCTGGAGCCACCCATATTTCTGGGTGTCCAAATGTAGTGTTCTTTTGGGGGGACAGATTTAGGGGATGAGAGGCCATATGCATGTGAGTAGTGCTAGAATTTTCCAAAGGAAATAAGAATACATTTCAAATTATTAGTGTGTTCGACTCTAGAATCATTTTTCTCCATTTCAATATCAACTTTGACAAGGAAGATTTGCTTATACTCTCAAATAACTCAGCCTCAGTAAATCAGAACTGTCAAAGTGACTGTCTCAGCACTATGCAGTTTGCTGCATTTTGACACCTGTTCTGTGACAGGGAGGGGACTGTTGTGTGTAAATAGCTGGAAATGCCAGTTATTAAGCAATAGATCAGTGCTGTCTTCTCGGTGGCATCCAGCTTTGTGGGTGGTGGGTTTCTTGAGGGTGTGCAGGTTGGAGCCTGGATTCTCCCTACTAGCCCTTGCTGCCAGTCCCACTACCATCATCTCAGAGCACCCTCATGATCTCTTGTATCTCCCCCTTCTCCGGCCTCCTCACTGCTTTCCTTCTGTCCAGGCAGGCACTCTGAGAGCAAGGTTCCCTGAGCCCACATCTGACCATGATTTCCCTGCCTAGAACCCTTCCATTGCTTCCCACTGTTGATGGGATAAAGGCCCAACTTCCCTGATCCAGTTCCCACCCACCCACCTGTCAGGCCACAACCCCTAGTTCCTCTATGTTAACCGCTGCAGGCACTGCCCTTAGCCATGGTCGCTTACAGAGCTCATCCAACTGAGCACCCCAAGGGGCCACTAGGACCATGACTTTTCTCCGTCTTGCCCTCCGGGTCCTTCTTAGCTTTTTAAGAATTGCCCCTCTATTTATCATTACAGTTGTGATCAGAGCCAAATTAATTCCTTTCTCTGTGTCCCTGTTTCCTCGTCTGTGGAATTAGAATACAATAATAATGTTTACCTATGGAGGTTGTTGCCCTCTCCACTTCCTGGACTGTTTGGGTGGATAATTGCTAAGGCTCAGGGATCTTTTTTCCATTTACTTTATACTACATTTTTGTTAATTCAGCTTCTGCCTGTGCACACAGTCAGAACTTCTTGTGTCACTGCAAATCTTCTGATTCAGTACATGCTGAACTGGACACTTTGTCATTTCACTACAGTCCCTTAGCAAGATAACTGGGTTTTTCCCACAACCCAGCAACTACTGGGGCCCTGGAAGGCCCATGGAAGGCACTTTCTTCACGATGTGTATGGTGGCCTGCTCCATGGGGTGTATGGCTGGGGCATCTAAGACTGAAGACAGTGCAGGCACATGTGTGACCAAGGCTTGCTCCCCTCCCCCTCCTAGCCATCTGGTGCCCTTGGCAGAGACTCATTTAGAAAACACTGGACTGAACTCATGAAACAGACACAGCCTTCTTAGTATAACCCTCCAAAGCCAGACTCAAAGTCGACTGTTGTTGGGTCCATTGGATTTGGATCACTCTCTCCCACTCAAATCTTACCTTCTCTGTTGCCCACGGGGCACACCTCCCCCTGCCACTTGCTCTGCCCTCCTCTGGGATGCCTGCTGCCTTCTCTTATTTCCCTTGGTCCAGTGGTGCTGAGCCAGCTTGGGTGGAAAGTGTTAGCTTCCTGGGGGGCACGGCATTGAAAACAGGGAGCCAGGGAACTCCAGGGAAAACTCCATTGGTGGAATATGTGTATACAAAACCATGCACAGTGGTGCACACACATCCTCACACACACAAAAGCATGCATGCACTCAGACACATGCTCACATGTGCACATACCCTCACATCCATGCATTTTTATACTTGCGCATGCACATACACACATGTACACAGGCACATGTGCTCATACCCCCAGCCAGGCTCATCTTTGCATCTCTGTGCTTTGTGAGCTGGCAGCTGCTGCTGCCCTTATCCTTCAATCCATCATCCTCTGCCACAGCACCCCAGCCCAGATCCTCCAGTCTACAGGAGGGATGGTTAATGGTCTCCTCTACCTCTTTGCAGGTCAAATCCAAAAGGGTCTGGACTTGGCTATGATTTCTCTCTGCTTTCTTTGAGTATTGATATTGTTCTACCTCTGCCGTCAAGCTGAGCCCCATTGGGCAGGATCAGGGAACTGCTTAAATGGTCTGATATCATCTCATAGCCTCACCAGCCACTTGGCCTCGTTGTTTCATCATTTGGTGCCACCTTTGAGCCTGGGTTGGGGGTGGCACTGCTGCTCGGGTAGTTGACTGGAAATGGCAGGCTGCTCCTCCCCTCACTCATGCCTGCTGAGGGAAGCCAAAGGGAGAAACAGTTCAGCAATTCCTAAGCTATTGTGTCACTCTTGCAAATATAGTCACCATGCCCATATGAGCCCCTGACTCTTGGTCTTTTCCTTTTTGTAGCCTGGAAAAATATTTTGGCTTCCAAGCAAAACATTTTCCTCCTGCTGTCTTTGTGAAGCACATACAGGGTTGGGTTTTTTGTTTTTCTTTTTCTCTTTTTCTTTTTTTTTTTTGTTCAGTTTTGATTAGTTTGTTCTAGCTTTATTTTGGCAACTTCATGGCAACATCCAACATCCTCCACTTTTTTGGAGATTTGGGAGAGATGTCACTGGTGGCTTGGGAGTCATGAGAAGGGCTGAGTCTGAATTCAGACTCTGCCATGTGTCACACAATCTCAGGCAAGCCAGTGAATGGACAGTACCCACCTTCAAGGCTCCTGGAGGATCAAGCTACAGAATTCGGGTGAAATCATGTTGCAAACCAGCAGTCACTACTCAGTTTTGGGTTGTCATTATCACTTATAATAATGCTTACTTGAGGTGAAGTGACTGTGCTTGGGGTCTGGCTTTTAAGGTCCCATCAGGATTAGTCTCCTGCTACCCTCATGCAGAGAGGGCATATTTCTGTTTTGGGAGGCTGTTGTCTCATTTGAATGGCTGCTCAGAAACCCTGACCTGGGTCAGATAAATACTCTGACATCCCAAACTTGAGATTGCTTTTGCAGGGAGCAGCAAGAATCCGAGTCCTACTTTCACAGGTGCCTATTTTGTTCCAGTCCATATAGTCTTATGCTGGCCCAGGTTTCTCCCAGGGTTTTCTGTGGTGATCTGGGAGGACACTAGACCACAAAGCTCCAGGCCAGCCCCAGTACCATCTGAGAAGGCCGGCTTTGCTCTGTGTGTCTCTGGTTCTAAGCACCAAGCCCTTGCCATGAACTTTTGTTCTATTCTGCGGGTTCCTGTGCTAGTTGTCCCTACCCCCCTCCGAACCCATGAGGTCCTCATAAGGAGCAGTAATCTCAGGCTCAGCACCCACAAAGGGGCCCTGCTCCCATTCTTGCTTGGCTTGCCCTGCGGTCCAACTTGTCATGTGTCTCAATGGCTATACATTTCTTCTTATTTATTTTGATAAAAAAGCAATGAATGATTTCAGATGCCTTTTAAAAGAGAATGTAAAAGGAGAATTGGATTGTACTTTATTATAAATTTGAGAGGCACTTTGACATTTATTCTGGAAAATTCCTTTTGATGTTTAATACCTACCATATGGTTGCCCTAGCAAGGAGGTTGTATTAATTTACTAGGGCTGCAGTAACAAAGTACCACAAAATGGGTGGCTTAAGCAACAGACATGTATTGTCTTTTACAGTTCTGGAGGCTGGAAGTCTGAGATTGAGGTGTCAGCAGGGTGAGTTTCTGAAGAGGGCTATGAAGGAAGGATGTGTTTTAGGCCTCTGTCCTTGGCTTGTAGATGGCCGTCTTCTCCTTGTTTGTCTTCATATCATCTTCCCTCTGTGTGTGTCTGTGTCCAAATTTCCTCTTTTTATAAGGACACCAGTCATATTGGATTAGGGCCCACCTTAATGTTCTCAGTTTAACTTGATTACCTGTGTAAAGACCATATCTTCAAATACAGTCACATTCTGAAATACTGGGAGTTAGGACTTCACCATATGTTTTTGTGGGGGAAGAGAGGCCACAATTCAACCCATAACAGTGGCTCTTAGAGCCCGGGCATCCTTAGCCTGAGTAAACCTTCCCTCAGGTACAGAAGGCTCATTGCCTCTTCAGGGTCCCTGTGCTGCTGGTTTAAGCAGCCACTCCAGAAAAGGGAAAGACAACATTGCTGCCCTCAGATCCCAAGAGGAGGCCTGGAAGGTGGCTCTGAGGAAAGCGCAAAAGTTCAACAAGAGGCTGATGCCTGAGATGGTGGGACCGTCCTGTCTCTTCTTGGGGACCTGGGAGTGGCTCAGAGCAAGAACAATAGGCAGGAATTCAGTCTGCAGACAGTGCAGGAAAAAGCAAAAACCAGCAAAAAGATGGGGGGTATTGGATCAAACATGGAAATTCAAGAAAATCAAAATTGAGGGCACTGCTGTTTTTACCACACTGAGTTTCCCAAAGTACAAATACAGAGCACATTTGAATATAGTCCCCTTCGATTTGGAAAGCTCAGAATGACTTGTTGATGTTCCTGTGGTCTTCAGTCAAGGTAGATGGATTTGGGTTGAATGAAAGATAATAAGATGCCCAATGCAGTGTCTACCTTCTGGGAAGCAACTGGCAAAGTCTCTTCTTGGTGGTGCTGCTCCCTCTGGAGAAGAAGTCATCCTCCATATCCTCCTAATGATACAGGGAAACCAGGAAACAAGCTCACTGGGACTGACCCAGGCACAGCAAACCCTACTTCCTTTGAAAAATAATCACTTCTTTCTGTGAAATGAGTTTACAGTGTACTAGATCATTATGCTCATTTAATAGGACCCAAACCACGGAAGTAGCACATTGAAATGTGCTTCGTATTTACTGAAAACAATTTGAAAATAAATTGAAAATGTCTCTCCTAAACTTGTTCCACAGTAGTTGAGATAATGATTTTCCTTTCTGTTAACCAATAACAATGCTGAGATCTTCTCCCTTGCAAGAATTTGATCTAAATTCAGAAGATAGCCAGCCGCAGTAATAGCTGAGTTCTCATTTTAATGTATCTTTTGTTTCTGTTGCTTTTTCCTCTGGGAGCAACTCATTCATAAGCTCTCCTGGTTCCCTTGGGGTTGAGGCTGAATTCACTTCTGACCTATTCTGGCAATTTAACATGGCATATGATGAGCATAGCCTACATAGCACTGCCAAACCAAACCAGCAAGTACAGCCTTTCAGTGGGAAAGGGATGGCTCAGGCTGAAGATCTATGGGACATCTTTGGCAAAGCACCAGCTTTAATTTGCCTTGGTATCTGGCAGAGACTGGAGTGGCCCTAACATCCTTCAAACCACAAACACATGCTTGTGCATGCTCCAGGGACAGACTCAGGCCACAACAGGTCTGTGGTGACAAAAGGCCCAACTCTATCACTGATGTGGATACTGGCTGCCCAATCTTTTTAGCCGAGGAGATCTAGCTAAAGGCAAGTTTGGGCAGAGAAGCAACAGTTACTGAGGTGGACAGGTATTTTTCAGATAATCCAGGTGCTTTAGAGATTACACCATGAGGCTATAAGAAATGTGCTAATCTCCCAACATCTAGTCCTATTTACTAGCTAACCTTGACATTGACCAGAGGCTGGGCTTTGGCCACAGTCTGTTGGTACCGTCTTGTCATCAACACCATATGATGATGGTGGTTTCTCAACTCAGGGTCTTGTTTGGCAACTCATTTTCAACATACGCACTTCTACTTTTCAAGTAGTTGCTATCACAGCCTGGACAGTCTTGTGGCAGACAAACAAGTCCCCTGCTAGGAGACACATGAACTTGTGAGTTAGTTCACTAACACTTAGCCTATGGGGAATGAACTCTGGTGGACAGCCACACAGCTGAAGTCAAAATTCTGTTTAAGTGGACTAAGCTCATTTGATGGGGCTTCGCTGTGATGAAACACATATGTTTTGAATGTGGTTTAATTTAAATTGAAATGTAATTTGTAATGTCTCAGGGGTAAGCCTTTCAAAACTAAGGAGAGAAACAAGGTGGTTCATACTCTGTGTGAGGGATGGGACTACTGCTCTGAGTGTTTCGGATTTTAGTGAGTTGTTTGTTGCAGGTGGCCCGCCTCTGGATGGTTGCTTTGCTTTGTTTTCATCTATTTTCCAAAGCAGATTTGGGAGAGTCTGCTTTTGACTAAAAATATTTCTAAGATCAAATTGCTTTTGCCAGCAGTTTATGTCCTACTTCCACCTGGTTGCCGTGACAGCAGCTGGTATTCTTGAAAGGACATTCGGGTATTGGATATCACGAGATGGAAGGGAACACTAGCAAGAAAAAAAATAAGTTATTTGTTTCAATTGTCACATTGTTTTACTTCAGAAAATACAAATAAATTAATCTAACAGGCCTTTGGGTTCAGATAGAAGAAGCTGTACCTGCAATAAGGACGCAAGAGCTCCAGGACTGAAAGCACTCCCTGTTGGAGAGGCCACTTGCTCCTGCTGGAGAAGCAAGAGCCTCTGCAGTCCCTGGGTCTTCCCCATGCCCAAGGTACGGCAATGGGCAAATCCTTCAACTCTAAGATCTGAGAAATGGCTGATTCCATGAGAGGATTTGCCTGTGCCAAAAGGGAGCTGCAGGTGGAATTCATTGTTAGAATCTTCCCCTACCCTGTGTGTTTGGCTTCAACCATTTGCATGCACATCCACTGGGGAGTGACTGCCAGCCAGGAGGAAGCATCTCCAAGGCTCATGATCTCTGCTTTGCTTCAGGACAGCAATATCCTCACCGACCAGGCTAAAGATCCGTACTGTTCAATTCTGCATGCCACAAGCCCTGTAATGTCTGCCTTCCACAGCTTAGGGCTGGAGAACAAATTAACCAGCAAACCCCCCCCCCCCCACACACCAATTGCAATAAGGGCCTTGGATACTTCTGATTAATATAAAAGATGTTTAGTCATCCACTTACATTTTGTTTGCTTGAAGTCTTGCATTAACTCATATGATGGTGGGAGTTAAGTTGAGGGGACTTCAGTGACTGTCTTTCATAATGTTTGCTATACCAACATGGAAAGGGGCCTATCTGGTACATCTGTGCTCTGGTCTGGCTCACACTGTGCCTTCGGACAGGTCCCAGATTCACCTTGGTTGTTTGCCTGAAGGTACACTAAGGTTAGATGACAGGAGGGTTTCTCAAACCAGGGATGCAGGCTGAGATGGATTTTAGGTGGCATAGAAGCAATAGTCTCTAGTTGGGCAAGAGTCATCCAGACCTATAGTAAGAATATCAGTCTCAGGTCAACTTCCTTTCAATCCTCAGGTGACAATAAGGCCTCTGCCTGAGGTTGGTACTACCTGTCTGGAACACTCTTCTAAACTTTGCTCATCTCCTTTTTCCAAAGAGCAGAGTTCAGGCCCTGGCCACCCACAGACACTGGTTCTCACTAGGATTTAATATCATGGTTTAGTGTTCATGTTCATTTTTGTGGCAAGTGATATTGGTGCTTCATTTACACAATAATGAAAAGTTTCCTTTAAAAATAAATTTAAGCAAATGTAGTGGGTTGGCCTAAAGAACAGTTTTAGTTCAATAATAGCACAGATGTGAGCATGTAGAGCCTGAAATTTGGGGATCTCTGGACCAGGTTATTCCAGCAGGTTCTCCCAGCTCTGATGTTCTGGAACTTTATGAACCAAAGGTCAGTAGTGGGAGAAAATATGTGCAAATACTTGTATCCAGAATAAAGAACTCTTATAACTCAACAATGAAAAGAAACCTGACCCAATTAAAAATAGGCAAAATAGCTGAATAGTCATTTCTCCAAAGAAGATATATGCATGGCCAATGAGCAAATGAAAAGATGATCAATATTACTAATCTCTCGGGAAACGCAAATGCAAATCAAAACCACAATGAGACAATTTTCACGCCCACTAAGATGGCTATAATTTTTAAAAAGGAAAATAACAAGTGTTGTGAAAATGTGAAGAATTTTATACCTTCATATACTGCTGGTGGAAATGTAAAATGATGCAGTCACATTGGGAAACAGTCTGACAGCTCCTCAAGAAGTTAAACATGGAGTTCACCATATGACCCAGAAATTTCATTCCTAGGTATATAGCCAAAAGAATTGGGAGCACATCCATACATAAATGTGTATGCAAATGTTTACAGCAGTGTTACATATACCAGCAAAAAAATTCTAGTAGATAAGTAGATAAACAAAATAATATATCTATATGATAGAATATTATTCAGCCATAAAAAGAATTAAGTACTGATACATGCGACAAAATGGATGATCCTAAAATATACTTCATGGAAATGTTCTAGAATATAGTGATTGTACAACTTTATTAATATACTAAAACTTGTATGCGTTCAAAGGTAAATTTTGGGATATGTGAAGTATATCTAAATATTTAAAAATACCAATAGCATAGTGGAAAAAATGAGTAAGGGCTCCTGACTACCTATCAAATAAATGTTTGTTTGGTATTAACCCTGGAGAGATCCAGGAATCTGCACCCTTTGGCCTCTGTGCTTTTCTGACTTCTAAATGTTGCTTTCTAAGGCCTCCTTGATCCTGATCTCTATGATAAACTGGGAGTGGGGACAGGCGTAACATACAGGACTCAATTCTACATTCTCAAAGAGACACAGTACTGAAGGAAACATGTCTGTAAAGATCTCTGGAGAGGCTGCCTAATTTCATGTTTAAGAATATGTGTTCCGGAGTCTGGGGCTGAAATTCTGGTTTTCCACTTCATGGCTGTCACCTTGAAGGTAACTTGGGCAAGTCACCTATCGTCTCTGAGCTGCCACATTCCTGTTGTATAAAATCAGCCTAATCCCAGCACCCACCTCCCCAATATCATTATGAGGATTAAACACATATAAAGCCCTTCACATACACAGTACCTAACATGATTAGCACTTGAGAAACGGTCTTCTCCAGCTGACTGGACTGGAAGGATGGTGGTACCATAGTGGGTAGAAAACCAGAGTACCTGATTCCGTAGGTTCTAGTCCTTTCTCTATTGCTTAATAGTTGTGACCTTGGGCAATCACTTCCCCTCACTGATCCTCAGTTTCTTCATCTGTAAAATGGATCACTCATCCTGCTTTTCACTGATGCCAGCCTGCCTCTGGAGCTTTGTTGATGAAGAAAAAGGGCTTGCCTGGCTTTCATAAAGGGGGTTTATGTTTCAAGATAGCTAGATTCCATATGCCTAAAAGTGATACATCCTGGACCAGAATTTGATCTTTCCTAGCTACACTCTGTCCAGTGAAGTCTGGCTTGGCTGAAATGCCCAAGGAAGGGCTCTCTTACCCATGGTCTTGGGCATGATCTCGGCATTCTTATTTGTTTGTACAGGAGCCTGGGCTAGATGGTGTCTAGGGTCCTTCCAGCTCAGACTTCAGAAATTCCTCTCTGGTAAGTCCCCATTCCTTTTATTTTTTTAAATATATATTTTATTGCATTTTAGGTTTTGGGATATATGTGAAGAACATGCAGGATTGTTACATAGGTACATATATGGTAATGTGGTTTGCTGCCTTCCTCCCCATCACCTATATCTGGCATTTCTCCCCATGTTATCCCTCCCCAACTCCCCACCCCCTGCTGTCCCTGCCCTGGTTTCCCACTACAGACCCCAGTTCGTGATGCTCCTCTCCCTCTGTCCATGTGTTCTCATTGTTCAACACCCGACTATGAGTGAGAACATGAGGTGTTTGATTTTCTGTTCTTGTGTCATTTTGCTGAGAATGATGGTTTCCAGGTTCATCCATGTCCCTACAAAGGACACGAACTCATTGTTTTTTATGGCTCTGTAGGATTCCATGGTGTATGTGTGCCACGTTTTCCCTGTCCAGTCTATCATCGATGGGCATTTGGGTTGGTTCCAGGTCTTTGCTATCGTAAACAGTGCTGCAATAAACATTCGAGTGCATGTGTCCTTATAATAGAATGATTTATAATCCTTTGGATATATACCCAGTAATGGGATTGCTGGGTCAAATGGAATTTCTAGTTCTAGGTCCTTGAGGAATCTCCACACTGTCTTCCACAATGGTTGAACTAATTTACACTCCCACCAGCAGTGTAAAAGTGTTACTCTTTCTCCACATCCTCTCCAGCATCTGTTGTCTCCAGATTTTTTAATGATCACCATTCTAACTGGCGTGAGATGGTATCTCAATGTAGTTTTGATTTGCATCTCTCTAATGACCAGTGATGATGAGCATTTCTTCATATGTTTGTTGGCCTCATATATATCTTCTTTTGAAAAGTGTCTGTTCATATCCCTCACCCACTTTTGAGTGGGCTTTTTTTTTGTTGTTGTTGTTGTAAATCTGTTTTAGTTCTTTGTAGATTCTGGATATTAGCCCTTTTTCAGATGGGTAGATGGCAAAATTTTTTTCCCATTCTGTTGGTTGCCGGTTTACTTTAATGATTGTTTCTTTTGCTGTACAGAAGCTCTGGAGTTTAATTAGGTCCCATTTGTCTATTTTGGCTTTTGTTGACAATGCTTTTGGTGTTTTAGTCATGAAGTCCTTCCCTATGCCTATGTCCTGAATGGTTTTGTCCAGGTTTTCTTCTAGGGTTTTTATGGTGTTAGGTCTTTTGTTTAAGTCTTTAATCCATCTGGAGTTAATTTTAGTCTAAGGTGTCAGGAATGGGTCCAGTTTCTGCTTTCTGCACATGGCTAGCCAGTTTTCCCAATACCATTTATTAAACAGGGAATCCTTTCCCCATTGCTTGTTTTTATGAGGTTTGTCAAAGATCAATGGTTGTAGATGTGTGGCATTGCCCCCGAGGCCTCTGTTCTGTTCCGTTGTTCTATATCTCTGTTTTGGTACCAGTACCATGCTGCTTTGATTACTGTAGCCTTGTAGTATAGTTTGAAGTCAGGTAGCGTGATGCCTCCAGCTTTGTTCTTTTTGCTTAGAATTGACTTGGCTATGCAGGCTCTCTTTTGGTTCCATATGAAGCTTAAGGTGGTTTTTCTCCAGTTCTGTGAAGAAGGTCATTGGTAGCTTGATGGGGATAGTGTTGAATCTATAAATTACTTTGGCCAGTATGGACGTTTTCATGATATTGATTCTTCCTAACCATGAGCATGGAATGTTTCTCCATCTGTTTGTGTCCTCTCTGATTTAATTGAGCCGTGGTTTGTAGTTCTCCTTGAAGAGGTCCTTTACATCTTTTGTTAGTTGTGTTCCTAGGTATTTTATTCTCTTTGTAGCAATTGTGAAAGGCAGTTCATTCTTGATTTGGTTCTCTTTGAGTCTGTTATTGGTGTATAGGAATGCTTGTGATTTCTGCACATTGCTTTTGTATCCCAAGACTTTGCTGAAGTTGCTTATCACTTTCAGGAGATTTTGGGCTGAGACGATGGGGTCTTCTAAATATACAATCATGTTGTCAGCAAATAGAGACAATTTGACTTCCTTCTTTCCTGATTGAATACCCTTTATTTCTTTTTCTTGCCTGATTGCTCTGCCTAGAACTTCCAATACTATATTGAATAGGAGTAGTGAGAGAGGGTATCCCTGTCTAGTGCCAGATTTCAAAGGGAATGCTTCCAGTTTTTGCCCATTCAGTATGATATTGTCTGTGGGTTTGTCATAAATACCTTTTATTATTTTGAGATATGTTCCATCAATACCTAGTTTATTGAGAGTTTTTGGCATAAAGGGCTTTTGAATTTTGTTGAAGGCCTTCTCTGCATCTATTGAGAGAATCACGTGGTTTTTGTCTTTGGTTCTGTTTATGTGGTGAAATACATTTATAGACTTGCGTATGTCAAACCAGCCTTGCATCCCTGGGATGAAGCCTACTTGATTGTGATGGATAAGCTTTTTGATGTGCTGTTGCAATTGGTTTGCCAGTATTTTACTGAAGATTTTTGCATCTATGTTCATCATGGATATTGGCCTGAAGTTTTCTTTTCTTTGTGAGTCTCTGATGGGTTTTGGTATCAGGATGACGTTGGTCTCATAGAATGATTTGAGAAGGATTCCCTCTTTTTGGATTCTTTGGAATAGTTTCAGAAGGAGTGGTACTAGCTCCTCTTTCTATGTCTGGTAAAATTCAGCTGTGAACCCATCTGGACCTGGGCTTTTTTTGGTTGGTAGGCTATTAATTGGTGCCTCAACTTCTGCCCTTGTTATTGGTCTATTCAGGGTTTCGACTTCTTCCTGGTTTAGGCTTGGGAGGATACAAGTGTCCAGGAGTTTATCTATTTCTTCCAGGTCTACTGGTTTATATGCATAGAGTTGTTTGTAGTAATCTCTGATGGTGGTTTGTATTTCTGTGGAATCTGGTGATTTCCCCTTTATCACTTTTTATTGCATCTATTTGATTCATCTCTCTTTTCTTTTTTATTAATCTGGCTAGTGGTCTGTCTATTTTGTTGATCTTTTCAAAAAACCAGCTATTGGATTTATTGATTTTTTGAAGGGTTTTTTTTGGTGTGTGTCTCTATCTTCTTCAGTTCTGCTCTGATCTTAGCTATTTCTTGTCTTCTGCTAGGTTTTGAGTTTTTTTTGATCTTGTTCCTCTAGTTCTTTCAATTTTGATGATAGGGTGTTGATTTTAGATCTCGTTTCTAAAATCACAGATGTTGTGTCTTTGTTCTCGTTGGTTTTGAAGAACTTCTTTATCTCTGCCTTCATTTCATTGTTCATCCAGTCAACATTCAAGAGCCAGTTGTTCAGTTACCATGAAGCTGTGTGGTTCTGAGTTGGTTTCTGAATTCTGAGTTGTAACTTGATTACACTGTGGTCTGAGAGACTGTTATGATTTCAGTTGTTTTACATTTGCTGAGGAGTGATTTACTTCCAATTATGTGGTCAATTTTAGAGGAGGTGTGATGTGGTGCTGAGAAGAATGTATATTCTGTGGATTTGGGGTGGAGAGTTTTGTAAATGTCTATTAGGTTTGCTTGGTCCAGGTCTGAGTTCAGGTCCTGGATATCCTTGTTAATTTTCTGTCTCGTTGATCTGTCTAATATCGACAATGGGGTGTTAAAGTCTCCCACTATTATTGTGTGGTAGTCTAAGTCTCTTTGTAAGTCATTAAGGACTTGCTTTATGTATCTGGGTGCTCCTGTATTGGGTGTGTATGTATTTAGGATTGTTAGCTCTTGTTGCATTGATCCTTTTACCATTATGTAATGTCCTTCTTTGTCTCTTTTGATCTTCGTTCATTTAAAGTCTATTTTATCAGAGACTAGGATTGCAACTCCTGCTTTTTTTTTTTTTTTTTTTTTTTTTTTGCTTTCCATTTGCTTGGTTAGTCTTCCTCTATCCCTTTATTTTGAGCCTATGTGTATCCTTGCTTGTGAGATGGGTTTCCTGGATACAGCACACCAATGGGTTTTTGACTTTTTATCCAATTTGCCAGTCTGTCTTTTGATTGGGGCATTTAGCCCATTTACATTTAAGGTTAATATTGTTATATGTGAAATTGATCCTGCCATTTTGATGCTAGCTGGTTGTTTTGCCCATTAGTTGATGCAGTTTTTTCATTGTGTTGATGCTATTTACCATTTGGTACATTTTTGGAGTGGCTGGTACTTGTTCCTTTCTGTTTAGTGCTTCTTTTAGGAGCTCTTGTAAAGCAGGCCTGGTGGTGATGAAATCTCTGAGCAATTGCTTGTTCATAACGGATTTTATTTCTCCTTTGCTTATGAAACTTAGTTTGGCTGGATATGAAATTCTAGGCTGAAAGTTCTTTTCTTTAAGGATGTTGAATATTGGTCCCCACTCTCTTCTGGCTTGTAGGGTTTCTGTGGAGAGATCCCCTGTGAGTCTGATGGACTTCCCTTTGTGGGTAATCTGACCTTTCTCTCTGGCTGCCCTTAGCATTTTTTCCTTTATTTCAACCCTGGTGAATCTGACGATTATGTGCCTTGGGATTGCTCTTCTTTAGGAGTATCTTTGTGGTGTTCTCTGTATTTCCTGGACTTGAATATTGGCCTGCCTTGCTAGGTTGGGGAAGTTCTCCTGGATAATATCCTGATGAGTGTTTTCCAGCTTGGATTCATTCTCTCCGTCACATTCAGGTACACCTATGAAACGTAGGTTAGGTCTTTTCACATAATCCCATATTTCTTGGAGGTTTTGTTCATTTCTTTTTACTCTTTTTTCCCTAATCTTGCCTTCTCGTTTTATTTCATTGAATTGATCTTCAATCTCTGATATCCTTTCTTCTGCTTGATCGATTCGGCTATTAAACCTTTTGTTTGCTTCACATAGTTCTTGTGCTATGTTTTTCAACTCCATCAAGTCGTTTATGTTCTTTTCTAAGCTGGTTATTCTAGTTAGCATTTCATCTAACCTTTTTTCAAGGTTTTTGGTTTCTTTGCATTGTGTTAGAACGTGTTCCTTTGCTCAGAAAAGTTTGTTATTAACCACCTTCTGAAGCCTATTTCTGTCAATTCATCATACTCTTTCTGAGTCATGTTCTGATCCTGTGTTGTTGAGGAGTTGTGATCCCTTGAAGGAGAGGTGGTGTTCTGGTCTTTGATGGTTTCATCTTTTTTATGCAGTTTTTTTTCCCATCTTTGTGGATTTACCTGGTTGTGGTGTCAGGGAGCTGCTTGGTGAGGTTGCTTGTCTGCCTGTGGAGGTGCTACTGGGTTTCTAGGGACTCCTTCAAGTTACTAGGGAAGCTTCCTATGTCTTTTTTGTTTATACTGGGGGATTAGGCCCACCTCTTCTGCTGACCTGTAGGTGCTGTTGGTTGGTCAAGAACGCCATCCCATTGCTAAGTAGGCTTCCTGTGTATTTTGTTAACAGATGTAGCCCAGTCCCACCCCTCTAGTGGTGGGTTGTGCCCTTTCTCCACTGGGCTGGATCATTCAGGGTTCATCTCAGACTGTGGCACTGGCTACACAACCCACTAGAGTCAGAGCTTCAGCCCTCTGGGGTTTGTTGGGGAGAGTAGGGACCCGCCCAGCTGCACCTCCCATCTCCCCCTTTCAGCTTCCTCTCCTCAGGTCAAGGGGTAGGGGCCCACTGAGCTGCTCTGTCAGTCCTCCCGCTTACAGCTCCCTCTCTCTCTGGGCAGGGGGAGGGGGCAATAGCTCAGTCCGCAGGTTCTCCCGGCCAGCTTTTGGGCTTATGTGTCTGTTTAGATCTGTGCACCAATCCGGGACACCATCCTGGATTATTATTCAACTCTGTGCTTGTAATTCCTGGCGCTTGACTGGCAAAGATCCCCTGTTCTGTGTATTGCTGAGGCTTTGGGGGAAGTGCTGTATCTGGACCAGAGTGCCACAGTGGAGCCTCCAGCTCCTGGTCACATGCACTTTCTGGGTAAAGCAGCACCCCTCCCTGCCTAGGTCTGCCCTGAATGGGCTTTGGTCACCAGACCTGTTGAAATGCACCTGGTACCTCGGTTGGAGCTAGGAGATCTCTGGATTTCTGCATTTCTCTCGCTGGGTGTTGTGTGCTGCAGTTGTGTCTATCTGGCCCTCTTGGAGCAAGCCTGCATTCCTTACTGGGAAGAGCAGAGGCTGAAGGAACAGCTAAGTCTCTACGTTGCAGCCTTGTTGCTTGTTTTTGTTTCTTATCTGTAACAAGGAGTACACTTGTACACCTCTCATCTGAGCATCACCAATTTTTCAAGCTGCTAAAGTATTGAAACTGCTACACTATTGTAGAATAGTGTTTGGGGCCCTGTTCAAAGTGCTTTCAGAGAAAGGTGGTCCCTAGCTGAAGTGAGTGTGGTGGGGGATTGACCTAAATATGATTTGATTTGTGAGTCCCTCCTTCTTGCCTGCAGGCTGGTCTAGGTGAAGCTCTTTCTTTAAAACAGTTTATTGTGGTAAAACATACATAATATTCTACTATTAGGACGGGGCAAAACTAATTGTGATTTTTGCCATTACTTTCAAATGGCAAAAACCACAATTACTTTTGCACCAACCTAATATTTTAGCCATTTTTTTAAAGCATACAGATCACTGGTATGCCTTCATGTTGTTGTGCAACCAAAACCACCATCCATCACCAGAAATCTTCATCTTCCCAAACTGAAATTCTGTCCCCATTAAACATTAACTTCCCATCACCCATTCCACAGCCCATGGCACCCATCATTCTGCTTTCTGTCTCTATGAATTTGACAGTTCTTGGGACCTCCTATGAGTGAAATCATACAGGTTTTTTCCCTTAATGACGGGCTCATTTCACTTAGCATAGTGTCCTCAAGCATCATCCATGGCATAGCATGTGTCAGGAACATCCTTCCTTTTTAAGACTGAATAATATTTCATGCATGGATACACCACATTTTGTTTATCCAGTCATCTGTTGATGGACATTTGGCTCTCCTCTGGAGCCTTCCCAAGTGAGGCTCTTTTATATAAGGAGTCTGGTGACAGGGGGAGAGGGAGCAGGCATAGGTAAAAGAAGAGAGAGAAGTAGGGCACCAGCCCACCCAAGGGCTCATCTCCCTTTTCCTGCCTGTCACCCCCATTCTGAAGCTTTGTCTTTGCTGAGGGAGGAAGGAAGCAGAGAGGCTCTTGGGAAAGAAGGACAGTGGTCTAAGAAGTCAGAAGCCCTTTACACCTTTCTCTCCAACCAGGCAGAAGCAACTCCCTCTGTGAATCTTCCTGAAAGATAGCTGCTGTGCTCCTCCCTATCCTGGAAGCAATTCCACAGAAACTCACCCTTCAACCCTTGATCTGGGAAGGTTTGAGGAGAGTCATTTGCCTGGTAATCACAGAGCAACTTGGTGGGGACGGGAAGGCTTCCTGTCCTTTGCATGTCTTTGCAAAGGTCTTTAGTGCTTAGGAAGCTGATACTGAGGCAGGAAGAATGAGAACAACAGTTCCCAATATCAGTGCATGTTAAGTACAGTCACAGCCATTACAAAACATGCAGTGGACTTTGAAAGTGACACCTGTTGGCCAGGTCAGAAATAGCCAATTGTATTTCATTTTTTGTTGAAACACAATCTCCTTGAAAAGTATTTGCCCAGGATCTTGAATGCATACATATGTTTGTGGAGTTGTAAAATTTCCCTCACTTTTTGTCTCACTGTCCCTGTTCAGCACAATGCCCTGGCTGCCATATTTGCATCCCCAGTTGAAGGGTCTTCTGAAGCATTTGCTGACAATCCCCAAGTGAAACAAATATTTAGTCACCAGGCTGTCCTGTGTCCCTGTGATCTCTTTTCCTGCATTCACAACAGATGGAGAAATGGTGGCTCAAAGGACCCAGGGTTATAACCCATGTTTTCATAAAGCACAATTATTCCACCTCGAATATTTCAGTTCATGAACTGTGAGTGGCATGAGTACTCACTGGATGGGTTCAAATCCAGGCTTGAGCTGCTCATTTTCTGATAAAACTGTTAGTGTTGAGAGCTTTTTTAATTATCAGAGACCCCACATGCAGTTCCTTAGGTTAATCATACTTGAAAAAAAGGGTCCAAGACACAGATTTGGCAAATCTAGGCTGGGCTTTGCTTCTAGGGGAAAAAAGAAAAGAAAAATGTTTCTTCAGAGGAAGTGATCAACATGCCCATCAATTACTCCCATGGCTAGTGGTCTAGATGGTTCCATCTCCTACAGGGAAGGACTGGAAGTGGGGAGATGCACTAAGGGCCAGAGAGCATAAAGCCAGGTCTCAGAGTGTGCTCTGTGAGGAAGTGGACCATTTAATTCAGCACCATTTCCTGAGACCCGCAGGAAATAGGCTCAGCACTGTGTTGGAGACTGTGGGAGATAAGGCCACCAAGATGGACTGAGTGGAGATTGGGAAATAGACACTCTAAGGTTGAAATAGGACGCAGACAGCCCAAAGATGGTGAAAGGACACCTGAAGGTTTGATTCACGCATGTCCTCTGAGGCAATCTGCTTTAATTCTTTTTGGCCAAATGCCAGCTCAGGACAGGGCTGACTGGCATGACTGTGGCCTGCTGTTGGGAGTCTCCTCTGGATACAAGAAAGCCAGGCCCATCCCATGCCTCACCTCTTCCCCACACCCTGCCTCCTGCCCAGGACCGTTTTTATGAACACCCCAGGAACAGGAAATGAGATGGCATGAGACAGCAATTCTACAAAGTGGTCTTTTTCTGCTGGCCACTCTCTAGAGAGGCTGGCAGGGTAAGAGGAGAGCAAATGCAATTTCAGTTCCTCCTGAGAGTCATATAAGAAATTTAGGACTGTTCAGAAGTGCCGGGGAGGAGGCTACTGGTTGAATGGGCAAGGCAGTGAAGGGGGTCCTTAAATGGAGCAAAAAAAAATAAACAACCTATTAGGCTAAATACTAACCTTTGCATTAATACACACTCAATGAAATGAATAATTTAGTCCAGTGGCATTTTTTGTTTTAATCCTGAGTGGGAAGACTGTGGCCGATCTTAAGGAATGGACCCCAGTGACTTCCTCTGTGGCCAGGACTTGCCCCAAACAGTGGGCTCTGCCCCCACCCAAGCCTGCTGTATTCCCAATTAACACTTTTCCAAATGAAATTTAGGGTGCTTTTCTTCCTTCTTCCTAATGAGGTTTCTTCCTTCCCTGCTGTCTTGCTACAAAGCTTGATTCCGTCTGAGTGTGTTCATATGGTGCTCGAGTGCGTTATCTGACCTTGATTGGTGTTTGGGGAGCCGGTTAAATAGATTACATGGGGGTTACCTTGGCAACTGTCTTCACTGATTTAGCAATGCGGTTCATTCTTGGACACAGGACTCTCGGCAACTTGGCGATCCCACTGCTGCATGTTAATCATTAACACCAAGTTGGACATCGACTCTGCCAGGCAGCAGCCAGAAGCGAGGCTGGGGACAAGCTGGACAGAGCCTGCCTTGTAGTCTTTATAGCTATGACTGAGGAGATCACCACATGGATCCCTAAGTATGGGGCGGAGAAGGTGATAGCAAGGCTCCAACCTGAGGTCTGTCTGTCCCTTTTCCCATAGTGTTCAAAGGAGTTGAGAGATCACTTGGCTTAATCCATTGGGTTACAGAGGGCTTGCTGTGGGTATGCAGTGCTCTTCTTCCCTCAGCTGGCAAGGTAGCCATGTTAGTTGTGACCCATGATCAGTTTGTGCCTCCTCTCGCACCACAGGGCTGCATGAAAGCAAAAACAGTCTCTGAGGCATGGAGCTCTGGCCCCTTACTCACTGTGTGACTTTGGGTAAGTCACCTCACCTCCCAGAGTCTTGATTTTCTTTTCCATATATGACATGGGAAATCAGTAGTGCCTTCCTGCTAGCACTGGTGACGACACATAAAACAGCTGACACAGAAGAGGCACTCAACCAATACTGGTGGTTATTATTACCTGGCTCCATGGGTAAAAGAGTGAGTTCCTAGTCATTGTGTGTTAGAATAAATTAATCTCAAGCCAAAACACACCCTGTGTCAAAATAATAATTAGGTCTATTTTATGGCTGAGGCTGAGACTGTGGCTAGCTAAGTAGTCCAGGTTGCACGCTGGTCAGAGCAAAGCCAGCAACGGAATTCAAGTTAAGCTCATCTTTGTCTGGGCCTCCAGAGCTGCATCTATCTGAGAACAATCAGGTTTCAGGGCCAGAGGCACCGACTGCTCCCCTGGAGTGTACATCATGGAAGCGTCCTTAGGCAGAAAGCACCTAGAGCATGAGCTCACCATGCCCATAGGCCAAGGTGACAAATGTCATGTAATAAGGGACAAATGGAGACTTGTGCTGCTCCATTGTCTCTGCCTTTTTGGCTGTAGGGCACTCCTTGTTTACCCAGTGCTAACAGGAAAACAAGAAGGTTCTGCCTAATAAACCCGCATACCCAGGTCTAAAGCGTTTCATGGTTTGCAAAAGACGTCCATGTCCACTTTATTCTTGACTTTTCCAACCACCCAGGAAGAGAAGGAAGCAGGGAACCAATCATCTTTCCATTTGGTTAATGAGGCCAAGAGGGGTTATCTCTCTGACTGTGCACTTTCTGTACATGCACTCACATTGCATTATGAAGAGCTCATGCCCCAATATTACAAAAAGCTGGAAACAGGCTGCAAGGAGGACACGTCAGCAGATAAGTAGCCTCCCCAATGTTGAAGTCTGTGACTGTCTAAGCTGGAAGAGCTGCTGGTGTCAGAGGGGGATGAGGTAGATTGAATGCATTTTTAAGGAAGAGCTTGCATTGCTTTTACAAACTTCACTCATGTGCCCACTGCTCCCAACCCATGTGCTATGTGTAGAGTTTGGGCTTTAATGTCAAGCAGAGCTGATTCACATCCTGACTTGGCTACTGTTTCCTCTCTGCAAATCAGTTTCCTGGGATAATAGCTACTTTGCTGGGTTGTTATAAAGAATGGAGTTAATGTATGCTACCTTCCTTTATCATGAGGGTAATGGAATACTCTTAAACATCTTTTTTTAAGCAAAAGTAGCATTAGATCTGAGTTTTAGATCTACTTACCATCTTACTTCCTCTCCTGGACCCTGGGAGTTGGCTACTGGACATGCCCTTCAGGAGGTTCAACCTTACACTTAGCCTTAGCAAGGCTCCCTGAAATCTGTACCTCCTTCAGTGCTCATCATCTCAGCTAATTGCCCCTTATCTGGCCTGTTACCCAAGTCATCCTTGACTTTTTCAACTCCCTCATTTCTCACAGCCAACCAGTCACTAAGTAATGTCCATTCTGCTTCTCCATTCAAAAGTGGGTGAAGAATATGAACAGACCCTTTACAAAAGAAGACATACATGAGGCTCACAAACATATGAAAAAATGCTCATCATCACTGGTCATTAGAGAAATGCAAATCAAAACTACATTGAGATACCATCTCATGCCAGTTAGAATGGCGATCATTAAAAAATCTGGAAACAACAGATGCTGGAGAGGATGTGGAGAAATAGGAACACTTTTACACTGTTGGTAGGGGTGCAAATTAGTTCAACCATTGTGAAAGACAGTGTGGCAATTCCTCAAGGACCTAGAACTAGAAATTCCATTTGACCCAGCAATCCCATTACTGGGTATATACCCAAAGGATTATAAATTGTTCTATTATAAAGACACATGCACATGTATGTTCATTGCAGCACAGTTTACAATAGCAAGCACCTGGAACCAACCCAAATGCCCATCGATGATAGATTGGACAGGGAAAATGTGGCACATATACACCATGGAATACTATGCAGCCATAAAAATGATGAGTTCATGTCCTTTGTAGAGACATGGATGAACCTAGAAACCATCATTCTCAGCAAACTGACAGAAGAACAGAAAAGCAAACACTCATAGGCAGGTGATGAACAAAGAGAACACTTGGGCACAGAGAAGAGAACAACACTCACTGGGCTAGGTGGAGGGGTGGGATGGAGGGGAGGGAAGAGGAGGGACAGCAGGGGGCAGGGAGGAAGGGAAGGAATAACACCGGGAGAAATGCCTGATGTAGGTAATGGTGGGGCAGAGGGGATGGAGACAGCAAACCACCATGGCATGTATGTACCTATGCAACAATCCTGCAGGATGCAGGATGTGCACATGTACCCCAGAGCCCAAAGTACAATAAAACAAGCAAACAAACTAAAAAAATCCAGAATCTACAAAGAACTTAAACAAATTTACAAGAAAAAAAGCAACCTCATCAAAATGGGTGAAGGATATGAACAGACATTTCTGAAAAGAAGACATCTATGTGGCCAACAAATATATGAAAAAATGCTCATCATCAGTGGCCACTAGAGAAATGCAAATTAAAACCACAGTGAGATACCATCTCATGGCAGTTAGAATGGCGATCATTAAAAAGTAAGGAAACAACAGTGTTGGAGAGGATGTGGAGAAATTAAAATGCTTTTACACTGCTGGTGGGAGTGTAAATTAGTTCAACCATTGTGGAAGACAGTGTGGTGCTTCCTCAAGGATCTAGAACCAGAAATACCGTTTGACCCAGCAATCCCACTACTGGGTATATACCCAAAGGATGATAAATCAGTCTACTATAAAGACACATGCACATGTATGTTTATTGCAGCACTGTTCACAATAGCAAAGACTTGGAACCAACCCAAATGCCCATCAATGATAGACCTAATGAAGAAATTGTGGCACATATACACCATGAAATACTATGGAGCCCTTAAAAAGGATGAATTCACGTCCTTTGCAGGGACCTGGATGAAGCTGGAAACCATCATTCTCAGGAAACTAACATAAGAACAGAAAACCAAACACTGCATGTTCTCACTCATAAGTGGGAGTTGAACAATGAGAACACATGGACACAGGAAGGGGAACATCACACACTGGGGCCTGTTGGGGGCTTAGAGGATAGGGAAGGGATAGCATTAGGAGAAATACCTAATTTACATGGATTGATGGGTGCAGCAAACCACCATGGGACGTGTATACCTATGTAACAAACATGCACATTCTGTACATGTATCTCAGAACTTATAATAATAACAATAAAAGAAAACAAAGAAAAAAGATCATTTTGGAGCTTTAAGATTTATTTACTCCCTCACTGGAATTTGCACTTGCTTGGGGCCAGTATTCCCTTTGTTTTGGCCCGTTTCTCTCATGGAATGCCTGTATTTACCCAATGCCTGTATCCCCATTGTATCTAGGAAGTAACTAGCTTGCTTTTGATTTTACAGGCTCATAGGCAGAAGGGACTTGCATTGTCTCAGTTAAGACTTTGGACTGTGGACTTCTGAGTTAATGCTGAAATGAGTTAAGACTTTGGGGAACTGTTGGGAAGGCATGATTGCTTTTGAAATGTAAAGACATGAGATTTGGGAGGGGCCAGGGGTAGAATTATATGGTTTAGCTCTGTCCCTCACCCAAATTTCACCCTGAATTGTAATGATCCCCATGTGCCAAGGGTGGAGACAGGTGGAGATAACTGAATCACAGGGGTAGGCAGTTTCCCTCATACTGTTCTTGTGGTAGGGAATAAGTCTCACAAGATCTGATGGTTATATAAATGGGAGTTTCCCTGCACAAGCTCTCTTGCCTGACACCATGTAGGATGTGACTTTGCTCCTCATTTGCCTTCTGCCGTGATTGTGAGGCCTTCCTAGCCATGTGGAACTATGAGTCAATTAAACCTCTTTCCTTTATAAATTACCTAGTCTTGGATATGTCTTTCTTAGCAGCATGAGAACAGACGAGTATAGTGGATCAGTTACCAAAAATTAGGCTTTGAGGTCCACAGCGTTGTGCTTTAGGTGATATGGGGAAAGGCCAAGGAAACTGAACATTTGAATCCTGACCCCTCCAGAGGTATGATCCAGTACGATCAGAAACAATCGTTCCAAACATCAAGTGTGTTCTGAGGCCTCCCTGGTTGAGGCAGCTTATGGTTGCTCCCCAGAACATTCATATTTTAAATATTTTAAAAATTTGTGACACCCAGCAAGTGTCACAAAAGTTTGGCTGGCAAGAGAGTGATGTAATTCGCCACCTATAAATATGGGCAAGCTTAAGAAATAACAGCAAGTGGTGTTGCGGGCACCCAGTAAAGAGCTGGGGAGAAGGGAAGAAGGTGCTCCCATGTTTTCTGAGCACTTCCCTGGCCTTTGGCTTTTTTCCTTTTTTTTTTTTTTTTTTTTTTTTTGAGATAGGGTCTTGCTATGTTGCCTGAGCTGGTCTCAAACTCTTGGACAGAAGTGGTCCTCCCACCTCAGCCTCCTGAGTAACTGGAATTACAAGCATGTGCCACCACACCAGGCTGCCATTGGGGGTTTTTTTTTTGAGACAGAGTTTTACTCTGTTGCCCATGCTAGACTGGAGTGGCACAATATTGGCTTACTACAACCTCCACCTACTGGGTTCAAGCGATTTTCCTGCCTCAGTCTCCCAAGGAGCTGTGATTACATCATGCACCACCACACCCAGCTAAGTTTTGTATTATTAGTAGAGACTGAGATTCCCCATATTGGCTGGTCTGGTCTCGAACTCCTGACCTCAAGTGATCTGCCTGCCTCGGCCTCCCAAAGTGCTGGAATTACAATCTTTAGCCACCACACCTGGCCATGCCATTAGCTACTCACATCCCAATGCCTTTGAGGCAAGCAGTACCAATACTATATTCATGTTTTGACATTTGGAGAAACTAAGGCTCAGAGTAGGAAATGTGAAGAATTATCCAATGAATCCAGTTCCAGTAAAACTGTTCCTGGATCCAGAACTCCTGCCTCCCAATTTGGTAGAGGTTCCATTTCATCATTTGGCCCTGGGCAGTGGTATGCTGGAATTGGTCTATACCGGTTCTCAAAGATGTTCGTTAAGTTTTCAGAAATGTTGGACACAGTTGACAGAATGTTGGTAGTTTGAAGTCAGTCATGATGTGACTACTAGTATACCACCAGTCCCGAGTTACTGCAGACCCATCTTCCACTGCCAAAGGCTGTGTCCACCGCCTGTGCCTGTGAGTTATGGTTTGGTACCTGCATGGGAATGGGGCTACCCGAGGAATTAGATGATAAAGGGATCTGAGGGTCAGCACTCTGGCTTGAGTCTTACAGAGTGTTTCTAGCCCTTGTCCCAGAGACACCCAACTGGCCATACTAATTTACTGTGATTGCCAATAACCCAAAGAGAATTTCTACTTTCCCCACTTAAAACACCAAGTTTTAAATTATGAGTTAGAGCAGAGGGGGACTTGTTGGCATGGTGTGTCATTTCATTTCCACTATATTATTTTGGATATTAAACACATCTGTCTTAGCCTTTTAGCCTGACTTAGATCACTATGGAAAAAGGAAAAACATATCACACTAAATCCCAAGAAGGAAGATTCAGGATATGAGAATTCCTGAATCAAGCAATGAAAGGCACCATTTGAGAAAGAAACCAGAGCTTTACAAAAATAGGTGTGTTATTTGCTATATATCATCTTATATCTTATGTAAAGGCAAAATCAAATAGGGGGTTTGCAGGCTCTTGGAGTGAAAAGTTACAGAGAAGACAGTTTCTGCTATTCACCCTTAAATAAATAGCTGCTGTTCTTGCTTGTTAAAATGTAAAATTTCCAGATCCAAATGCCAGGGAATTCTAGGAAAAATTGCAAAACCATTACTTCATAAACATGTAATTGTGCTATTACTGCTAAATGCAATGACATTCTATAAATATCATAGTTCAGGCCTTATAGTCTATAAATAGACCCAGTTAATCACCGGAAATATATTTTATTTCTTGAATTATAATGGAGTAATTACAGAGTCTCCATTTTCCAGTGGCAGTGTGCATTCCCAGTTTTGGTGGTATCATTCCCTCTGCTTTGGCCCTTCCAGGGGACATAAATGCTCTTTAGCAAGTATTTGGACAAAGACAATGCAGAGAGGGGATTCATTCCACTTGCCACAGCTCCAGCCTAGAAACCCGGGAATTGTTTAGACTATACTGATGAGGCCTTCTTGCCTAACACTGGGATAGATGGGTATTGCCATGACTGAACTGCACTGCACAGGGTGCCATTGTTAGGGATGCACAGGCAGCTAGCTGATTAGATAAGCATGGGATGCTATGGATTCTAATGCAGATGGAAGGGCAATCTGCAATGCCTTCTACTCAGCACCAAGCTAGACTGGAGGACTGACTCAGGTGGTTTAGTCACTACCAAGTGGTTTAAAGTGAAGGCCTTAAATCTGTTGTTGATGCTTCCCCAGAATCCCCACTTGCATCTGGCTGCTATAAGCAACCTCTATAGGCCACCTATTTGGCTATTTTGCAGCTTAAACCACATCTTCATTTACAGAGTGAAAGCCAGTACACAATTTGCTACAGAATGGAATGTATTCTCTCCATCCTACCTTACAGTATACCCATCAATGCCATAATGATGCAGGGCAGGGAAACCCCAAAGTGGAGCTTGGCCTGCAAGTCTTCTTGGCTTTGCCAAGGAAAGAATTCAAGGTCAAGCCAGAGGTAAAAGAAAACAGCTGTATTGAAGAGGCAGTGTTACAGCTTCAGTAGTGTTACACCTCCGTGGCTGCTCCCTTGGGAGCATAGGCTACCGCATAGGCGGAGAGTAGCAGCTCAGGGCATTTTTGCAGTAATATTTATACTCAATTTTAGTTGCATGCAAATTAAGAGGTAGTTTATGCAGAAATTTCTAGGGAGAAGGTGGTAACTTTTGGGTCACTGAGTCATTGCTATGGAAAGGGGAGGTAACTCCTGGGTGTTGCTGTGGCAACAGTAAATTGACATGGCACACTGGTGAGCATGTCTGATTGAAAGCTGCTTCTGCACTGGTTGGCCGTGTTTTAGCTAGTCCTCAATCTAGTCCAGTCTCCAAGACTCACCTCTGGAGTCAAGTCCCACCTCCCACCTTAATAATGGGGTCATGTCAAGAAGTCAGGAATTCTTGGTGGCTTCTAGAATTCTGTGGCCAAGGAGAGGTATCACAGGCTACTTGGTTTTTTCTGAGCCTCAGTTTCCCCATTTGTAAAACTGGAGAGCAGAAGGGCTATGGTGAGACAGAGTGGTAACAAAGGCAAGATTCCTTCCAATTCTGACATTACCTTGGGCCATGACCTTGGGTATGTCCTCTCCTTTTTTTCAAGTTGAGGAAAGAAAGAGGAAGAATATTGGTCCCTCGACCAATGCTTCAGGTCTGCACAATGGCTCAGTCAGCTAGCCATCTCTTCTAAAGAGGATCCCTATAATCCTTCTCTGAGCTCCCATACTATTTGGTTTCCCACAAGAGTGTTCTTTGATCCAGACACACAGCTGGGTTATGAGTATTGTTATAGAAAACTTTACTGGAAATATTGTTTGTATATTTCTACTGTCACTCTATATGGAATTCATGGTAGAGTGGGCATTGTCCTATGTTAATAAATAAGAATACTAAGATAAAAATAAAGAATTAGAGAAGAAAAATCTTGATAATTCCAAGCGTTAACATGATTTGGTGACTAAAAATAACATTTGTCCAGTAGTTTACTGGCAGACGGAAGATAAAAAGAAAAAATCATGTAGGACTCCAGAGTTTTCATCATCAGAAAAAAAGGAAACATTTTTTATCTTCAAAGAGACTTGCTGTTTCCCACATTGGCCCCAAATTCAGAAAGAAAAACATTTTCTTAACCTGAGTATTTTTTTACTTTATTTTTATATTTTTATTATTTTTATTTTTTATTTTATTTTATTTATTTTTTTTTTGAAATGGGACAAAGAATTTTTTTTTAATTTTTTATTGGATATTTTTATTATTTTTAAATGTTTAAATTTTTTGGTTGTTTAATTGACATATAATAATTGTACATATTCATGGAATACATAGTGATGTTTTGATACATATAATGTAGAGTGATCAGATTAAGGTAATTAGCATATTCATCATCTCAAACATTTATTATTTCTTTGTGTTGGGAACATTTAATATTCTCCTCCTAGCTATTTGAAACTGTGTAATATATTCTTGTTAACTACAGTGGTATACAACACTAGAACTTACTCCTTCTATCTAGCTGTACTTTTGTATCCTTTAACAAATCTCTTCCTGTCCCCTCCTTCCTTCTACCCTTCCCAGCCTCTACTATTCTCTGTTCTACTTACTTCTATGAGATCAACTTCTCTTAGCTTCCACACGAGTGAGCACTTGTGGTGTTAGAGTTAAGATACTCAGTGGGACACTCATTACAAGTTTGAAAGCAAATTCAGAAGACATTCATATGATGGCTTCTGTGACCAATCTTTAATCAAGTTTAGGGTTCAGTATTCAAGCCGAGCTTCATGAGCACAGCTCTGCCAGGGGCTGAGCTGGCAAGCTCACAGCCTTTTCGGCTCAGGGTCAAATGTGTTGGTATGTGGCTTTGTAAAGTGGCCCCAGATGGAGTCATTTCTTCTTGACAAATGTTTCCCCTTCACTTTGGGTTGGTAACTACTAGCAATTTGTTTCAATGACTGGAGCCAGTTTGCAGTTGAATGAAGTGTTCACTGAAGGGTCAGCACCTGGCTAGGTCCTACAGGCTATGAAGGATAGGAGCCATAGGATCAGGCCCTAAGGGGCTTGTGTTCAAGGGAAGACAGACACTCTTCACAAGGAGCTGTCCCATGGTGTCCCAGAGGAAGAAGGACATGCTTCTCACCACTTGATGCTTACCAAAGTCAGAGAGGGAAGGAAAGGCTAGCAGAAGTGTCAACAGCACTTCACCCAACACACTGGTGAATGAAGGCTTGGCAGAGACTTCCAGCCTAGGATGAATAGTAACTGAATGTTCCCAAGCCTTCACCCAATGATATCTTTGGAGTTGGTTCCATCTTGCAGGGTACCGCATCAGGCTTCTTACACAAGACACTAACAGAACCCAGGGAGTTCAGGCTTCAGGAGTCAGCATTTCATGGGTCTCAGTGAGGTCCTGAGCCCATTGGCTTGGAGACACAATGTAAACAAAAGGCCCTTCATGATATAGGACTGTAATGGGCTCTTTTCCTGTGTCTCTCAATCTGTCCACACAGAAACATGTCCCTGAGGCCCATTTCACAAAGCTGTTCTCATGCCCACTCCATCTCTGTGCCAGGCAAAGAGGGGTTCATACATAAATGAAACCCATAGGACTTCAGTCTAATGGAGGATACTACCAGGGAAACAGATAATCCCAACAGTGTGATGGGAAACATGAGAAGAATCCCAAAGAAAGAACAGGAGCCAGATGACTACAGGGTTTACCAGGCCATAAAGGCCAAGATGTTTTAGATCCTTCTTGGCCATTCTGAGGGACTTGGAGTTTATCTTGAGGACAATGGGAACACATGGAAGGGTTTGGAGAGAGAAGTGACATGGTTAAAACCATGTGTGGGGCACACTTTGACTGCAATGTGCGGCACAAGCTAGAGGAACAAGACTTTCAGGCAAAGAAGTATTGGAATGGATCCTTGGTGATCCTTCAGGTAACATAGCTAGTCTGTAGGTTGCGTTGGTAGGAAGAGAGAGGGCAGCACTATCCTTGTGTAGACTTGATCCATACTTTGCTACTTGCTCTTGTGAGATTCCTGTATCCCATGGGCATAGGGCTTTCAGTTATCCAAATGTGTCACTGTATCCTGCTCCTTACTAAATCCCTGGAAGATTGGCTGGGCAGAGTTCAAAACTGAAGACAAGGGTCCTATGAAGTTATACACCTAATCAGGGCAGAGGAGGGGGACAAGGGAGTTCACTTCTAGTCTTCAGACACCTCATCCAGATCTCTGGCCCATTCTGCCCTGCCACTGGAAGTCAGATCCCTCCTTGTTGGATATGCCTGTGTGTGTAAGACCCCAGAAAAGATTGAGTGCTAGCATTTAGAAAATAAACAGCTCATTAGCTGGGTGTGGTGGTGTGCACCTGTAATCCCAGCTACTTAGGAGGCTGAGGCAGGAGAATTGCTTGAACCTGAGAGGCGGAGGTTGCAGTGAGCTGAGATTGTGCCACTGCACTCCAGCCTGGGCAACAGAGCGAGACTCCATCTCAAAAAAAAAAAAAAAAAAAAGAAAGAAAAGAAACAGCTTTTCAAGACAAGGAGCAAGGTGCTCCTGTTGCTGACAACAGCCTCCCTCCTTGTGTCCTGGCTCCTATGCTGCTCTTCCCCACCAGCCTGTGCCTCTTGTGCCTCACTCAGAGCAGGATGCTGCAAGCATGGGTCTGTTTACTCTCAGCCAACCTGATGCACTTTTCAGTTAGAAAATATGAGTGACCCTGGAGGCCCAGATGGCTCTTTGTTCTCTTTGTTTGGAAATTAGTTTAGCGATACCAGCTACCAGATTAAAAAGCCCATATCAGATCTGCTAAATCCTCTTCCTTTCCATATTTCATTTCTGCTCTTTCAGGAAATTTCTGCTGTTCTCTTAGAATGATGGATTTTCTTCCTGTTCGACTCTGGGAGAAGATGGCTGTCTTCATAAGGAGGAGTCTGGTGAGACTCTACATGGGGGGATGGTGAAGCCTGCAACAGGACTCACCTTGCCTTCCATGTCTGGAGCCCCAGTGGGCCTCATCTCTGAGGTGCTGCAGTCCTTCCAACCCCCACCACTGTTTTCAGTTTGTTCTGCTTCCCAGAAAGGTGTCTCTGGCAATAGCTCCTCCCTTCCTACTCACCCCTGCCTACTCTTACCCAGCCCTCCAGGGGTAGCACAGGATCTTGGTGCATTTACCCTGGAGATCTGAGGGTGATCTGGATATTCTACCATTCATGGTACCTGAAACCAGGAATGGACAGGCACAATTCATAGTGCTACCTAAGCCTTTGTTCAAACTCACTTCATAGTGCCCAAAGCACAGGCTGGAGTGTTCCACCAGCTAGCCACATTTCCTTCTTCACAAGTGATTTCTGAGTGTGCGGGTAGAACAAAATTTCCTTGGTCATAGTTGCTTCTTCCTTCAGCTGCTCTCTCTACCAAGTGGTTCCAAAGAAGTGTGGGGTTCAGAGCAGGAGGGACCTAGTTCATGGGATGTCTTGCAGTTTGTGGTTCTATTTGAGAATCATATTCAGAGGGATAAGGGTGCAGTGATTGGCTAAGAACCCAGAGAAAGTAAGGTGCCAGGTCTGTCGGGTACCAAAACCCAGACTTGTTCTATTATATTACAACTGGATACTTGTGACAGCAGGATGGCTGCCAGAGTCTGTTTGTAGACAGGGCTAGCCTTCTGAAGACTCAGCATTGAGGAACACCCTAATGCTGAATAATAATAAGGTACTTTTGATGAGATCCTATCATGGACCAAACGCAGAAATCACTCAAGAAACCACTGAACATGGCACCAAACAACTCCAGTGGCAGTAAAGATGATAAGACCCAGAGAGTACGGAGAGATCCAGAGTCTATAAGTTGGCCACATAAGGCACCAATGGAAATCAATTACCTGTTCTGATGAGTCCAAGGAAACTCTTAAAAGGATATTTGGAGGGAGCAAAAGCAGAGGCTGGGACATCATGGACATGTGAGGTGAGGGGCCCAATGGAGAGCCAGTAGGAAATAGACTGGAAGTTCTTTTGTGTGGGCACATAATCCAGGAGTCAGAGGCTCAGGTGCATCCAGTGTAGCCCCTTCCTACTGAGCAGCTTTGACTTCCTGATGTGTAGAGTGGGGCTGGAAACCCTGCCTGGCAGACTTGTGGGAAGGATTTCAATTATGTAGAAATATACTGCATATGGGAATGCCTGCTGCCAGTTTGAGAGGTAACAGCCAATAAATCTCTCAAGGAATCTACTTTGAGCCCCTGCTGCACTCACTAAGTTGGGCTGCAAGAGAAGATATGTCCTATGGACAGAGGGGCAGAAGATTCTAGGCAGAGGTGAGAGCAGCTCACTCACTTTCTGGTTCAATGAGAAGTTTTTTCCTTGGGAAGGGGCTTGAGTTCTTTGGAATGCCCTTCTCCCTTTCCCTTGGTATGACAGTGTGTGATGGATTGAGCTGGTGCTGTGCTGGAGTCACTCTTGGGTGGGGCTTTGAGTTGAGTAACCCGGAGGTCCAGCCTTCCCCATAGTTGGTTTTGTGGCACTTTTCCCTACTCCTCTCTCTAGGAATTGCACCTTCCCCAAGGATTGGACCTTCTTTTTGTTACTCTGAAATTATCAAATATAGTCATAGCTTTAATGTTATGTATTTAAGCACTAAATTCTCCAGCTTGAACAAAATTGAACTTCCCAAAAGCTATGAGCAAGAAGAGAGGCATGTAGCTGCCCACAAACCATCTTGACCTTACATCTGATCAACGTGCATTGTCCTTGCTTTCCATTATCCAGATGTACTCAGTCCAAGCTCCTGTGCCTGCCAAGCAAGACCCTCCATGATTTGGTCCTGCCTTCTTCTCCAACCACATCTCTCCATGTTTCAAGCCTGCCCAGGGTGGTCACCATTCCCTGAATTTCCTGTGTTCTTTTCAGAATTTCTGATCCTGGCTCATGCTGTTTCATCTACCTATAATTTCTTTCACTACTTTCTCTGCTTATGGGATTTCCACTTACGTTTTAAGGCCTAATGCAATGCCAACTCCTCTGGAAAGCCTTCCCTGATGGCATGACATATAAACTGATTAGCATAGTGTTTGGGCTAGCATAGATTCTCAATAAATATTTGTGTTCATTCACTTTGCTGACTGTTCCTCATTTCCTGGGAATAATTCATCTCCCTTTCTTCTCTATTCCCGTTTCAATTTGCTGATTGTTAGATCAAAGAAGACTTCATCATTGGAGTTAATTACAGGGCTCAGAAGTCAGAGAGCTGTGAGTCACCTACTAGTTGCATGACCTTAGGCAAGTCATTTCAATTCTGAGACTCAGTTTTCTCATATTTCAAATGGGAATATCAGTACCTGCTTCATGGAATTGTTATATGGATGAAAAAATGATATACAGAAAGCTTTTAGAAGACAGAGTACTTGGCCTATGGTAAGCATTCAGTATGGGTTGATTGTTCTTATTATTGCTACTATTACTTTAATAAAATGGAGAGACTTGGAGGTCTAGCCATGATAGAATAGCCTCATTCCTTCCATGTCCCCTCTGTGACAACTAGTAAGTCTGGATATAACACAACAAACAAGCATAGGAGGACTCCAAAAGATAGAGAGAAGAAGGAAGACTATTTAGAGACCTTGATACTTGAGGAATGACATGGCAGAGTTTTCTGAGTTTTCTTATTTCCTACAGATAATTTCGAAATGGAATAGTCAACAGGCACAAATTTTTATAAGGCAAGCAAGTAAACAAACACAATACAAAAAATATTTCTTTCTGTATCCGAAGGATTAGGAAAAGACCCACCCTTCTCTAACTAAACAACAAAAGAAAAAGTTCCTTCCCTCCACTCTACAATGTCAGCAAGATCAGGTGGGGAGCTCAATTTTTGTCCCCATCCTGATAGCAAGAAGGTGGAACAAGATAATGAGAGGTTGTACTGATCCTGATAAGGTAGTGTCAGCAGAGCCTAGCCACCCCACCTGTTGACAACAAGCCAATGCAAGGTGGTACAATTTAGCAATCTGCCTTTGCAGGGGTGGTAAGAGCAGGGTATTAGTGGGGAGCGGAACATCCACCACTACATAAACCTGCATTTTATTCCTCAACAGGGTGACTGCCTGCAAAAATGAAATTAAATAGGATCCAAAATCTCAACATGATGCCCCAAATGTCCAGGATATGTCATGCTTAGAACCAGGAAAATCACAACTTGAATGAGAAAAGACAATAATTCTCATCACCTAGATGACAGAGATATTAGATTACCTGACAGTGATTTTATAGCAGCTATTGTAAAAAATGCTTCGGTGAGCAAGTATGAATGCTCTTGAAACAAATGAAAAAATAGAAAGTCCCAATAAAGAAATAAAAGACCAATGAATAACCAAATTAAACTCTTAGAATTGCAAAATACAATAACTGAAATAAAAAACTCAGTAGATATGCTCAACAGAAGAATGGAGAGAACAGTGGAAAGAACCAGTGAACTTGAATATATTTTATATCATTAAAATCTGAGAAGGAGAGGAGAGAGAGAAAAATATTGGAAAAAATATGGATGAAAAACTCCCAAGCTTGGTATAAGACATAGCCTATAGATTCAAAGAGTTAGGCAAAACCCAAGAGGATGAACTGAATAAAATCCATTCTGAGACACATCATAGTCAAATTTCACAAAAGTAAAAACAAAACAAAAAATGTCTTAAAAAGAACTGAAGAGAAATGACTCATTATCTATACAAGTAGGTCTCAGTCAGTTCAGGCTGCTATGAGACAATATCCTAAACTAGGTGGTTTAAGCAACAGAAATTAATTTCTTACTGTTATTAAGGCTAGAAGTCTGAGGATGGGATGTCAGCATGGTGGGGTTCTGATGAGGTTTGTAAATGGCCTCTTCTTGGTTTGTAAATGGCCATCACCTTGCTGTATCTTCACATGGAGGACAGACACAGCAAGTGTTCTGATAGTTCTTCTTATAAGGGTTACTAATCTCATTTATGATTGTCCCACCCTCATGACGTAAATACCTCCCAAAGACATTACCTTCAAATACTACCACATTGGGGATTAAGCTTCAACATATGTATTTAGGTGACAAAAAAATTCAGTCCATAGCAACATAAACTAATTTGAATGACATTGTATTTCTCTTCATAAATCATGAAGGCCAGAAGGTAATGGGGCAACATTTCTCTACTGCTGAAAGAAAAGAACTGTCAGCCTAGAATTCCATACTCAGAGAAAATATCCTTTAGGAATAAAGGTAAAATGAGCAAATTCTCAGATGAAAATAAAAAACCTAAACATATGTCACCAGCACACCTACTCTTAAAAAAAGTAAATGACAAAATTAAAAACCTTAGAGCATCAGGAGTAAAGAACAGCAGAAAGAGTAATAATACATATAAAAATAATAGATTATTATTCTCCCAAGTTTTCTAATTATGTTAGATGATCAAAAATCATGACATAGTCTGATGAATTCTAAATGTATGTAGAGAAAATACTTTTTACAATTTTACTATCAAGTAAGGGGTGGGGCAAAATGACATAACTTAAGGTAAGATTTCTACATTATATTTAAGCTAGTTAAGTGTGACAACAGTAGACTGTGATAAAGTTATGTATGTATAATGTAACACCAAGAACAACTACTAAAAAAACTATTCAAATGGATATTGTCAAAAACACTATAGATATTTCCAAATGAAATTTTAAAACAACAGACAAAGTGGTTTGAAAAGCATGACCCGACTATTGTTGTCTACAGGAAACTCATTTTAATGTAACAATATGAGCAGGTTGAAAATAAAAGGATTAGAAAAATATCCTGCAAGCATTTATCAAAGAAGAGCAGGAGTGTCTATGTTAATATCAAATAAAGTAGACTTCAGGGCAAAGGAAATTACCAAAGACAGAGATGAACATTATGTAATAATAAAAGAGTCAATCTTGGCTGGGTGCAGTGGCTTACACCTGTAAACCCAGCACTTTGGGAGGCTGAGGTGTGTGGATCACCTGAGGTCAGGAGTTTGAGACCAGCCTGGTCAACGTGATGAAACCCTGTCTCTTCTAAAAGTGCAAAAACATTAGCCAGGTTTGGTGGTGTGTGCCTGTAATCCCAACTACTCAGGAGGCTGAGGCAGGAGAATTGCTTGAACCTGTGAGGTGAAGGTTGCAGTGAGCCAAGATCGCGCCACTGCACTCTAGCCTGGGCAACAGAGTGAGACTCCATCTCAGGAAGAAAGAAGAAAGAAAGAAAGAAAGAAGAAAGAAAGAAAGAAAGAAAGAAAGAAAGAAAGAAAGAAGGAAGAAAGAAAGAAAGAAAGAAAGAAAGAAAGAAAGAAAGAAAGAAAAGAAAGAGAGAGAGAGAGAGAGAGAGAGAGAGAGAGAGAAAGAAAGAAAGAAAGAAAGAAAGAAAGAAAGAAAGAAAGAAAGAAAGAAAGAGAAAGAAGGAAGGAAGGAAGGAAGGAAGGAAGGAAGGAAAGAAAGAGAGAAAGAAAGAGAGAGAAATCTACCAAAAAGACACTGCAATCATAAGTGTGTACAGACCAAACAACAACAATGCAATGCATGTGAAGCAAAACAGAACTAAAAGGAGAAATAGATAAATCCACAATTACAATTGAAGACTTTAACACCACTCTCTCAACCCTCGATAGAACAACAAGACAAAAAGCAAGGATGTAGAAGAACTCAACACTATCAAACAACAGGATTTAATTGACATTTGTAGAACACTTCACCCAATAAGCAGAAAAGGCATTCTCTTCAAGTGCCTGCAAGACATTCACCGAGATAGACCATATCCTGAAACACTGAACAAACCTCAACATGTTTAGAAGAATTAAAATCACACAAAATGTATCATGTGACCACAATGGAATAAAAGTAAAAAAAAAAATATTGAATGTTTTTAGACACAGATAAAGCAGTGCCAGAAGGAAATTTATAACACCAACACATACATTACAGAAAATAAAAAGTCTCAAATCATTAATATAGACTCCTCCTTTAAGAACCAAAAAAGGAAGAACAAGTATTCCAACACAAGCAGAAGGAAGAAAAAATAAAGAACAGAAGCCAATGAAACTGAAAACAGAAATCAAGACAAAAATCAGTGAAACAAAAAGCTGGTTTTCTGAAAAGATCAATAAAGTTGACAAACGTCTAACAATACTGACCAAAAAAAATAAGACATTTACCAATATCAAGGACGATACAGGGGCTATCACTACAGACCCTGCAGTCACCAAAAGAGTTACAAGGGAATACTATGAACAAGTCGACACACATGAATTTGACAACTTAGATAAAATGGACCAAGTCCTTTAAAAGTACAAACTACCAAAACTTACTCAATATAAAAACAATTTGAATAGCATATGACCATTAAAAATGCAATCTGCAGTTTAAAAGAAATAACTCTGAGAAAGAAATCTCCAGGTCCAGATGGTTTGGTTAGAACATCTATGAAAAGTTTAAAGAAGACCGGGTGTGGTGGTTCATGCCTGTAATCTCAGCACTTTGGGAGTTCCAGGGGGAATGGATCACTTGAGGTCGGGAGTTCGAGACTAGCCTGGCCAACATGGCAAAACCCCATCTCTACTAAAAAAAAAAGATACAAAAATTGGCCAGGCACGGTAGTGCATGCCTGTAATCTCGGCTACTTGAGAGGCTGAGGCATGAGAATCACTTGAATCTGGGAGGTGGAGGTTGCAGTGAGCTGAGATCATGCCACTGCAGTCCAGCCTGGGTGACAGAGTGAGACTCTGTCTCAAAAAAAGAAGAAGAATAAAGAAGAATTGAGACCAATTTTACATAGTCCCTTCCTGAAAATAGAAGATAAAACACTTTCAAATCTGTTTTATGCGGCCAGTCTTATCCAATACCAAAGCTGGGAAAAGACAGTACAAAAAAAGAAAACCACACACCAATATAACTCATGAATATAGACATAAACATTCTTTAAAAATATGTTAGCAATGTATGAAGAGATTTATACAACATGACATGGTGGGGTTTATTCCAGGTATGCAAGTCTGGTTAAATATTTTCAATCAATGTACTCCATCCTATCAGCAGGCTAAAGAAAAAAAATCTCATTGATTAAATCAAAAAAGCATGCGGCAAAATCCCAACAGCCATTTGCAATTTTAAAAACCTCTCAGTAACTTAGGAATAGAGGGTCTTACCGACTGAATTGTGTGTCCCCCTGCCCAAATTCATATGTGAAAGTCCTAACATATATATTTGGTGATAGGGCCATTAACAAGGTAATTATGGTTAAATGAGGCCATAAGGGTGGGTTCATAACCCAATAGGACTGATGTCTTTATAAGAAGAGGACCAGACACCAGAGATCTCTTTATCCCCTGACAACTCTCTCAGCTAAGCCACCCAGTCTGTGACATTCTGTAATGGCAGTCCAAGCAGACTAATCAGAGGGGTGCTTCCTCAATTTGATAAAGAGCATCTACATAACACCTATAACCAATGTCATACTTAATGGTAAAAGACTGTACATTTTCCCTCCAAAGCCTGAAACAAAACTAGGATGCCTGCTATTACCACTCTTGCTCAACATGTCACTGAAAGTCCTAGCCAGCTCAAAAAGAAAAGGAGATAATTGGAAGAGATTAGAAAAGAAGAACTAAAACTGTTCCTACTTGTAGATGACATGATAGTCTATGTTAGAAATCCCAAGACATGTACAAAACAAGTAATGAGAGAGTTCATCAAGGTTACAGAACACAAGATCAACACATGAAAGTCAGTGCGACTTCAGTATGCTAGCAACAAGCATGTAGAAACTGTAGTTAAAAGCATAATACCATTTAAAATCACTAAAATAGAGAAGGAAATACTTAGCTGTAAATCTAACAACACAAGCACAGCATGTTTATGCTGAAAACTACTCAATGCTAATGAAAGAAATTAAAGATTTAAATAAGTGGACACATACCATGTTTAGGGATTAAAAGATGCACCATAGTAAAGATGTCAATTCTCCTCATATTGATACACAGTTTTCATGCAATTCCTATCAAAATTCCAACAGGATTTGTTTGTAAATATAGACAATATTATCCTTAAATTTATATGAAAAAGGAAGAATAGTTAAAACAATTTCGAAAAATAAAAATAAAGTAAGAGGAATTTCTCTGCTTGATGTTGAGACCTATTGTATAACCACAGTAAGCAGGATAGTGTGTTTAGTTAAGAGGGACAGGCACTGATACAGATCAGTGGGACAGAACAGAGAACTCATAAATAGACCCATACAAATATGCTCAACTTTTGACAAAGTTGTAAAAGCAATTTCATGGAGGAAGGATAGTCTTTTTAACAAATGGTGCTGGGGCAATTGGATACCCATAGGCTTAAAAAAAGAAAAAAAAGGTTTTAACCTAACTCACATTTTTTAAACTCAAAATGGATCACAGACTTAAATGTAAAATGAACAGTATAAAAATTTCAGAAGAAAACATAAGCGAAAATCTTTGGAACCTATGGCTGAGTGAAGAATTCTTAGACTTGACACCAAAATCAATCATAACCTATTTTAAAAAAATGTATGGGCCGGGCACGGTGGCTCACGCCTGTAATCCCAGCACTTTGGGAGGCCGAGGTGGGTGGATCATGAGGTCAAGAGATCGAGACCATCCCAGTCAACATGGTGAAACCCCGTCTCTACTAAAAATACAAAAAATGAGCTGGGCATGGTGGCGTGTGCCTGTAATCCCAGCCACTCGGGAGGCTGAGGCAGGAGAATTGCCTGATCCCAGGAGGTGGAGGTTGCGGTGAGCCGAGATTGCGCCATTGCACTCCAGCCTGGGTAACAGAGCAAAACTCCGTCTCAAAAAAAAAAAAAAAAAGGATTAATTGGGTCACACCAAAGGTAAATACTTTGCTCCTGAAAGGCACTGTTGAGGGTGAAAAGACAGGTTAACAGACTGGGAGAAAATATAAACCACATATTCAACAAAAGACTTGTATCTAGGATATATAAACAGCTCTCAAAAACCAACAGTAATAATAATAATGACAATAAAAACTCCTGTCAGAAAATGGGCAAAAAATATGAAGAGACATTTTGTGGAAGATAATCCATAGATGGCAAATAAGCACAACCTCATTAGCCATCAAGGAAATTCAAATAAAAACCACAATGAGATAACATTGCACACCTATCCAAATGACTAAAATAAAAACCAGTGACACCATCAAATGCTGGAGATGATACAGAAAAAACTGGATCACACATTGTTGGTGGAAGTGTAAATGGTACAGCCCCTCCTGAAAATGGTTGAGTTCTTATAAAATTAAGCATGCATCTACTGTACAACCCAGCAGTTTCTCTCCTGGCCATTTATCCCAGAAAAAAATGAAAACTTATTTTCACAAAACTATACACAAATATTCATAGCATATTTGTTTGTAATAGTCAAAAGCTGAAAAGAGCTCAGCTATCCATCAGTGTGTGAATGCTTAAACTATGGCACATCCAAACCATGGAGTACTATTCAGCAATAACCAGAAATGAACTAATGATACATGTAACAACTTGAATGGATCTCAAGGGCATTATGATGAGTGAGTTAAAAAACAATCTATTTATATAACAGTCTCAAAATGAAAAATTATAGAGATGGAGAACAGATAACTAGAGGTTACAGATGGTGGGATTGAGGGTGTGTGTGTGTGTGTGTGTGTGTGTGTGTGTGTGTGTTTAAAGGGGTAACACAGGGAAGATCTTTGTGATGATGAAACAGTTCTGTATCATGATTGTGACGATGGTTACAGGAATGTACACGTGATCAAACGGCATAGAATTATATACACATTGTACCAATGTCAAATTTCTAATTTTGATACTGTACTACAGTTACATTTCATGTAACAACTGAGAAAAACTGGGTTAAGGATACACAAGATCACCCTGTAGTATCTTTGTAACTTTCTGTGAATCTATATTTCAAAATTCGAAGTTGAAAAGAAAAAAAAGTATGCTCCAAGGTGTGTTATAGTAGAAACAGTGTGGACTTTGACTTTGAGGTTAACCAGTCCTGGATTTCAAGCCTGTCCTGTCTTCTTAGTAGCCAGGTATGAACTTGAGCAAGTTATCTCATTTGTCTGAGCCTTGGTTTCCTGCTCTTTAAAACAGGGCTAATAATATGGCCTATTCCTCAGGCTTTCAGGGAGGATCCAATAAGACAGATGTATGCAAAAGTGCTTGGCTCAGGGCCCAGCCTGTAATAAATGTTGAAGGAAATGTGCTATGTAATGGTGGCCTGATTTACTATGACTTGGCACTTGTTTCATTTGTCCTCATAGAAAGCAGTTGTATGCCTGGCCTTCTTCTCTCCACCAGACAAAAAGCACCTTAGGTGTAGTGAGTGTGCAACATTTGGTTTTATGCCATTTCCCAGGCCATAGCCTAGGATCTGCCCCGAGGCACATCCAACAGAGATCTGGACTACAGGCACTGCCAAGGTGGCTTCTCCAGTAGGTAACCTCTATTCCTGTAGCGTGGCTCCTGTGTGGATGAGTGAGGAGCTCTGTAGTAGGGAGACATGGACATAACCTGGCATAAAACATCTGCTTTCACAAGTTCCCTTGGAATATGCACCCCATTACTTGGTTGGGCCTCATTAATCATGGCAGGGTTTCAAATTGCTTGTCAGAAAATGCCCAGTGATAACAGATGTTATTGGAATGTTTTCATGAAGGATGGCTGGGAGTAGAAAACAATCCCACTTTCATTACTATGGTCATTTTGCTTCCTCCACCCTACTTTTGTGAAAAAATACCACTTTTCCCTCAAGAGTCCTTCACTGGCTTTGCAGGTCCTCCCTATGGAGGCTTGAACCTGCTTTCCTCTATCTGCTGATACTCCCCTTCTCACACACCTACTCTCCACTCTGGACAAAAGTAACTGCTCTGTCTTCCACAAATTATCCACTCCAGGCTTTGCCCAGGCTGCTCCCTAGCCCCAGATCGATTTCCCTTCACCCTCTATGCTCTGCACAGGCCTGATTCCTGTCTTTCCTTCTAGGCTCTTTCTTACCAGCTCCTCCCCTGTCCCCTAACATCTTGCTGGGGTCTGTACCACCTTGTGCTTATGGATCCTTATGCTTTCTTCAGCCCTGCCCCTGAACTTGTGAGCCCTTGGGCACCTAGTCACTTCTTAGTAAATGTTTGCTGAATAAATGCTCAATGCCCATGGCTTGCATACAATGAAGAGTGGCCTGAGCCCTGCCAGCCAGCAACTGTGCCTGCAGTATCCCCACTTATGTTGTGGAAGATGGAGACTTTCCAGTCAACATGAAGGAGGAGCAAAGGCCTGAGAGTGTGAACTCTGTCATTGGTTTGGCAGCCAACCAGGATGCCCCTGGCCAGGAGGTGGCTGGGCAACCCTGGGCTCACAGACAGCCATTGAGCAAGCCTCATAAAGACGGTCTGTGTCCATAGGCCTGACACATCTGGGCCGGGTGCTTGCAAAGCCAGTTGATATGCTGGATGGCACAGGCAGTTTCCTGTGAGTTGTTGTGGCCAAACACCTATCCCTACCCCCACCTCTTTAAGCTTCAGCCAGACTTAAAGATATTCTGTTTGGCTGCTGTGAGCCGAGAGGCAGTAGATGGGGAAAGAGCACTAGACTGAGAGTCTAAAAATCTAGATTCGGTATGCAGCTCTGATAAGGACATTTTGGAAAACATGTCTAACCTGCCATGATCACAACCAAATTAACAATTATTAATTATGATTATTGAATGCTCAGTCCAAACTAAAATTCTTTGGTTTGAATCAGTCTAAACAAGGTTCTCATACTGTCTCTTTTATTCTATAACATTCTCTACCCTCTAACTTTTTAAACTTTCTATTATGGAAATATAGATTTGTAGAGCATAAAATGGTATTATCAATACTTTCTGAAGCATAACTACATCATTATTAGCATACCTGAAATATGTTATAATCCCTTAATGGTCAGGAACAAGGCAAGTCTTTCAGATTTCAGCACTTTTACTCAGCATAGAACTGGAAGTCCTAGCAACTGTAATAAGGCAAGAAAAGGAAATAAAACATATACAGATTGGAAATGAAGAAATAAAACTTCCTGTACTTGCAGATGGCATGATCATCTGTATGGAAAATTCCAAAGCATCACTAAAAATATTCAAGAGCTACTAAGTCAATTCAGCAAGGGTGTAGAAGACAAGACCAACATACCCCAAAATTTACTAACACTTTTGTACACTAACAATAAATATGTAGAAACCAAAATTAAAAATACAGTACCATTAATAATCACTCCAAAGAAAATGAAATACTTAGATACACCCTTGAGAAAACATGTACCAGTATGACAAAATTTACAAAAAGTTGATGCAAGAAATCAAATAACACCTAAACAAATGGAGAGATAAACCATCCTTATTCTTGGATTAAAAGACTCAACATAATAAAGATTTCAATTCGTATGTAATTGGTACATAGATTTAGCATAACTCCTAACAAGGTACCAGCAAGGTTTATTTGTAGATCTACACAAGCTTATTTTACAATTAACATGGAATGGCACAGGCTTAAATTAGCTAAAACAATCTTGTCAAAAAAGAATAAAGTGGAAGATATCACTGTACCCAATATAAAGGTTGAGTTTATAGCTCCAGTATTTAAGACAATGCCGGATTAGTGGAGAGATACACATAGACCAATGGAACAGAATGAGGAACCACGAAATTGAATGATAACAGAGCTACCCTTTGATTTTTGACAAAATTGCCAAAGCAATTCAACATAAGGAGTCTCTTTTAGCAAATGATGCTGAAGCAGTTAGATAGCCATAAGCCAAAAAACCACACGTTAACCTAAATCTCACAGCTAATATAAAAATTAACTCAAAATAGATCATAAAATTCATTGTAAAAATGTAAAACTATAAAACTCAGAAAAAAATAACTCAAGAGAAAATCTTCAGTATGTAGGACTAGGCAGGGAGTTCATAGGCATTACTCCAAAAGCATGTTCCATAAAAAAGAAAAATAGATAAATTAGACTACATCAAAATGAAAAGATCTTGCTCTGAGAAAGACCCTATAAAAATGATGAAACAACAAGTTACAGACAGCGAGAAAATCTTTGCAAACTACAAAATTTTGAGAACTCTTTATATATTCTAGATACAAGCCCTTTGACAGTAAAAAAAAAATTCAATTACAAAATGGGCAAAATACATAAAGATGTATTTCACTGAAGATAATCCACAGATGGCAAATAAACACATGAAAAGATGCTCAACATTATTAGTTATCAATGAATGCACATTGTAACCATGATGGGATACCCTACATACTTACCAAAATGGCTAACTTTTTTTTAAAGAACAAAGCAGAATGGTCTGAAGGACTGAGAACCAGAAGTATTGAGGGTAGGAGATCAGTGTCCCAGCTTGAGCAGTCAGGCAGCATGAACTCACCTGTGTCACCTTGCTTGATCCATTCTGGCCTTCAGTGGATTAGGTCATGCCCACCCATACTGGCAAAGACAATTCATTTCTTTGGTCTACCCATTCAAATGCTAATTTCCTCTGGAAACAGCCTGACAGACACAATCAGAAATAATGTTTAGCCAAATATCTGGTCATCTAGTGATCCAGTCAAGTTGACACATAAAGTTAACCATCTCACTAGGAAAGCTCAAGTTTTGAACCTTAGCATTGCCACTGTGTGCTGTTAAAGTAAAATGGAGAACAGGCTTGAACAAATCCCCTCACACATGAAACCAGTTACACCTGGAAAGTGACCTTAACCTTGCTTGATTTGCAAACACAACTACAACTTAACATGGGCTATTTCTTATAATGCCCATCTCAGAGAAAAGTGAAACTCAACCTCAATCAGTTGGAAGCCACCAACTAACCTATAATTATCTAACGTGGGATTTCCCAATGAGATAGACCAAACAAGGTGACTATACATATGTAACCAATGAAATACATTGTTTTATTTTTTAATTAGTTAATTATTTTTACTTTGGGTGCATAGTATATCTGGCATTTCTCCCCATGTTATTCCTTCCCTCCCTCCCCACCCCCCGCTGTCTCTCCCCTACCCACCACCAACTGCCCCCAGTGTGTGATGCTCCTCTCCCTGAGTCCATGTGTTCTCGTTGTTCAACACCCACCCATGACTGAGAACATTCGTTGTTTGGTTTTCTGTTCTTATGTCAGTTTTCTGAGAATTATGTTTTCCAGATTCATCCAAGTCCCTACAAAGGACATGAATTCATCATTTTTTATGGCTGCATAGTATTCCATGGTGTATATGTGCCACATTTTCTTTATCCACTCTATCATCGATGGGCATTTGGGTTGGTTCCAGGTCTTTGCTATTGTACACAGGGCTGCAATGAACATACGTGTACATGTGTCTTTATAGTAGAACGACTTATAGTTCTTTGGGTATATACCCACTAATGGGATTTCTGGGTCAAATGGAATTTCTATTTCTAGATCCTTCAGAAATTGCCACACTGTCTTCCACAATGGTCGAGCTAATTTACACTCCCACCAACTGTGTAAGAGTGTTCTCATTTCTCCACACCCTCTCCAGCATCTGTTGTCTCCAGATTTTTTAATGATCACCATTCTAACTGGCGTGAGATGATATCTCAGTGTGGTTTTGATTTACATTTCTCTAATGACCAGTGATGATGAGCATTTTTTATGTGTTTGTTGGCCTCATGTATGTCTTCTTTTGAAAAGTGTCTGTTCATATCCTTTGCCCACTTTTGAATGGGGTTGTTTTTTTCTTGTATATCTGTTTTAGTTCTTTGTAGATTCTGGATATTAGCCCTTTGTCAGATGGGTAGATTACAAAAATTTTTTCCCATTCTGTTGGTTGCCGATTTGCTCTAATGATGGTTTCTTTTGCTGTACAGAAGCTCTGAATTTTAATTAGATCCCATTTGTCTATCTTGGCTTTTATTGCCATTGCTTTTGGTGTTTTAGTCATGAAATCCTTGCCTATGCCTATGTCCTGGATGGTTTTGTGTATGTTTTCTTCTAGTGTTTTTATGGTGTTAGGTTTTATGTTTAAATCTTTAATCCATCTGGAGTTAATTTTAGTGTAAGGTGACAGGTAGGGGTCCAGTTTTCTGCTTTCTGCACATTGCTAGCCAGTTTTCCCAACACGATTTATTAAACATGGAGTCCTTTCCCCATTACTTGTTTTTGCTGGGTTTGTCAAAGGTCAGATGGTTGTAGATGTGTGGTGTTTCTTCTGGGGTCTCTGTTCTGTTCCATTGGTCTATGTCTCTGTTTTGGTACCAGTACCATGCTGTTTTGATTACTATAGCTTTGTAGTATAGTTTGGTTACTGTAACAGTAACCAAAATATCAATCTTGATGTTTCCCTCAAGAAACCTAGAGGTTCTTTTTTTAAATTATTTTTTTGAGACAGTCTCATTCTGTTGCCAGGCTGGAGTGGAGTGCAGTGGTGCAATCTCAGCTCACCACAACCTCCACTTCCTGGGTTCAAGCGATTCTCCTGCCTCAGCCTCCTGAGTAGCTGGGACTACAGGTGTGCATCACTATGCCCAGCTAATTTTTGTATTTTTAGTAGAGACAGGGTTTCACCATGTTGGCCAGGGTGGTCTTGATCTCTTGACCTTGTGATCTGCCTGCCTCAGCCTCCCAAAGTGCTGGAATTACAGGTGTGAGCCACCAAGCCTAGCCAACCTAGAGCTTCTTAAGGAAACAGGAATCCATGTAGCAAAACTGACATCCCAGAATTCCTAGGGAAGGCAGGCAGATTAGGCTCCCCACAGTAAGCAGCTAAAACATAGCCATCTTTTAAAAATGTCCTTCTTCTTTCAATAGAGAACATACTGTAGAGAAGGCTAAAGATTGTACCACAGATTTCCCATATTGTTACACAGCATTAGATTGGGAGATGAAATTACCACTACTGATTTTCTGATTGTGTGGATTTTAGGTGTATTTTGTTTGTTTGTTTCACATACTAAAGTAGGAAGCCATGAAGCGATCTCCCCAAAAGAGAGCATGGATGCAAGGTGCTGGTTCTATCCCAGGGATTAAAGCAGCATGGCCCAGTCCATTGGCAGGACTGAAGGAGGCCTGGGTTCTGGCCTGCTCCTGGCTCAGTAGTCTCACCTCTGCCCCAAAGAAGGAGAATAATGTGATTTTTAGGGCCTTCCTGTCCTTCCAGAGCTGGTCAACTGAAACTCTCTCATGACCTCCTCCCCTGTAATACTGCAGAAACTCTGCAAGTAGGAGAAGTTGAAGGCTATCTGGGGCCTTTCAACATGGCCTCCATTCTTTAGCTGGGCATGACCTGGGAAGCCTGACATGGGAACAAGCCATCCCAAAGTTTTCCAAGACGCACATTTTTTTCTCCACACCTCGAATGAGTAAATTCAGTTGGTAACCCCCTCCCCAACCATAAGAGGTATTATTACTCCTGAAAAGTATTCTCTTCCCTCTCATGGGACTGTCCATGTAGGTGTGGAGCTGTAGTCAGAGGAATTAAAATATGCAAATGAAAAATGCAAATGATAAAAGCTAGGCATTGCTCACCATGGTGCTCCCAGGGTTTTCTTGAATAGCAGCAAATTAAAGAAATGCTATGTGATCAAAGTTTATATCAAGCCTTAAGAAAGAAAAACTCCATTATCTCTAAATATAGCGATGTATTTCAATGTACGCCTTTGCGTCTTGAAATTGTGTGCAGCTCACTGAAACAGTGCGCACACAGAGCACTGGGTTTCCTCAGGTTGAGGGGCCGGGGGTAGAGGGCAAGGTCTCTGCTTGCTCTATCCTTTGTTCTCATGTAATTAACAGATCAAAATTAGCAGAGAAATGCAATTTGCACCACAAACCCTTTTGGTCCAGATTTGGTCCCAGGTTTTTCCCTGTGCAACTCAGCTTGCAAATTCCCAGTTTAAATTCTCAATTTGAAGAGGGGTTGGGGCAAGAACAGGAAGTGGGGCTTTCTGCAAACTGGGTCTCCTACTTGGTCCTTTCTTAGCAGGAGTGGGATTATGTACCACTCCAGACACATAAGAGCTGTTCTTTCCTCTCTCCTGGAACTACCTGGGCTGTTTGAACTTCCCCAGGGATTTTTGAGTCTCACGTTGGGTTTGGAGTTTGCAAGTGTTACATTAAACAAGTCTTGCATTTCACGTCACACCACAGAGTGAGGGTAGCCATATAACTCCACATAACTCATATCTAGAATAGAGCCCTTATCAAGGATCTTGAGGCCCAGAAGATCTACAACACATCTCAGCAATGAGTTCACCCTGCTTCCCTTGATGTAAGCATTTGTTTGGGGCATTTGGTAATGCCTGACATAAACAAGGTTCATGTTTTGACTAGGACTTGAAATATCAGCAGTGTGGCAAAGAGGACTTTCAATGCTGCACTATTAGGAGTTGCTTTGGGCACAAGAAGATGGAAAGGGATCCCATGTTTAGGAGGCTGAAAAATAGCAGGCAAAATCATTCCTGCTTCTAAACTAAAGGAAAGCTGAAATATAGTTACCATTTACAAGTGTGTTTACGTTTACCCTAAATAGACTAGAGACACAGACCCTCTGAAAGAGTTTATTTAACTCTCTGGCTTTCAGACTAAATTCAGGCAATATTTCTGCTGATCAGGAAAGCAAACATTTTTGCAGCTTCTTCAAATCCAGGATGACTTCCTGAACTGATTTGTTTATATTTTATTTAACCAACACTTATACAGTACTTATTGTGTGCACAGTCCTGTTCTAAAATCTTTCCAAAGATGAACTCATTTAATCCTCACAACAATTCTAGGAAGTAAATAAGCCCTATTCCAATCTAGATCTATGAAGGAGGAAACTGAGTGGTTACATGACTCACCCAAGACCATGCAGCTAGTCAGTAGGTTAATGGACGCACCAACTGTGGTACCTCCATCTCATGAAGTACTAATCAGCAGTAAAAAGAGCAACTATGGATATACACAACAACCTACATGGATTTACAGAAAATTATGCTGAGTACAACAAGAAGGATCCTTGTAGTGATGGAACTGTTCTGTATCTTGACTGTAAAATGTCAATATCCTGGTTGTGACACTGTAACATAATTTTGTAAGATATTACCATCAGGAGAAACTGGGTGAAAGGTATATGGGATCTCTCTTACAACCTCATGTGAATCTATAATTACTTCAAAATGAAAAGTTTAAGTCAAAAAAATTTACCTCATGTGTTGTCACATCCAGAAATCCTATCCATGAAGGCCTGCCCCACCTTCACCCTTTATTTAACCTTTACTTAACCTCCTGTGCCTCAGTGACCTTATTTGCAAAATGGGATATTAATAGCATCTACCTCAGAGGAATGGCTGTGGAACCTCTGTGGATTCTTTCTTAAGTGCTGAGAAGCAGTGATACAGCTGTGGTCATAGAAGGCCTGGATTGAGAGTCAAGGCTAGAAAGTCAGCTTTTAGCAGAGCAGGTCTGGTCCTTGCCCTGCCATACTCATAGTGGAACCATAGACAAGCCTCTTCCTCTCCCTGGGCTGCAGACTCTTTGTTGCAGGAACAAAGGGGGTTTGCTTGGCTGAATAGCATGGAAAGGAAACCACCAACACCTTTCCAGTTATTTTGTTCTTCTGCCATCTTGCCAGGAGACTCTTCCCTGGCATTCAGTCTTAGTGTTAACTGTCAACTTAGTGTCAGCTAAGTTGATATGCTTGAATTGCTCATCTGGCACCAGAAACTCTTATACAAATTACTTATTTTTAAAATTTTTGTCAAAGTAATACTTGTAAGTAGTTATCAACATCAAATAGAGCACCAGTTTTTACTCCATAAAGGCAGCCATTTCTAACTCTTGCATTTCTTCAGCTTCTGGTATGTATTTCCATGAACCTTGCCCCCTCCCCCTAGCCTCCCACCCTGAGGAAACCCATGCTATTTCTATATAGCATGTTTATACTGAAGTTTTTCGTTTTACCATTTTAGAAAATTATTTGCCTTACTACCTTGGAAGATAAAGATTTAACAGTCTTGGACCACCCCAAACTCCCAATATTGGGATAAATATTTACTTAAATCAGGATACAGTGTTTCTTATGTAAATATAGCTCACAACAGAACCAGGTAGTACACTATAATTATGTTTAATTTCTCCTTTCTATGCAAACTTTTCCCCACTGGAGTAAATAATTGCATCATTTATTTCCCTTTTTTTATAATTTATGTATCACTATTCACCCCCAAACAATATCTTCTCAATATGGTTAAGCACATCACATAATTACAGCAGTCATACTGGGAGCTATTTTTTCCTTTCTCCTGTTTCCTATACCATGTCCTTCTCTTTCTTGGTTTTCTTCCTCAAATTGATGGAGGTCATATTAATTTATCTTCCTGAGAAGAAGTGCATCTGAGGCAAAATTTCAGAGGCCTTGTTTGTTAAACCCATGTACATAAGTGATGAATTGGCTGAGTATAGAATTCTACAGTGGAAATAATTTTCCCCCAAAATTGTGAAGGTGTTGTGCCACTGTTGTCTAGCTTCCACTGTTGCTATTGAGAAGCCTGAAGATATTCTGATTTGAGATCATTGAAATTTTACCTCTATTTCTCCCTTTGGAAGCTTTTAGGATCTTCTGCTTGTTGCCAATGTTTTGAAATCTCATGATGATGTCAAATTTTGTTATTGTTTGGATTCACAGTGCTTGGCACTTTACAGTGGACCCTGGGAAGCTGGCGGCCCCTCTACTGTAATTTCAGGAAGTGTTCTTGTGTGGCCTCTGCAGTAATGTTCACCTCCATTCCCCTGCTTGGGAATTATCGTTAGCTGGATGTTGGACCTCCTGAATTGATCTAAATATCTTACCTTTTCTTTCCAATGGCCCATCTGTTTGTCAATTTGTTTTACTTTCTGGGATATTTACTCAACTTTATCTCCACGCTTTCTATGGGTATTTTTTAGATTTATGCTATTATATTTTATCTTCCAAGGGCCCGATCTTGTCCTTTGATCCACTTCCTTTCTATAGCATTGTAAATGCATGCAGTGATAGATACACCCTTATTTTCTAATAGATCTTATTTTTTAAAGCAGTTTTATGTTCACAGAAAAATTGAGGGTAAAGTAAAGAGTTGCCATATTCCCCTGGCCCCCACATATGTACAGCCTTCCTCACTATCAATATCCTACACCAGACAGGTGCATTTGTAACATTTGTTACAATCAATGAACCTATATTGATGTATCATTATCAGTCAAAGTCCATAGTTTACATTAGGATTCACTCTTGGTGTTATATATCCTGTGGGTTTGGGCAAATGGATAATGACATGTTTCTACCATTATGGTATGATACAGAGTAGTGTCACCACACAAAAAATCCTGTGTTCTGCCTATTCATACCTCCCTCCCCACTAACCCTTGGCAACTGCTGATCTTTTCACTGTCATATCATTGGAATTATATAGTATATAATTGTTTTGAGATAATATTTTCTCTATGTCTCTAAGGATATTAAAATATATTTTAAATAACATAAATTTATCATCTTACAATTCTGAAGGTCACAAGTCCAAAATCTGTCATTAGGCTAAAATCTAACTGTTGGCAGGCCTGTGTTCCTTGTGCTGGCTCTAGGGTAGAATCTATTTCATTGCCTTTTCCAGCTAAGGATGCTAATTTTAAATTTTTTTGAAGTTTTCTTCAGCTCCTTGCATTGTCTTTGCTTCCTTTGAGTTGTTTCTTGCTTGTTTTAAGGCTGGCTCTGGTCTCTGCTTTTCGTATAAGAGGCTTTCCTCAAATAGCAGACCCTTGCATATTCATTCATAGTGAGACTGGGGCACTAGCATTCTGTTAGAAGCTCTATGTTCAGGATAAGGCCTTATTACTTGGTGGACTTCACTGTAGGGCGATCTTATGAGGACTCAGTTGATTTGTTGAGGGCTCCCAAGTGTCCATTTCTGCTGGTCTTTTCTCTTGTTGGCAAGTCCCCTCACAGAGGTGTCCTCCCATCTTTTGCCTGGGGCAATGTAAATCTGGCTGTGCTGGGATTCTGGAATGCAAGTAGGAGAGAAATCTGGGGGCCTTCTCACTATCAGTTATGAAGCTTTCAAGTAATCCCTGTTTTCAGTAAGCTACTTCACCAGTGTGCTTAGCTGGGTATCTCCAGCAAGTAGAATCGCCTGTCTTCTGCTAGCATAGTTGTGCCCTGATACAGGGGGAGACTAGGAGGCTAACCACTACCTTGGTAAACATTCTGAGCCAGCACTCTTTCCCTCAGCCCTATCCCATGCCTTGCCTTTAATAATATCTTGCTGCCTCCCATTCTTGAATCTTCCTAGTTCCTGTCTTACAGTTTGCTTTGCTTCTTCCTGACTTACACAGATTTAAATTTCTGTTCTCTTCACTCTGGAAATTCACCCATCACTCATCCATTCGCTTTCCAGCTGCATTTCTTGTTTGCGGCTGCCTCATTTCCCCCCATTCTTTTGCCCCTACAGGTACAGGCTTTTCTTTATTTCCTTACTGTCATTTGAATGGGGTTTGGAGAGGGAACACAGATAAACATGGGTGTTCAATCCACTGTGCTTAATCAGCAGTTTTCAAGAGACTCTTGAGACCAAGAATTTGCCTAGAAAGAGGAAAAACGTTTACTTTTTTATCTCAACAACTGCTTTTACCCCCACAGAACATCCCCTCCTGGTCCAATGCCAGCATCCCCTCTTGGTTAATATGACACATTCAAGCCAAGGTGTCACATAAAGGTGTCTGGGCCTTTTAGAGTACACACTCTAGACCTCTGGGGTCTCATAGAGTATGTTCTGTCACTATGCCACACCAAAATTTTGAGCTTTGGGGTCTAAACCAAGGACAAGCTCAAACCAAGGGCACAGACCTTTGGTTAATGCAACACATTCAAACCACACTGGTCATAGCAGACTCACCGGGTTAGGGCCCAGCAATAGTAGTTATTGAGAGTCTTTCAATCAGGAAAAGCTATGGTTTTTCCTCAAGAGATACTGATTCTCTTTCAATTCTAAAAAATAATCTTAACCTCAGTTGTTATGGAAGATGGAGGTCACAACAGGATATAGTAAGAACATCTTATTGTAGTAACTCAGTTTTCTTCCCCGTAGGAAAATGCCAGACCTTTTGCCTGGTGTCATTGTGCATTGAGACCCAGAGTCACTGCTACCATAGCAATACAAATACAGACTCATCTGGCATTTTTGGAAGCAAAAGGATTGCCAGTAAACACCTGCCACCCAATTGCCTCCACCATGGAATTAATGCAGCTTGAAACCAAACACTGGAGTTTGAGGTGACTTGACCCGAGAAAGCCACTGACATTTTTAAGCAAAACATGTACCATCCCCTTCCTCTATCTTTGCCATGCCCTGCACAGCCCTATGAATCCCTCTAACCAGGGATGGCAAGAAATTTACACACATGCCATCACCCTTCCTTCCAGCTTGCTTGGCAGATATTGCTAATCAATCATGGTGATCATCCCACTGAGCCTGGATTCAGCCACTTCCAGTCTGTGAATGTTGGAATACACATTCCAACATTCCAATATGTCACCTGGTCAGTCAAAATCCCTGTGCCTTCCTTGTCCTAGAGTCTAAAGTTCTTGGTTGCTTAGAGAACCTACCCCTGTCAGTAGGCAGAAGTGCCTCCAAAGTGTGCACAGGGTGCAGATGTTTTCCTCATGGTCCATCTACCCTACATACCTTCAAGAAGGAGCCACATTGAAGCCAGATCACTTCCAAGGAAATGGGAACGGCATAGGCAGGCTATTCTCCTCAATTCTCCATTACCTCAACCTTAAAGGTAGCATGGGACCCCAAACCTCAAAATCTGGGTGGGGTAGAGTGACAGAACATACTCTGCAAAACCCTAGCTAGGAATTAGATGTGCTCCATGCCCTTAAGAAGCTAAGAGGTAAGTCAAGGAGACACCACCATGTCTAGAAACTTTGGTCTCTTAGGTGAAAAGACCCAGTTCCCAGATGGCTTGAAGAGCCCAATCACTCCAAATAGTGGTGGAGCCATCTGTTCCCTGGTCAAGCTTGTTCATCCCTAGATGCACTTCCTTGCTAAGAGTATGACCAAGACTTCTCCATGTCACTTTGCAGTCCCAAAAAGGTCACCAGCAATTCCCCAGACAACTGGTGAGTTTCCCTAAAACAAGACTGCCCCTGAGCCCCAGGTTATATTCCTGCCCTGGCGGGCGTCTATTGCTCCTCTTCTGAGAGAAGAATAAGGTCTACCTGACAAGGATGACAGCCTACTCCTATAGGGATCAAGGTTAGAAATGAGAGGAGAAGAGCTGAATCTTGCTTCTCTTCTCTGTCTCAGTCATCTCTGCAGTTGCTATCATCTCATCTTCTCTGCTTCCCCAAGCACCCTGAAGGTAGGTGTACACAGAAGCACTGAGCCCAGTCAGCTGCGGCACCCCAGAGCCTTGCTTCCCACAGCACCATATATGCACATGCCTCTCCAGACAGTGGCCTCCCAGCAGGCAGGGACCCCATGGGCCAGGCAGCCTGGCCTATGTCACAGCTACAGGCACCAAGCTAGAGAGACAAAACTGCAAGCCAGTAAGCAGGAAGCAGGCCCCATGCCAGTGGGCATAAGCCACTTGAGCCGCCCCCTGCCTCAGTAGCCAGAGCACAGCTTGAAAAAAAGCACAGGGCTGGCAAATGGGGATTCAAAGGCTCACATCTGTAATCAGAGTACTTGGGGAGGACAAGGCAAGAGGATGGCTTGAGCCAGGAGTTTGAGACCAGCCCTGGCAACATAGAAAGACCCCGTTTCTACAGAAGATTAAAAAAATTATCTGGGTGTTGTGGTGCCTGCCTGTAATCTCAGCTACTGGGGAAGCTCAGGTGGGAGGATCACTTGAGCCTGGGAGTTCAAGGCTGCAGTGAGCCATGGTAGCACCATTGGACACCAGCTTGGGCCACAGAGTAAGACACTGTATCAAAGCGCACACACACACACCCCAAAAAAAATCACTTAGCCCAGACCCGGTGGCTTCATTGGTGGCAACACTTCATAGCAGTGCTTCTGTTGGGTTCTGGCCCACAGTTTCCCACAAGCACCCACTCTTAACCTAAGAGCCCAGCTGTGAAGAGGGCCCTGGTGGGTCTATGGCTCTGCCCCAAACCTCACAGTGTGAGCAGAGCCCATGTCCAGCACAAGGCCAAGCACAAAAGAAGCCCCATGTCCCTCCACACTCCTTGACTAAAAAAGTCCCTTGCTCCTGGATCCCAGAGAAGAGCCTGGGCTAGCTGGGGAGACAGGGCTCTGTGACGTCAACGACCCTGTCAGTTCAACCTCCTTTACACAAATTAGAGTGAGGCCCAAAGAGGAAAGAAATTGTCACCTGGTCAGGCAGGACACAGGCATTTGAGAAAGTGAGGCGGGGCAGAGAGCTCCAATTTATTTTTCATTTTCTGTATATGCAGCATGGCTTTCAGTGTTTTAATTGATTATATCAACTGTGCTCATTTCCTTGGACAAATTGGTCTTTACACAGAAGAGGCAATTACCTGGGCTTGTTCCATCGCAATTGGCAGGAGCAAGCAAGAACCTCTTTGGGGCTGCACAAGATTATGTTATCTGAAAAGACTCGGATTCAAAATGAGGGCAATGATTTCAGCCTTATAACTTTTTTCATTTGCCTAACAATAACTGGTGCTGCTGTGGGTCCTTCAGGGCAAGAGAAAGAGTACCTAAGTCTGCCTGAAGGCTTCAAGCTCAAGAGCCTTTCCCTGGTTGCTGTGAGAGATGTGGGCAGGCAGCAGATCTAGAGGAGATGCGTGTAGGATGAGGAAACAGTGCAGGGTGAAGGGCTAGGCTCAAGCTGCATTCTACCGCCTGTGGACCACGTAGCTTTAAACTACTCACCCTCTCTGAGCCTCCGCTGCCTGATCTAGGACAAGGAGCTAAGATTGTTTGCTTTGTGTCCATTAAAGGAAGGTTGTGGAGCCCCATGGATCATAAGCGTCAATTTGTTTTGTTGACTCTCAAAGCTTTGCTCTTGGGAGAGCAGCCCAGGAACCCAGAGACATCTGGAGAGTAGGAGGCCCCAGGTCTGATCCTCAGGACCAACATGGAGGCCACTGGATTTGGGGTCTGGAATGGGGAATAGGGTGAAGCCAGAGAGACATCTAAGGAGGCCTCACCTTAGGTGTGCACAAATGCAGGCTCAGCATCTTGCGCACCTCACTGGCCTCCCTCTGGCCCTCACTCTGCATGGGGCCTTTCACTTTCAGCCAGGAAAGTAAGCAGGGCCTGAGCCAAAATGGCTATGGACCATTTGCTTTGGATCCTGATTGTTCTAGAAAGTCTTCTAGAGGTCCATCTGTGCCTCCATGCCAAGCAGAAATGGCCCTCAGAGAATGAGGCAGGGGTTAGCAAAGATGCAGAGCAAGCCCTGGTCTGGGAGGAGAAGGCCTGGCTTCCAAGTCACATTCTGCCACTGGCTCATGATATAGCCATTGCCAGATCCACACTCTATCTGGACTTCAGTATGCCTGTCATTTAGTTAGGGGCTTGACCTGGATCATCTCTAAGGCCAGTTCTAGCTCTGATATTCTCCAAAGTGATAACCTCGAGAGTTGCAGAAAGTCCTGATCACTTAGGCCCCAACCCTGGGCTCAACAGGCAGTGAAGGTGGCTCAGCACCCACCACCTACTGGACCACTGGTTGCACCTCTCTGGGGAAAATGCTGTGCACATGCACAAGCAGGACTGATGGCTTTGTTCTAGCCAAACTGAGTCCAAAGCAGATGCTCTAGTGTGAGTTTGGGGCCTAGAATTTTGAAACTGTCAAAGAAAACAAGGTTACCTTATGCATGCATGATTGTCCAATTTTCTTTCTGAAAATCAAAGCTTTCTTTTTTTATTGTACTTTAGGTTCTGGGGTACATGTGCAGATCATGCAGGATTGTTGCATAGGTACACACATGGCAAGGTGGTTTGCTGCCTCCATCCCCCTGTCACCTACATCTGACATTTCTCCTTATGTTATTCTTCCCCAACCTCCCCACCACCCTGCTGTCCCTCCCTTGCCCCCACCACAACAGACCTGAGTGTATGATGCTCCCTTCCCTGTGTCCATGTGTTCTCATTGTTCATCACCTGCCTATGAGTGAGAACATGCAGTGTTTGATGTTCTGTTCTTGTGTCAGTTTGCTGAGAATGATGGTCTCCAGGTTCATCCATGTCCCTACAAAGGACACAAACTCATCGTTTTTGATTGCTGCATAATATTCCATGGTGTATATGTTACACACATTTTCTGTCCAATCTATCATCGATAAGCATTTGAGTTGGTTTCAGGTCTTTGCTATTGTAAACAGTGCCACAATGAACATATATGTGCATGTGTCTTTATAATAGAATGATTTATAATCCTTTGGGTATATACCCAGTAATGGGATTGCTGGGTCAAATGGAATTTCTATTTCTAGGTCCTTGAGGAAGGACCACACTGTCTTCCACAATGGTTGAACTAATTTACACTCCCACCAGTAGTGTAAAAGTGTTCCTACATCCTCTCCAGCATCTGTTGTCTCCATATGTTTTAATGATTCCCATTCTAACTGGTGTGAGGTGCTTTCTCAATGTGGTTTTGATTTGCATTTCTCTAATGACCAGTGATGATGAACATTTTTTCATATTTTTGTGGGCCTCATATATGTCTTCTTTTGAAAAGTGTCTGTTCATATCCTTCACCCACTTCTGGATGGGTTTGTTTGTTTTTGTCTTGTAAATCTGTTTTAGTTCTTTGTAGATTCTGGATATTGGCCCTTTGTCAGATGGGTAGATAGCAAAAATTTTTTTCCATTCTGTTGGTTGCGGGTTCACTCTAATGACTGTTTCTTTTGCCGTGCAGAAGCTGTGGAGTTTAATTAGGTCCCATTTGTCTATTTTGGCTTTTGTTGCCATTGCTTTTGGTGTTTTAGTCATGAAGTCCTTGCCTATGCCTATGTCCTGAATGGTTTTGCCTAGGTTTTCTTCTAGGGTTTTTATGGTGTTAGGTCTTTTGTTTAAGTCTTTAATGCAACTGGAGTTAATTTTAGGGTAAGGTGTCAGGAAGGGGTCCAGTTTCTGCTTTCTGCACATGGCTAGCCAGTTTCCCCAACACCGTTTATTAAACAGGGAATCCTTTCCCTATTGTTTGTTTTTGTCAGGTTTGTCAAAGATCAGATGCTTGTAGATTTGTGGCATTGCCTTCGAGGCCTCTGTTCTGTTCCATTGGGCTATAGCTCTGTTTTGATACCAATACCATGTTGTTTTGATTACTATAGCCTTGTAGTATACTTTGAAATCAGGTAGCATGGTGCCTCCAGCTTTGTTCTTTTTGCTTAGGATTGTTTTGGCTATGCGGCCTCTCTTTTGGTTCCATATAAAGTTTAAGGTGGTTTTTTCCAGTTCTGTGAAGAAGGTCATTGGTAGCTTGATGGGGATGGCATTGAATCTATAAATTACTTTGGGCAGTATGGCCATTTTCATGATACTGATTCTTCCTAACCATGAGCATGGAATGTTTCTCCATCTGTTTGTGTCCTCTCTTATTTCCTTGAGCGGTGGTTTGTAGTTCTTCTTGAAGAGGTCCTTTACGTTCCTTGTAAGTTGTATTCCTAGGTATTTTATTCTCTTTGTAGCAATTGTGAATGGGAGTTTGCTCATGATATGGCTCTCTGTTAGTCTGTTATTGGTGTATAGAAATGCTTGTGATTTCTGCACATTGATTTTGTATCCTGAGACTTTGCTGAAGTTGCTTATCAGTTTCAGGAGATTTTTTTCTGGTTAAATTTGTATTTATTGTAGACTCATGGGGTACATGTGCAGGTTTGTTACAGGGTATACTGCATGATGCTGACGTTTGGGCTTCAACTGACTCTGCCATCTAGGTAGTAAACATTGTAGCCAATAGAAGTTTTTCAGCTCTTGCTCCTTTCCCTCCTTCCCTCCTTTTGGAGTACCTAGTGTTTATTGTTTCCAACTTTATGTCCCCATGAACCCAATATTTAGCTCCCTACCCAAGATTTAGCTCCCAGTTATTTTTTTCTTGCATTTTAGGTTTTGGGGTACATGTGAAGAACATGCAAGATTGTTGCATAGGTACACACGTGGCAGTGTGATTTGCTGCCTTCCTCCCCTTCACCTATATCTAGCATTTCTCCCCATGCTGTCTCTCTCCAACTCCCCACCCCCCGCTGTCCCTCCCCTATTTCCCACCAACAAATCCCAGTGTGTACTGCTCCCCTCCCTGTGTCCATGTGTTCCCATTGTTCAACACCCGCCTATGAGTGAGAACATGTGGTGTTTGATTTTCTGTTCTTGTGTCAGTTTGCTGAGAATGATGTTCTCCAGGTTCATCCATGTCCCTACAAAAGACACTAACTCATTGTTTTTGATTGCTGCATAATATTCCATGGTGTATATGTGCCACATTTTCCCTGTCCAGTCTATCATCGATGGGCATTTGGATTGGTTCCAGGTCTTTGCTATTGTAAACAGTGCTGCAATGAACATTCATGTGCATGTGTCCTTATAGTAGAAGGATTTATAATCCTTTGGATATATACCCAGTAATGGGATTGATGGGTCAAATGGAATTTCTATTTCTAGGTCCTTGAGGAATCGCCACACTGTCTTCCACAATGGTTGAACTAATTTACACTCTCACCAACAGTGTAGAACTGTTTCTATTTCTCCACATCCTCTCCAGCATCTGTTGTCTCCAGATTTTTTAATGATCGCCATTCTAACTGGCGTGAGATGGTATCTCAATGTAGTTTTCATTTGCATTTCTCTAATGACCAGTGATGATGAGCATTTTTTCATATGTTTGTTGGCCTCATGTATGTCTTCTTTTGTAAAGGGTCTGTTCATATCCTTCACCCACTTTTGAATGGGCTTGTTTTTTTCTTGTAAATGGGCTGAGATAATAGGGTCTTGTAAATATACAGTCATGTTGTCTGCATATAGAGACAATTTGACTTCCTCCTTTCCTAATGGAATACCTTTATTTATTTTTTTCTTGCCTGATTGCTCTGGCTAGAACTTCCAGTACTATACTGAATAGGAGTGGTGAGCGAGGGCATCCTTGTCTAGTGCCAGATTTCAAAGGAAATACTTCCAGTTTTTGCCCATTCAGTAAGCTATTGGCTGTCGGTTTGTTGTGAATAGATTTTATTGTTTTAAGATATGTTCCTTCGATATCTAGTTTATTGAGAGTTTTTAGCATAAAGGGCTGTTGAATTTTGTTGAAGGCCTTCTCTGCATCTATTGAAATAAGCTTTCTTATTTTAAAAAAAGTTTGGGGTACTCTCATGAGGACTTTAATGCAGATCAACATGTGGAATTTAGAAATGATTTTTTGGAGCTTATTTTCAAAAGATGCTTGCAGCCAATCCCAAGTGTTATATAATTCAGGCCTCTCTGAACCACTTTCAGATAAAAGTTAGAAACTCCAGAGAAGCCAAGTCTTTAAGGAAAGTGCTAACCCAGGCTTAACTTGAAGAGCATGCACTGTTCAATCCTCATGGTCTGGGAAGTAGGCAGAAAAAAGTGATGCATGTCTTCTTGTCATAGATGACAAAACAAGGCTCAAAAGGTCAAGTCACATGCCAAAGTCAGAGAGTGAGTATGAGCGCTCACTTCATGCCCACATTGTGAGGCTCACACCACCCACCAATGTCGCCCTGTTGTCCCAGAAGCATGGGATGTTGTGGGATCAATCTTGCTTAGCACCTACTCATGTGCAATCCAGAAATAAAGGGTGAGCCCTTGGTCAGTGGGAGATGGGAACCTGTGGCTACATTCTTCTTTTCCTTCCGGACACATGCCTTGAGGCTAAGTTTTTGTAGGGTCAAGCAGTCAGTCACAAATAGCAGCCACCAGCTCGGCAGTGCATCTCATATGGGTCCTCCCTCCATTCTGGCATCACTGCCCTTTTCCTTCACTCTCGACCCCTATGGCATCCTGCTGCCTGGTAAAATCTTAGTCGCTATAAGACTCCGCTTTTAGGGGAAACCAGACTAAGGCTTCCTGGCATCAGACACAAAGCCTGGAATGTGGTAGGTGCTCACTAAATGCCAGGGAAAGATAAGGTATACCAAAAAGATGACCTTCCAGAAATGTCACCCTGGAGTCCCCATGCATGCGTGGCTCAGGGGTCAGCCAGAGATGTGGGCAGTGTCTATACAGAGGATTTAGGGCTCCTCCCTGCCTCTTCCTCTGTAGGATTCCCCTTTACTTTGTAGCAGCTGAGATTGCCCTGAAGGCAGTCCTCTTGTTCAGACCAGAAAGACTGTGGGTTTGCCTTAGGGTAACCCTGCAAGATGCAGAGTGGGGCCGCCCCAGGCTAGAAGCTGTGCAAGCTCATCTGGGGCTGTTTTCTTCCCCTAAGCATTGACTTTCTTCCAGAATCTGCCTGCTTTGGGTAGCTCTCCAGTGTCTTCAGGTGTGTGTTTTGGTTTGGAATGTTTAGTTGTCATCCGCAGGAGGTTTCATCCCAAAGGAGCTTACTCAGCATTGCCAGGAGTGGAAGCTCCCCAGGGTGAATTGGATCCTATCCTCTCTGGGCCCAGGCCCAAGGCAAGATGCAAGAAAGTTCCCCTGAGGAAGACACAACCTTGAGAGGCTCTGTGCCAGGGACTCTGACACAGTGGCCTGGGCACCTCTCCACCTGATTGGCTGGCCCACAACTGACAATATCAGTTATACCCTGAATTTCCTCAGACAGGGCCAGGAAGTCAAGCACCCCTGGCTTCTGGGTCGCTTCCTGGTGAGTCGTTATGGCCAGATGCTGTGGGACCACAGGCTACTGACCACTGGTTCCCTGTTTCTCTTCGGTGTGGAGAGCACTCTTGGGCTCCTGCTAAGTGACATCAGCTCGCCTTCCCTTGGGAATGATTCCTGTGTTCAGCATCTGTCCTGATCAACTTCCAGAAATCCTCCTGTGGATCCTCCCTCAGGGGCGTCTACCATTCTTGGGAGGGTGTTTCTCTTTTCTGAGGTCCTTAACTTCTCAAAAAGCTGGGCATGGGCGCTGGCAGTTGGGACCTGCCTCCCTGGCCTTTGGCATTGCGGGTACAGAGGGAGGCCAGGTTCATGGGGCTGAGACAAGGCCCAAGGACTTCCCTGCACCAGCTGGGGAGAACTTGGGGTGAGGCTAAGGTAGATCCTGGGCAGGCAACGGGTCAGACACACTCTCAAGAGGAAGGCACAGGACAGGCCAGTGCTGAAGGGCAGCAGGAATATGGGGCTGTGTATCAGTTTCCTGTGGCTGCTGTCATGAATTACCATAAACTTGGTGGCTCAACAAAACAGACATTTATTCTCTTACAGTTCTGGAGGTCAGGAAGTCTAAAGTCAGGGTGCCAAGAGCAGGTGGTTCCTTCTGCAGGCTAGGGGAGAATCTGCCTCCTTGCCTTTTCCAGCCTCTAGAGGCCACTTCACTTCTTGGCTCATGGCCCCTTCCTCCGTCTTCAAAGCCAGAAGCACAGTGTCTTCAAATCTCTCGTTCTCTTTCTGAATCTGACTCTCCTGCCTTCCTCTTTCTCTTATAAGGACCCTTGTGAATAACCAGATAATTCAGGATAGTGTCCCCATTTCAGGATCCCTAATTTAGTCATATCTGCAAAGTCCCTTTTGCCATATAAGGCGGCATTTGCAGATCCCAGGGAGTGAAGTCACGGCTATTTTTGGAAGAAAGGGGCATCCTATTCAGCCTATCCCAGTCTGGGAGAGGCTGGGGCCATAGACCAGGTAGGCCTCTATCTTGGTCAGCTCAGGCTGTGTAACAAATACCATAGACCAGGAGATTAAACAACAGACGTTTTTTTTCTCAGTTCTGGAGGTGAAAAGCCCCAGATTAAGGTATCAACATGATCAGTCCCTAGTGAGGGTGCTCTTCCTGGATTAGAGGGCTGCCTTCTCACTGTGTCCTAACACAGGGAGAGGGAGAGGGAGAGGGGGAGGGAGAGGGGGAGGGGGAGGGGGAGGGAGAGGGAGAGAGAGGACGCTCTGGTGTTTCTTCTTATAGAGGCACTAATCCCATCATGAGGGTCACACCCTCAGAACCTCAGATAAACCTAATTACTTCCTAAGGGAGGGCCGTATCTCCAGACACCATCATAGCAGGGCTTAGGGCTTCAACATATGAATTTTGACACAATTTAATCCATAGCTGCCCCTAGGCACACCTTAGGGAGGCCTAGTAGGGCAGGAGCAAGAAATGGGCTTATTGCAACAGATGAGTAAACCGAGGCAGGCAGCAGTTCATGGCAGACAGCATACCAGGATCTGGATATGGTCAGTAGGCAATGCCTGGGCCAAGACGGAATGAGCTGGCTACGCTTTAGAGATGGCTCCGGGCCATATGGGGGACTGACAAGTTCCTGGGGCTGGGCCTGCAGGTCAGGAGTTGGGAAGGGACAGAAGCAAGAGCTGGAAGCTGGCAGGGCCTGATTCTACGCCTCCTCTTCATTTGGAGAGAGCTGCAGCTGAAGCTAATTAGGGTGTAATTAGATTTGAGAGATTACTGTGTTCCTCACTCAAGTCCATTTTGCTGTCACTATTGAGTACCTGTTGCATTCCAAGCCCGGAGCTGACCTGAGGAATGCAGCGAGGGACCAGGCTTGGCCTCCGCTCTCCAAGCTTGCAGGAGGGTCAACAGCAACACACGCGCATGCAACAACTGAACAACCATGCAGGGGTCATTTGTTAGAGGCCACAACAAATTAAAACAGGTTCTAAAGCAACCAGGAAAGGCTTCCGAGACCAACAGCCCCCAAACCTGGCCCAAAAAGACAGGAAGGATTTGACGTGGCGAAGCAGAAGGCATCGCGTGTAGAGGACAACAGGCACAAGCGCCCAGATGTGGGATGCATGTGGCACTGTCCAGAAGACTTTGACCAGCCAGTGTGGCCGATGTGGACGATTAGGGATCTACAAATCAAGGGCAGCCAGACTCTCACTGAGGCAGGCAAGCTGGCTCCCAAAGGGTTTTTGGTTCCCCTCCAAGGACTCTGGATGCCATCCTTCACTCATTCTCTGTACTGGGTACCCTGAGTGGCTGCAGGCACAGCTGATGGTCAGCAGATCCAGCCAGTGCCCAGTTTGAATAATCAGTGCCCAGGTCACCACTCCAGATCGAAGTGGCCTCATCCACTCACAGATACGGTCATTTTGTAGGTGGTCTATGACTTATCAAAGGCTAGCTAGGAGCACTTTTCAGTGAAGAATGATAGAGGCTTTTGAGCAAAGAGATAAGGCTGCTTTTGGCCTCGAAGTACCTGAGTCTGCTGGCATTGGAGAGGGGTCAGGAAACCTGACAGGAGGGCCTTCTGTTGATCCAGGGTGAGGAATGGGAGTGAAGGTCCAGAGTCGCTCTTTTGGAAAGCAAGGGAAAGACAAAGCCACAGAACCTTCTTCATCATCTGCATGATGTGGCGGACAGTCCTACAGGAGACAGCCTCTGTCCACATAGGCCAAGGTCAATGCCATCTAGATCCAAAGAGTTGCACAGCTTCCTGTGCTGTGTGGACTGTTTTTGCCTCCAGTTCTGGGATATAGATATGATGCTTTGGGGACAGCACTCAGAATTGTCCTGTCTCGTCTGCTGCTATACCACATTGCAGCACTATGTTGCATTTTCTCTTGCTTTTAAGGTCTTAATGTCCATTAATAAACCCATGTTGTTTTTAACCCCAGGTCCACTGTCACTTCAAGCTGGACAGTCACTAATGTGTTTCCTTCCATCACTGACTGTTGGAAGTCCATTGATACCACATCTCCTCCCAGCCCCAGCAGCTACCAACCAGCCCGTGGCAGTGTCTTGCTGGAGTCTCAGTGCGTAAAGGAGATGCAAGGGTGTAGGCCCATCCTGGAAGCTGGAAGCAGGGAAGGTGAACTCAGGGCCTCTCCTTGCATGGTAGCCTGGGGTGGGGCTACTGAATGATCCCAAAGGTGTGTCATGGATTGAATGGTAGCCCCCTAAAATATATCCATGTCCTAATTCTCAGAACTTGTGAATATTGCCTTATATTGCAAAAATGTGTGATTAAACCAATGATTTGAGATGAAGAGATTATTCTGGATTATCTGGGTGGGTTCCAAAGGTAAGCAGGTATTGTTATGAGACAGACATAAAGGAGGCCACGTGAGGATGGAGGGAGAGGCTAGAGCAATGCAGCCACAAGGTAAGGACCACCTAGGGCCACCAGAGGCTGGAGGAGACAGGAAAGCACTCTCCTAGAGCCTTCAGAAGGAGCACAGCCCCACAACACTTTGACCTCAGATTTCTAGCCTCTGTATCTGTGAGAGAATGAATTTCTGGTGTTCTAAGCCACCTGATCTGTGGTACTTTGTTACAGCAACTGCAATAAACGAATAAAAGGTGGGAAGTTGTTCCAAGAGGATACAAATATGGCCTCAGCCCCAGCACAAAGTTCCCTGGACAAGACCCCACCTTAGCCCAATTCTGACCAAAAAGCTTTGATCCCAGACAACTAGATTTATTTTTCTCCTATAGGAACAACATAATGGCAGTCGGTGAGTCAACATTGCTCTGTAGATATACTGCAATGCATGCAGTCCTGAAAGAGCTGGAGCACTGCCTACCTTCAGAGGAGTTAGCAGGTCTGCACTTTGGGTTCAGGACTCATATGATTATTTAGGGAAACGGTGCCTTACCCTAAAGGAGGAGCGAGAAGACCGTGAGTGTGAACTGTGAGTGACATAGAGGTGAGAGTAGCAGCCCGGGAATCTGGGCCAGACAGAAAAAAGTTATAGGAAGTAATGTGAGAGCGAAAGTGAAGTGTCCCAGAATGTGGCAGTGGAAGTGGGCTTGGAAACAAGGAGTCAGCAGAGATCTGTGGCAGCCAGACACACCATGGTGTGCATTCATAGAGGTAGAATCCCCAGGATGAAGGAGGTGAGAGTTCTGCTACCCCTCCATCCCTGTAAGACTCAGTTCTCTCTGGGTTCTACGCTGTAATAGGCCTGGGGATAAACAACAGTCTTCTGCGGGGACAGGCCCCGATGGGAAGGGGACCCCAAGCCCACAGCGTCTGAGGCAGGTGTGGAGCCTTAAGCAATGTCTTCAGCTCTCCAGAGGGCTGGTCTTTCTTAAGCAATGGCGTTTGTTTTCAAATGAGTAGCAGTGCCCTTTCCATCTCCTCCTGGCTGCCATGGTGCTGGTGTGGTGGCAGCCGTGGAGACAGTGGTGTAGGTGAAACAATGTGTTGACGAGATCACGGTTGGGTCAGTGGGGAGAGCTAGTGCCAGCCAGCCTGTCTTTTCTCCTGATGTTTGGGCTGGTCAGTACTAGAAAGATGACAGCCTACCAAATGGGATACTGGCCTTGGAATGGCTGGCTAAGGAACATAGACACTTTGAAGCCTACACACAGGAGCCAGCTTCTGTGTATTTGGTGTTACTGCTGATGGTATTGAAGTGTGCTCTTTTGGCTAGTGAGAGACTGTGTGTGACAGAGCAGCAACCAGCTAGAAGGTGAATTATCTGGTGGGGAGAGGGCTGAGCAGGGGAGCCAGGCAGAAAGGTCATCAGGCAGAAGTCTGAAGACTGACAGTGAGTGGGCCTGGTCCTGCCCACAGGAAGCTAGGCCAGACCAGCGTCCAGAAGAGCCTCAGGCCTTGAGACTCAGGGGGACAAAACATATAAAGCCATTTTCCCGTACTGAGCCCTGGTGATAGGGAAGCCACAGGCAGTGGGAGAGTTCCTGGGTAGAGGAGCTTGTAAGATAAAGAGAAGATGGCCAGGCACAGTAGCTAACACCTATTATCCCAGCACTTTGGGAGACCGAGGCAGGCAGATCACGAGGTCAGGAATTTCAGGCTAGCCTGACCAACATGGGGAAACCTTGTCTCTACTAAAAATACAAAAATTAGCTGGGCATGGTCGTGAGTGCCTGTAATTCCAGCTACTCAGGAGGCTGAGGCAGGAGAATTGCTTGAACCTGGGAGGCGGAGGTTGCAGTGAGTTGAGATCATACCACTGTACTCCAGCCTGGGTGACAGAGTGAAACTCTGTCTCAAAAAAAAAAGGCAGGAAGCCAAATCTCTTGGAAAGAACAAGCGTGCAGGCTACGTCCCCGCCTACCCCAAGAGGCAGGCGACTTGAGTTGGTCTCATCCAGCCATTGCCTCGTTGTGGACCCTCAGTGAGGCCTTTTCTCTCTCTAGTCCTCAGTTTTCCCATCAGCAAGAGGCCTGATGCAGACCATTGTCATGGGCAGTGACAAGGCACTGGCTCCCAGATCGCCCCTCCTTTTGCAGAGAAGGGTACTCACATCAGTCCCCCATGTCAGTTTGCTAGGGCTGCTATAGCCAAGTACTGTAAACTGGTGAGCTTAAAACAACACATTATTCTCACACCATTCTGGAGGCTAGGAGTCCAAAATCAGTATCACTGGGCTGATCAATATCAGCAGAGCCCCACCCCTTCTGGGGGCTCCAGGGGAGATTCTGTTCTTTGCCTCTTCCTGTGTCTGGTGGCTATTGACATTCCTTGGATTATGACTTCATCATTTGAATCTCTGCTTTCGTGGACACAGGGCCTTCTCCTCTGTGTGTCTGTGGCAAGTCTCCCTCTGCCTCTCTCTTAGGACACTTGTGATTGTATTTAGGGCCCACCTGAGTAATTCAGGTTACCCTTCTCCTCTCATGATTCTTAATCACATCTACAAAGTCCTTTTTTTTTTGCCCTATAAGGTGACATTCACAGGTTCCACGGTTCACAATGTGGATATCTTTTGGAGGACATTTTTTGGGCCTTTATTGGTATTTCTCTAGCCCTTCTATATTGACTGCAATGTTTTCACAGGATTTACTTGTTCTCAGCTGTTGAAAGTAAGTGGAAAAACACCCAGAACGCCCTCACCATATCCAGCACTTTGCCATGTGCTGGTATATTAAAACAAAAATCCCCTGTGGCCCACTTCAGACCTCACCCAGTGGAACCCAGCTCACTGCATGTGTCACTCAAACCTGAAGGCCTCAAAACATTCCTTCTAGCATTTGGCAAGCTTAAGTGTGTCTGCATGTGCACACATTTGTGTGTGCATACTTGTGTGTATGTGTGTGAGTGTATGGGTGGGGTAGGGAGCAGAGACATTTTGAGAACCCTGAGGTTCTGTACATCAACCCACCTCCTGATCCTCAAGGCGCCCTTCACATCCTAGATTTTGAAGCCAACCAATGCCACATCACATGGCTGAAACACTGACAATCTGCTGTAAAGAGCTGCATCAAAGGGAATGAATGAGCCATATGTGTGTTACCAAGGACAGGAGACCAAGAAAGAGGTTGGAAATTATCCAGCAGGTTCAAGGGTAAAAGATAATTGCCAGAAAGGAAACTATTAAAAGCCTAAGAACCCAACTCCGTTCTGTGCCCCACACCCAACAGTTAGGGAGAAAGTGCTCAGGAAGATGAGGTTTACACTGCTGCAGTCTCACATCTGAAGAGCAACATCCAGTCTCCTGACCCTGACAAAAGGCTGCAGCGGGTAGCTAAGATCCCCATGATAGTTAATTACATGTATCTATCATTCCATGCTATATGTCCATGTGTACACATTATTTACTCTGGGGCAGGGGTGGATGATGAGAAATTACTTAATGGGTGCAATGTACATTATTCAAGTGATAGATAGACTAAAAACCCTGACTTCACTCCACAATTTATGCATGTAAGAAAATTACACTCTTACGTCAAACATTTATACAAGTTTAGAAAATTATATGTGTCAACTTGGCTAGGCTGTGGCACTCAGTAAGATTTGGTCAAACAGTCTAGATGCCATTAACCTTTACAGTCAGTTGATTGAAGTAAAGATGATTAGTAATCCTTGATAATGTGAGTGGGACTCATCCAATCCGTTGAAGACCTTAGAGCAAAGGCTGAGGTTTCCAAAAGACTTTCAGCCTCCAGACTGCAATGCATAAACCCTGCCTGAGTTTCCAGCATTTGGATCCAAGCCTGCAACATCAAATCTTGCCTGAATCTCCAGCCAGCCTGCCTGCCTGCCGTAAAGATTTCAGACATGCCAGCTCCCACAATCACATGATAGACACAGAGAAAGAGAGAGATAGACACAGAGAAAGAGAGAGATAGACAGTTAGATAGAGAATCTCGTACTGGCTCTGTTTCTCTGAATAATCCCAACTAATGCAATGCCTGGGTGGTCCTATAAGGCTTCTATGTGAGTTCTGAGGAGGGAATGGGTAGGCCCTGAACACAACCTGCAGTCCATGCTGTGCGAAAAGAAGGGGACATGACTGCCACAGACATGTGCCTTCCCAGCCCTTTTCCCGCTCAGCCCCCTATGCAGCCCACCTGCTCCCTGATTCAGCCCTGCCTTTGAGTGCATCTGTCCTGTCCACCCACCCCTCTCCCCACATATGCTCCTCCACAGCAGGCTCCAAAGCTCTCCCGGGGGTGGGGGTGGGACAGCCCTGGAGAGGTCACCCTCCCAGGGGCTCACTGCCAAGAGCTGGAGTTCAAGAGGAGGACAGAGGAGCCCTCGCATTCACTGACAGTCATTGCCTTACTCAGTATGCACATTAACCCTGTAAGATAGGGACCATTAATTACACCCCATTTTTTTAGATGAGGAATGTTGGGTCCAGAGAGGGCATATGGCTTGCCTGATGTAACACAGCTAGCATGGGAGTAGCTAAGAGCCAGCCAAATGCCTATCTGTGTGACTCTAGAGCCTGTGTTCTTTCTGTCATGTCTGCCACCCAGGATTAGTATTCTCTATAGACACAGTTTAACAATAAGGCTATCCAGAAATGTGCTCTGCCTCCTGTGGCCATGCAGGGGCTCAAGCTCAGACATGAGAGGTGTAACTCAGCAGCAATGGTTACCTACGTGCAGCTGAAGGATACAGACATGGGAGCATGAGGCTCTCAAAACACAGAAAGCCCTTCAGAAGCGGATTCTGCTCACAGGAATGACAGACTGCCATGGCTCATCTGACCAAGTTGGGGGAGTCTAAATAGAACTGAGCATCTAAGAATGAGAGAGACTTTCTTCCAATGACAGTGTTGCCATTGAACTGGATTTCAATAGGGGTGGCGTGGAGACCAGGACAAGCTCTTTGGGGGAAGAAAAGCCTGAATTCAGCTCCAGCCAGGATGGCAGCCATGCTGGAGTAAAATTCAAGAGACTCAGAGAGGTCTCACCCCCATGGCTCCAGCCTTCTGTGCAGGAAAGAACACAGAGGCCTTGCCTAGGAAGGAAAGGGGAGTGCTTGTGAAGCTGGCCCTGTGGCCTCAGGGAGAGCATACAGACACCTGGCAAGCATCTGAGCTCCTGGGCTGGTGAATGGAGCCACAGACTGTTGAAGGTATTTCTTCCAAAGGTATTTCTTCCAAAAAAATCTTTGCTATAGCAGCCTGGCATTTCAGCTTCCAAAAGCATTTCAGCTCTGAATCCGAATCAATGACAGAGCAAGTGAGATATACTGGATGAAGGGCAAAAGCTGCCAGGCAGTGATGCAGTGAGCTTGATTATGGGGAAATGCAGATGGATAGGCTGAGGGGTTCCAGGCGTATTCATGGGTCCCCTCAGCCCTTCATTTGTGTATCTATCTACTCATTCTTCCATCTATCCTCCATTTTGGCCCTCCTCCCAAGCCTGCCTGAGACCTGGTACTGGCTTGTGCCCTGGGCTAGGCTATTTTATGGGAGGAACAGAGAGGTATCCCACATCAACCCTGACTTCAGGGCAGAGCACTCGCTCAGTGCACCCCTGTCCTGAGCTGGCCCCCTCCATGCCAGCAATGCCCAACTGCTCACAGCTCCATCATGCCTCTGCTTGGAAACCATTCTTTACCTTGTCCCCCGGGAGAACTAGCAACAGCCGCTGTGTGGTAGGCTGGAAAATATTTCTCAAAAGATGTCAGCCCCTAATCCCCAGAACCTGTGAACATTACCTTATATGGCAGAAAATGTGATTAATTTTAGGATCTTGGGATGAGAAGATTATCCTGGATTATTTAGATGGTCCATAAATTTAATCACAAGTGTCCTTATAAAAGGGAGAATAGACAGAGACAGAGATTGGAGTGATGCAAGCACAAAGCCAGGTGTCTTGGTCAGTTCAGGCTGCTATAACAAAATGCCATAGATTGGGCAGTTTATAAACAACAGAAATTGATTTGTCACAGTTCTGGAGGCTGGAAGTCCAACATCAAGGTGCCAGCATGGGTGGGTTCTGGTGACAGCCCTCTTCTGGGTTGCAAACAGCTGACTTTTCCAGTATCTTCACACTGCAGAAAGACATCAAAGAGCTCTGTCATGTTCATTTCACAGGGGCACTAATGCCATTCAAGAGGGCTCCACCCTCATGACATAATTACATCCTAAAGGCCCCACCTCCTAATGCCATCACATTGGGGGTTAGGATTTCAACATAGGAATTTTAGGGGGACGCAAGCATTCAGTCATTGCACCAAGGAATGCCAGAAGCCACCAGAAGCTGGAAAGAGCAAGGAATGGATTCTCCCCTGGAGCCTCCAGAGAGAGCTTGGCCCTGCCAACACCTTGATTTCAGTGCAGTGATTTTGTACTTCTGGCCTCCAGAACAGTGAGGCAATAAACTTCTGTTATTTTAAGGCACCAAGTTTGTGGTAATTTGTTACAGATAACATATATCCCAGCAGGTTGATTGTTAAGGTTCAAGAAGACACTTTATTTAGATGCAGGCTCTAGCATGTAGTATATGTTCAATGAATTGTAACTTAACTGAGCATAAACAGAAGATGCTAGGCCAAAGGTTACATATCAGGAGTCCAGTCAGTAATTGCAGACTTTCACTGCAGTGCACTATGATTGTGTCTGTGAATAGCCACCGCACTCCAGGCAACATAGTTGAGACCCTGTCTCTAAAAATAAAAATAAATTAAAAGTAAAGAATTGCAAACTTACCAGCGTCCCTGGGCCTAGTTGAATACAAACACTTGCTTTTCTCTGAAGAGAATTAAAAACATAAAGTTGATTTGACTCATAGGTAGAAGACTCTCTTCTTACTAAGTACAGCTTCTGCCACTGGGCCTAAAAAGGCCACAGGGCTCAGATAGTAATAGTTGCATAGTTGGATCACATGAAATGTCTTTTGGAGGAGCCTATCCCAGGAACAGCTGAAATGGAGCTGATGCATCTACCCTCCCCTCAGGCTTCCCGTCACACAAGCTCCCAGAGGAAGAGGTTCCATAAACCCATAATCCAGTAGGCCTGACCAGTTTATGCCAGCCTGCCAGGTGGCATGTCCAGTCTCCCATACTACCCCACAAGCCTGGAAAGCTCCCAACACAGCATCTCCTTAGCTCTGTTTGTAGAATCCTGGTCCTGGTAGGTGGGGTTCAGGTCAGGTGAACGAACCAGAGGAGTTTGACTCACCTTGGTCAGCAGGAAAAATATTCCTGCCTGTCCCTCTCAAGAGAAGCCCAGTGGCCACTCAGTGAAGACAGCCCCTTTCCTAGTCTCTGCAGTGCCCACCATGACAAAGCTACCATGGAAATGCAATAGGCTCCATCACCGAATGGTCATTCTATGATGCTGTAAAATAGTTTCTCTCCTGCCTGGTCATGGAGGAAAACAACACCAGAGAACTGCTTCATGTGTGTGTGCCTGTTTGTGTGTGTGGCCAAGTGCACCAAATGACTGGAGTTATTGGATGCTACCAAGAGCCTCACCGTGGAAGAGTGAGTTGAATCCTCTTCCTCCAGTCTCCTGAGCAGCTCCCAGCTCAAATTAAGTAGCAGCTTATTATGAATCTTATCTGATAGCAATATTTTTATTTAGCAGCACATATATAAGCTCAACCTGGTATAAAAAAGATTGAACACAAGATATGTCTGCTCAGCTGCTGTCTGGGGCTCTATAATGGAAGACTTGTAATTAACATGAAGTCACCAGCTTGGTCCCACTCAAAGGGCAGGAAGGGGGGCAGTTGCTAAAGCCCTATGAACAAGAAGATTTCCTAAACACTGGGGAGAAGGCAGCAAAAGACCCTACCATTGCCCATGGACCCTGCTGCTATGCCCGTGATGCCCTTGTTGGCTAATGCCAAGCCTTAGACCATCCATCACTTGGTGTTTCTGGAATTAGGGGGTGGGACAGGTGTCAAAACGCCCCAAGGTCAGATGGGCTGGTTAGAGTGGGTTCCCTCTTCATTTTTGCTTTCTAAGTGCACCTGGTTCTTGGCTTCCTGCACACAAGCAAGAGTTGACACTCTCTAGTGAGTTCCAGCCCCCACCTATATCCCACCCAAAATTGAGCCAAGGATAGGAGGAAAGCAGGAAGGAAGTTCTGCCTCACTTCTGTGTCAGGCACTGAGCTCAATGCTGGTGTCTAGGAACTGAGTCAAGTATAGTTTCCTCCATCAGCCCCCGAGGGGCTTCTCAATCATAGGAAAGCCAGATACACAAATGTTTAGGAGCTACAGAACTTTCAACAAGCCTGTTTTCCTTTCTAGGCCTCAGTGTCCTCATCTGTGAACTGGGGATAATAATACTAACAGAAGATGAGTCGCTAATGAGGTAAAGAATAGGTAAGTGCTTCCAAGGACATAAAGAGGCAGTGAGTGTCACGGTCAGCCCTGCAAATTTCTCACCATGCCCATCAGTGGCCCCTGGAGCAAGAGAAATGTGCAGGCTGGCTGTCACTCATCTGGTCCTTGGAAATGCCTGCAGGGCTTTGGCTTGGCTCTTAACCTGATCTTCTCATGGCCTGCCCATCTATCTTTTCAACTTGTGAACCGAGACCTTATGCCAAGAAATCCAGGTAAGAGACATGCTGGTCACAAAGGTTGGCATGTGAGAGGATCCCATTCCTTGCCCTGAGAGGGTATGGGTGAGCAGAGCCATTGCCTATCATGAAATGCCCATGCATGGAGCAAATCTTGGATTTGAAACCCTACACTTGCTGTCTATCCTGGGTTCACTCTTTGGCACCAATTTCATTCCTTTTTTTTAACACCTCTCCTTTCAACTACCTGATGACCAGCTGATCCCCTCTTGCTATGTCCTGCCAGTGTTTTATTGGGTATCAAAAAAATATGGAACACTTGGAAATGTGTTTCATGTATTGAATAAACTCTGTACCAGGAGTTAAGAGTCCTGGGTTCTAGTCCAGACTCTAGCACTTCAAATCTGTTTGATCTCTCCTGGCTTCAATTGCTTCATCTGAAAAATGGAGGGGACATTAGTACCTGTTTCACAGGGTTGTTATCAGGGTTAAAAGATACAAAGTATAGCTGGAACAAGAGGGAGTAGTCATATTTCTCTCTATTTCTCTCACTAAGTGCAGCTAACCCCCTGGACATGACAAATAAAACAAACATACACAGACTCCGAAAGGTGGAGAGAAGAAGTTAGATAAGCTAGAGACTGTAGGACTGAGTAACAACACAGGAACGTGTTCCCTGGGTTTTCCGTCTACCTCACATATCCCAGATTTGGAGCTGAAGAAACAAGCAACCCAGAAGAAAAAAGCCCCAAAGAAAAGCCTTCTCTCTCTAGCCAAAGGACTAGGAAAGGGGCAGCCTAGCAAGACAGAAAACCTTTACAAAATAACGATTCCAATCCAGCCAACCATCACAAAAAACACCATGGTCCTCACCCCTTCCCTACCAGCAAAGACTGAGTGGAAACCCTATACTTCCAACTTCACCAGGCTAGAACAAGGCACTCCAACCTACCCTTCAGGTGGTATCCAAGAAGACCAATAAAAGAGCTGGAATGTTCATTCTCATCCAGCACTAAGGAGACCAACACCCAGTGTCATGGAGTGGTAAGGCAGTATCCCTCCGCATTTCAGCCAGTGAGGCATCATTGGCAATTTAGTGGGGAACCTGAACTCCACCTCTACCCAGCAGTAACAATATTCCCCAAGCCCCGCCCAGGGTGTCAAAGGAGATTAAGTGGAGAATGTAGACTTCCAACCCCATCTAGCAATAGCAAGGTGGCACTTTCCTTTACCCAGAATGGTATCAGATAAGGCCTGTGGTAACAGGAGCCCTAAACAAAATCCAAAGTCTCACAACATAATACCTCAAATGTCCAAGATATAATCCAAATCACTTGGCATACCAACAAGTAAGAAAACTACAACCTGAGTAAAAAAGACAGTCAGCAGATAACAACACTGAGACAAGTCAGATGTTGAAATTATCTGATGAGCATTGTAAAGCATCTGTCACCAAAATACTTCAGAAATCAATTACAAACGTGCTTGCGACAAATACGAATACAGGCAATCTCAGCAAGTAAATGGGAGATATAAAAAAGAACCCAGTGGAAATTTTAGATCTGAAAAATGCAATAACTGAAATGAACATCTCTCTGGATAGACTCAATAGTACACTGGAGATGACAAAGGGAAAATCAGTGAATTTGAAGGTAGAACGACAGAATTTACTCAAGGTGAAAAACAGAGGAAAATTTACTGGAAAAAGATAAACAGCCTGAGGGATCTGTGAGACTATAATGAAAGATCAATAGTCATGTCATCAGAGTCCCAGGAGTAGAGTGAGCCTGAGAAAGTATTCAGAGAAATAATGACCGTAGTTTTTTCAAATTTGGAAAAAATAGAAACCTCAGGAGGTTAAATAAATCCCAAACAGGATAAATTCAAAGAAATAAATGCCACAACACATCACAGTCAAACTCCTGAAAACTAAAGGCAAAGGAAAAATCATGACTGGAGTTCAGAAGAATGATATCTTCCCTATTGGGAAAAGACAATTTGAATGACAGCAGATTTCTCATCAGAAACCATGGAGGCCAGAAGGAATTTACCCAACAAAGAACTGTCAATCCAGAAACCAATATCCAGAAAAACGATCCTTCTGAAGGAAAGCTAAAAGGCTTTGTTACTCAAAGACCTACCTTAAAAGAGTGGCCAAGGGGAGTTCTCTAAATAGAAGGGGAAGGGAATGATAAAAGAAGGAATCTTGGGACATCGGGAAGAAAGAAAGAATAAAAATATGGATAAATACATTAGACTTTCCTCCTCCTCTTGAGTTTTCTGAATTATGTTGGCAGTTGCAGCAAAACAAACAAACAAAGACTAATAACACTCTCTGATGTGGTTCTTTATGCACATAAAGAAAATAGTTAAGACAATGATAAATGGGGGAGGGTAAAGGGCCATAAACATGTTGTCAATACCAACAACAGACTACCAATTAATTGTGGGTATATAAAGTATACGCTTTTAATTAAAAGAGAGAGAGAGAAAGTCCATGTACCTTTCACATGGTAAGTGTTCCATCAACATCACTTGCAGTCAGTGGTGATACTGTTAATGTCCACAGTAGCTCACTGCTGAGCCCTGGGGAAACTGGGTTAAATCGCTCCCAGTTACTTCCCTTGAATAGATTAGAGTTCAGTGGGAGAAATAGACTCAAAAACAACTGAGTGTGCTCAGAGGCTGAATTGTGTCCCCCTGCAAAAAAATTCATATATTAAAACCCTAACTCCAAGTACTCCAGAATGTATGTGGATAATAAGAGTGGGATCTAATCTAATCTGCCTGGTATGTCTATAAGAAGAGATTAGGACAGTGGGACACACACAGGGAAGACCATGTGAAGACACAGGGAGAAAATGGTCATCTGCTAAGCCAAGGAGAGAGGTTTCAGGAGAAATCAACCCTGCACACACCTTGATCTTGAACTTTCAGCTTCGAGAACTGTGAATACATAAGTTCCTGTGGGTTAAGCCACCCAGACTATGGTATCTGTATGACAGCCTGAGCAGGCTAGTATAAGGGGTGTTTATTGCAGCATTATTCATAAGAGAAAAATATTAGAAACAACCTAACTGGCATATCCATGCAGTGGAGCATTGTGCATCCATTAAAAGGAATGATATGAAAGCATTTTAAATGATGTGGGGCAACATGTATGTTCCAATGGGGGTGGTAGACATATCTGACGCCCCACATCACATTCCCACTGGTTTCAGTCAAAATGCAGTGTACACTTCCATGGGAGCTATGACTCACCTACCACTGACACAATCTCCCCTGGAAATTAGGCCTCCTATCTTTCCATGCTCAGCTCCAGAGCTTTACTCAAAGCTGCGGGAGCCCTCCCAGTTGGCCTATAAACACAATCTGGAAGTGCAGGATTATTAATGGCTCCAGGAGCAACCCTTGACTGAGGCCAATGGATAAATACTCCAGCCTCCCACCCTTCAGAGGGGCAGGCAACTATGGAAAGCTTTCTGGGCACCTCCCAGGAGGCCCTGATGGAATCAAGTTCTGATTGCCCACAGCAGCCCCCTCAGCAGCATACACTAAAATTGATGCTCCCACCTTCCCTGTGTCATGCTTCCCACCCCTTCCTACCTGCTTCCTGCATTCGCCTCCTGTATTAGTCAGGGTTCTCCAAAGAAATAGCACCAATAGACTGTGAAGGAAGAGAGACACGGAGTGAGAGAGACAGAGACAGAGACAGAGACAGAGAGAGATTTTCAGGAATTGGTTCATGTGATTACAAGGCTGACAGGTTGGGGGCTCAGGGAAAAGAGACTTTGCTGCAGATGAAGTCTGAAGGCCATCTGCTGGCAGAATTCTCTCTTGCTCAGGAAAGCTCAGTTTTTTGTTCTATTCAGACCTTCAACTGATTGGATGAGGCCCACCTACATGATGGAACGCAACCTGCTTTGCTCAAAGCCCCCTTATTTAAATGCTAATCTCATTAAAAAATACCCTCACAGAAACATCCAGAGTCATGTTTGACCAAATATCTGAGCACCATGGCCCAGCCAAGTTGACAAATAAAATGAACTATCATATCTCCAAGATAAAATACCTGCCCCAAATTATTGTCTTGGGCTCTGCTTCCAGGACACCCAAAGACATGATACATGAAAAAATGAGAGGATACAAATGTGCATACATAGTAAAGAAACTGTGTGTGGGAATATACCAAAATGCTAAGAGTTCTTTCTGGGAGAGGGAACTATGGGTGATTTTCCCCCTTGAATTCTTTGTTTATGCTTTTCTGTTTCTGTCTGAACAGTCTACATCAGCATGCTTGAATAATCAGAAACAGTGATGTACACAGCAGAACAATAAAGGGTTAAATGAGATAAAAGCAAATTGCTTCTGGAGATAGGAGAGGGAAGTGAGTCATTATCCTTGAGGTAATTCAAGAGTACTTCTTCATGGAGGAGGGGGCATTTGATTTGCCACATAGGAGACTGGCTGGGGGCAGAGAGCTGGGAGGGTCATCCCAAATTTCAGAAACAATGTGACAAAAATCACAAAAGTGAGAAAGTAGATACACATTCAACAAGGATGGAGTCATCCAGTGTGACCAGCCTGTAGGGCTTGTGAAGGACATAGGTGAGTCACCACTTTACTGAGAGGTCCCAAAGGGGTCTTCTGTCTTTGGTGGGCTCCAGAATAAAGAGGTAAAGCATGTGTTAGTTACTTCTGCAGACTGGGAGGCTTTAGTCCACAAAGGAACATGGAAGGTTAGTCTTAGTCTGAGGTAGGTCCTTCTTATGTCTTCCTACACTTTCCTCTTCCATCGTGTGTGTGTCTCAGTGCTCTGGAGATGATCCAGACTCTGGTACCAGAGTGAGTTTAAAGATGTGAATGAGAGTCAGAATGGACTAAAAGCATCCAAGGTGTCCAACAGGCCAGCAACAAAGTAGAAAGAGTAGGAACTCTGGAACCAAAATGAAAGTGAAGGTAGCAGTGTCATTGCCCTTTTAAGAAAGTGTGAATTATCTTTAGTAGAGGTTTTGGTAAGCAGATCTTTAATCGTGCATTAAAAAGAGATTCCTGTGCAGCTGGGCTAGTTTCTGTGCCTTGCAAAAGGCTGCTCCATTCAGCACTGAAATAGAAAGCAAACTCCAAGTCACTCAACGTAAGCTTCTTTGCAAGGAATAAAGCACACTTCCTGTTTGGGGAGACGTGAGTAGTGGGCCAGAGCCTGGGCTAGGAGCCAAAGTTCTTCAATTCAGTTCAGAAGGTTATCTGCCACTTCCAAGTTTTGGCTAGCTCTGAGCCACCTGAAAACTGGTAGAGACAGGTGAGTAGCAAAGGAGTGGGTGGTGACCGTGAGAATGCGCCTCACAGATGCCCAACTGTAGGAGGAGGCCTCGACCTGGGGCCCCAGTGAGTGTGCTCTGAAACCCATTGGTGTTTGCATGGGGGCCATGGTTCCCATACACGGTTTCTGGCCAATGACTGAGCTGGCAAGGGTACTAAATTAGGTCATTCCTGGGAGACAGGGGCCTTCTCTGGTGATCGACTCTTGCTGAGGACTTCCTGATGGCATGCCAAGCCTTTATTAGACTGCACGGTGCTACAACCTTCCTTCCCTCTCTTTCACTCAGGGTCAGCCTTGCACTGTGGTGTGGTGGTTATTCAGACTTCCTGCGCTATCTCCTCATTTTTTTCACAGGTATTTATTCTAAAGAAAAACCTTGGATAATAATCCCATCTCGGCCTCTACTCTTTGGAGGGCATAACACAGTGTGAGGACTTCACATGGTGACATTCCCATTAGCCAGGCTGAGGGAGAGGACCAGACTATAGTCCTCCACAGCCCCAGCTAGTCTGTCTGAGGTGAGTAAATAAGAACCATGCTGGAGCCTGAACCTTCAGGTGCTCGCATATTTCCCAGCCCAGGGTGATCAGCAGTGCTAAATGCCACCCCCATCCTACCCAATGTGCAGTGGGACTCGGTAAACTCCTTTCTCTCTCTCTTTTTCCTACCACTAACCCTGCCCTTCCTTCTGCCTTCTCCCCTGAGTAACCTCAGCTCCCCTACCAAGGGCCTCAAGGGCAGCCACATGACTCAGGGACTATGCAAGAGCCTCCTTTCCCATCACCAGCACCTCTACCATCCACACCTCTAGCATCAAAATGTCCACTTCCACCATCACCACCCTCATCTGCACCAACTCCACTACCACCACTACCATGATTACTGTCTCCACTTCCATCACCTCCACCCCAGCCTTCACCATCTTCCACCATCATTACTTCCACCAACATCATTTCTTCTATGTCCACCTCCACCTCCACCCTTCCCCATAATTTCCTCTGCCACTTTCTATAAGGCTCCAGAAAATGTTCTGAGCACGTTATTGTGCCACAACTGGCAATATGATGGTATGGTGGAGCCATGACATCAATCCCTGCATCTTCCTACCCCTCACAGGCTGTGTGACCCACCCGAGATTTGGCTGTAAGCATCAGCTTCCCAAATTTGCTAATTGGAGGTGTGTTAGTCCATGTGCATACTATTTTATCTTTATAAATTTTATAAAGAGATTACCCAGTCTCAGGTGTTCTGGGGATATTCTGGGGAGCTTTTATCCCCCATCTACAGGATTTTTTATTTTCTCAGTAGAATATTTCTCCTTCTCTCCCTCAATTTTTAGAACAACAACTAAACCAGGTTCAGGGCCATCCAACATAATTAATGTCACTTTGGGGGGGCTCTGAGGTTTGGAGTGTTGTTTGTCACCCCTGACTAGCCCTTCACTGTGAGCAGGATTCTGGTCCAGAAGCCAAGTTGAGGCTGTCAGTGGCTGTGGCACTAGATGAGGCTACTTGGAGGCAGTGGCCAAACCCAGCCTCCATCCTAAGCAGATGCTCTGTAGAAGCTTGGAGGCTTCCCAAGCCAGAGCCCCCGTCCACCTTCCAGGGCAGCCTCGGAGCTGGCTCTTCCAATGGGCTCCAGGAAAGCCTGCCTCCATGGCTTGCTGCTGAAGTGCTCATCTTGTGGATCTAAGCAGGGCTTCTTGTTTCCAGCTGTTGGCAGGGGCATTAATAGTTGGACAACATGGGCAGCAGGCTCCTCTTTTCTCCCAGCTTCTAGCTCCTAGGCCCTTGAGCAGCACAGATATGGCCAGTCACCTGATTCCAGAGGAACTGAGAAGTGGGGCTCTCACCACGGCCTGTCCTGCCCCTCCTTTCTGTGCCCCGTTAGTAGTATCACTAACTGACAATTACATAACTCTCCCATTTGAAGTTGGAATAGAAAATGTTGTGGCTGAAGTATTTCTATTTCTCAGTTTCCAAGCTCACCAGGGCGTCCACATGTAAGAGCTCTCACTCTGTTCCAGCTGGGTGCTTCGTGAATGAAACAGGATATTCTGCCAACTTCAGAACACACCTTTTATCATGCACCATGAGATCAGCTGACTTGCCTATCCTCTCCCCAATACCCCAAATCAGCAATATGCCAGCTCCCAGCCGCTGGAGAGCAGGAAGTCACTGAGCTAGCCGATTGCACAGGGCTCCTAAATTCCCCTGAGGCCAGGGCAGAGAACACACTTCCTTCGATGACAAGAGACCTGAATGCTGATAATGGGAGTTTCCTGCCTGCTTGGCTTCTACCCTTCTCTCACTCTCCTTGGGCACTGAGCAGGGAGCAGAGATCTGGGCTCTTGCATGATACCTGTAGCCCCTGGCTGGCTCTTCTCCCCTCTTCTTGCCAGCCAAGGGTGCCAATCCAGAGCCTCTTCTTCCTTGTAATGGATGCAATGCTTCTAAAAGCCTAGTTTAGCTCTGTCACAAATGAGCTGTGTGGTCTTTGGACAAAACACGTCACCTCTCTTGCCTCCATTTGCTCATCTGTGAAAGGGAAGAAATATCTACCTCACTGGATTTTGTAGAATAACAGTGAGACTCCACTGGGCACATGGACCTCAATCCATACCTTTTGTCTTCAAATTGAAATACTTCATAATGCCTCTTTAAATCTACTATAGACCATATGCTGTACTCAGGCTGCCTTGAGAGCTGAGACATGGGCAGCTGCATTGGAAGATATTTATTGTGAGATGCCATCGAATTCTTGCATGCAGAGGTCAGCCCATGGTTGTGATTCCTGCCTTTGTTGTTTTCTGCCTTGGGAGTTTGAGGGTCATTACCCACATCCATCTGGGTTTGCCAAGCTTGGGCACTAGCTAAAATCCTTTGCGAAACACACGTTCCCTCAGCTTGGGAAACAAGTTGATTGGAAGGGACTTTTCATCTCTGTGAGTTTGCCTTATTTACACTAAAACCTTTGAAGTTGGACCTCATGGAGAAATCACTTTGGGAATTGCTAGACAAGCCCTTGTCCTCTCCTAGCCATCAGCCCTCTTTGCAAAGGGCCCAGCACCAAAGATCAGCAATGCCACTGTCCATGCCGACCCCGGCCAAGTGGAACAGGTTGAAGGTATAACATTGGCTGCAGGAAAGTCTCGGTCTCTCTCCGGGAAAGCTGACCTCTGTCATGAGAAGAGAAATTGGCCTGAGGAATGACCTGCATGTTTCTTGGCTGTAAGCTAAAGGGTGCAGGTGCTGCCAAGCACTAGGGCAGGTATGGGTGAGGACAGAAAGAAAATTGGATGTTTCTTATAATGAGGTAAATACAACTAAAAGACTTCAGCACAGAATGCATAAGCAGCTTTTTAAGGGGTGCTGCTAAGAGAAGGTTTGAATGATTCTTACTGAGGCCACCAATGGTTCCAGTTCTTTTTTATTTTTTTATTGCATTTTAGGTTTTGGGGTACATGTGCAGAGCATGCAATACAATTGCATAGGTACACACATGGCAGTGTGCTTTGCTTTCCTTCTCCCCTTCACCCACATTTGGCATTTCTCCCCAGGCTATCCCTCCCCACCTCCCCCTCCCACTGGCCCTCCCCTTTTCCCCCCAATAGACCCCAGTGTTTAGTACTCCCCTTTTCTGTGTCCATGTGTTCTCATTTTTCATCACCCGCCTATGAGTGAGAATATGCGGTGTTTCATTTTCTGTTCTTGTGTCAGTTTGCTGAGAATGATGTTCTCCAGATTCATCCATGTCCCTACAAACGACACGAACTCATCATTTCTGATTGCTGCATAATATTCCATGGTGTATATGTGCCACATTTTCCTCCAGTTCTTGAGTCCACCAAAGGTAGGCCTGAGTCTGATGGCCTTTGCCTTCTCACCCCTCCTCTGCTTCATGCCACACGTCACTTGCTGCCCTGCAAGGAGACCTGCAGGCTCCCACGGCCTTCAGAAGCCCATCCTGAGGTTCTAGAGTAAAACCAGCAGGGGTCCACAGATAAAGGTTTTCTGGGGTCAAAGCAGCTGGGAAAACCCTGCAGATTCCACGCTTGCCTCGGAGAATCCTAATGCACATGGCAAAGAAAAGGTCCTGAGAAGTCCTGCACTTTAACTTTGTTGAATTTAGCAATTCTCAAGTGAGTTTCAACTGGAAAATTTTGCTGTGACACCCCTATTAAGAAAGTGTCAGTGGCGTGTGATGTGGGGAACAGGGCTGGACAGTATGTGTAGGGGCTCCTCCATTCTAGTCCTAGCCCCATCACTGACTCACTAGGCAACTGTGAGCAAATCCCAATCCTGTCTGGGCCTCTGTTGGACCCCACGGCTCTGAAAGTTTGTGCTAAGAGGAAAAAGCAGGAGAAAGCCAACTGTGGGACATGCATGGGAGTCCAGAGTACCTGGTACCAGGCCTGACTGTCACTTCCTTGTTTTTGGCCGTCTTGAGCCCTCAGATTCCTTTCTGAGAAATGAGGAGTTGAGCTAGATGGGCTCTACTCTGTGGTTCTTCTGGTCCTGCTAGGGTATCATGCATTGGAAGGGAGCTGTGCTGGCCTCATGGCCTTAGGATCCAGGTTCAGGGCACTATGGTTTGCGACAAGCTGCACTCCACATCCACTTGCAGAAAAGAGCTGTAGCTCATTCTCCCCATAACTTTTGTTTTTTTTTGAGATGGAGTCTCACTCTATTGCCCAGGCTGGAGTGCAGTGGTGCAATCTCAGCTTACCACAGCCATCACCTCCCAGGTTCAAGATATTCTCCTGCCTCAGCATCCGAAGTAGCTGGGACTACAGGCGTGTGCCACCATGCCTGGCTAATTTTTGTATTTTTAGTAGAGATGAGGTTTCACTGTGTTGGCCAGGTTGGTCTTGAACTGCCTGCCTCAGCTTCCCAAAGTGCTGAGATTGCAGGTGTGAGCTACCGCACCCAACTTTCTCCCCATAACTTTCTAAGGGATTGAATAGAAGGAGAACCCACTTTTCATTCCCATTGATTCCATGGAAGGGCAGGGTCCAAGGTAGAGTCTCCTGTGTGGGTTATAACCACAGTTTTAGCAGTTCAATTATGTCCTCCCAAAATTCCTATGTTGAAGTCCTAAGCCCCAGTACCTCAGAATGTGACCTTATTTAGAAATAGGGTCATTGCAGATCTACCCAGTTCAGATGAGGCCATACAGGAATAGGTGGGCCCATAATCCAGTGTGACTGGTGTCCTCATGTAAAGGGGAAATTTGGAAACTAGCAGACACTGGGAAAATGCTGTGTGAAAAAAAGGAAGAGGTTCAAATGATGCTCCAGCACAAGAAACATGAAAGAGGGACAACAAACCCCAGAGGCTCATGGGGAGAACCGGGACGGACTATCCCTCATAGCCCTGAGGAGGGACCAACCCAGCAAACACACATTGAGCTCAGACTTGCAGCCTGCAGAACTGTGAGGCAGTATACTTCTGTTCCTGAAGCCACTCAGTTTGTGGCATCTTGTTGTGGCAGCCACAGCAAACTCATGTGCCCATGTCCTTGTCCACACCTCTGAAGGGGTCCTGCCGACCATGCTTGGCAGATGCTGTGAGGACCTACACCTTCAGGCCACGGAAGCTTGGCCAAGAGATTTTCAATATCAAGTGGCAGCTGGCCTAGCCAGCCAGAGGATGACCTGCTCTGCTTTAGACAGTGCAGGATGGAAGCCCTAAAAACATGCTCAGCATTTTGACCCAAGAATTCTATCTCTGGAATTCTGTCCTGAGAAATTTGCCTAGATACGGAAAAGCTTCACACCAAGAAAGATCCACATCAATGTAAAATAGGGAAAAACCAAGATCCAACTATGTGTCCAACAGGTGGGAGTGCTTAAGACAATGATGCTTCATCCATTTGATTAGAAGAGTATTGCCTTAGCTTGCATTCTCCCCAGAAATAGAGTCTGAGACAAGTTTCTTTTGGGAAATGGTCCCAGGAAATAGGAGGGAAGGACTGGGGAAAATGAATAAGGAGAAACCAGTGTAAGGTGTATTATTGAGTTGGTCACTGCTGTGGGCAAGTGAAGCTCATAGCCACTGGGAATTCTCTAAGGATCCAACGGAATGTGCCTTGGATGATTTGCTCCAGATGTGGAAGAAAAGAGTATATCTTTTCAGCAAAATTTGCCTCAGTGAATATTGACTCATGTTTCCAGGTTTGCACATGTGGCAAGAATGGTTTAGCAGACTGACACAGTAAAGTGACTCCGGGGCAGAAAGTAGGAGCAGCTGAGGGGATGTGGATAAAAGCTGATGACACAGAAGAAGACCTGACTGTGTGGAACCTGCTTATGATGCGTTAAGGAAGAGGACACGTTTGGTGGGAAAGTTTGGTGGGATCACATATGTACATAATAACCTAAAACATGTGCAAAAAAACAGACAGGAAGGAAATATGATGAAGAGTTAACAGTTTATTTATCTCTGAGTAGTGAGATTATTTCTGGTTCTCTTTCCTTTTCATTTTCTTCTTTGCATATGTCTGTATTTCCTGATTTCTTTAGCAAACAGATACCACTTTTAAAATGAAAAAGAGAGTGCAGCAGTTTTCCCACTTGAGTGGGCACAGAATCGCTTGGAGTGATTCTAAAAATACAGGTGATGGGCAGAAGCCTTGCTTCGTGAGTGTGCGCCCCATGCAGTCACACAGGGCCCCTTGCTCAGATGGGCCTCATGCTTGGTTTGATGCTTTGCTATTACCATCTTGAAATGCTTACTAATTTTTGAACACGAGACTCTGCATTGTCATTTTGCCATGAGCCCCACAAGTTATGGTAGCCAGTCTTGCTGTGCCCTCTACTCACAAGCTCTGCTTCAATCATCTGGGGGCAGGGCCTGAGAATTTGAATTTCTAAGATGCTCTAGGTGATACTAATACTATTAGTTTGTGTACCGTACTTTGAGAACCACAGTATAAGAATAATTTTGAAAGATCACACTGACTAAATAGCTCCCAGGTGCATTTAAGAATGTGTTTACAGATCATTAACTACTTTGGAATAGAGAAAATATAGTAAAAATCAATCAGAAGTGAAAATATGGTGGCTCCCAAATGAGAATGCAAGTCAATGAGAAATCCCAAAGTGTCGTTCAGTGACAATAGGTCCCTCAGAGGATGGCGACCTGGCACTGGTCTTGACACACCCCCTTTCGGCTTCCATCTCCGGTCAGCTCCTTTCCAACTGAGCAACACTGGGCAAGCTGCCCTCAGTCTGTCATCACTTGTGAAACAGGATAACAAGACCTGCCTCATAGAGTTTTGGGTGACAGTTGAGGGCCTTGAAGTCCTAACTCATAATTCCTTGGGACACATGGCTCCCAGGGGAACCTTAGCTCCCTCATCTCTTCCCATTTCTTCTCCACTAGACCTTGAGTTCTCGCTGAGAGCAGGGACCCTCCGCTCTGACCTTCTGGGGTCTGCTGGAGGGCAAGAGTACTCAGAGGCTCCCGAGGACAAAGCTAGGACCCTGGAGGGGAGGCAAGAGTGGTAAAACCACTTCCTGCAACACAAGGGCTCTCATGCAGTTAGAATTCCCAGGAAGACCCCAGCTGCCCTGGAAGTGCCTATGTGCTTCCCAATGAGCCTGAGCTTGGAAAACGGGACCACACTCATCTTCTTGAGTTACTGTTCTGAAAGGCACTAGAATTGCACTTCTGGCATTGCCCAAAAAAGGTCCTGGCAGCAAGAGGAAAGGACAGGGTACAGATGTGGAAGCATCTGTCTCCCACCCCACCCTGGCCTGCTCCTCCCAGATGCAAGTCAGGTGAGATGGAAGCACGTGCCTCCCTCTCCTTCTATGGCTATTTTCCCTGTGGGGGTATCATGCGAAGGCAAAGATGACGTGGTCATCCATGTGAACTGAGGTGCCTCTCAGCCACTGCCTTTGTCACAGGCTGGCAATTGTCAGTGCTAATCCAAGTAGCTGGGAAATGAGAGTTATTGGATCAATGTTAACACTTTGTGTTATTCAAACAGGTCTTTCAGGGGCCAGTGAAGAAATTCACTTTGCCACAGTTGCTGCCATGCCAGCAGGCTAATTGGGTATTGCTTGTGCCTGCTATTGAATCAGGTCTCTTTGGCTGTTCGACTCATAAATCAGGACCAACAATCTCAGCCAATAGGGAGAGCCAGCTGCTGCTAAGCAAGAGCCGCAGGCCCCACCTTGATCTGACATTGACCCAGTCGGGTGACCTTTGGTAAAAGCCCTGTCCTTTTCTGAGCCTCCAGGTCTGCTGAGGCCTTGGGGCACAGATGTTACAAACTCCCTGGGTTCGAAGAATATGATGGGACAGAGAGGCTGCTCAGCCACAGCAGTTCCATGTGTCCTGTGAGGTCACTGCCCCCAAGGCATTCTGACCAAAACGTGGGGGTCAATGCCCAGGCAGGGGTGCTAGAAAAAGCAGCACTGCTGGGGCTGCAGACCACTGGAGGATCCTGACACCCAGGCTGGCCCAGAGGAGTCAGTGATGGAAGTCAGTGAGGAAGGTGAGTCCAGCCTGATCTAGAGCAGCACCTTCCTTCCCCAGCACTGAATGGCTGCAGAGGAATCTGCCTTCCAGTCTGGGGAATTCTATGCCTTCAGCAGCAGTTGGGGAGCACACTGCCCAGAGTCCAGCAGGCCTGAAGCCAGTCCTTGTGCTATCACATCTCCTCTGGGCAAACACAGGCAAGTCATTCCCCCATAATTCTTATCTGTAGAATGCGCATTATAGTAAGAGTTTTCGGAAACCATGGAGACTGTTCAATGAATCACCCCAGAGCACAATGCCTGGCACACAGTAAGAGCTTCAGAGTCAATTCCTCTCTGGATCGGTTTCCTAGGACTGCTGTAACAGATTATCTCCAAATTGGTGACTTAAAACCACGCAGGTTTATGCTTATGGTGACTTAAAACAACACAGGTTTAAGTCACCTCCAACTTGGTGACTTAAAACAATGCAGATTTACCCATATCAGAAGTCTGAAATGGGTCACACTGGGCTAAAATCAGGGCACCAGCAGGCTGTGTTCCTTCTGGAGGCTCTAGGGGAGAATCTGCTTCCTCGTCTTTTCCAGCTTCTAGAGGCCACCTGTGTTCCTTGGTTTGTGGCCCTTCCTCAGGTCATTCCATTCTCTTGCTTCCTCCTCACATCTCCTACTGATGCCGACCCTCCTGTGTCCCTGTTACGATTACATTAGGACTCATCCAGATAATCCAGGATGATCTCGCCATCTCAAGAGTCTTGATTTAATTCCATCTGCAAAGTCCGTTTTGCCATAGAAGGTAACATACTCCCAGGCTCTGGGGTGTGGGGAGAGGCATTGTTCTACCGACCGCATCTTCTCTCCTCTCTCTAGGGTTCCTACTCTTGATCAGGCCAGTTAGGAGCAAACTCAGGGGGCTCGGAGCCAGGAGAGCCCTTAGAGGCCAGCTATTGTGTTTGGCTCTGTCTATTCCAGCTCCCTGGCTAGAATGTCAGCCCCTGAAGGCAAGGACACAAACTAGTCTTGTTCACTGCTTGATGCTCAGTTCCACACCACCTCAGCACAGAGACTGGACAGGGTCAGCACTTGGTACATCTGTGCCAGTTTCATGTTGTGGAATGAACTTGAAGACACTAAATACATGCCTCCTGAGCCTCAAAATTCACTCTGGCCCTTTTAGAAAGAGTAGCAACTGGTTTATCTGTTTCTTTCTAAAAAGTTCTTAGGATGGGGAGACTGGCCCAGAGAGAGCAATGGCCTTGCCCAAAGCCACAGGGGATGGAGCTAGCATGCCTCCCAGGCGTCCACCTCCTAGAGCAAGCTGAGCTTCCCATTGGCACTCATTTTGCAGATGAGACCTTCGAGGTTCAGGAGGTTGTACAGCTGGAAGGCAGCAGAATCTGGGTGCACAGCAGTGCCTTTTACCTCCAGATCAACAGAACCTGTGTTCTCTGACCACAGAATGCCAGAGGTCACAACCAACGGGCACACAGGAATGAGGACAGACCTGTGCCTTTGGGGAGGACCAGGGTGGCAACTACCCCATGCAGAGGAAGAGCAGGGAACTTGATGTAAGAGAGAGGGCTGCCTGCTTGATACCACCCCCAGTCCGCCCTGGCGTCAGCCCCTCTCACAGACTCAGAGGTCCCAGCAAGGGTTACCACCTGCAGTTCGCTCACACACAAATACACATGTGTGTGCACACTCACATGTATGCATTCACATGCATACACATGCACACACACTCACTGTCATATGTACTCCCCCTCCCACGCTCACGCACATGGGCAGATCCAAGGCCGCCTGCCCTCCCTTTTCCCCAGGATTGCAGTAGCTGCCCCCTCTGCCCCCATGTTGTGCCCCTTTGCCGGCACTCCCGGCTGGTGGCAGTGGGGGTGGGGAAGTACAAGCAGAAATGAAAGAATAGATTTTGATCCATCCTCATCAGGAACGGCTGTACTATGTAGGAGTCCCCAAGACAGGATTTTCCATGCCTTTCTGAAAGGGCCACTCAGAGTCTCAGCCTGGGCAATGAATAGGACAGTGAGCATCTGTTCTAGACTTTGCTTCCGTTCATGGAGTGGAGACTTTTGACTGTTTGCCAGGAGCAGAGGGGTCTGGGGTGCTGTGGAAAGAGGGGGTCAGTGTGCATATGCTGTGTACATACATTTATAGCCATGTGTGTTTATGTGTGAGTGGGCCCCTGGGCATGGCCCCTGGGTTTGGGTACGTCTCTGTGTTGACAAGTGAATGTGTGTGTGTGCATGTGTGTGTGTATGCCTGTCTGATGGTATGTGTATGTGTACACATGTACACATACACATATGTGTGTGCATGTGTGTCTGTCTGCACATTGCCTGTCTCAGTCACCTTGGCTGCTATAACAACGTGCCATAGACTAGGTGGCTGAAACAACACATTTATTCCTCACAATTCCAGAAGCTGGGAAGTCCAAGATCAAGGTGCCAGCAGACTCAGTTCCTGGTGAGAGGTCCCGTTCTGTCTGCAGACAGCTGCCTTTTCACTGTGTTCTCTCCCAGCAGAAGGAGACAGTGAGCTCTAGTCTTGCTTCCTTTCCTTATAAGGACGCTATTCCCATTGTGTCCCCATCCTCATGGCCTCACCTAACTTCAGTTACCTCCCAAGGGCCCCACCTCCAAATATTGTCACATTGGGGTCAGGGCTTTAACTGAATTTTGAGGTGGACACATTTAGTCCATAGCAGTGCCCGTGTGTGTGCGTGTGTTTGTGTGTGTGTCAATCAACAGCTCTGCTATGCTGCCGCCACCACTGTCGCCTCTGGGTTTACTGAATGAGGCTGTCTTCCTCCTTCTCCTGATCTAAGGACTTGGAGCTCTGGACTTGTCCAGTCTCTACCACAATGCTGCAATGACCGCTCTCAGTGTGGGTATTAGCGTGGAAAACATGAACAAGGCCAGACGTGCCTGGCTGCCTTCACAGCCAGGACAGCACCCCGACCTCAGACCCTGACCCCAGAGCCCACTGGAAGCTTCCGTATGTTTCCATCGTTCTCTCTGCTTCTCCCCCTGGAAGATCCCTATTATCCTTTTAAAGCCTGGTTCCAACACCTACTCCGCATGAAGCCTGGCAGCTTGCACCTCAGGACGCTGAGTCATTCACTCCTTTGCTGGGCTCCCACGGCGCCCTGCATGCAGTGCTCTTACAGCTCTTGCCAGGTGGTACTTTAGGTACTTCTGTCTCCACAGCTACCAAGTCGGAGCCTGGCGCTGGTTCATTTTGTTGTATCCAGCACCTGTTAGTCAAGTGACTAAGAGTGCCTACTATTGTCTCATGAAGATCCAAGGGCCATGCCCAGGGGGAACACCTGGCTAGGTCTTTTCACTGGTAATGAATTTCTTACTAGATTGACACATAGGAGGCAAGGGCAGTCAGGAAACATCATGCTGCAGTTTCTCTCTCCATGGAGGTCAGTTCCCATCTCCCCCTACTCCTGGCAAGCAGCACAGGTCAGAGGAGGTGTAAAGGTCTGTGTCCTCCCAGAGCCTATCTCCACCCTAGCCGGGAGGCCTGCTTCTCTTGGCACTGGGAAGCCTCCATAAGCACTGCAGTGATCACAGACCCGAAGACTGGCTGCCCCTTCCCCAGACTGATAGGGACACCAAAGCCTAGAGGGACAGCACCTAACCAGGGTCTCTGAGCAGAGTGGTCTCAGAGCTGGCTGCAGGCATTCCCCTGTGTGGCATCAGAAGCCTGACCCTGTCTCAGGGAAGTAGAGGCTCCAGGCTGTTCCTTTCCTGCAGACATGTGAGCAGCAGATGGAAGCCAAGTCCAAGACCCCGAGAAGCACCATGGCAGCTGAGAGAGCTGCAGCCTGCCAAGGAGATGAGGCTAAGGAGCTGGGCTGGCCACAGCCCCTGATTACTCTGAATGGAATTGTAAGGAATCAGGCGACGGCTGTCACTCCCACCTTTATGTGCCATGCTGCCAGCACTGGGAAGTAAGATCTCTACTCATCACCAACCTCGTGCCCTGTGAACTTGGGGAGCCTTCAAAGTGCCCACTTAAATAAACACAAGCACTTCCAAATCCCCACTGCTAGAAAGGGGCAAACCCCAGATTGTTCCAGCTGAACTCATGCCACAGGACCTGGGCCAACACAGAGCATGACCAGAAATGGCAGGCCAGGGGAAGGGCGGAGGAATCTTGGGAGGTTTTATTACTTTTTGCTTTGTGGTGACTGGCTTGGAGCCCACACAGTTCTTGAATACATAATAGGGAACTGGGCGAGCCTGCAGAAATAAATTTTATTAGCACACAATCACTGTAGCCCCAGACAGGGCCTTCTTTCAACAGGTCCGGTCAATTAGCAGAATAATGCAAGGGCTGGTTTTCGTTTTAAAGGGTTTAATTAAAGTTTGGGTACAATGAACATGCAAGCCACCAATCTGTCTTTCAAGGCATGTATTATCTGGAAATTGATTGTAACTTATGCTTCTTTCTAGAACTGTAATTCCTTAGGAGACATTGAAGGCACCCTCCACCTCTCCCCACCCCGCCCCCACGAATGCTCCTCCCTAGCTCCCCAGCTCCTCTCCCACCCGACCCAAACTGCCCCATCCCTCCTGCCATACTTTAGTCAACAATGCCAAGTTTTCACATGTGGCTCAGCGGGGACCTGTGTTCCTCTGGGGAGGTAACCCAGCCCCCAGGTCGACTATGTGTGTGGGCAGGAGCAGGGAGCCCAGTGTACCTCCTCCCTCGCGCACAGAGCGGGAGGTCAACGCCTCAGCTTGATTTTCCCGAAAGAACAGAGAACACCGAGTATCGAGTATCGAGCCAGCCACAGCAGCTGAGAGCAACAGGTCTGAGTGGGAGGGTGTGCAGGGCTGGCAAAGGACAGCCCCTCTGCAGCCACAGGCCTCCCTCACACAGGCCCCATTCGTCAGGACAGGCCGGGGCAGGGTGCTGCTCCCTCTCTAGCTGGGTGGGCAGCTCCTTCGGCTGGACCACCCTTCAAGAGAGGCCACCTGCTTGTCACTTTTGTGCCTGGCACAGTGCTGGGCATTGGGCAGGCTGGGGTCTAGTGAGGGCCCTGCTTTGGGGATCTTGGAGCACAGTCGGGGGGCAGCCTGAGTCAGTTTGAGGGCTCTGAGGCCAGTCACGCCTGGACTGGAATACTGGCTCCTGGGGCCACCCCTGCTGGGCACTGTGTGGCTTTGGACCACCATTTTCTTGTCTGTGCAATGGCTAGACAGAGAGAAGCTGCTTCATTCACACTCACAGCTTCTGCTCGTCACTCCCATCACACCCTGGTTGTCCTGTGAGGACCTGCCTGGGCCAGCCCTGTCTGCAGTGAGGCAGGCTGCTCTGCAGGGCTGGGGGAGCACGCAGTCACTGGAGCTGTGGGGACGGGGGTGTCCCAAGGCTGGGCCTGCCCCATCTCATCCCCTCCATGAGTGTGGTCTCCCGTGCCCGGGCAGCAGGCAGCAAAAGGTGATGCAGGGTGACCCCGGGGACCCCGGCATGCCTTGAGCCTTAAGCGGGTCAGTCCGTGGGAGCCTGTGGGAAGGACAAGGAGGGCCTCTCGGGTCAGGCAGGCCCACACAAACTGCTGACAAGTGGGGAGACCCAGGACCACAGGAGGCAGGGCTGTGTCCAAGGTCACTGGCAAGTCAGTGACCTGCCAGTGAAGGTGGCGTCTGGCTGATGCACACTGTCCCCAGGAGCACAAGACACATCTCAGAAACAGCGACCTTGGTCCCAGTGGTGACCGATGGAGCTATCCCTGTGGATGCCCAGGGGAGCCATGGACCTCCTTCCCCCTCCTTCCCCCTCCTTCCCCCTCCTTCCCCCTCCTTCCCCCTCCCTCCCCCTCCCTCCCCCTACCTCACCCTCCTTTACCCTCCCTCCCTTTGTCCTTCCATCCCTCCCTCCTTCCCAGGCTGTCAGGGAGATGCAGGGATGGGGCCTGGGCTCTGGGTTCCTTTGGGACTCCTGCCTGAATGTCTATCTGTCTCCCATAGCTCTTCGAAAAAGTGGGCTCCACCTCACAAGCTGGAGGGCTCTGCCATTTGCAAGCTAGTGGCTTTCTCATCTACCCCTGTTGTGGGGCCACTCTGCAAAGAGAGCAGGTGGGAGATCAGTCACAGACCCACAGGCAAGTCCCTGCCTGGCTAAGACATACACGGGACTGATAAGACCCTGGGCTCTGGGGACAGAACCCTGCCTTATCACAGCACAGGCGTGGGTGGTTCTCTGTCTCCAACATAGTGGGCAGTGCACTACAGAGACACGGCATGTAGTCCAGGCTGTCCCGTCCCTGACGCCGATCTTGCCATTGCTGTCAGGTGCCATGAGGGCCATCATTGTCATTATTGCCATGGAGGGCCAGGAGGAGCAGGAGCCACTGTGGGGGCAGAGGTCTGCTGGGGCAGAGGGCAGGCCTTGGAGAACAACACCTCCATGTGAGTAGAATGGAGCTGGAGGATGAGAACACATCAGCAGACAGAGTCTGGCCTGTCAGGGGCCCTAGTCCCCACTAAGCGCAAGAGACAAGGTCCTCAGAAAAACCCCTAATATAGGATTTTAGGGACAGAGGGGGGTTTAGTCAAACCAGAAGCTACCTTGTGGTTCTGGAAGCCCTGGTGCCAGAGAAGGGAGTGGGGTTGGGGGAGGGGATCGCCACTCCCTGGGACTCTAAGCACTGCCTCTCCCTCAGCTCCAGAGCTGGGGCTGAGGATACAGTTTCAGAGTCCACCCCTTCTTCCCTAGACCCCAAAATAAGAAAATGGAATCTGAGAGCCTAAAGAATTCTTAGGATTCCTCCCGGCCAAATTTAGCTCTGGAATGGTCCGAACAACTCACTGCGGAGCTGCTGAGATTTTCTGGGTAATGACAATGGGTATCACTTCCTGCAGGGGCTGGTCTCCTAGTCGGAAACCACTGGGTTTGTCACAGCTAACTTAGGCCTGAGTGCCAGGGATCTAGGGACTGCCTGTTACCCCCACTCTAAAGGAGAAAGAGGCTGATGGGTCTAGTCACAGGGCTGGAGTCAGGGCTTCCTGCCCTGGTGGAGCTCCTGGAAGAATGGAGTCCATGCAGCAGCTAAGGGAGCCAGTGCTCTAGTGTGAAAGAGCTGTTCACAGTTCTAGATTCTTCCATGAGTTTCAAGGAATATGGCTCAGCTGCTGTGAGCTGAGCTCCACCCCATTGAGAGGTACAGGTATGGCAACTCAACACAGGGCAGAAAGACTTGAGAACATGCCTGGGAGCTAGGTGGCCTCAGTCATGTGGCTTCCATTCTCGGTCTCCAGGTTTGCTATTATAAAGTGAGACTGTCAACGGAACAACTCATACAGGGCACTAGTGGGGATTACTTGAGACAATCGGGCAAATGCTTAGCAGAGCTGGATGGAGGCAAGGCTAGCTCTTGAAGGGCCTTGACTGCCATGCAAAAATACCTCAGGAGAATGTAAAGCAAGGACAAAGCAAGAAAAGAGGACACCGGTGTGGCATGTCACCTTTGACCTCTATAGGCATAAGTAGCACTGGCCTTCACACCTGGAGTACCATCCAGGGAATCCCTCAATACACAACTCCTAACTAAGGCCAGAAGGCCACCCAGCCTGTAGACAGCCTTGTCCTTGCTCCTTTCTGACCCTCTTTGACACATTCTGGACTCCATCATGCTAAGAACAGTCAATGCCAGGTCCCTCTCCTTTCAAAACCTTCTGAAACCTAAGTAGTTTTGGGTAAGTCACATTTCTACCCATTCTAAGCCTCAGTTTTCTTACCTATAAAATGCAGGGTTATTGCACACAGAAGGAGCCCAAAGCTGATTTTACATCCTAAACACAGTTATACCCACAGCATTCCTCTTCAAGGCAGGTAATTCCCTCCCTAGCCCCAGTTTGACAGCACTCCATCTTCAGGTCCCTTTAACCCGGCCTCTTCCCAGGTGTCAGGAGCCTCAGGGTGGAGCCTGACTTTGCCCCCAAGAGTGGGAGCCTAAGGAAGATCGGTAAGCTGTTGTAGTCATTTGCGGCTTGACCTTCTCTCCAGATCACCAAGGGCTTCAGTTTTGTAGCCTGGTTTGGCAATAGGAAGCCAGTACAGGATCTTATCATTGGCGAAGTTCATTGAATGAATGACAGTGAATGACAATGCAATTGGCAGCAGCTGGGGGTAGGTGGAAAAATAAGGGGAAGGCAGTGGAGAGAGGTGGAGAAAGCCCTGAGCTGGTAGGTAGCCGGAGATCAAACGAGCCTACCCCATATAGTCTTGAGCATGGCCCTCTTCACTGCCTTTTTGGGCTGCAGTAGAGTCTCAAAGCCTCTGAAATATGTACCTCTCTTGGAATACTTTGTTCCTTGTCTCTCTGCTCTGTAAAATGGCAAACGTCAGAAGGGTAGCAATAAGCTTGATCTCAATCACTGTTCCGCCTCCAATGCTAAGTACACACAATTACCATTTGATAAACATGCAGCGAACGTGAGAATCAACAGTTGAATACATGAAAGGAAGGGACAGGAACATGTTTGGTAATTAGCAAAGAACTGTGCACACCCAAGGGAGGCATCTTATGGAAGCCTAATGGACCAAACGCAGGAACAAGAAGCCAGGCTCCTAGGCTCTTCTACTCGAGACAGCCGAGCAGAGACAGCCTACCCAGAGTGCCTTGGCCAGGCCAGGTCTTCCTTCTAAACTTGGTGTGGCTCAGTGCTGTCTTCCAGGAGTTACCTGCATTCCCTGTGATCAGAGTTCAGGTCCAAGAGTCAGCTACATTGGGACCCAGAAAGAAGGAGAGACTGCAGCCTGTAGCACACCCATCTACAGTAGTATGCTTTAAGGATAAGCTGTCACTATGGATCTAGGGCTCCAAGGTCAACACACATTTGAATTGCTTCCTGGAATTCTTGGCATTTTTCTTTTAGAATAATGGGGGAGTGTGTGTTAAATGTGAGGAGGAGGCAGGAGAAGAATACTACCGTTCAGCCCCTCCCCAGATGGGCCAAGAAAGCATGCCTGCTGTCTTTGTTCAACTGTTTGAGCTGCCCTGTGCCCGGGGTAAGATAACAGAAAGCAAGTAAGAAGAGAGGGAGGAAGGAAGGGAGAGAGCGAGGGAGGGAAGAAGGGAGAGAGGAAGGGAATCTTAGAGCTGCATCTTCTAAATTGCTTGATTCCCAAGATTTGTCTCGAGATCACCATCTCTTGCCTTTAGAATGCTGTGTTCTACTAGAAGGTTTTCATGTTTGTTTGCTTGTTTTACACAAGCGTGAAAACAAGCAATGCCTAACCATTAGCTGTCAATAACTGGCTCCCAACACCCAATTCCAGAAAAAGAGTCCCGAATCAAGCACTCTGGAATGCCTTTCTTGGTGCCCTAGAAAAAGGCTGTTTTAACACTGTTTTAAGACCAGTTTTAAGATGAAGAACACTCTAAAGATTATTCTAGTCTTTCCCTCTCATCATAAAGATAGAAACACTGAGGCTAGGGAGGGGTGCAGGACAGGCCTCTCTTGACGTTTCCATGTCACTTCCAACTAAAGGGACTGCCATATCATCAGCCCCCATGTTGGCTTCATCTGAGCTCAGACCCCCATCAGAATACAGGACCTGCAGTATAGCCCTTTGGCCACCATGAAAGGCACTTCTGGATATTTCACAGAAGCATGCCCATATGGGAATTTGTCCATGTGGAAAATTTATAGCCCATGGTCCTGGCTTGGGATCTGGATTGGGCCTGTGCTGTGACATAAGCTTGGAGTTTCAGACTTTGGGATAGCTCATGGGCTGTGCTGCAAGCACAAGGATATCAAGGCACCATCTCATAACCAGGCTATGAGTGGGCATCCCCTACCCCTGCAGGCCTGAGCTCACATGCCCAGAAAACACAACCCGGAGACATTTTCAAAACCACAGGCAAATAAGACCCTGCAAGCCTGGCCAAGACAGGTGCCAAGCTTCTGCTGTCTTTGTGGGCAGCTCACCTGTCAATGGCAAACCTTGGGGTTGGAGCATGTACTAGCTCCAAAGCAAGACCTAGGAACCAGCAAACTGCCACCCTGAGACCTGTGACACTGTAGACAGGCTGCTCTGAAGGCAACGGAGACTCTAGCAGAGTAGTAAGCATCATCTGAAGTTAGGCTCTCTGTGTTCAGATCCTGCCTCTGTCACTGACTGCCTGGCTGCTCTTGGGTATGTTACTTATTCTATGGGCACCTCAGTTTACTCAAAAGCAAAATGGAGCTAATTGTAGAATTTTTGAAAGGTCAAAATGAGTGTGATGGTCAGGTTTATGTGTCACCTGGTCTAGGCTCTAGCCCCTAGTGACTCCATCAAACACCAGTCTAGTTCTTGCTATGGAGGCATTTTGTAGTTGTTAACAATCTACAACCAGTGGACTTGAAGTAAAGAAGATGACCAATCCTGGATGATGTGGGTGAGCCTCACGCAATCAGCTTAGAGGCTCAAAGAGCAGACTAAGCTTTCCCAAAGAAGAGGAAATTCTACTCTAGGACTGCAGTGTCAACTCCCACTTGAGTCTCCAGCCCGCTGGCTTGCCCTGCACATTTCAGACGTATCTGCCCCACAAATGCACAAGCCAATTCCATCACATATATATGTTCAGTTGACCCTTGAACAGGTTTGAACTGCACTGTCCACTTACACGTGGAGCTTTTTTCACTGCTGCCACCCCTAAGACAGCAAGGCCAAACCTTCCTCTTTCTTCTTCTTATCCTACTCAATGTGAAGATGATGAGAATGAAGAACTTTATTATGATCCACTTCCACTTAATGACTAGTAAATATATTTTCTCTTGCTTATGATTTTCTTAATGACCTTTTCTTTTCTCTAGCTTACTATACTGTAAGAATGCAGTATGTAATACATATAATGTGCAAAACGAGTTGTTAATTGACTGTTTAAATAATCAGTAAGATGTCCAGTCCATAGTAGGCTATTACTAGTTAAGTGTAAGAAGGGGTCAAAAGTTATACATGGATTTTTTGACTGCACAGGGATTGGCACCTCTAGCCCATGTGTTGTTCACAGCTCAACTATATATATTTCCTACTGGCTCAGTTCTCTGGAGAACCCTGCCTGATGCAGTGAGCAAGTATAAAGTGCTTTGGATACCATCAGGCACCTAAGCAAGCACTACGCAAGTGACCATTGAATAAACTAGCAGCTGGGGAAGGGCAGGGAGTTAGGAAAGGGTGACAGTGCTCCCACTCTCCACTTATCCCCAGGGGTGCTTATGTATCCAGAGAGTTCTCTGCTTAGGTATGGGGTGAAGGGAACTTCCTGAATCTCAGGAAATGGTTTCCAATTCAAATCTGACCAACAGAAGACTACAAATAAGTCACCCACAGGGCCCCCTCATCTCTCAGTTGAATATGCCACCAAGTCCCCTGGTGAGCTTGTTCGAGTGCATATTCTGAGTTGATAGGTCAGGGAAGGAGCCCGAGATTCTGCGATTCTGACAAGCTCACAGGGAATGCTGACATGACTGGTCCCTGGACCACCATTTTAGTAGCAAGATCCTGGATGGCACCCCTACTGAGTGATGCTTAGCCCTCATTCAGTCCTCCAGAGCTACACTGGGATCTCACTACCAGCTAAGGCAGCCTGTTTGTACCTTCGTCTGCATCCTCCCAGCCCACCCCGCCAACAACCTTACAGCTGCCTTTAATAACTGAACAGTTTTGTAGATGACCTTGGGCTGCAAGACCCTTTACTTCTCTGGGCCTTCATTTTTACCTTTGTAAAATGAGGGGGTCAAATTAGACCTGTGGATAAGAGCACTCTTTGGAACTCTGCTTCTGCCCAGATACTCTGTGAATCAATTTCATAGCACTTGAAATAGACTTGGGAAACACTGTTTACTTTATCTTCTTCCTGAAAATTCAAAGCATGTATTACATAATAAAGGCTCTCAGAAGACCTACCAGAAAGAGAACTACTTAGTGCTGTTTAGCCCTAAAGCTCCCAAATTATTTTTGACCTCCGAATCTTTTTTTTTGAAACAGTTATTCACATCCGGCAAAACTCGTGTTCCATATAACACGTTTCTGGAAATATTGATCTCAATGGACTTTAAAAGGCCTTCCAGAACCCACAGGTTTGTTAATTTCAACAAGATTCATAAACGTGGATGGCTCTTAATTGTCATCCATTCACTGGGATGAGGGAGGCTATGGCTCACAGACAGGACTCTGGCTGAGTGCAAATAGCCACAACACCCTTGCCAGTAGCCCAGGGACTTTGGGGTAGCCACCATTCAAATGTCTGAATTTGACACTCTGACTGCAGGTGAGCTATGCAGTGATTCCTCCCAGTACTGCACACAGAGTAGAGGGTGTAGGCCAACTGCAGGCTGCTGTACACCAAGAAAGGTTTGCAGCAGAAGATCTAGGTTATTTGAAGATTGAAGATATTTTAAAGAGCAGAAAAAGTTATGGAACCTCTGCCCAGAAAAATACAACGAAGGACACCTGCACATGTGCATACATATGCACATACAATATTCTTCACTCAAATCCAAGGATCTCATAGATAAATTGAAGCCTCCCTGGGCTTCATAGGAGAGGGTGTCTGAGCTTCACTAAGAATCCCTGGAATTGTCTTATCCCTGGTAAGCCCCACTCCTGGGTGGGGCTTACCCCTGACCCCCTTTGATTGACAAAAATGTCTGGAGACTTCCTACTTGTCTAGTGAAAGCAAGGGCAGGAGTGAAAGGTGGGCTCATTCCCTCCCTGCCCTTCAGAGCTCCCATTCTCACAGGGCCATGAGACAGGCACTGGTTTTCTCCCAGACCTGGCTAAATTCAGAAGACAAAAGCAATTGTAGGAGTGCAGTGGGCAAGAAGGCAAGTTTGGAGCTTCTGCAAAGGGGTTGGAGAATGGTCAAAGATAGCTTCTTCGAGGTGGGACTTTGAGTTGCGATTTGAAGAATGTGAGTTGTGGCTTGGGGGGGATCTAAGACCAGTTGTTCCTTGCAGAGAAGGGCTAAAGGTTTGGGGATGGGAAAGTAGGTGCATTTGAAAGTAGAGGAGGCAGTAAAAAGGAAAGGCAAGTGTGGGTCAAGTGAAGGGTAAGTGCGAACTCACAGCAATTCAGGTGCGATTAGCAAACCAGCTCTCTTTTCCACAAACTGCCCCAGTAGTTTCTCCTCTGTGCAAAGCCTGCAGGCAGGGAGGGCAGACAGAGCTCACTCAGCCAACTCCATAGCTCTGGAATTCCCCACCCCCCACCTAGCAGCTGTCCTGTGCCTTCCCCACAAACCTGTCCAGCCTCAGCCCCACCCTTACTCTTCCAGCAACGGGCTCAGCCCAGGGTTTGCGGAGAAGAGGCTTTCAGTGTCCTCCCCACCTCAAAATCCCCACACACCTCCCTTCTTTCTTCTTCCACTTCACCTCCTCTGTGGACGGCTGACCTATTCCTCTGGGTCCTGGACCCCATTCTCCTTATTTCCTCCAGGACTTCACTTCATCTAGAAAGAGAACTCTGATCGGGCTGCCTCCACTTTCCATGTACCCCCAAACCACCCCAACCCTGCTTCCAACGCTGAAGCATCCAGCAATCTTTGATGCATTCCCTTCTCTTCTCCACCCTGTAACAATACCTGCCCCACAAAAACAATGATCCACACTCCTTTCTCCTGAGTAACCTATCTATGTTTCACATATCAGCAAAGTCATCACAACTTAAAGGAACCCTCCCTCAAGATTACTTAGGGTTCCTGTGATTGATCTCCTGCACTCCTGCTGCACTGGGCACAGTCCTGTATGGAACACATTATACCAGGTTTATAAATACTCTGTGTCTATCTCCCCAGTCAGACTGGAAACTCAATGAGAGTAGGCATGTGCCTACTCTCTTAGCCTGCACTCCTCAGAGAGTAGAACTGGAGACAAAGGCTTATGTGTGAATATTCTGGGAGGAAGATAACCCCAGAAAGCAGAAGTGAGAGGCAGAGGAGCAATGTATAGGAGAAAAAGTCAATATAAGAATGTGTTTATCAAGTTGCCCTCCATGAAAGGCAACTGGCTGCTTGAATTTCCAGGGCTACCTAAGAAACCATTTGAAATCCAGCTTGGGATCATCCATGGGGGAAGAGAAAGAGAGTCATCTTATGGGATGTAAAAGCCCCCACATGCCAGGGTACCCCCAAATGACACAGCACCACACATATGGGTGCTGTGAGAGTTCCCATGCTGGCATCAGAGATGCCCAAGGGAAGGAGAGGAGAAGCAGGCATTTCAAGACACTGGCAGGTTGCATTGGCATGGAGGTGGTCAGAGTCTTCACAGAACCAGTTGTCACAGCAGTGGCAGAACTAAGAGTGAAGTGAAGCTAAGAGGACTTAAAGCGGGACATAAAAAGTGTCTGATACAGGCTGTCCCTTGTATCCTCCAGTATACTCAGCTCCCGTGTTACAAAATGGAGACTGTGTGTTTCAGAAAACAAAAGGCTCCCACTTCTTCCTTGAGACTTAATGCAAGAGGGTTTATGAATAAATTGATGGTCTCTGGTGCCACAGATACCAGCCTGGAGGCAGTAAGGGATGGTGGAGCAGGTCTTGAGGAGGAAAAGCATTGTACTGTAAGATATTTGCATCAGGTGACATTGTTACAGGGTCCCTGCATAAGCACAGGCTGCTTTTCTCTGGCCAAACATGGAGGCTTCTGGAAAATATGGGAGTTCAAGTTCTCACACGTATCTATCCAAATACTTACATCCAAGGCATCAAGCTCCCACTGTTTTTCTGTCAGGACCTCGATATAGAAAACTATCGAGCCTGCCATTTAATCTTCTTACAATTTGGTGTTGGGTCTGATTTTCAGCATGGCCTTCCCTGCCACGGCAGAAGATAAAGATCCCTTTATACACATCCGTAGAGGCCCTCTAGCTTTCACAGAGAGTTTGAAATTAATGGTTGGCTGACCCAAGCCTGTCATTTTCTTTGTCGCAAACTTCCCAAAGTAACAGAAGCCAACAAACCCTGAAATCCTTACAATTACCATTGTCCTCGTGCTACTCAAGGGTCACAATTACCACATAACTACATGTTTCACAGGTGAAAACAAATAACTGTGATGCTACTGCATGCCAGGGCTCTTCACCAGAAATGGGGCCCTTATTCTCATCTTACTGGTAAGAGATCCAGTTCTAGAATTCCATCCTTAGGATTTGTAAAACCCTTCCTACTAGCAATTATCTGGTTCCCTGGAAAGCAGAGCCTAAGACATCAGCTTTTATGTGAGTACCTTTATTGGAAAACGTGATCCCAGAGGACAGGAGTGAGGGATGAGAAGTAAAATAGGAAAGGAAGAAGAGCCAAAACAACAATATTATACCTAATTGCCCCCCATATTTTGTGACTCGTTGCTTGATGGCATATAACCCCCTGAAAAGCCAAATGAATGTGTCTCAGAACTGGGGGAAAATAAGGGAATCAGTTATCCATCACCTCCTGTTCTCATTGACCAAAATTTCACTCCATAGAATTCTAACTCCCCTCTGTGTACACATGCAAAGCAAGTTAGCCTGGCATTGTATGCCAATGTCAAAAAAGAAGGTCGAGATAGAGGTATGGGGTGTAAGCCTGAAGTGACATGCTATCAAGCTGTACCTGCATGAAGTTTGTTGGAGATCACACTGGAAGAACTGGGTGCTTCAGAGGTGACAGGCAAAACTAAGCAGTTGTCATATAATACATAAGAGGTTTCTGGTAGACCTTCCTTTTTTTGTATAGATCTTTCTTCTGCAATTAGTGTGGTGCTGGAGGGAGGTGTTCAGAAGACACATAGGAGAGAATGTGTGAGTGCCCATTCTTTCTCACATTGGAGGCTGGATCTGGGAGTCACAGACAGGGCTGGCAATGGAGTTGAACAACCTCTCTTTAAGATTCCTCCCAGTCCCAGAAGACTGGTGGTGAAGAAGTCCCAAGGCCACAAGATAATATAAGCAATTGGCCCAAAGGCTTCTGCTTCCTTCCAGGGTAGGGAGGTCACCATTTTCCCTGCTGAGGCACGATGGACCATTAGGAAGAAGTGGGAATCCTTTAAGAGAGATCAAAGGAGAGAGGGTTCTGCGGAGAAAAGGGGCAGGGTGAGTCCTAGGAGGTGGGAAGAGGATCCAAACACAAAAGCATCCACTTGAAATCCTGTGTGCTCCCATCTGCAGCTGGGGCTTTGGGGGAAGTGGGATGGAGGACTCTTCAGGGGACAGTGAGTGGAAACTGAGGAGTAGGAAGGAGCACTGGTTTCCTCTCCTGGTGTTTTCGGCAATGGATGAGCTACTTGCATCTGAGCCCATGGCCTCAAGCAAATGGATGTAGATCCACAGGCAGGATGCCTTTGATTTGCTCCACCCCACAGCCCCTGGAAATCACAATTGAAAATCAATAATCACTAAAAAATCACTAAGTAACGTTACACTGGCAGAATGGCCATTTCATTACCAGGAACAAGCTTTGCACGGACAGCAGGAGTTGGCATGGAGTTTCACACGGGACAGCTAGTTCTGGCCTTCGTCAAGAGTAGGAAATGGTCTGCTTGCTGTTTACCCTACTATAGAAAAAGGTGGCCCCTGGTGTTCTCAGCTGCTTAGGGTTACAGAGGCTTCTCAAGGCTTCTGCTGTGACTTTCCCAGCCTCTGCTAAGGGTTGCAAAAGCTTCTTGAGTCTTCTGCTCTGATTCTCTAGAGTCACCAGGCCTGTGGAGTGGCACGGCAGAGTGGAGCCTGTAAGGTGGCACACTGCCACATTCATTCTTCAAGAATATGAAGCCAGTATGGGACTGTGATTTCACAGATAGGCCAGGCCAATGACATGGGCAATGACGTGTTCTGGGAAGGATGGCTTCTGTGGGGCAAGGCCGTAGACAGGGAGGAAGTTGAGCATTGCATGGCCACCTGTAGGAAGCTTCTAGATGCCCACTGCAAGGGTCAGTGTGGCACCATGTCTACCTTCCTTGGACCTCCACAGTTCTAAAGCCAGGCACCACAGCCCTCCTAGCCAGCCAGGCATCTGCCACTAGATGCAGGGGATTTTATTACTAAAGCTGTTTGTTTTGCCACTGATGCAACGTGACACCAGCCTGTGTGATCCAGCTCTGGGCATCACGTTTCCAGCACACAGCAATGAGATGGAAATTTGACTGCTGCAAAAGGCATCGATTTTGACTTATTCTGTGAATCTCCTTTCTCTGAACAGCAGGGACATTTCAGTCCCTTGTAAGGCATACACTCTCTTCCTCCTGGCAACTGCCTAGTACCGTAATTCCCCATATAGTACCACCTTGGAAGCACCTTGAGCAGTGTCCCAGGGGCGAGAGGGGCCTACATCCCAGTTCCTGAGGAATTAAGGGAGTAATGAAGTACCCAGACAGAATGCACTCAGGGAGCAAAGCACCTCTAGCCTCACCTGCTTTTGAGTTTAGGAGAAAGGGCCTGGGAATACACACCCTAGCTTACAGAGAAAAGCAGCAAGCCACATCCTTGCCTTTCTTTCTTTGGTTTTGTTACTCTAATTTCACTGAGTGGCATCTACACTCAGTCCTTCAGGGAGCAGGGTTTTCCTGCTGGCAGATATGCTACGGGGCTGCGAGGCAGGGTGTTGGAGGTACAGCTACAGCTCCAACACAGCTGGTGACCACCCGCAGCCCAGGACTGGTCTCCTGGTTGCCAGGGCAGATGAGGGGAGCTCCCTGCAAAATCCTAGAAATGGGAGATCAAAGCTTGTGATAGAGCCAGAAACTCAAGCCCAGAAAGGGAAAGGAGCTTGTCCCAGGTCCCATAGTGGGCCACTTGCAGGATGGAGCCAAGAACCCAGGACCTTGTTCATGGGTCTGCCACCACTTGAAACAGGGCATCACTAGCTTTTCAGGGGCTTACCCTGTCCCCACATGCACATATTTATTTGTAGTTATATACCTGTTGCTTGTTGGTGCACTGAAGTCATTTCACATACAGGACAGGAGCACTTCACTGGAGAGCTGGAGGGACCCTTAGGATTTATCTTATTTTGCCCAGTGCTGTCGCTCAGCAGATAAGCATGCTTGGCCCTCAGCAAGCATTTTCCAGCAGCAGCAGCGGATTCTAGGATACCTAGTTAGACCCTGGCTATATCTGAATAATAGCTACCATCTGAAAGATGTTAACTGACTGAATCCTCATACCAACCTATGAGGTAAGTGCCACTGCTACTCCCAGTTTTCAGATAAGGAAACTGAAGCACAAAGTGGGTAAGTAAGCTGCTCAAGGTCACATAGCTGGTTAAGAGCCAAAGCCTGGATTCAAAGCAGGCTGGTTCCTGATTGCTTGCCTTTACACTACCCTGTGTCATAGCTCACAGAGCTGGTGTGATGATCCAATCAATGAGTTAATAAGTCAGGTGTCGGCACCTGCTGCTAAGCCCCTTATAGCTCTCAAGTGTGGTACATACATGGTCTCTAAGGATGAATGTGAGAGTTTGTCTTGCCTCTTCTCTCCCCAAGAGTATACAGCCCAAGTTCAATGCTCTGCACACAGCAGGTATTCAGAAAAGGCCCAATCCCATTCTGCGAAGATGTGCTAAAAATCAGAGCTTGTGGCTAAAATCAAGTATTTCGTAGTCTACTGAAAAAATGGGTAAATCAACAGTTACAAGCCAAGGTGGCAACAGATGCTAGAGGGGCTTTTCACAAATGGGGCAGCCCCGTTTCCTGGACATCAGAGAGGAGGGACTCCAAGCGGGCCTCACAGACAAGGACTTCAGAGGAGTACCCAAGTGATGGGGAAAGGAGGGCCTCCTGCTGCCTGAAGGGAACAACGTGTACACAGCATGGAGGTGTGAAAGAACAGTGTTTTTCAGAACAATGACTTGTTTGCTCTGTCCACCACATGAGTTATCTTTGGAGAGGCTGGGGGGGCAAACCCAGAGGACAGAGCATCAAGCCAAAGAGTATTATCCTCAAGCCTTAAAATCAAATGGAATTTGTGCTGCTAGGTTTCAGACTTTCCCAGGACCCATGACTCCTTTTCCCTTCCATTTCCTCCTTCTTGGAATGGGAATGTCGATCTTAGGCCTGTTCCACCATGACATTTTGGAAGCAGAGAACTTGTTGCATGGTTTCACAGATACACAGATGAAGAGGAACATTGCTCCGGGATGAATTATACCCTCAGTCTCACCTGCATCTAATGTAAATGACATTTAGATAAGATTATGGACTGAGAGTTGGCGCTGGAATAGGCTAAGGTTTTCGGGGATGTGGAGATGGAGTGCCAGTCTGTTACTGGCTGAATTGTGTCCTCCCACCAAATTTGTATGTTGAAATCTCAACCTCCAGTATCTCAAAATGTGACCTTATCTGGAAATAGGGTCATTGCAGATGAAATTAGTTAAGATGAGGTTATATTGTGGTAGGGTGGGGCCCTAATTCAATATCACTGATATTCTTTATGAAAGAGAGAAATTTGGATATAGAGGTATGCATGGAAGGAAGACAATGTGAAGACACACAAGGAGAAGATGGCCATCGAAAGCCAAGATGAAAGGCCTAAGACAGATCCTTCCCTCACAGCTCTCAAAAGAAACCAACCCTGCGGACACACCTCGATTTCTAGAACTGTGAGGCAAGAAACGTCTGTTGTTTAAGTCCCCGAGGTTGTGGTAGTTTGTTATGGCAGCCCTAACAAACTATAACAGATTTTGGTATTTTAGAGAAGGGTCAGATGAGGTAGACCATATATCCTAAGCAAAGGAGGTGGGACTTTAGCCCTCAGGGTTAGAGGGAGCCAAGGAAATAGTTTAAGCAAGGAAGGATCTGTATTTGGGAAATTTACCCTAGTGGATGTGAGGAGGATGTATTGGAGAGGACAAGATTGGAGGAAAGGAGACTACTTAGGACATGGTTGCTGTACTCTAGATGGAAGTGGATGGCTGCCTAAATAATGATGCTAATAATGACAGCAGCAGTAGTACTTGCAGTGTACTTATGTTTACAACAATGAATGTGAATTGATTGTTTATGCGGTGCTAGGCAATTTACATGGATTAATGAATGATTGCAACAACCTGATGAGGTGGGCACCATTGTTATCTCCCATTTTACAAACTAGGAAACTTGCCCCATGCCACGCAGTAAGTGCTGGGGTCAGAATTTGGACCAGGTGGTCTGACTCTAACACCTGCGGTGCAATGGTATGTTGATAACTGTTTAACAGCCCTGATTTTTGCTTTTGCCCATTTTGGAGGTATGCCTACCCCCACCATTGCCAATTTTGGGCTACCAATGTGTCATCAACAGGTTGACAAGATTTCTGAAAATGTAACCGTCCTTTCTCACAAGGTGATGCAAGCCAGCTAGCAAAGCAGCAGGCACAGAGCTAGCCATGTGCAAAGGGCTTGTTACTTCCCTCCTCCCTGCTGAGCTTTAGGTTAATAGGATACTCTTGAGGCCACTCAGTTCCAGACTGCCTAGGACATCCACATTTTGGTTCCACAGTGAGTAACTGTGTGATCTCAGAAAAATTGCTTAACCTCTCTGAGCCTCAGTTTGCTTAGCCCTGAAATTTGTTTTTGCAAGGCTTCATCGAGCTCATAGATGTGAAGCACAGGGTCTGATTTTATTGTTTATATAATTGTGTTTTCCAAACCCAGGTCACCTGAAGCACATTGTCTGGTTGTCTCCAGATGTCCTGGAGAGTGTGCCTGCCCGAGGGGGGCCTAGCTGGTTTCCTGGCATTAGGTCATATCAACCTTTTGAATGGTTGTGGTGATGGTGCAGCAGCGGCCTAGATGGTTGCTAGGACAGCCATAGGCCAGAGTTGTGTTGTTTTGGTTTCTTAAGTCATACAATTACAAATGTTCTGAAGGGTCCTAGAACATCAGATAGATCCTCTTCCCATGTGGGGCCTGAGTTGTGCCTCTTCTGTTGGGAAATAATGTCATTGCACGAAGAGTAATAATTAGCATGCCATCTGCATACGTTTTTCTATATAAGAGCTTTGACAATGTCTTTCAGTCCCATGCATGGTGCAAACGGGAAACTGGCAGCCATCTGGTTTTACGTTAATTCCCTAAATTGTTTATCCATCTTCGTTTAAATGACCACTTCCCATCCTTATCTAGGCTTTGGTAGCATTACCTATGGCATTTTGGAAACAGCATTCATGGTAAGTAAGAAGCTATGGAGGGAAAATTGACTTGTAGCCACAGTTTTCTGGCTTCATGGTGAAATCAATGCAAGGCATTCTACAGGCCCTTAATTAACTGCTTGCTTGCTAATGAGGGCTTTTTTTTCTTAAAGGTTCCTATGTTTTAAATCAATGAAGTCGTCAGGAAATTGCAATCAATATTTTAACAATTTCCCATTTGTTTCTATTGTGTTTCTTCAACATCCGGAAGAATATTAAAATTGTTTAAGAACACTACAAAAATAAATAAGTCAACTGGTTTCCCAGTGGCTTTCCTCTGCCCCACCAGGGTAAAAATTCCAATGCGTCCTCTATGAGTGCCCCAGTCTGCATCCTCACCTGGCACAGACTCATCCTTTTTTGCCAGACATATCAAGTGCTTGCAGAGTGTACAATAGTACAAGGTGTTTGAACTTACCTGCAAGACCTGAGCTTTTGTCTGAATACTTTTCATTTGTGCCTCTTGTCTTTTAGGGTATGTAGGATAAGAATCATAACAGCATCCTCTTCTCTGCGGGCTAATGACTGATGCAGTAGACACCTTGACAAGGGTGGTTCTGTCCATGAGAGAACCAAAACCCTGACTATATACCAATAAGGCCGATACTACTATGACTCCATTTTGCAAATGAGACCCATGAGGCTCAAGAAGTTGTACAGCTGGGAGCCAACAGAACCTTGGTGTACACCAGTGCCTTCTGCCTTCCAGATCAAGTTCCCCGCACTTCCTCTGCATGGGGTAGTCACCACCCTGGGCCTCCCCAAGGGCACTTGTCCATCCTCATTCCTGTGTTTCTGTTGGTTGTGGCCTCCAGCATTCTGTGTCAAAGAACTCAGGTTCCCTGGGGTTAGGACTCTATGCAGATGAGGAGTCCACAAGCCGTGAGCCAATGCCCCAGGAGCCTGGAGCTCAAGAGCCTGGGGGGTGGGGGTCTTTGGCTTTGCTGAGGGACTGGGGTCTCTGGCTTTGCTGAGGGCATCTGTCTGGCTGAGTAAGGCATGGCTGCAGGGGTCTGGGAGCCAAGGGAGCAGGTGGAGGTGGTAACCTCCAGTTGGGCATAGCCAATGGCCTCTGAGCATCAGAGGGGAAGTGGGGGTGCCAGAAGGTGCTGGCCACATCCATCACCTCACTTCCTCTCTCTGGATCCATATTCTGCCATCCAGAGGTGTACCCTGAATACCCTCCCACACCCCCCCCACACACACTGCAACTGAGGATTAGCCATGAGTGTATCAGGGAGGCTTTGGGGAAACCCCAAAAGGCACTGTTAAACTGTGGAACAAGGCAGAGCTGAGGACAAAGGCATATGGTGTCAGAAAAGGACAGCTAGGACTGAGGATGGCCAAGGGAGGGAAGGTACCTGTGCTGTGATGGGACTCAGGACGAGCTACACTGAGGAGGAGGCCTTTGAGATGAACCTTGATGGGCAGGCAGGACTTTGTAAAAAAATAGATATGGGAGTCTCACTCTCTTGCCCAGGCTGGACTCAAACTCCTTGGCTCAAACGATTCTTCTTCCTTGGCCTCCCAAAGTGCTGGGATTACAAGTGTGATCCACTGTGCTCAGCCCAGGCAAGATTTTGACAGGAGTGCTGGCGTGGGAAATATATGAGCAAAGGGGCAGAAGTGGGAAGAACCAGGAATGGTTAGGTGTCCAGTAAGCAGTCCAGCCAGGCTGGAGGCCCAGAAGCATGTGTGAAAGCACCAAAAGAATCTAGAAGTTAATAGAGACTTGTGCTCACTATGGAGGGCCTTGCATATCAAGCTGAGATGTTGGGATTTAGTGCTGTCAGCCGTAGGAAGCCCCAGGAGGCTTTTGAGCATGGGAGTAATGAGAAATAGAGCCACTGGATGTGTGTTTCCTCTTTCCAGTCAGCATGTATGTTCTCCATGGGCCCCTACCTGTGCAGGTCATGCCCAGAATTCCAGAGGCTTCCCAGTTAAGCTCCAACATTTGTCAGATGAACTTGGGAAAACTTGGCATCTGTTCACAGGAATATGACTATAAATGACAGGTGGCTGGTGATTTTATTTTTCAAATCCACTGAGCTCCAGGTTTGGGTCAAACCGAAGACAGGGCTCATATTAGCCTTAGCATGGTATCTCTGGACTCCAGCAGCTTAAGTCCAGCTTTTTGTTTAGCCACCACTCAGCAAAAGCACCAGGAGTTCCCGTAGGAGAAGGACAGCTCCTTGAGACCCCATGGTATTCTTTTCCTTGCCTGGACCCACAGGCCAGGACGGCACACACTAAACATCGATAGTCACATAGCAGGTGGAAATGGCCCAAGCTTTGAGGCCCAATTGCTTTACTGCTCTACCACTCTTGGGCTGTGTGCCCCGAGACACATGCCTCCACCTCTCTGAGTGCCTGATTCCCTCATCTGGAATACGGAGATGATGATCAACACCTCACTGGGGGCACAGGTTGTGCAAGTAAAGCACAGGCTAGGCCTACATTAATGGAGGAAGATGTGCTGCTGAGCTCCAGACTTGGTCTTGCATTTTGGGTGGCAAAAGGGCCCTGGCTCTCAGAACCAGTCTACTCAGTGAGGAGAAAGCCTTCACTCAGCCTCTGTCTCTGGCCTCCTCTATCATTTTTCCGTCAATCTTGGGATATCCTAGGTGACAACCACAAGGAAACCTCTTTCCACCAGTAACTGTAGGAATCACTGTGTACCTCTGTGGCCAGCTGTAAGACTGCCACCAATCATGTGGACTACAGTGTCCCTTGGTGACATGACCTGAGGCTGGTTTTGTGTCGCTAACACAAAGCTCTTTGCCTGCGCTCCAGCCTTCTTAACCTTTGTTTAGGTCATGAATTACCTTCAAATGTAATGACATCCATGGGCCCCTTTCCCAGTGGGTGTGTATGGTCCAGTGGCCCCCAGAGTTTCCTGAGAAGTTCCAGGAAAGCAGAATCTACTAACATTTATTGAATAGATACTCCATGCCAGGCATCGTGCTGGGAGCTGGGAAGACAGCAGTGAACAAAACAGACGCTGACCGCTGCCCTCTTGGGATCTAACGTATAGAAGAGGTCAGGTACTGGTAAGCACTAAAGAGAAAACAAAGCTGGGAAGGGGAGAGGAAGTGCCAGAGATGGGCGTGGGGCTTTGAAAAGTTACATAGGGTGCCCAGGTGACATTTGTTCAAGACTAAAGGAAATGAGGGAGCCAGCCCATAGATATCTGGGGGAAGTGAATTCCAGCCCAAGGGAACAGCTAAACCAAAGATCTTAAGTAAAGCAGGAATGTATCTATGTGTTGAGGACGAGTTGGGAGGTCTGTGTGTCTGGAGCAGAGTGAGTGGAGGGAAGATGACGTCATTGAGATGGGGGGGGGGGACGTGCCTGAAGGGCCCCAGAGGCCACTAGAAGCACTTCAGTTCTACTTTGAGTGCAATGAGGAGTCACCGTGGGGTTTGGCATAGAAATTGGGAATAGACTGCAAGGAGAGGGTTGAAGGGAGGGAGGAATGAGGGCAGTCTGTGTGGCAGCTACTGGAGTAATTCTGGGGGGGAGAGGCTGGTGGCTGGAAGCGGGGGAAGCAATGGATGAGCAGAAAAGAGTGACATTGTGGATACGTTTTGGTGATGCAGAGGACAGAACTGTCTGCTGGACTGACTGTGGAGTGTAAGCAAGAGAGAAGAATTAGGGAGAATTCCAGGGCCTTCAGCCTGGGCAACATGAAGGATGGAGTAGCCATGAACTGAGGTGGCAGACTATGGGCACGACACATTTGGGGGATGATCAGAAACTCAGTTCAGCAGGTTATATGGAGTTTGTGATTTCTAGTGGCCATCCAGGTGGTGGTGGCAAGCAGGCAGTTAGCCATCGCACAGACGTGCAGCTGTGATATTACAGGCTTCGCAGGATACTCTGGGAGAATGGGCATCACTTGCCCAACTGAGGAAGATGATAACAAGTGATCTGAGGGTTGAGTGGAGGTGCTGGGAACAGAAATCCACCTTCCGTCTCCTTGGCTAGTGCACTTTGAGGTTGCAGATAGAATTTTAAAAGCATCCTGCCAATGCTCTGTGATAGCCATGGCCGTTCTCCATTCAGCTTTGTTTAATCAGATTTCCTTCAACGGATCCCCACACTCTCGCAGTTCTACCCGGCCACTGGCAGCCCTGAGATGACTCTCTGGCAGCAGGGCCTTTAAGGTAAGGTTCAGTCACCAGAGAGCAATAACCTCTTCTGGTTGCTTGCCCTTTCCAGAGCAGACAGGACTGGACCCAGACAAGGTGGATTCCTTCACAACTGCCTTGCCGAGCTGTGTACCCCCAGCCTCGCCCCACTGGGCCAGGCGCACCCCGGCAGTGCTGAATCTCTCGCGATTGGGCCTGGACGCTGCTCTTCCTTCAGGTAACTTCGTGAAACGCTAGGAGGCAATCGCCCAGCCTCATTACGCCTACGTAGCCCACGAAGGGATCTCGTTGAGTTCTCGGAGGGGGCCCCAGCGCTTTCCGAGGGCCGAGAGCGTGGGCGTGGAGGGAAGGAGGGGCCGAGTGGGCGGCGGGCCCATCCCTTTATTCGTGGCCTGCGGCTCCGCTGAGCGTGACCAGATGTGTTGGTGACAGGTTGCTACTCAGAGGTGCGGACAGGAGCTGAGGGCTGCTGCTGTCGGAGCAGACGCGGCGTTCCCAGGCTGTGCCCAGCCTCTGCAGCTGCCATCGCTGGAGAAGTCCAGGTTAGGAAATGTACTCGGGGAGGGGACCCTGGAGAAGGGGTGCAGCCAAGTACCGGGAGGTGGGGGAGGTGGGAGAGTTGGGAGGGGAGTCGCTGGACTCAGCACCAGGGCATAGGGTGGACAGGGTGCGCTGGTCCGCCCGGCAGTTCCCAAGGAACCTATGTTTCTGCAGAAGCCGCAGGTGTCCGTCTTGGGATAGATAACTGCAGAGGGAGCCAGTCCAGCCCAGCTTGGGTGGGAGCATCGCGTGCCCTGGCCCAGTGGAACTGGAGACTGGCCAGGGAGCCTGGACTCTGGGCTAAGCGCACTGGCGGGCGACGCCGACAGCGTCCGCGCCGAGGGTGGGGAACTGGGAAGTGGGGAGTGGGGCACTCGGCCGGGATGGTGGCGGGTGCAGTTCACTAACTGCCACCTGAGAGCCCTGGTCCCCGGTGCCGCCACAGCGGGTCTGTTTGGCCATCAGGGCGAGAGCTGGAGAGCGGATGCGTGGGCGGAGGGACTGGCACTACCCACCCAGCAGCCACCCACTGCAGGTGAGTGCCCCTTCCCGGGCGAAGGGAGGAGAAGAGCCTGGCCGCTAGCCCTAAGGTCAGGCTCTGGTGAAAACTGGAAGCGGGAGGGGGCTGAATAGGCTACTTTGCGATGAGGTTCCCGTCACTGTGACACTTCAGCGTCCTCTGGGGATCTGTCATTCCTCTTGCACGCTCTCTTGTTCTCTGGTCCCTCTCCTCTCCCATTCTCTCCCCTCCTCTCCACTCCTATCCCATCCTCTTCCCTCCCCTCCCCTTCCCTCCCCTCCCCTCCCCTCCCCTCCCCTCCCCTCCGCTCCTCTCCTCTCCTCTCCCCTCCTCTCCTCTCCCCTCCTCTCCTCTCCTCTCCCCTCCTCTCCTCTCCTCTCCCCTCCTCTCCTCTCCTCTACCCTCCTCTTCCCTCCCCTCCCCTCCTCTCCTCTCCCCTCCTCTCCTCTCCTCTCCCTCCATCGTGTCTCTACCTCTCTATCTCCGCTGGTGCCTCTCTCGGTATCTGTCTCGCAGTCCCTGCCTTCTCTGTGTCTCCTACAGTCTCCTGTCTCTCTTGGTCTCCCGGTCCTGAGCGCTCTCTCGCCCTGTTACTGGTGAGCGCTGGCTTTCAGCTCTCCGTGCTAGCTCTTCATGTGTCCCGACCACTGACGTCTCACCAGCTCGCTCTCCCCAGACGCGGAAAGTCCACCTTCGGCGTGTGGGTTTCCCAAGCGCGCTGGGCCCCGCTTGCGGCCCTCGGGGGCGGGCTCTGTCTGCTGGAGGCGCTCCGGTAACCCTGCTGTCGCCTCTTCCCACCAGTGCGCCGACTGGCCGAGCCACCTGACGCCGAGGGCAACGACCAGCCTCCACTGAGTGCGAAGCAACAAAGGTGAGTGCACCGGGGCCCTTTTCGCCCCTCCGATCCCTCCCCAGCTGCCCTGGTTGGAGTCGACTGGAGAAATGAAGCAGCCACAGCGAAACCAGTCTGCGGCCGCTTTCTCCTCTAAAGACTGGTGGGAGGGCCTGGGAGGCCCCTTGGGCGGCCGCACTGCTTTGGCTGCCCGCGGCCCCATCCCGGCGTGGAAACCCAGAGTTTCCAGGCTTGAGGCTGGCGGGGTCGCGGGCAGGGCAGCGCGGCTTCCCCTTTAAGGCCGGAGCCGCTTGTCGCCGTGAGTGTGAGGGTGTGTGAGTGTGCGGCGTGCGTGTCTCCTCCTCCCCGAGTGACACAGCAGTGAGAAATGCCTATCAGTAACTTAAACCCCCGAAACTCCACCTTCCGGGCGCGCGGCGCGGAGCCGGGCGGTGGGAATGGAGAGAGCAGATTGAGGCCGCCACTGCAGCGCCGCCAGCATGAACTTGGCCGCGAGCTGAAGTGGCCGGCGGCGGGCGGGCGCGGGGGCACCGGCCGCTAGCCAGGGGGTGATCTGCAACCGGGCTGGGTTACTAGGCGGCCGCCTGAGGCTAGGCTGCCTGCGCCGGCGGCTGCCCGCCCCTCGGACACTGCGCCCGCCGCGCCGGAGCTCTGCACCACGGTAAGGCTGAGGGCGAGCGCAGGAGGTCCGAATGTTCTGGGGGGTCCGGGGTACACTTCTGTCCTCCAGTTATGGTCCCCATCGCTGAGGATCGGGTCCTGGGATGCTTCGAGCCGGTAGACCCTAAAGTTTGCTCTGAGCACACGGCCCACCTGGCGCTGCGGGCGGCCGCCCCCTTCTAGAACGACCCGGCAGTGCTGGGCGCAGCCGAAACGCCGGAGACCACGGTATTTGGCTCAGCGCCCATCTGGCGTCTGAAATCCGGCGAGGGCAGCCACGTACCGGGGAGGAAAGGTAGAAGGGCGCAAGCTGCGCGGGCTCATGGGGCTACACGGGGCTACCAGGAGGCTACCACTCTGTCCCAGCACCCCCGAGCCCCTTGCAGCCTGGGTGTCACCGGTGACGGTGCCTTCACATGCCAGCTCCCAGCGCCCAGGCCAGTAGGCAGTGGCCGCTGGGTGAAGGATTCCCCCACCCCAGCGCTGTTTGCCGCCTCGGAGCGAGAGTGTGGAGTGTGCGCGCCGAACCCGCTGCCCTGCACTCCTTCTCCTGCCAACTCCTGGGGAGAGCAGCCTGGAGCTGAGCTGGTGCTCTCGAAACAGCCCCAACTGGGTTCCTGCGGAGCAGCGCCGGCACCCCTGCGTCAGAGTCCGCGCTCCACGTTCCCCAGCATCCGAGAGACGACAGAGCTCCGCGCCGGGCGCCGGCTAGCGCGGGCGGAAAGCCCCCCGGAGCGCCGCCAAATACTTTTCTCGGTCAGTTGGCTTCGCCAGGCTCCGTCCCAATGCAGTGTGTCCGAAGCCTCCTGGAAAGCTGGAGATGTCGTCTGATTCTGATCCGTGATTAAATTCGGATTGAGCAGACACTAATAGGATTAGCGGGCCAGAAAGCTCGGCCCTGAAGCCATCGGAACCTGGGCAAACACGCGCCTCAGGCTGGGGCATTCACTCCCGCCGCTCTCCTGCAGCTGGGTGCGGCTGACCCGGGCACCCCGAGTGTGGGTGTGTGTGAGCAGGCGGGAGCACAAGGTGGCTGGGGGACGTGGGGAGAAGGACCCACCGTTTGCTGGGGTGGCTTGTCGTTGTTGTTTGGCAACACGGTGCCCCCCGGGGGCGCCGCCCCCACGGCGAACGTGCTGTTCACCGGTAAGCAAACCGAGGCCGGCTCCGGGATATTGTCTGCGAGGGCCAGCGAGCCGAGCTTACTAGAGGCGGCTGCGCTGGAACAAAGGCGCAAAGTGTCCCTGAAGCTGACCAATTTTGAAAGAGTTGGCTGGGAAGAGGGCCTGGGTCTCCCCGGGTAGACACCGGAGGGAACTGTGCGGCCCTGGCCCCCGGCTGGGGAATTGTGTTCCCCGGTTGCGGTGAGCCGGCGGGCGGCACCGCAGAAGCGCGGCCCAGCTCTTGGCAGGCGTGGGTTACCGCCCGAGTGCCCACCGGCCGGGCGGGGTCGACCGTGCACTCGCTGGGGCTTCCCGGCCGCCACCGCAGCTCTGGGCCCCTGGAGGCCGCGCAGCTTCTTTCCTTCCCTCCCTCCCACCTCTTCTTGTCTTTATAGATCCCCCCTCCCTCCCACCACCGCCGCCGCCGCCAACAATCCGCTTTATAAAAAGCCCCTTTGTTTCCCAGGAGGCTGGAGAGAGGGAAGGGGAAAGGGACGCAGAGGCAGGGGGCGGGGGCCGCTGTCTCCAAGTGGCTTCGAGCCGCTCGGGACAGGAGGGCAAGTGTAGGCGATGGGGGAGGGGGCTGTGTTTCAGGAACCCTCTGTGGGAACCCAGGAAGGCTCCCGAAGCCCCAGCTCCCGGGCCCTCGCTGCACGCCCAGCCGGTCTGCCCTAGACACCCTAAATCCCGGCGGCCGGGACGGCCCAGTCGACTGCACTGCAAGCGGGCGGGCACGCGCAGAGGCCCTAGGCGGCAAGCGCTCGGCGGGGTGGGGAGACGCGACTCGCCGTTGCGCTCGCGGGGCTCCGGCATAGGGGGCGCCCTTTCCTTGGTTTCGCTTTGCAGCGGGCGCCCCTCGCCGCCGGAGCTCAGGGCAGCTGTCGCGCCCGCCGGTGGCTGAGACTGCGGCAGCGGCTCGGAGGCTTCGGCCACTCGCGTCTGGCTACACGCTGCATTTCTTCTCGCCCCCTCCCGCTACACCCTCCGCCCCGCCACACTCAGGGGCTCAAACTCTCCGAGCGCCCTTTGTTTGGAGGCACGGGGGCAGTGGGAGCCGCCACCTCCGGGGTTCCTGTAGCCTGGGCGGGCAGTGAGGATGAGCGTGCCCCTCTGGACCGCACGTTGGCCTGCTGCTTCTGCACCTAACTCATGGTCTGGCACTAAGCCGCCAGCTTTACGGAGATTGACGATTTAGCGGGTCCTTACCTCTTCTACCTGCCCCCCTAAAACTTTCGAGAACCAGGGCTTGGGCTGAGGAATGTCAAATACAATGTTAGAAGTAACCTTTCGCCATTCTATCGGCCTGCTCCGCCCCTGTGCCCCAAAGCACTCTGTTTCTCTCGTGGAGTTTGTTGGGGAAGGGAATACTGAAAAGAAAAAAGTGACAAATAAGGAGAGTGGGCAGGGCCCAAGCTCAGGCTGGTGGGTCTCCCAAGCGAAGTCAGATTCCACCCCCTTTCTGGCTGCCTCCACCTCTCCCACTTCCATTTAATCTGATGTCGACGTTTTATTTGTGCCTTTTTACATATCTTTTCCCTACTACCCTCCCTTCCCATCTCTAGAGTTTATTAATAAGCGCCGGTCAAACATTTGTTCTCTGGTCTTTGGAGTAGAAGATGAAGCTCTAACACCCGCAACGTGCGTACACACATCCCAACTGCATCTAAAGCCACAAGAAAGTAATCAAAGGGTAAACTACTGGTTCTGCCTTCTCCTCCCCCCTTTGTGCTTCTCTTCTGGAGCAAGATCATTGGAAAATAAAGCTGCTGATGTGCGAGAAGGAACATATGGTGCCTCCATAAGAGAGAAGCTGAAATGGCCTTGAACCTGCCGGACAGACCAGCTGTTTGCTGCCAGCCAGAGCAACTAATCAGTTTCTTCCCCTTAAAGTAACAGCCTTCTTTTCACTTGATGACCAGTTTGCATGTTAAATAGGATATTCTCCAGAGGGGATAAGTGATGGGTTACCATACTGCTTTGTGCTTGGTGGTTCTCCAATGCCTGCTTCCTGCTCTGGGGGCTGCCCTGCCCTCTCCCGGTGCCTGCCTACGATGTGTGAGTGTTTCTTTTAGTACTGAAGTAAGAATGTTGCTCAAAGTGGAACTTGGGATAGAAAAAGCAGGAAAAAAGAAAGAGATAGGGCTGAGACATTTCCAGATGTCTGGGAGGAAACCTCTCTGTTTTGTTCGGCTTCGGAAAAAAGTAGCACCCTTTCCCCCCTTTCCACCTTCAAAAATATCACAAAGAGCTGAAGCTTTTCCATACAAGATCTCCTTAAAAATCATCTTCTTCCGGCCGTGACCATTTTCAGTTGTCCTTCAGTACAACGTGTTGGGGGTGGGGGGTGGGGAACAGTTTGGTGTTGGAAGAAGAAAGCCTTTAGGAGATACAAGGAAATTCCATGTTAGGAAATCATTAGCAAAGGGTGATTTCGTCTGTTTTCCTGCCACTGACGCTGAAAGTGACACAGATGTGTGGGTTGAAATAGGAACGTCATTGAATTTTTACACTCCACCAGGAAATACCCTGTTGCTGGTGTGGGGTAGGGGCTACACATTCACTGCATCTTAAGGTAGGAGATTCACTATTGTCAATCCTTTTTACTAAGGAAAGGAATTTTTTTTAGCTTAGCCAGCATGCTTAATGTCTTTTCTTTCCTTTTAAATTGCTCATCTAAAGGCATAAAATGCACCTGTTAATGGATGGTCCCTAAGAAACTCTATTACTATCTGGGGTTATGAAAGGGAATAAACTGGTCTTAGACAAGTGGTTCTTCTGAAAATAGCTGGACTATGCCTCTTCTTCCAAGTAGCCTCAATGTGAAGTAACTACCCCTTTTGTAAGATTCTGATTTTTTTCTACAACAGTGCATTGCACTGATCATTAGCCTAGGAGCTGGGAAACTTGTGTTCTAGGAAGCTCTGCCCAGTAATTAGTAGAGTGATCTTGGACAAGTCCATCCTTTCTCTCCTCCAACCCCATGACCTCTGAGTCTGAGTCCCTTCCAGTTTTAAAACACTGTGGTTTGTGAATGAAATAGTCATTTTCTGGGAAAGTGAAACATCAAGTTCAACCTTGTCATCAGGAACCAACTAGACAGATAATAAAATGGGGCTGATATTTGGGAGGGCAGGGATAAGAAGGAAGAATAAAAAAACTGCAGGAGGCAAGTCAAAACAATCCAAAACTGGGAAGTGTTCATCTTTTTGTGTCTTTTGCAAGTGTGGACTAACCCAGAATCAGAGACAGAGGGATCAGAAATCAACCTGAATGTTGCTTGTCCAGTACTCCTATTGATGGCAGGCCTCCTAATCATTGGGTTGCTATACAGATAATGTGATCTAAATTCTTTAGACTAGACTGGCATCTTTCCAAAGGACTCATCTAATTTAGAGCAGATCTGCTGCTTTGGAGTTATTTAGCAAAGGTTTCAAAGAGAAAAAGGCCTTCCATCCTCACACATGTGCACCACTGGGGTGTGGGTTCTGAACCCACTGTTGAATCTTTTCTTTCCTTCCTAATCTAGCAGGTTTGTTTTTCTGATCACATTTTCAACTTTGAGGATACAGCGGCCATGCAAAAACCTTCCACTGTCCTACTTGATGTTAATATTGATTTTTTAAAGGGGCAGGGGTGAACATTATGAAGAAGGACTCTATCCTCTGAGCTCTTTGGCAATTATCTTGCTGCCATAAATGTTGATACACATATAATGGATGTAACTAAAAAATCTCCTTATCCAAGCAGAAAAGGCTGAGTGTTTGTTGGAGCAGATAGAATGCTGAGAGTGTGAATAGACCGACCCAGATGTCGCTGGGGAGGGAGATAAGTGATGGAGGAACAGGAGCTGGTTACTATGGATCAGCACAATAAACCAGTTCCCATCATACACCTCTCACAACGCCACTGAGGGGTAACCTAGGCAGCACCAGTCAACTGTATGGCAGGAAAAAAGCATCGCAAGGCTCAGTTGGAACCGGTCTGGTTTTGTAGGCATTAAGTCTTTAACCATCTTCAGTACTTTTAGGAGGGAAATTTCATAAATCAGTTTGAAGCTGAAGAGATTTTGTTGCAAATGCTTATTATTTCTTATTTTTCTTGTTTCGTTGTTATTCTCTGGTCTGTAAAGCTGTCAGGGCAGTTAGTCAGGGTGTTCCCCCATGGAGGTAAGAAACAGCAGCTTGTGTTATAGGATATTTACATGCCAAGATTGCAGGTGCATAGTCCTGTGGGGTCCTGCTCCCAAATTACAAGCCCAGGGCTGCTGAAGCCACAAGAGCATTTTCTTCCGGAAGAGGGAACAGAAGCAAGAGTTGGGTTCCCTCATTTCTCTGCCCCCAACCCCCCACTCTGGTTGCCTTCTTTCTCCCCCTTCACAGAGCCTCCCTGGTTTCCTTCAAACCTCAAGTTTCCTCCTAAAATCTGACGTCTTTATAACATGCAAAGCAGTCAGATATGAAACAGTTTAAAAATATTCCTCCCAGGGGAGGGGATAGCAAGAGGCATCCCTGGCTGTAGGCACTGAGCTCCCAGAGTAAAGGCTTCCAGAGACAGGACCTAAGGAAGGTTTGGGCGCAAGAAGCAAAAAGCTCTTTGCAAAGTTTAGGAGAACTTTCCTTGTCCAGATGGGCTATCCCAGGCCTCCCCGAGGCCCCAGCCTCAGACTACTCCCTTCCTTCCTTGGCCTGCAAGAGGGTAGGCTCTTTCTGCTATGTGGAGAGCCTCCACACCATAGCAACTCAGTTCTGCCCGGCTGCCCTCTGACTCCAGCCCAGCCAGTGCCCCTTTCTGCACTGCCCAGTTGGAGCCTCCCAGCCCCCTATTTCCTTGGCAGGTGGGTGGGGGAAGCTGCCTTACCCTCCCATGTGCCCTGCTGCTTGCAGGGCACAGTAAATACCCGGTAAGTGGATTTTGAAAAATGCCATTTTCTTAAGTCTGAGAATTGTCCCTGAGGTTCAGAGAAGAATGGAGCAGACCAGGGACTATCATTTTGTTGGAAGAGGGCCAGGCAGGCCAGCCACTGATTTTTCCCCTTTCTTCCACCTGTTCGAGTGCCTACACACTAGACCATAGGGACACTGTTCGGCTGATTTGGGAAGAGATCACTGGAGGCCACAGCTAGTTAATGGCATCTGGGTCAAAAGGGCCTGGTGGCCCCAGCTCGTGTCCACTTTTGAGAGGAAAGCGTGGGTCTTTGGAGAGTAAAGACAGGACAAAAACAAGTCTGAACACATTGAGGAATTCCAAGTTCTTGGTCCAATTGTCCCAGTCCCACCCCCTCCCCATGAGTAGTGCATTTCTATTTTTCCCTGCATTCCAATCTGAAATTCCACCCTCAGCTGCAGCAGCATGCTGGGACAGAGAGGGGGGGAGGAAGACAGGATCCTGCTAGTCTGTTGCCCGTTGCACCTGTACATAGTTAGCACAGGTGCACCACCTCACCTGCAAACTCAGTTGCTGAAAGACGGAGAATCTTACAGCTAGAAGAGTAAAGCCCCATGATTTTACAGAAGAGGAAACTGAGGCCCAAAAAAGCATCTGAGTTTCCTAAGGGGCCATAGTAAAGGGAGCCCAAAGTTGATAGAACCCTGGTCTGCAGTTCTCAGTAGAGTGTAGAATATCCATTTTGCACCCATGAGTGGGCAGACAGGCTTTCCTTTTGAGGCAGAGCAAATGTGGTAAAAGGAAATGCAGCCAGTGGAGGGAGAGGGTTTGTAGCTGTGGCGTAATATAATCTGCCCTGTATCAACGTGAGCTTTGCGCATGTTGTTAGGACAGCAAGAGGGCATATTAGAATCTAAACTCGAAGTCTGGAAGTAGGTGGAGATTGGAGATTACAGATTAAGAATTAGAAGGGAGCGTGTCTCATTTTTGAGTTGCTGTCAGCGAGTCAGGAAGCCGGCCCCGTGGAGGGCTTGGCTGGGTGGGCTCTTTTGGCAATGGTGGAAGGTTGTTTGGGTTTGGCTCTTAATGAGATCTCAGTGTTAATATCTGCCTCTGGAAGTTCCAGCATCGGCCTCAGAATTTTAAGTGGGACAGTAGTTTCGGTGCAGTTGCCAATGTCACATGGTTTGCGTGTCTAATTCTGAAAGACTGGCATGCATTATGCTAGGCTTCGGGAGGAGGGCACAGCGTTTCTAAGCCACTTGTCTGTCAAGGATTAATTTACCCTCTAATTACTACATTTTCTTCGCAGTTTGCTGCACGAACGTGTTGTAACAAAGCTCAAAGAAGTATGCCATTTTATTTCCCTGCCACACTAAAATTAATTTCCGGAATATGGAGTAAAACCTGACACACTTGGTGTTAAAATAATTGTGCTGACATTCAAGTTAAAGTGAACAATCTGGTTGTTTCTAGTGATCCACCAGCCAAGGGGTAAAGAGCATGATCATGTTAGTTGCCATGACAGTCCTCAAAATGAGCCCTGAAAATATCAAGGAGTGTCACCGCACTAATCCTACTGGGGGAGCACTGGACGCAAAGGTAACACCCGAGCACATGGCTGGGTGGAGTATGACTGATGCCCTGCATGGTAGCGAGCCAGGGAGTCCTCTCTCGCTGCTAATAGGGCTGGTGGTGAGGTCTTGTCCAACAGCATGAGGTGAAGAGCCTGCCCCTGGGGGCAAACCTGTTCTGAGTGGCTGTGACGATAAAATCACAAGATGAAGTTAATGGGGATTCTCCAGGCGGCTTGTTCTCCTTCCTCCTGCCTGCTCTTCCTGGCCCGCCACCACCAGCACTCCCCAGCGGTAACAGCCCTTTGGCGGTTTTACAAATCTTCCCAAACAGCAGCAGCAGATCCCAGAGTGGGAGGCCCGTTCCCCATCCTGGGTGCTGGAGAAAACTACATTCTCAGGCCTTGGGTGGGGGGCCTTAGCAGCATCATTGGTTGACTAGTTTGGGTCCACAGAAGCTGATTTGTGGAATTTGAGAGATGGCCAGGTTAGCCATTTGTGAGTTCTCATCTCCTTGCCCAGGCAGTAGTGAAGAGCTCTCTCTCTTTCTTTCTTTCTTTCTCTCTCTCTCTCTCTCTCACACACACACACACACATGCGCACGCACACAAACACACACACACACACTCATCCTCTCTCAGGAGTAGAACTGTGCCAAGACAGCAAAGGCTAGGTCTGAAGCCCTGTTTTGCATCTGGCTAGGGACAGCCTCACTGGTCTTTTCAGCTATGCCTTTGGCTGCCAAATCCTGAGCAAATCAAGTTTAGGTTCAGTCCCCCCATCTTTTATTTTCTGGTTTCTAGACCTGCCTTCTGCTTCTCACACCCCCACCACACCTTACCTAGAAAGGTGCCATCCTCAGCCCGCTGTACCTTAGTGGGATTCCCTTCCTCTGGAGAATCTGGAGCCTCTTAGTTGCAAGAGTCACCATGCCTTGGAGAGAATCTTCTGTTTAGGGCACAGGTAAGGAGGTGTTCGGGGCTAAGGGAAGCCCTCCCTCCATCCCACCAAATGGTACCATGCCTGACATAAAGCTGATCCTATTTATGAGTTAGAGAATAGCCAAGACTATCTGGCTGCCAAGATTTTTCTGAGCTTGTCCTCAGGGAAGCTCACCCCAACTGGTCTCCTGAACCTCAAATCATAACAAAAATGACTCCCGATCCTCTGAAGCAGGGGTGGCTCTTTGCCTCTTGTGGATCACAGACTTTTTTGAGAATCTGATAAAAGCCCTGGATCTTCTCCTTAGACTGCTGAAAAATCATATGCTATGTTGCATCTAATTTGAGGTACTGCTGGGCCTTAAGCCCATTCATGGTTCTCTTGGGAGTCTTTGGTCACAGGCTGAGAACCTCAATATGAGCTTCTCCTTTGGTGGGAGACATTGACTAACTGTGGCATTTTAGGCAAGTCTGTGAACCTGCCCAAGTCTCAGTGCCCTCAGTTGTCAGACTGAAATATCCGAATGTCAGTTCCACGCAGCTTGCAGCGTTGTGGGTGATTCAAAAGAGATGGCGTTGGTGAGGTGGTCTTGTAACCATCAGGCTCGGGGCACACTCATGGGTTGCTCTCTTTAGTGTCACTGCGTACTGTTCATTTTGCCTTTCCATTTGATGTGAAAAATTTAACGAAAGAAAATCAGGCTTCTTTTGACTTGAAAATAATTTTGTCCCTTTCTTTGATACTGCATAAGTTATACCCAGGCAAACAAGCATTAAAGAGACTCTGGCTTGGGAGGGGCCTCAAAGAGCATGCAGTGTGTCCAGGATCTAGCCAGTTTTAGAGATCCCAATTACCCAGCCCTCAGCAGTTCCAGAGACAGTCTAGGGTGTGTGTGGCCAGCCCAGTGCCTTGAGGAGGTTCCACATCTGCCTGCTGCAGAAGTGAGCAAATGGGATGTGAGAAGGCAGATAGTTGTTTGGTTTTTCACATTTCAGTACTGTTACACCTGGCATGAGAAGGTGAAGTGGATCCTGTGTGTCTCTCTTGTAGTCACTGAAAGGGCCTAGGCAGCCCCTCATGAGCACTGGGAAGTAGACTCACCCCAGGATCTGTCCTTTTGGAGAGGAGCCTCAGGTTGGGCCTGCAGGTGTGGAGGGGTCTACTTAGGAGGAAAGAGGATAGATAGACTCCATTCAGACAGCCCTCCACAACCTCCCACATCCAACCCTGGAAGTGTGGAATGTCTTCTCATGGCAAGGCCACGAGGGCTCTTATATCAAAGGTGGGGAAACTGATGCTCAGAGAGGCACAGGTGCTGGCCCTGGGTCTCAAGACAAGTCATGAAGACATTTCCTTGGCACTTGTTGATCCTGTGCACCTTCCAAGTTCTCTGTCTGGCTCCTCACAATAGAATATTTTCAATTCTCCTAAAAACACAAGCCCGTCATCATATTAACCTGGCCCTAATTAATGCTCGGGTCCTCAATGTCAGCCCTAGAAAGTAAATAGCAGGTTTGGAAAGCCCTTTGAACCCTCAGAGGGAGATCCTGGCCTCGCTGAGCCTGTTGCTATGCAGTTCCAAAGTGGAGGCAGCCACACATTTGCAGAGCTCTTTAGTCCCTTCCCCCACCCCACGTGGATTTTAGGAACCTTTCGGAAGGAAATGTGTTGCTAGGAGCTTGGGCTCTCCCTCTCCTTTAGAAAGAGAGGAGAACTGTTTTCGCTTTGAATTGCCTTGCGAACAGATTGAGGTGTCTCCCTGCCCATTCTTTCTTTTGTTAAACCAACCCGATTTGCCAGGGCTAGTTAAGTGGAGAACATGTTGAAAATAGTGCTTAGTGCTTAGTACAGGGTCACTGCGAAGAGTGGCTCACATTCCCATCCTTGGCCAGAGCGTCTCTGCCTTAACTTCATCCTTAAGCTGGAGGGAGAGCAATCGTGCAAGTCATTTGAAAGCAGATGCCACCTAGGAATTTTAGGCACCATCACGTCATCAAACAAATTGAGAGTGGCTTGTAAATTGGAAAGTTTGGCAGTGGGTGGTTGCCCTTTGGAAGATTCACTGTTTCAGATCAGCTTTCTGAGTCTGGGAGGAGTCCCTGGTGCTACAGAGGGAAGAATAACCCCCTGGGGGCCAGGGGCATGTGGTCCTGCTTCAGCTCTGATACCAACTAGCCATGGCACTTGAGACAAGCTATTTCCTCGGATTGGGTGTCAGTTTCCCCACCTGTACAATGAAGGAATGGTCGAGGGGCATCCAAAGGGCTCCTCCAGCGCTGGCATTCCATAATTCTCCAGTAGCAAATGAAACTCTAAGTTACTTAAAATATTTAAAAAGGATAAGTAATAATTTGTTGTTTTTAAAATTATCAGAGACTTGAAAGCATGGGGTTGTATTTTTGTTTGGTTACGTGAGGACTGTGACTGTTATGTAAGTGATAACAGTTTTAGAAGTTTTAGCTAAAGACAAAGAGTTTAAATGTATTTATGTAGGACCAAACAATTGAAACGCTGGAAATTCCTTTAGAGGCCCCTCATTTTATGCATCAGGAGGCTGCAGCTGAAGAAAAAAGCATGCTTGCCCAGGCTTCCCTGGCAAGCTGCTAGGAGCTGTGCTGCTCCAGGACCCAGGAGGCCCACCTCACAGCCCACTGCTTGCCCCACACGTCACTTCCTAGGCCCTTACAGAAGAAGCCTCCAGGCCCTCAACTCCGTATGGAATCTGCAGTCAGCAGAATATAGGGCCGAGTGATTCTGATTTCTAGCTATCAGTTACTAGCTTATCAGAAAGGAATTTTTGTTCCCCACCCCTGCCCCCAACATCCAAGTGTTCTCTGCTAACAGTAAATATTTAATTTTGTTGGTCTTGTACCAATGCCTAATTTAAAATAAAACAGGTTTTTTGAATATTGGGGGGTGGTCCTTAGGGGCCTGTTATTTGGACTTATTTTACTTCAAACAGATGGGCTGTTTTAGGATTGACTTCATACTTGCTCATTTTCACTATGGAAAAAAAAAAAAAAACAATCCCAAGCCACCCCACCCTTATTTTTGTAGTGAGTAACAGTTTGTCTTGTCTAAAAGAAGCTTTTGGTTTCTCAGCTGTTTGCACCCCGCGCACTACTCAGCCTTAGTCTGTATTTGTAATCACATCAGTGTGTTGGCCACCTATAGCTTATGGAGTGTTCACAAAACACGCCCCAGTCATTCCCAAACAGCCACCAGCTTTGGGACTGTATCTCTTAGCTCCAGCCCAGCTACCTCTTCTCTGGTGCCCAGCCATCTACTACTCTGGCCTGAAGCCAGACCATGCAGAGTTAGAGAGGCCTTGGCCTGGGAGGGAGGCGCCCTGGGTGACTGGCCCAGCTCTACTGCCTTGCTGTGTGACCTTGGGCAGTTCTCGTCCCCTCTCTGGTCCTCACAGTTCCTATTGTTACAGTGAGGGGGCTGACCTAAAGGGGCTTTGTGGAATTTTCCTCTTATTATGTTAGATTGTTATATTTGGAAGATGTGACTTGAACAGTAGAGTACGTGACCTTTAAATCCTTTCTGGAAGCAACATTTAGTGATGTTTCTGAAAGAGTTAGGAGGCAGATATCTCTGAGATGAGCTAGTACATTTTGAAATTTATTAAAACAACAGTTACCATTTCTCGAATGCCCACTGTGCCTGGAGATTCCCGTCCTGCTGCTTTTTAGAAACTCACCCATCAACTGTGAGCATTTTCTAATGGTTTCACCTCAGGCCTTCAATCTCTGATCTGTATACCCTCTCCCTAGGAGATTAATTGGTCACTTCTAACCTTTATTAATTTAATTTTTCACTTGACATAAATTCAGACTCTCAGAATATTTGCAAGAGTAATACAAATAATGCCTGGATACCTTTCACTCGATACCCCAAATGTTAACATTTTACTACATTCTATGTTTTATCCACCATACACACACACACATACACACAGGCACACACACACACACACACAATTTTATTCTGAACTTCATGAGAACAAATTGTAGGTATCTCCAAATACTTCAGTATATATTTCCTAACATTTCCTAAGACGTTCCCCTGCATAAGCACAGGATATTGATCAGAATCAGGAAGCTAACAGTGCTACTGATTACCTAAAGACTTTAAAAACTTTATTCAGATTTTGCCAATTGTCCTAATAATGTCCTTTACAGCAAAAGAAAATCCAGGATAATGCAATGCATTCAGTCGTTATGTCTCTTTAGTGTCCTTTAGTCTGGAATGATTCCTCAATCTGTCTTAGTGTATTATCACATTGACATTTTTAAGAGCCCATGCCAGTTATTTTGCATAATGTCCCTCAATTTGAGTTTGTTGCCTGATGTTTCGTCATAGTTAGATCAGGGTTGTGCATCAATGCATCATATTGGGAGGTCCACGATGTTAGTTCCATTCATCCTATTCCTGGTCATTATCACTTTGATCATTTGGTTAAGGTGATGTCTACCAGATATTTCCACTGTCAAGTTCCTATTTCTTCCCCTTGCAATTAATGAGTATCTCGGGGAAATAAATGTATTTTGAGGCTGTTAGTATTATATTACTCCTCAAATGATCACTCACTAGTTTAGCATCTGTTGATCGTCTGTGCCTGAGGCAAGATTATTATGCTGGTTGCCAAATAATGAATTTCTGATTCCATCATCCATTCTACCGTTATTAGTTGACTTTCTACTATAAGAAAGAACTTTCCTTCTCCCACTTCCATTTATTTACTTATGCTTTTATTTATGGACTTGTGCATTTTAATTTTATTATGATTTATAATCCTTTCCTATCATTATTTATTTGATGCTGAAATTGTCTGAGGTTTGCCCAGGGGAAACTCCTTCAAACTAGGTCCTATGTCTTTCTGACATGCCCCTAATCATCCTCTGAGCATGCCCTTAACTTCGGGCACATCTGCTTCAGGCTCATCTTGTACTTTCCATGCCTTCACCTTAAAATCAGTCGTTTTCCTATGGAATCCTAACTTCCTTTAGTGGGGAATGGTATTTAGAAACTAAGGTCTGGGTACTAGGAGCATGCACATTTCTACAGATGTGTCATTGCTACTAGACCCTCTCAGTCCACAAAGCTAGGAAAATAATTAACTCTCATCTATATCTATTCCTTTTTTATTTATTATTTTGGTAATATCTATTTTTCTATTTACTTATCTAGCTACCTACCTACTTACCCATAAACCATGAGTTCACACTGATACCTCTAAATTCCAATACAACACCAAAGTTCATTCTTTCTTTCCCCTTTCCATGTTTGTAGTTTCCTTGCAAAACAGTGAGAAATCTCTCTGCAATTATCCATACTATATTTACGAACTTACTCAATCCTAGAATATACAGAAACTAGTTTCAGAATTGCTAACCCATGACTCTATGAAGAAGCCAATTTACAAGAGTACAATATTTGTTTAGAATTCTTTTTGTCTTTGCGTAAGAGTATGTCCTTCAAACACTGTTAAAAAGTTACCTGGGCTAGTTCACTGAGGTTATTTGAATAAGGTTTAGTTCACTTGTTTCTGTTTAGATTCCTTTTCGTCCACCCCCACCACCGTCTTTCTTTGTTAATTTTAATTATTTTTCTGTGAGGATGTGAAATAATAACATGGTTTCAACGGTTAGAACTGTCCAGAAAGAAATCCTCAGAAAAGCGACATCTCCCATTACTTCTCTCCTTTCCACCTCATTCCACTCATTTCCTATGTGTAACCAACTTCATTGGTTTTTCTGTTTCTTTTCCCTATACCCATTTCTTACATAAGAGCAGCTTAATATGGACACTCTTTTGACTTTGCTTTTTCACTCAACAGCATGTCCTAGCAATCACTGCATATAGAGATTTTTTCCATTCTTTCATTATTATTATTCAACCAACCTCCTATGTGTAGGCATTTAAATTGTTTCCAACACTTTGCAATTAAAAATAATATTTCAATGAACAACCCAGTACATATGTATTTTCATATTGTTAGAGGTAGATTTCTAGAAGTGAGATTAATGTGTCAAAAAGTAACAACATAGGTAGTTTTGTTAGGTATTGCCAAATTCCCCTCCAGAAAGACTGCACCAATTTGCATTCCCATTAGCGATGTATGAGAGTGTTTTCTTCCCCCAAAACCTCACCAACGAAGTATTTGCTTTACTTTCTAACTTTCGTAAATCTGATAGGTGAGAAATGGTATCTCAGTGTAGTTTTATTAGCATTTTTCTAATTATGAGTGGCTTGGAACATCTTTTTATATACTTAAGAGCCCTTTTGATATTTTTATGTGTATGAATTATCTGTTCATGTCTTTTCTCCCTTTTTCTATTGGGTTTTTAGTATTTTACTCACAATTTTAAGAGCATTTTTCTGTGTTAGGGATATTAGCTTTTTTTAATTTGTGATATATGTTGCAAGTAATTTCATTTAATTGGTTTGTGGGTTTTTAGATTTTTTTCTTTGCCATGCAAAAAACTTTTACGTCGTCAAATATCATCCTCTGAGCATGCCCTTAATTTATCATACCTGGATTTTGAATCACAGTTAGAAAGCCTTTCCTCACATCCAGTTGAAAGAGATATTTGCTCAATTTTCTTCCAGTATTTGTATGGTTTCATGTTTTACATTTAGATTCCTACTCCATTTGGACTTTATGCTTATGAATGGTATATGGCAGGGATCTTGCTTCACCTCTTTCCTTTTTTCTTTTTTTGCTTATTTAGTTACTTTTTCTTCTTTAGAGACAGGGTCTCACTCTGTTGCCCAGGCTGGAGTTCAGTGGCGGGGTGGTGCACCACAACCACACTTGGCTAACTTTTAATTTTTCTTTACTATTTTGTAGAGAGTGGGTATAGCTCTGTTGCTCAGGCTGGTTTCCAACTCCTGGGCCCAGGAGATCCTCCTGCCTCAGCCTCCCAAACTGCTGGGATTACAGGCATGAGCCACTGCACCCAGCCCCTTCCCTTTTTTCAAGACACTACCCACTTATCACAGCCCCATTTTACAAATGTTCATTTTGCTCCAGTGATTTCAAAACTCACCATTGCTATGTATTCAGTTTCCACATATACTTGGGTCTATTTCTAGATGTATATTTTGTTCCACTGGTCGATTTGCATATTCTTCCTCCAGTACCACACTGTTTTAATTATAGAGGCTTTATTGTGATTTTTAACAGCTTTTTGTTTTGAGATAATTGTAGATTCACATACAGTTTTAGGAAACAATACTAGAAAGATCCTGTTTACCCTTCACCCAGTCCACAATCAGGACACTGACATTGATACACTCCATCCACCTTATTCAGATTTTACCAGTTATACATGCGCTTATTTGTGTACATGTGTGGGTATTTAATTCAAAACAGTTTTATCAAATGTAGAATCATGCGACCATAGTCAAGAAAAAGAACAGTGCCATCACCACAAGGATACACGATCCTCTGTGTTGCTCTTTTATACCAAACCCACTTCCCTCCTGATATGCTCCACCCCAAGTTCTGAACCTGTGGCAACTAACCAGTAATCTGTTTTCCTTTCCTATAGGTTTGTTATTTTGAGAATGTTATGTACATAAAATCATATAGCATGTGATCTCTTGAGATTGGCTTTTTTCATAACTCAGCATAATTCTGATAGTGGTATAGTGCAATACAGGAGAAGTCCATTATCACAGGTGTGTAGAGATATCCCATTGTCATATTAATTTGCATTTACCTAATGCCTAATCAGATTGAACATATTTTCTGGAGTTTATTTTTCATCCGTATAACTTCATGGAATGTCTGTTCATGACTTAGGCCCATTTTCTAGTTGGATTATTTGCATTTTTTCTTTTTTTTCACTGTTGAGCTTTGCAAGTTCTTTATATATTTGAGATACTTGTATTTCTCTCAGTCTGTAGCTTACCTTTTCATCCTTTTAATAGGTTCTTTCACAAAAAGACTATTTTTGGGGTCAGATTTTTGTGGTTGAGTCTAAGAACTCTACAACAAGTCCTAGGTCCTGAAAATTTTCTCTAATATTTTTTAAGTTTGAGGGTTATACATTTAGATCATGATCCATTTTTAGTTGATTTTTGCATAAGGTGTGAGGTTTAGGTTGATGTTTATTATTTTTTGGCCTATGGATGCCTCAATTGGCTCTACGACACCTTTGCCAACAGTTAGTGGGATATATTTTTATGGGTATATTTCTGGGCTCTTTATTCTGCTCCATTAATCTGTGTGTCTTTCCCTCTGCCAGTACCACACAGTCTGATTAATGAAGCCATATAAAAATGTTAATACTGGGTAAATGTACTCCTCCCATTGTATATTTGTTTCTCAAAATTGTTTCATCCTAGGACTTCTGCCTTTCCATATATTTTAGAATAACCTTGTCTATGTCTACAACAAACTTTGCTGAAGTTTTGATGAGAATTACATTAAACCTATAGGTCAATTCAATAATTGATATCTTTACTATGTTGAGACTTCTAAGCGGTAAACATAGTATGTCTCCTCATTTATTTAGGTCTTTCTTTTTCTTATGAGCACAAAAAAGGTGTTTATTATTATTTCTATTTGATGTTCAACTCTTTTTTCTTTTTTTTTTTTTAGTGTGTAATTTACCTTTTATTTCTTTTTTAAAAATTGCATTTTAGGTTTTGGGGTACATGTGCAGAACATGCAAGATACTTGCATAGGTACACACGTGGCAGTGTGATTTGCTGCCTTCCTCCCCTTCACCCACATCTGACTTTTCTCCCCATGCTATCCCTCCCCAGCTCCCCCCCGCACTGTCCCTTCCCTATTCCCCCCAATAGATCCCAGTGTGTAGTGCTACCCTCCCTGTGTCTATGTGTTCTCATTGTTCATCACCCACCTATGAGTGAGAATATGTGGTATTTCATTTTCTGTTCTTGTGTCAGTTTGCTGAGGATGATGTTCTCCAGATTCATCCATGTCCCTACAAAGGACACGAACTCATCATTTTTGATTGCTGCATAATATTCCATGGTGTATATGTGCCACATTTGCCCAGTCCAGTCTATCATCGATGGGCATTTGGGTTGTTTCCAGGTCTTTGCTATTGTAAACAGTGCTGCAATGAACATTTGTGTGCATGTGTCCTTATAGTAGAATGATTTATAGTCCTTTGGATATATACGCAGTAATGGGATTGCTGGGTCAAATGGAATTTCTATTTCTAGGTCCTTGAGGAAGGACCACACTGTCTTCCACAATGGTTGAACTAATTTACACTCCCACCAGCAGTGAAAAAGTATTCCTATTTCTCCACATCCTCTCCAGCATCTGTTGTCTCCAGATTTTTTAACGATCTCCATTCTAACTGGCGTGAGATGGTATCTCAATGTGGTTTTGATTTGCATTTCTCTAGTGACCAGTGATGATGAGCATTTTTTCATATGTTTGTTGGCCTCATGTATTTCTTCTCTTGTAAAGTGTCTGTTCATATGCTTTGCCCACTTTTGAATGGGCTTGTTTGTTTTTTTCTTGTAAATCTGTTTGAGTTCTTTGTAAAATCTGGATATCAGCCCTTTGTCAGATGGGTAAACTGCAAAATTTTTTCCCATTCTGTTGGTTGCCGATTCACTCTAATGACTGTTTCTTTCGCCGTGCAGAAGCTATGGAGTTTGATTAGGTCCCATTTGTCTATTTTGGCTTTTGTTGCCAATAGCTTTTGGTGTTTTGTTCATGAAGTCCTTGCCCACTCCTATGTCCTTAATGGTTTTGCCTAGATTTTCCTCTAGGGTTTTTATGGTGCCAGGTCTTATGTTTAAGTCTTTAATCCATCTGGAGTTAATTTTAGTGTAAGGTGTCAGGAAGGGGTTCAGTTTCTGCTTTCTGCACATGGCTAGCCAGTTTTCCCAACACCATTTATTAAACAGGGAATCCTTTCCCCATTGCTTGTTTTTGTCAGGTTTATCAAAGATTGTATGGTTGTAGATATGTTGTGTTGCCTCCTATGCCTCTGTTTTGTTCCATTGGTCTATATCTCTGTTTTGGTACCAGTACCATGCTGTTTTGATTACTGTAGCCTTGTAGTATAGTTTGAAGTCCGGTAGTGTGATGCCTCCTGCTGTGTTCTTTTTGCTTAGAATTGACTTGGCTATGCGGTCTCTCTTTTGGCTCCATATGAAGTTCAAGGTGGTTTTTTCCAGTTCTGTGAAGAAAGTCAATGGTAGCTTGATGGGGATAGCGTTGAGTCTGTAAATTACTTTGGGCAGTATGGCCATTTTCACGATATTGATTCTTCCTAACCATGAACATGGAATGTTTCTCCAGATGTTTGTGTCTTCTCTTATTTCATTGAGCAGTGGTTTGTAGTTTTCCTTGAAGAGGTCCCTTACATTCCTTGTAAGTTGTATTCCTAGGTATTTTATTCTCTTTGCAGCAATTGTGAATGGCAGTTCGTTCTTGATTTGGCTTTCTTTCAGTCTGTTATTGGTGTATAGGAATTCTTGTGATTTTTGCACATCGATTTTATATCCTGAGACTTTGTTGAAGTTTCTTACCAGTTTCAGGAGTTTTTGGGCTGAGACGATGGGGTCTTCTAGATATACTATCATGTCATTTGCAAATAGAGACAATTTGGCTTCCTCCTTTCCTATTTGAATACCCTTTATTTTTTTTTTCTTGCCTGATTGCTCTGGCTAGAACTTCCAGTACTATATTGAATAGGAGTGGTAAAAGAGGGCATCCTTGTCTAGTGCTGGATTTCAAAGGGAATGCTTCCAGTTTTTGCCCATTCAGTAGGATATTGGCTGTTGATTTGTCATAAATAGCTTTTATTACTTTGAGATACGTTCCATCGATACCGAGTTTATTGAGGGTTTTTAGCATAAAGGGCTGTTGAATTTTGTCAAAGGCCTTCTCTGCATCAATTGAGATAATCGTGTGGTTTTTGTTTTTGGTTCTGTTTATGTGGTGAATTACGTTTATAGACTTGCGTATGTTGAACCAGCCTTGCATCCCTGGGATGAATCCTACTTGATCATGGTGGATAAGCTTTTTGATGTGCTGTTGCAATTGGCTTGCCAGTATTTTATTGAAGATTTTTGCGTCTATGTTCATCATGGATATTGGCCTGAAGTTTTCTTTTCTTGTTGAGTCTCTGCCGGGTTTTGGTATCAGGATGATGTTGGTCTCATAAAATGATTTGGGAAGGATTCCCTCTTTTTGGATTATTTGGAATAGTTTCAGAAAGAATGGAAACAGTTCCTCTTTGTGTGTCTGGTAGAATTCGGCTGTGAACCCATCTGGACCTGGGCTTTTTTTGTGTGGTAGGCTCTTAATTGTTGCCTCAACTTCCGACCTTGTTATTGGTCTATTCATAGTTTTGGATTTCTCCTAGTTTAGGCTTGGGAGGACACAAGTGTCCAGAAATTTATCCATTTCTTTCAGGTTTACTAGTTTATGTGCATAGAGTTGTTTGTAATATTCTCTGATGATGGTTTGAATTTCTGTGGAATCTGTGGTGATTTCCCCTTTATCATTTTTTATTGCATCTATTTGGTTATTCTCTCTTTTCTTTTTTATTAATCTGGCTAGTGGTCTATTTTCTTGATCTTTTCAAAAAACCAGCACTTGGATTTATTGATTTTTTTGAAGGGTTTTTTGTGTCTCTATCTCCTTCAGTTCTGCTCTGATCTTAGTTATTTCTTGTCTTCTGCTAGGTTTTGAGTTTTTTTGATCTTGCTCCTCCAGCTCTTTCAATTTTGACGTTAGGGTGTCAATTTTGGATCTCTCCACTCTTCTCATGTGGGCTCTTATTGCTATATATTTTCCTCTAGAGACTGCTTTAAATGTGTCCCAGAGATTCTAGTATGTTATATCTTTGTTCTCGTTGGTTTTGAAGAACTTCTTTATTTCTGCCTTCATTTCATTGTTTATCCAGTCAACATTCAAGAGCCAGTTGTTCAGTTTCCATGAAGCTATGCAGTTCTGAGTTTGTTTCTGAATTCTGAGTTCTAACTTGATTGCACTATGGTCTGAGAGACTGTTTGTTATGATTTCAGTTGTTTTGCATTTGCTGAGGAGTGATTTACTTCCAATTATGTGGTCAATTTTAGAGGAGGTGTGATGTGGTGCTGAGAAGAATGTATATTCTGTGGATTTGGGGTGGAGAGTTCTGAAAATGTCAATCAGGTTTGCTTGGTCCAGGTCTGAGTTCAAGTCCTGGATATCCTTGTTAATTTTCTGTCTTGGTGATCTGTCTAATATTGACAGTGGAGTGTTAAAGTCTCCCACTATTATTGTGTGGGAGTCTAAGTCTCTTTGTAAAGCATTAAGAACTTGCCTTATATATCTGGGTGCTCCTGTATTGGGTCCATATATATTTAGGATCGTTAGCTCTTCTTGCTGTATCAATCCTTTTACCATTATGTAATGTCCTTTTTTGTCTCTTTTGATCTTTGTTGCTTTAAAGTCTATTTTATCAGAGACGAGAATTGCAACTCCTGCTTTTTTTTGCTCTCCATTTGCTTGGTAAATTTTCTTCCATCCCTTTATTTTGAGCCTTTGTGTGTCTTTGCATGTGAGATGGGTGTCCTGGATACAGCACACTGATGGGTTTTGGCTTTTTATCCAGTTTGCCAGTCTGTGTTTTTTGATTGGTGCATTTAGCCCATTTACATTTAGGATTAATATTGTTATGTGTGAATTTGATACTGCCATTTTGATGCTAGCTTCCTGTTTTGCCCATTAGTTGATGCAGATTCTTCATTTTGTTGATGCTCTTTAGCATTTGGTATGTTTTTGGAATGGCTGATACTGGTTGTTCCTTTCTATGTGTAGTGCCTCTTTTAGGAGCTCTTGTAACTCAGGCCTGGCGGTGACAAAATCTCTGAGTATTTGCTTGTTTGCAAAGGATTTAATTTTTCCTTCACTTATGAAGCTCATTTTGGCTGAAAATCTGGGTTGAAAGTTCTTTTCTTTAAGGATGTTGAATATTGGCCCCCACCCTCTTCTGGCTTGTAGAGTTTCTGCCGAGAGATCTGCTGTGAGTCTGATGAGCTTCCCTTTGTGGGTGACCCGACCTTTCTCTCTGGCTGCCCTTAGCATTTTCTCCTTCATTTCAACCCTGGTGAATCTGACGATTATGTGCCTTGGGGTTGCTTTTCTTGCGGAATATCTTTGTGATGTTCTCTGTATTTCCTGGACTTGAATATTGGCCTGCCTTGCTAGGTTGGGGAAATTTTCCTGCATAATATCCTGAAGAATATTTTCCAGTTTGGATTCATTCTCTTCATCACATTCAGGTATACCTATCAAACGTAGATTAGGTCTCTTCACATAGTCCCACATTTCTTGGAGACTTTGTTCATTCCTTTTTGCTCTTTCTTTTCTAATCTTGGCTTCTTGTTTTATTTCATTGAGTTGATCTTCGACTTCTGATATCCTTTCTTCTGCTTGGTCAATTCGGCTGTTGAAACTCGTGCATGCTTTGCGAAGTTCTCGTGTTGTGTGTTTCAGCTCCTTCAATTCACTCATATTCCTCTCTAGGTTGTCCATTCTTGTTATCGTCTCCTCAAATCTTTTTTCAAGGTTCTTAGTTTCTTTGCATTGATTTAGAACATGTTCTTTTAGCTCATGGAAGTTTCTCATTACCCACCTTCTGAAGTCTGATTCTGTCATTTCATCACACTCATTCTCCGTCCAGCTTTGTTCCCTTGCTGGTGAGGAGTTGTGGTCCCTTGTAGGAGGCGAGGTGTTCTAGTTTCAGGTGTTTTCCTCCTTTTTGCACCGGTTTCTTCCCATCTTTGTGGATTTATCCACCTGTCGTCTGAGTGGTTGCTGACTTTCCGATTGGGTCTCTGAGTGGACGCACAGATTGTTGATGATGAGGTATTTCTGTTTCTTAGTTTTCCTTCTAACAGTCTAGCCCCTCTGCTGTAGGACTGCTGAGGTCCACTCCAGGCCCTGCTTGCCTGGGGTACACCTGTAGCAGCTGCGGAACTGTGAGGGTTGCTACCCATTTCTTCTTCTGCTATCTTTATCCCTGAATGATGCCCGCCAAATGTCAGTCTGATCAGTCCTTTGTGAGGTGACTCTTTGGATATGCGGGGGTCAGGGAACTGCTTGAGGAGACTGTCTGTACTTTATTCTTGAGGAGACAGTCTGTACTTTATAGGAGCTCAAGTGCTGAGCTGTGAGCTCCATTGTTCATTCAGGGCTGCAAGGCAGGTACATTTAAGTCTGCTGCAGCAGAACTCATAAAGCCCCTTTTTTTTCCTCAGGTGCTCTGTTCTGGGGCGTAGGGCTTTGTTTATGAGTATCCGTTGCACTGTCCTGCCCAGCAAGGAGGCAGTCTAATCACTGCCTGCCTGTAGTGGTTATGCTGAGCTGCCGTGGGCTCTGCCCTGTTGCTGTGGGGTCCGCCCTGCTGCCGTGGGCTCCGCCCTGCTGCTGTGTGTAATTCCCTATAGTCCTGTTTATATGGGTGTGGTTAGAGCTGCCGTGGTGATGATGGCCCACCTCTGTAGTGGCGGACTCTCTCTGTTATGGCGGGTTGCATTGGCAATGGTGGGTTGCCTCGGCAACGGCAGGCTGCATCAGCAATGGCAGTGTACCTCCGTAGGGGTCGAGTGAATCGGTAATGGCGGACCCCCCCTCCCCCTCCAAGCTGCACCATCCTGGGTTCAGCTGTGCTTGCCATGAAACTCTCAACCCGGAGCTTTCCAATTGCTGTTTTGTTTGTTTTTGTGGGGGTGGGACCTGCAGAGCCTGATCAACTGGCTCCCTGCCTCAGAGCCCTTTTTTTTTTTTTAAGTCAAACAGTTGACTCTCTCCCAGGTGTTCCAGTTGCCTGCTGAAAGGGCGCCAGGATCTGTGCGATTTCCCATGCAGTGACCCACTGCGCTGGCTGAAACCACGTTGCTGCCCGGGAATCTCCTGGCCTGGCTTTCTGTTTAAGTCCCATTTAATCAGATGAATGTGCTAATCTGCCTTCCGAAATCTCCAATTGCCGGTTTAACAGGGCAACCTAACCAGTGAATTTTGTATGGAGTGTCGCTGCACTGTGGCCCCGGCCCAAACAGCCACGCCGGCCCAAACAGCTGTGCTGGCAGCCCGTGTGGCTCCTACACCTGTGAATCTCCTGGTCTGTGGGCAATAAATATCCATCTGGAAATGCGGCATGCACTCACCATCTGTGGTTTCACTGGGAGCTGCAATCCTGAGTTGGTCCTACATTGCCATCTTCTCTCTCTCAACTCTTTTTTTCTGAGTTTTTTTTATTTAAAATGCAAAAATGTCAATATTTTCAAGGGAAATACAATAAATAAGTTTGAAAACACTTTAGATATAAATTTATTTATACATGTTGATGTAGTACAAGACTGAAGCAATAGAGTACAAAATTTGAAACACTTAAGATTACAAATACTTTGTTCCATTTTAGAGTACTGTTTAGAAAAAAGAATCACTTATTTTCATAAAGAAAATATAGAGTATTATTTTTTCTTTTTTTATTATACTTTAAGTTCTGAGGTACATGTGTGGAATGTGTAGGTTTGTTGTATAGGTATACATGGGCGATGCTTGTTTGCTGCATCCATCACCCCGTCATCTACATTAGGTATTTCTCCTAATGTTATTCCTCCCATAGCCCCCCACCCCTCAACAGGCTCCAGTGTGTGATGCTCCCCTCCCTGTGTCCATGTGTTCTCATTGTTCAACACTCACTTATGAGTGACAACATGTGGTGTTTGGTTTTCTATTCTTGTGTCAGTTTGCTGAGAATGATAGTTTCCAGCTTTATCCACGTCCCTGCAAAGAACATGAACTCATTCTTTTTTATGGCTGCATAGTATTTCACGGTGTATATGTGCCACATGTTCTTCATCCAGTCTATTATTGACGGGCATTTGCGTCGGTTCCAAGTCTTTGCTGTTGTGAACAGTGCCACAATAAACATAAGTGTGCATGTGTCTTTATAATAGAACTATTTATAATCCTTTGGGTATATACCTACCTAGTAATAGGATTGCTGGGTCAAATGGTATTTCTAGTTCTAGATCCCTGAGGAATTGTCACACTGTCTTCCACAATGGTTGAACTAATTTACACTCCCAAAAACAGTGTAAAAGTGTTCCTGTTTCTCTACATCCTCTCCAGCATCTTTTGTCTCCTGATGTTTTAATGATCGCCATTCTAACTGACATGAGTTGGTATGTCAATGTGGTTTTGATTTGCATTTCTCTAATGACCAGTGATGATTAGCTTTTTTTCACGTTTGTTGGCTGTATAAATGTCTTCTTTTGGGAAGTGTCTGTTCATATCCTTCACTCACTTTTTGATGTCTTTGTTTGTTTGTTTCTTGTAAATTTATTTTAAGTTCTTTGTAGATTCTGGATATTAGCCCTTTGTCAGATGGGTAGATTGCAAAAATTTTTTCCCATTCTGTTGGTTGCTGGTTCACTCTAATGATAGTTTCTTTTGCTGTGCAGAAGCCCTGGGGTTTAATTAGATCCCATTTGTCTATTTTGGCTTTGTTAGCATCACTTTTGTGTTTTAGTCATGAAGTCCTTGCCCATTGCCTATGTTCTGAATGGTATTGCCTAGGTTTTCCTCTAGGGTTTTTATGGTGTTAGGTCTTATGCTTAAATATCTAATTTATCTGGAGTTAATTTTTATATAATGGATAAGGAAGGGATCCAGTTTCAGCTTTCTGCATATGGCTAGCCCGTTTTCCCAATACCGTTTATTAAATAGGCAATCCTTTCCCCATTGCTTGTTTTTGTCAGGTTTGTGAAAGATCACATGGTTGTAGATATGTGGCATTACTTCTGAGGTCCCTGTTCTGTTCCATTGGTCTATATCTCTGTTTTGGTATCAGTACCATGCTGTTTTGATCACTGTAGCCTTGTAGTATAGTTTGAAGTCAGGTAGTGTGATGCCTCCAGCTTTTTTTTTTTTTTTTCCTTAGGATTGTCTTGACTATGCGGGCTCTTTTTTGGTTCCACATGAAGTTTAAGGTAGTTTTTTTCCAATTCTGTGAATAAAATCAATGATAGCTTGATGGGGATAGCATTGAATCTACAAATTACTTTGGACAGTACGACCATTTTCACCATATTAATTCTTCTTAACCATGAGCATGGAATGTTTTTCCATCAGTTTGTGTCCTCAAGAAAATAGAGTATTTTTTAAAGAGAGAAAAGAGATTGCTTATAGATGTCAGTTGCAAGTATAATTTATTGTGATCAGAACTACTATCAAGATTTATTTTGTATGTAAATTTCTTTGATAAATTTTATGAGCTTTAATAGGTTGCAGGAAATCTTACTGTGCTCTTCTTCCTTTTTAAAAAATATTTTATTTTATTTAAGCTCCAGGATACATGTGCTGGAGTCTTTATTTCTTACTAAAGCATTTTGTAACTTTCTGGATGCAGATCCTATACACAGTATATTATATTTAATAATAAATAAGTATTGCATTTTCTATGCAGCAGTTGTAAATGGTATGTATTCTCTTAAATACAGTTTTATTGATGATATCATTCACATACCACAGAATTCACTCATTTAAAGTATTTAGTTCAATTGCTTTTAGTATATTCATAGTTGTGCAATCATCACCAATATCTAATTTCAGAATATTTTAATTACCCTGAAAAGGAACCACATATCCATTAGCAACCATCGTCAATTACACAGTATTCTCCAGCAGTAATTTATTGTTTCAGGCTTGATGGCTTTCACAGGTTTTTCTAAACAATGATAGCATGTTCGATAGTATAATCCTTCCAGACTTTCATGATGTTCTCTCTATTGGGGTTCTCTTCCATAGCATTGACAATCTTTCTATAGAGTGCCATGTGTGGTGAGTCTTAAAACTCCTATGACCCCCCGATCAAAGGCTGAATTAGAATTGTGTTTGGGGCGAGTAGACCACTTCAATACCTTCGTTGTCGAACCCATGGATTTCTGAGTGGCTAGGAGCATTGTCCAATATCAAAAGAACTTTAAAAGGCAGCCTCTTACTAATAAGGTACTTCCTGTCTTCAGGGAGATATCCTTTCTTATCATTTATCAATTATTTTCTTTTTTTTTCAGACACAGAACCCATCATTTTTATTTGGATAACAAAGGGTTTCCAAATTATATTGAAAAATAAATCATAATTAATATTACTCCTAAAACTTTTTAGCATACTTTTCACAAATGATTTATGTAAAAGAGAAGAAAATACACATAATTTTATAACATCTTAAACTCTTTTATTCCCTACTATAGACATTAATTTTGTTTTTTGTTTCCTTTCGATTTTCTACAATTTCCAACTTGTACCTGTATTTAATAGGTAAGACATTAACTGATTGCTTTTCTAAATCTAATGATTATATAGTTTTAATATAAATATGTATCATGTATTTTGGTAAAATTTTGACAAAACTGAATAAACATGCCTTGTTTTAAGTCCATGTTCCTTCCACTGTTTATAAAATCTGATTAAATAATCAAAAATTCTTGGTTTTCTTTTACAATAATCTTCCTCCTGAACTGCCACCTGGTTTTTACATAGTAATAGCAAGCAATAGGAAAGCCAAATAAATGGCGTCTGGGAACATCCCTGCTGCCCCTTAGTCAACAGAAGCTGCTTCTCCTGTTATCTTGACATTTTTTAAGCCAAACTGCTTTGTAAAATGTGTGAAAATACAGTATTTGCAGGATGCGTATACAGAGGGCTTACTTTTTGTACATATAGGTTCTGAAGGGGCTGACTGTAGGACTTGAGAATGTGCAGATTTTGATATATCAGTGGGATCCTGATAAATAAAAGATACTTATTTGTAATTTTTTTTTTTCTGTGCTCCCTTTGTCTCGTTTTGGTATCAGAATCATAAAATGAGTTGGGAAGTCTTCCTGCCTCTTCTACTTTCTAGAAAACATTGTGTAAAAGTGGCACTAATTATTCTTTAAACATCTGGGAAAATTCAGTGAAACCATCTAGGTATGGATATTTCTTTTTCAAGAGTGTTTAACTACAAATTATTTTCTTCAGGTATGTAGGGCAATTTAGATTATATAATTCATGTTGTTTAAGTTGTGGCAGTTAGCTAACAATTTCTTATAAATTTTTGTATCTATATTCATGAGGGGTTTTAGTCTATAGTTTTCTTTTTTGTACTCTCTTTGATTTTCATACCAGGGTAATACTAACTTCATAAAATGGATTGGGAAGTGTTCCCTGCTCTTCTATTTTTCAGAAGAGAATGTGCAGAATTGGTTTTAATTTTTTAATGTTTGATAAAATTCTCCAATGAAGCTATCTACTTCTGGAGAATTTTGGAGGGAGTTTTATAATTATGAATTCAACTTCCTGAATAGTGATAGGGCTATTCAAATGGTTTATTTTGGTAGTTTGTGCTGTGCAAGGAATTGGTCCATTTTATCTAATTTTGTCAAATTTCTGTGTAGAGTTTTTATTATTCTTTTGATTTCTTATTATTCTTTTGATTTCTTATTTTTTTTTATTTCTGTCAGATCTGTGATATTCTCTGCTTCATTTCTATTAGTGGTTATTTGTATCTTTTCTCTTTTCAGGCTTGCTAGAGGTCAATTTTATTGACCTCTTAAAAAAAACTAGCTGTTTGTTACATTGATTTTCTCTTTTCAATTCCATTGATTTTTATCTTATTTTTATTATTTCTTACCTTCTGCTAATTTGAGTATATTTTGCACTATTCTTGAGGTATAAGCTTACACGATTGCTTTAGCTTAGATATTAATTTTATACCTTTCCTTTTTTCTAATGTACATATGCATTTTGTGCCATTCAGTTCCTCCTGACACTGCATTAGCCATGTCCCACATGTCTTTACAACTCTTGTTTTCACTTTCATTCATTTCAATGCGTTCTTTTTTTTTTTTTTGAGACAGAATCTTGCTCTGTCACCCATGCTGGAGTGCAGTGGCACAATCTCGGTTCACTGCAACCTCCACCTCCTGGGTTCAAGTGATTCTCCTACCTCAGCCTCCAGTGTAGCTGGGATTACAGGCATGCACCACCAGGCCTGGCTAACTTTTTGTATTTGTAGTAGAGACGGGGTTTCGCCATGTTGCCCAGGCTGGTCTTGTACTCCTGAGCTCAGGAAATCCGCCCACTTCAGCCTCCCAAAGCGCTAGGATTACAAGCATGAGCCACCATGCCTGGCCCATTTCAATGCATTTTTAAGTTTTCTTGGAGACTTCCTTTTTGACTGATGGCTTATTAAGAAGTATGTTGTTTAATTTCCAAGTATGTGGCGATTTTCTTGATTTCTTTGTTATTGATTTCTAGTCTGATTTCATTGAACGCATTAGAGAACACTGTGATTTCAATTACTTTAAATTTGTTGAGGTGTGTTTTAGGGCCCAGAATATGGCCTATCTTAGTATATGTTCTATGAACACTTAAACATGTAATCTTCTGTTGTTTGATGAAGTGTTCCATAAATGTCATCTAGAACTTTTTGGTTGATGATGTATTGTTGAGTTCTTCAACTTTGCTGATTCTGTCTAGCAGTTGTATCTATCGTTGAGAGTGCAGTGCTGAAGTACCCAGCTATAATTGTAGATTTGTTGATTTCTCCTTGTAACTCTCTCAGTTTCTGTTTCAGGTGTTGTGAGACTCTACTGTTTGGTATATATACATGTAGGACCATTATGTCTTCCTAGTGTATTATTATTTTATCATTATGTAATGTCTGCCTGTCTGCAATAATTTTCTTTGCTATGAAGTCTTTTTCTGATGATAATATAGCCACTAATGCTTTTGTAAAATTAATATTTGCATGTTATGTTTTATCTGTTGTTTTACTTTCAACTTACCTATGCTGTTGTATTTGGAATAATAGAATAGAGTTTGGTCATGTTTTTGTTTGTCTGTTTTTATTTTTATTTTTTCGAGACAAGCTTTGCTCTTTCACCAGCCTGGAGTGCTCCTCAAACTCATGGGCTGAAGTGATCCTCCTGCCTCAGCCTCCCAAGCAGCTGGGACTACAGACATGTGCCACCATGCCTGATTAATTTTCATATGTTTTGCACTTTGCCAACCTCTGTCTTTAACTAGTGTTTAGACCATATAAATAAGAGGTATTTTTGACATGTTCTGGCTTAAGTCTGTGATTTTCTTATCTGTTGATCCTCTGCTTCCTCTGGTTCTTGTTCTCCGTTTGTTTCTTCTTTGTATTCTCATGCTTTACTTACACCTATTTTAGGATTCCATCTTGGTTTATATTGTATGGTTTTTAGCATATTACATTGTATAGTTTTCTTAGTATTTAACCTAGATATTACAGACTATGTATGTAATGTATCATAGTTTACAGTCTACATTTTCTAAGTTTGAGTGAAGTATGGAAATTTTACTTCCATTTAGGTCCTTTACCCTCCCTACTTTTAAAATATAATTATCTTAAGTATTTCCTCTATATCCATTCAGTATGAAATAAGATGGCATTGTAACTTTTGCTTCATTCATCAAACATGATTTAATAAACTCATGAGAAAAAATAGTTTATTATACTTATCACTATGTCTGCCTATTCTAAATTTCTTCTTTTCTTTATGAAGTTTCAAGCCTTTTTCTGTTATCATTTCCTGTCTGTTTGAGAACTTCCTTTAGGCATGCTTTAAGGGTGAATTATTAGCAACCCTTAAAGAAAAACTAAATTATTAATATCTCTTAGTTTTTCTTCATCAGAAAATATTTTGATTTCCCCTTCATTACTGAAGGATATGTTTGCCAGATACATAATTTAGGGTTGACAGTTATTTTCTTTCAGCACTTGAAAAATGTTGTACCACTTCCTTCTGTACTCCATGGTTCCTGAAGAAAAATACCGTCATTTGAATTGGTGACCCTCTTTAAGTAGTGTGCCATTGTTCTCTGACTGGCCATAAGGGTTTTCTCAGTCTCTTTTAGTTCTTAGAAGGTGAAATACAATGTGGCTTGGCATGGATTTCTTTGGGTTTATTGTGTTTAGATCACTCAGATTTTTTTAATCTGTAGGTTTACGATTTTCACAAATTTTGAAAAATTTCAATCATTATTTCTTTGACTAATTTTTCTTACTCTCTCCTCTCTCTCTCTCTGGGTTTTCAATAATACAAACATCTGAATCTTTTGTTATTGCTCCACATATCCCTGAGTCCCCTCTTTTTTTTTTCTTAGATTACTTTCTCTTTGTTGTTTAGGTTGGATGAATTATACTGATGTGTCCTCAAGCTCTTTAATGATCTTCTTTCATCTTTACACTATTGATTACCCCATCCAGTGAGTTATTTTATTTTTGTTATTGTATTTTTCAGTTCTTTAATACCTATTTGGTTCTTTTTTATCATCTTAATTTCTTTGCTGAGATTTTCTATTTCATTAATTTGCTTTAAGTGTATTTGTGACTGCTGGTTGCGCATTTTTGTGATGATTTATTTAACATCCTTGTTAAATAATTCCAATATCTGAATCACCTTGGTGTTGACATCTGTTGATCATCTTTACTCACTCATCGTTGTGAATTTCTTGGTTCTGGGTATAATGAATGGTTTTTTAAAATCATACCCTAGACATTTTGCATATTATTTTATGAGGCTTTGGATGGTATTCAATTTTACTTTTTAGCAGGCAGTCTCTATTAAAGTGTAATGTAAGGGCCAGGTGAACATATTGTTCATTATCTTGCTGGACCCCACTAACACTACCCTGGCAAAATAGAGTGCTGACTGACAAAGTCTTATTGCTGATGGACAGAGTGGAAGTTCAGCTTCCCCTTGGCCCTGCTGATACCTTCCTGGAAAATATGGGGTACTAAATTGCCCTGCCTTCTTGCTGCTGAGTGGGATATAAGCCCAGCTTCCTACCAGCCCATGCTAGGGAAGAGGGAAGTAGAAACTGATCCATATAGCCTTTTTGCTGCAAGGAGAAAGAGAAATCTCGAATCCCTGCTGGGTCCTTCTAATACCGAGTGGGAAGGGAGGAACAAAAGTATACTCTAGAGCTGCCTGTTCTTCCTCATTCAGTCTTGTTGCTGCTAGGTAATGGTATGGAGGTTCAGCTCCTCACTAGTCTTTGCCGACACCAGTGATTGGGTGAAATGTGGACTTCTGGCCATCCCTGACTTGCAGTACTGAGTAGGGATGGAAGTAAAGGTTTCCAACCCACCTCACTAGTACTTGGGGTGGAGGTTAGTTGGTAAAGTTAAGTGCAGATTTGGCCCAATCTTACACCACCTCATTAAGTCTGCCAGGTGAGAGTGGAGGCTCAACTCCCCTCCTGACCTTCTTAACACTACCCTGATGGGGAAGTGGGAGCATGCTTAGACCCCTGACACCTCTGAGCAGGGGAATCAGAGGACTGACGACTGCTTACATGAGAACTGGAGGTGGGGTGGAGTGGAATATCAACTTCCCACTCTGCTGGGCTGAAACCACAGGAATGGGATGTTTTTCCTGTTGGTATTGACTAAAGTAGGGTGGGTATTTTCAGAAAGGTTTTCTGTTATTTAGGGCACCTTTTCCACAGTCCTTTTATCAGGGGAAAAGGCTTTTCCCAGAGGAGTTTTTTAATTAAAAAAAAGAAAGACTTTTTAAAAACTGCAGCTTTAATATTGCAGCAAAATTAAAAGGAAGACACAGAGTTCCAGTCTACCTCTTGCCCTTCATGTGCATAGCCTCCCTCATCACCTGCATCCCCTATCAGAATGACACATTTGATACAACTGATGAACCTACGCATCATTGTCACCCAAAGTCCATAGTCTACATTAGGGTTCACTCTTGGCATTGTACATTCTATGAGTTTTAACAAATGTATGATGACATGTGTTTATCATTATAATATACAGAGCACTTTCATTGCCCTAAAAATCCTCTGTGCTCTACCTATTTATCCCTCCCTTCCAATCCCTGGCAACCACGGGTCCTCCACAGTTTTTCCTTTTCCAGAATGTCATATAGTCAGAATCATACAGTACGTAGCCTTTTCAGATTGGTCTCTTTCACTTAGCAATATACGTATAAAATTACTCTGTGTCTTGTCATGGCTCAATAACTCATTTCTTTGTAGCGATGAATAATATTTCATTGCCTGGATGTGTCACAGTTTATCCATTCACCTACGGAGGAACATCTTGGTTGCTTCTAAGTTTTGCTGATTATGAATAAAGCTACTATAAATATCCATGTGCAGGCTTTTGTGCTGACATAGGTTTTCGACTCTTTTGGATAAATGTCAAGGAGCATGATTGTCAGATCATATGGTAAGAGTATGTTTCATTTTGTAAGAAACTGCCAGACTGTATTCCAAGTGTCTGTACCACTTTGCATTCCCACCAGCAATTAATGAGAGTTCCTATTGCTCCACATCTTCACCAATATTTGTTGTTGCCAGTTTTCCAGATTCTAATAGGTGTGTAGCAGTTACTTCATTGTTGTTTTAATTTGCATTTCCTTAAAGACGTAAGATGTGGAGCATCATCTTGTATGCTTATTTTCCATTTGTGTATCTTCTTTGATGAGGTGTCTGTTCAAGCCTTTGGCCCATTGTTTAATGAGGTTTTTGTTTTCTTACATTGTTGAGTTTGAAGAGTTCTTTGTCTATTTTGGATAGCAATCCCTTATCTGATGTGTCTTTGTAAATGTTTTCTCCCACTCTGTGGCTGGTCTTTTCATTCTCTTTGCAGAGCTGAAGTTTTCCATGTTAATGAAGTCCAGCTTATTAATTCTTTCTTTCATGGTTTGTGTTGCATCTAAAAGCCATTGCCACACCCAGGATCATCTGTTTGTTTCTCATGTTATCTTACAGGAGTTTTATCATTCTGTCTTTGACATTTATGTCTGTGATTCATTTTGAGTTACTTTTGCTTATCAATGTCCAGTTGTTCTAGCTCTATTTCACTGCCTTTGCTTCTTTGTCAAAGAATAGTTGAGTATATTTCTACGGGTCTATTTCTGGGTTCTCCATTCTGCTCCATTGATCTATTTGTCTATTCTTTTACCAGTAGCACAGTCTCTTGATTATTCTCTCTTTATGGTAAGTCTTGAGGTCAGGTACAATCAGTGCTCTGACTCAGTTCTTCTCTGTCAATATTTTATTAACCATTCTAGATCTTTTTCCTCTCCACATAAACCTTAGAATAAGTTTGTTGGGATTCACGAAAGAATGTGCTGGAATATTGATTGGGATTGCATTGAATCTATAGATCAAATTGGGAAAAACTGGCATCTTGACAATATTGAGTCTTCCTATTCATGAACATGGAATCTCTTTCCATTTATTTAGTTTTTCTTTGGTTTTTTAAAATCAGACTTTTGTTTTCCTCATATAGATCTTGTGCGTATTTTCTTAGATTTATACCTAAGTATTTCATTTTGTCGGTGCTGATACAAAAAGTAATGTGTTTTTTTTTAATTTCAAATTCCACGTGTTCCTTGCTGGTATATGTGAATGTGATTGACTTTGTGTCCTGTAACCTTGCTATAGTGACTTATTGGTTCCAGTTGTTGCTGTTGTCGTTGATTCTTTCAGATTTTCTACATAGACGATCATGCCATCTGCAAACAAAGACAGTTTTATTTCTGCCTTCCCAATTGGTATGCCTTTTATTTCCTTTTTTGTTTATTGCTTTAGCTAAGACTTTCAGGACAATGTTGAAAAGGAATGATGAGAGTGAACACACTTGCCTTGTTCCCAATCTTAGCAGGACGGTCTCTAGTTTCTTACCATCAAGTATGATGGTAACAGTTTTGATTCGTGTTTTTATAGATATTCTTTATCAAGTTGAGGAAGTTCTCAATTCTGAGTTGACTGAGAGTTTTTATCATGAATGAGTGTTGGACTTTGTTAAATGGCTTTTCTGCACCTATTGATATGATCATGTGATTTTTTTCCTCTATACCCTGCTGATGTGCTGGATGATATTAATTGGTTTTTAAGGGTATAATCAGGCTTGCATACCTAGGATAACTTCCATTTGGTCATAGTATACAATTGTTTTTATACATTATTGGATTTGACTTGATAATATTTTATTGAACCTTTTTTCTTCTATGTTCACAAGAGGTAGGAATCTGTAGTTTTCTTTCCTTGTAATGTCTTTGTCTGGTTTTAGCATTAGGGTGATGCTATTGAATGATAAAGTATTCCCTCTGCTTCTATACTCTCCAAGATAATGTAGAGAATTCGTGTCATTTCTTCCTTAAGTATTACGTAGAACTCACAAATGAGCCCATCTGGGTCTGGTGCCTTCTGTTTGGAAAGATTATTAACTACTGATTCAATTTCTCTAATAGATACAGGTTTATTCAGATTGTATATTTCTTCTTGTGTGAGGTTTTGCAGATTGTGTCTTTCAAGAAATTGGTTCACTTTATCTAGGTTATCAAATTGATAAGCCTAGAGTTATTCATAGAATTCTTTTATTATACTTTTGATCCCTGTGGGATCTGTAATGATGTTCCCTCTTTCGTTTATAATATTAATAAGTTGTGTTCTCTGTTCTCTTTTGTTTTTCTTAGCTTTGGCTGGGGCTTATCAACTTTACTGATCTTTTCAATAAACTAGCCTTCAATTTTATTGATTTTTCTCTATTGATTTCCTGTTTTTAACTTTTGCTCTGATTGTTATCTATTTTCTTTTGCTTACTTAGGGTTTAATTTGCTCTTATTTTTCCAGTTTGCTACAGTGGAAACTTTGATTATTGATTTTGGATCTTTCTTCCTCTTTTTTTTTTTTTGACTGGGTCTCAGTTTGCTGCCCAGGCTGGAGTGCAGTGATGCGATCATAGCTCACTGTAATCTCAAACTCTTGCACTCAAGTAATCCTCCCACCTCAGCCTCCTGAGTACTTGGGACTACAGGCATGCGCCACCATACCCAGCTAATTTTTTTTAAAATTTGTTGTGGAGGCTGGTCTTGCTATGCTGCCCATGCTGGTCTTGAACTCCTGATCTTAAGTGATCTTCCCACCTCAACTTCCCAAAGTGATGGAATTACAGGTTGAGCCACCATGCCTACCTATCCTCTTCTTTTCTAGTATTTACATTCAAAGCTATCAATTTCTTCTCTATCACTGCTTTTGCTGCAGCACAGTTTGTTACGTTGTGTTTTCATTTTCTTCAAAACCTATTTTTAACTTCTCCCCCTGAGATTTCTTTTTTGGCCCATGTGTTATTTATAAGTGTGTTGTTTAATCTCCGTGAGTTTTGGGTTTTTCCAGTTATCTTTATATTCTTGATCTATAGTTTAATTCCACTGTGGTCTGAGAGCAGACATTGTGTGAGTTCTGTTCTTTTACATTTATAAAGGTATGTTTTATGGCCCAGAATGAGATCTATCTTGGTGAAAGCTCCATATGAGCTTAAAAAGTATGTGTATCTGCTGTAGTTTGCTAAAAATGGTCAGTGTCAGTTATGTCCAGTTGATTGATGGTGTTGGTGTTGAGCTCAGCTATGTCCTACCTGTGAGGGGTTTTTGTTTGTTTGTTTTTATTTTTGTTGTTTTTCTTTTGCCTGTTGTTGTTGACAGTTCCATGTTGGAAGTTTCTGTAGTGTCCTGGCCAGAATACATGGAAGTCAATATGGAAACTCATGGAACTCATTCTGTGTTATTTCTCAAGTCTAGGGCTCTAGGTTGGTCACCTTTTCTTTCTACTTTCTAGAGGATTCTTATGCTTTTTTTGTTATGGTATGCCTTATTTTTGTTTGTTTCTGTAGTTTGCTTTTTAAAACATTTTAAATTGTGGTAAAACATATGACATCAAATTTACTATGTTAATCATTTGCAAGTGTGTAGTTCAATATTAAGTATATTCACATTGTTGCGCAATGTGTCCAGGTTGGTTCAGTTGTAAAAGGAGAGGCATGGGAGAAGTAGGGCTACTTCATATTGGTCACAACCAGAAGTGATGTTTTCTTGGCTCTTCTTGTATGTTTATTTTTTCCATATGGAATTTAGTATCAACTTATCCAGCAAAGTTAAAAAGATTGTTGGTATTTTTGAAATTGGGATTGCACTTTATATGTATAAATTGTTAGAGAGAACTGACATCTTTATGATGTTGAGTTTTCCTATTCAAGAGTAAAGAGTGTCTTTCCATTCATTCATGTCTACTTTTGAGTCTTTCAGGTGTGTTTTAGATGTCCTTTGTAGAGGTTTTGTATGCTGCGTGTCATGCTTATTTCTAAGGATGTTATTTTTTTGTAGATAAGGTTTTATTTTCCATTGTGTATTCACCCTTCATGGCTGTTTGGGAATATGGAATAAACTAGTGACTTTCAAATCCAGATCTCAGCCCTATCACCTGAGCACCAGACCCAGATTTTTCACAGTTCATCCCACCTACTCATTTAGCTAGCCCTCTTATACCTTCAACTCAATGTGTACAAAAGTCAGCTAGTGCTCTTCCCTGATCACTCCAACTCTTGCTTCAATAATGGTGACACTCACCAGGCACTGTGAAGTTATCTAGAGAGTGAAGTTATTAGAGAGTGTAGACTCATCTGTCTACACTCTCTAATTGGTCATTCAGTGGTAATAATTATCTAGCATTTTGGAAGCTATGGTCATGAAATATACGTGTTAGATGGAACCATCAAGTCATCTAATGTAACTTCATTTCTGATGCCTAAATTCACTATTCAACGTCCCCATTAAGAAGTTTTGTGGCATACGCTTGGAGATATATTTCCAGGGACAGGTAACTTACTACCTTATGAAGCAGCCCATTTTATTTCTGGCCATTCTAATCATCACATGCTTTTCCATATATATGTCAGTCAAATCCATCCCCTCCTTTCTAAAATTATCACCCCTTGCTTGCTCAGCACCCACTCCACCCACAATGACTCTTTCCTGTACTGTTGCTCCAGCTTACAATGGCTTTTTCCCAACTCTTTGTGGACTTCTGATGGGATTCTCCTGTGATACAGTTCTGGCAACAGTACTGCCCGGTTTTGGCACACATAGACTGAAGGATAAACTTTTTTGCCTAATATACATTGCATTTTGTGATGGTGGCCCCAGCCTACATCTACCACTTAATGTCTGACCACAGAGAGAGGAAGGAGGAGGAGGAGGAGGAGGCAGAGGAGGAGGAGGAGGAGGAGGAGGAGGAGGAGGAGGAGGCGACAGAGAATGAATCAGCAAAAAGACGCTAGCTTTCCAAAGGTCCATGTGAACATTAGCTGTGGATATTCCTTCTTTCCTGCTGTATCAGTAGAGGTTGAAGGGAACTGGGAGCACTGGTATTTTTAGTAGGAAGGCTGTCAGTGATAATAATTACACTGGAGTATTTTCAGTGTGGACTCAATAATGGATGCTACTAAGCACTTGACACAATTGGGATAATTGACACAATTGACCAATAAATAAGTATAACACCAATGACTATAAATACAAAGCACACCATAGATTCCTACCCACTCCATGAACTCCCATAGAACATTTCTATTTTCTGAAGGTACAGATTGCTTGCCGCCTTATGGTATAATTATTTATAGGAGGTTAGTTCCTGTAGGGCAGTTCTTTTTTATCCACGTCTGCATCTCCCACTCTTATCTTATTCCCTTATCAGAATCTCAGTCACTTGTTAGGGTCCCACTCAGATGTCCCTTCTGCTGGAAATCTTTCTCTGGTCTCTTTAGTCAGAATTCAGCCCACAAACATATCCCTGAGCACCCTCTCTGTGCTAGGTACTGTGCTAAGCACTGAGTATGACATGCTGGTGAACCTTTGGAACTTTCCTTGGAGAAAGTGGGAAGCCACCATATTTTCAAGCAAGCAACATGGTCAGAGAGGTGTTGTGGAAACATAGTATGGAGGACAAATGGGACAGCCAAGACTGGAGTCAGGGGAAGCCCCCTGGGAGGTGGCTGTGGCAGAAGTCCAGGGAAGAGATGATGAGGATAAACCAGGGCAGTGGAAGGAGACAGACCTGGCAGACAGTTGAGAGGCAGAATCAAAAGACGGCTATTACTCCAAAGACAGATTTGAATGATATTTCACTCATACAGAGATGCAGGCTAGAATCTGTGCTGGAAATATCATCATCAACAACTGTGGATGGTATTAAACACAAGGACTTGAATGGTGCTATGAGTTGAATTGTGTCCCCCAAAAGCATACATTGAAATCTTAACCCTTAGAACCCGTGAATGTGACTTTACTGGGAAATAAGATCTTTGCAGATGTAACCAAGTTAAGAAGAGGCCATTAGGAGGATAAACCTGAATCTAGTGTGACTAGTGTCTTATATGAAGAGGGAAATTTGGAAACAGAGAAGGACACAGAGACATACAGAAAGGAGAAGGCCATATGAAGACAGAGGCAGAGAGTAGAGTACTGCATCTCTAAGAAACACCAAGAACTCTTAGAAGCCACCAGAAGCTAGGAGAGGGCTATGGGGCATGGAGGCCTCAGAGCCTCCAGAGGGAACCAGCCCTGCTAACATCTGGATTTCAGACTTCTGGCTCCCAGAACTGTGAAGGAATGAATTGCTGTTGTTTTAAGCCCCCCCAATTTTGATCATTTGTTATGGTAGCCCCAGCAAATGCACAGAGATGGTGTGAAACAATTGAGCAGGCTTTCAGAGGCTATCGAGGGGTTGATGAGGAGACATTCATTTTTTAAAACTCTGGCATTGGCGGTACTCAATCATCTTATATTTAGGACCCACCTTACCCTGTTGTTCTTGCATGAAGGCTCGCTCAGTAGAATAAAAGGTTGTCACATGCAGTTGTCAGAGAAACAAGGTGGTGGCCTAAGAGATATGCAAATTCACTCTGCTGTAGGGCTGAAGCAGTTCCCTCCTACCCACAGACTGGAAGGGTTCAGCACTCTTGTGCAGAATGGAAGCTCCCTGGGGAGGCTACCTCCCAGAGGAGTGTACTTCCTGCTCAACCTCTGCATCCCTTATCTCTTACTTCTGACAGCTACAGAGACTTCAACTAGTATGAGTTCTAGTGAGCAGATTTTGATCTAGAAAGTGCAGAAAAGGCAGAGATGTTAAATGTCATTGTGGTCCATACACTGATATATGATTCGGCCCTGAAAGGAAATAAAGTACTGATACATGCTACAACATGGAGTAATCCCCAAAGCATGATACTGAGTTTAAGAACCTACATGCAAGAAGTCACATACTGCATGATTCCATTTACATGGAATGTGGCAAATCACTAAATCCATAGGAACAGAAAACGAGTTAGTAGTTGCCAGGGACTGACGTGGGGTAGGGATGATCAATGGCTGGTCGTGACTACAGAGTTTCCTTTTGGGGTGACATAAATGTTTTGGAACTAGCTAGAAAGTATGGTTGCCCAGCATTGTGAATGTACTAAATGGCACTGAACTGTACACACTAAAATGGCCAATTTTATATTATGTAGATTTTACCTCAACAAAAAGTCGTTGCAGGCTTGAAATCATATTTTTGTACTCAGTTTACTGAAAGTCAAGTTTTATCTGTGTCCCTAAGGAGAGCACAGACAGCCCAAGTGAGCCAACATTAACTCTCATTTGCCAAAATGGAAAGATATGCAAGGCCAGTCACTGTGGCTCACGACTGTAGTCACAGCACTTTGGGAGGCAGAGGTGGAAGGATCCCTTTAACCCGGGAGTTGGAGGTTGCAGTGAGCTGTGATAGTGCCACTGCACTCCAGCCTGGGTGACAGAGTGAGAGAAAAAAAGAAGAAAGAAAGAAGGAAAGAAAAAAAGAAAGAAGGAAGGAAGGAGGGAGGGAGGGAGGAAAGGAGGGAGGGAAAGGTAGGAAGGGCAAGGCAGCTCAGCCCTTCTGAGAGCCACCCCAGGCAGTCCACATGGCAAAACATTTCTTAAGAATGTCTTACTTCTGAGTGGATCAACTGCACCCTGTAATGAAAAAGGTCAAAACTGAAGTGTAAGGAGGCAAGGTCCACTGGATTCACTGGATCTCTACTAAAGGTATCACAAATTATTGTTATTTTTAAAGAACAATTTCCTTCATAAACAGCTTCTCTCTAGACTGTTGTTTCCTGAGAGCCCTCCAGAAAGTACAATGAAAATACACTGGAGACTCTCATCCAGAAAGCTAAAAAAGCACAGGGCCATCACAGTAATGAACAAAGCATGTTGGCACATCATATATGAACACATTGCACACATTCCCATCTTCTGAGGCTCGGGGACATCACCAACAACTGGAAGATGAGCTGCTAGTGTGATTATTCTACAGCTTTGTTGAGGTGTAATTGGTGTACAGTAAACTGAAAATATTTAAAGCACAATTTGATCAGTTTTGCATATGTGTACACCATTGCCACAATCAAGATGATGAATATAGTCATCAGTCCCCAAAGTTTCCTTGTGGCCCTTTGTAGTCCGTCCCTTTGGCCCCTCTCTATCACCTGCAGGCAACCACTGATCTGTGCTTTGCATTTTCTAGAGTTTTGTATAAATGGAACCATAGAATAGGGAATCCTTTATGCCTGGCTTCTTTCATTCAGCATAATGACTGAGACCCGTTCAGGTTGTTACGTGCATATTCATCATTCATTCCTTTCTACAAATTACTGAGTAGTATTCTATTATCTGAATTATACTACAATGTGTTTATTTATTTACCTGTTGATGGGTATTTGGGTTGTTTTCTGGTTTGGGATGACTATAAATACAGCTGCTATCAACTTAGCTATACAGGTGTTTGTATGGACATACACTTTCATCTGTCTTGGTAAATACCCAGCAGTAGAATGCTTGGATTATACGGTATACGTTTAACTTTTAAGAAATTCCCAAACTGTTTTTCTTTTCAAAGTAGTTGTACAATGTAACATTCCAGCACTGGTGCAATTGTTTAAAAATCCATGGCTCTCTACGGAGTTGGCAGAGGTTCATGATTTTTCACACATGTTCTGCAGCAAATTAGACATTGGGCTGGATCCAGAAATAACCTGTAACCTCGTTCTGGAGGCTATATTATCAAACATGATTGGGAGGAGGGGCACGTGATGAAGGAGAAACTGGATGTGGGGGATAGAGCTGCATTGGGAACAGAAGGCCATCAAAAGGAGTCAAACTAGCTTTTTTGAGGGCAAGGCTGAGAGCTGCAGGTGGCTGAAGGAAGGGAGGGGACAGTCAAGTGTTCAGAGCCTCGGACTGCCTGGCTAAGGAATTGGAACTCCCTGAAGAATGAATAGGCACTTTTTCTGGGCACCCACTTCTAGACCCTGGAGCCTGCCTCTGCAGCCATGTTATTGCCTGGGTCTGGGAACCCACTGCAACGGGGCAGGATGTACTTTGCCTATAACTTGGAATAAGCCAGAGAGGGTGGTTGTGATATTATGTGCTTTCCACCCTTTGAGCACTTACTTACTGTTTTTTATAGCCCTTCATCTCTTTTCTTACCGTCTCTTTCTAGGACAATTGGAGAGAGGCAAAGTGGGGAGTGGGAGAGGTTTAATATCAGAGAATTCCTCTCCCTACAGGGGCCCCCTGCTGGACAGAGGCTTTTGTGATGGGCATTCCTCTGAGGCTCTGGAGGCCTTCCAGAGGGTGCCTGGGGACTGTTAAAGTGGGAGAGCAAAAAGAATGCCAGATTTAGAGTCAGGAGACTTCCACTCTAAGGTCACCAACCCACCCCAGCCTGGCCATTTTCAGCTCCTCTGCTCCCGAGAGCAGACTCTGACCATCCTTTGGTTTGAAATGATAGGGTAAGAGGGTGGGATGGGGAGGAAGAGAAGCGTCTTGAACATGTATTGAGCCTACCCTCTTGGCCAGGCATATGTGCTGCATGTCTTTTGTATCATGCTAAGAACTATGACAACAGCTGATCTTTACTGAATTCTCTGACTGGATTGAACATGGTGCTTAGGACCTTACAGTGTCTCTTTCTAATCCTTGAAGCATCTGATCGGTAGATGCTATTATTGTGTCCATTTTACAAAGGAAGACACTAAGGCACAGAAAGGGTAAAAGCCTCGCTCCCATCACATAGCCAGGGAATGGAAGAACTGGTTAAAAAGAAAGAAAGAAAATCTTTCCCAGATGGATGCAATCTAAAAGTACATGTCAGAAAGGAAAGGCACACTGCCCCAGATCCCATCACCTCAAAGAGCCTTCAATGTGAGGTAGAAATGACTGAAACCAAATAACTCCACAGCCCAAGTTGCAGCTTGTTAGTCTGTCAAAATGCAGGTGTCCCTTGATGCTCAAACCAAGAAGACATGGGTCCCATAGTCCTGGGAAGACTCACACCAATGGTATTTTTCCATCAAGATAGTAACACACATGTTCTAGAATTTCTCTTTGGCAGACATTGGCTGGGTTTGAGGCTCTTCATTTTGGCCTCAAGTGAAGGCCTGGAGCCCTTCCAAGGGAAATGCAGGCAGAGGCAGCAGAGCAGAGCCACCCTGGCATGATTCAGCCCGAAGAGGATGAGGCACTGCCCCTAGAAGAGTGGTCGATGGTCTGACTCAGCTTCTCCCCTGCCCCTCCTTCATTTGCACTCTCCACTTCATTTTCATCTCTGAAAGCTTCTTCTCAGCCATTTCCCAGGAAGAACTGACTCATGGCTCCCAAACTGTCTCACTGGAGAAAAATGGTGGAGTGCCTATTGACAATTACAGGCAAAATGGCTATGTCCTCTGTGCAAATGGGCCCAGTCATCCTGGAAATCAAGCATAAAGCTCTCAGGAGAACCTCTCTAACTGGCCATCAAAAGCTTCACCATACCTGGAGAGGAAGCAGGGAGGCTGTAGATTCATGGATGCCCTCAGTTTTCTGGCAAAACTTAATGACCCCTTCTTAGGAAAAAAAAAAGTTTTAAAATACAAAAAATAAAACAATGAGATCAAAATAGTTATTAACATATTTACAAAACAAATTTGTAATGTATTACTTTTTGTGCTTCTTAACACATTAAATAAGATCTAGCAGTAGGTCTCATAATTATTGTAATTTCAAGGTGGCGATATTTGAAGATTCCTGCCATGACTGCGATGTGAAATAAAAATATCTATGATTTCTCTTGGCAACAAAATCACAGATTATGTAAATACTACTGTGGTTTGTTGCCAACACGCATAATTGAAGAAAGGCTAAATTTCAATTAGAGGTTAGGGAAAACAGAAATATAATTTCTTCCTCATTCAAATTTATGGACTCCCTCAGTTCTATCCTTGAATCCTAGTATAAGATCACCTGCCTAAGAAACACTGAAACGTATTTCATTAGTTAGGATTTTCTTTTCCTGATTCCTCATCTATGCCAGACTGTTGTCCTTATCACTTTTTCTGATACTGTGTTTTCTTCTTACTGCCAAAGCACACCCAAGGAGCTTAGATTCTAGTCCTAGTTCACCCACTTACAAGCTGTGTGACTTCAAATGAGTTACTGAATCTGTTTGAACATCAGTTTTCTCCTCTGTGAAATGGGGATGATAATAATACCTACCTCTTAGTATTGATTAAATGAAATGCTTATAAAAAGTCCTGGCATTCTGTTAGCACCTAGTGATTAGTCACAATAACTATGTTAGGGAAAGACTTTATAAACCAAAAGGTAGCATGTGTGTGTTGATAATTATAACCATCTGTCTTGTTCTTTTGTGATTTTTGTCTTTACTGGCTCTATGATCTCAGATTGGAGAGCGTAGAAAACATACAGGCAGAGGAGGGGACAGTGGTAGGCTTAGAGCTGGCTCAGATGGGCTCCCAAAAGCCAACTGTTATGTTTTCAGGAATTTTGCAAGGTGGGTGACATCAAATTGGTAGCTAGAAATCAGCCACAACAAGAGTATTTACAACACAGCAGTCAGTGCCATCGCTTTCATCAGAGCTTTTCGTTTTTTTCCTTCTAGAGAGCTACTTGTTAAACACTGACCAGCACGTCACTGGGAGAGGGTGACTAGGGCCGCTGCTCTTATCAAAATCATGGTGACGCAACCTGTACTATAGCTGGGGAAAATGAAACATCAAATGGATTTCAGGGGCAAAAAAATTAAATGTTCCTTGTAGTCCAAGTCAATTTCATTTGCTCTCCATTAGTTTATTTCATCTACAAAGTTTCAGATCAAGGAAAAACAAGTTTTTCTTGATTAATGCTCTCAGTTCTTGATAATTACTTCCATTTCATCAATTCTACAAAAGGAGTCTGTTTTGAGATAAGGAAAAAAGACTCCCTGTTCCCTTTATCTGCAGACTGAAACGTATTTTACTTAAAATCCAACATTTCTATATATTAGTAACTTACTTCCATGTCAACTTTTATCTGTAAGACTACTGCATTCTTCCCAGAGCATACTGCAAAGGCACAGAGTGGAAAAGTGAGTTTACTGATTAGTGTTACTTGAGTCCAAATGTTGGCTTAGATAGTGTTTTCAGAACTCCTAAGTGGATGTTTATGTCTGCAAATGGAAGCCCTGAGTAGCTAGATTTTCAGGGCCAATGCAGGGGAGTCAGTCCTGGGTGGTGGTTTGCTCATGGCATTTGGTTGCATGAGCTGTTTGCAAATGCACCTCTGCTACGTTGACAGTCCTGTAAGCCACTTGTACATGCTGTTCTCCACCTGTTAGGTATGCTAACACACAATGGAGAGAGGAAATGAGATGGGGAGTGGCAAAGGAACAACTTAAAGCTATAAAGACGTGGAATCTGGCAGAGAAAAATGGCTATTGAGTTGTGGGCTCCCATCAGTCCTGGAAGGGACTAGGCAACCTCTTTTGTAGGGCTGCTATATGGGTGTTCCAACAGGGAAGGCATGTCACTAAATTTGCTCTGGCCTTGTGGCACTCCTTGGAGACTTTGGATGGCTGTTGAGCTGTTGGTCCAGTGCTTTTCCCACCAGGACTCCATTTCTCTTGGATTGTGCTGGTTTTTACGGAATGTGGGTATAGTCAGTGTGGTGCTGGGTAGTCAGCATCATTGTGTTCCATGCACCAGTTCATGTCTCTGGCATTTCCCCTTGTTAAGACTACATTCAACTGAATAAGAATGGCTGTGGCAGGCAGGCCTGGCAGGCTGCTGTGGCTGGACTTGAGAAAAATGAGGGTTACAAGCCTAAAGCCAAGCCTGCAATTGGAGGTCTGCCCACCTGATCAGTTCCAGTCTCTTAGTGGGAAGCTCACCCCTTGCCCAAGATAAGTATTTCATGTCTGAAAAAGGCCTTGAAGAGAGATACAAGGGGCTTAAGGGTGCAGTGGGACATTAATATTATGATTACCCAAAGACAATAAGGAGCCAGGGATATGGATCATTGCTGCCAAGATGCAATCTGGTTTCTGAAAGCAAAGGTGACAAAATTAGCATCCAGCCACTTGACTAGTCCACACTCATCTTTTCCTCTGATAATGGCATGACCGGTGCACTTCATTCAGATAGTTGCTGGCTCAGCTGGCTCTCCACTGCACAGGGTTCTCAGAAGCAAACTAAACAGTATCCACTTGTATGTGTTCATGCCGGTGGCAATTTCAGATTGTTCCTGTCAAAATGTACCTGTTTTCCAAAATGTCTTTTTAAATCTAAGTTTCACATTTGTGGGAAGGTGAGGGAGGTAATTAACATTTTATGAAGTAAGCTGGAGAAACTGGCTTCTACAATTGACGTCGAAATGGTATGTGGATACTGCTGTCAGAAATTGAGCCAGACCTTGAACCTGATGGTATTGAGCCCAAACCTAGGAACTGGGTGTGTTCCTTCGTCTTTTGTTTGTTCTGGGCCTTGATGGGAAAGGAACTCCCTGGAGGGCGCTGAGCATGGTCCCACCTTACATTGTTTCTCATTCAGAGAGGACACTGAAGCTCAGAAAAAGCCAGGAACTGGCCCAAGGCTCCACAGCAAGGAAGCAGCAAAGCCTCTCAAAAGCCAGCCTCTTGACTCCTAGGCCAGCTCTTAAATCTACCCCAATAGAATGTCTGGTATCTCTATAGGTCTCTTTTGTTCTCTGTTACCCAACTGCCTCTGCATTGAAGTTGGTAATTTTTTAATGTTGGCATTCTTTCCAGAGCCATTTGCCACAAGGGGAATTCCTGTACTCACTCATTAATTTATCACTGTCCACCTGCCACATAACAGGCTGTCTTCTAGGGACTGGACATTCAGCATGAGTCTCATATTTTGGAGGGGAGAGACAGAAAAACAATCAGCACTGTTTTCTGCACCATGCCAATGTTTTGCTCCATCCAGGAGCTATCCTCACAGTGGCCAGATTGCCCTCTGCTAGGACTGGGATGGAGGCTTGGGGGAAGACAGTGCCACAAGCTAACATTGGTAGGGCTTATTACATGTCAACAGCTGTTCTAAGCATATGACAGATGTGCCTTTGATCCTCACCACAGCCCTACCAGACAAATGCTATTATCATCTCTCTTTTACAGATGAGGAAATAGATAAACACAGAGAGGTTGAATATCTTCCTGCAAGGCCAAACAGCTAATCAATGGCAGAGCTAAGATTCAAACACAGACCACTGGGTGCCACCTGACTACACTGCCTGTCAGGATGGCTTAGAGCAAGCTTGTCCAACCCATGGCCTGTGGGCTGCATGTAGCCCAGGATGGCTTTGAATGCAGCCCAACACAAATTTATAAACTTTCTTAAAACATTATGAAGTTTTTTGTGATATTTTTTTAGCTCATCAGCTATTGTTAGTGTTAGTGTATTTTATGTATGGCCCAAGACAATTCTTCTTTCACTGTGACCCAGGGAAACCAAAAATTGGACACCTCTGGCTTAGAGTCTACAGCCTCTCCTGCACTCCCAGACCCCACTATGTTCAAGGACACCAGCCAGGCCAGTGCACTCCCTATTAAGGGTGAGCACCTTCACTCTGGAAGGAAGTCAGAGGCAGTCATGCACTAGGTGGGTGCTCCGTTCCCCTTCCTCAGCCAAAGTGCCTTCCTCTGCGATAGGAACCACAGCCCCATTTGCTTCACAGTATGGTTTTGAGGCTCCAGGGAGCTGGCTTCAATTACACCAGCCCCTGTCCCCCACAAATCTGTTAGCACTGACAGCCCCCCACCCCAACTCTGGATTCCAAGCTGACACACCAGGTTGTGCAGAGACGATAGATTGTTGCTTTGCTGGGTGGATTCTTTGCCACTGCTCCCTGTGCTTTGCAGTAGTCTTGCCAGCAGCAAGTCCAGTTCAGCCTTTGGCATGCACAAACCAGCTGGAGAAGCTGTAGCTGAGGCCACTTGAATGAACAGAGGAGAGATGTACAAGTAGGACCAGAGGTTGCTCAAGGCTGTCTGTCATATCTGGGATGCTGCCACCACATCCCACGTTGCCCCAGTCTGAAGACGTCTCTAAAAACCTGTGCAGTGAGACCCTTTGCTGCCAAGGACACTTTCTCTGGCGGATTTCCTTGCTTCCCTGGTCCCAGCAAGCCAGCTATCAGGAGTTGTGAGCCCCAGAAGCAGAACCTGAACTTACTGACAGGAACAGGCAGGCTGCCAGTGAGTGGAATTCACTTCATTTAACTGGCCTGTTTGCTTTGCAAATCACATGATTTTTAGTCAAATTTAGGTAATAAAAATGTAATGATTAAAACCATATGATCTACAACCAAAAGTCAAGGATTTTATTCTAAAACTAAAATGGTATTCGTGTGGGGATACAGATTTTCATAGAAGGAAACAGAATCAAACACTCATTAGGAAGAGAGAAGTCCATGTGTCAAGGATCCTATTTTGTACTTTTGGCTGCAAACAACAATGTGGAGACTCTGAGACTCATGACCTGACATCCAAACACATCAAAACAATCAGGAGTGTGAGAGGGAAAGATTTCAGTTCTCCGGGCAATCTCATACCTAACTAGCTGGGGAACATGTGAGGCTCTCTCCAGGCCTCCTTGCACTGTACCCCAGCCCTTCCAGGCTTCCCCTAAGCCTCAACCGCTGACACACATGGAGAAACCATCTGCCACTCCCTGCAAATCTACCTCTTCGGCTCCATCATCAGGCTCTTCCCCTTCGTGCATCCCTCAAGATTCACTCTACATCTTAGCTGGCTCTCCACTAGCTAAACCTTTTAGGTGCTTCTTGCCAGTTCTTCCACTGTTCCAGCCATGCTTCTCTTGACAATCCAACAGACTCAAGCTCAATCCAATAGACTCCATGTGAACTGATGGACTTTGCTTCAAGCCCTTATGGAGTTGTGACAACTTCCCCCACTAATTTGATTTCACAGCCACCTTTTATGTTCTGTCTCTCTCTTCCCCACTCCCCCATAAACAGCCTTACCAGTTTTTTTTTTAATGAGACAGGGTCACATTCTGTCACTCAGGCTGAAGTGCAGTGGCACATTCATAGCTCAGCGCAGCCTCAACCTCCTGGGCTCAGGTGATCCTCCCATCTCAGCCTCCCAAGTAGCTGGGACTATAGGCACCTGTCACCATGCCCAACTAATATATATATATAATATATTTGTATTTTTGTACAGGTGGGGTTTCACTATGTTTCCCAGGCTGGTCTTGAACTCCTGGGCTCAAGTGATCTGCCTGCCTCAGCCTCCTAAAGTGCTGGGATTACAGACATGAGCCACTGTGCCTGGCCTGCTTTTAGGTTAAGGTAAATGCTGTTAATTTTATTCCTATCACAACCCTCCTTTAGCTAACTGAGGCATTGCAAACCTGACTTTGAAATTTTGGGGGTATTCACTTGCTGGTATCTATATTTCTTGTTACTGTGGGTGATCAGAGCACCACTCCTACTTATTCATGGATCTTGAGAGCTCATCTGAGATGTCTTTTTGCTTACAGGCCACTCAGTTGCCCTACTTGACTTCTCTTCCACAGTATTTCTTGAATCCCTCCCTTCGTGTAACTGTCATATGGTTGCTGTTTTAGAAATGCAATGATGGAAGCTCAGCCATCACTGGAAGTCTGTGGGCCCAGGGCAATTCATAAGCCTAGACATTTATGAGTTTGCTATGGAGGTGAAACTCCTCCCTTTCCATGCTACCCAGGAACACTATTTGAGGACAAAAGACTGAATCAGAAATGTAAAGAGAAGCATGAAACACAGAAGAAGACTCATCATACCAAGAAGAGGAAAGGGGAGGGGCAACAGCCTCGCTGGAAAAATTCTAGAACATGCTATTAAAAGACTAGTGAATGAGTGCTAGTGCAAAGGGGAGCCAGTGCAAAGTGGGTTTAAGACAAAAGCGAAAAAGGGTTCATTAGGAGTAGCTTGCTGTGTTAGAATAGCTTCCTTTTTTGTTGGAAGAGCTCACCAGGCAGCTGGATCAGAGAAAAGCAAGCATTTTTGAATCTCAGCAAAGCACTAGGCAGCATCTGTTGTAAAATCTTCATTTACAGCCCAGTTATGTGATTATGTAACCAATTAGAAGGCTGAATCCAAAGGCCATGGATAATGGATTCACATCCTCCCTCACAGAGAGGGATCTGGAGGCAAGTCCCAGGGCTGCTTCCTGGCTTGCTTTACATTTTCTCAATGATCTGGAGGAGGATTGAAAATGCACTCTTACAAGATTCGCCCCTGACATAGTGCCAGAGGTGATGAGTTCTAGCATGAAATTGAGATCCAAAAAGATCTTGACAAGCTCGAGATGGTCATGGGAAATTTAACAGGGATAAATGGCAGGTTCTACATTTGGGTCATCTGCTGAAGTATAGTGTGGACGAAATGTGGCTTGAGAAAAAAAACTAGGGACTGGAAATCAACAGTCATCTTGGTGTGATTCAGGAGTGAACTGCCCCTGCCAGCAATCCAGTACCATCATCTCAGGCTGCTCTACAAACCGTGACTGGTAGGCATCAGGATGAAGGTTCTGCTTTCTGACAACCCTTAAACATGGAGATCAGTTCACATCAGTCATATAGACAAGTAGAGGTATCCAGGCTCGTGAGACACCAGGATGATGAGAAGGCTCATAATTACATGCATGCATGCAGCCAGTGAGTGACCTCCCTGGCCTGAGACTTGAACCCAGGGCTCCCTATTCCAACTTCAGAGCTTTTTAGAGAACTCTTAGCAAGACTCTGTAGGCAGCATGTCTGCTGCATACTGAATACCAAGCCATGGATTATTCTGATTCTTCTGGGTATATTGACAGATGCTTTGAGAGTTGGAAAACATTTTAATGGCAAAGACCCTATTGACCTTTGTAGATGTATGGGCTACCCCCACCCCCAACCTCTAATGCCCAAGAGAGACTCAGCAGAAATACTCTCTCATAATAAGCAATTTCTTGAACGAATATAAAATGAATTCCATAACCACCAGAGGCATCTTGATCATTTAAAAGGAAAGCGTTATTAAAACAATACCTTTCCGATGCATTAAGGTTACGGTTAACAGGACTTTACTGTACCTTAACTTTGGATACAGAATACAATACAGAATGAGAAGTCTGTCTCTTTTCTTATACCTTTTCTACAACTCTCATACTTGCTTTGTATAAGCAAAAAGAGGAAGGATGAGTACTGGAATTAGTATAATACAAAGTCTTGGCGCACAAGTGTTTACTCGGAGTGTTTCTGAATTGATAATCAACTGTGCTTACAGTCGAGGAATCCTAGTGGATGACATTCCGTTGGATAGCCTGTAGCTCTGTGGGTCTGAAACATGTTGAAGTAACACGCCTTTCAAGCTCTAGCTGTGTGAATCCTGAAACCTCATAAATATAAGTTTGTACTTGACCCAAAATGGAGTTAAATATTTATCCTTGAAGGAATTGGAGCATAAAAGACTACCAAAGTTGTGGAGGTGCTACAGATTTGGATTTTGAAGAAATCAGTTCAGAAGAAATAAATACAATGGACAAAGTCAAGCTCAGGAGAAACTAGACCTTCTTACTCTCTGGCTGGCTCAAGATGTCTCTTCAGGTGAGCACAGTTGACTGGGGGCCCCTGAGAAGAATGGAATAACCTTAAAGCAGATGTTGGTTGTTTTCCTGGAACTTCCTCCTCCTAGTTAACTAGCACATTGCACATGTGGCCTCCACAGTTATAAGCTTCAGCCAGGGGCATGTTTTTCTGTTGACTCCAGGAGGAGAGTTTTGGTTTTCTTTTCAAATATCTTGTTCACCCTCATAGAAGCTCCTCGGCTTATGTGATGGAATAGTTTTGAGCCGTGGATCAAATGGTATACATCTAAGATCTGCTTAGGACTCGGCAGTTTCTCGTTTGCTCACCGTAGATCACAATAGAACTTTGTGCTTGATAAATAGAGGAACTCAATGTAACACAGGCAATAGAAATAGACTCATATTGTTTTAACTGTGGAAATGAATGCTTCCTGATTTCAACCAGGGTAGCCTGTTGAAAGTATTCATGTCAGTTTTCCCTTCCAGCTCTCTTAGACGCCAAAAGCTGGCTGGCTGCAAAACATTCATCTTGTCTATTTATCATGTCATGCAGCGGAATGGCTGCCTATAAAATTGCATTTGTCTTTAAAACCTGCTTTGGCGCATTTTGTTGATTATTTTTTCGAAGGGAAGTGTCTGGGAACCATTTTCGAAATGCACAGCAATTTTCCCACTTTCTTTAGAAACCAAAGCCATTGTTACCAGTTCACAATAGATAAATATCTTGAAAATTAGATTGTTTCCTCCAAAGCTGATGGTAGCAGCCTTGACTGTTTTCTTTCATTTGGGAAATAATATCTAAAATATTTGCAAAGAAGTAGTTCCAAGAATGGAGATAATTTATTTCGTCATTATTAAGTACTGAAAGCACATTTTCCTCACATCAGATGGGATTTCACATGAAGTCTCTAAGTGCAACACTAGGGTTTTTTTCCTATTATTCTAAATCCATCTGAAGAGTGGAATGTATTAAGGAAGACAAGTTAAATGTGAACTCTTCACAGATCTTTCCTTGCCTGACAATAGTCTTTTTTTTTCTTCTTTAATGGCTATTCTGGTTCTTCTTTTAACTCACTGCTACTGTTGGCCACTTGTTAAGCACCCTTCCTCTCCCTACCCACCTTCGTAGGTAGTTTTCTCTGTTGGACTTAGCATGAGTATAATTGAAGACAGAGGCTAGATATGTGTGCAAACCTATGGGGACATCCCCTCAAAATGCTGAGTGACAACTGCCCACATCTCTTTCTTAGCTGTGGGTTTGTGGCTCTGAGATTGCTGAATAATTCTTGAGCATTGTTCCAATGAATGATTCAGGGCTTTGATTCCCCAGATGGCTTTGCTTGAAATCTGGGGAAGGGGGGTGCCTCACTAGTCTTTGGTTTAATGTGGAAAGAAGGGACCCCAAGCTCCACCCAGCCCCGCTGGGAATCTGGAGGCAGTCTAGAATCTTTCCAGCAGCCACTGAAGGGAAGTCTGTTTGTACCCTCCTCTGGCTGGGGAATTGCAATTGGTGGATGACCATAGAGGAAAGCTAGTCATCAACATAGGGATGATGCCAGCTGGCAAGCCTCGTAGAGTCCTCCTCGCCAAACTCTTTAGAATACTGAAAGAAAGTGCAACTCAGAGAGGTAAAGCAACTCACCTGTCAGCTTGCCACGGAGAGGTTGAAACCTCAATGATGTCGGCACTTCTTTAAGGAGAGGCAGTTATTGGGCAGCCAGGGAGGCTGCCTTGCAGATTTATGAGGCTTCTTCTGTGTAGGATCTTTCAGAATGTGGACTCAAGGAAATATTACATAGAGGATCTGTCTTTAAGTCCAGTTTGCTGGGCTCGTGCACTGGCTTGGGATTCAGGGAACCTGACTTCAAGAGTCAGGTCTCTCCATCCTTTGCTAGCATATGTTCCTGGGCAAGTCTCTGTCTCAGTTTCCCTATCTGTACAAGAAGGGGATCGGACCTTTTTTCTTGAGACAGAGTCTTGCTGTGTCTCCCAAGCTGGAGTGCAGTGATGTGATCTGGGCTCACTGCCACCTCCACCCCCTGGGTTCAAGCAATTCTCCTGCCTCAGCCTCCCAAATAGCTGGGACTAGAGGCGAGTACCACCATGCCCAGTTATTTTTTTTTTTTTTTGTATTTTTAGTAGATATAGGGTTTCACCATGTTGGCCAGGCTGGTCTCGAACTCCTGACCTCAAGTGATCCACCACCTCAGGCTCTCAAAGTGCTGGGATTACAGACATGAGCCACCGCACCTAGCCTGGACCTTATAATCTCTAGTTTTCCCTCCTGATATTAATATTCTAGGATTCTAACCAAGCTTTACTATAAAAGATAAGAACAGAAAGCTGATTCCTTCAGCTCAGTTGCTGGCTCCATTGCCTGCATTGCAAAAAAGGGCTGCCCTTCCCTTGTGCCTTCAGTGAACACAGCACCACCCTGTCCAAGGGGTTTCTGGTTCAAGGTCTCATTTGATCCTCACTTGCACTATGGGAGGGGAGGAGAGTAAGGAGGATCAGCCCTATTTTGTAGATCAGAAACCTGAGACTCAAAGAGGTCGAATGACCTATAGATGGAAGTGGAACTCAGGTCTCCTGGTCCTCGACCTCATGTTCAGTTCATTATTTCTCCTAGACCACCAGCTGAAAATGCTTCGTAAACCTTTGTTGGGCCAGCTGGTATGACTGGCACCTGGGCCCAAGTGTAACATGTTTGCAAACTGTTTCTACTCTTTGAGACAACTGCTTGCTGAAATTGCTACAAAACCAAACAATTTCAACATTTTCCTCCTGCCTCCTGCAGTATTTCCAGTTGTTCCTATAGGGTAAGTCTAAGGGCACGTTGTTTTTAAAATCATTTCCAGGGGAAAAAAACATTATACTCGTGTGTGTGTGTGTGTGTGTGTGTGTACCTTTGGGGATACGACTAAGCAGTCCATAAGGGCAGAAAAAGAAAGGATCAGCTGCTGCTCCTGTTTCCTTTGCTAGTCAGCTGTAGAACCGCCGGAATAGCAATTTGATGAGAAGGTAGGGGAACCTATGCCTACCAGTACTGATAGGAATAATCCCAAGCTTAAAGAGGGGTCCTTTTCCTCAGGGCTTCTAGTACTTTCCAGAAGAGAGAGAGAAAGAGTATACCAACTAATGAGTGGTATGGTCTGTCCCTGCAATGGACCGGAACTGCACCCTCCAACACACTCCAACTTTGATGGTCAGCTATGGAAACTCTTAAGGGAATTAAGCCTGCAGGCATTTAGCTTGTGGGAAAACTAGCACGGAGATCACTTCCCTTTTCAGTTTGGACTGCCACTTCAAATCCAAGGTATCTTTGAATTCTCCAAGTGTATGATGTTCATAGCATAGGAAAAGATGATGCTGAACAAGTCCAAATTTTCTTCTTCAAGAAATAAGGACTTGAGAAAACTTGGACTCACATTACCTTGAAGGCTAGTTCTGCGGTCAATCATGTGACACGATCAGCACTGGTATTGTTATTTTAAGATAGTCTTGGTCTGCCCTCATTTCTTGATGTCCCCAAGTTCCAGAAAACTCTCTTCTCTGCCATATTGAGTGGTTACTGTGTGCTGTTTGATTTTAGAGTCAAATAAGTTTTCAGAGCGTGGTCAGCTTGAGAAACAGTTTGCTCTCAATTGACTTGTTGGTTTGTACGATTCTTGGCTCCTTCAAGCAGGGTTCTGCCATCTGAGCCCACTTTGTGTGATTATGGGATGCTTGTACTTGCCAGGAAGTCCTGGCCTCAAGCTGATTCATCACTGAGTAGCACATGACACCCAGATGAGAAGGGGACATTTTTAACCTCAGTGACATGAAAATTTCCTGAAATCAAAAGGACGGAGATTGTTCCTGGGGAGCAGCAGTGGTAGCAATGTCAAAAGTAGCATCAAGCGGAGCTTAGAATATTCCTGCACGAACTTGCAAGTTGTTCATCGATGATGTGGGTTGCTGGAAGAAGGTTTCCAGCACTGCTGGGTCAGCATATAAAGAAGGGAAAAAAGGTGTATTGATGACCCATTTCAAAGGGAGCCAGTCTTGCTAATGGTAGAGGATATAAACATATTTTTCCTTCAAAATTTAAAAGATTTTGCTTTATCTTTTCTCTAAAGGAAACATCTTTCTAAAATCCCAAATTAGAGCAGAGTGATAACAATTTGGACTTACAAAAAAACAGCCTTATTAAGATACGATTCATATACAATACAGTTCACCCATCGAAAGCGTATAATTCAATGTGTTTTAGTGTTTTCACAGAGATGTGCAACCATCACCACAATTAATTAAAGAACATTTTCATCACCCTCATAAGAAATCCTGCACCCATTAGTAGTCAGTCCACATTCTCCCTTCCTTCCCCCAGCCCTAGGCAACCACTAAACTACTTCGGTCTATATGAATTTGCCTATTCTGGACATTTCATATAAGTTGATTAATACAATATGTGGGATTTGTATCTGGCTTCTTTCCTTCATGTTATAGCATGGATCGGTACTTCATTCTCTTTTATGGATGATAATATTATACTCTATGGCTAGACCACATTTTATTTATCCACTCATTTGTTGATAAATATTTGGGTTGTGTTCACTTTGTGCTACTACTATGAGTAGTGTGTCTATGAACGTTCCTGTTCAAGACTTTGTCTGAATGTTTGTCTTCAGTCCTCTTGGGTATATACCTAGGAGTGGAATTGCAGGATTATATGGCTACTACTCTATGCTAGTTTTTCACAACAGCTTCACGGTTTCACATTCCCACCAACAAGGTATGAGAGTTTCAACTTCACATCACTTTGAGCTTTTTAAAGTCAACTTTTCAAAACTAAAAGTGGTGTTTTAGAATATTGATATATCTATTAGCACAAGGCTATAATTATATGCCTCACAGCTCTTACATAGTGTCAAAACAGTCCTTTAAAATGCACAGAAATATTAAGCAATGTGTTATGCATTGCTAAGCTCACTTGGGCTCCAGCACACCAAGTCATCCAGGTTCTAGGTTTGGTGATGCCTTCAGAGAGTTCTAGTCCAACCCTCCACCCAAGCGTGAATTCACCCTGCAGATCTATTCATGAGATCATTCCCGAGACCCTACTATGCTCTGAACACTCTAGGGCTACAGCCACATATAAGACATGTTTCCCTCTCTCACAAAAAATTACAGTCTAGAGAAGGAATCAGATGCTAGATAAATACTTCCTGCCAAAGGCCAGGGGAACACAGAGGGAGCATCTGTACAGAAGGCTCTTCCTATGTACCTTGTGGGGTTGTTAGAGCCAGTGAAATGCTCTGTGTAAATTTTCAAGCCCAGCGTCTGACTCATAGCAGGCACCCAAAGGTAGCTGTTATATTCCTGTATACAACTTTGCATTTTACATATGAGGAAACCAAGTCCTAAAGTTTAAGCAGCTTTCCCAGAGCCCCATAACTCATGACTGAGGAGTCAACCTTTCAGGCCCTGCTTGCTGAGCTCCAAAGCCTTAGCTATACTGACATGTAGGAGGCTGGCCTGCAAGTCTTTTGCCATGCCTGTCTCCGGCCTGGGCTCTTCTGCTTCTCCCAGATCTGGTTTCCTGGATCAAGGCATCCTACTTTATTCATGCCCCAGCATAACACTAAGGTTTTTAGTGGCATATAGTAACTAGGAACACTTAGCTAGTCCCAGGTACAGCAGGGCGATTACTGTAATTACAGCCAGAAGTGGTCATGACTGACAGTGGCTTCAGGAGTCTATTGCTGGTGCATCATTCTCTGCCTATCAGCAGGCCCACCCTTCTTCCCACCATCCAGGCCAGAGGTCTGAAAAGTAGGAATGGCCTAAGCCTCCTGGTCTATATTCAGCCGGCCATCAAGCCATGCAAAACTTCCTTGTAGATGCTGCCTTCCGATTGCTTCTTCTCCATTCCCATATGGCTTCTGTACCACAGTTTTGTCTACAAAAGTTTATAAGCATTTGCCATGAGCAAAGTATTTTGTTGGGTTCTCTGGTTGAGAGCCACCTGAGATAAATGCTCCCTGGTTTCAGGCTCATGGGGATGGCAGAATAATAAGAATCCAGAGCTAAGTGTTCTCTAAGTGCCAAGAGTCAAGGACTGCCCTGGGCTCAGGATGTTCCAGCTCTTATTCATCCTAATGAGAGATGATCAGTCCCTCACCACAGAAGACTAAGCATGCCCAGAAGCTCAAAGTAACCAGGAAGTATGATCTGCTGTGGAAATGGACCAGTCTCCACTGGTATCTTCACCTTGCCTGCAGGAACATTTTTATCCCCAATGTATTAGTTTGCTAGGGCTTGTATAATGAAATATGAAAAACTGGATGACTTAAGCAACTGAATTGATTGTCTCACAGTCCTGGAGGCTGGAAGTCCAAGATCAAGGTGAGTCAGCAGGGCCACACTTCTTCTGACAGCTCCATGGAAAGACCAGTTTCAGGCCTTTCTTCTGGCTTCCAGTAGATCCTTGGCTTAAGGCAGCAGAACTCCAGTCTTTACATAGTGTTCTCTCTGTGTGCATGTTTCTGTGTCCAAATCTCCCCTTTTTATAAGGATGCCAATCATATAGGATTAAGGGACCACCCTACTCCAGTAAGACATCATCTAAGCTCATTGCATCGTCAATGGTTTTATTTCCAAATAAAATCACATTATTAAGTACATTATGAATCCATAACATCAACATACATGTTTGAAGGTACATTTGAATTACTCTGCCATCATCATTATCTTCACCCAAGTAGATGTGTTCTGTTCTTCTGCAAGTTCATTTGAAAGCAGGAGTTCTTTTGGCTTTTCTTTGAGGGTCAAATTTCACCCTTGAAAAATGATGACTCTAATAATGAATGTCTTCTGCCCTAACCCCAAATCTGCCCAATAGTCTGGAGACTCCAGGTAGGACATGATGGCCTCACCTCAGAACTTTTCTTGGGAATGCCTGGACCACATGTGTCTCCTCATCCTCACCCCATTCAGGAAACAGAGGAAGAAGTTATTAGTATGAGGGACAGACTCAGGCATGTCCAGCAACTTACATGGAGTCACTAAGGGTACAGCTCAGAAGCAGGTACAGAGCTTGGCTTCACAATGTAGCTCACCTTTGGACCTTCCAGGCTGAAGCCCAAAGTTGTTTCTGCCCCTTAGTTCATTTTTCCTCTGATATGGTGAGGGTTGTGGGACTCAGACACCTTTGAGCGTCTAAAGAAGATTTCATCCTTTTGGGTTTGCTCCATCAATATCCACATACTCCCTTCCTTTCTTGCCAGGTGCCTTTGATTTGGTTCCCCATTTCCTTCCTGTCATGCCTAGAGCCAGGTGGCAGCAAGGTAGATATAGCTCCAACTGGCACTTTGAGATGGGCATCAGGGATCCAGCAGGATCCACTGGTCTGGGAGCAAAAGATCACGTGCAAGAGGCTGTAGCTAATGCTGGGAGGGATGAACCAGTGATAACTCTGGGGTTACTGAGGTGCCTTCAGAGCCCAGGGCAGAGAGTCTTTGCTCTCTTTCATATCTTCTTCTATGTATCGGTGGCTAAGGGCTCCCATGTGTGTACTTAGAGCCTGAGGTGGGAAAAGAGACTGCCTACAGGCCTCTGTTTCTGTGACTAAGGTGTGAGTACACTACTCACCCCACCCCACTCCCTGGGTCCACCGGAAACAAAGCCACAGAGCAACACATTATTTCCCTGGAACATCCATTTACTTGAGGATGCAGGCATTTTTTCCTGTGTTAAAGCAAACATGGATATAATATAAAATCGAGAGTTGAAGTGCCAAAGATTTATTTGACTGAACTCCAAATTGCATGTGACAGATGGCTTTGAAGTTCCTCTTTACCCCGGGACTGTGCATGGATGAGAAATACTTCTTTTTGTCAGAGGCATAGGCTTCCTGGGCAGGTGCTCATAAACATTGCCATGGAAAGATGGTACATATCCAGGCTTTGGGATTCAAAACTCCTGTTTCGGGCAGAAAGGTCTGCCCAAGGGCTATTTCATAGGCCTGGATTCATCTAGAGGGAAAGAAGAAACAAAGCTGTGTCCACAGGCCAGTGTGCTGAGGTTGTGAGATACCTTTCAACTTGGACCAAAGTCAGTTTACAGGCAGTAATCCCTCTCCAGTGTCTCCTCCATTGGCCGTACTCCCTGGGTCCAGCCAGTACCTGATGATGATTGTGGTGGTGAGGGAGTAGGCAGCTACTGCACACAGAGAATCAGGCCTTTGTGTAGCAAGTTTTGGCCACTATCCCCCACCTGTCGCCTTTACATTGGCTCCAGGGGTCACAAAGGGGGAAGGCATAAAATCAATAGGGCGGAGTCTTTAAAAGCCAAAGCAGCATTTTAAACTTTTTTTCTTTAGGGCTGAATGGGCAGGTTGTTTGAAGTTGGTAGATTTCGTGTTGCCAGTCCTAATACGAGATCTGAGCTCACATCCTCCAGAGAGGCTGGAGATACTGGGTCCATCTGCACGAGGGAGTTACTGATGGCCTTAGCGGTATCAGAGGTCTCTTCATTTGGATGCACTGTATATCATATGCCATTTTGTTTTTACTGGGATGTCTCTATACCCTTGCATTTGTATGAGGTCACACCTGAGGCCTCAGGCTTAGCCCCTAAAGCACCCAAGACATATTTGGGTGGGAATTGTTTTTTTTTTTTTTTTTTAATAAGAAAGTCTGTACAAACATCGAAAGTTGATTGATTGAAAAAAATCATGCTATGTAGGAAAGGTCCCAAACGCAGTAAGAAGAATTGATGTACCTGAATCTGGACTCTGAGATCCTTTTGGAATAGCAGTTAATTTCTTACTTGGGCAAAATTAAATTCACAGGAAGTTGCAAACACAGTAGAGAGCCCCCCCTCCCATAGCTTACATCTAGTTTTCCCAGTGGTTACATCTCATATAACTATAGCACAATATCAAAACCAGGAAATTGATATTGGTGCAGGTTTCTGTATAAATTTTTTTTTAATTCATATGAAGCTTTTTCTATTATAAAATATAAATTTTGATATAAATTTCATGTCTCTGGGATAAATGCCCTGGAGTACAATTGCTGGGTCATATGGAAGTTGCATGTTAAGTTGTGTGACACTGCCAAACTGATTTCCACCAGCAGTAAATGAGTGATCCAGTTTCTCCACTTTGTCACCCTCGTTTGATGTTGTCATTGTTTCTTAGCTTAGCTATTCTGTTAAGTAGGTAGTGGTATCTCATTGTGGTTTTAAATTGTATTTCCCTAATAGCTAATGAGGTTGAATGTCTTTGCATGTTTTTATTTGTCATCTGTATATACTCTTCAGTGAAATTCAGTGAAATGCCTCTTCATGTCTTTTGCCCATTTTCTTTTCTTTTCTTCTTTCTTTCTTTTTTTCTTTTGACACTCTTACTCTTTTCACTTAGAATAATGCCCACCAGCTCCATCCATGTTGGTATGAAGGACCCTCCTTTTTTTTTTTTTTTACAGCTGCTTGATATTTCAGGGTGTGTATGTACCACACCTTTCTTTATCCAGTCTACTGTTGATGGGCATTTAGACTGATTCCATATGTATGCTGTTGTGAATAGTGCTGTGGTGAACACATGTGTGCATGTGTCTTTATGGTAGAATGATTTATATTCCCTTGGGTATATACCCAATAATGGGATGGCTGGATCGAATGTTAATACTGCTTTGAGTTCTTTGAGACATCACTAAATTGCTTTTCTTCTGTAGATGTCTGTTAGGTCATTTAGTTATACATTCCCACTAGTATTGTATAAGTGTCTAGTAGTGTATAAGTGTCTCCCTTCTCCACAACCTTTGTTATTTTTTGACATTTTAATAATAGCCGTTAAATGCCTGGGGTGAGATGGTATCTCATTGTGATTTTGATTTGCGTCTCTATTACTGATGTTGAGCATTTTCTCATATGCTTGTTTGCCACATATATGACTTCTTTTGAAAAGAATCTATTCATGTGCTTTGCCTACTTTTTAATGGAGTTATTTTTTGCTTATCGATTTAAGTTCCTTATAGATTCTAGGTACTAGGCCTTTGTTGGATGCATAGTTTGAGACTATCTTCTCCCAGTTTGTAGGTTGTCTGTTTACTCTGTTGGTAATGTCTTTCGCTGTGCAGAAGTTCCTTAGTTTTTTTAGGTCTCATTTGTCAATTTTGGGGTTTTTGTTGTTGTTGATGTTGCTATTGCTTTTGGCATCTTTGTCATAAAATCTTTGCCAGGGCCTATATCCACAATGATTTTCCTAAATTATCTTCCAGGATTTTTACAGTTTGAGGTCTTACATTTAAGGCTCTAAACCACCTGGAGTTGATTTTTGTATATGGTGTAAGGAAGGGGCCAAGTTTCAATCTTCTGCATATGGCTAGCCAGTTATCCCAGCACCATTTATTGAATATGGGATTCTTTCTTCATTGCTTGTTGTCAACTTTGTTGAAGATCAGATGGTTGTAACTGTGCAGCATTATTTCTGGGCTCTCTAAACTCTTCCACTGGTCTATGTGTCTGTTATTATACCAGTACCTTGCTATTTTGGGTACTGTAGCATTGCAGTATAGTTTGAAGTTGGATAACATGATGCCTTCAGCTTTGTTCTTTTTGTTTAGTATTGCCTTGACTATTTCAGCTCCTTTTTGGTTTCATGTGAATTAAAGAAACTTTTTTTCTAATTCTGTGAAGAATGTCATTTTTAGTTGGATAGGAATAGCATTGAATCTGTAAATTGTTTCAGGCAATATGGCCATTTTAATAATATTGATTCTTTCTATCCATGAGCATGGAATGTTTTTCCATTTGTTTGTGTCATTTCTGATTTATTTGAGCAGTGTTTTGTAATTCTCCTTGTAGAGATCTTTCACCTCCTTGGTTAGCCATATTCCCAGCAATTTTACTCTTTTTGTAGTTATCGTGAATGGGATTGCATCCTTAATTGGCTCTCAGCTCGGATGTTGTTGTACTATAGGAATACTATGAATTTTTGAGCATTGATTTTGTATTTCAAAACTTTGCTGAAGTTGTTTATCAGATCAGGTAACTTTTGGGCAAGAATATGGGGTTTTCTCAGAATAGAATCATATCATCTGCAAAGGGATAGTTTGGGTTCCTCTTTTCCTGTTTGGATGCCCTTTATGTATTTCTCTCGCCTGATTGCTCTAGACAGGACTTCCAATACTATGTTGAATAGGAGTGGTGAGAGAGCATCATTTTCTTGTCCCATTTAGTACGAAGTTGGCTGTAGGCTTATTATAGATGGCTCTTATTATTTTGAAATATGGTTCTTCAATGCCTAGTTTGTTGAGGGTTTTTAACATGAAGGGATATTGACTTTTATTGAAAGCCTTTTTTGTATCTATTGAGATGATCATGTGGATTTTGTTTATGGGATGAATCACAGTTATTGATTTGCATATGTTGAACCGATTTGCATCACAAGGATAAAGCCTACCTGATCATGATGAATTAGCTTTTTGATGTGCTGCTGGATTCAGTTTGTGAGTATTTTGTTGAAGATTTTTGTGTCAGTATTTTCAAGGATATTGGCCTGAAGTTTTCTTTTTTGTGTTTTTGCCAGGTTTTGGTATCAGGATGATGCTGGCCTCATAGAATGAGTTAGAGAGGAGTCTTTCGTCCACAATTTGTTGGAATGATTTCAGTAGGAATGGTACCAGGAATGGTGGAATTTGACTGTGAATCCATCCGGTCCTGAACTTTTTTCTGGTTGGTAGGATTTTTATTACTGATTGTATTTCAGAACATTATTGGTCTCTTCAGGGATTCAGTTTCTTCCTGGTTCAATCTTGGGAAGTTGTATGTTATCAGCAATTTGTCCATTTTTTTTTTTTTTTTTTTTAGTTTACTAGCTTGTGTGCATAGAGGTGTTGGTGCAGTCTGAGAGGATTTTTGTATTTCTGTGGGGTCAGTGATAACATGCCTTTTGTCATTTTTGATTGTATTTATTTGGATCATCTCTCTTTTTTTATGAGTCTAGCTAGTGGTCTATCTATCTTATTAATTTGTTGAAATAACCAACTTCTGTGTTTCTCAGTCTTTTATATGGTTTCTCACATCTTTTCCTTCAATTCAGCTTTGATTTTTGGTTATTTCTTGTCTTCTGCTAGTTTTGGGGCTTGTTTGCTCTTGGTTTCCTAGTTATGCTACATCTCCTGTAGTTGTGATGTTAGGTTATTAATTTAAGATCTTTCTAACTTCTTGACGTGAACTAAATAGTGCTATAAAATTCCCTCCTAACACTGCTTTAGCTGTGTCCCAGAGACTCTGGTATGTTGTATCTTTGTTCTCATTAGTTTCAAATAATTTATTGATTTCTTCCTTAATTTCATTATTTACTCAGAAGTCAATTAGGAGGACATAGCTCAATGTCCATGTAATTGTATGGTTTTGAGCAACTTTTAGTATTGATTCCTATTTTTATCGCACTGTGATCCAAGAATATGGTTGGTATGATTTCATTTTTTTAAATTTCCTGAGGATTGTTTTATGTCTGATTGTGTGGTTGGTTTTAGAGTATGCGCCATGTGCAGATGATAAGAATGTATATTCTGTTGTTTTGGGGTGGAGAGTTATGTAGATATCTGTTAGGTCCAGTTGGTCAAGTTCTGAGTTCAGGTCCTAAATATCTTTGTTAGCTTTCTGCGTCAATGATCTAATATTGTCTGTGGAGAGTGGTAGTCTCCCACTATTATTGTATGGTTATCTAAGTTTCTTTGGAGGTCTCTAAGAACTTGGTTTATGAATCCGATGCTCCTGTGTTGGGTGCGTATGTATCTGTGATAGTTAGGTCTTGTTGAATTGAGCCCTTTACCATTATGTAATGCTCTTCTTGTCTTTTCTTCTCTTTGTTGGTTTAAGGTCTGCTTTATCTGAAATAAAAATGGAAACCCCTGCTTTTTTGTGTTTTTTTTTTTTGTTTGTTTGTTTGCTTGGTAGATTTTTCTCAATCACTTTACTTTGAGCCTGCGGGTGTCACTGCATTTGAGATGAGTCTCATGAAGATAGCATACCATTGGATCTCACTTCTTTACCTAACTCGGCACTCTGTGGCTTTTATTTGGGGCATGTAGTTTATTTACATTCAACGCTAGTATTGACAGTGTGGATTTGATCCTGTCATCATGTTGTTTACTGCTTATTAGGCATATTTGTTTGTGTGGTTGCTTTATAGTGTCACTAGTCTATGTACTTAAGTGTGTTTTTGTAATGGCTGGTAACAGTCTTTCCTTTTCATATTTAGCACTCCCTTCAGGACCTCTTGTAAGGCAGGTCTGCTGTTAATGAATTCCCTTCACATTTGCTAGTCTGAAAAGGATCTTATTTCTCCTTCACTTATGAATCTTAGTTTGCTATAAATAAAATTCTTGGTTGTAAATTATTTTCTTTAAGTATGCTGGATATAGGCCCCCCGTCTTTTCTAGTATATAGGGTTTCTGAGGAATGGTCTGCTGTTAGCCTGATAGGGTTTCTTTTATAGGTGACATGCCCCTTCTCTCTATCTGCCTTTAACATGTTTTTGTTTTTTGTTTTTCTATCTTGGAGAATGTGATGACTATATATCTTGGGTATGATCTTCTTGTATAATATTTTCAGGGGTTCTCTGTATTTCCTGAATGGGAATGCTGGCCTGTCTAGGTAGGTTGAGGAAATTTTTGTGGACAATATCCTGAAATATGTTTTCCAAGTTGTTTACTTTCTCTCCGTCTCTTTCAGGGATGCCAGTGAGTCATAGATGTGATCTCTTTAAATAATCCCATATTTCTCAGAGGTTTTGGTCATTCTTCTTTATTGCCTTTTCTTTATTTTTGTCTGAGCTATATCGAAGAGCCAAAGCCAGTCTTCAAGCTCTGAGATTCTTTCCAGAGCTTGGTCAACTCTACTGTTAATATTTTTGGTTGTATCCTGAAATTTTTGAAGTGAGTTTTTCAGCTCTCTCAGATCAGTTTGGCTGTTTCTTAAGATGGCCATTTCATCTTTCATCTCCTGTATTGTTTTATTGTAGTCCTCAGAATCCTTGGATTGGGTTTTTACTTTCTCCTTAATCTTGGTGATCTTCATTCCTATCCGGATTCTGAATTCTATTTCTGTCATTTCAGCCATTTCAGCCTGGTAAAGAATCATTATGGGGAAGTAGTGTGTACATTTGGAGGTAAGAAGACACTGGCTTTTTGAGTTGCCAAGGTTGTTGGTCTGTTTCTTTCTCATCTTTGGGGGCTGAAATTCTTTCAGTCTTTGAAGTTGTATTCTTTTGCTTTTTTTACTTTTTTGATGTCGTTGGGGTTTTGATTGTTATAAGGTGGGTTCAGTTGGCTAGCTTTGTTTCTGGGAGATTTTCATGTGGTAAAGCTCAGTTCAGGACTTCTGGGCTGTATGTTCTAACTCTGAGGAGCTGGTATCAGGTCCTCAGGTTTGTTCTCTGGTCCGTTAAGGTTAGAAACATGCTGTCCTGAAGGGGCTGAGGTGTTCCGAGACTGCTGGTCACAACACTCCAATGGATGGTGGCAGCCAAAGCACTCCATCGGGCAGTAGCAACAGGATCCATGCTCATTCACCTGTGCCAGCAACAGTAGCAGAATGGCAGGATGCACGTTCTTTGGCTGGGGTGGGTGCTGGCAGGGGCGGGGGTTGCCAGCTTCCATGCAGGCGTTCACAGTGTCAGCAATGGCAGTGTGGCATGGGGGCAACTACTTCTCCTTTTTCAAGATGTGCACACTTTATGTTCTTGCCTAATACCAGCTAGAGCTTCTAGTATTATGTTGAATAGCAGTGTCAAGAGCAGATAACCCTGCCTTGTTGTCACTCTTAGAGGGAAAGCAATCAATCTTTAACCAGTAAGTGTGATGTTAGCTGTAGATTTATTGTAAATATTCTTTATCAAGTTAAGGACATTCCCCTCTATTCCTTTTTATCATAAATGAGTGTTGAATTTTGTCAAAGACTTTTTCTGCATCATGTGATAGGATCATATGATTTTAATTATTTTTTGAGATGATGTAGATTCACATCAAGTTGTAAGAATACGGATAAGATGCTATGTACTCTTCAGCCATATTCCCATAATGATAACATGTTGTGAAATGATAATGCAATATCAAAAATGGGTTATTGACATTGATACAGTCAAAATACCAAACATTTCAATAACCATGTGTATCTCTCAAGTTGCTCATGTATAGACACATCTACTTCCCTTCCATGCCCACTCTCTCCTTAATCCCTGGAAACCACTAATCCATTCTCCATTTCTATAGTTTTGTTATTTTAAGAATGTTATATAAATGGAATAATACAGTATGGAATCTTTGGGAATTGTCTTTTTTTTTCACTCACCATCATTCTCTGCAGATTCATCCAGGCTGTTGCTTGTATCAACTGTGTATTTCTTTGTATCACTGAGTAGGCTTCCACAGTATACATGTATCATCGCTGAAGCATTACTGAGTTGTTTCTAGTTTTTTACTAATATGAATAAAGCTACCCCAAACACTTATGTGCAAGTTTTGTGTAAACATAAGTCTTTATTCCTCTGGGATGAATTCCCAGGAGTGCAATTACTGGGTCATATAGTTGCTAAATATTTAGTGTTTAAGGAAACTGTCAAACTGTTTTCCAATATGACTGTACCATTTACATTCCCATCAGCAATGTTATGAATGATCCATTTTCTCTGCATTCTTACCAGCATTTGGTGTTGTCACTATATTTTTAGAAAGATGAAGTTCACATAACAATCTAGTGGTAGTTAGTACATTCATAGTGTTCTGCAACCATCACCTCTATCTAATTTCTAAACATTTACATCACCCTAAAATAAAACCTCATACTGATTAAGCAGCTAGTCCTCATTCTTCCCCTCCCCTCAGTTTGTGGCAACCACCAATCTGCTTTATCTCTATGGATTTACCTATTCCAGACATTTTATATAAATGGAGTCATACAATATGTAAGCCATGGTGATCGCCTTCTTTCAGTCAGCTTCTTGTTTTCAAGGTTCATTCACGTTTCAACATGTGATCTGTACTTCATTCCCTTTATGGCTGAATAATATTCCACTGTGTGGACATACCAAAATTTTGCCTATCCACTTATCAGTTGATGTACTTTTGGGCTTTTTACACTTTTAATGCTGCTAAGAACATTTGTGCAAAAGTATTTATTTGAGTCCTTGTTTTCATTTATTTTGGGTATATACCAAGGAGTGGAATTGTAGGGTCAAATGGTAATTCTATGTTTAATTTTTTGAGAAACTACCAAACTGTTTTTGATAGCAGATGCGACATTTTAAATTCCCACCAGCAATGTATGAGGGTTCCAATTTTTTCACCTTCTCACTAGCTCTTGTTATTTTCCATTTTTTCAATTAAAGCCATTCTAGTGGGTGGGAAGTGGTATGCTATGGTTTTGGTTGTCATTTTTCTGGTGACTAATAATGTTGAACATCGTTACATATGCTTGCTGGCCATTTATATATCTTCTTTGGGAATATGTCTATTCAAGTCCATTGCCTGTTTGTTTTTATTGTGTAGTTTGTATTCTGGATACTAGTTTTTAATTAGCCATATGATTTGTAAATGTTTTCTCCCATTCCCTAGGTCTTTTCACTTTCTCGATAACATCCTTTAATGCCCAAAAGTTTTTATGAAGTTCAATTTATCTATTTTGTTGTTGTTGTTCATGTTCTTAGTGTGATAGTTAAGATTCCATTGAGAAATCCAAGATCATGAACTTTTACTTCTATGTTTTCTTCTAAGAGTTTTGCAGTTTTAACTCCTATGTTTAGGTTGTTGATCAGTTTTGAGCTGAATTTTATATATGATATGAGATAGGGGTCCAACTTCATTCTTTTGCATGTGGATATCCAGGTGTCACACTACCATTTGTTGAAGATTATTCTTTGCCCATTGAGTGGTGTTGGCAAATCAACTGGCTGTAGATTTATGAGTTTATGGGCAGGGCGTGGTGACTCACACCTGTAATCCCAGCACTTTGGGAGGCCGAGGCGGGTGGATCACTTGAGGTCAGGAGTTCCAGACCAAACTGGCCAATGTGGCAAAACCTTGTCTCTACCAAAAACACAAAAATTAGCCAGGCATGGTGGCGGGCACCTGTAATTCCTGCTGCTTGGGAAGCTGAGGCAGGAGAATTGCTTGGACCTGGGAGGCAGAGGTTGTAGTGAGCTGAGATCACACCATTGCACTCCAGCCTGGGCTACAAAGTGAGACTCCATCTCAAAAAAAAAAGAAAAGGTTTATGGGTTTATTTCTGAATTCTCAAGTTTATTTCATCAGTCTGTATGTCTATATTTATACTAATGCTACATTGTTTTGCTTACTATTGCTTTGTAGTAAATCTTAAAATCAGGAAGTGAATCCTCCAACTTTGTTTTTCTTTTTTCAATATTGTTTTGAGGTGATTACATGATTTTCATTCTTTGCCTGTTAACATAGCATATTATGGTAATATGGTAGTATGTATGATTAACATGGATTGGCTTTTGCATATTGAACTAGCCTTGCACCCCAGGAATAAACTCAACTTGATCATAGCGTATAAATCTTTTTTATAAAATGCTGAAACTTAAGGATTTTTGTGTCTATATTCATGGGGAATATTGGTCTGCAGGTTTTTTTTTTTCCTTACTTCTACAGTGTTTGTCTTTGCTGTCAAGGTGTTCCCTCTTCTCTTTTCTGTAGGATATTATGTAGAATTGGTGGTAATTCTTCTTTAAACAACTAATGTAGTTCTTTAGTGAGGTCATCTGGGCTTAAAGTTTTCATTTCAGATTTTTGAATTATGAATTCCATTTCTTTCATAATTATACAGCCATTCAGATTATTTCATATTGGGTAAATTTTGGCAGTTTGCACTTTTATAATGATTGGTCCATTTCATCTAAGTTTCCAAATTTATATGTGTATTCATAGTAGTCCCTTATTATCCTTTTCATGTCTGCAGTCTATAGTAATATCTCCTTTTTCATTCAGAATATTTGTACATTTTATTAATTTTATTAATATCAAAGAACATACATGTGCATGTGTCTTTGTGATAGAATGATTTATAATCCTTTGGGTGTATACCCAGTAATGGGATTGCTGGGTCAAATAATATTTCTTTTTCTAGATCCCTGAGGAATCGCCACACTGTCTTCCACAATGTTTGAACTAATTTACTCTCCCACCAATGGTGTAAAAGTATTCCTTTTTCTTCACATCCTCTCCAGCATCTGCTGTCTCCAGATTTTTTAATGATCGCCATTCTAACTGGCGTGAGTTGGTATCTCAATGTGGTTTTGATTTGTGTCTCTCTAATGACCAGTGATGATGAGCATTTTTTCATGTTTGTTGGCTGCATATTTGTCTTCTTTTGGAAAGTGTCTGTTCATATCCTTCTCCCACTTTTGAATGAGTTGGTTTGTTTTTTTTTTTCCTGTAAATCTGCTTTAGTTCTTTGTAGATTCTGGATATTAGCCCTTTGTCTGATGGGTAGATTGTGAAAATTTTTTCCCATTCTGTTGGTTGCCAGTTTACTCTAATGATTGTTTCTTTTGCTGTGCAGAAGCTCTGGAGTTTAATTATTTCTAGCACAAAAATTTAGTTTTATACATTTTCATCCCAGCACAGCTTTACCTGTGTCCCACAAATCTTGATACATTTTATTTTTATTTACAGTTCAATGTAGTTTTTATTTCTTTTAAGATCTCTTTAACTCGTGAATTTTTTTTAAGTATGCTTTTAAATTTCTAAGTGTTTGTAGATTTTCATGTTGTCTTTCTGTTATTGTTTTCTGATTTTATTTCATCATAGAGAAAACGTCATGTATTATTTCAATTCTTTTAATATTTTGTGGATTGTTTTTATGATCCAGAATATGTCTATAATGGCATATATTCCTTGGGTGTTTGAAATAATGTGGAGCATTCTATACATTTCATTTAGGCCTTAGTGAAACCTGTTGTTGGATTCTTCCACATCTTGCTGATTCTCTGTATAGCTGTTCTATCAATTGTTCAGAGAGGGTGTTGAAGTCTCCAACTATAAATGTGGATTTTTCTATTTCTCCATTCAGTTCTAATAATGTTTGCTTCCTATATTTGCAGCTTTTCTGTTTAAAGCATACACATTTAGGAGTGGTATGTCTTATTGGTGGATTGACACTTTCAGCATTATGTAATGTCCCTATCTGTCCCCAGTATTTTTTGTTGTTGTTGTTTTTGCTCTGAAGTCTACTTTATCTGACATCACTAGAGCCACCTCTGTTACCTTTTAAAATTAATATTTGCATGGTGTATCTTTTTCCATCATTTTACTTTCAACCTTTCTAAATCATTATATCTGAGGTGAACATCGTGCAACAGCCTATCATTGGATCCTGTTTTCTTCTTTGCCAATCTCTGTCTTTTAATTGCTATTAAACCATTTTCATTTATTGTACTTATTGATAATGCTTAATTTTGCCAATTTACTTTTGTTTTCTCTTTGTTCTCTGATTTTTTATTTTTCTATTTTCTTTTTTCTGACTTCCTGTGGGCTATTCGAACAATGTTTTTAAAATTCCATTTGTTTCATTTATAGCATTTTTGAATCTATCTTTTTGTATAGCATTTTTAGGGGTTGCTCTAGATATTACATTATATATGCATAACTTATAATAATCTACTGGTGTCAAAATTTTTCCAGGTTCAATGAAACCCTACCTCTCTTTTCACCCCTTTATTCTCCTCTTTATAATGTAGTTGTGTTAAATATTCCTTCCACATACTTTACAGACACATCAGGCAATGTTATAATTGATGTTTTAAGCTTCAAACATAATTTGGAAAAGTTAAGAAGAGAAGGAAAGTCCATTATGTTTACCCATAATCTTTTCTCTTTCCATTGGTCTTTACTCCTTTCTAATGTTCAATATTCTTTCTTTTATCATTCCCTTTCTGCTTAGAGAATTTTGTTTAGATATTTTCTTAGTAGAGGTACATTGTTGACTAATTTTGTTAGTGTCTCTTAATCTGACAATGTCTTGATATTCCTTTCATATCTGAAGCATATTGTCACTGAATATAGAATTGTGGGTTGCCAGTTTTCTTTATTCAGCACTTGAAAAATATTATGTCACTTCCTTCTGGAATCCATGGTTTCTGACCAAAAATTCACTCTTATTCAAATTATTTTTCTTCTATAGGTATCATTTCTGTTTCACTGCATTCAAAGCTTTTCTCTTCATGTTTCAGAAGTTTTGTTATTACAGGTTTTGGAGTGGATTTCTTTACATTTGTACTGTTTGAGGTTCATTCAGCTTCTTAAATTTCCAGATTTATGTCTTTTGCCAAATTTGGGGAGTTTTCAGCCATTGTTTCTTGGAATATTTTAGCCTAATTCTCTTTCTCTTCTCCTTCTGGAATTCCAGTGACATGAAAGTTAGATTTTTTGTTTATAATCCTATGTGTTCCTGGGTCTATGTTTATTTTTTTTCTAGGATATTTTTTCTCTGTTGTTCAGATTGATCATTTCTGTTGTTCTATCTTAATTATTGCCTCTGTTCTTACCATTCTCCTCTTGATTGTATTCATTGAATTTGTTTGCATTATTGTATTTTTCAGTTCTAAAATTTCCATTTGCTTCTTCTTTATATTTTCTGTTTCTTTAGTGAGAATTCTGATTTCTTTGCTGAGACTTTCTGTATTTTTTTCATTTGTTTCCCAGCATGGTTGCATTTGTTGTTTGAAACATTTTAATGATTACTCCTTTAAAATCCTTGTCAGGCTGTTCTGACATCTGTGTCATCTTTCTGTTGGCATATGCCGATAGTATTTTCCATTCTGTTTGATATCTTGCTGGTTCTTGGTATGACAAGTGCTTTGCTACTGAACTTGGGCATTTTGGATATTACATTATAAGACTGGATCTTATTTAAAATCTGTTTTAGCTGACTTCCTCTGACACTGCTCTGGCAGGGAAAGCTGTACCATCTTATTCTTCATTGACATCAGGGAGGGTGGTGCTCTTCATTACTGCTGGGCAGGAGTAAGGATTCCAACTCCCTACTAGTCTTTTACTGATACTACTCTAGTGGGGATGGGGAAGGGCACCTCATTACTGCTATGTGGGGGTGGAGTCGAGGCTCCTCATTTGGCTTTTGCTGATGGAATATAATGGGACTGCATTTTCTTCTATGGTGTTTGCTAGAGTAGAGCAGTTATTGTCTAAAAGTTTTCTGTCTTGCTAGGCTACCCATTTCTTGGTCCATTGGCTAGAAAGAGCAGGCTTTTGTTGGGGTTTCTTTGTCAGTGTTCATAAGCATTCTGGGTTTCTGGCTTCTTCAGCTCCAAGTCTGGTATATATGAGGCAAGAAGAAAATCCAGAATACTCGCCACTGCATCATTGCTCAGGTCCCAAGATCCCTAACCAGTATACCTTTTTCTTTCCACCTTTTGGTATCTTATTATGTTTGTTTTATATGTAATGTCCAGAGGTTTTAGTGATACTCAGTGAGAGAATGGGGAAAAGTACTTCTTCATATTTCCAGAGGCAGAGGTTTAGACATTGAGATTTTAGAGCCTGATGCTATACTGCCAAGGAGGTTTATGGGAAGTAGAGCTGTCCTCATATATTAATGTTTTAGCAGAGCTTTTATTTCTTGTCTACATCATGAAAAACAAAAACAAATGAAACTTTACCTGGGTTTACATATATCTACTTATCCATCATGGAGGAGTAGCCATGATCACAACCTGCTCAGTCAGTTTCCTGTAAATTGGTGCACCAGAGTTTCCTGAGCCCCTTTCAACATTCATTGCTTCCATCCTATATCTATCAGGCTTTGAACTGTTAGTCAGCTCACTTGGCTGTATCCTAACAGTGCCACAGTTAGTGGTTGCTGCTTCTCTGAACCATAAGGCATACTCTAGTAGAGCTGAAGAAGCCCTAAGCCATCACCTAATTTAGCCACCATGTTTTCATGTAAGGAAACTGCATCTCAGAAAACAGAGGAGCCTTTCCCTGGATCCCACTGTGTATTACACAAAAGCAAATCCAGACCTAGGACACAGATTCCATGCCTGTAAGCCCAATGTTATTTTAGTTGCATCAAGCTGCTCCTCCATCCACCCCTCTGCCTTCCAGTGAACTTCGTTCTGCCTCTGGTCAAGGACTGCGATTTTATCCCAACCAACTGTCTCACAGAAATGCCCCACATCCTTGGGGGTGGGGGTACTCAATGAGGGTGGTGGGTGGGAAGAGGGGAAAAGGAATGTGGCTGACTCCACACAAATCTGTCTTCAGAGTGATTCACGGGGTCGGTGGTCTCATCTTCATATCTGAAAGACAGTGTACTTTTTGTCTCCCTAAGCCCTGTGTCTAGGTCGTTTGGGAAACGCCTTGGAGAGTCAAGAATAAAATTGCAGGTCAAACAATGGATGACTGGAAAAGTCGGCTTGTAATCAAGAGCATGCTTCCCCATTTCGCCATGGTGGGAAATCGTCAGGAGCCCAGAAAGCTCCAGGAATCGGTCAGACAATGGGCTATGGGGGGAGGGGGGTGTTGAATGCTTCTAATCTTAAACTTGAACGTAAGATGTGTTATTGAAATTTTCTATGTAAACTTGGTGGCAGGAATCCAACCCAAAATATAAGGAACTCAAATCTGATCCAGAAGAGTTATAGGCGTTGAGCTGATCCCACCCCTTGTAGGTTTCTAGAAGAATTAGAAATACAGTCTAAGGCTACATCTGGATTCCCAGTCTAGTGATCACTGCACTGCACCCATTCAATAAGAAAAATGAGGAAAGATGAGAGAGGAAAGAAGATTTTACTTTTTCTCCTAATAGAAGCCACTCAGAATGGCAAGCACTAGATACATTGCATGAGCTTCCTAGAATGACTGAGAACAAAAAGCTAGTGAGTAGGACACAGAAAGGGCTTCCCATTCAACTTTCTGGCCTTGTTGTCCTTTTAAAAACTCATCTGACACGCTTCTACTCTCTTCTCAGGGAACTCAGACATCATCCAAGTGTTCCGAAACTCAGGACTAGGGATTCCAGTGGTAGTTCTAGGAGCAGGATGATGATAGAAGGGACTATGAGAGCCATTGGCTAGTTTAATTTGACAACAAAAGCCGGCAACACCCCCAATCTACCAAGATTAGCTCTGTTAGCAGGAGTTGCAGCAAACACAATAGCTGTTATCTCAGGGTATTAGGGCCACAGAGGAGTGGCTTGCTTAATCTCTGAAATTAATAGAGCAGAGAGGAAATGGCTCTTATACAGCCGTGGGTCTGCTTCCTTCCTTTTCATAGAACTGGAAGCCCTGGGATCTGAGTTAATGCCACTTCACATAACTGGAGGGCCTGTCTTCTCCAAATCCCAGGACAATCCACTTTCAGCAACTCAGCTTTCTATTTATTTTAAAATTCTGATACAATTCCACAGATGCGGAAAGGGGTGATAGAAATCTTATCTCCTTTTTTCTTCATTACCAACCACCAACAATGTATTGAGAATGTGCTATCAAGTTAAGCATATAGACATTGACAAAACTTTGTTTACTGGAGTCCCCAGCTCTCACAGAGACTGCAGTCAGGTGGATGGCAGAGATGGAGACATTACTTAGTCAACAGCCGGTCCAAGTTGCCAGGCCTTAGTCCTCTTCTAGAAAGGAATATCTAACCTCCTTCCTAATTACCCTTTATATTTCTTGCTTCTTGTTTATGATCAACAATTGAGTCAGTAAAGAAAACCTTCGTAATGCTCCCAGAGTCCATGATCAGTTTTAGTTTGACTTTACATTTCTCTTTTGTTTCCCACTTGTTTCCATTCACTTGGGTAAAATTCTAGGAGAAAGGGTTGATGGACTATGGATACAGGGGTCCTCTTGCCTTTCTCCCTGACTCCATCAACACTCTTAAAAAGTGTGACCAGTACATAACTTCTTTGGTTTTGATCAGTGTACAGCTGAGTGCACATATTCCAGGGAGGGTTGTCCTTAGAATAGGTCCTTGGAGCAGCCATCTGTGCTTTTACTCTGGAGAAGCTGCCATTGGTTACGTCATTTCCGGGCTTGGCTTCTCTTCCCAGAAGGCCTTTAGAGCCCTTTGTAAGCTTTGCCAAAAATTCACATTCATTGCTTTAGGGTCACACTTTGAACTTGATCAAGATCAGCCCTCTGCCTCCTCTATGCCATACCTCGTTCTCTGAAAGAGTTCTCTGTGGAGTTCTGAGTGGCTTGACTATTTCTAAAACTTCAAGCTGTCCTAGAACACCAAGAATTCACCCCAGTTGAGGAGATAAAAGAATTTTAAAAATTTGCCTCAGGCCCCAAAAGCAACCCTCTCAGATGGTCTTCTTCACAGTCGAAACAGCATTGGACAACATTGAAAGAACCCACTTCTTTGACTGGATGTGACAGGTGCCGCTGTAGGGGATCCCTGTAGCCTCAGGAAGATACCCAGTGCTAACATGAAACTCTGCTGCACGTGCTGAGGATCTCAGAATCTGGGTCTTTATGGACTAAGGTTGACCAAATAAAAGCAGAATGGGCTGTGAGTTCACCAGGAAACCTGCTGTCTAAACAAGTTATTGCTAGGCCTGGAAAGTGAGTAGTGGAAGGAGGTCCTTTGCAAAAGCTGGGCTTGCATTTACAGAGTGTAGCCTTAGCTGGATCTCAGATGTTTCCCTTGTTTGCTCTCCTTCTGACACTGCATAACACCCAGGGATGATACCCTGAACCCTAGTCCCAGGAAACCATGTGCGACTGGAAGCATGTTTCTTGCACTACTCTCACTCATCCTGAAAGCATTGCTAACAGAGATTTGCTTCATGCATTAAGCTTAACTGGTTCTCTTCTTCTTTCCCAGAAAAGAAACAAACAAAAAACATGTTTCAAATCAATCTTGAAATAAAATAATATCAGTCCCAGAGGAGAGTTCTCCTTAAGCAGTCCTTGAATTTACATGGAAACAATTGTGAGCTCCCTGGAAGGAAAACGTGCATCTCATGTGACACTTGTTCTTGGCCTAAGACTAGGGCTCAAAACACCTGGGTTCTAGTCTTGTAGTTAATCCTCACTAGCTATGGGGCTTTGTCCATCCTTTGCCCTCTCTGAGAACAAAGTTCAAATGAAACAAGAGTAAGAGTAACCACCTTCAATTGAGCATTTGTGGGACAGTATCTCCTATAATCCTCATGATAACCTTGGGAAGAAGAAGCTCAGAGAGATTAAGCAATTTTGCAAAAGTCAGATAAAAGAAGTGACAAACTTAGAGGCCAGTGTCATTACCACTATACTCTAATGTCCATTGAAAACCACTAAATGCTGAACACATATCAGGCAGGGGCCATCATCATAAGAAATCTTAGTAATGCAAGTACCTTTTCAGCATCTGTTCATTCATTTAATAGTGTAACTGCTTAATGACTCTGGCAATCTGGGAACAGAAAAGTTTGACCTTTTGAACATTTGGGCGACTACCCAAGGTTAATAAGGCATGCAGTCTCGACGCTTTCCATAGATTGGTAGGTCGAAGGATTACTAATGTGAGAATCTAGAAGGCATTAGCACTCCAATTTGCAAGTGTTCCAGAGCCTGCATGTAGTTGAGACTCAGTGTGCATGGCACATGCCATCTCTGTCTCAGTCTACACCCCACTGTAAGTGACAGCACCTATTCCCTTCATAAGGCAGCTCCTAGACAAAATGCCCTTCATATTAAGGGCATGAAATGTACGGTTGGAGGAGGAAGGGGACACAGTGCTCTTTGCACATCTTCTGCCATTTAATGTTAAGAAGTGACTCCCTGTAGAGATTACAATGGGATGCCATGACCAATATTTCTTCTGAGCTTCCCAACCAGTCAGTGGCTGGGCAGGGTGGGGGGATTATTATTATTCTCCTTCTTTGTGGATAAATAGAATAAAGCCTGAGAAATTCAGTGACTTTCAGAAGACTATCCAGAAGGTGGAGTCCTACATCAAGGGTCCTCATTTGGGTGGCCCCAAGTGCAGTGTGCTTTCCACCTATGGTACAACAAAAAAAAACAACCCCTCAGCCCACATCTTTCTCACCTCTAAATGCAAGTAGGACTGAAGAAGGGGGAGAGAGGAGCCCTCAGTGTAACAGGGTATGTGGACATTTAGATGGCTACAAAAATATTGACCCCATTCCATCAGTCCCTTTTCTGTAGACTGGTGACCTTAGACATACCCAGTAGGAGGAGCTCCAGTCACCTCCTCCCTTGGTATGTGTGTGATGAGGTTAAAGATTTCTGCCCATCAGCTTGGGAGGCTGCAAAAGAAAAGTGCTGGACTCAGGAAGGAGACCTAGGACTTGATCCAGGGTTGGAACAAGCTGTTTGTGAGATTTTGAGCAGGTTTCTTTCTTCTTGAGGTCAGAGGGTGTGGGTGTGAGCTCTAAGGGCCTATTTCTGACCTCCTGCCACATTTCTGTGTGGCCAGCCCTGTGCTAGACCTCGAGCTCCAGGAGCTCATAGTCGAGGAGCAAATTATTTCCAGGTTTCCTCCACTGGGAACAAATCTATCTCACTCTGTAGTTCTTGGTGAAACCTGGAGAGAAGTGGTTGAGCGTCTCTCTTGTGCAAGGTACTTTGCACACATTAACTCATTTGCTCCTGTGTCACAGAGATTGATATTTCCACTTCCCCAGGGAGGAGGCTGATGCTCAGAAAGGATGGAGACTTTCCCAGTGTCACACAGGCAGGTGGTTGTAAATTCAGATCTCAAACTCAGGTGCCCTGCCTCCAAAGCTTTTCCTACCCTGATGCTTTCCATTCCCAGATTAGGAGCTCAGGTAGCTCTGGGGCTTTCTGCAGGCCAGGCACTCTTCTCAGACAACCATAAACAGGTAAAGAGTAGAAGCACATTTACTTCATTCCAGTGGCTCCCTTGAACCTTCCAATCAGTGTTGCCCACTGCCAAGCCTGGCAGAAAGTCAGGCTGATTAAAAACCCCATGCAGGGGCAGCCAGCTGGGAACAGAGTGAGTTGTCAAAAGAGCTCCCTTAGAAGTCTCAAGAGAAAACCCAAGTTTAGAGCTTTGAGTCTTTGCCAGCATCCCCTGCTTCATTCAGGCTGGAGGTACAACACAGGTGCAAGTCTGGCCCCAAGAGAGGGGAGCTCATGTGTATGGGCCCCTTCCAAGCCCCAGGTGACCCCAGGGGACAGTTCATCTGGAGGCACCTGTCCCTGCCACTTCCTGAGAACTTTCATGAGCCTCTGGGCCTCAGTCTCCACATCAGTAAAGTGGTGTTAATAACTCTGCTCTCTGCCTACATCAGGGTTTCAGGGATGGTGAGGAACAAGTTATGGGTGTGCACATGTTCCCAACAACGCAGAGCATGGTTCTAAACCACACACTGCTGTGAACACTTTTTTTTAATGATCAGAGGTTGGCATTGGCTCAGAGGTTTTTGCCATCAGAAGAGTGATGGGAAATGTGTGTCCTGACCCCTGAGGATCCCACAGTCTCATCAGCAGCCCCACTGCACTGAGGAGACCTGGCTCTGTAATGTAGCTCTGAGCATTCTGGGTCAAGGGCAGCAGCGTGTATGCGCCTTTCTACTTTGGGGATCCTCCCCATGGAGCATGCAGCTGCTCACTCCATTTGCTCCCTCCTCCTTCTCCTGCAGTAAGGGTTCTTTCCTGTTCCAGACACCCAACTGGGGCAAAAGGCCAGGCAGAGGCCTTGCCTTCACACAGACCTTTTTTGCAAGAACTGAGCACTGCTCAGCTTGCAGGACACCACTGGGCTTGGCATTTGGGTCCTGCCTGGGTAGCCCGGCTCAGTAAACCAGTGACCTGCAAATCACAGTCTGTTTGAAGGGAGGGTGCGGGTGAGGGGAGCTCCATTTTTCAACTGGCTTCTGCAGGCACCTGGGAGCATGACACTGCCTATTTCTGAACTTTCAGGAGCCCATAGTGGCCTCACCTGCATTCCTGCCTAGCTCTTTCCCATAGTTTCCTTGACATAAGGCCCAAGGTAACAGGTTTCTGGAGATGGAACTGCCCCAGGAAGGAGGGGGATGCCATTGGACTTCAGGGCAGAGTTGAGGCTCAGAAGTGTGTACATTTCTAGGGAGTATGCACACCCAGGGGGCAGCCCTGTGGGTGCAGGCCTGGGGCTCCTCAAACTCTGGGCTGGCCTGTATAGGCTGAGGCCTCTTGCTTTTACTGAGAATCCACGGCTGGAGAGCCCAATGTTTCTGTTTTTACAAATAGATATTTGGGTTATAAGCTACCCCTGGGGTGCCACATTCCAGACTTCTGGGGAGGAGGGACATGAACTTCTAAGATTTGAGCAACAAATTTTGATTTCTGCAGTTGGTATAGAATCATTTGTTGGAAACCTTCCTCCTCCCCTTTTGCTTTTCCTTTCCCTACCCTTCCTTCCTCCATTTCTCTTCTTCTCATCTCCCTCCTCCCTTCTCACCAGATCTTCAGCCCCTAAATTCCAAAGTTAGAAAGGCAAGCACGAGCCACTGGCCAGTGAGTTTGACCACTGGGCACCGAAACCCAAGGCCCAGGCATGTCTCTGCTGTCATTGCCTCCCTCTCTTGCTCCGGGCCCCCTCAGCACAGGCCTGTCTTTGTCTGCCTCCCTCCGGTGCCCTGACCCTGCCAGTTCTTGCTCCCATGCCCTTGGAGCTGTGGCTCAGTACATGGCATACAGTAACTGCTCAGTAAGATGCAGCTGCTGCTCATCTTGGCCAGAAGGTCCCTTAGGAATCATCTGGGCCACCCACATTTCTGGACACAAGAGAAGGCCAGTGTCATACAGAGGGGAAGGGGTGCATCTAAAAAGTCACTGTCTCTAGGTCTAACGCTGGAAATAGGAAGAGAACAGAATTATTTGCAGAGTACCATTTTTTCCAACGGTTCATTCACATCTGCAGATGCCAGCTGAGCCCTGTCATGAGGCTTTGGGGTAACCAAGATGAATAGGAAATGACCTGGCCTTCAGAGAGTTACATGGTGGAGGTGGGACAGGCATAGGCCTAACATGGTAGCCTCAAGATTGGCCATAGCACCTAGGATGGGGATGGAAGGGGTAGAGTGAGACTGTATTCTTATACAGACCCTCGAGGGCCTGAGGGTGGAGGGTGTGCTTTAACCTGCTAGACAATGCAAATTCTTCAATGATGTACAAGACTATAAGAGCAAGGCCCAAGGGAATCCTGGAAAGGATGATGTTCTCTCCTCTCACTGGAAGCTTCAGAGCACCTGCGAACAGACACACAATGAGAAGCGTCATTAGCGCAGGTGAGACAACATTTGGGACTGCTGCATCACTTGCACGGTTTAAAAATGGTCATCTTATTTGCACTGTGGCAGAAACCTTTCAGTTTTTCTGCTCTAGAAAGATTGCCCACCCACTCTCCTGTGAACAGTGGGCCTACACGGCCCCCTGCAATGTGAGGAGGGCAATTTGGAAAGAACTTATTTCCTTCAGAGAAGATGATCAGTTCATGCTCTAGGTCAGGAGTTGGCAAACTATAGCCTGTGAGCTAAATCCAGCACACAGGCTGTGTCGGTGAGTAAAGTTTTATTAGCACACAGTCATGCCCAGTCATGAACATATTGTCTACTCCACAGAGTTTCAACAGAGAACACATGGCCCACAAAGCCTAAGATATTTACTTCCCGGGTCATCACAGAAGTTTGCCAACACTTGGCCTATGCTACTGGGCATTTGGTTCATTTGTTTCCCCTAATAAATGGTACCCATCTGAAGTAGAATTGCAGGTCCTCATGCCTGCTGCATGTTTAGCCTCCCTTCCTATGCCAAAGCTGGCCCCAACTCCACACTCCCAAGCTCACCCTTCTCCAAAGTTCTTCCATTTCTCCTCCCATCAGCATCCAGAGAGATCTTTTTCAGAGATGAAGTCAATCCTTCCTCTGCTTCAGCCCCCCAGTGGCTTCACTGCAAACAAAATACAATCCAACCCACTTCCCCTGGCTTGCAAGGCCCTCTGCAAGCTCATGACCACTTTCCTGGTGCATTGTGTGACGCGCACGCTGGCTGCCCACCATCACTGGAACAGTCCAATAGCCTTCCCCCAGGGCCTTCCCACCTGCTGCCCTCCTGCCTGGAGTGCTCTGCCCCCAGTCCTTCTCCTGGCCTGCTCCTTCTTGCATTTAGACCTTCGGTTCAATATCCCCTCCTCAGAGGAGCCACCAGCCATTCTATCACATCAGTACTTTTTCAGTCTTTGAAAAAATACTGCACACACTCTTATCTTGTTCTTGTTCTTTAATTATCGTTTATCCCACTAGAATTCCAGCTCCTTCTCTCTGGTTCCCTACTTCTCTCCCTGGCTTGTCCTCATTCTCATTGAGGTATCTGTTCTGGGCCCCCTCCGCAGCCCTGCCTGCCCTGTACTGTCAGATGCTGTCATCTCTGTAGTGGAGGAGAGCCCAGTGCCACTCTCTATAGGTGCTTCTTTTCCTAGAATAAGCTTGAGGTCCTAAAGTTGTGTAGCATTAGGGCTGCCCGTGTGATGCTGTCAGCAGAACTAAACATTTTCTTGACTTTTCCCCCCTCATCAAGCCCTTAGAATTTAGAACAATGAACTCCAGGAAGTCAGTCCTCAAACACCAACACCCAACATCTGCTTTCTGAATATATGGCTTCAAACAGCTAAGTATACAGTACCTAACTGTTGTCTATCCTTTTGTTTTTTTAGCCACATGACATCTAAGGAACTTAGAAATGCCTTGCCCTTTCCTGTAGTTAAATTTGACATAAAATTACTTTATTGGCAGCATATTAACAAACAAAAATCTCCTGTGTTTTTCCCAGTAATTCAATTTCAGTTTTCCAGGTAAGAAAAAGATAATTATGAATAACTATGAGGAGACAGACTGTTTTGAGGTTTCCATTAATAACATGTTCAGAGTGAGCCTCTTCCTCTGCCCTGGGCAGTGGTGCTGTTGACAGAGTGGTACAACAAGAATGAGATATACTGTGGGAACTCGCCCTGATCCCAGCACCACCAGCACCACGAACACTCCCTCAACACCATCACCACCATCACTGCTGCTACCACCACCTCCACCACCACTCCCCTCATCTTCACTACCACCACCACCCTTTAAATCAACACCATTACCATCATCACCATTGTTACCACCATCCCACCATCCCAACTGCCACCACCAAGTCCACCACCATCATCGTCACTACCACCATTACTTCCAGCACCTCTACCATTACCATCCACATGTGTTTATGGCCAAAATTGAATTAAGATTCATAAGAAAGGGCTATATCTCCAAATGCACACTTTTAAAAAAGATAAGTTTGGATGAGGGATCTTTCACTTCATAAAAGGATATACTGAGGATCTCCTTTCAGTGACAGATTTTTGCTGCATTTTATTATGATTTGGTTTACAAAAGTTAGCCTTTCACACAGCCGTTCAGGAGTGCAGCCAATGACTAACGGGAGATCTGCCTTGAATATCAAATGCTGCTAAGGAAACCATGTCACAGGCTATTTTGGGACCACTAAGAACGTGTTTGCATTTTCAGGAGTAGAAAGAGAGATAATATTTATTTGGTATCTACACTATGCCAGGCACTATGCTAATAACATTTCTAAGCTCATGTAATCCTTACAAAAAATTTACAGAGGCTTCACGTTTTTCCATTTTGTTGGCAAGAAAACAGGCTCACAGAGGGAAAAATGACTTTCCCAAGGTAACCACCAATTAGAGACAAGATTTAAACAGACTGTGAGGGCTCAAGGCCTACCTCAAGCCCCCTAATCACCCTACACTGCTAAGTTCTTCTATTAGAATTTGTTGTCCAGAAGGTTTTGGTTTTTGTTTTTCATGGGTTTTTTTTTTTGTATAATCATATTATCTATTTGCCTATAATGTCTATAATTTGTGAGGAGTGTATAGCAGTCCAGTCAGTGAACCCTGGCACTTGAGAGCTCATTAAGGGCCCAAGAGGATCAGCAAATTCTCAGCAGTCAAGCTACCCTAATGTACATTAAAACTACAATAGGAGATTTATCCTCTGAGGTCACCGCTATCTGGCACTATCCTGTGATGTATGGTTTGGGAAAGCTTGGGGCAAGTACAACAGTCCCTACAGGCAAATCAAAATGTTATGACTGAAACTAAAAGTAATTTTTTATCCTCACTCTAAGCGTGAAGAACTGAAATGATCTACTTTTCCTTTAGCACCCCATAATTACCTCTGGATTCATTCGGGGAAGGCTGGCTTACTACTGAGGTGTCCACACATCCACAATGATACACACCTGGGGCTCTAGGGCTTCTTCTATCTAGGCTGCACTCTGGAGTCCTGAGTGCCAAGCTCTGTTCTGCCACTATCTATATGACTTTTAGTAAGCAACCAGCACCTTCTTTGCCCCAGTTTACCCATGTATAAATCAGGGACCCCAAGCAAAACCCTGCCTATCTCCTAGGATTTTTGTTAGAATCAGAGGATGATGAATGAGAAAGTACACTGTTCACTGAAAGAGTCTGGGATTTTATAAAGGCCTGTAGGTGGCAACACCAAGACTTGGATCTGAAGATCCAGAAAAGCGCAACATCCTGAGCGTCTATATGGATCCCTTTAGCCTACTATGAGAGTGCTTATGTCATGTCGTGAATACGATATACCCCACACACAGCCCTAAAAAGTTTTTGCTACTAGAAGCTGCATCTTGTATGCATATAAAAATGCAGAACCAACCTCCTAGGAACACACCCATTTCATAGGCAGGCTCTGCTGAGTCATTGTGCAGAGACACGTCTTTTGCTGCTTCTGGCCATGTTCTTCCCAGAGATGGCTCTAGAGGGATTTCCTGCATGGCTGAATAAATGGGGAGTATATGATAAGCTCACCTGTTCAGGGTTCCAGATATAGAGCTGGGCTGGAGGGGCTGGGAGGCAGAAGGGTGGATGCAGCACAGTAGGCTTGTGGAAAACAAAGCCTTCAGAAGTTTCTCATCCAAGGCAAATGCAATTCATGCTAGATGGAGCATTCCAATCCAGAAAGAGAGTTTCCACATCCTCTGCAACTCAAATAGCAGTGACCATTGGGTCCCCCCAAACCTTGACATAGGATATTAGGGCTTTAACAAGCCCTGCCCAGGTTGCAGTTTTAGATGGGAAAGGGCAGTTGGCTTTGAGAAGCTACAGAAGCCAACCCCCTGGTCACTGCATTTGTTCATGCTTTTTCCCTTGGCCCTCAGTCTCTTGGTGCCATAATTTGGCCTGGAGACAGGAAAAGTGTTGCCTACATCTGCCTCTGGTACTAGTAGAGGCTGTGGTACAGTGTGGTGCAAACTGGCAGCAGGAACAGAAAAACGCTTCTCTAAAGAAGCTGCAGAGGTTTCTCTGCCAGTCGGGAGATCAGCTTTGGGTCCCAGCTCTCCCTGCTGCTCTGCCATATACCTCCAATAATGCAAGTTTCCAAGAAGACCCAGACTGTGAAAAACAGTGTGGCAGTTCCTCAAAAAGTTAGTTCAACATAAAATTACTCCATGACCTAGCAATTCCACTCCTTGGTATACACCCAAAAGAACCAAAAACAAGTGTTCAACAAAAACTTGCATGCAAATGTTCTTAGCAACACTCTTCACAATAGCCAGAAACAAAGGACAGAAACAACACGAATGTCCATCAGATGAATGGACTGACAAAGTGTGGCACATCTACACAATGGAATATTATTTAGCCACAAAAGGAATGGAGTTCTGAGGTATGTCACCACATGGATGAGCCCAGAAAACATGATGCTGGATGAAAGAAGTCAGGCACAAAAAGCTGCATATTGTATGATCCCATTTTTATGAAGTGTTCAGAATAGGCAAATTCATAGAGACAAAAGGTAGATGAATGTGTTGCCAGGAGCTGAGGGAGGGGTGTTTCCATTTGGAATGATGAAAAAGTTCTGGAACTAGGTAGTGGTGCCAATTGCACAACATTGTGAATGTCCTAAATGCTACTGAATTGTACACTTTTAAAAAGTTAATTTCATGCTTATGTCAATTTTACCTCAATTTAAAAAGAGAGAACCTAGGCCATGAGAAGAGTTTTTGGACTGAGTCCTCATCCCATGGTCCCTCCAAGTCCCAGCTGCTACGGCATCAGAGCTCACCAGCCTGACTCTAAATCTACGAAGTGGGATCGATATCTCTGCTGGCTAAAAGTTGGCACTCAGGAGCTAAAATGTGCTTATTCAGTAAGCATGTGACCCTTCTGCCCAGCTACAGAGGCATGTTCTGGACAGAAATTGTTTTAAATGTGGCCAATGATAGCAGCATCTCTGGTGTGTCCTAGCAGGAAGGGGTCATAGACAGGATGCCCCTCTAGAATGTACTGAACTGATTGGGTGTCTCTGGAATCTTCTCTCATCTACAGAGCAGTTGTATTTCTCAAGGAGAGCAATTTTCTGCATGACCTAAAGCTTGTTGCCATTTTCTTTACCCTACTGTTGGAGCACAGAGAGGGGTAAGGTCACCTCAGGCCTAAACTTTAAAGCTCATCCCTCAAACCTTCTGAGGCCTGGTACCTAATTTTGTTTTAACTTTATATTGTGTTTCATAAAGAGGGCCCCAGATTATATAAGCTTTAGTCCCAAAACTAGAGACCCACAGACCTCAGTACGGAAAAGAAGGCTCTGATTAACTAGCAACTGTTTTTCTTTTCTTTTTCTTTATTGTTTCGAGCTTGATTGAGGTATAATTGACAAATTAAAAATGTATAATATTTAAAGTGTACAATGTGGTGACTTGATATATGTATATAGTGAAATGATTGCCACAAGCAAGTTAGTCAATGCATCCATCCGTAACTTCCCAGTTACATTTGTTTCTGAACTCATAGAACATTTTTTAAATCATAGAAACAGTAGAAGGCTGGTTGCTGAGAGTTGCAGTGTGTGGGCTGTGAAATGGGGAGATGCTGGTTAAAAGGCACAAATTCTCAGTTATAGGATGCATAAATTTGGGCAAGCTAATGTACAGCACTGTGCTATATTTAATAGTACTGTATTGTATATTTGAAATTTACTGTGGGTGCAGATCTTAAATAGTCTCATAGCAACTTTTTTTTGCCCCATTTAAACTACTCTAGTTGGTGTCTTGGCAATGGGGAGGACTGTCACTTGGTTCCTGACCTTGCCACTGCAATCCAAATGGGGTCAGTTTTTTTTTATCATGCCAGGAAAGGGGGTGGAGGCTGCATGGGTCCAGCAAGGGTATCTCCTGACTGCCCCTTCCAGACAGTCAGTCACTGTGTGTTCCCCAGGAGGCCCTGGACCAAAGGCCTTTTCATCTCAGCACCCCAATTTCTACCCTCATAAGGTTATGTTGAAGATGAAAGGAACTGATGTAGTTAACAGGGCTTGCAGCTGGCTGCTCTTATTATTTCCTCTGCTTGTAGAGGAAGTTGGTGTAGTCTCTCTCTTTCTTTAGCTCTAGCTCTCCTTCAACCATTTCCTTATCATCTGAATGCCACCTTCGCCCATTTCCTCCAAGTCCGGTTTCTGCTTGAGGGCAGGACTCTGGAGACTGACAAAGCCAAGTTCACTCCCTGGTTTCATCACTTTTTAGCCACCCACATGCCCTTAAGCAAGTGACGCTCCCTCTCTTCAATTGGGCACCCTGGTCTGTACAATGAGGTTGGGGGTGATCATATTAGTACTGACTTCCTTGAGTCACTGGGAGCATTAAAGTAAAGCCTAAAATGCATTTAGCACTGTGCCTGTCACTTAGTAAGTATTCCAAACTCATTCTTGAGGTCTACTTATAAATCAGGTGTCCCTTACTCAAACAAAAGGAGAAGGAGAAAGAGAAGACAGGAGAAAGATGGGAAGAAGGGAGGGAGGGAAGGAGGAAGGAAGGAAGAAAAGAAGGAAGGCAGGAAAGCAGGAAGGAAGGCAGGAAGGCAGGAAGGAAGGCAGGAATGAAGGAAGGAAGGAAGGAAGGAAGGCAGGAAGGAAGGAAGGAAGGCAGGAAGGAAGGAAGGCAGGAAGGAAGGAAGGAAGGAAGGAAGGAAGGAAGGAAGGAAGGAAGGAAGGCAAGACTCTATTCTTTGCTTCTGTTCTCTAACCACTCACACTCAAGTTCCAGCCCCCACCCATTTGGAGATGATTCCCTGAAAAACCTCTGAACTGCAGACATTTCTGGTCTTCATTTCTAAGATGGGGATGATAATGGTAATATCTGTCTCATAGAGTTATAAAGGTAACTATGTAAATGCATATAAAGTGCTTAGTACCACAACAGTCATTTGTGCCTTGTCATTCTAATAGTTTTGGGCAAGGGATTGTGTGCCCTGAGCAGGCTGCCTATGGGCAAGGTTGCCACTCATCTGATGGGGCCAATCCAACAGTCATGGAGCCCAGAAACGGGCTTCCGTGTTCAGCCCCATGTCTTGCTCTTGGGAAGGCACTCCCACTCCCAACCACAAAACCACTGGGTTTATCTGGGCCACCCTGATGAAAGTCACAATCCCCTGAACAAAGATCCTCACCATGATGGCACCTGGGTCATCCTGCGCTGTGAAGCACTGAAAGAGTGAGGCAGAAAATGGAGTGACTGCTTCCCAAAATGGAATTACCTCAAGTCCTATCAGTTCTCTTGGGAAGAGCCCCTTGGGTTTGTATAGTCCTTTAAGGTCTGAGAGACAGTGGAGAGACATGTCCCAAGGAGTGCTAGTGCAGAAGTAACATACTGTGGAAGCCTGGTACGGGTCAGATCATAAGGGGAGCCATCCAGGGCATGCAGGCAGGACTGGCAGGGCCTGGCGGCAAGAAGAGATGTTACTACTCATTCACACAGTCCCAATCAGACGTCTTAGAGATTATCTGGAAGGAGAGCTGTGGTACCCTACACAGTACATGATTTCCACACAGCTCAAACTACCCTAATTAATAATGACCCAGAACTTGATTGTTTCTAGCTGTCAGATTAGCAATGGCTCCCTATTGCCCCAGCTTAGCTGTGCCAGGTGTCCTGTCCCTGAAATGCACCAGTAACTCCTCTAAAAACCCACTCGATTCTTCAGGGCCCAGCCCAGGGCCCTCCCCACCTATCCCATTCCTCATTCCATCAGCATTAGCAAGAAGCCTGCTACTGCCTCAGGGACCTCCCATGTGAAGGCTCAGCCAAGATGGTGGCACTTGTGAGAGTATACACAGGTAGCCAGGTCCAGATAGCCAGAAGCCTGGTGGCAATCGGGAACAGCAAAAGTGCCCCCGGCCAATATGCCCTCATCAGCCAAATCTGGGGACTTGTGGTGTGAAGGTATGACCCACCAAATGGGCCTGGAGCCACCAGTGTGGCTGCCCCCCATCTCCCTGGGTGGCCCTGGAGGTGAGTCTACAGTTGCAGCCTTCCTGGATGCTCCTTCTGTACATGGGCTCTAGGTGGAGGTGTAGAAAGCTGAGGACAGGGTCAGGCATAGCCCAGGGCAGCCCAGAGTGTTTTCCACTGGTCTTGTTACTCCCTAGGTGAAAGAAAGTCTGGCTCTTGTAGGAACCGCCCGGGTCCCTGGTGGTGTCTTTCCTTCCTCACCTCTGAATTATGCTGCCTTTTTAGAGCATTCTAGAAAAGGAGTGTTTTCTCTGTTCATTGGCCACATGGCATGGCTGCATCCTGGTGACACTTTCCAAGCATCAGATGGTTGGGGACTGCAGTGAGGAGCTCCACACAATTCATAGCCTTCAGCCAGGCCCCTCGCTGAAGTTCTTTATGGGACAGAGGAGGCCAAAGCAATTGAAGAGGGACTCGATGGAGGCCACACATGGAGTCTGTGTGTTGTGGTCTAGTACTTACCGTGGTTTCCCTGCTCCCATTGGCCTGGACCATCCACCTTACCATCTACCCCTTCTCCCAAGAAAGGGAAGCTTCCTATTCTTAAAGTTGGCACTAGGAGCCACCCTCAGTGGCTTAGACAGATTTCTTCTAACCATGAGGTAGTGCGCTAGATGAACTACACTGTAGGAAATGCCAGCTCTGTGGCCATCATTTCACAATGCAGCCATACCTAAGAGCCTAGGGCAGGGGTGGGCCACAGCTGGAGGACTGAAAGTGGGATGCCAGTCTCAGTCACAAAGCACTCCCTGGTGGCGAGGCAGCACTCCTGTGGGGGACTTTGTTATTGGAAAATAGGAGCCCATCATCTCTAGAAGGGTGGAAGCACCATGGTGAGATGGGATGTGTGTCCAAGAATTAAACTGGTTTGGAGTTCTCTTTTAACTCAATCATCACCACCCCTTCATTTAATGTATGCTGGACTTTGACCATAGAAAACCAAACTTGAAATTGGGATACCTGCAGTGACTGGTGAGGCACCTAAGACAGGGTTGGTTTGGGTCCCATGTGACTGACTTATAGCAGAGCAAATATTGTCTTGGGACCCAAACCAACCCTCTCTTAGGCTTGTTAAGGCCCCATTAAGGATAGTTCCCTGGAGGTGGTTGGAGAGTTGGCAGCCTTTCTGGTGACTGGTGACTCAGTAGGACTCTCTAATACAATATGTCAATAAGCACAGCTTCTTGATCCAACAAGTGCAGCCCTGCTACTCTCAGGATTCACATTGCTAGTCTCCTGTGGACAGCAGGACGGTGCTGGGAGAGGGAACGACTCAGGAACAGGAGTGGGTCTGGCAGCCTGGCCCTTGGAAGAAGTGAGTCACTGAAACAGTACAACCCTTCTTGTTTGTCCACTGCAATGTTTCTTTGTAGCCACTTAGTCTTTATTAAAACAATCTTTTAAAGGGGAAAACTTTTATTACTAGGTCATTTTCATGAAGAATTCATTCCCAGAGGAAGGCCAGAGGCGCACCCCACCCTGTGCCCCACAGTCTGTGTTCAAGTAATTCCCTATTAAAGTGTCATGGAGATATTTAGGGAGGCTCATAATTTGATTCAAGTAAGAGTCTGGTCTGTGCCTCTCACTGAGCTGGTGCAGGTGTAATACTTTCTTTAAGAGTGTGTGCAAGTGGCTCTCTCCTCAGCCTACTCTCACCCCCAGGGAAAGAAGCCCTCGTGGATGGATGAAGAAGGAAATTTATCTTTTCTCTACAAGAGCAGCCCAGGAAGAAAGCATCAGGTAAGCATAAGCTTACCAAAGCTGGGACCCATTTACTTTACAAGTGGGGAAAGTGAGGCCCCAAGTGTGAAAGAGACCTTTAAGAGGTCACAGCACTACGTCCTTTAGAGGCAGAGTCCAGGGAGAAGGGAAAAGGTTGGGCTTAAATGACCTCTGCCCAGTGGCCCTGGAGGCCTCCAACCTAGGTTCTGCCTACACTTTTCCCTTTTCCTGTGTGATTTTTTACTTCTTAGCCAAATTCAAGCAAAATGCAGATTAAGTTTGTGAATGTGGGTCCAGCAGAAACGGGGTCATCTGGATTGGGACAGGGCCCTCCCCTTTGACCTTCAGCTTCTATTACAGCTCCCTCAGCAGCACCTGCTTCCTCTATAGGTCAACCCGACAAATCCATCCAGATGGATGGATTACTCTTTGTTGTGTGTCTGTGGGCAAACCGCTCCCCTCCCTGAGCCTCAATTTCTTCTGTAAAATGAGACAGAGAGATGGGGGTGGGGAGAAAGAGAGTGAGAGAATGGTTACTCTTCCAACAGTAATCATCTTTATCCCACTGATAACAGTGCATGGGAATGTGTGTGGAGAAGACTTGGTGAGGGTTTCTTCCTGGGAAACAGGCTACAGGCCTCATCAGGCTCAACATGAGTGGGGTCGAGCAGCCCGTCTGGAAGAGCCCAGCAGTTCTGACAGCCTAGGAGTTGGAGGCCAGCTCTCAACAAATGCTTGTTCAAGGGCAGAATACACTGTTTCCTCTCAGGAGATGGTACAATACAATTCTGAGCTCACTACATTCATATACATCTGTATGTTGAGGGTCATCCTTAGAGCTGTCAGTTCTTCCAACTGGTACGTCTCCACTACAGAAAAGGAGGAAGTAGTCCTAGAACACTGCCCACCCAGGTCTGCTCATCTCTGCCTTTGTCAGGGCTGTTCCAGCCACTCCACGCTGCCACTCAGATAGCTCTGATAGAAGCCTGTTGAAGCCTCAGCCCTCAGGTGAGGTAGCTGAAGGCTGACAACTGTGGCAGGACCCAGAGTGGCAGGTGGTGGCAAGGAGCATGAGGCAGGAGTTTCCAGGCTCAGCCACCAAGACAGCATCGCTGGCTGTCAGGTCAGTGCTGTCAGGACTAGGCGGCTTGCCTCTCCCTACTTCCACCCCATCCCCCAATCTTAGTGAATGCATCCTTCTTTGTCAGAGAGCAAGAGAGGCCCAAAGCAAAGACACAGAGCCTTGAGAACTACATCAGTAGTGATTACTGCTCCCCAAGTGCTCTCCTCGGTGAGTACAATGGAACCTTTCACTGATGCTGTGAGGCACATGTGGTAGGCCAAGTACCCACTTTACAGAAGAAGAAATTGAGGCTCAGGGAGGGGAGCGGTTTGCCCACAGCCACACAACAAATGGAGAAGCCAGGACTTAACGAAAGGTCTTCTGAGGCACATTCCTGGGCCCTTTTCTCCACCCCATTCTGCCTCTGCCTGCATCAGGGGCTGGCTAAGGGTGAATCAGGGGCACCAATAAATCCCCGATTTGTAGGTCAAGATTCTTGCTCCAGACCACCCATTATCAGAGATTCGCTCCAGAAACATAACTGACTCCTCTTGAAGCTAATCAGCATTAGCATTCAGGGCTTCCTGCTATTCCCAACCACCCTGGTATTCTCCAGAGCCTCATGTCTTACAATTCTGGAAATGCTCAAAATCCTGTTTGTTTCACAGAAAGGTCAGTTTCAGTTTGTTGGGACATTCTGCTGAAAATAAACATGTAAATAACACATCCCCAAATACAGGCATTGATACTATACACATGGATATTCCTCTGATCCCATGTGCAAATGCAGGCACATTCATTCTCTCACTCTCTCTCCCTCGTTCTCACTCTCTTTCTCCCCACCCCCATCTCTCTGTCTGTCTCTTCAAACCCATTCCTGATACAATATTTTCTTATCTATTCTACGCTACCTCCATCACGCCTCATGACATCTTCATTACTTTCTTCTGAGATCCTCCTTGTCCTCAGAGGGCTTGAAGTTTAATTTAGTTGGCCAACATCAGGTGCTTCAAAATTCATCGGGGAAAATGGAACAATATTGAATTAAGTTGTTCATGGAGTATGAGTGTAAGAGAAGGGACTGGGAGAGCCAGCTAGCAAAATGGTGATGCAAAAAGAGCAGACTAAAAAAGCCACAGGGGGTTTTTAACTTTGTGCCAATTTTGTCCAGGACCTGCATGCCCAGTGGTCTCTTGGAAGGAAAATGAGTGCCCCTGAGTTTATCTTTCCTGGCTACCTTTAACCTCCTATCCTCTTGCCCAATAGGAACAGTGCATACCCTTTGCTGGCCTTTTTATTGGTGTCCACGTTAAACCTACAGCTACAGTGTCTAAAATTAAGCATTTATAACAGCCTGCCAGACTTCCTTGCAAAGAGTCTCAAGTTATATTCTTTATTCTCCTTATGCTCATTTTATGAACATGGACTGTATTCTTATGATCTCTACCTTCTCTAAGAAATTTTTCCCCTTTTTTGTCATTCTGGACTAGAAATACGGAAAAGGAAGAGTTGCCATATGTCATTGTTCAGACAGAACCAGAAATAATGTTGACTTCAGAGCTGGACTTGTGTCTATCAGAAGGGAAACCTTTGTTTCTCATTATTTAGGGGGTGGGGAGGCCATCACATGCCCTGAAATGCATTTTAATGAATGCTTATAAGGTCACGGGGATCACATTGGTGGCTTTGTCTGCTGTATTCTGAAATGGGACTCTGCAGGCATTTATGTACGGAGAGAAAGGAATTCATTTCTAAAAGATGCCAGGGCACTGTCACTCACTCCTTCCTGCTTCCTCGCCACCAAAGGCAGGGCCTCTGGGAGTTGGGACATCTGGAGTCCAATGTCCTTACCCCTTAGCTAATTGTCTAACACCAAATTATATCCCATTCTGTTTTGTGTAAGATGTGCTCTTTAGAAATTCTGCCAGTGTCTGCTGATTGTCACAGTGAGAGGGCCGAAGGAAGTAGCAGCTGTGAGACAGCTAGTACTAATACCACAAAGACTGGAAAAAAGCACACGGGTGAAGCAGGAAGATTCATTTGGAAAGGGCTGGGAGCTAGGTTGGGGGCCTGCCACCCCTGCCCCAGGATGCTGGGAGGGGAGGTCATTTCGGAGCAGTGAGCTATCTCCTGCCCTTGATCTAAAATGGTGGCTGGCAAAACCTCAGCGGCATCAGCCACAGGCAAAGGTGACCCAGTGAAGGCATGAGTGTGGCACTGGGCACAGGGGAAAGCCCAGCCAACTTCTCGCAGTAACTGCAAAAGAGGAGACACGAAAGCAAGCGTTTATCTAGGGAGCAAAATTAACTGGATAATAGATTTCCACGCCTCACTGATGTCTGGTGAAAGCAGATGCTATTACAACTAGATTGAGACTTCCGCATAAACACAGCCACCTCTCCTCGGCCTTGTTTAGGGTTGGCTGGTGTTCTTGCTGCTCAGCCAGGGCACTTCAGGCTCACTGTTGAAAGCTCGTTCCATGAAATCCAAAACATGGAGCTGCATGGCCTCTGACAAAGTAGAGTCTCATTGAAGTCTATTGAAAAATGAAAGCTCAGAAGAGGGTTGCGGCCTGCCACTCTGCCAAAACAGCAGCCTCAGTCAGCACCCGCAATCCTACCCCTGAGAACAGCCAGGCAAGCCTGCCCCCTTTATTAGGGGGCATCCTCCTGAAACATTCAATGAGTGTCCAGCCACAGGCTTGGCATAGCAAAGGTGGCATCCGCTCCAGCAATGGGGGCCTCTTGGGATCTGCTTACTAGAATTGGAATTGATCAGGGACTATTTGCTTGGGATGCAGTTGATGGGTGCCGGAAAAGGTGTGTGTACACAGGCTCTCATGTAGGGGAGGTGAAGCCTCCTTTCCTTTGCCAGTGGCCCCTGCTGGTACCTTTAGTGTCTGGTGGTCATGCCCTGCCTCCTCCATCCCTTCACCTTACTTCCAACAGGTTAATGGCAGAAGAACAATTAAGCGAAAGCTCTGGGAGCCCACAGAAGCTGCCAGCAAATTACGGAGGCTCACCTGGCAGGGATGCCAAGCCATTGCCCCTCACAGCCCCTGACCTCCCCTCCTTTCCCCATCGCCCACTCATCCTTGGCCTGCCTGGTTCTGCATTGTGTTGCCATTGTTACAAGTGTCTTGCAGTTCAAGACATCATGAACAGCACATTGGGCCTGACTGGTGCCAGTTCAGACGCTCTGCAGGGGATCCTTATGTCAAACCCACACACAGTCATCCCTGATTGGTCTATTTCATACATTTCTATTTTTAACCTATTGGATCTTTTTGAATTCTTTAGGAGAATGTAGAAGAGACACAATTTCAGTTTGGGACCCATGGCTTGTTTGTAGGTTGCTCCGCAATGGATTGAGTAAATGGCTGACCTTCCTGTGTGTTGAGCCAAAGGAACGTAAAGTTCCTTTGCCCATTGATTCATTCAGCTGCCATTTACTGAGCACCTGCTGTGGGCCAAACAGTTAGTAAGCTGCTCCATGGGCCCGCTCAGGGGCACTATGGGTGCTGTGCCCACTCAGTCTCCTGGGAAAGTGGGCACCGATGACTGCATGGGCCTCAGACCTCTTATTGTGCCTGCTATACCCCTCTCCAACCCATTACTGTCTGACCCATGGTATTCAGGCCTCAGATGAGTTTGGTGACAGAGCTGTCCCTTGAAGTGCCCTTGTTCAGGTTGTAGGCATCTCAAAAGAAAAATAAAAGAAGCGTGCAAGTGTTCTCACTCAAGTTGATAAGCCCCTTCTGCAGGAGCGATGCAGCGTCCTGTTATCAGCATGGCAAAGGCAGTGGGTCTGGAGGCAGCTGAGTAGTGGTGGAGGGCCCTGCATCTGACCTGGGCCTTTTTGCCCTCTGGCTGAGCAACTCTGGGCAAGGCCTGCCCCTCTCTGGGTCTTAGACACCTCCCTGTCTTTAAGGGGATTGGACCCCTAGGACACTTCCAGACCTGCCCTTTATAATGCCAGGTACCAGTTAGTGAGGAGCGACTAGGTGTCATACAATGTGCCCCATTTCACTTAATAGTCAGAGCAGCTTCACAAGAAATAAATTACAATTACACTTGTTTTACACATAAAGAAATGGGCTCTGAGAGGTTCAGTGTCAAGGCCAAGATCAGAGCCCTATGCCATGCTGCCTGTACCCTTGCTCTGGGCCAGTGGTTTTCTGCCTGGCTTCCTGTTGAGAATCAACTGTGGAGCTGTTGGAAAAATTCCTGATGCCGGGACCACACCCTGGGTGAGATAGAAGCAGTCCGTTTGTGGTGGGAGGGCCCAGGAATGTGGATGTTTCTAAGTGATTCTGATGTGCAGCAAGGCCTGAAGCGTACAGCCCTGGGAATCTACTTTGATGTTCATTTGGCCGTGACAGTCATGCCCCGCATTGTGCTGGCAAGTGGCCCCATGACTCCCTTGAACTCCTAGTGGGCTACAAGCTCATCAAATCAGAAGAGCCAAATGTGAGGTGACATCAGAGGATGAGCACTGTATGTCCCAGTGAAACTTCCAAAGCTGAAAAGGGGTTTCTTGTGAAAAAAAAAAAAAGAAAAATGCTTTGAAAGAATTCTACCTGTTCACCTGTCGGCATTCTGGTGATTTCCAGATCCTTCTCTTCCTTGCCTTATTTTGATCATTCCTGCACATACTTCTTTGCCCCCACTTCCTTTCCCATTTACCTGCTAACATGCAGATCATGGTCACTAACATAACAGCGATGGATGACTGTCTGAAGCCATGAAGAGCAGGAAGCCTCACATTGCCAGTGACTTCACTTTGTTTCCAAAGACTGTGCTTCCGTAAATGGTGGGCAGCTCCCCCAAGGTTCAGATCACAGATTAGAGACTTTTCCCATTGTTTGATATCTCCTCAACCCGAGGTTGCATCTTCAGACAGGAATTTCTTATTTAGATAATTTTATACTTTTTTAAATTTTTTAATTACAAGCCCTTCTCATTAAAGACAAACAAGCAGAAATGAAGAGAATAGAAAGGGAATTGCCAGTCATCCCAAATAAACGACCACTCCAAATTGATGGATATAGGTTCTCCCAAATTATTTTTAGGTACACATAGCAGTGTGTGTGTGTGTGTGTGTGTGTGTGTGTGTGTGTGTGTGTGTATGTGTGAAAATAAATGGAACAATGAATACGCAGCCTACAATGACTGTTATGAAATGTATGCTTTCCCCCAAACAATATTTTAAACAGCTTCCCAAGAAAACGCATCCAGATCCACTTCTTTCCTGTAAGGGCTCTGTTGTATTCTGTTTATCACTGCAGCCTGATGTGTTTAACCAAGACAAGAAGGCAGCCTAAAAGTTCAAGTGTATACCATGGTATTCCTTTGTTAAAATCTATGAGTCTGTAGACAGGTAAGAATTAAAAGTATTTAGCTATTTCTAGTTTTCTCTCCAATGCCTGCCTTTGGCAGCATGGTTCACTTAGTGATTTCTGCATACTTTTGTTGAACTGTCCTTGAAGTGGGCAGATCACCCTTTGCATACCATTCTATTCCATTTTAGTACACAAATGTAATAAGACAGTTTAAATGAAGCATAGTAATGAAGAAATAAGCACTATGGTTCCAAAAAACAGGCTGTATTTTGTAGTTTTCACAACTGTAAGTCTTTAAACTGAGAGATCTGTTTTATCATGCTGATTTCCTGTTCATTAGCTTTAATGTACCAAGCCTTTATAAAAAATCTCTCTCTCTCTCTCTCTCTCTCTCTCTCTCTCTCTCTCTCTCACTCGTGTGTGTGTGTGTGTGTGTGTGTGTGTTGTTTCTCACCTCTCTTCCCTTCTCTGCTCTTCTTTCTCCTCTCCTCCCCTCTCCTCCCCTCACCTCTCTTCCCTTCTCTTCCCTTCTCTGCTCTTCTTTCTCCTCTCCTCCCCTCTCCTCCCCTCCCCTCCCCTCCCTTCCCCTCTCTTCTCCTCTCCTCCCCTCTCCTCTCCTCTGTCTTCTCTTCTCTTTCAATCACAGGGAACTGTTAAGAGGAGACAAGAAGAAGACCACTTCCAGTTTCCAGACATGGCTGATGGGGGCTACCCTAATAAAATTAAGAGGCCTTGCCTTGAAGATGTCACCCTTGCTATGGGCCCGGGAACCCACCCTGATACTGCCTGTGCAGAGCTGCAGGTCCCTCCATTGACAATGAACCCTAGCCCTGCGGCTGTGGGAGTGGGGGGCCAGTCGTTACTGCTCGAGAGTAACCCTATGAACGGCAGCATCATGGGCTCACCATTTGTGGTACCACCAACTACAGAAGTGGGATTGAAAGGGCCAACTGTTCCTTACTATGAGAAAACCAGCAATGTGCCAGCTGTAGACCAGGAGCTTCAGGAGCTGCTAGATGAGCTCACCAAAATTCAAGACCCTTCTCTGAATGAGCTAGATCTTGAGAAGATACTGGGGACCAAGCCAGAAGAGCCACTGGTTTTAGATCATCCCCAGGCAACCCTGAACACAACTCCCAAGCCTTCGGTTCAGATGTCGCACTTGGAGAGCCTGGCTTCCAGCAAGGACTTTGCTTCTAGCTGCAGCCAAGTTACTGGTGTGTCACTTCAGATCCCACCCTCCTGCACGGGGATCAGCTATTCCATTCCTTCCACCAGTAAGCAGATGGTGTCACAGAGTTCTTCAATGGCACAGTCCAAGAGCCAGGTCCAGGCCATGCTCCCTGTCACTCTGCCCCCATTACCAGTGCCTCAGTGGCATCACGCCCACCAGCTGAAGGCATTGGCAGCCAGCAAGCAGGGGTCTGCTACAAAGCAGCAAGGGCCCACCCCCAGTTGGTCTGGTCTGCCTCCTCCAGGACTGTCTCCACCTTACCGCCCGGTGCCATCACCACACCCACCACCACCACGGCTGCCAGCACCCCCACCCCCATTCAGCCCCCAGAGCCTCATGGTGTCCTGCATGTCATCCAACACTTTGTCGGGCAGCACTCTTCAAGGCTCTCCCAATGCCTTACTGTCAAGCATGACGTCCAGCAGCAATGCCGCCTTGGGGCCAGCCATGCCCTATGCTCCTGAGAAGCTCCCCAGCCCTGCTCTCACTCAACAGCCACAGTTTGGCCCACAGAGCTCCCTTCTTGCCAACCTGGTGTCCTCTACCATCAAAACCCCCCAAGGACACCTGATGTCCGCTCTGCCCACCAGCAACCCTGGGCCGTCCCCACCTTATCGCCCGGAGAAGCTCTCCAGCCCAGGCTTGCCACAGCAGTCCTTCACCCCACAGTGCTCCCTGATCCGAAGCCTCACTCCCACCAGTAATCTTCTAAGCCAGCAGCAGCAGCAGCAGCAGCAGCAGCAGCAGCAGCAGCAGCAGCAGCAGCAAGCAAATGCGATCTTTAAGCCCATGACCAGCAGCTCATCCAAAACCCTGAGCATGATCATGCAGCAGGGGATGGCAAGCTCCAGCCCAGGAGCCACAGAGCCATTTACCTTTGGCAACACCAAGCCCTTGTCCCATTTTATTTCTGAGCTGGCTCCCCAGAAGATGCCCTCCATGCCTTCCACCTCTAGGCAGCCTTCCCTGCTCCACTACCTGCAGCAGCCGACGCCAACGCAGGCATCTTCAGCCACTGCCTCCTCTACGGCCACCGCCACCTTGCAGCTGCAGCAGCGGCAGCCTGACCATTCTTCATTCCTTCTGCAGCAGATGATGCAGCAACCCCAGCGTTTTCAGCGATCAGTGGCCTCGGATCCCATGCCTGCTCTGCCTAGACAGGTAAGACAATCTCATATCTGGCTGTGTTCTTTTGTTTTGGAAATAACGGCTGTGTTCCATGCTGCCAGTATCTGGCTCTGGAGGGCAAATCCAGGCTATAGTTCTCTCTGAGACTGGAAATGACTCTGAAAAATTCTGCCGAAGTCAGCTAATCCTGTGTGGTTAAAAGCACAGTGTTAACGAGGCCAAGGTGATGGTTTCAGTGCCTGTTCAGGTCACCCAACTTCCCTGGAAGGAAAGCTGCACCCACAAGGTGCTCCCGGGGGAGGGAGCTAGGGATGCCAAGGCTGAGTACAGAAATGCCTTCCCTGCACTGGGCTGCATAGCAGGACCAGTGAAGCCCTAAGATGTGTAAGGAAATTGCACTGAAGCATTTAAATCTTGTCCCTGCTGGCAGAAGGATAAACACTGAGCCTTCTGGAAATGCTATAGCAAACTTTTGCTGAGCAACCTCAGCGTGCCGTTCGTCACCATACTGGATACTCAGGCAGGCCGTGAAAGGAACTTCTTAGCTAGTGACTCTAATCGTCTCCATTTTACAAATGAAGAAACTGAAGCTCAGAGAGTTGAAAGACTTGCATAGAGCCACATAGTTCGCAAGGGACAGCGCAGGAACTTGAAGCCAGGTGTTCTCACTCCAGAACCTGTGCTCTTCTTGAAATTACTTTTGACTTCTTGCCCTCCCTCATCTCCTCCAGGCCTTTCAATCACGAAATGCAGCTGATTCCACCTGAGTGTGTCTATTGCAGTTGCCAGTTTCCATTGCTGCGACCCCTGCCTGTATTAGTTATCTGTGGCTGCATAACAAATCACCCCAAGCACCAACTTGAACTATATGCATATGTTACCCCACATCCTGATTTCGGGGTGTCAGGAATCCTGGCATGGTTTCACTGAGTCTTCTGGCTGAGTATCTCCTAAGGCTGCAGTCATCTCAAGGCTCAGTAGGGAAGGATCTGCTTCCAAGCCCACTCAATGTGGTTGCTGGCAGGAAGCGGTTCCTTGCAGGTTGTCGGACTGAGGCCTCAGTTTCTCACGAGCTATTGGCCAGAGGCCTCCCTTGGTTCCTTGCCGCACGGCCTCTTCACAGAGCATCTCACAACATGACAGCTGGCTTCACTCTCATGAGAGTGTGCCAGTGAAGCTGGTTAATGTGGGGAGAGGCAGGAGGGATAGTGCCAGTAAGTCAGAAGTCACAGTCTCTATGACCTAGTCTGCAAAGTAGCATCCCACTACTTTTGCTGTATTCTGTTAATTATATGTAAGCCAGAGGAGACTGCATGAGGGTGTAAATACAAGGAGGCTCCATGGGGCCAGGTCACACGTCTGGCTACACAGAATACTCAGTCACCATCTACCATCCCTCCTTCCCATTCCTCTCATCCTTGCCCAAGTCCAGGTCCTCTTGATTCTTTGTCTGAATGCATACAGTTGACCCTTAACTGGTGTCTCCCAATAAGCCATCCATTGCTCTATGAGTCATCTTGCTAAAACAGTGGCCTGATCATGTGTTACACTTGCTGAGAAGTCCCCAGAGGCCTGTAAGCTGGCCCCACCAGCCTCCTGGGCCCTTTAGCATCTGTCAGGCCCTTCCTTGCACTTCTATAACCCAGAAGCACCTGCAGCACTTGGCCCACGCTATGTGGTCTCAGCCTTTACTCTAGCCATTCCCTGGGCCTGGCCATCCCTTCCTGCATTTTCTCTCCTGTCCAACACCTGCAGCTCCTAATCTCAGGCACCATCCCCTCCAGGAAGCTTCTCCCTTTTCTCCCTCTTCTGGAGAGTGGTCAAGGAGGAGGTATCATAAAGTGCTTGGCCAAGGGAAGCACCTGTCAGGGGCTGACCTCTTACTCAAGAGCTCTCTGTGAGTATGACGGTGGCAGTCTCTAGAGTACAGAGGTTGCATCTTTTCCATCCAGGTTTCCTGGAGCATAACCATGCAGAGTGCTTAACACCAGGAAGCTGGTCATTTGATAGACCACACAGCAAGCAGAGTTCCCATGGGGGTGGCCGGGGGAGCGGTGTGGAGACAGGCAAAGCAGGCAGGACACAGCAGGCCGCCTGGGGCTTGGGCCCTGGTCTGCAGTTCAGGAGTACTTTGGTTTGATTTTATTATAGGGCTGTTGCCATCTGTTTGCATGGACTTCTGCAGCTAGCTCGGTGAAGCCCCAGCATCAACACGGGAACTCTTTCACTAGCAGGCAAGATCCTCAGCCTGGAGACGTGTCACCAGCTATCATTGTGAGCCTTTCTGTTTTGTTTTGTCTTCAATTGGGTACATTTTTGTAGACTGACTATGTTGTCCCAGAGCTGGGTCAGCTGGCTCAGGGGGAGAATTCTTAATGATTGGGGTCATGCAAATCATACCCAACCAATGACCTAGGTGGGGTTGGAGAAAGCCTTCAGGAGAAAGACCAAGCAGCCAAGCTCCCTGGGGATAGGAGCACAATAAAGGGGTCAAGTGACCTTTGCCAACAGAGGCAAGAAGCTGGGTTCCCCAAATGGGATGCTATTGCCACCAAGAGCTGCCTTTCCAGCCCGTGCTGGCCCCTGCCCAGGGGCCAGACATGGGACCTGGTGCTTCACCTGCCTTTTCTCATTTTAATCCTCAGAGGTAGGGCTGTTACCATTCCCTTGAGAGCTGGGGGAAAGGCACAGAGAAGTAACCAATGTTGCCCACAGTCACACAGCAAGTTGGGGCCAGAGCAGGCGATCTGCTCCAGAACTCACACCCACACACCCGTGCATGGGGCACTGCCTCTGGAGCCTTCTGTTTCCACTGTCACGTCTTAGTTGCTTCCTCCTCTACAAATGAAGGTGATGATAGGTTGTCTGGAAATTAAGTGTGTTGATACATCTAAAGCACTTTGTCCAGGGCCCGGCATACAGCACGTGCTGATAAGGGGTTTGCTTCACTAGGACTCTGCCTCCTGACCCTGTGCTCCCAGATCTGTTTCATGGGACTCAGATGTGGTTCTAAAATCCAGTAGCTGTGGAAGAACAGACACGAGCTGCGCTTTCTCCAAACCCCGTAGCCACCATGAGATTGACAGGAGTTGTGTGGCCTCTGAGCCTTGCGGGTTCCTTCTGCTCTAAGCCCTGCCCCTCCTGAACAACTCCCAGCCTGATGGGAAAGGGGAAAGGGCCATCCCTGCCTTGCAGGCTGGGGATCTCACTTGGCTCTTTCTTGAGCTCTCTGGCACTCTCACTCCACTGCTCTCCCTAGCACTGTTCTCTACCTGGTATCCTTCCAGGCCTCCAAGCTGGGGGTCTCCAGTTCTCCTGTTTCTTCTTATAGCCTCTCCTCTTTAACCCTAAGACCTAAGAACTCAGGCCTGGTCACTCTTCCAGGGGAGAGAAAAAAGATAAAGAAAAAACGAGTGTTTGAGGCAAGAGCTGGAACCACTGTGGAAGGACAGATGGTGGCCCCAATGGTGGGGAAAAACATGTTTCTCACTTCCAGCAAGCTAAGCAAACTTCCCAAGTTTTACTAATGGCCAAGCTGAGCCTCAGGAACAGTGATTACTTATGACATGGCATTTACTAGCTTGTGGATAATGGTTACAATGGAAGAACTGGACATTCATTTGAATCTGGATCTTTGGGGTTTTGTGAGGGGCATGAGGGCTTTTTTGGTTTCTGTCTGTTTGTTTCTTTAGAGACAGGGTCTCACTATATTTCCCAGTCTGGTCTCAAACTCCCGGGCTCAAGTGATCCTTCCAACTCAGCCTCCCAAAGCACTGGGATAACAGGAATGAGCCACCGTGCCTGGCCTAAGTCTGAGTTTTCTAAAGGAGTTATTCCTAAATGTGAGATGAGACATAAATTCTTGAGTAAGTGGAAAGGCCAAAACCAGCCTTCTATATAAGAACTCATTTTGATGTACAGACCAGCATCTCGCTACTTGGGGGATTTTGCTTTACAAGTGGAATGAACTATTCAAGTTCAATGGACCATTCATGTCCACATAAGGTAAAAGGCAAATGCCACGTTACTTTGAGGCAGCTGTTTAGCATGGGAGGTTGAGCAAGGGCACTGGAGGCCCGCAGATCTGAGGCTCACGTCTGGCTACAGATGCTGACTGATTCAGGTCCCGTGAGCAATGTTACTCAAGCCCTGGGCCTCAGCTGAAAATGGGGAAAGGAATAGTCCCCTTCACACAGGGCATTGGCAAGGCAAAGGAGATGCTAACTTGAAACTGCTTAGAATGGCGCCCAGCACACACTACAAGCTCAGCCTTGTGGGCTTGGACCTGAAACCTCTGGGGCCTGATGAGTTTCCAAAATCAGAACATTTGGGACTTTAGGAAGGTAATGTGGTACAAATGCCAAATGTCACACAACCCTCCAGTGGAATCTGAGGCAGCATTTCATTACTTTTGCAGAGAAATGTGAATATTTAAGCAAGTCCAGAGTTAACGTTTGCCCCCACATAAAATTTGGCACCAAATTTACAAAAATCCAATTGGCCTTTACAGCTTCTTGGACTTGAAGTTACAGGTAAGGGATGTGGACCTGAAATCATGAAGGGAGGATTTTCAGCTCTTTTTGGAGTTGCAGCACTCAGTGCTAGTTTCTCAGGTTTTAATGACCCCAAATCGCATCACTGAATTTCCCGCCCTTCCTCCAGGCTGGGTGATATATCTTGACGTTTAATCACACTGAGGCAAAATGAATTTTGTTTGCATAATCTAATGTCCCTTATCCCCGAAGATTATTGGAGATACCTTGGTGTGTTGCAAAAATCAGGGTTAGAACTTACTTCAGTTGGACTATTCACGACTGCAGTACAGATCTTACATTTACTCAAAGGCAAAAAGAAATCTGTCGAGGAGATGGGAGTTGAACTGTGGAAGAGTGGGGATAGCAAGAGGCAGCCTCTGGCCAGAGTGCCCTCAGTGCACGTGCATTTGAGCCCCACTCAGATCTGCAGAACTGGGAGTGCGGTTTCATGGGGAGGAGGGATGTGGACAGAGGCCAGTTGGAATAAGAACAAAAAAAGCCTGGAATCTGATCCTTGAGGCAGGCTGTGCAGCACAGGGGGAAGAGGGCAGCTGTGGGGAAATAGACCAAGGAGGCACATGATGTTGTTTTGACAAATATGGAGAGGGTAGAGAAGGGGGACTCAAACCTGCCTTAGAGAAGGCTGGATTAAGCCCTGCTGGGTCTGATATGCTTTCTATCTTAAGGAAAAGCTTTAGCATACGCAGTCGTGAACACTGGGCAATTGCAGAGGCAGTGAACTTGCCATCTTCTCTTTCTGAGGGGTTGGGCCTGAGGAGGATCTGGGCAGCTCCATCTGAAGTGGGGCCTTGGGGAAGCCCCCCATTATCCCCACCCGTGGCCTCTCACCCCTGGTAGACTGAGTCCTCAGAAATGCAGTAATTCCAGCACCCATGGCCTGAAGAGAGATGGCACAGGGCAGGGGACACAGGGGCTTTACCCTGGGGCCTCAGCAGGGTACAGGCCCTGGGGCTGGGCTCAAAGCCAAGTTCAAGAAAGCTCAGACTTCGGATTACTTGGGTCCAAATCCCAGTTCTGCCACCTTTTCTACTGGGCAAGTGATTTGCCCTCTCCAGGCCTCAGTCTGTAAAATGGAGGTACTAGTATACTATCTCATGGGGCTGCTATGAGGACTAAATGGGATGAAGGCCTGGTACACAATTATGCTCCATCAATATTCGCTGTAACTCTCAGGAAAGTTTCTGAAATTCAGAATACGAGTAACCCAATGGAATGAGTTTAGTCAGCCTCGGCTCAGCCTCCAGGCTCCTCTCTGACCCCCAGGGATGGACAGTGACTTGGAGAGAAAGGGCAGGTGGGGGGGAGTTCAGTAACTCTGGGGCTGCATGCCCATGGACAGCTCCAGAGTAGGGGCGTTAATGAAGACACTGTCAGGCGGCTAACGAGCAGCCAAGGCAGCGGGCACAGGTCGGAGACTCCAGAAGGAAATAGAGCCACCGAGCCAGGCTGTGGTTTCCTGAGCGCCCCCGACCAGTGGGTAGGGAAGAATGTTGTCTTCTCTTCCGTCTAAGCACAGCTGAGCTGCCTGGAGTTATGTAGATGCTGACTAACAAATGCAACCCCAGGATGACTTTAGGTGGGCAGAGAGGAGGGGGAAAGGGCAGCTAACTCCCACCTGCAGCCAGCATGGATCTGATCCCAGCTGCTTGCAGCATGCTTAGGGGTGCCTGCCATTTCAAGACTTAGCAGAGGGTTTACTGCTGAGACACAGTGACAGTGACAGGGCAGAGAATGTGTACATGAGTGGCAGAGGAAGGAGCACTGGTCCTGCATAGTCATGGCACACAGAGCACGCATCCTGAAGGGATGCCTCCCACTCTCCTCTCTTTTCTGTCCTCCTCCACCACTCACTCTCACTCCCAAAGCCTCCAAAAAGAATCTTTGCTAAGATTCCTTTTGGTTTGAACTTCCAAGCTGCCACTAGTCCACTCAGTAGAGAATAACCTTTAAGTATTACTGTCTCAATTAGCTCTGCAAATTCAATTCTTTATGTTTGAACCATGACTTCTCATTGAAAACAAAAATGATCAAACCAGGTTAGTGAGGCCAAGAGAATTTCCTATTGTGATCAAAGTTACCTCTGCTCCATTTGCAACTAGTGAGTCAGGAGAGGCAGAGGCGGCAAATGAGCCTGTTCCGTCTCGGAATCACTCATTCACATTTTAAAAACTACTTATTATCTTACTGAAATGCATGACCTCCACCCCCAAATCAGATACACCACATATTTTCAAGGAAGGGCCTGTCACCTTGGACTTGCAGGTCCTCTCACTAACTTCCCTGTGTTCCTCTCTCGTTTTGAGAGTAAGGCTTGTGGGAGAGCACTACTGCTGGCCGAGTTCTCACAGAAATTTTGTCTTTTGCTAATTCTGGCGAGAAACATCACAGATTTTATTTCAAAGGTTAGTCCCGCTAAAATGCAAGAACAGAAGCCTCTGGAGGAAGCTCTGTGTTGTCCACCAGTCAAATGATAACTAAGGAAGGGCCTCCACTTGTCAGATAAAGGATTGGAGACCAGACAGTCAGATTTCAAAGAGCGTATGGGTCAGAGCCAAGGCCCGCCCTGTGCGTTTTCTCTGCCAGACATGGAAATGTTTTCCTGAATGAGCATTCTTATTTTGTATTTAAACATGGTACATACAAGCTTAGTTTTAACATTCTTTCTAAATTAAGCTGCAAAGAGCCGGTTGGTTTCGGGGAACTTTTCCATTGCTGCTTTGGGTGGAACTATGATTAGACACAGTGTAACATGCATTTTGAAAATTCGAGGACCGATATCTCAGTGTCGAAAATGTTTTGTTTTAACCAGTCTAAATTGCCAGGAAGTGAAACCACATGGGCTGTTGAATTTGGGAAACACAGGCTTAGAACTTGGTATTAATCTTACTAAGAATCAAAAAGAATTTCAGTTTCTTTTTCAGTTTCTAAGAGCCATTAGCGATTCTCCACCTCAAAACTATTTTTCTTTTTGAAAAAGTGGAAATTTAGAATGAGCTGCTTGTTAAATGCTAACCTTGTAAATGTCAACATTTTTTCTATTAAAAGTTGAAGAATAAGAGAAATGACTCTTTCAAATGAAGGCAATTTTACACTGTTCCCCTGGAGCCATGAGTTAGTGCAGTCAACCCCAAAACTTATGGGGGTACACAAAGACCCCACTTAAGATGCATCAGTAGATAGAATGTTTTCGTTGCTTAGTGACTGGCTTAGGAAAGCTGAAGGGGCAGTCATTTCCAGAAACCTCCTGTCAAGTTTTTTGTTTGTTTGTCTTAATATCTGAAGAGAAACTAAAGAAACTTGCTGAAGTTGGGATGCCCAAAATGAGTCCTTGAAAAAATGAAGGGTATGAATTATTTTATGCTAAGTTAATTAAAACAACCTACTTATTTGTCATTGTAAAGTGAGACAAGTAATCTCACTGTGGCTTTCAAAGAGCATAAGAGGACGGAAATGAATCATCGTATCATGCTGCTTTAAGCTGTATCTCCTTAGGAATACCTGCAAACCCAAAACACAGAGCACCATTTGGAGCAAGCAGTCCGGTTTTGTGCACATAACAAAGGTGAAAGAGAATTCCTGTTGCTCTGCTACTAATGTGTCCCCAGGTGAAAAGTTTGCAAAATATAAACAAGATCTAGAGCGGGTGAAAGTCACAGTAGACTTGCTCCATTCAGCTGTGGCCCTGACACCTACAGCCAGCATTGTCTCTGAGTGCAGGAGTGGATGGTGCAGAAAGACAAGGGGATTAGAGATGTGACCCATCCATCCAGGTGAGCAAAGGATGAGTACTCAGAGGGCTCGACTGCCTCCTCCCCTCCCTGTCCTGTGCCTTCCCCAGCTTCCGTCTCTCAGATCCACTCATGGTCCCATATAGTGGATTATGGAATCCTTTCCTGAGTCTATTTGTACTTTTAGCCTGTTCTGTCCCTTAAGGATTGACAAATCCCACAATCTGGGCCTGCTCTGTAAAACAACTGTGTGTGCCCTGACCTGGCTGCTTTTGAGCTTGAAGGGGACCACAGAGGGTACGATGCTGCTTACATTTAAAGCACCCTGTCCCTAGCCCCAAAAGAAAGAGTTGCTGCTTTTTCCTAAGTAGTTGAAACAGTCTGGGATTTTATCTGATTTTGTTATTTTGCCCACAGTGACAAACGGCGCTTTTGTTTGTTTTTGTTAGATGAGGGTTTATTATGTTGGTTGCCCCCATCTGAAGCAGTCAAGTTGTTGAAAGTCAAAAGCAGCAGAAGGGCCCAAGAGATCATTCCCCCTTCTCCCACAGGCTCACCTCTGCAGGTATCTTCAGATGGCTGACTCTTAACTCCCGTCTCAGCAAGAGCTTTTAAGATAGAGAGCGGAATAAAGGGTCAACATTCATCCATTACTTTGACGCTTTCTCCTTTATCCCATGTGAACCAAGTTTCTTAGTAATGTGCAGCTAGGACTCACACAGATGAAAAGCACAGAGCCCCAGGCCTTGGTACGGATTCTTGGAATTTGCTGCACAGGAAAAATCAAAGTGGAGGCTCCAGGACATTATGCTTATAGTCCTCGGCCAAAGGTGGCCTTCAGGGCCTGAAAGATGCATGGCTCTACTTCGCCAGAAATTATCCCAATTCTTGCTTTGCTTTTGGGAGATTTCAATTCACAGCTAAAGGCTCAGGTTTTGGTAGGCTTTTTCCCCTGTAGCATGCTACCAAATTCTGCCATCCTCCAGTTTTGAGCAGAGGAGGTGAGCATAGCTGTGGGGATGCATATTCTCCTGCAGGCCGATATCGGGGTGGCCCATGAAGAGAATTTGCCAAAGCCAGCTGTCTCAGCAGGCCAACAGATGAAGGTGGACTCCTCATTTGCGATTGTGACTAATGATCATTTATTTCCTTGTGACAAAGCTTTGAACCATCTGGGAGGCCCTCGTCCATCCCTGAGTGGGAATGAGTGGGAATGATTCCATGACCCTTTCCCTTTATCTGGCAATCCTTTCAAAGATGAGCTCTGGAAAATGTGAACAGACAGTGCACTCCACTATAGCTTTCCAGTTTCACATCTTCAAACACCAGCATCTTGACACCCATTGGGATGGCTATTTAAACACATAAACACACAGAGAGAAAATAACGAGTGACTGTGAGAATGTGGAGAAGTTGGAACCCTTGTGCATTGTTGGTGGGAATGTGAAAAAGTGCATCCACTGTGGAAAAAAAAGTATGGCAGTTCCTCAAAAAATTACACATAGCAATACCATATGATCCAGTGATTCCACTTCTGGGTACCCACCTAAGCAAGGCTGGACACAGTGGCTCATACCTGTAATCCCAGCACTTTGGGAAGCCAAGGTGGGAGGATCGTCTGAGGCCAGGAGTTCAATGCCAGCCTGGGCAACACAGCGAGACACCACCTCTACAAAAATTTACCAAAATTAACCAGGCATGGTGGCACATGCCTGTAGTTTCAGCTACACTCGGGAGGCTGAGGTGGGTCCAAGGGGTTAAAATTGCTGTGAGCCTTGATCGTCGCCCTGCACTGCAGCCTGGGTAACATAGCGAGACCCCATCTCAAAAAATTAAAGAAGGAAAGAAAGAATTGAAACCGGGTCACAACCAGTTGTCTGTACACCAGTGTTCATAGTAGTGTTGTTCACAATAGTCAAAAGAGAGAAACAACCCGAATGCCCATCAGTTGGTGAACGGATAAACAAAATGCAGCGTGCCTATACAACAGAACATCATTCAGCTTTAAAAATGAAGGAAATTCTGAAATGTGCTATAGCATGGACGATCGTTGAAGGCATTATGCTAAGCGAAATAAGCCAGTCACAAAAGGACAAATATTGTATCATTCCATTCATGTGAGGTCCCTAGAGCAGTCCAATCCATGGAGAAAGACAATAGAAGTGTGAGTGACAGGAGTTGGGGAGGGAGGAAAGCAGAAGTTCATGTTTAATGGGGACAGAGTTTCAGTGTAGGAAAATGAGAACGTTCTGGAGATGGATGGCGGTGACAGATGCACAACACTGTGCGTGTACTTAATGCCACTGAATTGTACACTTAAAAATTGTTAAAATGGTACATTTTATGCTATACATATTTTCACCACAGTGAAAAAGTAAAGACTGCAGTTTAAAACACTTTCTAGTCCTCTCCTAATCAAAAGCAGTCTTTTCTTTTTCAATAATGTTAGTGTACAATCTAGAAGAAGCAGCAAGCTGAACTGCTCATTTTCCATCCCTGGGAAGAACACTATTGACTGTGCATCCACTCTTCATGTTGTATGGGCCATCTGGGTTTTTTGTGTCTTACTGAGGTGCGTGTTTGTTAAGTGCACAGGCATAACCAGAAATAACTTTCCTGGAAAATTGAACATAATGGCTGTCCCTCTTTTGACATTTTGGAGAAATGATAATATGTGGGTGGGGGAAACAAAGCGGTGACTGTAAACAAGAACCTGTATTATCTCTGCTTCTGAATGGGATAAGAAACCCACTCGCTTTATTAGCTCTCTGGTATATCTGCACGTCTGGAAACACCAAGATGACTCACAGTTTGCTGAGTAATACAGGAGCCAGCAGAACGATGCTAGCAACTCACCATCTCTGACTGGCTTTCTGTGCAAACTGTCCCTCTAGAGCAAGTGCTAGGCCTTGAAAGCGAGTTCTGAAAAAGGTTGTGGATCTCAACTACCGGAGAACCAGCTCCTAAGGCCTTGACACTGATACACAAAGCAGGACTTCTCTGACCAATGCCAAAATGACTTTTAGAAAGTTCACACCTGGTCATTCTGACCCTGCTCATGCTCCAGCTCACAAGATCTCTGCTTTCTGCCTTTCAGAGTGTGGTGATGTTCGCTTCTTCATCAGAGTTCTTTGGGATTTGTCTGCTTCTTCACTTGGTAGTAAACTCCTCAGGTGTAGGAAGATGTCTTCTCTAGTTCTGTAAATGTGAGCTGAATGATCCTTGGAATGAATGAGTGGAACACAAGCGGGGAATGAACCAATGAATGGGCTTTATCTGCTAGCCTTTGCAGAATGCTAAGTTCCTGAAACTGTTTGGAGCGTTTTAGAGGAATTATTGATAGACATTGTCAGTCTTCAAGGCTTGGGAGCCCGAGGAAGTCTTCTATTCTTGTGCTAGGCAGAAGGGAGAACTTTGCATCTGCATGTAGGGCCCATTTCCCCCGTGACCACGATGTCTGAAAACATGTGATTTCTTCAACTTTCAACAAATGCACGTTTTCATACAGCCAGTGGCAATTTCACTGGTTGTTCTGTTGTCTCTGCTGTTGTCGTTGTCATTTAAAACAAAACTTCTGGCTGACATTTCACATGCCACAGTGACAGTGGCACATGGTAAGAAAAGCCAATAACAGCTAGCTTAGAAATTCAGGCCGCTCATTTTATTGCTTTTCCCTGGTTAAGGATCTTTCATACCACTTTGCGGTGGTACTAATACTCTTAATATAAGCCAATCGATGTTGGTCAGTTCTAAGAGCAGTGAGTGGGTGGTCTTCACTTACACACAGCGTGTTTGTAACTCTGCTATTTCTTTATGACTAGCACAGTACAAAGTGAATGTTTTTGGAAGGCTGTTAAGCATATGTTCTCCTGGTAGGCTTAAATGTATAATAACAGTTGATAGTATTTGAATAAGCTCCCATCACTGGTTTTAAAAATAATTAAGAGGTTTATTTTACTAGTTCATGAGCGGAGATTGTACATTCTTTATGGAAATTATCTTTTTAGGTTTTTTTCTTTTATTTGTTATTCTCATTTAGACATCCGTATTATTCATTTTTTATTCTTTTGTTTGATTTGTTGACTTTTAATTTGGAAATGTCTTCTTTGGCAGAATAATTACATCACAAGGAGGCCCTTTCCCCTAGCATCTACCCAGTAAGGTCTCCTGACTCCCTTATGCTCTATGAATTGCCCTAGTTCAAGATTGATACAGCTCAAAGGAACAGAATGGGGTTGAAAGAGCAGCCTCTGGCAATGGCCTTGACCATGTCAATTCCCTGTGCATTCAGATAGATCTGGAATTATATAGATCTGTTCTGCCCAGTTTGTTCCACAGTAGCTGGTGAGCAGAACCACTCTTCCAACCCCTGTAGTTATTCTGCACTGCAAGAGGCAAGATGACAACGGAGGACTAATTCATTCATAAACTTGTGTAAGTTGGCTTTTTGAATGACAACATGTTCTTAGGAACGTCAAAGACTTCAGCAAGTCCCTGCTGCAAACAGTTTAGAGTTTAGAATCCTTCCCCATGCCTCACTTTTGAGACAAATCACAAAATCTTGAGGTTCATCAACATTCTAGTACAATATGCCCCCCAAAGTTTAAGAGTCCTTTAGAGATTTGAAGACAACTGTAATGTTCCCACTGAGTCTCTTTCCCCCCCACCCAATTCTTTACCCCGATCTTGGCCGCTGGCCTCTCAACTGATCACAGAGCATTGGAGTGAGGGCCTCTGCGTAACTCAGGCTCGACTACACTCATCAAATGCTCCAGGTACATTTGTCCCAGTAGAGAGGAAAGCAAGATATTCCCTCCTCTTTTCCCAACAATCTATTTTATTCCTGCTCTCCTACATCCCACTTGCAAGGGTAGCAGCTGCATCCCCCATTTCTCCTGCCTGAGCTCATTGTCCAAACCAACGCCAAATCAGAAATTTCCCCCAGAGAAGAGGTTCCTGAAGGCAAACATTGCTCTGTAACCCTGAACTTCATTTATGTCTATTTCTCACTCTCTCATCACATAACATTTTAAAAATAATACTAGACTAGGAATTGAAAAAGAGAGTGAGCTTTCACAATTGTTTCTGGAGCCATCACCATCCTACCCAGCAACACCTTTCACAGGCTTTTAATTTTTTTGTTTACAGTTATTACCTTTGAAACAAATCTTGACTTTCTGGTATGTTCTTGGACTTTTCCAGAGGCTTAAAAATTTAAAAACAATTTTCTTCACAGAAACCCACAAAGTACATATTCTAGTTTGCATCAGAATTGAAAATGATCCAGAAATTCTTAATGTTGTTAAGCTGGACTATTGTAGCTAAAATATGTATCACATTCAACTAATGCATATTGAAGAGCTTGAGTACCACACTTGAGATCTGAATGAAGAGCCCAGGATTGTGATAGTTGATCCATACTGAATGTATTTGCTAGAGTGCATTGTACAGATGGTTCAGGTGTGTTAGATTTCTCTCTATAAATGAATTGGTCTTAGATAAAAAAACATGACTCAAGGCTGAGAAGGGTTCAGCAGGCCCCAAGCTTCATCATTAAAAATGGGGTGTTTTTTAATGTGAGGCTGGAGGTATAAAGCAGACCTCATGAACTCAGGGGTCTGAGAGGCCAGGCCAGATTATCACTTGGGATGTATCCAGTCCCAATTAGCAGACAGCAAAGTTCACACTGAGTCCTGAAAGTTAAAGTCCAGCAGTTGGACAGATTTCAGGGTTGCTTTGAATCAACAGTTCCTCAGTGTTACCAAAGATGCTGTTTCTTTTTGGCTGTCTACTCTGCCTTCCATAGCAGGAGCCTCATCCTAAGGTTGGCTCCCCCTTGTGGGCACACGATAGTTGCCAGCAACTCCAGAGGCTACAAATTTCCCCCTGTCCCCATTCAGAGAGCAGAATAGCTTCTGCAGTCTCTAGCAGAAGAATCAGGAAGCTTCTTTCCCAGAAGGTCCCCTCCAAATTTCATGCTTTTTGGCCTGAATTGATCAGATACCTACTATGCTGCTTCATGTCAGCTAAGTGCCCCACCTCCAGGACCTTATGTGAAGCCAGTTTCCTCCTAAGCATAGAGGTGACAATGGGGCAAATGAAGCTGCCTAAATGAAAATGGAGGGAGGTGTCAAGAGAAGGAAGACAGTGCTGGCAACCAACTGTATTTGTTGTGATCAACCTCTTGGCCATCCTCATTCACACACACCTTCCTTCCCATGCATTCACCTCCCAAAATTCCCACTCTTAATGAAAACCTATTTACCTCTTTCCCAAAGAGATCCAACTCCAATCTGGAAATCCCAGGTGATGTGTCATCCTCTGAATTTGGTCAGTATATAGCTCTTCATGTTTCAGGGACCGCTGGCCACCATGATCATCTTGGCATATAAAATAAGAGTGCAAGAGAAAGAAAAAAAACCCCTCCAATTGGGAAAGAGGAAATTGGAAAGCAGCACACAGTGTTCACTGATTCAGCAAACGGATCACATCCTGCTGAACAGCGGTAGCAAGGCTTGAGCCGGGGTCAGGTGGTCCATGCATCTCTGAGACTCAGTTTCCTGTTCTGTATAAGGAGAGGATTGGATTAAACTAGTGGTTCTCACATTGGAATGTGGCCTGGAGAGCTTATTAAAACGCAGATTACTGGGTTCCAACCCCAGAGTTTCTGACTCCAAAGATATGGGTGGGGACCTGGAATGTGCATGTGTAATAGATGTCCAGAGGCTGTGGCTGCTGATGTTAGTGCAACCCCACCCTCCGCTTTGAGAACCTATGGTGTAGATTATCTTTATGGGCCCTTCTGATTCTGACATTTAGGGCTCAGGGATTTTTCTTAGATCTATACTGACTTACAATGGATTGTTTTATAAGTGGGGCACACCCAACTCTACTGTGTGAACAACTCAAAAAAAAAGTCATGGAGTTCTTCTTTGGCTTGTAATCTAATTTTCAACAATTGAGGCTGAAAGTGAAGGACACCTTAGAGCTTCAGGAAAGCAGATTTTCTGGAATTGAAGAAATTAGGAACAGAAAGATAAAAGCTTTCTCATCCTCCCCACCCCCGTCTACTACAGCACAGCGGTTTTGGGGATGGTTCTGCGTAACTGCAGAAAGCAGCTCTTTGCCCAGGAAACCCTGGATCCTTAGGCCACATTTGCAAGCATTCTCCCTATGTGACCTGGGTATTCATTGGGCCTTAGAATAGGAGTGGTACTGGGTGAGGCTGTGACATAGATCAAGTTGGTTTGGGAACGTTGCCAGTTTTCTGCCTCAGGGCCCCTCACCTGGCCAACATCTCTTCATCCTCAGGTCACAGCTTAAACATCGTTTCCTCCAACAAGCCTCCTCTAACCAACCCCGCACCCCAGCCTAGGTCAGGTTCTCCTGTTATTTGTTCTCTAGTGCCCTGCAATGTTCCTTTATAGCACTTACCAGCCTTTATTACAAATCCTTGCTGATGCGCTCCGCCATTATGTGAATATGCCAGCTCTAAAAGGGCAAGGACCATATCTGCCTTGTCCATCAGTGTTTTCACAACACAGGTCCTGAATCACTGTAAATACTCAATAAATGTGTATTGCACAAGTGCTGTCAAAGGCAGACTGGGAGCAGATTCTAGCCACAGTATTTTATTACAGTGGTGAATTATCGACCAATCTATGTAACACATTCCCATCCCACACTGTATGATTATGGGTGCTCTAAAGGAATGAAACACAAGTGTTCAGAAGATACAAACACACAGCTGGAGAGCCCCAGTGTCCCTGGTATCTACAGCCAACTTTTTCATGGCCTTCCCCCTTCTGTCTGGGAATCTGGTGCCTTCCAGGGCCCAAGGTGTCTCTCTACCAGTCACCCTGGGCCTCCTTTCTTCAGACAATAGCCCCTTGATTAGACACCCAGTCCCCTCTTCCCCCATACCCCTTCAGTTTGTTGATAGACACTTAGGTGAAGACAATAGAAGACTCTCCAGCTTACAGAATGCCAAACTCAGCAGGGCTCAGAGAGCTAATCTGGGTGAACCCCACGTAGGCTGTAAAATGATGGGCCCCAAATAACAGCCTGAGTCTCCTGACTTCTGACTCCATCTTGAATGCATCTGCAGGCAGCCTCAAATGTGGGAATAGGGTATAAACTTATTGCACTTTATAGTTTATCACCATTGCTATAATTCTCTGCCACTAAATATAATGTTACCATTAAACCAAACCAAACCAAACATTTAAAATAATTCCTTTAGAGAAACCAGCTTATTTATTACAAATAAAGTCTACAAACTGACTAAAAGTATATCTCACATATGTTGAATTTGAAGACTGTGCCTAAGTTTAAGATAATTGATGGATTCCATTCTCATTAGATATTTGTATATCAAAGAAGTTGTCCACTTTCCCAGGCACAGTGGTAGGTTATGCTTATGCTCATCATTTTGGTTCCCAGAGCTGGCCCTTCTTTGTCTGAAACAGACCCATATCAGCTACCCATTTGCTGGGATGCAAGGCTTTCATGAGGGAGAGAGAAGTATGGTAGGAACCCAGAACCTTCTCTGCAGGGCACAAGCAGCATGTTTGCCAAGGGCTGCTAGACTTTGGCAGGTTGAGAGCATCAGAGGACTCAACTAAATGCCCTTTTATTAGGAACCCTAGGAGAGTAGAGTTGTCAGGAGTTTCCCCGTGACTTACCTTGTCTTTTTTAAAACAACCAATTCATGACTGGGATGAAGAAGGAAAATAACAGAAAAATATATCTAGCCCAAGAAATCTACAGAATCACAATAAAACTCAGGCAGAAATGAACTCACTGAGCTATGAGTCAAGTGCTTAAGGGAGGAGATGGGGCACTTCTCATGTTGCTCACTGTCTTAGTCAGTTCGGGCTGCTATGATAAAGACCATAGACTGGGTGGCTTAGAGACAGTGGAAATGCCTTGCTCACAGTTCTGGAGGCTGGGAAGTGCAAGATCAAGACAATGGTAAACTCAGTGTCTGGTGAGCGCTCTCTTCCTGATTAGTAGATGTGCCCTCTTGCTGTATTCTCATATGGTGGAAGAGTCAAGGTAGCTTCCTTGGGCCTCTTCTTATAAGGGCACGAATCTCATTCAGCAGAGCTCCACCCCATGACCTAAGGCCCTGTCTCCTAATGATGTCATATTGTGGGTTAGGTTTCAATGTATGAATTTGGGGGAACACAAATCCTAGGTAGGTGTAAAAGTAATTGTGGTTTTTGCCATTACTTTTAATGGTAAAAACCACAATTACTTTTGCATCAGCCTAATATTATACCACGGCATTTTCTGTGGTTGTTCACTGGGACAGTGTGGGGAGTGGCAGAAGGGTGAGGGTAAAAGCATTCCCTTGATATTTGTGGCAGAAAGAAGAGCTAGGTAACCAAGTGCTCCTTTGTGTCTGCTCAGGTCTGCCAAAAGTCAGCCACCAGTATGGGGTTAGACATTCAAGGAATGTACTGGGAGAAATATCTGTGAAAGATAAACAGAGAAGAGCAAGAGAAGGTGGGGAGAGACTCAGACCACAATGCAGGTGGACTGTGACAACTGGGGCCAGAAGGAGGATTGGGTAAGGAGAGTCTCAGACAGAACCACAGTTCAGGAAAAGTTCAGCCAATAGAGAGTCCTTGAGCCAAAGTCACCTGCTGGAGGAGTCCTGCACCTCACAGAAATGGGCCTCCATTACTGTGCTCACCATTTTCAGTCATTGGCTGGGCAAAAGTCCAGGACAAGTGCAGTAACAGTGATGGATCCAAGGGGGTGGCTGCTGGAGGCAATTATGCTTCCCATGTTAGGAGATCTGAGCAGCCACTGGCATGGTCACCACATCCTTCTCTTGGTAGTTGTGGCTGGGAAGGCAGAGTCCCTGGCAAGCAATATACAGCTACAGGAACAGAAACTGGTGATAGAATTACACTGACTACTTTGGAGAAGAAGGCCAAGGCTGGCTTGACTGGCTGATAGCTAGACTGCTTCTTTGTTACTCTGTCACTCAGTGTTTGGATTGTTGTTTCTTCCCCCTTTCCATTGTTTGTCCAATTCCCCACCTGACCCCAGGTCTAGAAAAATAAACCCTGTGCATTTGGAAGGAGTTTAAAATGAATTGTCTTGTAGGTTTTAGCTCCCATCATAAGCATCTAAAGATTATCAGGCCTTGGAGGTGGGGCAGACTGGAGAAACTAAAGTTATTTGAGAAATAAGCAAACTGAATATTTGGCCTCTTAATTATTCTACAAGGAGTCTAAGTTTTGCCTGCCCAATGCCTATGAATCACTAATTCTTAATTTTCTTAGTTTCACAGAATCAGAGAATATGAATATTGAAAGACCTTAGAGGTTGTCTAGTTCAACTACATCATTGTAGGGAAATTGTGGCCCTAAAAGGGGAAGGTAGACAAATATCCCTTATAAATTGAGATATAAAAATCCTCAACAAAATACTAGCAAACTCAATCCAGCAACGTATATATAAAGGATTACACACCATGAAAAAATGCGACTTATACCAGGAATACAAGGCTGGTTCAATCTGTGAAAAATCAATCAATGTAACACACCGTATTAATAGAATAAAGGACAAAAATACATGATCATCTTAATAGATGTAAAAGGGATAGGAACTTTCTCAAGTTCACACAGCTAATGGCAAAGCTGAAATGAAAACTCAGGTCACCTGACTTACTGGTTCTTTTTACCAGTGAGGGTAGGTGTGGAGGGCTGAACTGGACCTTACAAGAGTTTCCATTGCACTGAGTGATTTCTCTTTGTCTTTATCATCCTGTCGTCACAGCAGCCCCAAGAAGTGGGCTCTGATGTTATTCCCCCTCCTTCTGCATAAGGAAACTGAGGCTTAGAGAGGTAACACTGGTTGTCTGAGGTCACACAACTGCCGAGTACATGAAGAGCTAAGCCTAGATTTCAGGTCTCCTGCCTTGTCTCTGGTATTTTCCAGGGCCCATCACTGCTCTCCTCACTGAACAGTGTCACAGGATTCCACTAGCTCTCAGATCACCTACTGCCAAGCACAGTGGATGGGCTTTTTGTTGTAAGCAGATGGGGGTGCTCTCCAAATTCTCTGGGGGAATAGCCTCCTCTCCTGTGCCAGTGTGTGACAACTCTCAGAGCCTCAGCTGTTGACCTCAGTGTAATCTGGGCTACGTGGCCATTTATATACACTAGTGACTAGAAGGTCTTTTCAAGGAATGGAGGACCACGAAGAAGCAGACAGCTCTAGGGAAGCCAGAAGCTGAATGTCTGGGAGGTGGGGTGGGGGGAGGGGACAGGGGGATAAGATAGAAACAAGGCTGTTCTTTGCTGCTTGAGAAGCTGGGTAACAAGCTGGCGTGGCTTATGGCAGAGTCTGGCCTAGTGATTGCTCTTGCCTCCTGATGGGACAAAAACGGGGAGACAGGCATCTCAGAGAATTACAGAGAGAGAGACACAACTGGGCCAGGACTCAGAAAAGAGAGTTACCTTTTTGGTCTCAGACCTGGGCATCCCGGATGGAACTGTGCTGAGGTTCTGGTTACTCTAGCTTCCTCCAGGTGTGCATCACAGGGGCCCGGATGGGGAGCCTTCCCAGTTAAGATTAAGGACGTTGCATCCCAAATGGCCATCTGCCCAAAATTGCACTGCTGTCATTGTTGAGGACAGTGGGGTTAAACGTACCTGATGTTCTGCATTATAAGGGCTCCAGAGCCTTTGGATTGGAGCTACAAAGGAGACCTGGCATTTGGCAACCACTCCTTCATCTGGTTCACCATCAAGGATCCCCCATCTCACCCATTCTGCTCCCCTATTCTAATGCAGGCCTCTGTCTCATCTTCCAAAATGCAGTCTGGAGAGTGAGGCACCGAGGCTGCAGGCCATTTGCAGGGGCACAGCCCTGGAGGCTAAAGAAGAGGTGCAGTGGCTTTCCCAACTCTGGCCTGCATGTTTAACTCAGAAATACACGGTAGGTGCCCTTTTCAGCAAGAATCAAAGCAAGGTTGAAAGAGGCCAGCAATGTATGGGACATTTTCTCTTCTCTTCTCTTTCTTGAAATTTGCTTCTCATATAGATCTGTTTTCACCTGGATATTCATCAAAGCCATATACTCTGCCTTCCACTCTTCTCTTCTCTTCTCTTCTCTATTCCTGTCTTTCAGACCAGGGAAAGTGGCTGCCTTTGTAATAGTCACAACAAGGTGCCCTGGACTGAAAATTGAGAGTGATGAGTCCTAGTCTGCTCTGGCTTGGGGCAAGGCCCTTTCCTGCCATGAGTCTCCATGTCCCCACCTACCAAGTGGGGAGTTGGTGTCAGCCAATGTTTCTTAGTGGGTGACATTCCAGGGGTTCACACACAGAGACTGAGTCCCTACAAAACAGTGAGGATAGATGCTTTCTATAGGTCTCACTGACTTTCATACTCTCTGTCTTTAACTTGCTTGGCAACTCTTGAGCAAACCATTGGGCCTCTTCATCTACAGAGAATGATGACCTGACTAGGTGATCTCTCATTTCTCCTCAAGTTACAAAAGTGTTAGGGTGGTAAGGAGAGGAAGTGGCCCCAGGAAAATTGGATGGGTCAGAAGACAGAAGGTGGAGTCTTCAGTGACAGGAGAGCAGAAAATGATATCCCCCTCCCATAAATGTAGAGAAGGAAAGACACCAGACAGGTTACCATGAAGGAGAGGAGTAATAGGAAAGCACAGAGTCATTTGTAGTTGAAATACGTACTTGAATGTCTGTGTGGACAAAATCTGGGGGAGGAAGGCAGGCTTCAAATCCTGAACCTTTAAAGAGTTGGCATTCCTGACAAGAGCTCAGAGAGCCAACACCAGACAAATCCTAAATCCCATAAAGAGAGTGTGTTGAGCTAGGCACTTGCAGCCTTGAACCTAGCCTAATCTCCTCTGCCAGGAGCAGGTTCAGAAGGAGCTGTGATTTCCTGCAGAGAAGACAAGTCAGTTAGACCAAAATTCCGAAGCAACTTTTTAAACCTATAAATGACAATGATTTTATATAAACTTGAGTTGTTCCTTCAACACAACACCATATTTTCTACTCACATGATTCTGGTTTCCTCTAAAGAAAATCTTTTTTTGGAATCCATGCCATACATACGGAAGAGTATATAAAACATAATAATAAAACCAACAGTCATGTACCCACCAACCAGGTTCAGAAATAGAACATTCAGAATATTTTAGAAGCCCCCTGTGTGAGCCTCCCTTGTCCCAGAGATAACAACTATCCTGGCTTCCAAGAGCCAACTCTAGAAATAGACCCTAGGTTCTGGCAAGCTTTGAGCTCATCGTAGTGAGAAATGCACGTCAGCAATCTCTTTAGGTAGTATTCTCCTACGCAGATTTCCACAGATGGCTCATCTATTTTCTGTTGGTCCTTATTAAATTCAGTTTTGTCTTTTTAAATATTTTATGACTTTCTGACTATAAGAGTAATACGTGCTTTTTGTAGTAAACTTGGAAAAATGCAAAAAGTGGAGAGAGAACACAAACCTCATGGCATAATACAATATATAAACATTTAATATATAAATAATCCAGAAACAACTACTGTGTGAACACGTTGGGATGCGGTATTTCAATCATTTTTCTATGTAGAAATACATATTTCACATTACTGGTATTAAGCTCTGTATATAGCTTTTTCCCTTTATTGTGAAATACAGCATTGATGCAGCAAAGTGTGTAAGGCGTATATGCACAGTTTAATAAAGAAGTGAAAAATGAAAACCCGCTGTCAACACTGATCCCCATGTGACCTTCCTGATCCAAGATAATGATTCTACTGCTTTTCTATATAGCTCCATCACTTATTAATAGACTCAAAGTTGTAATTGCTTCATTTTCAAAACCTTAGTGGCAGGACCAGGTGTGGTGGCTCACACCTGTAACCCCAGCACTTCAGGAGGCTAAGGCAGGCAGATCGCTTGAGCCCAGAGTTTGAGCCTAACCTAGGCAACATGGGAAAACCCCGTCTCTACTAAAAATATAAAAAATTAGCTGGTCATGGTGGCGCATGCCGGTAGTCCAAGCTACCTGGGAAGCTGATATGGGAGGATCAAGTGAGCCTGCCAGGGAGGCAGAGGTTTCATTGAGCTGTGATTGTGCTACTGTACTCCAGCCTGGGTGACCAGAGTGAGACCCTGTCTCAAAACAAACAAACAAACCAAAGCCTTCGCCAGGTGTTGTGGTTCACACCTGTAATCTCAGCACTTTGGGAGGCTGAGGTGGTCCGATCACCCGAGGTCAGGAGTTTGAGACCAGCCTGGCCAACATGGTGAAATCCTATCTCTACTAAAAATACAAAATTAGCTGGGTGTAGTGGCATGCACCTGTAATCCCAGCTACTCAGGAGGCTGAGGCAGGAGAATCTCTTGAATGCAGGAGGTGGAGGTTGTGGTGAGCCGAGATCGTGCCACTGTACTCCAGCCTGGGCAGCAGAGTAAAACTCCATCTAAAAACAAAACACCTTAGTGGCAAGCACAATCTAGGCATTTAAGGAAGGGGTCCCAGGCCATTAGCAGATGAAGAGAAGCTGACCTGTCCCTGTCATTACCTGCCTTCAGCTTCCTGGGAATGTGTAGAGCCCACCACCATCAGGACACTGGCAGAGTTGTGCACATGGTAGTGGATATACAGAAGAAATATGGCCAAAGAGATTGGACTGCCCTCTGTGTTTTACTTTCAAGCTTACTGCAGCCGGCCTCCAGTACCTCCAGTTCCCAGATGCAGGGCAACACAGAACATCCCTGTGGGGTGAAGTGAGTGGCCTCTGCTGATCTGGCCAGCAGGACCAGGAAAGCAGAGCAGGAAATTCACCAGACAAGGGTCAAGCCAGACCTCTTCCAGGAACAGGCAGATACCTGGGGACACAGAGTCAGAGAGGGGATTCAGAGATCTACCTGCTCCTTAACCAGTTTTCAGCCCAACCCCATTATGCTGGTCATGTCCCCAAGTTCCACTTTACCTCCCAGGTTAGAGACCATCTAGAGCTCCTGTTTCTGAACTGGGGGAAGATTCTGCCACATAGACCATGTTCCTTTCCAGTTTTCTCCTCTGTTGTCTTGTGATTCCGCTTCCTTGGTGCTGTGTAGTCGGTTAATCCTGGTCTATCTACATTTTAGCTTCAAAAATTATGATGCTGTTATCTCCTCTCCTGTTCTTCCTATTCTGGTGGGACTTTGTCTTTAAAAATGAAACAAAACATCAACTCTTACTGTAGTTTTAATGAGGCTCTGGGAGGGAGAGAATTTAGATGCATGCATTAAATCTGCTGTGTAAATCCGGAAGTCTCCAAAGGAAATCCTGCCGCTCCCTTCCTCGGTTGCACTAACATGACGGTTAGTTGGATGGCTCCCTTGGAAGCCCAGAGCCTATCAGCAGTGCTGACTGTGCCCATCAAGGAGGTACTGAGGGAATTTGAGACTGGGAGGGGAGGTGGGGGTTGGGGTGAGGGTTATGCTTCGAATATTGCTTTATATTGAATCACTTGTAGTATTTGTGGTTAAGAGCCTGGATTTTCACATAAGTCCACCCCAGGTTCAGCATCTGGCTCTGCCAGTTGCATATGGTGTGACTTTGAGCAAGTTACTTTGCTTTTCTGAACCTTATTTTCCCCACCTATCAAGTGGGGGTCATAACAGTAGCTATCTTTCAGGCTTGTCGTGGGTATTGAATGTTTCACTTAGTCAGCACTTGCAGTGTTTCACTCGTGCCTGGCACAATGTGTGTGATCATCACTATCATCATCATCATGATGAGAAAATACAAAGCTTCCAGAAACTGTCAGGGCAACGATTGCCACAGGCCTCTGTTGGCTACTGAAATGCTAGACTCTGGAAAGCCTTGATACCCTCCCCCTTTTACCCAGCCCCTGATGCTCCCCCAAGTAGCACGACGCCTCAATGTCAGAAGTGGGAAGGGTACTGCTGATTCACTCAATGCCAAGTACTATGGGATATCCACAGGAATGTGCCCCAGTGAAGTAACTGCCCAGGGGATAGTAATTCCTTCATTTCTTTATATATTATGGGTTCTACCTTTTTCTATTACTGGGTTATTTTTCCCCTTGTCAAAGTAGCAATTTATCGGTTGAACTTAATTTTGTGATTAAATTTCAAAACTGAGAATTTAAGTGATGAGGTGACTTGATTTTGGACCCAGTCAATTTTAATCAGCCCTAAACACTTACATTTTGAAATGTTAAAGTTAAATTATATACATTTGTGGAGGGAAAACTCCAGAAAAGCCTAAACTCTTCCAAGCTTAGGGGGTACCCTGCTCCAAGAAAACTTTTACAAAATGCAGATTTCCAGAACAGATCCACCAAATGGGTGGGATTGGCACTACCTAGGTGTAGTGGCATGATCTTGGCTCATTGCAACCTCCACCTCTTGGATTCAAGTGATTCTAGTGCCTCAGACTCCCAAATAGATGGGACTACAGGCACATACCACCACGCCCAGCTAACTTGTATTTTTAGTAGAGATGGGGTTTCACCATGTTGTCCAGAAGCCAGGTAGCCCAAAAAGGTGAAGGCAGAGCTGTGGAAGAACCTGGATTTGGGGTATAGTAACCTCACGAGTGACTTAAACAACTGAAGTTGGCTTCTGAAGTCAGTGCAGCCACAGAGGACCTTGGACTCTGAGTCATTGGCACACTCATCAAGTCTCTAGTTCACTTCCTTGGGTTGTCTCTGCTCACTTCTGTTACTTGGTTAATAAAGACCAGAAAAAAAAAGGTGTTAGGGATCCATTACCTGAATTCCAGAATGATTAAGTCAAGAACCCTACAAGCTCTGAGAAGCTGGTGGAATTACAGTGTGCTACTATAACCTTGCAAATGTGCATGTGCCTTCTTCTGAATCACCAGAGTGAAGAGTGGACCGATATCCAATCTAGTCAGTAATTGATAAAGCCAGAGCAGTCATCCACTTCTTGCAAAGCAGCTTAATATTTGTGGGGATTAGTCATAATCTGAGCTCCTTGCACCAGAGCCATTTGAGCTACAGAATAGCAGTGTCACAGAATAGCCAACAATGCAGAGTTATTTCAGTAGGAAAGAACGAGAAGCACCTGACTGCTCCTTGCCATGCGCACAGAAGGAGCGCATGCATTTCCAAACCCAGGAGTTGCTTGGTTTCTAGCTTGGTTTCTTTCTGTACCCCACCTTGCCATTGTGTGATCTGAATAAGCCCATCTCCACTTCCTCTTCTTATTAGCTAGGAACAACATCTCAAATTCGTGTGTGCACACAGTTCAGTGCCAGCACACTAAAGCATGCTCAATAAATGTGTTAGCTGATGTTATTTTCACCATATGATTATGATCACTCTCTGTTCTACTGATGGGTTTTATAAACCCACCAGCATTGAAAAGAGATGAGTAGATGTGCTAAAATGAGAGTAAAGGCTCAGTTTATCATTGATGGTCATCTCAAAAAAAAAAAAAAAAAAAAAAAAACTAGCACAATGCTCGCTAGATTATAATCTCCCAAGTGTCTGGAACATCATGCCAAGCTAACAACATAGTAAAGTTTATTAAATTTTGCAAGTATTTGCTGAGCCCTTTGCCCAGGCTGGATACTGTCTGGGCACCAGAGAGATTTAGAGATGATTAAGACTTGGCCCAGCAAGAATGTTCAGTCAGCCAAGGGTTTTCAGTCACAGGAGCTGGACCTGAAACGAGAGGCAGAATTTCCAGGGTGGAGGAGCTACATCTTGAAAGACACACAGAATTCTCAAAGTACAATCATGGAGAAAGGGCATACCGGGCTTGGCAAACCAAGGAGCACAAGCACAGAGGGCCAAACATACATGGCAGCCTGTCTGAAGCGCTGCAGGGAGATTGCCATGCCTGGAGGTATGTGACATTATGAAACGCAAAACCTGGCTTCTGAGAGGGTGGATGTGCTTCCATCTGCATCTCTGGTCTGGTGAGAACCACTGGAGGATTTTTCAGGGGAAGGGAAACTGGGCTGACCTGGTTCCAGCAAGCTCTCTGACAGTCATGAGAAACACCAGGTCCAGGAAGATGAGTAGGTGTGACCTCCAGGAAATGCGGCACCACTATCAGATTCTATCTGTCCCATGGCTTACTTCTATGAGATTTGAAATAGTGTACAATTGGTCAATCCACGAGCTAGTAATTATGCCCACCAATTACTGACTTATTTGCATTCCTGAGATGTGCAGTGATCCCAAAGATAGAGATGGATTTGCCTTATGTTTAGAAACTTCTAGAAGTTGAAATCTTCCTAACAACCTTCTCTTCGGAGGTCGTAACTCACACTTAAAGTGTGTGATAAGCAGTTTCTTTTCCTAATTAAATAAAATGGAGAAAAGACACAAGCATCAGCTATAAAGCTCCCATTCAGTCAGTCAAGAGACTGAATCTCGTCTCTTTTATTTATTTTGTGTTTTAACTGGGGATTGCATTGGTCTGCACAGTGCTTGCTCCCATCCTGCTCCACTTGATTGAGTGGCTCCAGGCCCCCTCTTGATTGCTGCTGAAATAGAACTGCCCACGCTGTCGGGGTATCTTCCGCCGCTGGTCATTTCCATGTGCCATCTGCAGTTTTTTCTGCCTGATGGACTACTGAGGCACTGCAAGCGTATGTTAATGCTGATAGGGGGTCCTGTTTCTTGACCCATCACTAATATTCTGCAAGTCACATGAAGCTACCAGGGATTCCTGAGCAAAAGCTTAAAACGCTTCAGTTCTCTACAAATAAGCCCCATTCATTGCTTTTAGAGTGTGTTGTCATGGAGCAGACAAGTAATCAGAACCTGAGTAATATTTGCATATTGAGGTCTTGAAAACTCCAATGTGGTTATGAAATAGTGTTTACAGTTATCAGGGAGCTAGGTATGCAGGCAGAAAGAATTGTCCATTGTAGAAAGCAGCATCTCTGCTCATGTCCCAGATAGCCTTGCTCCAAGGACACACAGGAGCTTGACAATATGAAGCTGTGGATGGCCGGTGAGCTCAGCTCTGTACTCACGAACCGGCCCACAAGAGGGGCACTGAGCCCTCTCTGGTTGGTATAAATCCTGTTAGAATGGTAAAGAAATCCTTTTCACAAGTACATGGAATTTGCTTGCTAAGATTTCATGGGTTTTCTTGACTTCGTTGTTTTTGTTTGGGTTTTAGAGGGTGGGCACGAGTCATCCCTAAAACTGTTCAGGTAGTTAGGTTGTTTCCTTATTCCCATTTTTAAGTATTTATAATTTGTTCTTAAAAATTTGTCCAGAGATCCACACCTCCCCTTGGAAAACCTTGCCTGTACTTTTCTTAATGACCCACTCTAAGTTTCTACGTTTCAAAACTTGCTTGTCATGTAACTTGCTAATGATTAAACACATGCACACATCCATACCAATGCAAATGACATGTGGACTTGGGAACAAGGCAAGGCGGGGTTTGCATCCTGCTCTGCTGCTAATGAGCTGTATGATTTTGGGCAACTTAGTTAACCTCTCTGGGCCTCAGTGGCCTCATTTGTAAAATCATAGTCCCTTTCTCTTAGATGGCTGTTTATACAGATTGAATGAGACCAAATATTTAAAGAACTGGGTTAGTGCCTAAAGCACAGCAAATGCTCAGTAAATTCATCGGTGGCAATTTTTATTGTTATTTCAAATAATACATCAAAATATCTACTGAACTATTATCCATTGCAAAGACTTTCCCACAATAGGTGCTTAGTAGGTGTTTATTGCAATAACTTGCAGTGATTCCAACTATTTAGCTTAGATTTCGGGTATGAGTGTTTTCTCCACTGGGATGTTTGCTGGTGGACATGGATGATCACTCACAGCTCAGGTATTAAAGCAGGAGAGGAGAGGTGCTGCTTCTCATCAAGGCAGGCTTCCACCTGGTCCTTTGGACACCAGTGTTGCTAAGCACTTGGTGTGCTCGTCGGGGTGCCAGAGCTATTAGCACCTGCCCATTTGCGTTTTACAGCTTTTGCTGACATGGATATCAAGTGTGAGGTTATTTTATTTGCTTTTGGCCGAAAAAAATGGGTCATGTGTTCAATATGTTCAATTCTGGTGAAATCCCTGTCTTCTAAAGCATGATAGAAAGGGGAGGCTCCACACACACACGTCCTAAAACCCTGGGGTCCTAGTGGGGCTGCAGCTCAGCACATGTTGTTGTGAGATTTACTCGTGACTATTTGGTTTTGCACTCACCATTTGGTTTTGCAGATTCCTCAGCGTGTTTATACACACATACCTACAAACCAGTTTAGAGTTGTGTGTTCCGTTGAGGGGGGGTGGTCAGTGGGGTGGGGCGGGTGGGATCAGGCTTAGTCAGAGGCATTGCTAATGAACCAGCTGTCTGACTTAGCTTTATTCCCATTTTCAACAAGACAGTGATTGCGCAAGTCAGGGGAGTCTTCACATGAGATCCATGGATGGGTATAAAATGGTCCAGAAAAACCCCGAAAATTAGATGTAAAATGTTGATGGGCTGGAAAGGGGGAGACACCACAAGTGCTTTTTCTGTGGAGAGAAACCGTAGCTTGTAACTGGTCCTCAAAGGAGTCTGTGACCCAAGACAAACTAAGATTACAAAGCTATTTGGTTTTGTTTCACCAAACCAGTTGGTAGGTATAAGCACAACACCCAAACCACTCAGCTAGGCACTCAGGGCAGTTGACAAGATCAGTCGGAAGCATTTTGTGGCCAAGCAGCTGATGGATTGTTCAATCGGTTGTTGTAGACTCATGTAGACAAAGCCTGCAAGCTTGGGGAAGCCAGGCCCCCCAAGGTCAGCCTCGGGCGACAGCCCCCATCCTGCCAGGCCCTGGGGAGCGAGTCCTTCCTGCCCGGCAGCTCGTTTGCTCATGAGCTGGCCCGAGTCACCTCCTCGTACAGCACCTCAGAGGCAGCGCCCTGGGGCAGCTGGGATCCGAAGGCCTGGAGGCAGGTGCCCGCTCCACTACTGCCTAGCTGCGACGCTGCAGGTAAGTCACTTCCCCCTGAGCCTCGCTTTCTTCATCTGTCAACGGGGCACAGTCCCCTGCTCAGCCTGCCGCCTGCCTTACAGGGTTGTTGGGAGGAACACAGGAGGTGACAGCTCCAAAGGTAAAGCTCTGTCCAGCCATGAGGGATTTCTAGTGCTTCCTGGGCCTGCTTGTTCTCTACTTTCTCCCCGGCATTCTTTGGCAAAGGGACAACTTGTGCAAGCAGAGCACTGCAGGTGCCTCAGCCCCATCTTCAGGGAAATGAGTAGGGGATTGTCCAGGGTGCAGTTGCTCTCTCCCTCTGGGAACCTGAGGGGGACGGGGGCTGCACTTCTGCACCTCCAAAGCCCTGCACCTGATACCTGCCTCCTTGGCACCTAGTGGGTGCTTGGGAAATGCCTCTCCTGCCAGCCGTCTGCTGTGGATTCCACACCCCGCCCAGGACTCCCACACTCTAGAAGCAGGAAGTTGGATGGCCCTACTGGAGGACTGGCAGAAGGAATCCAAACCAAGCTTGTCCAAGAGGGCTGTGAGTTGGGATCATCCTCTAGATTCTAGAGTCTAGAAAGAATGTCTTGACTTGCCCCCAGAGTCAAATCAGTGGTCATGAGAGCAAGTGAATGGACACCAGCCAGAGGGAGCCTTTGCAGAGGATTCCATCTGGTGCATAAAATATCAGTGTGCACAGAATGTCTTCCCTATCTGCAAAGAAAACTGGAGACATGAACATTTTCTAAGTGATAATGATCAGAAGATGGTCATTAAGCCAAAAGGGCCTCCCAGGATTCTGGCCTTGAATGGAAATTCAGCTTTGGTATTTACAGCCTTGTTCTCTTTATCCTGCCTGCCCTGGCCTGGAAGAACAAGCCGTGCTTTCCGTTCAAGGACTATTGATTTCTCTCTCTCCCTCAGAGTCACAGAGCTCCTCAGCTGTTCACTCTTCAGCTGAAACCAAAGAAACTGTGCCCAGCACAAAGCTGCCAGGGAAACAGAATTTAGCACAACAGACATCATCCCCTCAGGATGTCGCTGTTTCCACCCTGGTCTACTACTTTCCCTGTCCTTAGAAGCCACAAATGAGAGGACCTCGGCTAGCTTGCCTTGAGAATTCTCTATCTTCTCAAGCCAGCGTCTTTCACCCAGCAGTGAAGGGACAGAGCAGACTTGTGGTCCAATATCTTCTCTAAGAACCGTGGAAATTGGCCCCACCTGAGAAACTCTGAGAGTCAGGCCTGGCATTCACTAATGCTCCCTCAGCACAGCCACCTTATCAGCCAGCCTGTGAGTCAGTGCAGGGCAGAGGATGCAGGCGCCACAGGGGGAAGAAGAAAGACAAGCTGGAAGGACATTTCTTTCCTTTGCCCAGGATCATTCCCTGCATCTAAACCGAGTTCTTCCCAGACCCGCCAAGACTGAGGAGAAGTCAGAATAGAGTTTGCAGCAGTCATAGGCCATGTGGAAGAACAGAAAACAGGGTAAAAAGCATTTCTTATGCTGATCTCTGCCATTTGCTTTCAATGGCATTTATTCTGTGAAGCCCCTAGCCCCCAGTGACAGCTTCAGACCAGTTCAGATCTAAGGGCAGCACTATTACCATGGGTGAGGTCTCCAGAAAGACAAGGAAAGACCCCTAACATAGAAAATGGCATGGCAGGTTCCAGTTCCCTGCTGGGGTCCCATGTCTTGACCTGAGGTTTCTGCCAGCACCTGCCCACCCTCCACCCCTTCACCCTACTGGGTGGTCATTAGAACATGATCTGCTTTGATTGGCTTACTTGTGTCCGTAAGAGTAGAGACACATGGTGTTATCCCCATGCCTGGCATAGAGCCTGACCCATGATCAATGTTTGTCAACTGAGTGACAGAGGGATTTGCTGGACTGTCATGTGAGCAATACCTTCCTGTCAGAGTCTCGGGAAGGTAGGTTCAGGGGCCCCAGAGTTACTGCGGCCTGTATCCCTCTGGTTGCATTCTGGGCAGGGAAAGGCATTGAGGAAGGCAATGCAAAAGGGTGGGTGGTCAGTGGGTTCCAGCCCAGATCTTGGCGTTATCAGCCCACTGGGAGAAGCGGCCCAGTTCGTGCTCATTACTCCCGATGGTCCTGCCTCTCTGCAGGCATTCTGAGAAACTGAGTCACAGGCTCTGAGAGTTAGGAGGAACTTAGGAAACAATCAAAACTTGCCTGTCATTGATTTTAGGAAGCCCCTGTAGTTTCTGAAGGATGACTGAAGGGAATTTTTTCCTAAGAGCATCCATTCATCCTCCAACTAGGCTTCAGGCAGCAGTGTCTACATTGTCACTATCAATGGGCCATGGGCAGTCAGTGCCCACGGTCTCAGAGGGTTCCACCCATATGGGGGTGGGGTTCCCCAGAGCTCAGATCTTGAATGTATGGTGGTCCCTTGCAGTATACTATTTTCCTGTCATTCCAAAGGAAGTCAGAAGGGTGAATGAGTTGTTTCTAATTCTGGCTTCCAAAAAGTACGAAAGAAGGTGCTTTTCTTTGTGGAGTAATTAACAAACCCACACTAGTGCTCAGATAGCTGAGCACCTTCTGCTGTATGGTGGGCTGGCTCTATGTGGGGGCACTCATGGGAAAGCAGGCAGGAGTTTCCCAGCATGGAGGGTAGATAATCTCTCCCCTCCCACCCCTCTTCTGTCCTCCCTCTCCTTCTCTCTCCTCCTCTCCCCTCCCCTCCCTTTTCTTCTCCTCCTCTTCCTCTTCTTTCTTCTTTCTTCTCTCTCCCTCTTCCCCTCCCTCCCTCCCTTTCTCCCTTCCTCCACATCCTTTATAAAGCAAGGCTTTGGATCCATTCACTGCCATCCCCTAGAAGCTATGTCATTTGAATTCTTGTCCAGAATGCTCAGGATCCTGGGGCAAGGAACTTCAGCCCGAATTCGGCTGAAATTCAGGAACGTTTTGTGAGCATGTCTCAGTGCCCCTGATCACTTGCCCTCTGCCTTTCCCCTTTTGCCCACTTAAGTGGTCAGATTGATGATGAGATCATTCTTCCCGTGTAGCAGTGAGAAAGTAGCACCCAGGTGATTGCACCCGGGTAAGCGGGGGATATTAGCATGTGGTGGCTGGTGAGAGAAGCTGGTGCAGCACCCGGCATGGGCTCAGTTGTGCCAGTGGGCAGCAGTGGGCTTTGGGCTTTTTCCCCTGTCTCCTGCCCAGCACACAACTCCCAGAGACAGGTGTGGGCTTTACAGCTTCCTGGTGTCAGCCTGAAGCTTCCAGAAAGGCAGACCCAGGACTTCTGAGGTTGCCATCTTGGCTGAGACTGTCTTTGAACGTGGTCCCTTGTCTAGGGGTGGGGTCTGGGAGGGGGTGTTTCAGAGGAAGAGCCATGAGAAAAGCACACCTGGGCTGGCACAGAACTCAGTGCTGCTTGTCAGTGTCACGTAGCACAATAGGACCTAGTGCCACAACAATTGCAGCCCTAGAAAATGTGATGGCCCCCTTCATAACTTTGTTTGTAAAAAGCCACACGGCCCCGGCCGTCCTTCATACGAGAGCAGAAAGTGAGTGGCCCAGTCACTAAGCAGCAACTTTCAGGCCAGTTTCCTCCTAGTCACTGAAACCATTTGTCATTTCCTGTTTGCTCCATTTTCCAACGATTCTAATTGTCAGTGTCAAAGGCAACAACTGTTTTCTTGGGGCTTATCTTTGGAGCACATTGATTCAGAACAAAGGATGGGAGCCTCCATCTGCCAAACAAAGGAAGCAGCCTCCTCGGGAGGCCTGGAGAGAACGCTCTGGCTCCTTCTGCCTGGGACAACAGAACCAGGGTAGGAGCAGAGGCCTGGCAGTGCCCCAGGATACCATCGTAAGGTGAAGAGCCCGTGGAGGGCCTTCGCTTGCTGGTGGCACCTCAGACTTGAAGGTCCTGCAGAGCAGGCCACCGGTACCTGGGCTGGGAGTCAGCAGCCTTGTGCGGCCGTGGCAGTTTCTGTAGTGACACGCTGGCCAGCTTCTCCATTAGACTCCGGGGTCCTCTGGAATGTGTGCTTCCTGGAATGAAGATGCCCCAGCACCTGCTGAAGCCTGCCCCACCCCAGTGGTCTGGCATGCCCCCGGGCTTGGCTTTCTCTTTGAGTCCCTCCGTTTGGACTTTACCGCACTTCCCCGCTGTTTCCTTGATCACACTCTCTAGCCTCTATCTGCCCCTGCCCCCCAACCCCTACCTCTGTTCAATTGTGTTATTTGATGGAACTTACGCAACAACCAGTGGGGATGGAGTTAGGGACTATTTAGACCTAGCCAGCCAGGCAGGAATCTGTCCCCAGAAGCAGCAGAAGCACCTGGCCTGCAGTTAGGAGACAGTGCACATCTTAGCCGTGTTACCTTGGGCAAGTCATTTAACCTGTCTAAGCATCTGCTGTCACAGCCACAAGCTGGGGACTGTAGATCTTCTGCCCTGATGTCCTGGGGCTGGTGCAAGGAGAAGAGCCAAAGCGAAAGGACTGCCTTCAAAAACGGTCACCAACCCTGGCCATCACAAGGCAGATCCGACGATGTGGCCTTGGCCAGTGGTCATGTGACCACCGTGCTCCTCAGTGTCCACATGGGGTGTTGCTAGATGACATAAAATAATGGGTGAGATACACTCAGTATAATGAGAGCTGGAAAAAGCAGATGCCACGCTACCCCACCCCCACCCCCTGCCACCTTGCCAATGCTTCAGCAGGGAGAGGGCAGCTCCATAAGACAGCAGAGAAACAGCTCCTCACAGCCCACATGGCAGCTCCAGCGGAGGCAGGGACCAGGGCAGGAAGCAGGCAGGGCGGGATGGAAAAGCAAAGCCCAGTCTGGTGGAATTGCTTCTGGTGCAGTCTTCCCGGTGCCATGTGTTTGTCCTCTTTGCCTTGGCAGGAACCAAGGCCAGGAACTGCTGCCAGGACTGAGAGCCGGGCACAGTCCCAAGCACTGGGTCTCTACCCCACCCCACTCCCGCCACCCCACTGAGCGCAGAGAAGGGTACCCAGAAGCCCTTTGCTGGAAAAGCAGGCACTGCAGGGGCAGCCCGTGTTGTAGAGTCAAGTCCTCTGGCATATGGGGGGACACAGACCAGAAAGTGGACTTGGAGCATGTGTTCCCAGACAGAGCTGCCTTGGTGGTTGAGAAGGGGACAGAGATGGCAGCAGTTGAGTAGAGATGGCTGGGCTTCCCTCACTATGTGGGATGAGGCTTCAAGCACCGGGCTGGGAGTCAGACTTAGGTCCAAGTTACAACCTGACACCAATTGGCCGAGGGTCTCAGAGCAAGTCAGGCCTTCTCTGAGCCTGGGGGCCTGATTCCTTCCTGGCTGTTCTTCCCCTTTGCTCCTTGAGCCAATCCCGGACTGAGGGCTGAAATGGCAGCCTTGAAGCTTGGCTCCCTCCTCCCCCTGCCCACCCAGCCAGCTTTCAGATGGAGACAGGAAGCTCCTCCCAACTGCCCATGCTGCAGCTAGTCAGGAGAAGGGCGGACGTCTGGCAGTAAGTGTTTGGCTACTCCCAGTGTTGGAGACTGTGTCCTCCTGACCATGTGATAATACAGCCGCTCATGCCAGGACCACCGGGAGCAAGCCTCTGTCCTCTTCCCTATGACAGTCCTGCAAAGGCTGGGCATCCACCACTACGTAGCCCACAGTATGCTCTGTCCCAGACATAGCATCCTTGGCTTGCTCAGCCGTTCTTTGTCTGGGTAGTTTGAAGTCCAGCCCCCACTCTCATTGCTCACCGTCATGCGAATGCAGCCAGTCTGTCTGGGTCTCCCTGAGACTGGCATGCCCAGACTCCTGTGGGTATGGTCTGACCAAGGCAGAGTTAGCATAGGACTGTCACCTCCCTCCTTCTACATACTCTGCTTTTATTAATGCAGCCTAATGTTACATTTGTTCTTTTGGTGACCGCATCTCACTGCTGACCCATCCTGAGCAGATGGATATTCAAAATGCCTAAATTTTCTTTCTGTGTGTTCTTGCTATTAAGCTCTGTCTCTCCTGCCCCATTCTATGCTGTTGCAATTGGTGTTTTTAACCCAGGTGCAGAATCTTACTTTATTTATACCTGTGGAATTTTGCTCAAGAGGGTGGGGCATGCATGCAAGTGGGTGTTGGTGTGTTCACTCATGCTTTCTGCTACACCAAAGCCAAGTCCTAGGTCCCCATGCAGCGATCCTAAGGCTCATTATTTATTGGTAGCTGTAATCTAATTTGTCTTTTTCATCTTCTGTTTAGCAAGAGAAACAGAGATCAGGTCTTATGGCAATGACCCCTGAACGGCAGAATGCATATATCTCACAACAGATGAGTCAATTTCAAGGTAAGCAGTTAAGGCCAGTGTTCCCAAAGGGGTGGGCAAAGGGCACATATGTGGAAGTGGGGTGAGAATTCATTTCCGAGTAAGCACTTAATGTCTCTGTTTCTGAAAGCATTGAGAGAGTTCATCCAGCTCTAAGAGCAGGATCCCAATTCAAGGCCTGGTCTAAATGACTCCAAAATCACCATTTAATTCAAGAGACTTATTCCCCTGAGTCAGGTCCCTTAAAGCAGCTATTTCAATGGGACAGGGACACTCCCCCTAGGATCTGGATTAGAATCACTTGAGGACTGCCACACCCCCGGAGTTCTGGTCCTGCCCTTCTTCCCACACACACATTCACATGCTGCTGCAGTCAACTTCTATTTCTAATGGGTTCCTGGGCCACCTGTCACGTATAGGGAATGGAAAAGGGGTTGGGGAGGCTCTCCTTCAGAAAATTTGTGTCAGGGGCTCCCAGGTAGATAGCAGGGGTCCACACCCTACTATGGTAGCTATAAATGTGATCAACATTTATTGGCCTGGGATACAGCAGTTAGCAAAAAGCCTGACATAGTTCGTCCTTCACGGCGCTTGCAGGCTACCCAGGGAGTCAGGAATTCAGCAACCATTATGCACCAGTGGGATGAGATGGGACTAAACCAAGGGTAGTCTTGGGAAACACTCCGAGTTTGTCTGAGGGTCAGGAGAGGCTGCTTGCCCCAGACAGGTGGTCAGCATCTTTATCGTGGCCCGTGACGCCTCTACAGTCTCATGGAAGATCTCTTTGGGCCTGATACCAGTGGTGTCTGTGTCCCACTTGTCCGGGCTGGAGTGCCACATCGGGCATACTCCAGTTGCAGGGACAGCACAGACAAGTTTCAGGAAGTTACAAGAGAATCGTTGGTGTAGATACGAGCACGGACTCTTCTGTGGGTCAGACACACGGGGCTTGTGCCCCGACTGCACTATCTCCCCTGCCTGACCTTAGGTAAACGACGTGATTGCTACATGCCTCAGTCTCCACTCCAAAAAAATGCCTGTAGATATTGGTCACAGTAGATATCAGCTAGAGTAGACTCTCATGACAATGAGGGGAGATGCATTCCCCACCTTAGGCACCTGGGACTCGACCTTCCATCTTCTGCTTGGTGTCTCTCCATCCCCAGGCTCTTCGGAATTCAGGGAGTCCAGAATGTCAACTCCTAGATTTCAGTCTTCAGAAAGGAACCCCTTTACAGCTCAGTTGAACAAATGTAATCCCAGCCACAGACCTGGGCTCAGAGGCCACCTAGGCTATGGGGAGAACAGAGGGGAACAAAGCACCATCTGTACTCACTCTTACCACACTCACTTGCTGTCCCATGTCGCATCTATCAGGTAGAGAAGCTAAGAGGCTGAGCTAGCTCCCACCACCAGCCCACCCCACCTGGCCCCTTCCTTCCTTCTGCAAAATATGTACCATCTGTCAAAGGCTGGGCAGTGCCAGGCCCTGGATACAGAGCACTGAGTGTAAAAGCAGACATGGGCCGGGGCCTCCGGGAGCTTCCGCTTTTCTTGAAGAGACAAATCAGCTGGCATTTCAGTCCAGTGTCATCTGCTCTTGGTGAGCACAGACCTAGGGAGTTGAGCGGCTTCCCAGAAGAACTGTAGTCCAGGCTGAGGGCAGAGAAATGAGGGGAGTTGTGAGGAATTGGGGAGCAGGGGCTCAGTAGAGAGGCAAGGGCGGGAGGGGAGAAGTCAGTGCTGGGCCAGGAGCTCCCCTCCAGTGGCCACAGCCCAAGCTGAGGATGCCTTTGGAACTGATCCCCACTTCTCTCTTTTTGTATGTAGCCGTCCAAGAACAAGTCACCTCCAAGTGTAGCCGGACCAAGGCAAGCCCCCCATCTAGCCAGCACATGATGCCACCCAGAACTGGGCTCCTTCAGAACAATCTGAGTCCAGAAATGATCCCACTTACCAGGCACCAGAGCTGCGAGGGCATGGGAGTGATCTCACCAAATCCAGGGAAGCAGCAAGGAATTTCTGCCTCCAGCCCCCAGTTGCCCATGCCCTCACACTCGGGCCAGACTCCCCTAGGCAGTCTTGGCTCTGTCTGCCTGCGTACACAGAGTCCCAAGGCCACCCCACCAGAAGTGCCCCTGCCTGGGTTCTGTCTCAGCCCCCTGGGCACCCAGTCCTTGAGTCCCCACCAGCTCAGACAGCCTCGTGTGCCAAGAATGCCCACTGTGTTCAACAATTGTGTATGGGTCACAGCGGCAGCAGCTGTGACCACAGCAGTTTCGGGAAAACCACCCCTGAGCCGAGTGGATAATAGCGTTCAGCAGCATTTTGACAGCAACTCCATCTTTGCCAAGGCGCCTGTGAGAGTGCCCCTGGTAGCCCCAGCGTTCCCAGCGCAGCAGGCAGTAGTGCCTCCCAATCAGATGACCTCTGAAGGCAGGCCTGGCCAGAAGGTGAGTGCTGCTCTGGCCAACAACCTCCGCTTCAGCCTGCGGGGCAGCCAGAGCCTCAGGCAGAGCCCCGTGCGGGGCCCAGTGCCTGTAGCAAACACCACCAAGTTCCTCCAGCAGGGTATGGCCAGCTTTAGTCCCCTGAGCCCCATACAGGGCATCGAGCCACCAAGCCGTGTGGCTGCTGCTGCCACCGCTGCTGCTGCTTCTGCCGTTGCCGCCAGCCAGTTCCCAGGTCCATTCAACAGAACGGGTACTCCCCCTGAGCTGCCATCTGCTGACTTTTTGCCCCAGCCCCAACCCCCACTAAATGCTCTGATTTTGCCACGTGACTGCAATGAGGTAGATTTCATTGATGCTCTCTTGAAAGGCTCCAGTGTGAGCACAGATGAAGACTGGGTATGCAATTTGAGGCTGATTGATGACATTTTGGAACAGCATGCTGCTGCCCAGATGCCACAGCCCAGAATGCTTGATGAGTCACCCAAGATTCTGGGGCACTTCGCGTCGACATCCCCATGTTGACATCTCCCTAGAGTGGTGTCGATCCATACCTGCAGTTGTCCCCCGTTACAGTTTGAGTGGTGTCATCAGCCCATGCCCATCCCTCTCTACCTGTGACGAAATGGAAAGCTGGTGATTTTTCAAGCTATGTGTACATATTTGAAAATTTTGTAAATGGTTTTCCTAAACATTAATGACAGAAGTATTTATACTTCATTTGTGACTTTGTAAATAAAGCGGCGGCTTTTGTTTCAGTAGAGTTGTGTTTACTATGCATCGTTTTGTGTTTATTATACATTGTTACAAATATGCAGACTGTGTTGTTTGCTCCAGTGATACCTTGTTAAGCTAGGTGGCTGAGTTGCTTATGGTTTTGATGCAATGAGCAGTGTGGATGTGACCAAGAGTTGTTGTGCAAGTTGACAAATGCCAAATAGAAAACCACTTGGCCATTTATTTCTGTGTTCACTGAAAACCCTATTGCCTTGTGTGATTCTTAATCTCTTTTGCAAACCTTTCAGTCTCCGCTAGCTCTTTCCTAATGAGCATTTACAGCAGAAGCCGTTTTATCGTTAAGTGCCCCACAGAGATACTTTACCAGGAGGCTGAGAGAGTTCTCCAGATCTAGGACAGGCGCAGAGAGAGCATGTGAGCCAAGCACTGTCTTAGCAATCTACCTTGAGGAGCTAGAGTATCCTCCTCCCTTGACCATTCAGACCGAAAGAAAAAGCCCAGCTTGTGTGCACCCTCGCGGGGTGAAGGTGAGCTGTTCCTGGTTCAAAGCCTTTCAGTATTTGTTTTGATGTAAGGCTCTGTGGTTTGGGGGGGAACATCTGTAAACATTAATAGTTGATTTGGGGTTTGTCTTTGATGGTTTCTATCTGCAATTATAGTCATGTATATTTAAGTGTCTGTTATAGAAAACCCACACCCACTGTCCTATAAACTTTTCTCAGTGTCCAGACTGCGTAATCACATTTTAATTGCCACCTCGTATTTCACTCTACATTTGAAATCTGGCATCTGTTTCGAGCCAGTGTGTTTTTTCTTCATTCTGTAATAAACAGCCAGGAGAAAAATGCCTCTATGTTTTTATTTTTCAAGAGACTATTGAGTACCTACAAACCCAAGTCAGGAAGACTGCTAGTGGCTTCGGTTCTTTCAGAGGCTGCTCGATGCCTTGTGTGTCAGAAAGATCCAGTAGTTTTGCATCACGGCATAGAAGCCTGTTATTTGGGGCTTAGCCCCTCATTTTACAGAGGATGAAACAGAGGGGGATGGGAGGCCACAAAGACAACTGCACTGGGAGCAGGGGCGGGGAGACTTGCCCTGAGGGTCTAGACTCTCTGTGCCACCGCCCTGTCTCCCTTGCTGAAGACCACACATGCCCTTCTTTGACCAGACCCTGACACCTCATAGGCCGGTACCTGGTAGGCAGGTACCCAGGTTTCATGGATGGAGCACACCACCCCAAAAGTGGGGAGGTAGCTATTGGGATGCAATAGTTGGGATCAGATGTAGTCACAGTGGAATGCACCATCAATCACATTCATCCCTCTAAACTGGCTGGGAGAGTTGATATGCTCATCCCTAAGGTACAAAATGTTCCAATTTGATCAGTGGCTTTCAGGAGCTGAGAAAGGCATGTGTTCCGAGCAGGCCCGTTATGTCCCACAGAGCCTAAAAAATGCTCTTAAGAACATCCTCCTGCCAACACTCCCAGTGGCTGTGACAAGGGACAATGATTGTCCAATGGGGGTGGAAGCAGACCTCTCCAGTCTAGGAGCCAGAGGTGGGACAGAGGGGTTGTAGAAAGAATCATCACCCCAACACTCCAGCTCTTGGGCAGTGCTCACCCAGGCCTCTCCTGCCTCCTACTGAGAGAGCTATCCTCATAGGTCTGGGTAATGGCCTTCCTTCGAAGGAGCCTTCATTCCCTGTCACCGACTTTGTCTCTGTTCTCCCTGCCCATCTCAGGAAGCCTCTGCCGAAGCCAGCCTCACTGGAGCTCCCATTATTGTTCCTCTGCCTCAAGTGTCCCATCCACGTCAGGCCGCAGGCCGGCTGCAGCTTTCCCTCAGGGCCACACCAAGGCACTTGGGCTCAGCTGTGCTGTCTCCCTCTGTCACTGAGCTCATGGGCAGCAGGGGTGGGGTGCCAGGAGGCCCATTCACCGTCCTCTGGCTCTGTGTTGGACCCACCTGCCCAGCAACTGCTGCTTAGAACCTACCCGCTGGGAAAATGAAGCGCTCCCAGAGGGGCCACCTCAGCCTGTCTGAGAGCCTCATGGATCACAGTTGTCCCTGCTCAGCTCTGCCAGCCCTCAGAGTCCCACAGATAAAAGCTGAGCTTGTCCCGCAGAGCTGGTTCCATCTTCCATTCCCAAAGCTTTCAACTTCCTACCCCAACCACACAGGGAACCTCAAGGCGGAGCCAGTGTGGGCTGCAGTGCAGACCAGCTTCCCGGACGCATCCTGCCATCTGACCCCAGGCTGGCCTCACTGCCCCGGCAGTCCTGACCCTACCCTCATTCCTCCTGGCAGTGTGTGTCCTGCCACCATACTGTCAGCCTCTCTTCTGCCAGGTGCCCCCCGGTGGCTTTCCACATGATCCCCTTATCCCACAGCCCATCCAGCACCAACTTCAGCTCTCTGCCACCCTTCAAAGGAGTGGCAGTACCCGGCTTCCCCGCCCACTCAGCCCTCAACCCAGAGCAATCCGGCTCCAGTCTTGCCTCTTTCCCCCTAAGTACTCTAGTCACAGTTCCAAATTTCTCTTGGTCATAAAGCCAAACACTTCCTGGTCCTCAGCGGGCTTGCCCCTTCAGCAGTACTGGACTCTTTCAGAAACCTGTTTCACCTTGATGTCTGAAGCCCACACTCTGCTGGAATCCTTCTTCCCTTCCGGCCTGCAGCCTGGCCCTCTCTCCCAACTGGAGGTCCATTCTCTCCTGCTCCTCTCCAAGATGTTGCTCCTTCCATTACTTCCTCCCACTCAATGAAGACTCCTTCATTCTCTCTCTGTCTTCTGATTTCTTCCCCTAGGCAAACAAATGGGTTCAACAGCCTGTGACCCAGCAGCCCAACACCCCAGCATCTCAGCACCTCAGCATCCCAGTACCCTAGCATCTCAATACCCCAGCACCCCAGCAACATAGTATTCCAGCACCCCATGTCCCAGCTTCTCACCACTCTAGCATCCCAGCACCCCAACACCCCAGCAGCCCAGTGCCCCAGAATCCCAGCAGTCCAGCATCTCAGCACCCTAGCACTGCAGCATCTCAGCACCTCAGCATCCCAACACCCAGCACCCCAGCACTTAAGCATCCCAGCACTACAGCATCTCAACACTCCAGCACCCCAGCACCATAGCGTTCCAGCACCCCAGCACTGCAGCATCTTAGCTCCCCACACTGCAGCATCTCAGCACCTTAGCAACCCAGTACCTTAGCATCTCAGCACCCCAACACCCCAGCACCATAGTATTCCAGCACCCGAATACTCCAGCACTTAAACATCCCAATACCCAACCATCCCAACACCCCAGCACTGTAGCATCTCAGCACCCCAACGCAGCAGCATCTCAGCACCTCAGCAACCCATTACCCTAGCATCTCAATACTCCAGCACCCCAGCACCCCCATATCTCAGCACTCCAGCATCCCAACGCCCCAGCATTTGAGCATCCCAACAACCCAGTACCCTAGCACTTTAGCACCCCAGCATACCAGCATCTCAGTAATCCAGTATCACAAAACCCCAGCAGCCTAGCACCCCAGCACCTTAGCATCCCAGCCTCTCAGCACCTCAGCATCTTGACATTCTGGCTGAGGTCAGCGTGGTGTACTTAGTCAAGGTCCTAACTTTCACTTCGCAGGGAAATGCTGCTGGACTGAGTCTCGTGATGAGCTGAAGCTCTCTAGGCCCCTTGAAGAAAGAATAACAGAGCCTGGAGCCTGCTGAGTGTCCCCCATGGAAGAGTTCACCTTCATCCTGCTTCAACAACAAACTTGTCTGGGTTCCCTCACAGGCCCCTCTTTCTGACTGCAAGGTCTTCCCTGAGAGGACTGTGGTGCAGAAGGCACTCAGCTGCCTGTGGCTCCTGAAGAGTGGAGGGTGGAGGCCTGAAGTACTTCCTGTGAGAGGTGCAGAAAAAAAAAACATGATTGCTGGGTGGGGAGGTGCTCCCTCTACAACCCACGCAATAATTCCCCTCCCTCAGCTCTGAGGCCAACCCCAAGGGAAAGTGCCAGATCCCCAGGGAGGTGTGTGAGACTTCAGGGGCTCCCTCCTCCCTTACAGCAGTCTCGGGCCCCTGGGGGCCTCAAGGCCAAGGTCTACGCGTAAGCTACTATCTCTCACTTGTCCTTCAGTCACAAAAGCCAGGGAGGTCTGGCAATGGACATGAGGTTCTGAAGAAGCACATATGACTGGCTTCCTAATGTGTGGTTGTTCAACGCCAGGCTGCGGAAATAGACAGACACGATCCCCAGACATGATCCCCAACCTCTCCCAGAGTGAACTGGGAGGGAGGAGTGTTCATCCCTCAGGATTACACCAGAGAAACAAACCAGCAGGAGATGTATATAGTTTGAGGGGGTCAAGGGAGAGGAAAAACCTGGCCAGGCAAGTCAAAAATCCGTAGGACAGGCTGTCAGGAAAGCAGCCTGGAACGTCTCAAGCAGGAGCTGATGCTGCAGTCCACAAGCAGAATTTCTTCTTCCTCAGGGAAATCTCAGCTTTGTTCTTAAGGCCTTTCAAGTGATTGGCTGAGGTCCGGCCCTTCCCCCACATTCTCCAGGATAATCTTCCTTACTTAAAGTCAACTGATTGTAGCTGTTAATCAAGCTACAAAAGCCCTTCACAGCTACATATTAATCAGGGTTTGACTGATACACAGTCGCTATAGCCTAGCCAAGTTGACACATAAAACTCACTATCACAGGGGCACAAATGATGTAAACACATCAACACATAAAACAGTAACAAGTTGTATCAAGGTCTACGGAAAAACACAAAGGGAGCAGAGAGAAAGCAAGCAAGAGGGAGAGTCCCAGTATGATAGGGCTGGTGGGAAGCTGGGGAGTGGTCCTCTTCAGCTAGGCTATTTGGGAAAGACATATCTGAAGGAGTGACATTTGCACTTCGATTAAAAGATGCGAAGGAGCAAGCCATGCCAAGAGCTAGGATGTTCCAGACTAGAAAGAGGCTGGTGGGTGGAGTCCAGTGAGCAAGAGGAGGGCAGGCCGGAGAGGCGGTGGGGAGGTGGGCAGGCCCAGACCGCACAGGGCCCTGGAGACTATCCTGATCCAACAGGGGAAGCTTTGGGCCACTTCAGTGTCCATATGGTGAATGGACCTCAGAATGAATGAGGGAGGCAGTAAGGAGGGCCTCTACCTCCAGTGTTTCTCCCTGTGGACTGCCCATAGACATCTTCAACTCAGGTCTGAACCAAACTTTTCATGGTTCCCCCAAGTCCAGATATCCTCCAACTCAGTTAAAGGCAGGCATCACGATTCCCGGTCCTGCTCCTGGGTACTCCAAATCCTCTTGGTCTCCAAGTCCAGAACCCAGGAGTTACCCTTGGTGTCTTTCCCTCATCCCTTCTGTATTCTGGGAGATGGGGTTTTTCCCTCAAATGAATCTGTAAAACTACTGTGATCACAATAAAAATTCTGGCAGTATTATTTTATGAAACATGACAAAGTGATTCAAAATTATTTATCTGGAAGACTACAAAACAAAAATAACCAGGAAATTTCCAAAAAGAAAGAAGAAAGAGGAGGAGAAAGAAGGAGGAAGAGGAAAAAGAAGGCAGAGGAGAAGGAGGAGGAGGAGAGGAAAAAAGATGAGAAGAAGAACCATGAAAGGGTTCTAGCACTACCAAATATTAAAACATATCATGAAGCTATTTAAAACAATATGGTTGTGGACACTGAAAAAGACGTGAATGAAGTGGAAGGGAAATAAATAGAAGTGCACACGAGGATTGAGACTGTGAGAAAGGTAGCATCTCACATTGGTGAGGGACACTCAATGCCTGGTGTTGGGAAAACTGGCTAGTCATTTAGACAAAATAACTGAGTCCTCTACCTCACTCCTAGCGTTAACATACATTCAGATGATTCAAAGAGTAACATAGAAAAAATAACACATGAAAGCACTATCAGAAAACAAGGTGGGCTGGGTGCGGTGGCTCATGCCTATAATCCCAAAACTTTGGGAGGCCAAGTCAGGCAGGTCATCTGAGCTCAGGAGTTTGAGACCAGCCTGACCAATATGGAGAAACCCTGTCTCTAGTAAAAATATGAAATTAGCCCAGCGTGCTGGCAGGTGCCTGTAATCCCAGCTACTCAAAGGCTGAGGCAGGAGAATCACTTGAACCCACTTGAACCCAGGAGGTGGAGGTTGCAGTGAGCTGAGATCGCACCACTGCACTCCAGCCTGAGTGACAGAGCAAGACTCTGTATCAAAAAAAGACAAAAAAACCCACCAAGGTGGATATTTATAGTATCAGGGTAGATCAAGCTTCTCCAATCATGACATGAAACCCAGAAACCATAAAAGAATGATAAAATTGCCCATGTAAAGTAAGAAGTTTCCACTCAGAAAAACATCATGCAAGTTACAAGATGAACAGCAGAATTAGAGAAAAAAATTGCAATGTGTGCCACACAGAGGCTATTGTTCCTAATATTTAAAAATAAAACTAGTGGATTGTCTACAAAAAGATGAATACAAGAATTTCAGAAAACCAAACACTTCATGTTATCACTTAAGTAGGAGCCAAGCACTGAGGACACATGGACACAAAGAATGGAGCAATAGACACCAGGGCCTACTTGAGGAAGGAGGGCAAGGATCAAAAACTACCTATCGGGTACTATGCTTATTGCTTGGGTGAAATAATCTGGACACCAAACCCCTGTGACTTGCAATTTATCCATGTAACAAACCTGCACATGTAAAATAAAAGTTAGAAAAAAAAATCATAGCAATTTTATTTGTAATAGCCAAAAACTGCAAACAGTCCAGGTGTCTATTAGTAGAATGGATAAACAAACTCTGGTATGTTCATACAATGCAAAAGTATTCATTGATAAAAAGTGATACTTCTCAGCAATTAAAAGAAATTAACTACTGACACCCGCTACAGTATGGATGAATATCAAATGCTTTATGCTGAGAGCAGGAAGCCAAGCACAAAAGTGTATATACTATATGATTCCATTCATATAAAGTGCCAAAACAATGAAAAATAATCTATGTGGAAAAAATCAACGTAGGGACCCTCTAGGTGACAATGGGGGCTAACTGGAAAGGGGCTAAAGGGAAGTTTCTGGAGTAATAGTAAGGTCTATATCTCGACAGGGACGTGGGCTACACAAGTACATGTGTGTGTTTTTGCCAAAACTTGGAGAATGGTTTCCTTAAGATCTGGGCATCTGCTTGTAAGTAAATTTTACCTACAATAGAAGAATCTGAAACAAATATTGTACTGTCATTAATGATCTGCTGGAGTGCTTAGGGATGAAACGCACTGATGCCTGGAACTTGCTGTCATTAAATAAACAAAGATGGTTGATGAATGGATAGAGGGATAGGTAGAGAAACAGGTGATAAAGTAAGTAGAGTATCATGTTAATTGTAGAACTTAGGGTTGGGGTCTATGGGAATCCACTGTACATTTCTTCACACTTTTGTAAAGATTTGGAAATTTTCATAATAAAATATTGGGGGAAGATAATTTTTCAATACAGAGGTACTTTTTAAGTACAAATCCAGCAATGTGAGGTGGAAGAAAACAGCCAGAGACCAACATTGTGTCTGGGAGAAGGAAGAGGGATGACATTTAATTTTCCTGCAACCCTTTTCTGAAGGCAATGTAACTAAACACAAAACCAGAGGAAGAATTCAACAGCTACTTGTGAATGGATAGAGAGATAGGTAGATAAAGAGAAGAAATAAAACAACCAAGCAATCATTCACCCGTTGTTCAGCTGTTTTGCTCGCCTGAATTAACCCTGTAATTTTTCACAACTGTTACGTTTTAAATTGTTTTCATTTTCATCTTCTTAAATTGCCTTGATAAACATTTATTCATGTGTATGTACTACATAAGAAATAGAAGCAGAGCTCTTTCAAAACAACAAGAAAAAGATGAATCACCCAATAAGGAGGAAATGAACAAAGGACATGAACCGTCACTTAATAGGAGAAATACAAATTGCCAATGAACACATAGAGGAGCTTAAACCTCCCTCATAATGAAAAGAACGCCAGTAAGAACAATGATGCCCTGTCATGTTATTTCTATTCAATTAGTCCCCAGTGTAACAACTGATAATAGCCAATGTAGATGAAGCATGAGGACAGAGGCCCGCTCTCTCCTTCACTGCTGATTGGAGGCCAAACACAGGTAACTGTCGTAGGGGCAGTCTGGTCATTCTTGGGACAGCTACAACTTTGGTTGTGTATGAGAATCACCTGTGGAGCTTTTGATAAATACACCTGTCCTGGGCCCTAACCTCAAAGCGAATCTATTTTTTCCTACTGCCAATCTAATTGGAGTATAATTTTAAGCTCCAGGATTGAGGTGAACTGGTTTGGCTTTTGACATAAGAATCTGTTATAGAGAAAACTTGCATGGGCATTCAAAGATATGTGCACAAAGTTGTGGATTACAGCCAAGTCAGAAAATTCCTGCGTCCAAGACAGGGACTGCTTCGTGCCATTCAATGGAGTATTATTATGCAGCTGTTAAAAAGCATGCCGGACTTACCATGTGTTGGATGTCTGGTTTCCACTGCCCAACTAGGCTGGAATTCTTTCCAGGCCAACCTGTACCAATTTGAGAGCCTCAAGCATCACCTTTGTATTAGTCTGTTCTCACATTGCTATAAAGAACTACCTGAGACTGAGTAATTTATGAAGAAAAGAGGTTTAAATGACTCACAGTTCCACAGGCTGTACAGGAAGCATGATGGTAGAGCAGGAGACAGCAAAGGGGGTGGGGCTACACAGTTTCAGACAACCAGATCTCATGAGAACTCACTATCTCGAGAATAGCAAGGGGGAAATCTGCCCCCATAATCCAATCATCTCCCACCAGATCCCTCCTACAACATCAGGAATTATGATGCGACATGAGATTTGCATGGGAACACAGCCAAACCATATCAACCTTCCTGTTCACATCTAAAGATCCAAGAGGAGTCTCGGGCTGTGACTCGACCTCCACTGATTGACCCTGGAAGTTTAACCCAGTCTTGGCTCTTGAACCTTCCCAGATATCCTCAAAAGAAAATTCTCAAGAAACCACCACAGCTCCTCATTCTCTCTCCTCAGAAATGCTGAGCCAGGGCCTCAGTAACTTGACCCTCCAACAGAAAGTCTGTCCCCAGAGCAGGACAGTGAACAGAAAATCCAACAAAAGAGGCCATTAGATCAAACACTGTTACTTTGAATCCTTACTCAGCATTTACATTATCAGAATAAATTGAGATTTAATTTTGAATATCATCATTTTATGAATTGTCCTTTGAACTTTAGAGTGAGGAAACCACACTCTCATCCTTCCTCCTCAGGAATGCCAATTGAGGGTTTCAGTAACTTGACCATCAGCCCTACTACTAACTAACTACAGTTTCCCTGTACTAGTAGACCTATTTCAACAGCAAGACTTAGAAAAGATCCAACAAAAAAGGAAGCAGATTATGAGACTTGGTGTTTCTCCCCAAAGAGAAACTCTGAGGGGCTTGAGATTTAGAGTTAAAGATTTGTCTTGCTCCTAAGATGGAGATCAGACTGGAAACAGGTATGGGTGTCCATATCGCATTGCAAAAATAATTTCCGAGGAACTGAAAATGAGGAAGAATCAGCAAGGAGCAACAAGATACAGAATTATGCCAAGGAATTTTACTGGCAGCACATTGGATTCAACATCAGTGCCAGCACCAGTCTTAGGATGACTGTGGGTAAAGCTGGTAGGTTTCAGAAATTGAAGTTTTTTCCCTCCTCAGATCTGTCTTTCTCTCTTCCGTGTTATCTACAACTTAAAGTTATCTACAGAGCTCGGATGCCTCCTGGATTTTAATATACTTTGTTCCATTTCGCAAACTGACCATTCTTTGGCACATCACATGTGTATATTCAGATTGTAAACTCAATAATGAGATGAGACCTGGTATTACGAGTATGAAGCAGAAGATTGTTGGGCCAAGGGATGTGGAAATGAATGTTAGTGATTTTACGTTGTATCATTTAGGTAAAACACAATCACTATAAGGTGAATCTTCTACTCCATACCAGTCATCTTTCCATTTTCAGTACCAAATGCATGTATGTAAAAGAATCTATCATTAAAGTTCAGTTTTGCAAAAAAAAAAAGAAGAAGAAGAAAGAAAGTGGCAGCAGCCTCATACACATACCTGAGACCCACCAAAGTGTAAGCCCCCCCTCCTTGCTGCTTCTCTCTGCCCAGAGTCCCTGCCTTGCCCACCCCAGCACTCATCATCATCACTTCAATGTGCTTTTCCAATGATGGGAAGGAAACTGGCACTATTGCCTCTTCTCTAAATCTTCCCTGAGGCAAGGGTACCTGAAGAAGTCAGACTAGGCTCCTTGCTTGAAAAAATTGGAGGTGAAGATAATGTGGCAAGACACACACACACACACACACACACACACACACAGAATAATATCTTTTTTTTTTTTTTGAGACAGAGTCTCGCTCTGCCACCAGGTGCCAGGCTGGTGTGCAGCGGCTCGATCTCCACTCACTGCAACCTCCGCCTCCTGGGTTCAAGCAATTCTTCTGCCTCAGTCTCCCCGGTAGCTGGGACTACAGGCACGTGCCACCAAGCCCAGCTTATTTTTTTGTATTTTTAGTAGAGACGGGGGTTCACCATGTTGACCAGGATGGTCTCGATCTCTTGACCTCGTGATCCGCCCGCCTTGGCCTCTCAAAGTGCTGGGATTACAGGCTTGAGCCACCGTGCCCAGCCAGAATGATATCTTTATGAGAGTTCTTGCCCCCTGTGGTAACACAGTCTGCCCATCAGGGAGAGGGTACCCAAGGCTGCCCTGCGTCGGGGAAAGTGAACTCCTGATTTGCTGCTGTGAGTTCCTGAAATTGGGGCACTCTGCCGTTCCCTGCCTCAGCCCCACACCCAGAAGGTTTCATCTGTCCCAGAGTTACCTGACCTGGTCTGAAAGGAGCTCAGGATGGGCCTTCAGGGGCTGTTGATTTAGGTACAAGGCTTTCCAAATCCCAGACTACAGGAGGCTTTTACCTACCCTGACCCCATCTGCCTGGCTTAAACTCCAGCCCCCAGGCCACGTCCACAAGCACAGGCCAGTTATGTTTCTTTGCTTCTAAAGTGGATTTTTCTCCTCTCTCCACCTCTCTTCCTCTGTAGAGCAACAGGTGGAGATTCTCCCATTAGAAGATCTGGGAGCCTTGCCATGACTGCAGAAGCATCTGCTGGTTTTCTGGAAATTGAAATCTTCTGGTCACTGAAGATGTGAGGCACGTGGCACAGAGCCTTCTGTGGAAATGCAGCACCACGCTCAATAATGTGGCCCATGGGCAGCAACAAATGAGGAAATGTGTGGCCCTTTCAAAATGTCATGCAGAGCCTTGGCCTGCCCTGCATGCTCCCTGCCTCCTTCTGAGTAGCTGTGGCTGCAAAGCTCCTTTGGGGACAAAGGGAACAGACTTGGCACACTGGCCACTCTGGCCTGCAGACAGCAATGGGAAGACTCGGCAAAGACCCAGCTACCCCAGGGCCTCATGGGATTTGGATGCAGTCTGTGAGCCAAGGGACAGCACAGAGCAGCTGTTAAGCACTGGAGCTACGGTGCCAGAGCCCCCAGCTTCACATTGTGGAGCCACCACTTGTTAGCTGAGGGACCTTGGGCAGGTCAGCAAACCACTTAGCCTCTCCGTGCCTCAGTTTCTCCATCTGCCAAATGGAAATACTATTATCTCATAGGTTGTTGTGATGTGTAGAAGAATACATATATTCTTCAAACGATTAAACATAGAGTTACTGCAGGAGGTTCCTGAGTATATAGCCAAGAGAAATGAAAATAAATGTCTGCACAGAAACACGTACAGGAATGTTCACAGCAGCATGTTCACAGGAGCCAAAAGGTGGAAACCACCCAAATCTCCATCAACAGGTGGCTAGATGCCAAAAACATGGTCTATGCATATAAAGGAATATTATTCAGCCATTAAAAGGAAGGAAAAACTGACACATGCCACAACTTTGATGAACCTGGAAAACACTATGTTAAGGGAAAGAAAGCAGACATGAAAGTCCACACATACACAATTTAATTCATTGGAAAATCCAGAATAGGCAAATCTGTAGAGACAAAAAGCAGATGAATGGTTACTAGGGGCTGTGGGGCTTGGAGGTACAAGTGTGCGGGGTTTCTTGTAAAGATTATGAAAATGTGCTAAGATTGTGGCAATGATTGCGCAACCCTGTGAATATGCTAAAGACCACTGAATTGTACACTTCTAATGGGTGAATTGTATGTTATGTGACTTCTATCTCAACAAAATTGTTTTTAAAAAGTCGAAAAGGTTATGTTGTTTTAAATAAGCTAATCATCAAAAAATAAAATAAATGTCCTTTCCCATCAAATTACATTTTAAAAGAAGAATCAGTATGTGCAAAACTTGAAGAACAGTGCTCAGTAACAGCAGCTGTTCTCCTCCCCTCCAAGCCTCACCATTAGGAGTGCAGCGTGTCGTGCAAGTTCACACAGGAGAGGATATGAATGCAGAGCCCAGGCACGTGGTTCCCCAGTTCTGGGCATGGCCTGGCACTGGCTGGGCTGCAAGGAACAAGGTATCAGATGGGAGTCTTGGCTCAGAGGGAGCCCCTGGTTTGAGGGGCAAAGGTCCACAAGAGAAGAGAAGGCCATGTGAGTCAAGGGAGGTTCACCCGAGCAGCTGGTTTAGAAAACCTTCTCCACATTGGCTAGCATCAAAAACCAAGTTTTCTGTGCACAGATGACCGCATTGACCTCTTTTCCTCTTTCTTCCTTCTCCAGCTTTCCAGGACCACACCGATTTTTGTCTGACCCTGAAAGCAGAACTCTGCAAGGGAAGCTGGAGTCCAATGCCCACCCCTCTCTTCCTCACCATTTTGTTCCCAGTGACCATGTCTACCTGGTAATGCAAGCTTGACCCTTTGCAGTGTGAGATTGTCTCTTGGATAAGAAGCAAAATAGGAATTGAGGAGTTTCTCCCAACCCTGGCCACCAGTGATATGAAACCTGCCTCCTTAAGCAACAGGGGCATTCCTTTTGGGGTCACCAAGTGCCAAAAAGGGCTGACAGCATGGCCCTTGCTCTTCATCTTCCACTCCCCTTGTCTCTTTCCCAGCTTTTGCCTTCCAGACATGGCCTTCCTAGCACCTTTCCTACAGTCTTTCCCCACCATGCCCAGGGACAAGCCCCACCACCCTCATGCTGTTTTCAAATGTGAGTTCACTGCTTTGATTATTTTTCTCTTCTTTTTCTTCTTCACTGGAAAAATGTGTAATTGTAAAGACAAAATGTCCTTCCTTGGGCAAAACATCCCACTAAAAATTTATTAATGTGTTTTTTCTCATTTACATTTCCTTGTGGGTGACATTCTAGCCACAACATTCCAGAGGCAATATTCCCTGAAATCTTCCAGAAATAACTAGAAGACTAATAATAGTTACAGGAAGAACATAACAAAGATAGAATCAGCTTTTGATACCTAAAATAGGATTTGTGTCCACAACCAGAAAAGAGTCTTGAAAGCTAAAATGATAAAAGACTTTTCTTCTAAATTCCTTTGGTCCCTGCAGTGGTCAGGTTTATGAGTCACCTGGGCCAGGCACTTGCCCCTGGTGATTCCATCAAACACCGTGTAGGTGTTGCTGATGAGGCAATTTGTAGCTGTGATTGGCATCTACAACCAGTGGACTTGAAATAAAGTAGAGACTCATCCTCGATGATGTGGGTGGGTCTCACGCAATCAACTGAGAGGCCTGAAGAGCAAAGACTGAGGTTTCCAGAGAAGAGGCAATTCAACCCCAAGACTGCAGGGTCAACTTCTGCCTGAGTCTCCTGCCTGCCGGCCTGTCCTGCAGATTTCAGACTTGCCAGCCCCACAGTCACATAAGCCAGTTTCTTAAAATCTATCTACCCATCTATCTGTATATTAATTATCTATCTATCTAATCCACAATTGATTCGATTCTTTTCTCCTGGGAACCCTGACTGATGAGGTAGGATTTGATGCTTCAGTCTTGAGGCTGAGTGTCCAGCCTGCCTGCCTGCAAATATTGAATTTGCCCAGCCAGCAATCACATAAGCTATTTCTTGTTTTTTGTATATATTTAACACATACACACACACACATACATATATATATATATACAGTGTGTATATGTGTGTGTAATATGTGTGCGTGTGTATATATATGTCTGTGCGTGTGTGCATATGTGTGTGTGTGTTTCTCTGGTAGAATTCTGACTGGTACAGTTCCCATTATCACATCAAGAACCAAGCCCCCTTAATTATACGTTGGGGTAGCAGAAACTCAGAATATGATGAAAAAGAGGTGGAAAGCACTCCCTTTCCCTCTGTTCCTCCCATGCCGCTTCAGGTAAAAGGAATAGTAGCAAAAGGGAAGAAAATGGGAGAAGGGAGTCGAGTGGGTTTTATCTGCTGCCTCTGGATCAGAGTCCCCTGAGGACCATGTGGATGAGGTGCATGTCAGGAAGGTGGTTTCTTCCATCTGAAAGCCTAGGAAAAGCCCTGCTTGCGGCTCGGTGCCATGTCCAGGGCTGTGGGGATGTGAAGGTCCAGTGTATTAGCCCGTTCTCACACTGCTATAAAGAAATACCTGAGACTGGGTAATTTATAAAGAAAACAGGTCTAATTGACTCACGGTGCTGCAGGCTCTACAGGAAGCAGAAGCATCTCCCGCTTCTGGGGAGGCCTCAGGAATCTTACAATCATGACGAAAGGTGAAGGGGAAGCAGGCACATCTTAAATGACTGGAGCAGGAGCAAGAGAGAGGTGGGGAGGTACCACACACTTTTAAACAACCAGATCTTGTGAGAACTCACTCACTATACAGCACCAACATGCGGGGAGGTGCCAAAACGTTCCCGAGAACTCCGCCCTCATGGTCCAATCACCTGCCACCAGGCCCCAACTCCAACACTGGGGATAACAACTCAATACGAGATTTGGGTGAGGACACAGAGCCAAACCATATCACCCAGAAATGGCTGGGGAGAGGCTGCAGAACTAGGTGTGCAGGGGGAAGCCCCCTGGGGAAGCACTGCGGGAAAGGTGCACACTGACATCCGGGTATGACTTTTTAAAAAAATTTTATTTATTTTCATTTTTTTAACTTTTATTTTAAATTCAGGGGTACATGTGCAAGTTTGTAACGCAGGTAAACTTGTGTAATGGGGGTTTGTTGTACGTATAATTTCCTCACCCAGGTATTAAGCCTAGTACACATTAGTTATCTTTCCTGATCTTCTCCCTTCTCCCACCCTCCACCCTCTGAAAAGCTCCAGTGTTTGTGGTTCACCTCTATGTGTCCATGTTTTCTCAACATTTAGCTCTCACTTAGAAGTGAGAACATGCGGCATTCGGTTTTCTGTTCCTGTGTTAGTTTGCTGAGGATAATGGCCTCTAGCTACGTCCATGTCCCTGCAGAGAACACAATCTCGTTCTTTTTTATAGCTGCAGAGTATTCCATGATAAGACTTTTAAAAGGATACCACGGAATTGTCAGTCAGCTTGCTTCCCCCAGCAGAGCAGAGACCCCTGAGCAAGAATAGACCCATCATGGGACATACTGAAGCAACCTTTTTCTTTATTTCTTTGCACAGGTGAAGACTTTCATGGGTGGAAATTTACAATCTCACTTAGATACTTGATATGTCACAGCTACCAAACTCAGAGCCTCATCGGCATATGGTCCTTCTTTATTTCTCTTGCTAACACTCAAGGGGCAGTACTATGGTATCTTTTTCACACCGGAGGGAATTGGCACTCAGAGAGGCAGATTGGCTTGGCCAAGGTCATGTCCCTGATAAAGGTAGAGTAGGCTCCCATCCCACAACTCTTAACCACTGGGCATTTTACATGTGGAATAGCCAAGGATGACACCCAGATCTTCTGCTCCCCTAGGCATAGGCACTCCTGCTCAGGACATCCACGTCCAGGTGTTGCTCAAGAAGCAGAAGAGATACAGTCACAATAGTGACCACTGCTCCCTCATTTAGCCTCAGCAAGGGGACCTTTACATGATCCATGGCAGGCAGAGAGTACCCACCCACCAAGAGAGAGCAACTTCTGTCCCAGGATGTGCTAAATACCTGGATGGAGAGTAGGCAGAAGCACTGCCAGGTTGTCCACCAAACACGTGCTGCTGCCAGCACTTGGCTAGGTCAGTCTCTGCCTTGCCCTACCCTAAGATGAATGAGTAGCATTGCCAGGCCTGGGCCTTCAGAGGCCAGTGCACATCCCACCACAGCCTGTCAGGCCTACTGTAGGGACAGCATTGCTGGGATCATTGGCATGGGGTCACCAACACAATTGGAAGAGAGCTGTACAGAAGGCCCTCGGTAACCTCGACCTACCATTGGGACAGCCCCAGTTGTCTGCATTCTTGTAGGAGGCGCCACAGGTGGAACAAACAATAAAGTGCAAGGGGGGCTTTACCAAACCCCAGAAGGCCTACTGGCTCCTTGCTGTCAAATGCCCTGGCTAAGGACATCCCAGAAGGACAGAAACTAAGCTGGTAATCATGAGCAGTGTTGAGGGCACTTTGGCTCCTGTTCTAACCCTAATGGGCAGTTCTGATGGTGCCTGGCACACACCCACACAATCACAGTGCAGTGTGGGGAGCATGCTCACAAATGACAGTAGAGCAGAATTCTGTCGAGATAAAAAGGGTCTGCTGCAAACCCAAATGACAGGCAGCACTAAAACGTCAGAAACACTCCAGGAAGTCTCCAAAAATGCTTCTTTAAGCAGCAGATGTCTGATTCTGGACAAGACCCCTCTGTGATTCTTCCAGGTCCCCTTTCTGAATGCCCGGAAGATATGGTGGCCACATGCTCCAAACCACCAAAGAGATCTGTGTTCTGCTGGGATGAAGCTATGATGAGAACAAGGGCCTCAAACACATGATGTTGTATTTTTCATTTTAATTCATTGCCAACACTTTTAAGCATGTAAAATATCACCTGGAAAATCTGAGTGATTTTGTCTTTGGACTAAAGCATGTTTTCCCCTGAATTGTCCCTTGATTCCAATCCTAGTGCTTGTTTTCTGTGCGCACACCAGGCACTGGGCCATGCATTTTTAATGGATGCCTGGTAAGGGGGAAGGGGAACTTAGGGAGGCCATGCCCCTCTGTCAGCCTCTTGAAGATCCTCAGAGCAGTTTTTTGATCATGGAGGAGTCCCAGGCTTGGCCTTTCTTAGTTCTGGGAAAGTGAGGGGAGAATCCCACAGAGGCTGACAAAGACTGCCTGTCTTCAAAACTCTTGATGCACAAAGCTGAGCTGGGCTAGGCTGGGCTCCAGGTCCTAAGAGAGAGGCTCATAGGTGCCAGGGACAAGCCACTCAAGGCTTGGGGAGAGGAGAGGAGCAGAGCCTGGGAACCCAGCAGGGGCAGCCCAGGAAGCATTCCATAGTCTCTCTGGAAGAACCAGAAACAAGCATGCAGCGAACTGCAGGACCCTGAAGCCACATTCTCCGAAACAACATCTTCAAAGCAGAAGTGTTCTAGCTACTTCTTGATATTTGACATCATTTCTGGTGAACAGAAGCCTCTGGTGCAGTAGAAAGGCTAGAGACTCTGGGTGTGAATTATAGTTCAGTCCCTTTCTGGCTATGTGATCTTGGACAACTTACGTGACTCGATCAAGGCTGTCCAACTAGGCAGGACCAATCCAAGAAGGAAATGTTTGAAACCAGTGCTCTTAACCATGACCCTACATTGTCAAGCAGTGACACCAGGCTGCTGTGAATGTCCATTATCCAATTAATTGTGGAGAAGGAAGTACTTCTTACACTACATGCACAGGTCTGGGCTCCTCCCTGGCAAGTATCATCTCATTTAATCCCTCAACAGATCTCATTTTACAGAGGACACACTGGAGCACAGAGACATTAGGTGACTTGGCAAGGTCATACAGCTGAAAATGAGCAGAGCTTGAATCAAAACTGGGTCTATCTGGCTTCAGAGCCTATAAGGTAATAATGATAGAGGAGGTAAAGATACATTCTATAGGTTTCAGCAAACATTTGTTCATTTGTTCATTCATTCATTCATTCATCAGAAAAATGACCCGGAGGTCTCAGGACAGAAGAGGAAAGGAGAAAGAGGTGATCTCACAAATATCTTGACAGAAACAAGGAGATGGGGTTCAGAGATTTCCATAGGACAAGAAATTGCTGGCCAGACCTCTCTCTGTGGAAGCAATGCAGAGGCCTAGAGAAAAGCTGGTGATACTGGGCACTGTTATATTCCTGATCCCAAGTCCTCAAGAATAAGCTGATAGCAGTGACAGCAAGCTCGTCCCCAATCGCCTTGGGAAATAGAACCCAATATCCCTTATAAATCTACCAGTCATCTTTGACTTCAGTCAAAAGATGAAGTCTGTGGTGCTAGGGTGGGGCCCCTGGGGGTAGGTCCGAGATGCTCTGTGAACCAGGCTTTGCATGGAGAGTGGGATAATCAGACCCTCCTGGTCCTCTTTCCTGGCCTCATCATGCAGAGTTAACAGTTTTAATGGAAAGGGGAACAACCCAGAGAGCTGACCCAGGTTAAAAGTAACAATAGAAATGGAAGAAAAGCAGGTATAATCTTCCCAAGGGTAGAGTATAGCCCATATCGTTAAGCAGAGTTGTCTGTCTAAGATGCTCTTCTTTACCTTTCTTTTCTTTCTGATGGTAATAGACTCAGATGTTTAAAATATAGGCATTAGGTAGTGTGTGCACATGTACATCTGGGTCTGTACTTAGGACTGTGTGATTACGTGTACATGTCAAATTCCAGGACTTTGTATAAAACCACACATAATAAATAGTGAGTGCCTATTTTGGGCCACGTCAGTACCAAAATGTAGTAGGTGCTGGAGTAACATTGTAGCCAAGCAAACACAGCCTCAGCCCTCGTGGAGGTGATAGCCAGCTGAGGAGATAGGCATTAAACAAAACGTTCCTCAGAATAAGCTTGACAGTACAATTTTAACAGTGCTCCAAAGTTGAAATGAGGATTCTAATGGCATACAACAGAGGTACCTGGCCAGTAGGCAGGGGGAGGTCTGAAAAGATTTTCCTGCGGAGACGGCCATCTGAGCTATAATCTAAAGGATAAGGGGAAACACTCTAGGAGATGAGAGGGACAAGTGTTTCATAACTCTTTCTGGAACAGCATGTGCAAAGGTCCTGTGGTGGGAAGGACCATGGAGAGTGTAGGAGAGTGAAAGAGGAACAATATGGCTGGAGCAGATAAAGTGAGGCAGGATTAGATCATGCATGGCCTTGCAGACCATGGTAGGAAGTTTAGGTTTTATCATAAGAGTAACTGGAAGCCTCTGAAGGATTTTAAGCAAGAAGGGATTATATAATCAGATTTGCATGTGAAAAGTACTATTATCTCTATAGTATAAAAAAAATGGAGGAAGGGGACCAAAGTTGGAAGAAGAGTTCAGTTAAAGGGCTGTGGCATAATCCTAGATAAAGACACTGGTGACTTGGATTTGGAGGATGGAAATGAAGAGAAGTGGATAGATTTGACAGAAATCGATGAGTCAAATGAACGTAGTCATGAGTTGTGTAACTGGATGAGGAAGAAAATGTATAATGGCTCCATTTGTAAAAGTGGGTAGGTGTCTGTGCCCATTCACCCAGATAGAAGCAGGTTTGAGGGAGAAGATTATGAGTCTGGTTTTGGCCATATTGTGTTTGTGGTGCCTGTGAAAAATCACAGATGAGTTATCAGAGAAGCAGTTTGATTCATGGGCCTTGTTCCTAGAAGCATGGTTCAGACTGGAGATAAGAATTTGGGAGTCATTAGCATATAGGTGGTAGTTAAATCCTGGTGATGGTGAGATTACCTAGAGGGAAAGTGAGAAGAAAATGGAGTCTAGGAAAGAGCCTTGAACTTCCAACAGCTAATGGCCCACTAGAGAAGAAACCAGCAGAGGAGAGGGAGAAATGTGGCTGGAGAGGAAAGGAGGAAACAAGGAGAGTGCTATATTATGGAAACAAAAGGAAGGGGACATTGGATTCAAATGCTCCCAGGAGGTTAAGTAAGACGAGGACTGCAAATGTCCATTGGACTTAATGACATAAATGTAATTGGAGTTATTTGAGTGCTAGATTGGAGATGATTCCCACATAGGATCTTGAACCTGTTGATCTCTCTGCCTGGAATGCTTTTCTATATTCTCATGTTGCTGAATTCTTCTTGGCATTAAGAAAGGTTGTATGGCACCTTGTTGAGGCCTTTCCTGACTCCCCAGTCTACACATTCTCTACCACATGACACCATGTTCATCTTCATTTGGGACTTTTTCCCTCAGCTCATGGTTGTTTCCCTACTAGCATCTAAACCCCATGAGGGTGGTGCTTATGTCTGCCTTGATCCCTGATGTTCAGTTCCTGGCAGACATCAGACTCACAAACATAATGTCAGGGGCAAACCGATGCACAGGTGTAAAGGTTGGGTATTGCTTTCATTCCTGAGTGACCATATGACTGATTTTCTGGGGTTTCTCCCTTACAAAGAAACCAAACATTCAAGGAGTGATTTAAAAGACTTGGGAATGCTTAAAGTGGAGATGACTATGAAAGCAAACGGCCTCTCCTTTAACTCTAAGGGGCTTTCATGGGGCAGAAAGCACAGGCTTTGTGTGGCTCTATCATGCAGAAGTAGGACCAGTGGAGAAAATTTTCCCAGGAGGACTTTCTTACGATAAGAGATTCTGAAAATAGCAATCCCTCCTTCTGCTCCCAGAAAAGGTTCAAAAGAGAAGAGAGAGCACCACAACAAAAAAACAAACCACCAGCCCACTTAGCAAATGGCCAAACGATCTGACTAAACATTGCTTCAAAGAGGATATACAAATGGCCAGTAAGCACATGAAAACATGTACAATGCTATTAGTCATTAGGGAAAGGCTAATCAAAACCACAATAAGATACCATCTCATACCCGTTTAGATTACTTATTTTTAAGAAAAAGAAAAAGAAAAGCAAGTGCTGGCAAAGATGTACATGAATTAGCTTGTGCATTGCTGGCAGGAATGCAAAATTGTGTAGCCATTGTAGGAAAACAGTATGGTGATTCCTCAGTAAGTTAAACAGAATTAACTTATGACCTAAGAATTCCAATCTTCAGTATATAACCAATAGACTCGCAAACAAGTGTATCAACAAAAACTTGTATATGAAGGTTCACAGCAGCAGCAGCATTATTCACAGCAGCCAAAAGGTGGAAACAACCCAAATGTTCAATAGATGAATGAATGAACTCAATGTGCCGTATCTACCCAAGCAAATCGTATTTAGCTATAAAGGGAATTAAGTACTAGTATGTGCTACAATGTGGATGAACCATGCAAACATTTTGCTAAGTGAAGGAAACCAGTTGCAAAAGGCCACATTTATTTGATTCCATTTATATGAAATATCCAGAACAGATAAAGCCATAGAGACAGTTGCCAGGGGATTGGGGCTAAGATGTAGGAAGTGACTGCTAACGGGTATGGGATCTTCTTTTTTTGGTGATTAAAATCTTCTGGGAATAGATAATGGTAATAGTTGCACAATGTTGTGAATGCCCTAAATGTCACTGAATTGTACACCTTAAAATGGTGACAATGGTTGATTTGGGTTATGTATACTTTACCACAATAAAACGGACATTAAGGAGAGATGGCCTCTTGGCAGAGGAGCTGAAGAGCGGATTCCTAGGGGCAGGGGCAGCATGACTCCTCTGTGAAGTTTTTTTCAAAGCCTGTGTTCTGCAGAGCAGAGGCTCATCACATGTACTCTCTCTGATGTCTCCTGGTATGAAAACTTCAGGAGACTCCCCTGTTTTCCCTTGTCCCAGTCCAGGCTTCCCAGGGTGTGAAGAGAAGGCCCAGTGTCTTGTCATTGAGTTAGAGCCCCAGGATGTTGAGAACTCCTGCTGTGACTATAAGGAAATCAGGCTTCAGTTGGAAATGAGACCCAGGAGGACTCAGGAAAGATGATGATTTCCCCATGGCAGGAAGGAGACAGATGGTCCCTTGCTTATAGTGAGGAGAAGACACAGTTAGCCAAGGCTGGCCGGAAGCTGACTTCTGCCACAGGCCATGTTCTTGCTGTCCCCCCTTGACTCTGTTGCCACCATATCTGACTGTGGTGTCACTGCAGGTATCCTTGAAGGGGCAGTAGTACCAAGGGCCTCCTTCAATGACACGGGCCAGAGGGGCCAATTGGCAGGATGGCCCTCCACCAAAGAGGTGGACTACCTGACCACACTAGCCACAAAGACCCTTCACTGCCCCCACCCCTAAGCCCTGGCCATGGTGACTTCTGAAATTGTGTTGGCCTGTATGTCCAACTTGCTGTATGAACTTGGGCAGGTTCCTCCCTCCTCCACACCCCCATACATCAGTTGCCCCACCTAGAGATGAAGAGATTTGATTCCACTCTCAAGTTCCCTTCTAGTGGCAACACTTAGTTCAAGAGAATGGTTCTGTTTTGGAATTCTGGAGCCAGACTCTATGGGTTCAAATCCTACTGCTGCCACTTACCAACTACATGATCTCTAAGCTACTTACATCCACTGAGCCCCAATCTACTAATTGGTAAACTGAGCGTAATAATAAGATCTGCCCCAGAGGGTGGCTGCAAGGATCAAGGAAGTTACTCCACTATAGGGAAAGTAGCTGGCCCAGTGCCTGCTACATGGTCAGTACTCAATGAGTGTTAGGTATTAGCATCTTATTAGGACACAGTCTCTCTTGGTCCTGAAATGTACCTAACGCCTAGAGATCACTACAAGTGCTGACAAACTTAAACCCTGAAGCTGATGTGCAGGAGGGGGAGCCCACTTTCCGTAAATCCTTTGAGAATAATCCAATCAAGATTAGTTTCATTTTTCATGACGGCAGGACCTGGGGAATGGAGAATCCAGTACACACAGCTCTCCTGAGGTCTAGGAGGGTGTAGCTGGAAAGAGAGGGCTGTTTCCTTGGCATCTGGGTGCTTGGCTGGATTCTGCATTCCTGGGGAGGCTGTTTCTGATACAGAACTGATTATTCTAATCAAGGCACTTCAGTGCTCAAACTGTTAAATATAAATAGGTTAGAACAGTGTGAAAGTGTGGCTGAAAGGAATTAAATGGGAGCAGGCTTTCCTGAGAGGAGTCTAAAATAAGCACGTGGTGAGCATGCAGAAACCCCAGGCTCTGACTAATGTGGCTGCTACAAATGAGGCTCCACCTGGTCCCAAAGCAATCACTCTTCGAGATGCAATCTAGAGGCTGCCAGCAAACCCACAATGAGATCTTCTTCAGTCTAGGGAAGACCACAAATGGGTGGGACAATGAAGTGCAATAAGGATGCCCGTGAGAAGGGAACCTGTGTGCCACTAAAGGCACTCTAGGGCTCTTGGTAGTAGACAAAAGAGGATCTTTTCTGCATAGGGGCTCCCAGGATTCCTGCTGTGAGAAAGCCCGGAATAATAAGATCAGGACTCTAGGGCAAATCTGGAAGATCGAACTATCTTGAACGTTGCCAGCGGATGGGGGGCAGGAAGCTTACAGGAAACAGGGGACCAAGGCATGTGAAACAGCAGTAGGTGGCCCTGAGTAAACTTATGTCCTGGGAGGGTAGTACTACAGGCAGTCACTCAAGATCCCTCTCCCCATCACCTCTAGTGGATGCAAGTGAGAGACTGTTTCTCATTCTCTGCTGTTGTTAGGCAGGCTTTGGAAAAATTTGAGAAGCACCAGCATGTTGGAATAAAAAGTGGCCTTTGCTGGGCATGGTGGCTCTGTAATCTTGGCTACTCAGGAGACTGAGGATGGAGAATCACTTGAACCCAGGAGGCAGAGGTTGCAGTGAGCCGAGATTGCACCATTCCACTCTAGCCTGGGCAACAAGACTGAAACTCCATCTCAGAAAAAAAAGTGGCCCTTGGCATCAGATGAAGTTGAATTTCCATTCTACCTCTCTTATGGATTGAATTATGCCCCCACAAGGTTCACATGTGGAAGTCCTCAATGCCAGTACCTCAGAGTGTGACCTTATTTGGAGACGGGGTTACTGCAGATGAAATGAGTTCAGTTAGAATAAGGTCATACTAGGGTGGGGTGGGTCCTACTCCAATCTGACTGGAGTCCTAACAAGAAGGAGACATTTAGGCTGGGCACAGTGGATCACGCCTATAATCTCAGCACTTTGGGAGGCCGAGGAGGCACATCACCTGAGGTAAGGAGTTCTAGACCAGCCTGGCCACATGGTGAGACCCCATCTCTACTAAAAATACAAAAATTAGCTGGGCATGGTGGTGGATATCTATAGTCCCTGCTACTCAGGAGGCTGAGCCAGGAGAATCGCTTGAACCCAGGAGGCAGAGATTGTAGTGAGCCAAGGTCATGCCCCTGCACTCCCTGGAACAGAGTCTGTCTCACAACACTCAGAAGGAATCCACTCTGCTAACACCTTAATCTCACACTTCCAGCCTCCAGAACTGAGTATGAAACGGTCCATTCCTGTTGTTTGAGTCCCTCTGTTTGTGGTACTCTGTTAGGCAGCTGGAGCAAACTGAGACACCCTCCCTCCATAGCTTGGCCAACTGCGCAGGACGGGTAGTGAGGCTTAGCCACTCTATCTCTTGGGGTCATGGAGAGGCCAGACCAGGGAAGGCTGATCTAGAAGCTGAGCTGGTCATGGAGGAGAGAAGGAAGGTGCTTCTCCAAGGGCGGGAACAGTGAATCAGCACTCAGTGGCCAAGCTAAAGCTTCCTCGGCTCTCAACTCCTTGCCTTTTCTCCTCCCCAGTGCCCTAGAGGCCCCCAGACTTCTCAGGGAGGGAAAATGAAAGGGAAACCACCTCCTCTGTCACTGGGCTCAGCACTTTACCACCATAATTTCTTCCCCTTTCCTGAGTGGTGGGAGGCTAAGGATTCCACTCAGGGGCCCACAAAGCTTGTGAATGCCCACACCCCCAGTAGCCTACAAGGGAAGAAGCCAGGGCAAGGCTCTCAAGGTGGAAGGCCCAGAATAACAGGCACTTCCACTCCACACTCGTGTCGGGGGTATCACACCAACTCCCCTGTCTCCATATGGGGAGTTTTTCAGGTTTGTCACCCCCAGCAGGGGTCTGTACAGGGCCTACTTTCCTTCATTAGTCCTCACGCCCATCTCTAAGGCAGGCGTCATCATCCCTGATATAGTTTCGATGTTTGTCTCCTGTGAATCTCATGTTGAAACGTAATCAACCCGCAGCGTTGAAGGTGGGACCTAGTGGAAGGTGTCTGGATCATGGAGGTGGATTCCTCATGAATGGCTAGTGCCGTCCCCCTGATGATGAATGAACTATTTAACTGTGTGGCACCTCCCCACTCTCTCTGTTGCTCCTGCTGTCATCGTATGATATGCCTGCTCCCTTTTTGCCTTCTGTCATGATTGTAACCTTCCTGAAGTCTTCGCCAGAAGTAGATGCTAGCGCTGTGCTTCCTGTATAGCCTGCAGAACCTCAAGCGAATTAAACTTCTTTTCTTTATAAATTACCCAGCCTCAGGAATTTCTATATAGCAATGCAAGAATGGACTCACCCAATTCCTCAGAATTAGAATACCCCCCCCAAAAGCCCAGCGATCTCATCAATGGTGAGGTCAAGCTGCAGGGGAAGGTGGGATGGGAAGCCAAGTCCATCTGATGATAAAGGCCACCTTTTCCCACCCCCAACATGCTGGGTCTCCCTAACAACTGAAGAGAATGAAATACAGGCCCTGGGGGCAGTCGAGGGGCATAGCCCAAAGTTGCCATTTTGACATCTTATGCTATAGCTCCAAGATTCGATGAAGTTTGCATTCTAAAACATAATACACCCATGTTTGTTTAAACATAAGAAAGTAATCTTTGTGTTACTTACCAGTTAAAGTAACTCTCCCTGCCCTGCCACATTTTAGAGCAAAATTGACCCTCCAGGGGAATGGGTTATAGGCTGTACGGCTCCCAGCTGGAGATGCCTGGCACTCTACCATGCTGCCATTGAACACTGACAAGTCCTGTCACTTCCCTATTCAAAGGGAGCAGGAAGTACCTTCAGCACACTGCCCTTAGGGCTGAAGTCAAGAATGTCACCACTCATTGTCTGCGTCCTCCCCAGCCCTACATCTGGCACCTGTTCATCCAGCAGGCCCCATGCCACCCTTAGCAGACCCTGTGTGTGCTCCCTGCCCCTGAGGGCTCTGGGTCTTACATGCCTCTGCTAGGCAGTGGTCCAGCCTCTCTACATGTCTCCAATGTCTGGCAATGAGCCCTGCCTACCTGCCTACCACCACTTGGAATGCCAGGGCCATGCCTGGGAACCAGAGGCACTTGGTGGGATTGGCATGACTTATCTCTCCCGGGCTTATCTCTCGGTAGAGGATTGCTAACTTGTTCATTCTCAAGAGCATTTACTGTATGCCAGGTACTTATAAGTGACAACAAGAAGTGGTCACAGGGTCATGGGAGGAAAAGATATTATAGTACAGGATGCTAAGTGCTGTGTCTAGGCAATTTCAGGGGACTGTGACCACAAGGAAGGAGGTCAAGCCTAGCCAGAGAAGAGGGCACAGAGGAGGTGTCACTCCCGGAGAAAGTGATGTCTATGATGAGCCTGGAAGACCCCCATGAGACTGGGGAAGGAAGAGCATTCCAAGCGAAGCCTCGGGCCACACACATTCCTACCATGTGCTGACCTTTCAACAATCCAAGAAGCTAAGGTTCTCCAAGCACCTCCACAAGGCTGGCAGGCCTAGCATCCCAGGGTTAGCACCCATGAGCACATCAGCCCCGCTTGTCAAGGCAAGGCCCCACTGGCCCAGGTGGACTGATCCATGGTTGTCTCATTGGCGGGGCATTCTCCTCACCTCCATGCACATGCCGAAGCCCATAGCAGAGGAGGGCGGCAAACACAGAGTGCTCAGAAAATCACGTGAGGCCACAGGCTGTGTCCCTAGAAAGTAGCTTGTGTATACATGGGATCCTATAAAGCAAGTGTTCTCTTCCCCTCGGCCACAGTGATTGTGATTTCAGAGAAATTGTAGGTTTATGGTGGAGGGAAGTGTTCTCCAGAGGGCTCTGTCAAACCCCAAAGAGTTTACCCACGGTGGCCCCACAAGGGCCTTCTGGGCTTCAGGTCTGATATATGTGCCCATTTCATAACTGAATGGCTGAGGGCTCCAGCAGAACTCTGGGAAAAGTCTGGCAAAGGCTGGGGGCAGGATGCTGGCATCACATCATTTGCATTCTCCAAGCTGCACCAGGAAACCCCCTGGGTCCTCCTCTGCAGAAATGTGGGGGCCATGGGAGCTGGGTTCCAGTCCTCTGTTTAATAGGCCATTGGGGACATGTGAATGGATTTATCCTGTACTACTGGAGGTGAGGGTTGTGGGGGTGAGTGGGAGATATGTTTCCTTAGTTCGGCTCTCCTGACAATGAATGATCATAGCTGCACTGAGGGCAGAGACCTTGGCCTTTGTCTGCAGTACCCAGTTTAGTGCCTGGCTCATAGTAGGTGCTCAACAGATATTCATCACACAAATAAATGAATGAGTATGTGGATGGGTGGATGGGTGGATGGATGGGTGAATGGATGGATCGATGGGTGGATGGGTGGATGGATGGATGGATGGATGGATGGGTGGATGGGTGGATGGATGGGTGGATGGATGGGTGGATGGGTGGATGGGTGGATGGATGGGTGGATGGATGGATGGATGGATGGGTGGATGGGTGGATGGATGGATGGATGGATGGGTGGATGGATGGAATCTGGGTGATAAAGGACAGGTTGGGAGATGATAGGAAGACGTATAGAAAGAGTGGGCACTTTCTGAAGGGATCCCTGGGAGGTAGGAAGGATAACTGCCAAGTATTTCAAGTGCATAGGCCCGTCTACCCTTCAGCACCTCACGAAATGGTCAGTAGAATCCTTTGAGGTAAGAACTCTCACTGCTCCCCAGCTGCCACTATAGGTGAGATCACTGAGGCTTAGAAAGCTATGGTAACTTGTCTAGGCACCAAGCTACTAAGTAGCAGAGCTGGAATTCAAGCCCAGGCTGAGCCTCAGAGTCCACTGAGCAGGTGGGGAAGTGCAGAGGCAGGGCTCCTGTCCCCAGCGCCTAACCAGAGCAAGTTCACTGTGACCCATTTTTTCTACAGGGACTTCACCTAAAGTTTCCTTTGAGAACAATCTGCTGCTTTGCACTGCACCCTGACTTGGGCCATAACTAAGATCTGACCTCTCCTGGCACAACAAGGGCATTGCAACCCCTCAGGCAAGACCGCTTTGTTTGAACCCCCAACCAGTGCCCCTCTGGGAACTGGGGTGATTCCTATTTCACTGTATCGTTGGGAGGAGGTCCAGCGCCTGGCAGAGCCCTTAGCCCAGTCCTGGTGCCGGGAAGCTGCCCTGAAAACCAGCACTATTAGGATGACTCACGAGTATTATTCATAACCAATCAGAGGGCACAGGTGTGTGTCAAAACTGGAAGGTAAGACGAGGACAGGCAGGCAAACGAGGAGTGAAGTCAGTGGCTGAGAAAGACCAGTGCAAGGCAGGGAGAATGGGTCAGACCTGAGCCGGCCCAGCTACTTAAAGGAGCCACAAAGGCCTGCCTCTGGTCAGCCCACACTCCCTATGGCTGCTGGCCAGGGCTTTCCCCTGGGAGGAGACCGATCAGGCTTTGTGCGGCTTCGCTGCTCACACACAGGCACACCCACTTCCATGGGCCCCTGCACGTGGGAACCCATGAGTATCAGTGGTCTTCCTCATCCCCACCCCATGTCATTCTCAGCCCCAGGCCTACACCATTCAGATGGTGTGCCCACCAGCCACTCCTCCACTCCCCTTCATGAAACAAACACCACAAAGCAGCCCTTCTGGGACAGTCCCTGGGGCTACAGAATAACCTAGACAACCCCTGTCCTCTCAGAACTGACAGTAAAAACCTCAGTGACCACACAGTGGCCACATAGTGCTGTGACAGAATGAAGCTCAGAGGTTGAGGGAGCCCTGAGAAGGAACTACCTGACTCGGCCTGGAGGTGCAGGCCAGGATGGGACCCAGCGACACACAGTTCTGGATGAAACTTGAGAGCCTAGGTTTAAGCCAAACAACATGTGGTGTTTCCTTCCATGACAGTCACTGATCCGGGGTGAGCAGGTGAACTAGGCAGACCCATCAAGACCTTTACTGACTCTCTCACCTGGTGAATTACAATAAGGATTTGCACAGTCAGAATCGCTATGGACAGTCATATTAGGGACATAAGGGGAATCCGCCTTCAGATGAACGCCATGGATGGTAGCAAAGAGAGGCAGAAAGAATCAGGGTGCTTAGAGACAGAGTTGGGCCAGTCCTGCCTTTGGACTTCCTGTCACATGAGCTAATAACTTTCCTAATTGTTTAAGCTTTTGAAAGCAGGCATAAGCACATTGCAAGATCAGGCAATGGGCCAAGAGAGGATCCACAGGGCTGGATTGTCAAGCATGTTACAGGGCCTAGGTGGCGACTTTGAGATGCTATAAAGCCAAAACCAGAAGGCTTCTACCCAGCCCACCAAGAGCCACCCAGGACAGACCTGGAGCACAGGGGCTCTGGCTTCAGGAACTTGGTCTGTTGTCCTGGGACTTGGGCCGTGTCTCAGAGTGACTGATCGTGTCTCTCAGCAGGCTCATGTCTCCCCGGCCCCTGTGGACTCCCGGGCCTGGCTCACCAAGGCCCACTCCCTTCTCCACTCCAGAATACAGGCCCTGGCTGGTGAGGTGATGGAAGAGAGAGGTGGAGGGCGGACAAGTGTTAGGCAAGTGGTGGGAGATGAGGCTAGAGCCAGCGGGAGAGACGCGGGATCAGCAAATGTTCTGAAATGCAAGCTAGGGAGCTTGACTTTCACCAGAAGGCAACAGGGAGGCCCAGGAGGGTTTTAAGCAGGAACAGGACATGTTCAGATCTGCGCTTTAGAAACACCTCTCTCGCATCAGGAGATGTGATTGAAGGTTATGTTAATTTGTGTATCAGTTATTTCCTGTGTGCTTTCAAACTGCATCTGAGGCAGACTTCTAGGCACTAAATTCAGAGAATAGCAAGAACAGAGCTTGAACCATGGCCTCTCCATTCACTTGCTATATGACCTTGCACAAAGCCTTTCCCTGTCTAGGCCTCAGTTTTCCCGTCTGTAAAATAGGAATAATATGACTGGTCAGAATCGTTGTGAGAATTAGAGGTTGCATAGCATGGAAAAATGAAATAGAGAAATAGAACTCTTCTTCTTTGTGTGTGGGGGGTGGGAGGGGGGCGGGGGGGCAAAGTCTCCCTCTGTCGTCCAGGCTGGAGTGCAATGGCACGATCTTGGCTCACTGCAACCTCTGCCTCCCAGGTTCAAGTGATTCTCCTGCTTCAGCCTCCCAAGTAGCTGGGATTACAGGCACGCATGACCATGCTCAGCTTATGTTTATATTTTTAGTAGAGACGGGGGTTCACCATATTGGCTAGGCTGGTCTTGAACTCCTGACCTCAGGTGATCTGCCTGCCTGGGCCTCCCAAAGTGTTGTGATTACAGGGGTGAGCCACTGTGCCTGGCCTATATACAGAGAGAGAGAGAGAGAGAGAGAGAGAGAGAGAGAGAGAGAGAGAGAGAGAGAGAGACAGACAGACAGACAGACGTCTATTCCCTAGTTCACAGCTAAGGCCACTTTGTACTTGGAGTATCTGAATAGCCCAGCAGAACAGCACCCTCCAGAGAGGCAAATGGCCACCCTGCATCCTATCCCAAGTGTATTCCAAATGGGACACAGGGTAGTGGGCACTAACCACTAGAAGGAGAGTTGCCGAGAAAATGAAAGAGCCACTTGTCTACCAGTCAATATCCCTTTCAGAATCAAGGCATGTTCTGGGTCAACATCAATGGAGCTAGGCAGAGAACTGAAATTCACCGTGCTGTTTTCTTTTGAGTGACATGGAATGCTCTTTTTCTAAGCAAAGAAAAACAAAACAGCCCATGCCATTGTTCTGCTATCAATTCAAAGCACTTTTGGTGGGAGCAGTTCCCTCCCACTCCATCCTCCAAGGTTGATTCCCTTACAATCCACAGCGGCTGGACAAGCTCCAGCGAGGCTTGCCAGAAAAAAATGCAGAGAGCCCAGTTACATTTGTTTTTCAGACAAACAGCGAATAATTTCATAGTATAAGTATGTTCCAAAGATTGGATGGAACATAATTCTACTACAAAAAGATTTGTTGTTTATCACATTCAAATTTAACTGGGCATCCTGTATCTTTATTGACTAAAACTGGAAACCCTAGCTCCAGCCAAACCCTGCAGGAGTTAGACCAGCGCCTGGCCACAAATCTGGGTTACTAGGCAAAGGCTCTGACCACACCTTCAGAGGCAGCCATCTTGTGGATGGCGCAGAAACTGGGAGGCAGACAAGCACACTGAACCCTACCTGTGCTGGGCTACCTAGGCAGGTGAAGGGAGTTGATCCCTATGTACACCCAATTCTAAAAGCAGCTGGTCTCGGGGGTGGGTACTTTTCGAACCACTACCCCAGACTGCCAGCCTCTGCTTCCCTCCCCCAGCTCCATCAGCAGCTTGCAAGCTCAGCTGTGGCTGTGCCCAGTTTGGGAAGCACTCCTGGCCCAGCAAGGCACTGCAGCAATAGCTCACTCAACACTTGTGTGTTTCTTTTTTTTTTTTTTTTTTTTGCGATGAAGTCTTGCTCTGTCGCCCAGGCTGGAGTGCAGGGCTGTGATCTCGGATCACCGCAACCTCTGCCCCCCAGGTTCCAGTGACTCTCCTGCCTCAGCATCCTGAGTAGTTGGGACTACAGGCGGGAACCACTGCGCTAGGCTAATTTTTGTATTTTTAGTAGAGACGGGATTTTGCCATGTTGGTCGGGCTGGTCTTGAACTCCTGGCTTCAAGCAATCTGCCTGCCTCGGCCTCCTAAAGTCCTGGGACTACAGCAGTGAGCCACTGTACCCAGCTGATCCAATACACTTTTCTGGAGCACCTACTGCACACCAGGCTGTCTGCTTGGCATCAGAGAGAGAGAGAGAGAGAGAGAGAGAGAGAGAGAGTTGCTGGCAAGCAAATAAGGCAGTGCCCCTAGCCTCCAGGAGCTCAAAAACTGCCATTTGCCAAGGACTGCTTCTGTGCCAGACACTTTATAGGAGTCCTGTGTGAAGGCCTCGTAATAATCCTAGTGCTATTATGATCACCCTGCTTTATAAATGCAGATAAAGAGGCTGAGAAGCTAGAAAGAAGGAGGTAGATTTCAATTCAGGTTTCTCAGACTCAAGGAGACAGGAAGTGCTCAGAGGGTGGAACCACGACACAATGAATGTGCCGGGGATAACCCTGGGGAAGGAGGGGTCCCTTGCCTTTGGTAGAAGGGGGTGGGAGCATGCGCAGCTAGCTCTGCAGAGTTGGAGGCCCTCTAAGGCAGGGAGGTGTGAAGGCGCAGAGCGGTGGAGGCAGGGACCGAAGGTGCAGTCCTGGAGTGGAGAGCACAGCGGCTCTGCTAGGGGACAGTGACACGGGAAGGAATGGACTTTGAGACAAAAAGGAGGTTTTACTACATTTTCCAAACTTCTGACATCCTCCCACAGTGGGCACTGTCATTATTTGGCCTGAGCCCCAGCTAGCCTTGGCAGCAGAAGACAACAGCTTCCTCTTGCATGGCCCTGCCCTGGAGAATTGTCATGGCTCCTCAGATGGCGACATCACAGTTAGGAAGTGTCATTCATCCATTTGTTCCTTCAGCAACAAGCAAGCACATCCTAAGCACCCGCTAGCTGCCAGGTCTTATACTGGGTGTGGGGTGAGTGTGGGGTTGATGAAATGGCCCTGTGTTAATAGTGAACAGCATTGGGGCCCCTCACTCACCATCCCTACCCCTCCTGCCACGCTTTCAGGCTCCAGGGACGCGGGACAGAGCAGAACGTGCTCAGAAGCTGCCCCCTGGCACAACACGAGGGTGGGCTTTGGAGCTTATGGCTGGTCAGCAAAAGAGAGCACATGCAGGGCATTGGCCGGTGGCAACCTGAGGGTAGCAGGTTCCCAGCCCACAATTCCTCTAGGAGGGCCAGCTTCTGAGGGAGTGTCCTGTTCCCTCCGGACTTGGCTCGATGGGGAACCCCAGCCGAGTTCCTGGCAGTCACCACCCTCCCGGGTCCCACCCACGCAGTGGCCAACGGAAAGCTCTGGCCCTCCCAGGCTGGGGTTTGTGCCAGGCAGGCTCCGGTAGCGGGGCAGGGCCCGGGTGCTTCGCTTGGCAGCCCCCACGCCCCTTCCTCTGCACCCGAGGGTTGGCAGAGGCCCTTCAAGTCCTGGGCCTGTTCCTGCCGCGAGCGAGGCTCCGCGCCACCCTGTGCCCTTGACCGCGGACCTCGCTGCCTCCCCATTGGTCCGGCCGGTCACGTGCTCGGCCGCCAGTCCCAGCCGGCGACAGAGCCGCCTCCGTGCTGAGTTCTTGCAAATCCCTGCCGTCCAGCCGCCTGCTCTGGTGCAAGTCTTCTCCGCTTCACGGACTCGGACTCGGAAAAGCAGGCCTGGGCAAGCTGCACTTCAGCCACTTGGAAGTGCACTTCAGCCACTTGGAAGGGCAGCACCCGTGTCTGCCCTTCCAATTGCCCCTTTCCTGGTTGGCACGACCTGCCCTTGCTCACTGCCCGCTTCCCTTCTAAATTAGCCTTCTTTTTCCTTTCCCTCAGCCAGCCTTGCAGTCTCCTTCGACAGAGAGAGTGACACCAGCTGTCTTCCCTTTTCCTTAGTCACTGTCCACTCAGCCCACTGCCTCTATGGGACAGGAAGAGCAGTCATCTCTGAACTGTTAAAGGAGGTGGGGTAAGAGATTCAAGCTAGGAAACAAGTTGACTGATCCATCGGCCCGGTCAGCTGTGAACACAGCTACTAATTCATACAACATGTGTTTACTGAGCATCTGCTGGGTATCAGCAAGGTGCTAGGTGCTAGAGACAGAGCAGGGAACAAAACAGGTAAGATCCCTGGCCTTAGAGACCCACCACCTGAATTCTGCTGGGCACTGTAAGGAGGGGAGAGAAGAGACCCATCAGCACCAGTCCTGGCCCTCAAGAAGCTCAAAGCCCAGTAGATGTGAAACCCTGTAATTATACTGGAAGCCAGTAAGGGCTGTGCCTAAGGTATGACTCTGGACACAGAGGACAATGCATGGCTGGGTGTTCTGCAGAGAGCAAGAGCAGAGCCACTTACTGAGAAAGGTAGGAAAGCTCGAACTTATTTGCTGACACCACACTTGGTATCATTTGTCTACAGCCTAGGTTGATGGCTTAACCTGCTATCCTTCGAAAACACTGGTGGGATTATGACTCATTAGTCTAGGAGGGTGGGAGGAGGGTTGCCAATTACATTTGAGTTTCACACACACACACACACACACACACACACACATCGTTTTTAATATAAGTGTATTTCAAATATTATGTGGGACATAGTTATACAACAAAATTCATTGTTTACATCAGATTCAAATGTGAGTGGCCTGTATTTTTATTTTCCAATTCTGACAGCTTTTGAAGGTGAGGCATGGGAATGGGCCAAGGTGAAGTTGTCTGGGAAGAGCAGGGGCCCCATTGACTAGAGTGCCCAGTCTGGTGCTCCCCTCAAATGAAAAGGTGTGGGCCGGCATGATATTGGAGGGGAGCCTACAGCAGGGCAGGCGAGGAGGAGAAGAAGCAGGATGTGTCCTACCCAAGGAATAAAGGCGGGAGGGCCAGAGGCTTCTTGAAGTTGACTTCTAAAAGGGGCTCAGGACTTACCCACCAAGGACCATTCCCTGGGAGCTCAGGGAGGTTGTGGAGTTTGTCATTCTCCCCCAACTTGAGAAGGTGGTACCCGCCTGTCTGCTTCCCCATGAAGCTGAGCAGTGAAGTTCATGAGTGCAAAGGGAGAGAGCCAGGAAGGGCGGAGTTCAAGCCTGGTTTGAGGTCAAGTAAGGGAGGGGAGCCTGACCTGGTACAGTCCTGACAGCAACTTTGGGGCTCCCCGGGAGCACGTGTGGCCCCAGGAACTGCTGTCAGACGAAGCCAGTTCCCTCCGGGTAGCACTCTTCCAGTTTGTGCCTCATTACACATTCCTTTCTGTGAGGATGCCTGGGGAAACCTAGCAGGCTTTCTTTCCCTACAAGCTCTGCCCTTGTGGGATTGCAGTGCAAACTGGAAAGCCAAGTCTGAAGGACAGTTGCCTGCACTTTTTCCATATTAGGGCTTCTCAACTGAGGGCATGCCAGGCCCAACAGCTATCTAAACTCCTAGAATCAGCAAAAATGGAGAGAAGGGGTTATCGGGGCTCATGATTGGACAATATATGGTGGATGCAGGTTATGCGTAAAATCAGAGTTTAATTTGGCCTAAAATAAATATGCCAACCACTGTAAACAGGCAGTAAATTTCAAACTAGCAATGCTTTTGTTTGCTTTTTTATAAGTTAGAGGTATTTGGGGAAATTATTTTAAAAGTCCAGATCTCTCCTGAAACAGGCATGCGCATGGATGGTTGAGCCAGTGCCTTCTTTTTAGCTCCATAACCTGACTTTAGGAAGAGGGCTTGGGAGACAGTCCATGAGCAGGTCCTGGCAATGAATGCAAAAAAAAAAAGAGGATTGGGGGTGACGTGGCTGTGGCTGAAGCTCATCCTCTGTAAAACACATCTGCAAACAAGGGGTGCAGCAGGGCAAGGAGCAAATGCAAAGGGGCTGGAGTCCAGCAACCCTGGGTTCAAATCTCTGGGTCACTTAAGAGACATGTGACTTTGGGAAGATCCCTAAACATCTGTGAACTTCTATGTCCTCCTCTCTGAAGTGGGCATAATAATCATCCTTCCCTCGCAGGGCAGTTGTGAGTATTCAGTACAATATGGGAAGATGATAAGCTCCATGCTCAAGAAACGGGCACTCTTGGTAGGATGGGAGTAAGTAGATGGCCCGGAGATGACTGGGTGTGGGAGTCAAACTTGACGTATTTTGTTCACGCAATTGCTACTCTTCATCCTTCACTGAGGCAAATTTCTCAAAAAGAGTTTCCCAATAACAGCTCCCAGAGTTGAAACAACCAAGATGCAGCTGGCATGGGCTTGGCTGTGCCCCACTTCCTGTCAGCCTGTGGGAGGCTGTAAGACAGAGAGTACAGGATGGATGGCATGTCAGGGTGGGCGGCAGGGTTTGCTTGGGTTGATGTTTGTCCACAGAGGTTATGCTGGCCAGCCTGGGCTGGTTAGGCTGGGTCATGCAGAAGGGCCAGGGCTGCTACCGCGATCACTGTGTGGGGGACACATTGACCTTGAGAAAGCAGGTATGAGAGCAGAAGTGGTCCAGACTTGGCCCTCCCTTATCTGGACTTTTCCCAATAGCTTTCTGGAGCTCACAGCTGGTCCTTACCGAGCTGGTGATAAAGAAAATGAGGACAAGGAATCAGGAAAGCAGCCAGTGTCCCAGCTCTGGCAGGATTGTGAGGAAGTATGTGGAAACTGATGTGGTCTGTCCCTCTCCTTCTGCCAGAACAAAGTATTGTACCACAAACTCCATGGCTTAAAACATCAGAATGTTTTTGTCTCATAACTAGAGGCATGTAGGTCTGAAATCATGGTAATAGTGCCGTGGTCTCTGAGGGCTCTAGGGGAGGAACTTTCCTTGCTGCTTCCAGCTTCTGGTAGCCCCCAGTGCTCCTTGGCTTGTGGCCACATCACTTCAATCTCTGCCTGCATCTTCACATTGCCCTCTGCTCTCTCTCTGTTTCTGTGTCCTCTCCCCTTCTTATAAGAGCACACCAGGCCGCGCGCGGTGGCTCATACCTATAATCCCAGCACTTTGGGAGGCCAAGGCCGGTGGATCACAAGATCAGGAAATCGAGACCATCCTGGCTAACACGGTGAAACCTTGTCTCTATTAAAAATACAAAAAAGTAGCCTGGCACAGTGGCTCACACCTGGAATCCCAGCACTTTGGGAGACCAAGGAGGGTGGATCACGAGGTCAAGAGATTGAGACCATCCTGGCCAACATGGTGAAACCCTGTCCCTACTAAAAATACAAAAATTAGCTGGGTGTGGTGGCAGGCCCCTGTAGTCCCAGCTACTCGGGAGGAGGCTGAGGCAGGAGAATCGCTTGAACCTGGGAGGTGGAGGTTGCACTGCATCTCCAGCCTGGCGCCTAGCGACAGAGCAAGATTGTCTAAAAAAAAAAAAAAAGTTAGCTGAGTGTGGTGGCAGGCACCTGTAGTCCCAGCTACTTGGGAGGCTGAGGAAGGAGAAGTGCTTGAACCCAGGAGGAGGAGGTTGCAGTGTGCCGAGATCGTGCCACTGCAGTGAGACTCCATCTCAAAAAAAAAAAAAAAGAACACACAGAACACACACCAGTCTTTGGATGCAGGGCCCACCCTAAATCCAGGATGATTTTACCTCAAGATCCTCAAGTCATTCCATCTGCAAAGACCCTATTTCCAAATAAAGAAACATCCTGAGGTTCTTGGTGGACATGACTTTGGGTTGAGAGAGGTGGGGGTGGGCATTATTCAACCCACTACACACTCCTAACTGAATTCTGTGTCTATGTAGGCACTTCAGAAATGACCTTTCTTAGATCCTGTTCATGAGATATTGTTGATTGAGAAAAACATGCTCCATATTGGCTTCCGCTGTCACCAAAATCCCCTCCAAAGAAGCAACCTCCTCCTCCTGGGTTCAAGCACTTCTCCTACCTCAGCCTCCCAAGTAGCTGGGACTACAGGTGCCTGCCACCACACTCAGCTAACTTTTTTTTTTTTGAGACAATCTTGCTTTGTCGCTAGGCGCCAGAAATACATGCCTGTACACTGCCATGTGTCTTGAACAGTGTCAGGTATGTAATCGGTGCTCAACAAATAGTTGCTGGATGAAGGAATACCATGGACTCCATTTAATGGCCAATTGGGTTTGCCCTTAGGCCGAGAAAAGCTGGCTCTGGGCACAAAGTCCCAGGTTTTCCCAACTTTTACAAAAAGAGTGCAAGGCAGTTTTCAGACAAATCTGACAAGTATAAAAGCAGCCCAAGATCAGCTTCTCTGGTCTGCCCTCTCCACCTCCAGGCAATTCTAGGGCAATTCTGACCATTGGCCCCTAGAGTTCCGTGTAGCCACATGGAAACCCCTGTTGGAGGTCAGGAATCAAAGACAAATGAGATTTTTGCGTGCTGATGATACATCACTCACGGCAGCAAAGCATTGACAACTATACCTAAAGTTAACTAGTAAGATTAAACAGCTTTGCATTCTGCCCCACAAGCCTGTACTGAAAGTCATCCTACACTGCGTGTTCTAACAGAGAAAGCAATTGCTATCTTGCAAGCTGGGATAGTAACAATGGTTTGAGAGTGAGAAAATAACCTTTCGATTAAAAGGATCCCATTGTTTTCAGGATTCATATTTTGCCTTCTTTGATTACCAAAAGGAAGTACAATACTAAAAATTGGCATTTTTTAACTGGGGGGAGAATTTTTAAAGCCAAAAAAGCATTTTCTATCTCCAACTGGACCAAATTAAAGGACTGGGCTACCAGTGTTACTGTTGCCCATGGTTTTCAGGATAGACTAGGCTAGTGTGGCATTCTTTCACAGCTATAATCATGTTCTGCCTCACTATTAAGGGTTTACTTGTGTTCCCCCAAAAGATGTTGAAGTCCTAACTCCCGTGCTTGTGAATGTGACCTTACTTGAAAATACGGTCTTTTCAGATGATCAAGTTCAGATGAAGTCCTCAGGGTGAACCCTAATCCAATATGACTGGTATCCTCATAAAAAGAGGAAATTTGGACACAGAGCTAGACACCCACATAAGGAGACCAGCATGTGAAGATAGGAGCTATACTGCCACAAGTTAGGGAATTATCAGAAACTAGGAGAGAGGCCTGGAACGCATTCTAGCCTAGTGCCTTCAAAGGGAGCGTGGCCCTGCCAACATCTTTATTTCCAACTTTTAGTCTCCAGAAAAAGGACTAATTTCTGTGGCTTAAGCCACTCAGTTTGTGCTTCTTTGTTGTGGCAGCTCTAGAAAACTGATGTACTCACCTTCCATCCCAGTCCCTCCCACTCCCAATTCTACATTCTAACTGCTCTGAAACCCAAATGCTTGGGTTTTGTGCTAGAGAGATCACATGTGCTTTTGCTAGGGAGGTCACATGTCTCAGTTTACAGGGACAGCTCCAGCTTATACCTGTTGTCCTAGCATGATAGTGAATAGAGCCACCTTTCAAAGGTGTCCTGGTTTGGATCATGTGTTCTGTGGTCACCCTAGTGTTTGTCTGTGCTAACTCCAGCTTAGAGTGATCTATTTCCTATTCTACCTGGTAATTGGTCAAAGCCCATTCCAAACATCACTGTTGCTATGACACATACCCTACCTCACCCAAGATTGCATCAGTTCATCCTCCCCATCTCCAGCCTATCGCACATATCACTATATGCCATATGAGCTCCAATAGGCCTTCCTCAGGGATGTCCCCTGGTCACTGCTCTCATAGCACCCTTCATGGTCTGTAGCCCAGGCTGTGATTAGCTATTTGTAGGAGTTGGTATCCATTATGAGAATCCATTAATTGCTCCTAACTGCTGGTAGTGGGGACCATGATTGAGTCCTGGCACACAATAAAAACTTGCCAAATTTGAATGAAGAAACATCTTCCCTGCAAAGCTGCCATTGCCTGGCCTGTCTTGGCTGTGACTTAATCCTCTCTGTGTCCCCTTTAGTGCATAATCCTGTCTCTAGAACATCAGAGGTACTCAATCCCTGTTTATTGAGATAATGCTCATTTTAATTTAATTTAAACATGTAACACACTAGCCGAACCATACTGAGGCAAAAAAAGATACTATATTTACCTCCCTCCCTGAAGGGATATCATGTGATACTGGGGGCTTCCTAAACAATAAACACAACTGGGACAACAGCAGGTCTCATAGTGACTGCTCCACCTGGACAGCATAGTGACACAGTTACTGTCGTTCGCTGTCCAGTGATAGCTGGACCATGGGTGGAGGTATAGAAAATGGCCCACTTCCACCTCTGATCCAGATGATTTCAAGCAAGAGTTGTTACAGAAATGCACAACTAATAACTCCTTACGTGTATTTAATCCTTGACAGTCTATGAAAGATTTAGGCTTATGTGAGCTACATTAAGTGTCACAATACCTTTATGAACTAGCTAGGGTAGGGGAAAAAAGCCCTGGGAGATGCTTTTATTTAAAAAGTCAGCTGGGCACAGTGGCTCACGCCTATAACCCCAGCACTTTGGGAGGCCAAGGCGGGTGGATCACAAGGTCAAGAGATGGAGACCATCCTGGTCAACATGGTGAAACCCCGTCTCTACTAAAAATACAAAAATTAGCTGGGTATGGTGGTGCGTGCCTGTAGTCCCAGCTACTCGGGAGGCTGAGGCAGGAGAATTGCCTGAACCTAGGAGGCGGAGGTTGCGGTGAGCCGAGATTGCGCCATTGCACTCCAGCCTGGGTAACAAGAGCGAAACTCCGTCTCAAAAAAAAAAAAAGTCAAATAGCATGTCCTCAAAATCATACCTTTAAATAATTTTTGGTTTGTTGAGTTTTTTTGACCAACATCTCCCCAGCCCTCTACCCCCAGCCCTGGTAAATATCATTCTACTCTCTGCTTCTATGAGTTTAACTTTTTTAGATTCTACATATGAGTGAGATCATGTAGTATATGTCTTTTTGTGCCTGGCTTATTTCATTTAACATAATGTTCTGCAGGTTCATCCATGTTGTTACAAATGACAGAATTTTCTTCCTTGTTAAGGCTGAATAGTATCCCATTGTGTATATAGGTAGTCTACCTTTTAAAGAGCAACTTGTGCTGTCCACGATGGAGCTCAATTTTACAGATGAAAGTTGGAATTCTGGTCCCAATTCCACCACGTACCAGCACAGTTACCTTGAGATACTCACAGCCTCCCTGAGACATAGTTTCCTCATCCGTAAAAGAGGGATGGTCATCCGTTCCTCTAAGGCTGTTTCGTGAGCCAGATAAGAAGAGGAATTTAGAGTGTTTGAAGACCTTGAAAGCACTGGATATATTAGGAGTCACCCAACGTGGCCCTCCCAATGAACCTGGAGAGAAAAGAGAGAGAGAGAAGTGTGGTACTGGCATTAGGATAGACAGATCAATGGAATAGAATTGAGGGTCTGGAAATAAACCCTCACATTTATGGTCAGATTTTGACAAAGGTGACAAGATAATTCAATGGGAGAAAAAATAGTTTTTTCAACAAATACTGCTGAAACAATTGGGTATTCACATGCAAAATTATGAAGTTGGACCCCTACCTCACATCATATTAAAACATTAATTCAAAGTGGATTATAGACCTGCATGTAAGAGATAACTGAAACTACATAACTCTCAGTAGAAAACGTAGTGGTAAATCTTCATGACCTTGGATTTAATGATGATTTCTTACATATGGCACCAAAGCGAAAGTGATGAAATAAGAAAACAGATACATTGCACTTCCTCAAAATGAGAAACTTTCGTGTTTCAACAGACCCTATCCAGAAGTGAAAATAGAATGCACAGAATAGGAGAAAATTTTTGCAAATCATATATAGTTGATAATGGACTTATATCCAAAATATATGAAGAATTCTTACAACTTAATAATAGAAAAACAAATTACCCAGTTTAAAAAAAAAAACAGGCAAAATAGTTGAGTAGACATTTCTTCAAAGATGATATACAAATAAATGACCAGTAAGCAAATAAAAATATGTTCAACTTTATTACTTATCAAGATATACAAATGAAAACCACAATGAGGTACAATGTCACATTATAATACAAATGATGGACAATAAGAAGTGCTGGTGAGGACATGTAGACAGTGGAAGCTTTGTATATTGCTGGTGGAAATGTAAAATTGTGCGGCCTCTTTGGAAAACAGTCTGGCAGTTCCTCCAAATGTTAAACATGAAGCTACCCTATGACTTAGTCATTCCACTCCTTGTGATGTACCCAAGAGAAATGAAAACCTATGTCCACACAAAAAGTTATATACAAATGTTCATAGCTGCATTATTCATAAGAGCCAAAAGGTGGAGACAATCCAGATGTCCGTCAACAGATGAATGAATAAACAAAAGATGGCAGGAAATATCCCAATGAAATATTATTCACCATACCAGTTTGGAACCTCTGTAACTGAGGAGGAAGCACTGGCTAGACTAGTACTGCTACCAGCAAACTGGACCAGCACAGTGGCCAAACTTACTGTCCCTTCCAAAGGTGGAAAAGTTTGGGTAAAAATATATGACACATGGAGAAAAGAAGGAATAATAGCTGAGGATAAAGAGATGAGTAAGTGGGTTATAAGTTGAGGGAACTCCAGTATTGCAACTCAAAGGAGTCTCAGAGCAAGAGACAACATCATCTCTTAGCTCAATTATTTCAGGTGCCTGAAAGGGTGAAGCTGTATGTTTGCATTCATACAGTATGATGGACTGGACTGCTTATTAATAATTGTGCATATTTATTTTGCTGTAAGGGATCCGTGGTCAAAAACCAGAGGATTTTGACCTGTAGTGTTATGATAGTTATTGGTTTCGTCCAGATTTCCTGCCTCATGACTCCCATAGCCCTTCTAATGGTCATCGATTAAAATGTTGGGCGTGTTAGGCCTCAGGAAACAATCTCTGGGACTTTCTCCTGCCCCTTTTTCCCCTGCCCCAAGGCAAGACTCTAATCTTCCCTAGGCTTTCTGATTGTGTGTCTTAAGATCCTCTCCAGAGAGGGTCCTGGAGGAAGGAATGTTGACATCGTGAAGCTTCCCTAAGAACCAAAATGACTGGGTTCCAGGAGCTTCCAGCTAAACACGTGGAGGTTCCTGAAGGGTGGCGTGCCCAGGGAGGGCATAGAAGCTCTGTGTCCTTTCCCCCATACCTCACCCTATGTATCTCTTCATCTGTATCCTTTGTAATATCTTTTATAATAAACTGGTAAACATTAAAAAAATTATTCAGCCATAAAAATGAAGTAGTGATTCATGTTACAAAATGGATGAACCTCGAAAACAGGAGGCTAAGTGAAAGAAGCCAGGTGTAAAGGGCCACATATTCTATGATTTCATTTATATGAAATGTCCAGAACATTCAAATTCATAGAGAAAGTGGTTGCCAAGGGATAGTGGAGAAGGAGAAATGGCAAATGACTGCTAATGGTTATGGGTTTTCCTTGGAGGTGATGAAATATTCTGGACATAGCAGTGAGGGTTGTAGAACTCTGAATATACTAAAAACCATTTAATTGTACACTTTATGTGGGTGAATGTTATAGTGAGTAAATAATATCTCAATAAAGTTATTAAACGAGAACATGCACAATGTTCTGTGTTGGGGGTGAGGTGTTGGGGGATGAGGGCTGGGGGTTGGAGGGACACTTAGCCTAAACAGGTAGGTTTCCATGTGCAGCACTGAGAGTCCAGGCTTTCCTGGTACTCTCTTAGCAGTCCGGAAAGTTGCCAATGCTCCCACTCCCTAGCGCTTCGGCTTTGTTCCCACGAGCCCTCACGGTATGAGGAAGGGTAGGTGGGTGGTCTCCAGCTGTCACTAGAAATACTACTGCTGGAAATGCCACTTTTTACTCCCTAGGGGCCTGACAGGAGTAGGGCTAGGGGATTGGGGAGGTGGCTGAGACTCCATTCTGTTCATAAATAGCTACCCCCAGAGGCCCTCACCTGAAGACTAAGAGAGTTAACAGGCTTGCTGAGGGGTGGGGAGTGCACTCCCTCCATCCATTGGTTAATGACATTTTTGAAGTGATCCCTGGGGGATCTGACTGGAAGGGGCTTGCCTTTGTTAGACTCTATCAGCGGCATTCCCTTAAAGAACTGCACCTCAGCTCCCTACCTCCTGATGAGTGGGATTCTTAGGAGGCAGTTTCTAAGGCGATTCCATTGCATCCTGCTCCCCTACACAGCCCTGGTGGCCTTTTCTCTGGTGTTTGTTCTCCTGATGGAGAGGAGGGGTCTGGGAAGATATTCTGGGAAAAGATTCCCCTCCCATTGCCTTCGCAACTCTCATGAGTTTTTGGCAGTGAAACAAAGAGGGGCAGTATTTATTTTGGAAAGGACACGTGTTCTGGCTTCCTCATCCTTCTAGTCGCCTGGGACTTGGGCTCTTAGTTACTTCTGGTTCCCTGTGGGAGGCTTTGTTTCTGAAGCAGGACATGAGCCTCCTGTCCTGGGTGGAAGCTGACCTTGAAAGGCACAATCACGTCTGAAATGAACCACAGAGAACGTTATTAACAAATCTGGGTTTTGGGTCCCCTTAGCTCAAGCTACTTGCGAGGACTTAATTTTTTTCAACGGCGGTAAATTAAACATGACAAAATTTTATCATAAAATTATGGTAACATGATACAATGACCATCTTAATCATTTTTGAGCACACAGTTCAATAGTGTTAGGTGCATTGACATTGTTGTGAAACCAATCTCCAGAACTCTTTTCATCCTGCAAAACTCCAGACCTCAGGCGATCCACCCACTTCAGCCTCTCAAAGTGCCGGGATCACAGGCATGAGCCACCGTGCCCGGCCTCTATTTGCCTTTTTTGACTGGCTTATTTTATTTAACATGATGTCCCCAAGGTTCATCTATGTTGTAGTATGTGTCAGAATGTTCCTCCTTTTTAAGACTAATCGTCCACTGTATGAATATGCCAAATTTTGTTAACCATCTCTGCTTTGATCATCAACGAACACCGCCATTGCCTTCACCTTTTGGCTATTGTGAATGACGCTGCTATGAACATGGGTGTACGAACATCTCTTTATGACCCTGCTTTCAATTCTGTTGGGCATATTCCCAGAAGTGGAATTGCTGGATCCTACGGCAATTCTAGATTTAATATTTTGAAGAGCCACCACACTGCTTTCCACAGCAGATGCACCACTTCACGTTACCACCAGCAATGCATGAGGGTTCCAATTTCTCCACACGCTCACCAATACTTGTTATTTTCTGTGGGGTTTTTGTTTGTTTTTTGAGACAAAGTCTTGCTTTGCTGTCTAGGCTGGAGTGCAATGGTGCAACCATGGCTCACTGTAGACTTGACCTGTCAGGTTCAAGCACTCCTCTAGCCTCAACCTCCTGGGTAGCTGGGACTACAGGCATGCACCACCACACCTAGCTAATTTTTTGAATATTTTGTAGAGACAGGGGTCTCATTATGCTGCCCAGGCTGGTCTTGAACTCCCGGACCCAAGCAATCCTTCCAGCTTGGCCTCCCAAAATGCTGGGTTTACAAGTATAAGCCACCACACCCGGCTTGTGTTTTTTAAAATAGTAGCTATCCTAATGGGTGTGAGGTGATATCTCATTGTGGTTTTAATTTGCATTTCCCTAATGTCTATTTAAGTTCTTTGCCCATTTTTAATGTTTTATTCTTGTTGACTTGCAGGAGTTCTTTATATATCTGGATATTAATCCTTCATCAGATATGTGATTTGCAAATATTGTCTTACATTCTTTAGGTTGCCTTTTCACTCTTTTGTTTCTTTTTACACACAGAAGTTTTTAATTTGGATGAACTTAATTTATCTACTTTATATTTGTTGCTGTGCTTTTGGTGTCATAGCTAAAAAATCATTGCCAAATCCTCTCAAGAAGCTTCCCTGTGCTTTCTGCTGAGAGTTTCATAGTTTTAGCTCTTACATTTGGATCTTTCATCCATTTCCAGTTAATTTTTGTATATGATGTATGGTAAGGGTACAACTTCATTCTTTTGCATGTGGATATTTGGTTTTCCCAACACCATTTGTTGAAAAGATGTCCTCTTCTCATTGAATGGTCTTGGCACCTTTGTCTAAAAATCATTTGACTATATATTTTAAGGTTTCTATCTGGTCTCTTTATTCTATCCTATTGGTAGAAATGTGTGACTTTAGACCAATATCACCCCATTTTGAGTATTGTAGGTTTGTAATGTTTTGAAATCAGGACATGTGAGATCTCCAACTTGATTCTTCTTTTTCAAGATTGTTTTGGCTATTTAGTGTCCCTTGATTTTCATATGAATTTTATGATGAATTTTTCTATTCAAAAAAAATCCCTGCCATTGAGATTTTGATAGAGATTATGTTGAATTTGTGGATCACTTTGGAATGTATTGACATGTTAACAATATTGAGTCTTCTAATCCATGAACACAGATATCTTTCCATTTATTTGTGTCGAATTTATTTTAGCAACATTTTGCAGTTTTTAAGGTTAAAAGTCTTTTGCCTCTTTGGTTAAGTTTATTCCTATTTTATTCATTTTGGTTAATTAATCTTAAACAACACAATTTCATTCAGTTTCAGCAAATATTTGCTGACATTCAGTTTTGTTTTCGTTTTTTGAGACAGAGTCTCACTCTTTCACCCAGGCTGGAGTGCACTAGTGCGATCTCAGCTCACTGCAACCTCCACCTCCCGGGTTCAAGCGATTCCCCTGCCTCAGTCTCCCAAGTAGCTGGGATTATAGGCGCCCACCACCATGTCTGGGTAATTTTTGTATTTTTAGTAGAGACGGGTTTCACCATATTGGCCAGACTGGTCTTGAACCTCAAGTGGGACCTCAAGTGATCTGCCCACCTTGGCCTCCTCAAATGCTGGGATTACAGGTGTGAGTCACCATACCCAGTCTCAGGTTTGTTGTTGTTTTTTTTTAATCTTTTGTTTTTCCCCTTTTCCTATATTCATTTGGTTTTAATCTTGGGTCTCCAAATCTGTGTTTGAGAAGTAGCATGCTACACACCTCAACATGAATCAGGCCCTTCAAATAAACAATAAAGCTCTTTTTAAAAAGCCTGTTTTGAGTAAAACGCCCTTGACTGTATTGTGAAACATTTCCTTATAGGGGTTACTTTCTTAAAAATTATTTTGTGTAAGAACTGAGGTTTCTTTTATTTTTATTTTATTTAAGTCCTTGTAATTGGGGGTAGAAGGAGAAGATCTTGTGAGTTGTGTTTAGTTTGATTTGTGATCTGACTAGGGCGTGGGACAACTTTGTCATGGTGTTGCCTGTGGACTAGACCTCAAAGTCCTCGGTGACTCCCCTATATGTGCCTAGCGATGATGGAATTAAACAGGGCTGGCTCTTGGAAACATTGCGATGTCATGACCATAAGCCCTTTATGCTGGTCCTTGTGTCCAAGAAACCCTGAGACAAAGAACCTGGGTTTCTCTGTGTGTGTTTTCATGTCCCATTACTTGGCTCAAACTTTCAACTAGCACCTGGCAAAATAGAACCTGCTGACCAGCGGGGCCTCCTCAAGGAGGCTTCCACTTAACAACAAGTTCTGAGAGAAAGTGGAAGCAAAGCACCAGTGAGAAGCAATCGTGGTCTCGTCTGCCCAGGAACACAGAGTACAGGTTGACTCTCACGGTGTCCTGGAGCCCCACTGCACATGGGCCTGCAGATCACTGGCAGCTTCCAGACAGAAGCTGGGGGAAGACTCTGATCCCTGGGGCCCACAAGAATAATGCTTTCCCTGTCCAGCATGTAGCTCTCAGGCCTCCTCCATCCAGGTAAGCTCTCTCAGTCTTGCCTTCATGGGGCTGTGACCTGAGGCCGCTTCTTCCACAGCCCTTCTGGGCTGCACATTCACTGCTACACATGCACTTATTCCTGCCCCTCTCCCCAAGAGTCCTCCTGCTTTTGCTAAGGCAGAGGCTGGAGGGCTGGAGGCACCTGCTACCCTCAGAGGCTTCCTCCTGTTCTCTGCGGATGGGGGAAGTGAGCTAGGCAGCACCAGGAGGAGCCTGCACTCTGGATCTGGCTGGCTTCATCACTTAAGCCCCGGGACTGGGAGGCCAGCCATCTCCTCACAGGCCTCCTGCAGGTGGGGTGTGAGTGTATGTGTGTAAAATGCAGGGAAGCCTGAAGAATTCCTCAACACACACACACACACACACACACACATACACACACACAGAAATATGAGTGCAGCCCCAGCCTAGAAAAGGGCAGGCTTGGTCAAGAATACAGCGATGTCACCAAGGGCAAGGTGGTAAACCCCTTCATCATGTACCACCTGCAACCTCTGTCTCCCGGGTTCAAGCAATTATCCTGCCTCAGTCTCCCGAGTAGTTGGGATTATAGGTACCTACCACCACGCCTAGCTAATTTTTTTTTTTTTAATTTTTAGTAGAGACAGGGTTTCATCTTGTTGGTCAGTCTGATTTCTAACTCCTGACCTCAAGTGATCTGCCTGCCTCGGCCTTCCAAAGTGCTGGGACTATAGGTGTGAGCCACCATGTCCAGCCCATAGTGTACAGCCTTTACAGTTTTCACAGTGTTTCCTCATCTGTTGCCTCTTGATCTCTGCACCTACACCGCAAGGCCGGAATGGCAGGGGTTACTCTCCATTTCACAGGTGAAAGGCAAGTCTTCTCTACTGGCCCTTTCTGGTTGAATTGCATCTTCCTAGAGGTGAGGCTGGGCTGGGGCTGGACCCTGGAGAAATCTTCAGGAACTACCTCCTTAGAATGAGGACCATCCCTGCTCTGCACCTTCCCCACCTCCCAACTCTCAGCTCCTCTCAGCTCCAGCAAAAAGCTTCGGCCTCATCTTTGGACACTTAACCAGGCCTATTATATGCAACGTCTCCCAGGCAGCTGCTGCCCTCCCTCCACCCAATCCCCATTTTCCTCTATCCCTCTGCCCCAAGATTCACAGATACCAGGAATCCAGAGTTATTCAGCAGCCCACTAGGGAGCCTCTCTAGCATGCAAATTTACTGAGCATGCTTTGAAATCCAGCACAAAAGTGAATGAGATTCAAAGGAGTTCACAGTCTGGGGAGGGGAGTTGGCAGGGCAGATGTATAAGCAAATGATGACATCAGTACAACCAGAAGGGCTGGGTGGGGGAGACTTCTAATTGTACCAGGCCCAGGAGCAGCTGCTATTCTGCTGTCTTTCCAGGAGTTTGGCAAATCCAGGAGAGAGGACCAAGTGAAAAGGGCTGGAAGAAAAAAAAACTTGGTGCATCAAGTTCCCTGGGACTACACCAGAGTTTGGGGTGAAGAGCAAAAAGGGGCACACTGGGAGAAGTGGCTAAAGCGTGGGTTGGGTTGGATTCTGAATGGCTTTGTTACTCATCTAAGAAGTCTAGCTTCTTCAATAGAGCAGATATATGTATATATAAATATGATATATGAATATATATGTTTGTGTGACTATATGTGGAAACACACGTACACATATACACTGGTATCAAGTCAAATGCTGCTTTCAGATGCTGGAGAACTAACACAAGAGAAACAGGTCGTGATAAAGTCATCACATTTACTCGAACTGCTCATGTGTAAGTATCATGCAGTAGAAAGAATATTATGCTCATTATGTACCAGATTGTTTGTTTTGAGATGAAATGTAGCTCTGTCACCCAGGCTGGAGTGCAGTGGTACCATCTCAGCTCACTGCAACCTACGCCTCCAAGTTCAAGCGATTTTCTTGCCTCAGCTTCCCCAGTAGCTGGGATTACAGGCACCTGCCACCATGCTCGGCTAATTTTTGTAATTTTAGTAGAGACAGAGTTTCACTGTGTTGTCCAGGCTGGTCTCAAACTCCTGACCTCAGGTGATCTGCCCGCCTCGGCCTCCCAAAGTGCTGGGATTACGGGTGTGAGCCACAGCACCCGGCACAGATTGTTTGTTTTATTTGATTACACAATGAATTCTCTTCTTAAAATTTGTCTTCCTTCTCTTTTTCCTGTCCCTTTCTTTTTACTGTATCAATAGTCGTCTGACCCAAACCTCAAAAACTAGAAGGAATTTTGGCCTGAAATATTTCCGTTCAGTAAGTCTCATTAGCGTTCTTGGAAAGGTGCTGGCACAGCTGAGGGACACCCCAGCTGTTAGTTGAGTTTGTGAGTTGCAGATCCTGCTCCAGAGTCAACGAAATTTCTTTTTCCCTTATACTATCACAACTACACGCAGTAACCCTGTGTACCCGATAATAGCTCAATTTAGTGGCATCCGCTAAAGTCTTATGTAGAGAAGTTTTCCCTCTGGATTCTCCCTTTATTGAAGAAAAACAGGGAGCCCCAGACAAGGGTCGCGGGACTATGCTCCCCAGCCGCCTCCGCCCGGCGCCCAGTCCAACTTCCCTTACAGGGATGGCCCCTTGCATCTTGGCCCCGCCCATCCCCGGTCACCATAATACGAACTACAGTTCCCAGCTGCCTCCATGCGTCGGACCCTTCAAAGTGGGCTTCCCAGCAGCCTCGCGGGCGAAGAGCCCCGCCCCTCGGAGCTGCTCCTCGGGTCGACCTGGCGCACTCTTCCTGCCCCTGCCCTGTCACGTGATGCAGTCCCGCCAACCGGCACGGGGAGGAGGGCAGCGGGCGGTGGCCGGGGGCGGGGAGGCCGGGGGCGGGGAGGCCGGGGGGGGCGGACCCCAGAGGGGGCGGAGCAGGGCCCGGGAGCCCAGCAGCCTGGCAACGGCGGAGGCGCCCGGAGCCCGAGGTGGGTGCGCGCTCTCGGCTGGCCTGGCTCGGAGCCGGGCACTGCGGAGACCCGTAGTGGGGGGATCGGGAGAAGGAAGTTGGGACTCCCTGGGCCAGCGGGTCGCTCTGGGCCTTGCCGCACCGGCAGGGTTGGGTGGGGGTTTTGCACAAGCGCCGTCGCTGTCCCGGCGGGGCAGGGCTGAGGCCAGGGAGCAGCAGGCAGGTACCTCCGGCTTCTCCTTGTTCTCCCCGCCCAAGGTGTCCGGCTGGCGGCGGGCGAAGGTCGGGACGTGGGTAGGGGCTGGCCGCCCGTGGAGCTGGGGGCGGACGTCTCAGCCACTGCCCGGACTTTGCTTCCCTGTCCCGGGGCGGCGAGTGGGCCGGGTGGCCGCCCTGCCTCCCGGGCGAAGCGCCGCGGCTGGTCCTCGCCTTGGCCCTCCGCGCGGAGCTGGCGTCCGCCGCATCCCGGTGGGCCCTGCGGAGCGGCCGGAGCCCGGCACTGGCCGCGAAGCGTCGATAGTCGCTCTCCGCCAGTGTTTCTGTGTCATACACGAGGGGTTTATCTGCTTTTGCAACAGTTGAGGGACGATCTTAGAGGGAACGGTTAGTTCCCTGATACGCAGTCGGAAGTATGCTCGGATACGAGCAAGCGCCCTTGGCCGGGTTGCCTCCCTTAGCTGTCTTTTGCTGCGCTCAGGAAGTGAAAACTAATTTTAGTATTTGCCTAAGCAAGTAAGAAGTGAATCTGCTGCAAAAACTGTATTAGAGCTTTATAGATGTATGCATCATTTGAGGCGAAGTGGGTTGCGACTGGTTTTTAAACAGATAAACCAGATCTTCACAAGAATAAAATTGTAGAATTTTAGAATTGACTGGCACCCTGAAGTTTACATTTGTTAATTTGTTTCCTGGATGGGGGAACTGAGGCCCGGAGAGGGTAACTAATATGTCTCGAGCTTCAGGGTAATTTAATGGCAAAGCTAATATCACAAGCCAGCTCTCTGGGGGCATCTTAGTATCTGTCTAGTCTGGGTTCTTTTTACCACAGCTCAGTTTTATTCCTTATGAAATACCCACCTTAGAGTCTTGACACTGAGCCAGCAATTTTGCTATCCTGCAAACCATTTTGAATTTCCTTCAAAACCGGTTTACCAACCAAGTAAGACGGGCCTGTTACTTTGCAGACATGTTTGCTTTCATCCAACATATATATTGGACACGATTATGTATTCACCATATTTGATTCTGCATGGCTTTTGGCTGCTTCACAAAATCAAATCTGCTCTTAAGGGATTCCATGCCATGGGGGAGATTTGAACCAGTGGTGCTGCCTGTAGCACTAGTGTATAGTAGCCTTCCAGGGTGCTTGAGAGTGGATAATATTCACTAAGGCTTGTAGATTCTAGTGTGGTTATTAAATGATTAGTCACTTTAACTTAAAATTCTAACTACATTTATTAAGTTGTCGATGGTTTCATTCATACAACACAAGAGTGCCCACGGTGGGCACTGGGAAGACAGCAAAGAGTGCCACAGCTGAGGTCCCCTTATAGAGTTTATATGTGAGGAGGCACACAAGAAAAAAAAAGATAAATTTTCAGGCAGAGATGAGTGTGATGAGAAAAAATAGAGCTCTGAAACCTTACAATGACAATAGAACAGGCTGGCATTATTGAGAGTGACTTGGGCATCACTTTCATTTTCTAGTTTTAGATTGACAGCTGCTGCTCCATTAAAGGAAATAAATCCCAAAGTTAATCTCTGAATCAAAGAGATTTTTTGGAGTCATGATTTCTCCAATGAGTATTTCTCTTAGATGGTAAGCTCATACCAGCCTCATCTTTATTCACATCCCCCACCAGGCAAACAGTAAATGATTTCAAACACCTAGAGAGGTATTTTTCAAATCCTTTGCTGTTTTTGTAGTTAGGTAGCTCACTGTAGCTACAGACAGCTCTGCTGTGGTCAGTATTGGTTGTTGATTTCATGCCAGTGTCTGCTGGACTCTCAGGCTACCTTGCACAAGGGTTTTTCTTCCTGTGCAATGGTTTGTACTGTGAACCTCTTATCTGAAATGATCATCAGTCCTTGTGTTGTGTGGTTTGTAAAGAAACTAGTTCATTTTCAAATAGCTCCAGAGAAAAGAAGCACTCAACTCCTTAGGAACAAGAGCACTCACTAATAAAATAGCATTAATGAGAGCTGACTATAAAAGTTCATTTGTTTAATACTTTCTCAGTTCTCTCATATTCTGCATGTTCAATGGCTTCAAAGCACATTTTTAAATTTTTACAGGGCTGAAAAATAATTAAAGTTGCAAAAAATACTTTGACATTTTTGGTTCCAAAATGAGAGGCAGATTAACAAAATGTTGTTTCTTTAGAAACCACTAAAAACATATGACTCTTTCTCTTATTGATGGCTCCAAAATAAAGAGAAAAGAGGAGACTCTTCAGTGATTAATAGGTGACATTTTAAAGGGGTAACCAGAAGATTTCAAAGGCTGGAGTTTCTCATTATTTCTAAAGTTTATTCGATTTTATAACAGAATAATAGATTGTTTTCATTATTCTTTAGTAACTTTCCTTCCCTGGTTCTGACCTCTTTGAAGTTCTGCTTTCTTTAGTTTCTCAGTTCATTATTCCTTTTTGGCAGATGGGGGTTTAGGGACTGTCATTTGCCTATAAGATTTTGAGTCTGAATTGGGCGGCCTGCTGCAATTTGAATCCTGGCCATAATTACCTGTGTGACCTTAGGCAAGTTACTTACCTCTGTGCCTTAGTTTCCTTATCTGTCAAATGAAAATAATAATAATAGTACCTTTCTCAAAGGGTTGCTGGAAGGACTAAGTGCATAATCTATGTTAAGTGCTTAGAAAAGTGTCTTGCATCTAGTAGACACTCAAGAAAAGCTGTGATTGACTTGAACAATCTGGAACTCTTTTGTTTTTAAGAGAAAACATCCTAGCTATGTCTTAATAAACTTTTGGAATCCAGTAGCTTGCTTTTCTCCACAGTTCTCTGCATTTCCTTGTTGGCACCAGCTTTTGGTTCCAGGAGACGCTGGCAGCAGTGTCCTCAGTTCTTGCAGTGCTATATTCCATTTACCATTTGGGTTTAAAAATTCCTTGAGGCTACATTTTGTTTGTTGCTACAAACAATACTAGTGCCTTCTTCCAGTTCCTCTGCCTTGAAAGTGAGAGTGTACTGCCGGACCCAGCAGGAGTTACTGAGCTAGGTCCAGTTGTCATCCTGTAGTTGGGGGGAGGTTTTTCACTGGAAATGTTTGCAATGTATTTTTCCACAGTGAGTACCAGGACAGTCTCATCCTTTTCTTTTTAAGAATGTGGAGGCATCTCTTTAGATAATTGGCATCGTGTACTACTAGTGCTTTCTATTTCTACCAGAGGAACTACGGTAAATGAGCCTTTTGTTTGTGTGAGGTGGTGGAAAGCTTCCTGCATTTGGATTCCAGAAGCCGGAGTTCAGGTCCCAGTTCTCTTCCTTACCTCTGTGTCACTGGGCAAGTCATTTAACCTTGCTGCTGGTGGCTCTTCCATCTGTAAGACAGAGCTAATAAAACCTGCCCTGCCAAGTTTCCCGAGTTCTTCAGAGAATCAAATGTGCCTCAGAGCTCATTGTAAAGTGTGCAGCATTATTATTGCATGAATGTGTTGTATAGGCAATTGCTATTTGGAGAACTGGTATAAGAGGGCAGTTGTCCTTCCTGTTCTTGGCCTATGTTCCCTGTGGCTGTAGGTGTGGCCTTTCTGCCTCAATCTCCCTCTTCTGTCATCACTAAAATATGCAGGTATTTATATTGCCTCTTTCCTAAGGGCCTGAAGTCACTGGTATACCATAACAAGTTTCCACTGTATTTATTCCTAAAATGGTAGTACTGTAATAGGCCGGGCACCATGGCTCACACCTGTAATCCCAGCACTGGCAGATCACAAGGTCAAGAGATTGAGACCATCCTGGCCAACATGGTGAAACCCCATCTCTACTAAAAATTAGCTGGGCATAGTGGCGCATACCTGTAGTCCCAGCTACTTGTGAAGCTGAGGCAGGAGAATCGCTTGAACCTGGGAGGCAGAGGTTGCAGTGAACTGAGATCGCGCCACTGCACTCCAGTCTGGCAACAGAGTGAGACTCTGTCTCAGAAAAAAAAAATGGTAGTACTGTATAACCAATCCGAAGCAACGGCAAGGCAAACTCTGCCTCAGGGGATGTTGCCTGCTTCTCTCCCAAGTGTCTCAGAGTGGAAGACTTTCCCTTTCCTGGTAGAGACCTGACTGTAGCTCCTCAGTCCATACCAGACTGGATGCTTGTGCTCCTGGGGTTAGGATAAAAAGTGATCCAGTCTCTGGAGAAGAGATCCTTGATTGCTCTCCAGGTCTGTACCAGCCTCCTTGCTGGCACAGGGTGGGCACCTCAGTGCCCCTTTCTCGTTACCTAAAGTTGTTTCTCAGTATCTTGAAGTGTCTCTATAAATTGTACTTTGCAGTTTCATGTACTTGTATTCATTTAGTATTGCTGTTCCTTGACTGTTACTAGGTAACTCCTACGTATTTCACTATGTTTTTCATTTTCTGTGCTTGTAATAAAAAGGACTGAGGTTGGAGATATTTTTCTGATTGTCTGAAACCTAAGATGGTCCTATACACATAGTAGACATTTAGTAAACATTGTTAGACTTGAACTGGGCAAAGGAGTCCAGCTTACAGTTGTTCACACATGATCAGATCATTGTAACCAATTCTGTGGCATGTCTAGAGATCATGCTCCCTGTCTGCCAGATGAAATGGAGCTCATGCTTAACCTTTCTCGCCATGGTCAAATAGCAAATGAGAAAGTGCTTTGAATCAGTCATTGTCTTGCCACCTTTTTCTTCTCAGCTTTTTGATGTTTGAACTCTTGGCACAAACAGTTTGAGTACAGGTTACAGTTAGTTTTTGCTTTGCTCGTTAGTATGTTTGGGGTGGGAAGTTGAAGGGAGAATAATTGAAAGTAAAAATAAAAGTTGTTTGTAACTCATTCAGCTCTTATCCTCTTGCCTCCAAAGCCTGACAGCACACAGCGATGCTCTTTCTTTAGCATGTGATAATTGTTATATTTTGATAGCACATCCTTGAACTTTTTGTGAGAAAGAAGCATTGTTTATTTCCTGGAGCCTCTTGGAATGTAATGGATTGCTACATGAGTTATCCTTTCCCCTTTTTGGGAGCTATAGAGGCAGAGGTGGGTTACAAGGGAGATTGTTAGCATCAGGCAGTGGTGCTTTAAATTCCCTTCTATGACTTTATGGCCCTGAGATGACTTAGGTGGGGAATTAGGAGAATAGGTACTATGCTGGATTCCAGCAGGCCTAGATGTGCCTGCACAGCAGTGACACGTGGCCATGGCATGAAGTATACCTGCGTGCCAGTAGTTTGTGGCTAACAGTAAGAAGGAAAGTTTGCACTTGGTTTCAGTGAGACCCCAGGAGGGCGCTGCAGTTAACCTGGGTTATGTGACTAGCAGGATATAAGAAACCCCAGCCAGTATTCCATTTTGAGTTTCCTGGTTCTGAGGTGTTCCTTGCCCATGTCAGTGGTTCTGGATCTGGGAAAGAAAGCACAGGTCCCTGCTGCCCTCACAAAGGGAGGACTGACCACTGGCCCCCACCTGTTTGAATCCCTCACTTGGAGAGAGAGCTGATTTTTTCGAAGTTGAAGCTGAGTCTAACCCCCTGCTGGACATGTCCCTTCTTCACTATATCAACTCTAATAATCTCCCCAGAGATTCCCATTATGCTTATGGCATGAAACAGCTTTTTCTTACTGTTGGAGATTGCCCTTGCTTCTCAGGAGCTGGTGAGACAGGCAGAATTTCAAGCTCCATCCTCACTCACTGAGACCCACCACTGACTCCTCAAGCTGAATATGAATTTTAATGAGACCCCCAGGTGATTTTGCAGTAAATTAAAGTTCGGAAATAGTCTAATAGTACCAGCTCTTATCCTGGCTTCCCAGTCCTTTAAGATAGCACTAACCAATAGAGAATGTGTAATTTACAATTTTCTAGTAGCTACGTTGAACAAGTAAACAGGTGAAATCAATTTTAATATATTTAACACAGCATATGCCAAATATTTCAACATGTCATCGACGCAATAATACATGTTTTTCCTTTTTTTGTACTGAATTGTGAAAATCAGGTGTATATTTTACATCATAGCACATCTCCGTTTGGAGTAGCCACACTTCACGTATTCAGGAGCTACAGCTGTGGAGAGATACATTTGGTCTTGATTTGCTGAGGATTTCATCAGATTCACTGTCAATGCTTAAATAGCCACCTCAGTCATAACTTACGTTAACATTGGTGTAATCTTTGCCAAGTCCTTAGCCCAGTGCTTTTACATCATGTCTCATATGAATCCTCACAGCACCGCTTTGAAGTAAAAACTGTTAAGATCCCCACTGAGTTGCAGAGAGGTTAGGCTAAGATCAAGCGTTTAGGAAGCAGCAATGTCAGGATTTGAACCCAGGCAAGTCTGACTTCTGGGTTTAGAACCTTGGCTGCCACTTCCTGCAGCTCTCATGACTACAGGGTTTTTTCTCCGTTTCAGCTTTCAGTTTTGTAAGCCATATTAAAAAGGCACCATTGGTATATGTGTGAAATGCAATCTTCTTTCTTGAGGGGAGCTTCAAAGAACTTGAGGAATGCCTCTTTCTTCTCTAGCTTTTCAGAGAGGGCGCGGAGTCCCTAAACAGAAGTTTCCTCATAGAGGGAATTGCGCTGGACCAGTGAGTTGCCTTTTAAATCCTTGCTGCCCTGGGCATCGCCCACAGATACTCGAATTTAATTTATCTGGGCTGAGACTCTGACAACCGCATTTTCCAAAAAAGTGGTCCCAGCTGGCAGCACTACCAGCAGCTCTTCTCCAGCTTCATTGTGTTACGAATCACCTGGACTTTGTTCGAGTTGAAACACAGATTCTGACCCAGTGGTTCCGGGATGGGCCCCGAGAGCTTTTTCTTCTCATTTCCATCAAGCTCCCAGGTGATGCCAACAGTGTTGCTCTGTGGCTCCCACTCAGAGCAGCAAGCTGCATCAGAATCACCTGAGGGGTTTTTGCAAAACTGCAAATTCCTGGCATCATGCTGAAGTTGCTGATTCAGTAGGTATGGGGTGGGGCCCAAGATCTTTGAGAAGGCTCGTGCTTTCAATGCTTCGCTGTAAAGTTTTATGTTTACTTTAGGTTTTGTGTAGGTGCACTTCTAGTGTACATTTTTTTTTCAGTCATAAGTGGATGTTGAAATTTTTTATATGTTTTATTTTTTGAGACAGGAGTCTCACTCTGTCACCCAGGCTGGAGTGCAATGGCGTGGTCTCGGCTCACTGCAACCTCTGCCTCCCAGGTTCAAGTGATTCTCCTGCCTCAGCCTCCCAAGTACCTGGGACTACATGTGCAGGCCATCACATCCAGCTAATTTTCTCTCTCTCTCTCTCTCTCTCTCTCTCTCTCTCCTCCTCCTCCTCTCCCTCTCTCCCTCTCTCCCTCTCTCCCTCTCTCCCTCTCTCCCTCCCCCTCTCCCCCTCTCCCCCTCTCCCCCTCTCCCCCTCTCCCTCCCTCTCTCCCTCCCTCTCTCCCTCCCTCTCTCCCTCCCTCTCTCCCTCCCTCTCTCCCTCCCTCTCTCCCTCCCTCTCTCCCTCCCCCTCTCCCTCCCCCTCTCCCTCCCCCTCTCCCTCCCCCTCTCCCTCCCCCTCTCCCTCCCCCTCTCCCTCCCCCTCTCCCCCTCTCCCCCTCTCCCCCTCTCCCCCTCTCCCCCTCTCCCCCTCTCTCATGTGTGTGTGTGTTTTCAGTAGAGATGGGGTTTTGCTATGTTGGCCAGGCTGGTCTCAAACTCCTGACCTCGTGATCTGCCTACCTCGCTCTCCAAAAATGCTGGGATTACAGGCATGAGCCTGGCTGGATGTTGGATTTTATCAAACCCCCTTTCTTCCTTTATGGAGATCGGTTTTTGGTTTGTTTTTTTGTAGAGGGGCTTTTTACTGTGTTACCCAGGCTGTTCTCAAACTCCTGGCCTCCAGTAGATTCTTCCGCCTCAGCCTCCCAAAGTGCTGTGATTACAGGTGTGAGGGAGAACATGTTTTTTCCCTCCTTGAACTTGTTAATGTGGTGGGCTATTTTAAGGGATTGTCTAAGGTAACTTTGTAGCATTAACTAAGTTTGTATTGCTGGGATGAACTTCACGGGGTCATGTTCTTTCTTGCTGCTAGATTTGATTTGGAATATTTGATTCAGGATTTTTGCCTCTTACATACATAAGATTTGGTATTAATTTTCCTGTGCTGTCTTTGTCTAGTTTAGTATCATGATTCTGCTAGCCTTATGAAGTGAGTTCAAGCCCTTTTTCTCTTCTTTGGAAGTTTGTATAAGATTGGAGTTACTGGTTCCTTGAATGTTGCTAGAACTTGCACATAGAGCTGCCTGGGCCTGGAAGATGTTCAACTACCAGCTAATGTCTGCAAATCTGTAGCCGTGTCTGTCTTTCATTCCTGCAGCCTACTATCATTTGTATCCTCCTTTTTACTTTATTAATCTAACCAGAGGTTTGTCAATTGTGGTTATGGCACCAACTTGATAATATAATTATGTTCATTTATTTTCATTTTAGCACTTTCCCCCACTTTTTGATTAATTTTTAACAAGTACAAACTTTATATGATTTTAAAGTCAAGTTTTTACCAAGGTATATTCAGAAAAGTCTTGCCTTCACCCCATCTCTGACCATGCATGCTGTTTCCTTCCCCCCCACCCCATACATAATCAGTTTTATTAGTTTGTTCTTCTGAGTTTCTTTTGCAAATTTGAGCAAGCACATACACAGATGGATTTTCTCCTTTTCTTGCACAAAAAAAGCATATTCTTACACTAGTCAGCCTTTCACTCTTTTTGCTTAAAATATATACCAGGAATCACTCTTCATTTTCTCCTCCTTTCTTTAGATTTATTCTGCAGTTTCGATGTTTCAAAACAGTATTTTCATGATTATTTAGTTGTGATATATTCTTATTTCTATTATGATTATTAATTCACCTGTGAGCTGTTTAGAAGTACGTTTTTACTTACAAATGTATTTTCTAGGTATTTGCAAAACTGATTTACAACTTAACTGCATTATGGTCAAAGAATATGGTGTGAACACTCATAGTTCTTTGAAATTTGTCAAGGATAGGCCTCTGTGGTATTTTGTGGCTGGATTCTTTTGCTTAGCATACTGCTTTTTTTTTGGGGGGCGGGGGGAGATGGAGTCTTGCTCTGTTGCCCAGAGGCTGGAGTGCAGTAGTGTGATCTCGGCTCACTGTAACCTCCGCCTCCTGAGTTTAAGTGATTCTCCTGCCTCAGCCTCCCAAGTAGCTGGGATTACAGGGGCATACCGCCACGGCCAGCTAATTTTTTTATTTTTAGTAGAGATGGGGTTTCACCACGTTGGCCAGGCTTGTCTCGATCTCCTGACCTCGTGATCTGCCCAGCTTGGCCTCCCGAAGTGCTGGGATTACAGGCATGAGCCACCTCGCTTGGCCTGCGTATTGATTTTTATATTCATTTTTGTGTTGTTGCATGTATCAGCAGTTCCTTCCTGACTTTCTGTTGCTGCCATGAACATTCGTATATGTCTTTGTGTGGACTCATGTTTTTATTTGCTTTGTGTAAATACTTAGGCGTGGCATTGCTGGGCTATATAGTTAGTGTATGTTTAACTTTGCAAGGAACTGTCAAACTGTTTTCCAATGTGGCCATGATATTGTGCCACTTTGCATTCCTACTGGCTTTTATTGTCAGCCTTTAAAATGTTAGCCATTTGACTGGGTGTATAATGGTGTCTCATTGTATTTTTAACTTACAGATTGCTAGTGACTAGTAATAGTGAGCATATCTTCATGTGCTTATTGGCCATTAAGTTTATCTTCCTTGGTGAAGTATTTGCTGAAATCTTTTGCCCATTTCTTATTCAATTGGATTGTCTGTCTGAAGTTGTAAGGGTTCTTTATATATTCTGGATACAAGTACTGCATCAGATATGTGATTTGCAAACGTGTTCTCTCAAATTGTGCTTTGCCTTTCACTTTAACTGTGCTGGTGCAAGAGCAAGGATTTTAAATTTTGATGAAGTCCTGTTTATTTTTTCCCCTCTTATGGTTTGAATGTTTGTGTTTTAAGAAATCTTTACTTAACCTAAGTTCACAAAAATTTTCCCCTGTGTTCCTTCCAGAACTTTTTTAGTCCTGCCCTTATGTTTAGATCTGTTTTGGCAGACAGATCTTTCCAAACTCTGTTGTGAATACCTATGTGATCCCCTTCCCTTGAGTGTGAGCAGGACCTGTGACTTGCTTCTAGAATATAGAATAGAATATGGAAAATGTGTAGGGATTCTAAAGATATAATTAAGATCACAACCAGTTGATTTTGAGTTAATCAAAAGAGAGGTTATCCTGGGTAGGCCTGAATTAATCAGCAGAAAACCCTTAAAAGGAGGTCTGGGTCTTCCCTGAGGTAAGATTCTCCTTGCTGACTTGTTGATGTGAGGAGCTGTTTTGACGAAGGGCACATAGAAAGGAACTGCAGGTGGTCTCTAAGAACTTAAAGCCGCTTAGCAAAAAGCCAGGGCCCTCAACTATGCAGCCTCAAGGAAATGAGTTCTGCCAACATTTTGAATGAGCTTGGAAGCAGATTTTCCCCATTTGAGCCTCCAGATGAGAATGCAGCCTGGCCAACACCTTGATTGCAACTTTGTGAGACCCTGAGCAGAGGACCCAGCTGTAGAGGACCTCTGACTCACAGAGGTCCTCTGAGTCAGTAGAGGACACCTGACTCACAGAAACTAAGATGATAAATGTGTGCTGTTTATGGCTGCTAAGTTTGTTATTCAGCAATATAAAACTAGTATATCTATGTTCTGTTTCAACTTAATTTTTTATGTTTTGTGAAGTAAGGGTCAAGATTCATTTATTTTTCCATATGGACATCAAACTGTGCCAGTATCATTTGTGGGAAAAGGCTCATACGTTTTGGTAGTTTTGTTGAAAATCAATTGACCATTGCTAGGACCTCAAAAAGATGGGCCTAATTATAGTCTCTGTTCTATTCCATTGATCTGTATGTCTATCATTATTACCAATACTGCAGTGTCTTGATTACTGAGGCACTGTAATAAGTCTGGGAATTAGGTAGTGGAAATACTGCAACTTTTCTTTCTTTTTTTTTTTTTCAAGATTGTTTTGAGTATTCTTGGTCACTTGCCTTTCTGTACAAATTTTAGAATCATCTTGTCAAAGCCTGTTGGGATTTTGATAGGGATTTCATTGACCTTATAGATCAGTATTGACATCATGACAACAATGAGTTTTTGATCCTTGAGCATGCAATATTTCTCCATGTATTGAGGTCTTCTTTATTTTCTCTCAGTGGTGTTTTGTAGTTTCCAGTGTATGATTCTTGTACATATTTTGTTCAGTGTTTCCCTAAATATTTAATTTTTTTGGTATTGGAAATGACATTTAAAAAATTTTTTTAAAAAGTTTGTTCTGTCACCTAGGCTGGAGTGCTGTGGCATGATGATGGCTCACTGTAGCCTCAATCTCCTGGGCTAAAGTGATACTCCTTCCTCAGCGTCTTGAGTAGCTGAAGACTACAGGTGCATGCCACCATGCCCAGCTAGTTCTTTTTTATGTTTTGTAGTGATAGGGTCTTGCTGTATTGCCCAGGCTGGTCTCAAACTCCTGGGCTCAAGTGGTCCTCCTGCCTCAGCCTCCCAAAGTACTGAGATTACAAGTGGGTCAGTATTTTTATATTTCAGTGTTCATATGTTCATTACTAACAGTGCAAATATAATGAATTTTTATGTTGGCTTTGTGTTTTGTGCAGCCTTACTAAATTTACTTATTCTAGTAGGTTTTTTTTGTAGTATTCTTAGGATTTTTTTGCATACATGATTATATTGTCTATAAGTACAGTTTTACTACTTCTTTCCAATATGTTATCTGTTTTGAACTTGCTAGAAGTTCTGAAAGATGTTGAATACAAGTGATGAGTGGCCTTCCTTGTGTTGTTCCCACTCTTACTGGTGAAAGAAGAAATACCTTCTCACTAAGTGTGATGTCAGCTGAAGGTTTTTCATAGGTGCCCTTGACTATTCCCGATTTCCTAAGGGATTTTTTTTTTTAAACCATGGATAGATGTTGAATTACGTTAGTAGAAGCCGCATCTCAGATACAATCATCAGAAAGATAGCACACCTCATGAATAGTCTTACTGACTATACATATCACCACATTTATACCCATTCTCAACCACCACTACCCAGCTTCTTTTCCTCCTGGTATTGATAACCTAATTTCCATCTGGAGTTTGGGAATTGTTTTTATTCTTCTGTGGAGCAACATATACTGCTCTTTCAAAAGGCATGGAAATTCTCTGCGAGATTCACAGGTATCATTGTTATAGAACTGGAATTTCTTCATCCTCTCTTTCTTTGCCATTCTTTTAACACTGGTTCATCTCCTTGCCTTTTTTTATTTCTGCCTTTTTAAAAGGTGATTTATTCCCCATCTGTGGAACCTTCTCTGCCAATAGTGCCAAGTTCTAAAAATGTGTATGTTCAGTCCTTTCACCTTCTTCTGTTTCAAGGATAGGTGGTTGTTTGTATTTATGGCTGGAATACGAAGTAACTGCTCCAACTAGGAAGATAACTCTTGTCCATACTCTCTAGGTCATGGCAAGTCTTTCTCCTTCTGATTCTCCCAGGATCCTAATTAAGCCATCTTTGGGGATTCCGTTTGCATACTCCTTCCCTACTATAGCAAACTGCCTGTTGGGCAAGCTACTACTCCTACTGGTGATCTCTGCTAACCTTCAGGGTCAACCAGCTCTTGCAAATTAGGACTAATTAAGATGTATCAAGCCCAACATTTTCAACAATCAAAAGACCCTAGGCAGTGTTCCCAAAACCCCATGTAGAGGAAGGTTAGGAAGTTCCAAATCCAAATTATTCAGTGCGTTTTGGAACTCTTTTTTGGAATTGACTTCAGAGACTATGGCACCTTTAAAAAAATCCTCAGTGGCTTTAGACCAAAATCATTTTGTATCACTTCTATTAATAAACAGAATGGGCCACCGGTGCTCTGCAGAGCATTGGTTTTGGTTTAAAAATTGAGATATGGTAAAAGTTCATGAGATGGTACCTTATGTAGCTTTAAATTCCAAAGGCAGTTTCAAAAGAATAATTCAAAGAATACTTTGAACAATGACCACATTGCTGGAATTTGCATACACCATCAAAAGGGACTACTTTGAAGAGTAACTCATTTAGCTATATGTGATCTGACAGGCCTTTTAACAAATGCCTCATTACATCATAGTTGCACCTCATGGAGTATTCCATTTTTGTGCACTAGTAATAAAACTTTCCCCTTTTAAAAGATAGTTTTAATAAAGACTAGGTGGATACAAAGAAATACTGCAGTGGACAAACAAGAAGCGTTGTACTGTTTCGGTGACTCACAGACATGGATTTCAGGGGAAAAGGTCTATTTGTTGACTCATCTTTAAAGTGAAGTCTAGGGTTCTTCTTTGTGATCATCTGATTTTATCACAAGGATGAAATTCTGAAAAGATTTTTTATCCAACTATGCAAGCAGGAGGCATAATATCCTCATTTTAATATGATGATCTATGACAGAATGAGAATGACAGATGACTATCTGTTAGTGGCTAAGAGGGCTGGTCACGTAGCCTGGGTTTCAGGTCCACCTTTGACAGTTATTAGAAGACAAGTTGTTTAACCTTCCTGTTCCTTGTATTTGTCAGTTGTCATACGATGATATTAATACCTAGTTGCCTTTTAAGGTTGTTAGTGGGGATTAAATGACTTAATCTGTGGTTAGAACAATGTCTGACAGGTAGTAGATGATCAGAAATGAAAGCAATGATCATTAGCATAAGCAGATACTCTTTTGCTTTAACTGTATCACCTCCGTTATTGTCTTTATTACTAACCGTTTTTTTTACCTACTCATTATCTTTATTGTTATCTAACATCTGTTCATCTCCCCAGCCCAGTTTTTAGCTCCTTGAAGACCTATCTCAATTTTTTTGTTCGGGGAGGGGGAAATCTCCATTGTGATCCAGAGTAGTTGCCCACTATATAGTTACTGATTGTGAACCCTTTCGAAACAGGATTAAATAATTATATATGCTGAGTAAGGAGTATCTCAGAATCATTGGCTTGTTGTCATTTCATTATTTCTTCTAAGAAACCATATTACTATTTTAGTAATGCTTAATAGGTGTTCACTGTATGCTTATAGATGGATTGACAAACAAAATTGTTCTGAATGTAACCATATGTTCACATGACCATTTTGTAGAATGTTAATTTCTGTAGCCAACCTCCTGCCTGTTACAGGTTGAATTGTGTCTCCTACAAAGATATTCTGAAGACTTAGCCCCTGTTACCTCAGACTGTGGCCCTGTTTGGAAATGGTGTTATTGTGAATGTAGTTAGTTAAGATGAGGTCATGCAGTACTGGAGTAGGGTGGGCCTCTCATCCAACACAACTGGGGTCCTTATAAGACAGGAGAGCACCATGTGAAAACACAGACACACAGGGAGAAGGCCATGTGACAGCAACAGGCAGAGATTGGAGTGGTGCAGCTGCGAGCCAAGGAATGCCAAGGATTGCAGCCACCAGAAGCTAGGGAGAAACAAGGGACGGATTCTCTCCTAGAGGCTCAAGATGGCAAATGGCCTAGCCGACACCTTGATTTTGGACTTTGAGCCTCTAGAACTGTGAGAGAATTTATTTCTGTTGTTTTAGGCCATCCAGTTTGTGGGACTTCTTTACAGCAGCCCCAGAACACCAATACACTGCCCATCTGCTTGAATTAGTGTTGACAAGCTTGGGATTTCGTTTTATTTCAAATGGTGGATTTGCCTATGTTTTCATCCATTACCCATCTTCTCCATGTACTTTGACGGGCGTAGTGGCTCGTGCCTGTAATCCCAGCACTTTGGGAGCCTGAGGCAGATGGATCACAAGGTGAGGAGTTCAAGAACAGCCTGGCCAATATGGTGAAACCCATCTCTAAAAAAATAAAAAATAAAAATAAATAAATATATAAATATAATATTCATGTATTTCCCATACCTGATCTGGCAGCAAATATATATATATATATTTCACATATATGAAAATCTGGCACAAAAATACACTTCTTACGTGTGTGCTGGGAATGGGAGACATTTCCAAGGATGCTTATAACAGCACTGTTTATAATAGTGAAACCTGGAAACAGCTCAAATGATCACTGGGAGGAGAATGGAAAAACCAAGTGCAAAGCAATGGCCTACTTTGCAGCTGTGAAAATGAGTGGAACACAACTATATACATCAACATTTATGGCTCTCTCAATAACACTATGTGAGAAAAGCAAGTAGCAGAAGAATGTATAATGATTCCAATTACATAAAACTTCAGAAACATGGAAAATCAATATATTATTTAGGGATGTACACATATATGGAAAATTTTAAAGATATGCAAGGGAATTATAAACCTGAAAATCAGTCCTAGGGAGGTAGGTTGGAGTACCTTTAATGGCTGATGACTGACTTCTCCAAAGTCATGAACATTTATGAGGGTGATGCTTATTTGTTTTTTCACTGAATACTGAGTACCCAAACTGTGCTTTGTGCTGGTGCCAGAGTGGAAAACATGGCCCTTGGCCTTAGGAAATTCTAGAAATCTAAGAGATGGGACAGAAAATGTCAAGGCATAAGTACAGGGTGAGAAATGAAATACAGTCGTCCCTTGATATCTGCAGGAAAGTGGTTCCAGGACCCCTGAGGATACCAAAATCCTTGGATGCCCAGGTCCCTGATATAAAATGGCATTGTCTTTGCATATAACCTATGCGTATCCTCCTGTGTACTTTCAGTCCTCTATAGATTACTTATAATACCTAATACAGTGGAAATGCTACATAAATCCAAATAAAAATTTATATTTGAATTGTTTCCCTGTTTGTGTTTTTTCTATTTGTATTATTTTATTTGTATTATTTTTTGTTGTACTGTTATTTTGGTGGTTTTCCCCCAAATACTTTTTTTTTTTGAGACGGAGTTTCGTTCTTGTTACTCAGGCTGGAGTGCAATGGCGTGATCTTGGCTCACCGCAACCTCCGCCTCCTGTGTTCAGGCAATTCTCCTGCCTCAGCCTCCTGAGTAGCTGGGATTACGGGCATGCACCACCATGCCCAGCTAATTTTTGTATTTTTAATAGAGACAGGGTTTCATCATGTTCACCAGGATGGTCTCGAACTCTTGACCTCGTGATCCACCTGCCTCGGCCTCCCAAAGTGCTGGGATTACAGGCTTGAACCACCGCACCTGGCCTTTCCCAAATATTTTTGACCCACAGTTGGTTGAATCCCCAGATGTGGAACTCCTGGATGTGGGTGGGGGGCTGACTATATTAGAAATATGTATGATGTACAGAGAAGTGAAGAGAGAGAGAAAAGAGAGAGAGAGTGTGTGTGTGTGTGTGTGTGTGTGTGTGTGTGTGTGTGATGTGTGTGGAGAAGTCAGGAAAAGCTTTCTGTGCCTTGAAGCACGTAAATAAGGACACGATGCCAACAAAGCTCATGTTTCTACCTTCAAGTGAGAGTACCTACAGGAATTATTTCAAATGGCAGGTTATCTCCAGCCTTCTCTCTTTAGTTTTTTTAGATACTGTGCACATCCACTCTAGAGGTCCTTTTTTTCCCTCCTCCTCCACTACTAATTTTAGTTGAAAAAAATCTTCATCAGTAATGCCCAATGCCTGGGCTTTTCTTTGGGGTCCTTTAGCCCAGACCTGAGAAGGTTCTTGGAAAGTAAGAAGATGTTTTGATCTGGCACCTTTGCTACTACCATAGTTATAACTATTTACAGGGCGGGCTCAGTGGCTCACCTCTGTAATCCCAGCACTTTGGGAGGCTGAGGTGGGTGGATCACCTGAGGTTGGGAGTTCAAGACCAGCCTGACCAACATGGAGAAACCCTGTCTCTACTAAAAATACAAAATTAGCCGGGCATGGTGGTGCAAGTCTGTAATCCCAGCTACTCGGGAGGCTGAGGCAGGAGAATTGCTTGAACCCAGGAGGCAGAGGTTGCAATGAGCCGAGATCGCGCCTCTGCACTCCAGCCTGGTCAACAAGAGCAAAACCCCATCTCAAAAAAAAAAAAAAAAAAAAAAAAAAAAAAAAAAAAAACTATTTACATGTTTCTATTCTTCAACAATTACTGTTTTAACTTTTGCTAAAGAAGTTACTGTTTACTTATAAGTTTAAAATGTACTTTTTGTGAATAGTTCTCCCAGGGGAAAATAGTTCAATAAAATACAGGTTTTCTTCATTGAGCAGATCAGCTGGGTTCATGAGTTTTGGAATTGGCAGATGCACAGGAACTTGATCTTGTTCCTATTTTAAAACTTTGTTTACTGGCAGGTATTTGACTGTTAAAAAATCCATTGGTGAGTTTAATGATCTGTTTAAATGTGTACAGCATTGCTAGGTAGCCTTTGTACATTTCAAACAAATAACCTGATAGTAGTTGACTTTTCTAATAGTTTACCTACCATATCACTTTCAATTTACAAAGAACTTCTAAAGTTACCTTGTTCCATGGCCACAGCTCATGCCACTAAAGCCAGTCAGCTCTCTTAAAGATGTGCCATTTGTCGCGATGGGACCAAGAAATAGGGTGAAGAGATCAGCCCAAATCCATCACTAACCACTGGAAAAAATGATTCAAAATGCATTCTCCACTGGGTCGGAATTACATTATTTTTAGCCAAAGGTCTTTGCAACATTTAAAGAAATAGAAGTAGATATATCATGATGTTTAAAGTGTATTGTAAATATCAAAATTATACAAAGAGTGATATTTTAAATGAAATGCTATTTAGCATCTTATAATTTTCAAAGAGGAATCATCAAACCAAATACCCTGTAGCCCTGAGACTTGAAGTGACCAAGACAAGTCAAGAAGCTCTAAATGTATCTGTTACATGTGTCTGTGTGGACAGTAAGCCACTTACTTGGGGGATCATTTTTTGGAATAAATATAGTTAGATTTCTAGCCTATTTTTAGATACCTGTACCTGAATAGAAGGTAAAGAGATAAAATCTGTATGTTAAGGATTCCATGGAAAGTTTCCCTGGGCTAGGAGTCCAGTGTTTTCTTTTTTTTAATGAAAGTAGGCATATTTTAAGATAAACTGCTGTAAGGCTGATTGGAGTCTTGAGGAGATTAGATTGATCACCTTGGAAAACCTGTGTGGAGAATGGTTAGGCAGTCAAGGATATGGTATATTTTGTGGACAACCAGCCTAGCATATTAGCACCAGCTTGGGGAGTGACTTTAGAGTTCACTGGGCTGAGTGTGGTGGCTCACGCCTATAATCCTAGCACTTTGGGAGGAAGCCGATGCGGGCAGATCACTTGAGGTCAGGAGTTCGAGACCAGCCTGGACAACGTGGTGAAATCCAGTCGCTACTAAAAATACAAAAAATTAGCCAGGCATGATGGCACACACCTATAATCCCAGCTACTCAAGAGGCTGAGGCAGGAGAATCTCACTCAAACCCAGGAGGCAGAGTTTGCAATGAGCTGAGATGGTAGCACTGCACTCCATCCTTAGCGACAGAATGAGACTCTATCTCAAAAAAAAAGTCCATGGTAGGAGGAAGGGAACTGGTATTTGAGCATCTTTGTTGGGCCATCTGCTGTGCTATAATTTTACCTGTTCTTCATGACAGCACTGTGAGGGCTGGTAGTATCAGTATCACGCCCATTTTACAGACTGGGAACTGCAGTAATTAAGTGACAGAACTGGGATCTGAAACACAGATTGGTCTGAACACAGAATCCCTTCCTTTTTCTCAACTGTATTACACTGTTTTGTAGATGGCACAGTGGCATTTTGACAAGCTCTGAATGATGTGGTTAATGGCTTTTTAGTTCAAGAGAATATGATTATTATGTACTTTGGCTGAAAACAGTTCACATGGGAATGATTTTAATAGTTTAATGCAGGGTGTGACAGCCTGTTTTTGTAAATAAAAATTTGTTGGAATATAGCCCATCATTTATTTTCATGTTGCTGCTTCAGTGCTACAACACAGAACTGAGTATTTGCAACAGAAATGTCTGGGTATCTGGCCCTTTACATGAAAAGTTTGCCAATCCCTTGTTCAAAGGAAAATGTATAAAAGTGAACTAAACTTCCACTTTTGCAGATCATAGTTTATTTTCATGTGAGTTGACCCCTCTCCCTTTAAGTAAGCAAATATATATGTGTTAAATTGATGGCGTACATTCTCAAAATGGCTGGAATAGAAGCATTCTATTGAGGACAATAGAATGAGGACATCTCAAGGTATGTTTCATTTTCTTGCCTCCTAAGTGGCCTATGATTCAAGCCACTTTAATGCAAAAAATCAGAATAAGTTTAATCTATAGTAAATCCTGCATTTACTGGCACTCCAGGTATAGAACTCTGCGAATGGTTCTCATTGGGGGTGACACTCCCCCTAGAGGCCAAATTGGAAATGGGGGAATGTTTTGGTTATGGTGTAACATATTGAAAAATACATTATTTTATTATAAATCACTGTCCTTTTAGTTCTCCTTTATATTGGAGTTAGTTCAGTATATTTATTTTTTATCATGTTTAGGTTGATGATATTCATGGTTTTCATTTCAGCCTAGCAAAGGGGACTTCACAGAAATTTGTTTTATAACCAAGGGAGTTTCAGGTCTGATAGTATTGAGCACCACTGCCAAACAGATTTGGTATCTTTTTCCGAAACAGACCTCTAAGTAAGGACAACTACCTTAGAAAGAGCTGGAATTCTTAACGGAGAGGCTGCTCGTTCTCTGACAAACTTTAGAAGTCAAGTTTTAAGTCTCAGTATGTTTCCATGAGCAGTATCTTTCCAGAGAAAGAGCATGATTGAACTTAACGTAAATGCCAACACAGAGTCATAAATCACATTAAGGCTCATCAGAAAATAAAGGCTGCATATCTTTGTCACTATTTTGTTTGTATACAAAAAGTTCAGAAAAACCACTCCATAAGGGCCATTGATCTCAAATCAGGTGACGTTGGAAATAGAGCTCCCCTTGGTATTTGCATTTTGCTTGCAAAGGCCCTACGAGGTGGAGGTCAAAGTTATTTTCTAGTTTTGCTGCTTTTAGATTTTTAACATAAGAGTTAAAATGGCATGCATTTTTTAATGTTTTTAATTATGTATGCTTCAGGTTTGTGTAATCTTGTTTTTCATATTCTACAGAAAAGGGAAAACAGTTCCTTAGTCTGGAAAAAAGGGCGCAGTGAAAGGTTTTGTAGCTGCCTCCACAGATTCAACTGACCAATCCCACCCCCTACACTGGGATGAATGTGCCTTAACTTGAAACGTCTGCTTCATGGAAAAGCCTGTAAGGGAAGATAGCATTGCTCAAATTCTTTTCAGTGCAAATCGTTTCAAAGGGGTACAAGTTAACACTGCAGTTCTGCTGCCCACTCCCTGCCTGGACCATCCTGATTAGCCAAGGCCTTGTACCATTTCAAACATAAGTTTGTGTGAACTTCTGGCTTAAGTGAAATATTGTGCAAATGACTGTTAAGTTCCTTGGCCAGTCCCTAATTGTCCAGTTCATTCGCTCATTTAACAAATACCTGTTACGTATCTTGGGTGCCAGGCACTGTTACAGGTGCTGTAAATAAATAAAACAGATAAAATTTCTTGGGGCTTAGAAGCCCCAAAGGTTGGTTGGCTGGGTGATTTGAGTTCTCTTAACTATGTTTCTTAGTCTAAAGCTCTTCTACTGAGATTGAGACCAGTCACGTGCAAGCTGGTTTCTTTCCAGAGACCGCTTATAAGCACTTTTCTGTAGGTAGAGGGGACTCTGCAGTACTAGGAGACCTAGGCTAGAGTTGGCCCTGCCAATAAGTCACTCCAGGACCTTGTCACACACCTTCTAAGCCCTCCTCATCTCTTTTGTAACAGGAGAGGGTTGGGTTTAAATCATCTCAAAGGTTATTTTGGGGGATCAAAAATGATAGACGTCTACCTCTGGTTAGAGTGCCATAGTTGACGTATATATAGGGAATCAAGTTTCAATTTTTGCTTTAAAGCCAAGGTAGCCAAAAATCAACGTTTTTGTTGTCGTTGTTGTTTTTAAATAAAAAGGATAAAAACTTGATTGTTAGGGCTTTGGGATGAAATAGTCTGTAACCAAAAGGGTAGCTGATTTTCGTAGACTTCACTATAGCTTCTGACTCTCACCAAACTGCCTTTATGCTAACATAGTCATTTTGTAGACAAAGATATGGATGAACTTCCTTTGGTAAGTTAGAGACAGCCCAGGGCTTTTGCACACCTGTCTAGTACATTTTCCAAAGTGCTACACTGCTTCCCATTTTCCCATTAGAGCCACTATTGTCATGTACTTATTTTGTTTTAAAGCAAAAAGCACTTTATAGCTGAGTCGCTACTAGCTATGCACTGTCCCTATAGGAGTAAACTTTTCTCCCTATTATTTCTAAGGTCAGTACTAATTTGTAGAAAAATCAGCTAAGACATTGGCATTCAATAGTTTTCCTTTTGTGCTCATAAAAATTAAAATGCTAGTAATTTGTTAACAGATATACTGTTTGGTTCCAAGTACTTCATGAATGTATTGATTTATTTGTTTCACCCGATAATGTTGATGTAAAATGGCAGGAACAGCAACCAAAGCCCAGAGAACTTAAATAACCTACTCAAGGTCAAATGGTGAGTTGCAGAGTTGGAATTTGAATGTAGTCAGCTTCCGTAAACTTCAGGGATCAATCAAAACCATTCAACAAAGAGAGGCTCACTGATGAGATTTGAAAGTCAGCCTCATTGTGGAACTGGCACATGTTCTCTGCACCCTTGGATTTCTCGGATGTGTCCTTGATCCAGCTATTAATAGTAGTAGTAGTGTCTGGTGGAACTAAAAACTGAGCTTTCTACATGAAGGCTGCGTATTGTTTAGTTTCATTTATATGAAATGCCCAAAGTGGGCCAGTCTATAGAGTTAGCAAATTCGTGGTTGCTAGAGGATTAGGAATGGTGGGTGAGTACTAATGGGTAGGGGGTTTCTCTTTAGGATGATAAAAATGTTCTAAAATTGATTGTGATGATAGTGGCACAACTTTGGATATACTAGAAACCTATAAAGTGTACACTTGAAAAAGGTGAACGGTATGGTATGTGAGTTACATGAGGGGAAATGAGGGCTTTCTTCCTTTATATTTATTTTAAATTGAAATTTTTGCATGAAAATCACAAACAGCAGGAAGGCTCACCGTTCTTTCATGGCCCATGAATGAGCAGGGTGGTGACGTTGACTGAGTTGACTGTGTAACCAGGAGTTTAGATTTTTTTATACTGACTTGATAGTAAGAATTTAACTTTAAAAAAAAAGTTGACATACTAATGAAGCATTTTAAATATTAAAGTATCTATACTAAAAAGTAATTTTATATGTTACTGAAGAAAATCTGCCCCTAATATATAGTCTTGTTTAGTCAATAGAAAAATTTCAGAGCAAATACATCTAACTTGCTCCATAGTTCATCTCATCCATTCTGCTGTCTCCAGGAATAACGGGTTATTTTGCTTGGACATGAACTTAAGGTTAAAAGGGTTTTTCAAAGCATATTGTACCATTTTGTCTGAATTTAATTCATTTTCGTGTTATTCATTAATCTTTTTTAAAAATTATTTTTAATTTTGCATTGTGCTGCCTGTAGGTCGTTTCAGGTCTTTTAAGTTAAGTCTCTCTTTCTATAAAGAAGTATTTTGTGGTAATTGTTCACTTTTAAGCCTCAGTGGTAGTTGCCTAGTTCCAGTGTTCTGGGATTTGGTGAACTAGTATACATGCTCACCCTGTCATGACATGTCACAGTACTGTATATTTGCCACGTAATCATCGATTCATTGACCAGATAGTTGTGAGTTCCAGCATGTGCCAGGATACATCCACGAACCAAACAGACACAAACTTTGGCCTCGCAGTGTTGAACTCTGATGAGGGAATCCTGACAGTCCTAACCTTGTAAGATGGCCCCTATCCGGTCATCTCTCCACCTCTTCATCCTGGTGGCTGTCTTCGTCTGTGACTTAGTCACCTCTCTCAACTATATCTTAAGGACAGTGGCCAGTACTGTGAAGATATTAAATCTCACTAGGTTTTGTGCCAAGGCGTGTTGACTCATTTATGCCTGGTGTTCCACTATTGGAACACTAAGCTTGTGGGAGTTACTTACATCCTACTGCCCAAGGTCATCACCAAGTTCTGATTTTTCACAAAAATAATTTGCAGCCTCCAGCATAAATGGGTTAATGTTCCCCATTGCTGGATTTTGTTAGTATGTCTGGTTGCTCTTTTAATGCAGCCTGGCAAAAAGATCTCTATAAATATCCACAGTCGCCTTGTTGAATTGGATGTGGTTTACCTCCCACTGACTTCATGTGTATTTATCTGTGTTCTAAACGTTGGTAAAATAACCGAAGCAGTACTTAGTTTTCTGTTGCTGTGATCTTCATACGTCTAAATAAATCCTTGCATTCAAATGCTATTTGTGTATGTTCTGAATATAATGCTTTCATTTACGCCTGAACTGTGATGAATATGCATTATTTAAATGAAGTATATACTTTCCCTAGAAAATACTGATTAAATCAAATCTTACTAATTTGATTTCAGTCAAATCCATGCCATCATTTGGAGAAAACAAAATTCTTAAAAGAGAAAATAGTGAGAGTTAAATTGTCCATTCTTTTTTCATTCTGCTTGGATACCTCTAAATTATCTTTAAAAATTAAGGAGTAAGGAAATTTGAGGCCTGTTGCACAATTAATAAACATTAAGTTTTTTTAGGTGGCAATTTGAGCACTAGGAATAAAAAGTCCTGGAATGTGTGTGGTGTCTTCTGCTGAGGCCCCCTTGTGCCTTTAGCTCCCCTTGTCTGTTCTCTCCTAGTGCCCTGCACCTTGATTGGCGCTCTCACATACGGCCTGTGCTCTGGTTGGTCTGGTTCGTCATTTGTATGTCTCACTACCACTGGGGCCTAGTATGGAAATAGAACCTGTAAAGTAGTGCCGTTTGCTCTCAGTTGCCATATTTTAATCTCAGATATCACATATGTGTGAAATTGCATACAAATTCAGCTGATATTGAATGTTGTCTTTCTTGGTAGAGTTTCCAGTATGGCTTCTGCATCAACTTCTAAATATAATTCACACTCCTTGGAGAATGAGTCTATTAAGAGGGTAAGTTGAATTTTCAGATTTATTTATCTCTTTCCTTATATTTCTTTATTTTCATATTTGAATATTAGGTAATTTTTGGCTAGCCTGTTATGAATTTTATTATTCACATAGTATAAATACATTTATTCATGTGGTTTCTTTATTGTCCCACCTTGTTCCAGAAAAGTTTTTTTTTTTTTTTTGAGACAGAGTCTCACTCTGTAGCAGTGGCACCATCTCTGCTCACTGTAACCTCCACCTCCCATATTCAAGTGATTCTTCTGCCTCAGCCTCCTGCATAGCTGGGATTACAGGTGTGTGCTACCATGCCCAATTAATTTTTGTATTTTTGTAGAGAATGGGTTTCACCATGTTGGCCAGGCTGGTCTCCTGACCTCAGGTGATCCACCTGCCTCAGCCTCCCAAAGTGCTGGGATTACAGGCATGAGCCACCGTGCCCAGCCTAGCAAAGCTTTTAGATAGAATACCTTATATGTGTTAAATGAGGTTTACATTTGTAAATCCTTTCACGTAACTTCGTTTTTGAGAACCTCTGTCTTGTGAAATGACTGCTAGACCTTATGTTTAAGGTAGTAGGCAATTCTCCACCCAGAAAGGTTGCTGAAGGACACACTGGAAGGCCAAGGCCTGCTGAGCAGGCTGCTACACCTTCCTAAATATTGGCATTATTTTCTAATCATGATGATAAAATCGTTGCATAACCAAAACAAATACAACTTTAACAGAAAATAGTTCAAGGTATCCAGGGGAAGATGTGTAATTAAAGGGAGATTTTGGAAGGTGCATTAAAAGGAAGGGATTAATTTAAAATAAGCCCTTTAAGGCCCTAAAATTATCCACCAGAAAGGTTAATTTATACTCCCACCAGGTGGATAGGGATGCCCAAGCAATCAGAAGGGAGCAAAAGGTGGTCTTTTCATTTGTATTTCTTGATTACTAATGAGTTTTTGAACACACTTTTTTTTTTTTTTAAAGTTTGTTTATGGTCTGGTGAGGTGGCTCACGCTTGTAATCCCAGAATTTTAGGAGGCTGAGGTAGGTGGATCACTTAAGCTCAGGAGTTCAAGACTGGCCTGGGCAACATGGTGAAACCCTATCTCTACCAAAACTACAAAAAATTAGCCTGGGTGTGGTGGCATGTACCTATATTTCCAGCTACTCAAGAGGCTGAGGTGGGAGATTGTTTGAGCCCAGGAGGCAGAGGTTGCGGTGAGCTGAGATCTCACCACTGCACTTCAGCCGGGGCGACAGAGTGATCTTGTCTCTAAATAAACAAATAAATAAAAAGTGTGTTTGTTATTAGTTTGTACTTCTTTTGTGAAGTGATTGTTCATGTCCTCTATTTGGCTTTTGGTGGTTTTGAGGGGAATTCTTATTGATTATGTGGTGTGTGTGTGTGTGTGTGTGCCCGTGCGTGTGTGTATTTTTTTTTTTTTTGAGACAGTCTCACTCTATTGGGGTGCAGTGATGCAGTCTGGCTCACTGCAATGTCCGCCTCCTTCGTTCAAGTGATTCTCATGCCTCAGCCTCCCGAGTAGCTGGGATTACAGGTATGCACCACGACACCTGGCTAATTTTTGTATCTTTTAGTAGAGTTGGGGTTTCACCATCTTGGCCAGGCTTGTTTCGAACTCCTGGCTTCAAGCTATCCACCCACCTCAGCCTCCCAAAGTGCTGGGATTACAGGCATGGACCACCATGCCTGGCTTGTTTCTTATATTTCAATAATCAGCTCTATAATATATGTTACAAGTCTTCTTCCTGGTTTATTGTTGGCCTTTTAATTGTATTTATGGTATTTTGTTTTGATTTTGAAATACAGAAACTTAAAGTTTTTATGTAATCACATCTATCTTTTCCTTTAAAATATTCTGATTTGGGTGCCTACAAGACCATCCTCATCTCCAAGATTATATGTTTTTATTGTATTTAAGTATTTTTATGGTACATGAATCAGTTCTAAACACGGGAGTAATTTCAAAAACGTAACTAGAAATCCTTGTATAATGCTGCTCTGATATAATGTATATCTATATTAATCCCATGTTATTCTTTTTTAAACATTCACTCCCCTTATTTTGTGGTTCGATTGTTGTCTTCTCCTGGCCCAGAGCTGTGGTGTTTAAAAGATGTACTGAGTGTTGCATTTGCTCGTTATACCTGTTTTTCATGAGTGAGAGGTAGTGTTCAAGGATAATAATTTCTTTCCTATCTTTCAATTTATATAAGGTGTATGGTTTTACTTCTCATCGAGGAAGGCATTCTTGACTGAGAACAGTTTGTCTTGCCCAGCTAGTAAAATTGCTTAGCTTGCAGGTACTAGAAAAATTTTTAAATTGGGTAGGAATTTTCATTCTGCCTCCGAATGGGAAAAAAAATATTGAAAATTCAGCATAGCACCCCTCTTTGACAACTTATATTTCACCTAGACGATTCACATTTCTCTTGTTTCATAATAATTCTCTCCATTTGCATAGCCTTTGGTAATTCACAAAAGTGTGCATGGTGGCTCACACCTGTAATCCCAGCACTTTGGGAGGTCAAGGCAAGCAGATCACTTGAGACCAGGAGTTCAAGACCACCCTAGCCAACATGATGAAACCCTGTCTCTACTAAAATGCAGAAATTAGCTGGGCGTGGTGGCTCACATCTATAGTCTTAGCTACTCCAGAGACTCAGGCATGAGAATCACTTGAACCTGGGAGCTGGGAGGCAGACGTTGCAGGAAGCTGATATCACGCCACTGTTGCCTGGCGACAGAGCAAGTCTGTCTCAAAAAATAAAAGTGTACTTGTGTATTTTTTTTTCACTTAATACTCACAAAACTGCTCTGACGGAAGCTTGAGTAATTTCACTCATCAATTGATTGCAGTGTGATTTTGGACAACAACTAGAAAAAAAAATGAATGTAATGCTTAAAAAAAACCTTTTACCCAAACAGATGTTAGTGATGTGCCTCAAATGTCATGAGACTAGCACCTGCAACACATCATTGTATTAATCCACTAGGGTGGCTGAATAACCTGAAAGACAGTGGGTATCAGTGGAAATTAGACTCTGAGAACTCGAAGTCGCCTGCGCATTTGTAGTGATGAATAATACTGAGCCTGCCCAGCAGAGCTGTGGAAGTGATTGAATGAGGCACATGCCTGGAAATACCTCTAAAGCCAGGAAGCCTAGAGAAATAGTAAAGTGACATGAAGAATTTGCACAAACGGCTCCTAAGGCTTTTGCCAGCTCAAAAGTTCTCTGACAGACCGCTCTTTCCTCTTATCTAGGATAAGGATCTTAGTAAATGTGAGAAAGTAAAAAGTGAGGAAGGATCTTAGTGAAGTAGGAACCTCAGTAGGTAATCACAGTGGTTTTCAGGCGTTGTAATAGGATTCTGGCTAATAGTTGTACTGTTACTCAGTTAAGCCTCTGTGGAATTGAAGTTTTCCTTCCTACTCTTCCCAAAAGATGGCTGAACATGAAAAAAGAAAGCTGCTACAGTGTATGTGTATCTATAGAATACTCTTAATACTTACTTTTTATCACTTTCCTGAAAGCTGTTAACTTTAAAGTGCTTGGAAATGTAGTTTAAAAATTAATATCATTGAAAAGCATGCTAACATTATTTAATATTAGAAGTTGACACGTGTAATTAATGGTGTTAGATTGTATTTTTTTTTAGTTTGAATTTTTGTGCCACTTTTTCCAGATGCTAAATCTGTTTTTTTCTTTAAAAAGCATATCTCTAGTGGGTTTTATTCCTACTTACAAACAGTGTATAAATAGAATGTCATTACTTCGGCTGCGTCTGCTTTGTTTCTAGACGTCTCGAGATGGAGTCAATCGGGATCTCACTGAGGCTGTTCCTCGACTTGCAGGGGAAACACTAATCACTGGTAAGGAACTGCTGACATTCAGATTTGCATAACTTGAGGAGAAGTCTGGCAGGATCAGGTGGCTTCAATCCCGCTTACTCTTTAGAAATCAGACTTAGACAAATAGGCTGGCTTTGTTTAGAAGTGTTAACACAGAACTCTCTGCATCCGTTTCTTGATTAAAGAGTTCTTTCAAGAGCTTCATGCTCATAAGGGTAGTGATATTCTTGTGTCTGTACCAAAGACTGAGAATGATTTAGGGAAAAAATGTTCATTATCTCTTGAACGTCTCTCATTGGAGCCATAAGCTCTCATGGTTTAAGGTTTTAAGAGCAAAATTATATTAAGGTCTTCAGTCTATGATGCATGCTTTAAAATGATAAAGGCTTGAAGGCTTAAGCATTTTCCTCTTTGAAATATAGAAGACCATATTGCTTTAAAATACCTTTCATTTGTCAGAAAATGGAAGTTAGTAGTATTTGGGTAATATTTTGATGTTATTTTTCATGATAAACATATACTTAAAGGAAGGGATCGACTTTGGAAGGGCTAAATCACTCCGGCTTAAGAATATAGAAGCGTCTGACAGCTTCTAAGCCAAGTGCTAATGTTGTGGGCATATTTTATATTCAGATCAACACCTTCTTCTCAGACTTCAGTGTGTTTGAAGCGAATGTTGTTACCAATGTTCCAGGGAACCTTTTGATTAATTAACTAAGATCTGGGTTGTTTAGCTTAAATGGCTAAAACCTGGTGCTAATTAGATGCCTGTCCTAAGCAAAGTACCTTTGGGAATTAGCCATACACCATGAGAGATTCTCTTCTGAGTTCCACAAACTTGCACACATTCTAGTCTTGTAATGGAGACCAGTGGGATGTGTTCATCCCAATTTCTGGATAAGAGCAAAGAGGATATTTTACTTTTGATGGTCTTCATATATGAAGTTTTGGTGGTAGGTATCAGTGCCTGAACCTTAACCCAGGTAGTAACTAATAGAACTAGCATGAAGTAGCCCTACCATTTTTCATTTAGTACTTTAGGAGAAAGGGATTTCAAAATCATTATGAGTTATTAACACATTCAAGGACATATTTTTATTATAATTAATTCTTCTGATTTAACTTCTCCTTATGTTTATTCTTCCAAAGGTATGCTATTCTTTTAGCCACGTGTTTTATATAACTTCAGTATTTGAAGTGAACCTAGCCAAACTCTATTCTAGACTATTAAAAAGAGAAAGAGGCTTGGTGCGGTGGCTCACACCTGTAATCCCAGCACTTTGAGAGGCTGAAGTAGGAGGATCACTTGAGGCCAGGAGTTGGTCAACATACCAAAACCTCATCTTTACTAAAAATTAAAATATGAGCTAGGTGCAATGGCACATACCCATAGTCCCAGCTACTCAGGAGGCTGAGGTGGGAGGATTGCTTGAGCCTGGGAGGTCGAGGCTGCAGTGAGCCATGATAGTGCCACTGAACTCCAGCTTGGGCAATACAGCAAGACCCTATTTTAAAAAAAAAAGAATAAACTGAAAAGATTTTTGCTGCTGACATTTATAAAAAACATGATTATGTTTCTGTGGTTAGAGATTGGTAGCCTCATCTCTTAGTGTATTGGTTAGTCCATGAGATTGTCCCAGGTGAGTTGCCTTCCTCTGGTTGAAGTAGCTCAAATAGTTGTTACCTTTACGACCACTTTAGGGTAGCAGCAGCAGCAATATTCTCATTCATTTCTGCTGTGGAGCTGTTGTCACCTTGCCCCAGGTAGTGACAGCACTGTGGGAAAGCTCAGGGAAGCATTATGAGTGCCTGGAGGTGATGTGGCCCCAGTAGTTCCCCCACTATCTCAACTCAACCCAGCCAGTAATGTAGAAGCATTGCCAGTGCTTGCTTTCAACCTTTTCAATAATTTTTTAAGATTGTAGTTATTCTTAACTGAATAGTTTATATTAAATTAGTGCCATTTGTTGTGTATCTTGGTATATATTTCCATTATTTTAGGGTACTTTTTTTATCTCAATAGACAAAGAAGTTATTTACATATGTCCTTTCAATGGCCCCATTAAGGGAAGAGTTTACATCACAAATTATCGTCTTTATTTAAGAAGTTTGGAAACGGTAAGTAGAATATAAGACCATAAAGATGACCCTAACTGTTAAAGATAATGCTAAATTGTTTCTCTTCTACTTTGCAAGATTGACTGTGGGTCAAATTAACGTGGGATATATTTGCTTCTCAACTCTTAATATTTTGCTTATGCAAAACTCATTTAATACTAACACTTGTATATGTAAGGAATAGGGTAAATAAAAAATAGTCTTATCCCTCATAATGGTGGGGGAGGGGTTAGTAATTGTAACCATTTGCTAGTTTGGAAAAGTTAGGTGTAGAACAGTGGTTCTTTGCCAGAAGCACAGATGAGACCCACTCGTGGAGCTTAACAAACAACATGGTATCCATAAAAGTTAAAAATAAAAAAAAAATACAGATGTCCTAGATAGAGTGCATCAGAATATCCAGGCCTGGGGTCCACTCACAGTTCTATTTTCTAAAATATCACAGAGGAGGATGCTGATGTGAGTTTCTGGGTAAGGCCCACTATTCTAGAACTTTTTCGAGTGGTCAGTGATAAAGCACCAGGTAGCAGTGTAGAACTAGGATAACTATGGTATGGCTTACTGCCACTCTACTTTTTCAGTCCCCGGCCATGAAAGGTTTGTCCCAGCATTTCGAGGAATGTTTCATGGCTAGGACAATGAGATGGGAAAGAGATACCTCAGAAAGGGAAGAGAGAGTGAGTAGCTGCTGTGGCTGTCACCGAGGACTTCCGGTAGATGTGGTGCGTTGTCATTGGCCAGGTCAGCCTGAAGGGGAGGTATATTTTGATGAGATGTGAACAGGGAAGAGGTCCAGGGTTCACAGAGAGTAGCATATCAGCAGCTTCTACACAGGTGACCTTGAGGCTGTTGGGAAAATGTAGCTTTTGTTTCACTGCTTTTACTCCACCATTTTTTTAGGACAGTTCTAATCTAGATTAGTTTGTATCTTTTAACCTTTTTTTTCTTTTACGGTGTGCATTTTTTTTTTTAATTGGATTTTAGGTTTTGGGGTACATGAGCAGAGCATGCAAGACAGTTGCGTAGGTACACACATGGCAGTGTGCTTTTCTTTCCTTCTCCCCTTCACCCACATTTGGCATTTCTCCCCAGGCTATCCCTCCCCACCTCCCCCTCCCACTGGCCCTCCCCTTTTCCCCCCAATAGACCCCAGTGTTTAGTACTCCCCTTTCTGTGTCCATGTGTTCTCATTTTTCATCACCCGCCTATGAGTGAGAATATGCCGTGTTTCATTTTCTGTTCTTGTGTCAGTTTGCTGAGGATGACGTTCTCCAGATTCATCCATGTCCCTACAAACGACACGAACTCATCATTTCTGATTGCTGCATAATATTCCATGGTGTATATGTGCCACATTTTTCCAATCCAGTCTATTATCAATGGGCATTTTGGTTGATTCCAGGTCTTTGCTATTGTAAACAGTGCTGCAATGAACATTCGTGTACATGTGTCCTTATAGTAGAACGATTTATAGTCTTTTGGATATATACCCAGTAATGGGATTGCTGGGTCAAATGGAATTTCTATTTCTAGGCCTTGAGGAATCGCCACACTGTCTTCCACAATGGTTGAACTAATTTACACTCCCACCAACAGTGTAAAAGTGTTCCTTTTTCTCCACATCCTCTCCAGCATCTGTTGTCTCCAGATTTTTTAATGATCGCCATTCTAACTGGCGTGAGATGGTATCTCAATGTGGTTTTGATTTGCATCTCTCTGATGACCAGTGACGATGAGCATTTTTTCATATGATTGTTGGCCTCATATATGTCTTCTTTCGTAAAGTGTCTGTTCATATCCTTTGCCCACTTTTGAATGGGCTTGTTTGTTTTTTTCCTGTAAATCCGTTTGAGTTCTTTCTTTGTAAATTCTGGATATCAGCCCTTTGTCAGATGGGTAAACTGCAAAAATTTTTTCCCATTCTGTTGGTTGCCGATCCACTCTAGTGACTGTTTCTTTTGCTGTGCAGAAGCTGTGCATTATTATGTTTGAATTCTGAAAAAATGCTGTTTATTATCCCTATCACCTTAGCTGTGGGAACCCACTTTGATAGCTGCCCCAACTTATGGAATTTCCTGTAGCACAGTGCTTGTAGGGATAGGTACATGGTTCGGGCCATGGGGCATTTTATTTATGTGACTCTATTCAAACTTTTAAGTAAGAGTGGAGATGAGTGAATGTTCTAGCTTTCCCGAATGGGAAAGAAGATTCTGAAAACAACAGCGAGCTGGATGTTCACCCTTGGCAACAATTGGCAAAAATTCTACAAATAATAATTTTAAACAGATGATTTTTAAGTACCTAGAAAAGAAATCAACCACTGGGAGTGTTATTGGCACATTGTCTTGATGGAATCAAGGCCATAGGACAGACCCTGGTAAAGACACCTGGGCTGAATGGTGGCAGTACACTTAGGTAGAGTTATAGGCTGTGGATTTCAGGCTTAATGCCAGGAAGGGTGGTCACTAACATCTCCCGATGCAGGGCCCTTCCTTTCCAGCATTTCTGGTGCAGTGCAGAGGAGCACAGAGAACACATGCATTCCCAGTATGTGAAAAACACCATCCTAGCCAATGTGCTAGGTGATGCGATCAGGGTTTGAAACGACCTTAACTGGATAGGATATTGGAACAAAACTAATAATATAAAATTGAATGTAGATAACAATTACTCAGTAAAAATCAGTTGTTATCAGTAAGGGATAGGAGGTGTGTCTTAACAGGGATCCAAGCTTATTTGAACCAGTAATTGGATATGACTGATTAAAAGCTAATCTACCCCTAGGCTGAGTTAACAGAAGTATACATAATTGCCAGACAAAATGAAACAATAGCTCTATCTGAAATATTGTGTTCAAAGCCAGATAGCAAGTTTTAAGAGGGACTTAACAAACTAAAGAGAGTTCAGACACAGATACCAGATTAATGAAGGACTGCAGTTTGAGCCATGATCAAAATAAATGCTGATCTTGTCTGAAGAAAGGATGGCTAAAAGGGGACATGATGGATCCATCTTTGAATATTTGACCCATCTATTGAATATTTGATGGATCCACCTTTCTGTGGAGCAGGGATTAGATTTATTCTGTAGAGCTCCCAAGGGTCAAATTAGGATAGATTGAAAGATTTTATGCTAATATATAGGAGAATTGTCAAAAGTTACAATTAAACATTATGGTCCCTTTTGCTTCTTATATGCTTGGTTTTTTGACTCACCCCATGTACCCAGTTCCACCTTATGCTGTCATTGATGATGAACTGGGGAAGTTATTCAGACTTTGATGATACAACAAGATTGTGTATGTAGTGTGACCTCAACTACGAAAAATAAAAATTATCTGTAGAAAAAGAGTTGGAAAGAAATATACCAAAGATTTCAGTACTTGGGCTATCTGAAGAGAGGGATTATACATGTCTTCTTCCTTTCACTTGTCGATATTTTTCAAAAACCCATAATGAACATGTATTACTTTTATAGTTGGGAGAATTCTCAGCAAGTTTTATTTTTGCATATGATGCCCTAGAGGGTGGAGTTAGTGCTGAGTGGGTGAATAAGATGCCCATCTGACACTGACTACTAACTTATTTCTTCTTCCACTAAGTTTTACATAAACATTTAAAGCAATTGGCCACAACGTTTAGTCCAAGTATAAAAGCAGGCAGCTAACAGCAGAAAACATATAAAGAATGCTATGTAAATGGTTACACAGGAGTCTAAAAACAGTCATCATAGTGTTTCTTCAACTAAAGTCCTAAACAAGAGCATTAATTATGGATTCTGCTGCAAACTGAAAAATTATGTTGCATGTTTGACAAAGAGCTGTCATCTCATTGGCATTTCGAAGTGGACATCTATTTGTTTCAGGTATGTAAACACTGCAGTGGGAGTGCTGAGTCTAGATGTGTGTGGTCTGATTCTGGAGTCAGCTCTGCTATTTCTAAGGTGTCGAGGGCAGATTCCTTGCCTCCTGTGGCCCAGTGAAGTAGAGGAACAGTGGCCATGTCCTCAGAGTGCCACCGTGGCCTGCTTCTACCTCAGCCTCCTTGCATGGCCTGTCCCCACAGTCTGCTGCACACCCCATCTCCAATGTGTTCATCCTTAGAGTGACGCTGACCCCTTTGCTTCTCAGTTCCGAAACTACCACTGGATCCCTGTGGCCCACAGAATAAAATCCATTCTCTTTCTGTGGCATAAAAGTCCTTCTGACTTCTCCAGCCTTGACTGACATCACTTCTCCCCAAATGCGCAGAGCCTTTCCTTCTCCCATCATGCAGGTACCATTCTCACCGAACCTGGATGCCCTTTGTCCACCCCTTTCAGAAGCCGCTGTTCATCCTCCAGGACCCGTCTCAAAAGCCACGCCCTCTCTGGAGTCTTCCCCAGTTTCTCTTGAATCACTTTTCCTTTGTGTCCCTGCAGCCTTTTCTTCATGCCTCTGTGTTAACACATTGCTGTGAAACCTTCCCTGGTCCTTTGGCTAAACTTTGAATCCCTCTTTTCTGTGTTTAAGTTTTCTCCTGAGCACTTGTCACTATCTCCTGTGTTATATATTTGACTAATTCATCTTGTTTGTTGTCTCTCTGAGGACAAGGATGCTTGTCTGTCTATTCACTGATGTTCTTTCAGTTCTTAGGAAGGAGTCTGCCACATTGTGTTGAATGAATGGATCCTGTCTTATTTGCTGCTCTGTCTGTGGTCTTATCAAATGCTGAGTCCCTTTGGTCCTTCATGCCTAGCTAGTACAGTGTCCTGGTAGGCAGTAATACACAGTAAAAGCGTACTGAGTGAACTTGAGAGGAAATGGGCTCCTATGTTGTTAGTGCTGCCCAGAGGGCAAAGGCCTAGTCATTGTGGTTTGACCACAGTGTGGCCCCTACTACATTGTGGCATCTTGAATACTAACATTGCTTCTGGAGTTGAGAAATCCCATAGCCACCTTTTGGCCTTAAGGGCACTAAGGAATTTGGCTTTGGGTTAATGTTGTGACTATAGTAGGGCCTACTGTAGGCAGGTGACAGCCTGTAATCTGGTAGACTACCATGAGTAGGACTGCTTTCAGGGCTCCTTCCAGGCGCACTTTGTGTTTAGGTGCTATAGTGCATGAGAAAGACACCTTAACCCTTGTTCATTCAGGTATTCATGTCTTCATTCCAGAAACATTCGCTGAGCAACATGGTGAATTTAACACTGTGCAAGGTGCATAATACTCTACCTTGAGGCCTGCACAGCCTCATAGGATATAGAGTTGAGTAATTGTGTTGTAATATGGCAAAGCCCACAGCGGTACACATAGTGCTGTGAGAAGGGAGAAGATGTTCATGCCAGTGTGACGAGTCACAGAATGCTTTATAGGGAGATGATACTTGAACCGAGTATTGAAGAATGGTAACAATTTTCTGGACAGGAAGGAAAGAGGAGCATATCAGGTAGAGGGTTTCCACATCTCTATGGTGCTTTTCTGTATCACATGTATAACAATATGGAAAAGCACCATATGTTATGAAGATGGTTGAATGATCTTTTGGAGCTGGAACATTGAGGGTTGAGGGAGGCATGGGGAACAGAAGGGGATGAGGCTGGAACTGTGACTTATGAGCAGCCTTAAGAGTCTCATAAGTCACAGTTAAGCAGTAGGCAAGTTACACAGACAATGACATATGCTATGTGATTTCAGGAAGAGAACTCTGGCTGCAGCGTGTGGGATGGGTTAGGGGAAGGAGAGACTGAAGTCAGGAAGCCCAACCAGGAAGTTATTTTAGTTTTCCAGGTAAGTGGTAAGGGCTCAGTACAGTCATAGTGGAGATAGGAAAGAGGGGACAGCCGTGAGAGATTTGGAGGGCTTGAGTGGCCATTTGGAGGAAGTAGTTGAACAAACTTTCACTTGAATGATAGGAGCTGTTCCCATTCATCCAAATAGACATTATATATATATATATTTTTTTAAATAACACAAATTTATTATCTATAGGTCTTGTAGATCTGTAGATAAAGCAGTCAGGTAGACAAAGCAGACTGATGTAGGTCGCACTGAGTTAAAATCAAAGTGTCAGCAGAGCTGTGCTCCTTTTTGGAGGCTCTAGGCCTGCAACTGTGTCCAGTCCTTTGAATGCGAGGACTTTTTTGCTTATCTGTTGCGGCAGGTATCACAAAACTTATGCACGGACCTTTTTTAAAGCTCATCAGCTCTCATTAGTGTTAGTGTATTTTATGTGTGGCCCAAGACAGTTCTTCTTCCAGTGTGTCCCAGGATGATCCCTAAAAGCTTGGACGTATGTGCTCTATGGGAAAGTAGACATATTATAGGAGAAGGAATATGTTGTAGATACGTCCAGTGGGGAAGCAAGTCTGAAGGCGTGGACTCACAGCTGTACAACTAGCATGTGGAAATGGCTCAGAAGCAGTTGGAAACCTGACTCTGAAGCTTCTGAAGTCATTAGCACATTGGTAGCACTAAAGACCACAGACATTCATGAGATCACCTTGGACGAATATGTAACATAAAAAGATATGGGCTAAAGAGAGAACCCCAGGGGACGTGCAAACACTTTTCCACGGTGGGGAGAGTGAGAAGAGCCAGTGGAGACAACCAAGCGGCAGCAGTCAGAGCAGTAGAAAATCTCTGGATAAAGGGCTGTGATGGAAGTCAGTAGGAGAAAAGAATCTCAGAAAGGAAGGGAGTAGACCACGGTGTGAAATGTTGCAAGGTTCAGTAAGATAAAGAATAAAAAGAGGCCATGGAGTATGTCCAGGAGGAGGAGGCTCACAGGAGCCCCAGTGAGAACAGATTCCATGTAGATGTGAGTCCTTGGGTCTTTCTCGTAGCCCTCTTCCACCTTGCTCTTTCTGTAAAGATTCTGCAGCTTCCAGACCTCAGCGAGCTGCTCTCCATTCTTTCTTCTCCCCATGGCTTTAAGCTACCCACTTGGCTTTAGTCCCTTCCATGCACATGAAATTGTATAGTAACAAAGCTCCTTAGAGTTTACCCAGCCCTCTTCCACTGACTCTTTTATCTGAGCATGACAACAGCTGACACGTAGACAAAGCAGATGCCACCCTGGCACAGTCCCTGGGCTTTTTTTTGAGCCCCAGTTTCTCATTCCGTACTGCCTGTTGGAGATCCCCTGAATTTTCACCTGGCATCCCAGGCTCATGGTCAAGCCGAAATTGTTTGACTCAACTTTCTCCTTTTAGCGTTCTTGTTTCTCTCGATGGTGCCATTTTCTTCTCATCACCCTGGAGTCTCCTCTGTTTACCCATCCCCACTTCTCCTCTGTATTTCATCACATTTGTCCCACCCTTTCTGGTCACCCTACCCTAATCCCCCATGTCTATCCCTGAGGCCCTGGCAGTCTCCTTCAGTGTCTCTCCCTGCCATTTTATCTGCTCCTTAAGACATACCTGCAATCTTCTCATTCCCTTACTCAGAAACTCTCCTTTCCTACCTTATCACACGTTCCCTAGCCAGGTGTTCACGGTCCTCACCACACTGCTGTCATCCTACCTTTCCCCCTCCCCTGTGTAGACATCCTATGCTTTGGCTCCTATGAGCAACTTGGTGTTCCTAAATAAGCCCTCTGCTTCTTCACCTATGGACTTCTGTTGCAGCCATTTTGTTCACCTAGAACATACCTTCATCCCCACCCCATCTCTGCCATTTGCCCTCCAGCCCTCTTAAAAATCGTTCCGAAGTATTTACCATAGAAAGCTTATGACGGATAACATGTCTGTGGGTCCACCTCTCAGCTGAAGAAATCCCATCCTTTCCTCCCACTTCACAGCGGAGGTAATCACCACCCAAAAGTTAGTATTTCTCACTCCTGGTCATTTCACACATCCCTTTGTATTTTATTTTTATTTTTATTTTTTGAGACAGAGTCTAGCTCTGTCGCCCAGGCTGGAGTGCAGTGGTACGATCTTAGCTCACTGCAAACTCCGCCTCCCGGGTTCAAGCGATTCTTCTGCCTCAGCCTCCTGAGTAGCTGGGATTAGAGGCATCTCTGCCACCATGCCCAGCTAATTTTTGTATTTTTAGTACAGACAAGGTTACACTGTGTTGGCCAGGCTTGCCTCGAACTCCTGACCTCGTGATCTGTTCACCTTGGCCTCCCAAAGTGCTGGGATTACGAGTGTGAGCCACCACATCCATCCACACACATCCCTTTTTAAAATAGAATGAAATATAGGAAATGTGGAGGAAGCTAAAGGATTGGGGCTTTTAAGGCTTCCAGTTGAGCATACCAGAACCCTTGGGCAGTATAATTTGGCTCTAGGTTCAGGACTGCTGGCAAGATGAGAAACATGTTGGATACAGAGTTTTCATTTTCTGATGACACATTCTTCCTGGATTAAATTCAAGGACGAATTTGTTGTTTGGCTTTTCTCTAAAAGATAGTGACACAGTGATTCAATTCTTCAATGTATTTCCCAAGGATTCTTGAATCCTGTTTGATTTGCTGGTTCTTTTGTTGACTCTCTATAAAGATGGAGCATACAATGTTAACTTTTAGTTGGTAAAGGTACTTCCATGAAGAACTAGTGTAATGTGGTCTACTTTGTTTTTCTGATGAATTACCTGTGCAAAGATAATATTTGGAGAATCAAGACGAGTAGGCAGTCTATATGTCAGTCAAACTCTGTCTTAAATACTTGTTTGCAAAATGACTTTCAGGTGGGTGCGGAGTGTCATGCCATCTAAGGGCTGGGCATGGAACAAGTGCAGCAGCACTCAGGTTCCCTAATCTCTGTTGGAGGCTGTCATTGGAGCTGTAAGCCTTGGATACTGCCAGGAAGGGAGGCAGAATTTACCTTCCCGTGTGAGAATTTCAAAGCCAGACCTACATTTCAGAGGGAAGGCAAGTCCACTTAATTGTAAGCACAAGCAAAAAGGATTCCTGTAGTATTTGTTCTTTGAGAAAAAAAGTGCATTGGAAACTTTTCAAGACTGTCCTTTTCAGGTCCTTCCCTCTTGTGGATTTGGCACCTTTTTTCCTTTCATAGTAGGTGAAATAATGCTAAATAGACTATAATAAAACCCTAGTATAGCCATAAATGGGAATATCAGTGGGAACACAGGATTCATGCCATAGGTATTCTTTTAGACTTCTAGTCTTAAATCATCGTCTTATATTGCTGCTGCAAAACAAATGCTTTATGTTTAAAAAACAAAACCTACTTCCCACTAATAGCCTTGGTTCCTTTGTCCCTTGTCCCCATGCTAATCCCCAAACTTTAGGGTCTGTGGGATAGTAAGCTCTGATGTTGAAAGTCACATAACGGGTTTAATTAATTAGTTCCACTACAAGTTCAGGCTTTCAGAAAGGGTCTCATCACTGCTTTGGCAATTCTTTCAGTACCAGATTGACTTCTCATTACACCCTCCACCACTGCAGTGACAAATCTTCCATGCTCTTGAGCTGACCTCATCTCTTAGGTTGAAAAGTCAAAAATCATCCTCTCTGCAGTGTCATAAGTCCCCTTGTCACCACCTAAAGATGTCTATCTTTACCCATCTTTTCCACCTTTCCTCACATATGGGAGGAAGGAATCAGACATCTTGTTTTCCAAAGTGAATCCCACTCTTTAAACCTTTCTCCTTTCTCCTCTAGAGTCTCAGTTCCCCATTAGTTATTCTGCATCTTACATTTTTGGTTTTCATCATTTTTGGCTCTCCTTTCCCCTGCTCTGTGAATCTGCTCGAGTCTCTCCCTCCTTTTCTTCCTTCCTTCCTTCCATTTTTAGACAGAGTCTTGCTCTGTTGCCCAGGTTGAAGTGCAGTGGTGTGATATCAACTTACTGTAACCTCTGCCTCCTGGGTTCAAGTGATTCTCCCGCCTCAGCTTCCCAAGTAGCGGGAATTACAGGCATGCACCACCACACTCAGTTATTTTTTGTGTTTTTAGTAGAGATGAGGTTTCACCATGTTGGCTAAGCTGGTCTCGAACTCCTGACCTCATGATCTGCCCACCTCAGCCTCCCAAAGTGCTGGGATTACAGGTGTGAGCCACCATGCCTGGCTTTGCTCAAGTGTCTTTATTGGAAAACACCTTCTTATATTCCTGCTACCACCGATACAATCATTCTCTTTCTTCCCTTTCTTGGACAAACTTCTTTAAAACTAGTCCACACATGCTGCTTCCACTTCTGGACTACTGATTCCTTACTTCTTGTGGTCTGGCTCCTCTTCCCTATTGAAACTGCTCCTTCACTGCTCAATTCTGATGGCTCTGGTTGAGTTCTGGACTTTTACGTTTCTATGCAGGGATTGGTTGTGTCGACTGCTCTTTCTTTTATCCTTTTCCCCATGCATTCTTGGCTCTTCTCTCACTTCTGCCTTTTGCCTTCTCTGCAGCTCATTTTTTCTTTCCTACCTCCTAAATACTATTTTCCCCAGAGTTCTGTCCTCACCCTCTTTTTTCTCCATTGTCAGTTGCTTTCTACTTCTCTAGCTCCAGTACCAAGCTTTCATTCTGTATTCATTGAATATCTGAGAGTCCCATATGTGTTAAGCACTAATGCCAGGGGCTAGGATATGGTGGTGAGCACGGCAGACATAGTTCCTCCCTCACAAAGCTTATAGTTCTAATGGGATTGACAGGCATTCTTCTAATAATCACACTAATATATAATAACAAGCTGTGATCAGGAGCATGGGAGTAGTACAGGAGCACAATAGTTTGAGGAGCCTGAGAAATTGTCCTGAGAAAATGACGCTTGACCTGGGGTCTGAAGAATGCATGCAAGTTCCCTAGATGTGAGGCAGGGACTGAGGAGGTAAGAAGAAGCTGAGAGAACAGCATTTGAGAAGACCTGAGACCAAAGGAAGCATGAAAAGATGACAGTATGGCTGAGTGGGGGGACAATGGCAAGGGGTGAGGTAAGAGAGGTAGATGGTGGCCAGATGTCCTAGGCCTTGCCCACCCTGTTCAGGATTTTGGGTTTTAATTTTTTCATTTATTCATTTGATTGATTGATTTGAGACAGGGTCTCGCTGTTGTGTAGGCTGGAGTGCAGTAGCGCAATCATAGCTCACTGCAGCCACGACCTCTTGAGTTCAAGCAGTCCTCCCACCTCAACTTCCTGAATAGCTGGGACTGCAGGTGCGCACCACCATGGCCAGCTCATTTTTATGTTTCTTGTAGAGATAGGGTCTTGCTGTGTTGCCCAGGCTGGTGTCAGACTCCTGGGCTCAAGCAATCTGCCTGTCTTGGCCTCCCAAAGTGCTGGGACTGCAGGCATGAGCCACCATGCCCAACCCTTTAATTTATTTTTTAATTGACAAAAATTGTATATATCCTGTGCAATGTGTTTTGAAATACATACACATTGTAGAATGAGTTAATCAAGCTATGTAAAATAAGCATGGCCTCACATACATATTTTATGTGGTCAGAACATTTAAAATTTACTCTCAGTAACTTTCCAGTATACAGTAGTTATTAGTTGTAGTCACTCTGTTATACGGTAGATCTCTGAAACTTACTCCTTCTATTAATTGAAATTTTGTGTCCTTTGACCAGCATCTTCCCATCCCCTCCCCCATGATTTGGGTTTTTAGAGTTTAGCAGTCAGAAGCTTTTGTAGCTTTCCACACTACTTTTGAAGTGGTGTGAGCCAGGGAATGACAGCATCAGATGTGCTCTTCTAAAAGATCACCCTGGCCACATTACGGGGAGCAATAGTAGGTACAGAGACCACTGCAACTATGGCAGTGGCCCGGAGACGTTGCTGGTAGAATTGGAGTGGTGGGCAGACTTGAGACTGATTTAAGAGATAGACATGGGAGACTGGCTTAAGGGTAGTTGAGAAGGGGATGTCAGGGTTGACTCCTAGGTTTCTTGCTTTTCCAAGCAGCCACAGAGATGGGAAACTTTGGAGAATAATGTAGTTTGGTGAGAGAACTGCATTTAGTTCTGGACATTTTGAGTTTGAGGTGCCCTTGGGATCTCGTCAGTTCTGTATATCCAGCCATCTCCTGGATATCTGTACTTGGTTCATTTATCATAATGAACAGAAACTCTACTGGGCCTTAGAGTTTCTAAAATTGGCCATGTTCATCTTCCTCCAAAACCCCCTCCTGTGTTCTTCACATCTTTTGGTGGTACCACCATTGTTTATCCCGGAGATCTGGGCCTAAAGCTTAGTCATCTTTGAGTCTTCCCCAGTGGCTAGTCTCTTTTGCTTTCTACCTCGGTCCCTCTCCACTTTCAGATGCTCATTGCCTCTCACTTGTACTCAAGCATCAGCTTTCATAGTCTGAGGAGCAGCTGTAGACCACTTCTTGCTAGTCCAGAGCGCTCAGTGCTGCTAGATGAACCTTCATAAAGTGCCATTTCATCATGGCATTCCTGTTCTCCAGGAGCATCCCTTAGAGCTCAGTCTCCCTGATCCTAGCCCTGCGGTACTCCCCAGGAAATTGCCATCACCCTTGCTTAAACCTGGCCTACATTTTTAAAATAAACTCCCCCATGCTTTTCTTTCCTACATTTGCAGCTGATGTGACTCTTACCTGTTTCTCAAATGCCAATCTCCAGTTGCTTTTGATCCATCCTTTAAGGATCATTTTTAATGTAGTCATTGCCACAGAACTTTCATGCTATCTAATCAGATATTGACTTGCCCTCGTCTGACCTCCCATTCCACTTTGTGTGGACTTTTCTTATGGCTCTTGACACTAGCAACCGGGCATTGTAGTTACTTGGGTCCATGTGTCTTACCTCTCAGATAGAGCTAGGCCCTGAACTCCATGCAGGCAACTCTGCATCTCAACTTCATGAACCCTAGGGTCCAGCAGAGTTTCTGTTACTTAGTGTATGAGAGAGAAAGAGAATGCATTGTTTTAGCTTATTTGTCGTATTTACATCTCAATTATTTTAGGTAGTTAGAAGTACAAGGCTCAGACTTTTAAGTTAGAATGAACCTTTGAAAATGCTTAAATATTTAACGACATTGAGATACTGATGACTCAGATATCCAGATAGTTCAGCTAATTTTCCTATTCCTGGATCTTCCAGTTCGGCCTGCCGGGTTGTCCGATCTTGAACGTGTCATTCAGGGAGAATGTGGCAAGCAGCCTCATTAGACTGTGGGTGCCTTTGGTCAGGAGCTGGCTGGTTCTCCCCCGTGTCCTGTTTTGTTTTTTTGTGTGTAGGGCCAGGGCACTTTGAGCTATAAAATTTCCTCTGTACAGAGATAAAGAGGAGCGAGATGTTATCTCACTTTTAATTCTTCTGCTTTTTTAAACATCCTTGCTTTCATGTTGATACTAGAGTATCAGGCTTTTATTTAGTGTCTAGTCTCTGTATTTTAGGTATAAGTTTGACATTTAGGAATACAGTTCACAGACCCTCAAATCTCAATATAGCATATCTAAGCATGATAACGGACTGATAGTATGTTTTAAATAACTGCACTGTGTTGATAAGAAAATACATTATGATATGCTGCTATGTACGTACACTGTTACTGAGTAGTATTTTTCTCTTTGGGCATTTAGGTTTCAGTCCTGTCATGAGGTGTCTCACCCCGTGACATTTCTCCTTATAGGTGCAAATGGTAAGATCTATCAGATGCTTGCTAGAGTATACTTACCCACTGTATTTGAAGAGCACAATTACATCTTCCAAATACTAAGATATTCTTTGCCATAATAATAATAACTTCCATTGTTTTCTAGCTACTGTACTTTAAACTCATTTCCTGTAATCATCCCTACTTTTAGCTAAATGTGACTGAGAGAGTAACTCGCCACTGTCATCAGCTAGTAAATGTCAGAACTCAGATTGAGCCAGTTTTGTCTACCTTAAGAGCTTGTACTATTTTCTCTATATTATGATCATTATACTCGTACATGTTTTTGCTTTTTTATTTTGAAATAATTGTGAGCTCATAGAACTTGCAAAAATGGAAGAGGTCCCTTGTACCTATCACTGAGCTCCCTGCAATAACCATATCCCTTTATCAAAACCAGGAAGTAGATTGATACAACTAGACTGGCCGGACTTGAATTTCAGCAGTATTTTTCACACGCTCACTTTTTGTGTCCTTTTGCACACAGTTCTGTGGCATTTGATCGCAGGTAACCACCATCAATAATCAAGACATGGAACCGATCTGTCACCACAAGGGAACTCGCTCATGCTGCCCCTTTAGAGTCATGCTGCCCCTTTAGAGTCATGCTATCCCTCCCCTCAGCCTCTGCAACCACTTCTCTGTGCTGCATCTCTACAATTTTGTCATTTCAAGCACATTATATAAAAGGAATCATATAACAGGTGACCTTTTAAGATTGCCATTTCTCAGCCAAGTGTGGTGGGCCACACCTGTAATTCCAGCACTCTGAGAGGCTGAGGTGGGTGGGTGGCTTGGGTCTCGGAAGTTCAAGACCAGCCTGGGCTACATGGTGAAACCCCATCTCTACAAAAGAACAAAAAGTAGCCAGGTGTGGTGGCACATACCCGTAGTCCCAGCTACTTGGGAGGCTGAGGTGAGAGGGCCAGCTGAGCCCAAGGAGGTCGAGGCTGCACTGAGATCACACCACTGCATTTCAGCCTGGGTGACAGAGTGAGGTCCTGTCTCAAAAAAAAAAAAAAGAATTGGCGTTTCTCATTTCACATGATGCCCTTAAGATTCTTCCAGGTTCCATGTATCCATAGTTTATTCATTTTTCTTGCTGAGTGGTATTCCATGGTACAGATGTTTACAGCCTTACACTTTTTGAATTTCTAGACAACCCATGAGCTGTATTTATATTTTCTGTATTGTATTTTAAAATAAAAGGTCAGGAATAATGGCTCATACATGTAATCCCAATACTTTGGGAGGCCAAGGCAGGAGGATGGCTTGAGCCCAGGAGTTTGAGACCAGCCTGGAAATACAGTGAGACCCCGTCTCTACAAAAAATACAAGATAATTAGCTGGACTCAGTGGCATATGTCTGTGGTCTCAGCTACTCCCAGCTACTTGGGAGGCAGATGTGGGAGGATCCCTTGAGCCCGGGAGGTCGAGGCTCCAGTGAGCCACTGCACTTCAGCCTGAGCAACAGAGCAAGATCCTATCTCTTTAAAAAAAAAAAAAAAAAAAGAAAGAAAGAAAAGGAAAGGAAAACTTTATTTCTAGCTCCAAAAAGTTTTTAAAGAGCAAAAAAATCAAATACCCCTTACAGATTTTTTTCTTTATTTTTCAAACTCATCTATCACAACATGAAAGAAAATTTTGGATTAAAAACAGTATAGCCTGGTTGAGTGCAGTGGCTCACGCCTGTAATCCCAGCACTTTGGGAGGCCAGGGTGGGTGGATCACCTGAGGTCAGGAGTTCGAGACCAGACTGGCCAACATGGTGAGACCCTGTCTCTACAAAAAATACAAAAAGTAGCCAAGCATGGTGGTGCTTGCCTGTACTCCCTACTTGGGAGGCTGAGGCAGGAGAATCACTTGAACTCAGGAGGCAGAGCCTCTGGAGTAAAAACTAAACTCTGCAAGAGTTTGCAGTGAGCTGAGATCGTGCCACTGCACTCCAGCCTGGGCAACAGAGTGAGACTTTGTCTCAAAAACAGAACAAAAAACAAAACAAAAAAACGGTGTAGACCTTCATGTCTTTGTCCCTATAAATAGATATTTCATGTTATTATAGTCACCGTGTATGTTGTATGCTGCTTTTTGCCCACTTAAACTTATCTTTTCATGGACCATAATTATTTTTAATAACTGTATATTTGTTCCATCTAGTTGACTAAGTTTTTCTATCCTGTTATCTACCTCTGCTTCTGTTGAACATCTTTCTTCTGTTAAATGATAGCCATAAGTTCTTAGTAGTGAAATTATTGGATCAAAGAGTAGGACAATTTTTATGGCACTTTTAATATGTGTTTTCAGGCATTGCCTTGAATCTCAGCCCTGCCCTATACTTACTAAACAAGTTACTGAAGCTTTGACAGACTCAGTCCTGGAATGGTTGTGAGGATAAAATGAGGTGATGGGTGCAAAGTCCCCATTATAGTACCTGGCACAGAAGAGAGGTTTTCCTACATGGCAGCTGCTGTAATGGTCTCGTGGTGCTGATTGTGCTATTACTTGACTGACATGGTTTCATCATGCCAGCAGTCTTCTAGACCACTTGCATCCAGCATTGGCTAGCAAATAATGGAGAAGCCTTCCTGTGCATTAAGGCCCTTCTGCTTTGGGAAATGCACCCATGCCAGAGACAAGCACCATTTGCAGATGCTTGGTTTCTAGTGGGTGAATACAGACATGTAAATTTGTGGTAACAAGGCTGAGTGAAGCAAGTGGTATAACAGCAATCTGAATCCAGTGCTGTGGAACTTTGAGGAAGAATGTTGAATTCTGCCTGATCTTATTTGGAAGCAACGCCTCATTAGAGGTCATGCTTGCTGAGCCAAGGCTGAAGCCATGGGGAGAATTTTGGTAGATGGGAACGATAGATCATTCTAGGCAAAGGGAACACCCTGAGCAAAGCACATGGCCTGATCGTAGACAAAGTGTCTGAAGAAGTTCACTTAGTTGGAATGCAGAATGTTGTGGGAGAGAATCCTACAGAAACAGGCTAGAAGTGATGTCACGAACACCCTGGAAATGTGTACCTAGGAGTTGAGTGCACAGTGGCAAATGTTTGGGGATGCATTTGGATTGCATAATTGATTGTTTTAATGCTTTCTCTGTCATGTGTAATCTGTATCATATTTTTGTTCGTAAAGTGATAAAAGGGCGAAGGCAAAATCACGGTGAAAGCATATGGTTGTTTTTATATGCTTCTTGATGGTTTAATTATACTGACAGACATACTGACTGTCGTATTTTTGTCCATTACAGGATTCTGCTCTAATACTTGATGTTCCTCTGGGTGTGATCTCAAGAATTGAAAAAATGGGAGGCGCGACAAGTAGAGGAGAAAATTCCTATGGTCTAGATATTACCTGTAAAGTAAGAGATTTAATACTTCCTTATGCAAAGAACAAGGCACGTTAGTGTTGAATGATAGTAAAAAATTAATGTGGATTTGAAAAAAAAAATAAAAAATCTCTTGTTTATCTAAGGCCCTGGAAATGGCTCTTCCCTTAAGAGCAAGCTTTTCCGAATTGCCTGGGGAAATAGTGCCCACATGAGGGACCCACTGCAATCACCAAGTACAAGGACTTGAGGAACTGGTCAGTCTGTTAGCTTGACTGAGTGGGAAGAGAACTTTATAAATAAATTTCTTAAAACTTTTAGTTTTTGCTCCAGCTTGCTCCTGGTGCCCCTTCATGTATGTGTTACCATGAAGGAAGGAGGAATCGAAGAGATTTTGCCCTCAGTTCACAGGATGTGTCCTTACCTCTAATAACCTTTGTAACTTTTGCTTAGGTCATTTTCAGAGGTACAGTTTGCTGTGATAGTAACCATGTATTCAGCATTTGTGTCCATCCAAACACATGGGGTGCTTTGCATTTGATCCTCAAGTACAACTCTCTGAAATGGGCGTATTGTAGATGGGGAGCCTGAGGCTCCGAAGAGTTGGGTATCTTTACTAAGGTAATTTCTGAAGGCGGGGACCCAGAAGGTGGGGCTGTGTGTCAGTGTCTCAGGTGACTATGAACCACTGGTCTAGTGCAGAGCTTTGCAGACTTTTTCTGTGAAGGGCTCAATAGCAAATATATTAGGCTTTGTGGGCCACATCCGATTTTTGTTGTGTATTCTTCTTTGTGTGTTGTTTTTCAACCCTTTTGAAGTGTTTAAAAAAACACTCTTAATTTGAAGACTTGGGCTGAAGTTTGCTGGTCCCCAGCCGATCTGGCGCAAGAGCCAGAACCAAAAACTAAGGCTCGTTTTCCTAGGCTCATACACTGCAACTTCTCAAAACCAACCTTGTTTGCTTATATTTGGATTATGCTACAATATGGTGGTTTTCTTTCCAGTTTATAAAAGATCAAGACTCGTTTTTACTATCAGAAACTAAAGAATAATGCCATTGTTAAACCTTAACTGAAATTCTCCACTACCATCTACCACAGCTTTTTTTGGTGGTGTTTTAATTCCAGCTACCTTAATGCTTTATCTATTATTGCAGCTACTATCTACCCTTTGGGTCCTAGAAACATGGGAATTTACTGTTAAGGAAGGCTTTTGCATTTTGCATCAAAGGATTTATGGGAGTAGAATGTTTAATATTAGAGTAGTCAAGGGAAAATGGGGTTGCTATATTGACAGTTTTGGGGTGACTTTCATTCTTACAGGGTTTTAAAAACCCTGTTTTCTTCCTCATAATAGGAAAAACTTGTACTTCAGTATCAATCCCCCAAAATTAATGAGCCAAAGCACATTCTCACCCTTGACTATTTATTATAAGAATAAAAGGCATATGAACAACTCACCAAGTGTAATTCTGAAATGTTATATATGTATATTTCTTGGAGTTAGCATGAGCCCAAAGATGATGGACTAGAACAGTGTTGTAGCAAAACCTTTTATCTAAGTTATCTCCCCAGAAACACTGATGTCACAGAGTCATATTCCATCTTCTCAGTAACAAACCTGACATTGATATGAAGGAAATCTGCTCTGGTAAGGTAAAGAAAGACTCACTGTCCCGTCTCCCGTAGGTCAGCTTTCACCTGCATTCAGTAACCATGGTACAACCACATTCCTCTCCAGAAACAAGTAGTTACAACTCCTGCAAATTTGGCTATGCCCGCTATGCACATGGAGATTGCTGCTTGCCAGTAGCATCTTTCCCAGTAGATACAAGTCCCAGAGAATGTTGTCCAGCAGCAGGGGAAAGGAAGTTCTGAACATGTAAATTCATACCCTGCAGGCCCCTTAGCAGCCCCTGCTGCCTACCTGGAGTCTTTCAAACAAACAGACAAAAAAGCAAAGTAAAACCATACCACCACAAAGCCTTCTCTTTCCCTTCCCCACCTCACTCCCGTGGACTCACATTAAAGACGCAGTGTAGCGTTTCAAAGTCAGCAGTGATGTGTGTTGTTTCTTTAGAAATGATGCCTCAATAAATCAATTCAGCAGGGATATGTTTTCTTCAACTCTGAATATAGCAAGGCTTGGGACATCATATGACCAGGCTGTTAAAAAGGCTGAGGGTCCGACTGGGAGACCCTTAGGCATGTGGCTCTTTCCCTGATGAGTCAAACTCTGAGGAGACCAGGTGGAACTTATTTCTGTTACAGATTTGGTGATCTGCCACCTGTGAGTCATTTGCCTTTTCTACTTAGTTTTTTTGGCAAGAAATAATATTCTTTCTTTAATTGCATCTTAATCAGATGGCAAAAAGAAGTTACTTGAATCACTTGTGCTTTGGCACATTAAAAGTAGCTGCTTGAATCACTGATAGATCAGAATAAATATTCACGTAGAGATGGTCTCATTTCTGGTCAAGCAATGAAGAGAACCATGCTATAGTTACCATTTGACTTGTGGGGGTTAGGAAGAAGGTTCCTCACGAGGCCTGAGCCCTGAGGGTACTCAGCTCTCCAGTGTGGCACTTGTGGCTAGTTGTAAACCCTTTTAATGCATATCATCACATTGAAATGATTATTCCTCTTGTTTAACTATTCATTGCACCATGAACCAATAACTATTATCCCAATTTTCTTGGGAGGTAATATGAATGGGTTGTTGGACTTTATTCTGTGACGTGCTTTTTACAAAGCAGAGAATCCTTTGGGAGGCTGAGGCGGGCAGATCACGAGGTTAACAGATTGAGACCATCCTGGCCAACATGGTGAAACCCCATCTCTACTAAAAATACAAAAATTAGCTGGGCGTGGTGGCATGCGCCTGTAGTCCCAGCTACTCGGGAGGCTAAGGCAGGAGAATTGCCTGAACCCAGGAGGCGGAGGTTGCAGTGAGCTGAGATCGTGCCACTGCACTCCAGCCTGGCGCCTGGCAATGGAGCAAGACTCTGTCTCAAAAAAAACAAAAACAAAGAATCGTGGAGCTGGCAAGGCCTAGTAGATGTCATCTGTATACATAGTGCTCAATCTCCAGTCCTTTGTGAGCGGTCTCAGGCTATAGTTCTTCATATTTCACTTCCTGCCATTTGTGTTTGGAGATGTCTGGTGATGGCCACAGCCTGTTCTGGTCCTTCAGACTGCAGACTTGGGAAGCTTAAGAATATACTCTTGAGCTGAGGAAGGAAAAAGCATCTTGAAAAAAATGAAGACTGTGATATCCAAGAGGGCAGCGACTAGGTCTCTACCACTCCTGACGTGGCTCCATGGTCCAGCCTAGCACTCCTTTACCTGAAATGAAAATTGAAAGTGCACTGCAGAGCATAGGGTTCCAATGTGGCGCCACCACTCAGTCACAGCACCATAACTGATTTTTTTTTTTTTACGAAACAACTTTAAAAATATTCCAGTCTTGAAAATAAGATAGAATGTTATATCTGTATATATAATACAGATTGACATTTAAAGGAGCTTATTTGGTTTGGATTTGGTATAAAAGAAAGTTTTCCTGCTTATTGAAGAGATAGGTATTGGAAGCTACCTTTAAAATCTGGTTTTGACCTTTTATTTTTAGCTCCTAAAAGCATAGTTACTACGAATATGGGCTACTTTAATGTGGCTTATACAGAACTCTGTGAAGGTAAAATTGTAGAATAAAAATATATTACTTGCAATGAGAGCTTAAAATGCCAGTCATTTAGGAAGAGAGCTTCTGTGTTTTAATGACGTGTTTGACAATGTCGAGATTATATTTGATATCAGTTACTCTTTAGAAAAGTTGTTTAAATAAAATAGTTTTATAAGTAAAAAAAAATACCAGGGCTGGTTGCAGTGGCTCGCACCTCTAATCCCAGCACTTTGGGAGGTTGAAGCAGGTGGATCACCTGAGGTCAGGAGTTCGAGACCAGCCTGGCCAACATGGTGAAATCCCATCTCTACTAAAAATACAAAAATTAGCTGGGTGTGGTGGCGTCTGCCTGTAGTTCCAGCTATTCAGGAGGCTGAGGCATGAGAATCACTTGATCCCAGGAGGCAGACGTTGCAGTGAGCTGAGATCGCACCACTGTACTCCAGCCTGGGCCACAGAGTGAGACTCCATCTCAAAAAATAAATAAAACAAATTTTAAAAAATTAAAAAATACGTCGGAAACCAGTGAAAGTAGATGGACCGTAATAGATGTTGTTCAAGGCATGTTTGATTTTTTTTAATAAAATGAATTTAGCTCTGTCTTCTCCTTAGTGCTAGTTGCTTTATCTTGTCTTTGCATTCATGGCTATGATGGAAACATTTTCAGGTGTTCTTAGACTGGATATATCGCATTACCATATAAAGCAAAGCAATTTTTGTAATTTAGATTAATTGTCCTTTTAGGTAAGTGAATCTTTTCCCTTAATTGAATGGAAGATTTCTTGCTAATTAACATGACTTTCTTTGAAGACTAAACTGTCATACTTGTCCTTTGCCCCCAGGACATGAGAAACCTGAGGTTCGCTTTGAAACAGGAAGGCCACAGCAGAAGAGATATGTTTGAGATCCTCACAAGATACGCCTTTCCTCTGGCCCACAGTCTGGTAAATTTCAACACTCTTCCTTAGCATGGGAAGGTTCTCAGTGCCTCCTCTGTGAAAACTGCCCGCAAGCTGGGATTCTCTTTCTTTTTCTCATCTGTGTTGTTTCCCAGTGTGATGTATCTGCGGGGGTGTTTATTAAATAATTTCATCATTTCCAGAGGGGATAGGTCTCTCCCCTGCTAGTCTGCGTGGGATGGATTGCCCTAGGTGACTGAAACACAGATCCCTGGAGGCTGGCAAGAGCCCTGTATGAGCCTGGGAGCTTCACCAAGGGCATCTTGTACTCTTCCAACTCCAAATGTGCCCTTAATCTTGGCCACCCTGCTTGAAAATGTAGGCGGTAATGAGGCAGCAGGTGGCTTAGTGCGACCCTGTGAGATCATATCCCAGAGTTCTTTGCTTTTAGCTTTGGAGCTAATGAGCAATGAGTATCAGGGTTTTGTGGCTCCAGTTGTAAATGGAAACTAACCCTCTGAGCCTAAATGCCATTTGTGCAAATACAGATGGGTGGTATAGGTACTGCACCAATAGCTGAATAGGGACAGGTTTTCTTTTGAAAAGAATAACCTTTCAAATGTCGTTTGATAGCATTTACTATATAATTGGCAGGACCAATTTATTATGCATTTAATTACTTATAATCTATGACTTAGTCCAAAGGTCATTTAGTATTATGTGTACCTAAAACTTTTCCTTCCTCGTCACCAAACTGTTAGAGTAACCTTACTCTTACTGCGTGACTTAAAAAGAAACTTACTATTGTTTCTTTTGCTGTACAGAAATAAGCCTTTCTGTGAGTTTTGCTCTTAAAGCAATCTTTCTTTATATCCTGCCTCGGCCTTGCCTCCTGTGCCTTGCTCGAATCTTCTAGCCCCGTCCTACTCCTTTGGTTGACTTGAACTTAGATGCAAATACCTGCTAAGGGGAGAGTGAGGAAATAATTATTTACAACATATACTATAGAAGTGCCTTTATTTTAAGTATAGGATGATCACACTGCAGATTAACCGAAGGTGATGGAAGGGACCCTTAAGTAGAAGAGGCATGTGTTGAACACAGATGAAAATGCCATGCTTGGGAAAAAATGTGCTGATCTCATAACTGAATCTATTTTCTGCCTTTTCTAAATTTCTGATTAAATAAGTGATTTTAAAAAATATGTCTGTATTACAGGGTTTTTTTCTTATATTTTGTTGTACTTTAGATTCTGGGGTTGCTGCCTCCATCCCCATCACCTATATCTGGCATTGCTCTCCATGTGATCCCTCCCCAACTCCGTATACACTGCTGTCCCTCCCCTAGTCCCCCCCAACAGACCCCTGTGTGTGATGCTCCCCTCCCTGTGTCCATGTGTCCTCATTGTTCAACACCCACCTATGAGTGAGAACATTCAGTGTTTTATTTCTGTTATTGTGTCAGTTTGCTGAGAATGATGGTTTCTGGATTCATTCATGTCCCTACAAATGACACCAACTTATCATTTTTTATGGCTGCATAGTGTTCCATAGTGTATATGTGCCACATTTTCCTTGTCCAGTGTATCGTAGATGGGCATTTGGGTTGGTTCTACGTCTTTGCTACTGTAAACAGTGCCACATTGAACATACATGTGCATGTGTCTTTATAATAGAATGATTTATAATCCTTTGGATATATATCCAGTAATGGGATTGCTGGGTCAAGTGGAATTTCTATTTCTGGGTCCTTGAGGAATCGCCACACTGTCTTCCACAATGGTTGAACTAATTTACACTCCCACCAACAGTGTCAAAGTGTTCCTGTTTCTCTATATTCTCTCCAGCATCTGTTTTCTCCAGATTTTTTAATGATCGCCATTCTAACTGGCATGAGATGGTATCTCAATGTGGTTTTGATTTGCATTTCTCTGATGACCAGTGATGATGAGCATTTTTTCATATGTTTGGCCTCAAATATGTCTTCTTTTGAAAGTGTCTGTTCATATCCTTCACCCACTTTTGAATGGGTTTGTTTGTTTTTTTCTTGTAAATCTGTTTTAGTTCTTCGTAGATTCTGGATATTAGCCCTTTGTCAGATGGATAGATTGCAAAAATTTTTCCCCATTCTGTTGGTTGCTGGTTCACTCTAATTCTGTTGGTTGTTTCTTTTGCTGTACAGAAGCTCTGGAGTTTAATTAGACCCCATTTGTCTATTTTGGCTTTTGTTGCCAATGCTATTCATGTTTTAGTTGTGAAGTCCTTGCCTATGCCTATGTCCTGAGTGGTTTTGCCTAGGTTTTCTTCTAGGGTTTTTATGGTGTTAGGTCTTAAGTTTTAGTCTTTAATCTATCTGGAGTTAATTTTAGTGTAAGGTGTCAGGAAGGGGTCCAGTTTCTGACTTCTGCACACGGTTAGCCAGTTTTCCCAACATCATTTATTAAACAGGGAATCTTTTCCCCATTGCTTGTTTTTGTCAGGTTTGTCAAAGATCAGATGGTTGTAGATGTGTGACATTGCCTCTGAGGTCTCTGTTCTGTTCCACTGGTCTATATCTCTGTTTTGGTACCAGTACCATTCTATTTTGATTACTGTAGCCTTGTAGTATAGTTTGAAGTCAGGTAGTGTGACGCTTCCAGCTTTGAACTTTTTGCTTAGAATTGACTTGGCTATGCGGGCTCTCTTTTGAGTCCATATAAAGTTTAAGGTGCTTTTTCCAGTTCTGTGAAGTGGTTTATAGGTAGCTTGATGGGGATAGCATTGAATCTATAAATTACTTTGCGCAGTATGGCCATTTTCATGATATTGATTCTACCTAACCATGAGCATGGAATGTTTTTCCATCTGTTTCCTCTCTTATTTCCTTGAGCAGTGGTTTGTAGTTCTCCCTGAATAGATCCTTTGCATCCTTTGTTAGTTCTATTCCTATGTATTTTATTCTCTTTGTAGCAATTGTGATTGGCAGTTCTTGATTTGGCTCTCTTTAAGTCTGTTATTGGTGTATAGGAAAGGTTGTGATTTCCGCACATTGATTTTGTATCCTGAGACTTTGCTCAAGTTCCTTATCACTTTAAGGAGATTTTGGGCTGAGACAATGGGGTCTTCTAAATATACAATCATGTCGTATGCAAATAGAGACAATTTGACTTCCTCCTTTCCTAATTTAATACGCTTTATTTCTTTTTCTTGCCTGATTGCTCTGGTTAGAACTTCCAATACTATATTGAAGAGGAGTGGTGAGAGAGGACATCCTTGTCTAGTGCCAGATTTCAAAGGGAATGCTTCCAGTTTTTGCCCATTCAGTATGGTACTGGCTGTGGGTTTGTCATAAATAGGTTTTATTATTTTGAGATACGTTGCATCAATACCTAGTTTATTGAGGGTTTTTAGCATAAAGGGCTGTTGAATTTTTCAAAGGCCTTTCTGCATCAATTGAGATAATCATGTGGTTTTTGTCTTTGGTTCTGTTTATGTGGTGGATTACATTTATAGACTTGTGTATGTTGAACCAGCCTTGCATCCCCGGGATGAATCCTACTTGATCATGGTGGATAAGCTTTTTGATGTGCTGTTGCAACTGGTTTGCCAGTATTTTATTGAAGATTTTTGCATCTGTGTTCATCATGGATATTGGCCTGAAGTTTTCTTTTCTTGTTGAGTCTCTGCCAGGTTTGGTATCAGGATGATGTTGTTCTCATAAAATGATTTTGGAAGGATTCCCTCTTTTTGGATTGTTTGGAATAGTTTCAGAAGGAGTGGTACCAGCTCCTCTTTGTGTGTCTGGTAGAATTCGGCTGTGAACCCATCTGCACCTGGGCTTTTTTTGGGGTGGTAGGCTATTAATTGCTGCCTCAACTTCAGCCCTTGTTATTGGTCTATTCAGGGTTTCGACTTCTTCCTAGTTTGGGGTTGGGAGGGTGCAAGTGCCCAGGAATTTATCCATTTCTTCCAGGTTTACTGGTTTATGTGCATAGAATTGTTTGTAGTAATCTCTGATGATAGTTTGTATTTCTGTGGAATCTGTGGTGATATCCCCTTTATTGCTTTTTATTACATCTGATTCTTCTCTCTTTTCTTTTTTATTATTCTGGCTAGTTGAATGTCTATTTTGTTGATCTTTTCAAAAAACCAGCTCCTGGATTTATTAATTTTTGAAGGTTTTTTTTGTGTCCCTGTCTCCTTCAGTTCTGCTCTGATCTTAGGTATTTCTTGTCTTCTGCTAGCTTTTGAATTTTTTTGATCTTGCTCCTCTAGTTCTTTCAATTTTGATAATAGGTTGTTGATTTTAGATCTTTCCTTGCTCCTCATGTGAGTATTTATTGCTATAAATTTCCCTCTAGACACTGCTTTAAATGTGTCCCAGAGATTCTGGTATGTTGCGTCTTCATTCTTGTTGGTTTTGAACAACATCTTTATTTCTGCCTTCATTTCATTGTTTATCCAGTAACATTCAAGAGCCAGTTGTTCAGTTTCCCTGAAATTGTGCAGTTCTGAGTAAGTTTCTTAATCCTGAGTTCTAATGTGATTGCACTGTGGTCTGAGAGACTGTTTGTTATGATTTCTGTTCTTTTGCATTTGCTGAGGAGTGATTTACTTTCAACTATGTGGTCACTTTTAGAGTAGGTGCAATGTGGTGCTGAGAAGAATGTATATTCTGTGGATTTAGGTTGGAGCGGTCTGTAAATGTCTATTAGGTTTGCTTGGTCCAAGTGTGAGTTCAAGTCCTGGATATCCTTGTTAATTTTCTGTCTTGTTGATCTGTCTAATATTGATAGTGGATTATTAAAGTCTCCCACTATTATTGTGTGGGAGTCTAAGTCTCTTTGTAAGTCATTAAGAACTTGCCTTATGTATCTGGCTGCTCCTGTATTGGGTGCGTATATATTTAGGATAGTTAGCGCTTCTTGTTGCATTGATCTTTTTACCATTATGTAGTGCCCTTCTTTTGATCTTTGTTGGTTTAAAGTCTATTTTATCAGATGAGAATTACAACTCCTGCTTTTTTTGCTCTCCATTTGCTTGGTAAATCTTCCTCCATCCCTTTATTTTGAGCCTTTATATCCTTGCACATGAGATGGGTTTCCTGGATATAGCACACCGATGGGTTTTGACCTTTTATCCAATCTGTGTCTTTTGATTGGGGCATTTAGTCAATTTTCATTTAGGGTTAATATTGTTATGTGTGAATTTGATCCTGTCATTTTCATGCTAGCTGGATGTTTTGCCCATTAGTTGATGCAGTTTCTTCATTGTGCCCATGCTCTTTACCATTTGGTATGTTTTTGGAGTGGCTGGTACTGGTCATTCCTTTCCCTGTTTAGTGCTTCTTTCAGGAGCTCTTGTAAGGCAGGCCTGGTGGTGAGGAAATCTCTGAACAATTGCTTGTTTGTAAAGGATTTTATTTCTCCTTCGCTTATGAAGCTTAGTTTGGCTGGATATGAGATTCTAGGATGAAAGTTCTTTTCTTTAAGGATGTTGAATATTGGCCCCCACTTTCTTCTGGCTTGTAGGGTTTCTGCCAAGAGATCCGCTGTGAGTCTGATGGGTTTCCCTTCGTGGGTAACCTGACCTTTCTCTGTGGCTGCCCTTAGCATTTTCTTCTTCATTTCAACCCTGGTGAATCTGACGATTATGTGCCTTGGGGTTGCTCTTCTTGAGGAATATCTTTGTGGTGTTCTCTGTATTTCCTGGACTTGAATATTGTCCTGCCTTGCTAGGTTGGGAAAGTTCTCCTGGATAATATTCTGAAGAGTGTTTTCCAGCTTGGATTCATTCTCTCCGTTACATTCAGGTACACCTATCAAACATAGATTAGGTCTTTTCACATAATCCCATATTTCTGGGAGGCTTTGTTCATTTATTTTTACCCTTTTTTCTCTATTCTTGCCTTCTCATTTTATTTCATTGAGTTGATCTTTGACCTCTGATATCCTTTCTTCTGCTTGGTCAATTCAGCTGTTGAAACTTGTATATGCTTCGCGAAGTTCTCATGTTGTGTTTTTCAGCTCCATCAATTCACTTATATTCCTCTCTGAGTTGTCCATTCTCCTTAGCATTTCATCAAAATCTTTTTTCAAGGTTCTTAGTTTCTTTGCATTGGGTTAGAACATGTTCTTTTAGCTCATAGAAGTTTCTTATTACCCACCCTCTGAAGCCTGATTCTGCCAATTCATCACACTCATTCTCCATCCAGCCGTGTTCCCTTGCTGTTGGGGAGTTGTGATCCCTTGGAGGAGAAGAGGCTTTCTGGTTTTGGGTGTTTTCATCCTTTTTGCCCTGGTTTCTTCCCCATCTTTGTGGATTTATCTACCTGTGGTCTTTGTAGTCGGTGACTTTCGGATGGGGTCTCTGAGTGGATGTCCTTTTTGTTGATGTTGAAGTTATTTCTTTCTGTTTTTTAGTTTTCCTTCTAACAGTAAGGCCTCTCTGCTGTAGGACTGCTGAAGTCCACTCCAGACCCGCTTGCCTGGGGATCACCTGTAGTGGCTACAGAACAGTAAGGATTGCTGCCAGTTTCTTGTTCTGTTATGTTTGTCCCAAAAGGATATCCACCAGATGTCTGCCTGAGCTCTCCTTTATGAGGTGTCTCTTTGAATATACAGGGGTCAGGGAGCTGTTTGAGGAGACAGTCTGTCCCTTATAGGAGCTCAAGTGCTGAGCTGTGAGGTCTGTTGTTCTGTTCAGAGCTGCTGGGTAGGTACGTTTAAGTCTGCTGCAGTGGAACTCATGACCGCCTTTTTTCCCCAGATGCTCTGTCCTGGGAAGGTGGGGCTTTATTTATAAGTTTCTGACCTGCTGCTGCCTTTTTTCAGAGATGCCCTGCCCTGCAAGGAGGTTGCTAAGTCACAGTCTGCCAGCAGAGGTGTTGCTGAGCTGCCGTGGGCTCTGCCCAGCTGCTGTGTGAACTTCCTTGCAGTTTTGTTTATAGAATTATAGTTAGAACTGCTTCAGTAATGGCAGTCTGCCTCAGTGATGGTGAACTGTCTCTGTAATGGCAGACTGCCTCAGTAGTGGTGGCCTGCCTTGGTAGTGGTGGACTGCCTCGGTAATGGTGGACGCCCTTCCCCTTACAGAGCTGGACCATCCTGGGTCCAGCTGTGCTTGCTGTGAAACTCTCAATCCACAGCATTTGAGATTGCTGGTCTTTGTGGGGGTGGGACCCACTGAGCCAGATCACCTGGCTCCCTGTTTCAGCCCTCTCTTTTTCAGTTAAATAGGTGGCTCTGTCTCCCAGGCATTACAGGTGCCAGTTGAAACGGCTGCCCAGATTTGTGTGAGTTTTTGTATGGAGACCCACTGCACCAGCTGAAACAGCCGTGCTGGATACTCGTGGCACTTTTCCACCTGGGAATCTCCTGGTCTGTGGGTAATAAAAACTCATTTGGAAATGTGGTGATCACTCACCCTCTGCGTTCTCGCTGGGAGCTGTACTCCAGAGCTGTTCCTGTTCAGCCATCTTGAATCGTCCTCTATGACAGTTTTAAATTCTATTAGGATAAAAAGAGAGTCTGATGGGAACACATCTTCTCAATTATTATGATAGTGAGAATGTGAGTCTAACTCATGAAAGTTCAGTTAGGAAATGTGTTCTGTCTTGATTTATGCACATCTGGCCCTAAAATATCAGAAATTGACAGAACGGCAGGTTTGAAGGAGCCGAAGCTCCAGTCTGTCTCGTATAAGATCTTGCTTCATCAAACATCCCCTTTTTCTGGTATCTTCTCTTTCTTGTAGGGTTTACTCCCCTAAAGGTGCTGGACCAGCTTTCCCCTTATTCTACCGTCCCCTCTTTCACTTCATTGCCAAACTTCTGGAAACAATATTCTAGCCTATCCTCATCTCTAGTGCATTCATCCTCCAACTCATTCCAGTATGGAGCTCATTACTGGCCAAATCTAGTGGCTCATTTCCATCTCATTCTGCTTGACCTCTTCCCCAGCATTCACCAATTTTGACCACTCTCTTCTTGAGCACCTTGGTTTCTGTATTCCTGCACTGTCTTGATTGTTTTCCAGCCTACATTGCATCTGTCTTTTCCTCAAATGTAAATATCTCTTCAGTGTTTTACTCTCATCCCTCTTCTCGCCTTATTAACTTTGCCTTTATGGTTTTGTGTAGCCTAAAGTCATCACTGCTATGTAGATGACTTCCAAATCTGACTCTCATATTGTCCTTGAGTGAGACCAATGAGTTTTACCTCAAATTCCTTCCTCTGGGAGTCTGAGAATCACAAGCTCGGCTGGTGAATCCAGGCACTTTGGGAGACCAAGGCGGGTGGATCACTTGAGGTCAGAAATTCCAGAGCAGCCTGGCCAACATGGTGAAACCCTGTCTCTACTAAAAATACAAAAAAAAAAAAAAAAAAAAAAGATGGGCATGGTGGTGGGTGCCTGTAATCCCAGCTACTCAGGAGTCTGAGGCAGGAGAATTGCTTGAACCTGGGAGCCAAGATTGTACCATTGTACTCCAGCCTGGGGGACAAGAGTGAAACTCCGTCTCAAAAAAAAAAAAAAAAAAAAAAAAAGAATCACAAGCCTGTTGTTGCCCTAACCTCTTTGCAGTTCATGAAACCTACGTTTCATCCTATATGTCCTGCAAGTTTGAGGATCCCCAGTTGTTCAGGTTTGATAACTTGAAGTCAGCTTTTCAGTTCCTTTCCTGCTAGTTCTCCCATAGGCACATCAGTTCTGAATCCTATGAGTTCTACTTAGTAGCAACTCTCAGCCATTTCCTCTCATTTCTTATGCTTTCTACCTTCACCCATGCTTTCAAACTGGCTTCCTTTCTTTCAGTTTCTTCCCCTTCCAGCTAATCCTATACAAAACTGCCAGTTGTTTGTTTTGTTTTTAAATATGATCATGTTACTGTATCACCCTCTACCCCCAGAAAAACAAACCCCCAGTGACTCTTCATAGCTAGTGCCCTCCACTGCAGCTGCTCCTCTAGCACACAAAGTACTTTCTTGGTTCAGATTTTGCTATCCTCTTTTCCTGCAATCCCCTCGTCTCTTGCATACGCATCATCCACACACTTAGCCTTCAACATCTTAATCGGTCCAAGGTCCTTTTCCAGGCTGTGTGTGGGCCATGTGAACTCAGTGAGAGTTCCTCTTACCTCTCAGTTGTTCGTCTTTACAAGTTCCTCTATCAGAGCACTTTATCTCAGTCTGCCTTATGGAATAATTTTGTCATAACTACCTCCTACCACTGCCTGATCAATTATGAGCTTATCCAGGCGGGATCAGCCTTGATTTCTCTCTCTACTGTCAGCACAGTGACATCTGCATGGGAGTTTTGTAATGATGGCTTTCTTCTTGAACTCGGGCTTAGTAGAAAGTGAAGGAAAAAATCACTATATGGAAACAAATGAGATATATGTTTCTGAATATTGCAAATCAAACACCAAAACCTAGAATTCTCTGTTGCTGTTATTGGAGTCATCCCTAGAGGGTTTGATTTCCCAAGTCTGTGGTACTTGGCCGTATTTTTCATAACTGTGCTGAGAATCCCTACTTCTTATTTTAGGAAGTCAATAAAGTAACGAACTGGAAAAAAAAAGTCAACTGAATTGGTCATATGAAGTTTTGGGAAATGACAGTATCTTAGGTTTTAATCATTAAAAGTCATCCTTAAAAAAGGCTTGCCAATCACCAATATAATACAAGATACAGACTGAAACAGATCAGCTCTTGATGCTGCTTTTGGAATAGCAGTCCCTGATACTCAAGTCCACATATGCAACTGTTTCGTCAATCAGGTTCATCTCGTGTCTTGTGCTAGGTGGTGTCAGGATGCAGTGGGAGTGGTCAAGATAAGTAGTGTGTAGGATGGGTGATACCTAGTCCCATTCAGGGATGTGACAGTCAAACATCAGTGATATGACAAATATGTTTAGCCCCAATATAAGATAGTATACATCCAGTTGTACAAGAGAAATGCAAAGGACATCCACTGGGGACTCATAGGAAGAAGAGACCACATCTAACCAAAATTGGAAAAGCCTGCATAGAATTGATAGTTGTTAGTATAAGGCCTTGTAGGATGGATATAATTTCCAGTCATGATGAAGAACTTCTGAGGTGTGGAGCTTGAGTGATCAGGAGGGTGGGGCACTGTCGACAGAATACGGAAGTCAGAAAAAACTTTCATTTGCAGAAACAGGTGGAAAAAAGGGGAAGGGGGAGGAACAATGAGTTCTCTTTTGAACACGTGGCATTTCATGTATTTTGACAGAATTGCCAGCAAGCCACTGAAGGCCTGCTCCTCAGAAAGTAGTCTAGAGATGTAGATTTGGAATAGTAGTTCTTAAGTAGTTTGAAGTTATAGGCTCCTTTGAGAATACCATGTAAATTAGTTTATCTTCCCCTGAAACATGCAGTCATGTACAAAACCTTGCCTAAAATTTTAGGGGACTTCTGGCCCCTCTGAAGCCCCTTTTTGGGACCCTGGTAAAGTAACCCTCGTATGTAATAGAGAAGTCCCGAACCAGATTCTTGGGAGAGGCCAGCTATTAAGCAGTGAAGATAGGAAAGGAGCCCACAAAGCGAAGGTTACAGAGGCCAGGGAAGAGCCTGGAGAGGATGAACGAGATGTCATGGGTGTCAGAGCCGGGGAGATGGATCACAGCCTCCCTGGGGCACTGACCGACCTCCTAACTGTGACCTGCTTAAAGTCAGGACCTCATTTTATAATCTTTGCAGCCCCAGTGCCTAGTCCAGTGCCTGGCACACGTTTTTGTTTTGGGGTTTGTTGTTTTTTTTTTTTTTGAACTTTCATGAATCTCAGAAAATGATCTCTGGGTGAAGGGGACAAACACCAATTTGCACGTGTTTAAAAGAAGCATAGTTGGTTTTCAAAAAAAAAAAAACTAGCAGGCATGTTGAGGGAAGAATGTTTTTACCTTAGAATTTGAAAAAGGAAAAGGAATATATTTGTGGAAAGATATGTTGCCTCTTTTCAAGGCGAAGAGAGAAGAGATCCTTTCTCAAGCAGAATCCTGAAGAAGGCAGAGGGGGATGGGATCCAGCCCAGTTTGTGGGGTGGTTTGGGAAAGGAGAAGGGACCATTATTTCTCTGAGACAAGAGGGGAAGAAAAGTTTCCAAACTGCCACAGTGGGGAATATGGGAGTGTGCCAAAAAGGCTTTCCTAGGAGGGAACATAAGCCTGATTGCATTGAACCATACAAAGGACCCTGCTTGAAAAAGATCACTTTGTTAATATTAGTGGAATGTCCAGCCAGCTGCAGATTACCTTAGTGATTTTTATTGGCATTTGAAGTGAGAAGTGAACTTGCTGCTGCATGTCTGAAATGGTGTCTGGAGGCCAAGCAAGCTGGGCCCTGACTCTGACCAGGTCATGAATAGACCATGAGTGGGCTTTTTAATTTCAGACCACCCTTTTGGCTCTCTCTGGCCTCCTTTCCCATTAGTATTTTCACCATTCAGTGTTTTCAAGTCATGACTTACACTTTGAATTGAACTTGAGCTGTTCAGCAACACAGAGTTCACCCCAAACCATTAACTTCTTTGTTTCTGTGTTATGTCAATCGCATAAGATTTTTATAGTAACATTTTCTATTTTGGCCAAAAATAGAAATTTATTCATTTACTTTCTTTTTTAAAATCTATTTGATTTGCTTTTCAAACACTAGAAATTGTACTGAATTCTCATAAATCGCATGAAGCTCTATAGTAGTTGTAGGTAAATTATATATTTTAATTAGAAATGTCAGTGTTTTTGATAGTATGGTGATTTTTTTAAAGGCAGAAATTAAAATCATGTATAACAGAAAGATTAAGAGTTCGATCGCTGGGATGATAATGTTCACTGGCAAAGTTCTTCTTTTATTGATTTTCTTTATTGTTTGCTCATTTTTTACTCAGATGGGTTAATCAGAGATAATATAAATATCAGATGACAGTTTTTAAAACTGTCAGTCCTATTAGTGAGTCATAAAAGCACCAGGTTGCAGCTAGCATTTTTAAATAGAATAGAATAGAATAGAATGTATTAAGAGCATAACACATAATATGGATAAGTGTGGCTTTGTGAAACATTTTTCTCGGTGTATGTGTGTACTGGGTCATGGTGTTCAAGTGCATTGCTTATCCTTAATTGTGGTCCAAAAAGTTTGAAAAACGCCATTTTAGGTAATGGTAGAATATGTAGAATAATATGCATTTTAAGTTATTGTAGACATTCATATACTCACTTAAATCTACCTTTACAGCAATAGGTGCACATGGATTTTCTTAGATTTTAAGTGAAGGTTTAGAGTTTATGAATAAATGCATGGGATGTAGACTCACATAAAGGAAGTCGAGGGCTAGAAGAAATGAAGCCTGAGACCCAGGTGCCAGGCTCATAGCAGCCACTGATGGGGAGACCAAGTGAGGGAACATGTTTGCAGAGCCCTTCCGGTGTGTGGTGACAAGCATGTGCCATTGGAGTCCAGTGGTCTGTGTCTGAATTCAGCTCAGTCACTTACCTGCTTGGTGACCTTGGAAGTCACATAATATTTATGCGCCTCTGTGTTCTCATCTGTAATGGAGATAATAACAGTCTCTACCCCGCTGGGGTTTTGTGAGGATTAAATGTAAAGTGCTTAGGACGCTGCCTGGCACGCAGTAAGTACCCAGTAAATGTCAGTTCTGTTCTTAGTGTGCCATTTTCCCAGCAGGTGTAGAGAATAAGGATGATTACCCAGCACACTTTTGCCCAAGACTATTAATAAAGTAATCGTGATAACGTGGGGCACTTTAAGCTCTTTAAAAGAAAGATGCTATATAAAGATTAGAATTCTTATTAATAAACCATTGGTTGTACCTTGAGAAAGGACTCTTTGAAAGTCAGAGCATTAAATCCAGAAAGCGTCTGACCTAGAAAGGTGAGATATGGGGCAGTGATATGTCTGAAAAGAATTCTTCAGAAATGGATTTCCATGTTTTTCTTTCCATCTTTTGACCCTGTGCAGGCTTTCTGCTTTTAGGGGAACATGGCTCATTCAGGTTTATGTTTCTACACTTGCCACTTTGCTTTGACATTCTGCATTAAGTTCTTTAGCATCACAATATTTCTTGTTATTATGTGAACTGATTAGCAGACATATAGTTGCAAAATTTTTGTTTTCGTGTGTGTGTGGTGGGAGATATTTGACCTTCTTGTATCAGTCAGGAAAGACACAGGTGAGGGAACTTGCTCTTGCTAGCTCTAATTTCAGGAGAGAAGCAGCTGGGCTGCACGGCCTTTGCTGTGGAGACCAGCAGCCTTCTGAGGACTGCAGCGTGGTGCGTTAGGTTGCATGCCAAGGATGGGAGCAAGGTCTTCCAAGCAGCAGCACCTTTGTGAATAGGGCTCATCAGCATTTGCAGGTGTTCGTTACAGCTGCTTTCTTTTTGCCTAGTTTTGGTGAACCACATCAAGCCCTGCCACATGGCTTAAACACTACCGTATCTACTGCATGTCCTTTCTCGCCCTACTCCAATTGTGTTTACTTGTAAAAGGAATTTCCTAAGTTAGTAGAGTGGGTTATGGAGGCATACATCTTTTCTGATCATTTGAACGACAGGTGTAAATGATCCTATGAATGGAGAATTCACATAGGATGTTTTATTTTGTGCCTTTGTGTTTCAGCTCAGAAAGGTGGACATTTTTATAAATTGCTTTGCAATTTTAAACGGGACTTATATTTAGTGGACCCTTACTTTCTGGGTTGATTATGGAATTAATATATAAGAGGAAAGAACTTATTCGCAGATGAACACTGAAATGAAGTGCACACACACATGCTTTTAGCCTAAATGTGGCCTAATGACCAACAGTTACGTCTTAGTTTTCTGTTTCCTTTTTGGCCAGGACTGTTTTTTCTTGAATCAATAGTGAACTTGGCAAATTGACACACTAGTTATGCTTTTAAGTCTCCTTCCTTTCTGCCTCCTCTAAGACTTGGTCCTCTGGTCTCATTGATCTCTCGGTCTCCACCACCTTCTCCCTCTCAGCCTTGAAATGTGCTTGGTTCTTCTCCTATTGCCTGTCCTCTGGAACTGACATTTCACCTGGTCTCCTCCAGCATTGCTGTCGATGATCAGAAGTGTAGAATTCCCCGCCCACATCCACCCACACCATAACTCATTGCAGCCAGACTTCTAGCCGGCTCACTCAAGTGGAATGATTCTTCTCAAAGGGGCCCAAGGCCCTACAAGTTACAAAACTTGGTAGCCCGTTAGATCATATGCTTCTCAACTGCACCATCATTTGCCTCTCAACTATCCCACCCCTTCCTTTCAAAGTGGTGCTTTTAAAATATTGAGTAGATACAAAAGGATATTTATAAAAATATGTATAAAATATAAAGAATGCTGATTGAAGGAACTTTCCTTTGTCCCTCCTGAGATGTAAGCTGGGTAATTTCTTCAGTTTTATCTTCTACTTCGACTGTGCCTGATCTGAGTTTTTGTTTGCTAAAATTTCCGTTATTATTTTTTTTAATTATAAAAGTTCTATTTGATTGTTTTTTAGATATTTTTGGCCATTATTTATAATCTCTTCTTCTGTACTCAGATTTCTCATCCTTTTACTTCTGAAAGCACATTAAATATCATTTATAAGATGCATCTGATGATTACAACACCCAAAGCCTTTGTGGCATTTTTTTCTACCACAGGTGTGTGTGTTTGCCGGCTTGTGACACTTCATTGCTAATGTGGGTGTGTCTTTTGATTATTGCCTGCAAACTCCTATCCCTTGGAACTTTATCTGTGGGAATACTCTGAGGCTAGGACTGAAGGCAGTTTTACCAAAAGAGGATTTGTTTTGCTTTCTGCCAGGCATCTTGAAGCATGACAGATTTTGGACACTTATAAATTAAAATCTCAGATTGAAGTTTTTCGGGGCCATCCAAGATTTGTGAGTTTGGTCCACATACAACTTAAGGGCTGACTTGTGACTGCAAATGTCTAGTGGGTGATGGTGGTAGAGATTTGTTTCCTCCCTTGCTCAGCACCAATAATCTAGACAGGAAGTTTCTCTTGGAGTCCCCAGGCGGTCCTTTCCCATTCATCCTTCCCCTGAGCCATAGCGCTTGGGAGGTTTCTTTCTTTTTTTTTTTTTCTTAATTGACTGAAGTTTGACTTTGAACCCATTTTAAACTACTTGCCTCATGGACATCTCATTGTAAATGATGGCATTGAGTTATTGGGTGTGTTAGAAGAAGCAAGATTTTTTGGTAGATTGAAAAGCTGGAAGTGGCAATAAAGAATTCTCAACCACTGGAGGATCATTCACCAATATCCCGAAAGGAGTTTCTCTGATGTTTGCGCAACTCCAACCAAGACAGAACTGCGACGCCAGGGTTCGAGCTTCAGCGGTGCTGATCTTTCTCATCTGGACCTTCCATGCATTAACTTCCAAATGGCCAATGTACACTACTGCAGTCTGGCACATGCACTTCGCTATGCAAATCTTGAACGAGCTGATCTCTCTAATCTGAGTCCTCATTTTGGGTGGGCCAGGTCTCAGGCCCTATGTCCTGTGCCCCAAGAGGCCATGAAAACGAGTTCTGGGAGTGGCCTGAAGGGGGAAGCTGGTGTGTTCCTCTTGCTGTCTGCATTCCTATTTGCACTCAGTTTTGGCTTCTGAATATAAAAGTATCTGTTATATCCAGCATTTGAAGGTGTTTTCATCAGAAGTCTCATTATGACATATAGACCATCACATTTGCAGACACCTCTCCCTCTGTTTTTTGAAACCTAACTTTCTCCATCGCTTCTGTGATCTAAGTCCTCTGCTTCACTTCTTTTCTGGCTCCTCTGCATCCTTATACCATCTAGATGGGTTTTCTACAAAAGTCTGTCCTTGCTCTGAATTACGCCCAGGGCAAACTCATGTTCACGAGCATTGCCTTTCTAAGCATGGCTTCCAAATCTATAGCTTTATATTTCCCTGTAGCTGTTATAGAACTTCAAGCAACACCAAAACGTCTGTTTAAAATGACTCTCATATGTCCCAGAAACCCACTCTGGGTTTGCACTTCCTCTTAGTGATTTCATCCCTTGTTCATTCACATTTGAACATTTGAAATCAAGGCCGTCAAAGGTTTTCATTTCTTTTTTTTTTTTGAGACAGGCTCTTGTTCTGTCACCCAGGATGGAGTGCAGTGGTGCAGTCACAGCTCACCACAGCCTTGACCTCTTGGACTCAAGCAATCCTCCCACCTCAGCCTCCTGAGTAGCTGGGACCATGGGCATATGACTCCACACCTGGCTAATTTATTTTTCTTTCTTTTTTTTTCTTTTAGACAGTGTCTCACTGTGTTGCCCAGGCTGATCTGAAACTCTTGGCTTCAGGAAATCCTGCCTCGTCCTCCCAAGTGCTGGGATTACAGGCATGAGCCACCATACCTGGCCCCTGTTTCGTAGCATGTACTAAATCCAGGGGATTCTGCCTCCCCAGCCTGGGTTAGTTCCTGTCTTCATCTCCTCTCCTCTAAACCGTTGGAACGTTGTTTGGAGGTCTTTCTATCTCCATTCTGTCTCCTATCCCTTGACTCCAAACTTCAGCTGCTTCCCCCTTCTCTGTCTCTTTCACAGTGTGGCCCGCCTCTCTCCGTTGTTTGTTATCCTTCTCCACTCAGTGGAGTGAATGTAGACTGAGATATTTGCCAGTGGCCATATGTTCTCTGAGTTTGGCTACCATTTGTGCCTTTTTGTTGTCATCTTGCCCAGAGTTGTGTTATTCTTCCAGGGTAGTTCAGATACCATCAATGCCCCACCAAGGCCCATCTGTCAAGAAATAATCTGGGCATTCTCTGGGCCTCATAGTATTTTCTCCCACTTGTGGCACTTGCTGTTCCGCTTTACATGCCCTCCGCATCTCTCTCCTTTGGATGACTTCTGACTCCTTAAAGACGGAAGCTGTGTCTTACTTGCCTTTTTCTCCACTTCATACCTTGTTCATAGTAGAGCCTCAGTAAATATTTATCGAGCGAATACACTAATATAAATAGAGCAAATAAGTTGGAATCAGTAGCAAGCAAGACATTAATGAGAATACTCTGCTTTTTAGAAAGAGCATTTATTCAATAAGTATTTACTTTTTAATTTAAGTTTTAAATAGCCAATATACATTCATGGTTGACAATTCAGGAACTGTAAAGGGGTATACAGGAAAGGTATCTTCCTCCCAGCACACTTCAGCCACCCCATTCCCCTCCCCATAGATAACCAAGGTTTCAGTTTATTACATCTCCACCCAGTGATAGTTTAGGCTTATACAATGAACTGATTCACATTCCTTCCTCCTTAACCCTAATGGTAAAGAGCTATAAACACAGTCCTGTTCCTGTTTCCATCCACCAGGAGACATTGCCCAGTGAATGTGCTTCTCTACCCTGCTGATGACTAAACAGTGTTCTGTTGACCGTGCCATCGTTTACTTCTCCAGTCCTCTATTCATGGATATTTAGATTGTTTCCAATCTTTTGCTATCATAGAAATAATACAGTGAATCACCTTGCAGATACATTTTGTATGTGTTCAAGCATATTGTAAGCTAAATTCTTAGAATGTAGAATTACTGATATGCCAAATTCCCTGTCATAGAAGATATACCGATTTTCACTCCCACATGTCACGCATCAGAGTGGCTGTTTCCAGGCATCCTCTCCAACTGTATTAGTTTCCACATGCTGCTGTAACAAACTACCACAGACTTAGTGGCTTAAGAAACACAAGGCTAAGCCAGGCACGGTGGTGTGTGCCTGTAGTCCCAGGTACTTGGGAGGCTGAAGCAGGAGGATCTTGAGCCCAGGAGTTTAGCACCACATAATGAAACCCTCGTCTCAAAAACAAAACAAACTACAAGTCTGTTATATTACCGTTTTGGAAGTCAGAAGTCCAAAATGGATGTCACTGGGCTAAAATCAAGGAGTTGTTAGGTCTGTGTTCTTTCGGGAGTCATGAGGGGAGAGTCCACTTTTTGCCTTTTCCAGCTTCTAGTGGCCGCACATTCCCTGTCTTGTGGCCCTCTTCCTCCATCCTCAGAGCCGGCAACATGGGCCAGGTTTTTTCCACATTGAATTACTCTAACCTTGCTTCCATCATCACATCTCCTTCTCTGACTCTGACTCTTCTGCCTCTCTCTTCTACTTCTAAGGATCTTTATGATTCTATTTGGCAAACCTAGATAATCCAGAGTAATCTCTCTATTTTAAGGTCAGCTGATTAGCAATCTCCATTCCATCTGCTACCTTAATTCCTCATTGGCATATATGGTAGCATAACACAGGTTTGAGGGATTAGGACATGGACATCTTTGGGAAGACATTATTATTATTATTATTTTTAACAGAGTATCAGAGTCTCACTCTGTTGCCCAGGCTGGAATGCAGTAGTACGATATCAGCTCAGTGCAACCTCCACCTCCCAGATTTAAGCAATTTTCATGCCTCAGCCTCCCAACTAGCTGGGATTACAGGCATGGGCCACCACACCCGGCTAATTTTCATTTTTTTAGTAGAGATGGGGTTTTGCCATGTTGGCCAGGCTGGTCTTGAACCCCTGACCTCAGGTGATCTGCCCTCCTCAGCCTCCCAACATGCTGGGATTATAGGCCCCAGCCCCAGCTGAGAAGTCATTATTATGTTTACCATAGCAACCCAGTATGTTTTCTGATCTTTTAATCTTTTTCAATCTAATAGGTGAAAATGCAACTTCATAGTTTTATTTTGTATTTATCTTGTTTGAGTAAAATTGACTATCTTTAGGTTTAAGCTATTTGTATTTACATTTATCCATTCTCTATATCTTCTACCTATTTTTTGTTTGGATGTTTGGTCTTTTTCTTGTTAGTTGTAGGTACTTTTTATGTAATAGCTATAGTGATGTTTAATATGAGTAACATATTTTTCCTATATGTTTTTTGACTTTTTGAAGGATTTTGCTATGGAGAATTGTTTTCTGTTTGGTAGCATTTGAGACTCTGTGTGTTGAGGAGCTCTGAAACCACATCACGTGTGGGGATTCAGTAAGAGGACTCACAAGACTCAGCATGTGATTGTACTCACAGCCATGGCATATTACAGCACAAGGATATAAAACAAAACCAGCAAAGAGAAAAGGCACATGGGGTGAGACTAGGGGGGAAAGCCAGGCACAGACCTCTAGAGTTCCTGTCTAGCAGAATCAAACAAGATGCACCTGATTCCTCCAGCAGTGAGTGGTGCACACAGGAGATGTGACCAACCTGAGAAGCTCGTTAGAGACTGTGTCCACAGTGTTTATTGAGGCTGGCCGTGTAAGCACCCACTGCCTTGCACAAAGCAAAATTCCAGGCTTCCGTAAGAAAAGCAGGAGTCTAGTATAAACCACATTGTTTATACAAACAGTTTAGGCACGGTGAACCAATCTTATCAGTGAAGGAATGGTGAGAACTCTGCTGAAATCCAGATTACCAAGTGTCTGGCAAGGGCCAACCATGTAAGCAGGCCTTTCTAAGGAGGGCAGCTATGTTAATTCTTCTGCACGCTCTTCTTTTATAGCTTCTGGGCTTTATATCCCAGTTAGGAAGATCTTCCCTACTCAGACTTACAAGGAATTATCTTGGCCAGGTGTGGTGAGTCACACCTTGCAGTCCCAGCACTTTGGGAGGCTGAGGTGAGTGGATCACTTGAGACCAAGAGTTCAAGACCAGCCAGGCCAACAAAACTCTGTCTCTACTAAAAATACAAAACTATCTGGGTGTGGTGGTGTATACCTGTAATTCCAGCTTCTCGAGAGGCTGAGGCATGAGAATTGCTTGAACCTGGGAGGCAAAGGTTGCAGTGAGCTGAGATTGCTGCATTGCACTGCAGCCAGGGTGACAGGGTGAGTGAGAGTCCATCTCCCAAAAAAACAAATTCTCATATTCTTGTAGTAATTTGGTTTCTTCCTTAAGAATTAAGGATTTCATGTATTTGGAATTTCTTTGGGGTTAAAGTAGGATGTGAATCTCTCTTCCCCTCTTGTTGCAATATCATTTGTTGAGTAGTTTGCTGATTTGAAATACTGTCTTTATCTCACACTGAATTGCTCTGCATATTTGATTTTATTTCTAAGAGGTTCTCTTCTTGCATTAATTATTCTCCTTGTGCACCAGGAATGCTCTTTTAACTGTTGAAGCTTTATAAGATGCTGCACTGTCTAGTGGAGCGAGCCTCCCCTTGTTCCTTTTCTTTTTCATTTTTTTTCCTCTCTATTGTTGCATAAGCAATTACAGAATGCTACATTATGGCTGTGCTCAGGGATCTAGAGCTAATACCCACTCCCTGTTCCCAAGGAGTGCTGTGTTCCTGGGTAATGCAAACAAACAGGTGCATATGATAGAGTGGTACACAGGATGTCACAGGAGCACAAAGGAGGGCTTCCTAGAGGAGTCAGATTCTGAAAGATTAATAGGAGCATTTGCCAGGCAGAAATTGACATGCCAAACTGAAGGAACAGTGTGGTCATGCAAAGAGGATGCACAGATGCAGGCTGAACCCACATGCAGTTTGGTGTCTGGGAGCATGGTGTGCATGTGGGGGTACCAACAGGAGATAGTGCTGGGGACAGAGGAGGCTGGGCCAAAGGTTGCAGAACCTGACATTCCCCACTCAAAACTTGTGCTTTTTATCTAAAAGTGAAGGGAGCCATTTAATGGTTTTAAGCAGGAGCGTGGCATGATTAAATTTCCATTTCAAAAAGATTGCTGGGCTGCAGTGTGTGCAGATCAGGTGGAGGGAACGGGAGCAGAGCAGAGAGGAAGACCATTTCTGGGGATCTTTTAGACACCTCAGTCCTTGATGATGAGGGCTTGAAATAGGGCAATGGAGAGGGACTCCAGAGGATGTTTTTGAGAAAGTTTCAGATGGTAAGATCAGTAGGATTTGGTGGTTGACCGAATGTAGTTATGAGGGAGGAGGAGATGATAGAGAGGGAAGAATCCACCCTGGATAACCAGACCGATGGTGGGGCCAGTGGTTGAGATGAGGAATATAGGAGGGGAGTGAGGAAGAAGTGGCAAGTTCCGTTTTGGATCCTTTGAATTGAGAGTGTCTGTGAGACAGATGACCACGTAGACCCAGAGCACTGGCCTGGGGAGAGCTTTATTTGGTAAGCCTGGATCACATTGACATCACATCATGCACATTTTCATAGACGTGGCCAAAATTGCCAGGAGAGAGAACTACAGTGAGAAGAGGGACAGTGTATGAACCCTGAGAAATCTCAGCCTTAAATGATTATGATAGTGGACAAGTTGTCAAGAGTATTCTTTTTTCCAAAATAGTTTCAAATGACATTTCAAATGCACTTTTGTGGTCCTTTCCTGAATATATATGTACATTTATATATGAAGATAATCATGACACAGGAATATCAAGCCATTTCCCCCAGAGATACTGATTTAGTTAGTAGTAGAAATAGGATTAAGAGAATTGTTTATGCAAACAGAAGTATAAATGGTAATTTATGTGCTAGCTCTTTTTGACCTATTTAATTTTTTGTCAGGTTTTTGGAATAACTGTGTCAAAACTGATATAAATGAACCTGTGGAATAGTGGAATACTATTCATGTGGAATACACAGAAAGCATTATCTAGCATTGCGGTATTTGAATTATAAACTTTACCAAATATCAGTATGTCCTGTGGTTCTTTAAAATTTTCGGCTTTTCCCTCCAATTTTAATGAAAGCACTTTTTTCTTATATGAACAGGTCTTGTTTCTAAGTTTAATCTAAAAGATGAAAATGAGGCAATTTTACATTACTGTAACCTTAAATGGTAGATGGAAGCTTTTTAAAAATGGAGTGTCTTTAATTTCAGAAATCAAATTAAAAAAAAAAAAAAAAAAAGCTAGCTTGAGTTCCCGTTCAAATGTTGCAAAAAGTTTAATCCAGAAAGAAGCAGTTGGGCTGCATGCAGTGGCTCATGCCTGCAATCCTAGCACTTTGAGAAGCCAACGTGGGTGGATTGCCTGAGCTCAGGAGTTCAAGACCAGCCTGGGCAACATGGTGAAACGCTGTCTTTACTAAAATACAAAAAAAAATTAGCTGGGCGTGATAGTGCGTGCCTAAAGTCGCAGCTACTCGGGAGGCTGAGGCATGAGAATTGCTTGAACCTGGGAGGCAAAGGTTGCAGTCAGCCAAGATGGCACTACTGCACTCCAGCCTGGGCCATAGAGCCAGTACTCTGTCTACAAAAACAAAAACAAACAAACAAAAAAAACAAAAAGCAGCAGTAAGTGGTTCCCTGAAGTTGTAAGTTTAGGTATTAGGAGACATAGGACACCATTTGAAAACACTTTTAAATGTTCGTAGTTTATCAGTTTATTCCCCTGTTTATGACCTACGGAGAGCCTATAACAGTGACCGACAGTTGTCCCTCCTCAAAGGAAATTCAAGTATTGCTCAACATTTATAGATTGTGCTAAATAAACAAAAAATCCGATCTAGATGTTTTAAGGAAATCAGTGTATCTTTATATAGGTGCTATTTAAAAATAATGGTGAATTAAGTGAAAGCTAAAATCTGTTGTCATTTCAGAGTTTTTCCCACTACAAGATACAATGATAAATGTAGCTAAATTAAAATGACAAATTATATTCTGTGTGTCAGAGCGGTTTTTATCCCTGGTGTGAAATCAGAGTTTCATTTCAAGTTTGTCCTTTAACACTTTTCAAATGTTACATTGTGCTATTTTTAATCCAGAAACAATGCACATGATTGCTTTAAAAAAAGTCTCCATGTACGGTGTCTCTTGACTAGTAGGGATCTAGTGAATTGCAAATTGATGAAACGCCCAAATACTAATACAGAGCGAAATTAAGGAAGATGTCACTCACTCAATTGAGGAAGGTGGGGGTGGGCATTTGAGAGTATTTTCTATCAGTTTCCTGATTTTGATATTGCGCTAAAAGTTATACAAGATGTGAACACCTGGAGAGGCTGGCTGAAGATTTACTTCTTGTGAATCTATAAGTATTTCAAAATAATTTAAAGGAAAAAAACTAAAGTAGCTCCCCAACAGCTTGACCACAGAACTCTTAGGCTACATTCCTGAGAGTTCTAGTGTATCCCACATGGCCCTTCTAGGACCAAGGAAGTAGAAAGTCACCCCCTAGAGATTCTGGTTTAGTAGGGGTGAGGCAGGGCACAGCCATGGACTGGCATCTGGAAAAAGCAGCCCACCTCACCCCCGATTCGGAGGCAGAGCCCTAGATAAGGACCATGCCCTAGAAGAAAGCCATGTAGGACGTACTGAAGCATCAACTGAAAGGTGATGCTCAGCAAAACATCATCTTTGTCCTAAGACTTTGCTCAATTGGGACTGAATCATTCTTGAATTTTCCATAGGCGATGAAATGAAATCAGTACTTGGGCGTGTTCATGAAGTACGCTTTACCATTACCATTTAGCAAACAAGACACCCTGGCGGTTATAATGGAAAATACTCGAGAACCAGTTCTCCCTGAGATTTAGAGTTCCCAAATTAAGGGTCAAAACTGACCCAAGGTTATATTTAAGAAACACATTAATAAAGTACTAAAAGACTCAAAGCCTTAAAGAATGTATTGTCTGGAAGAGAGAGTAAATGACAGCTAAAAACCCCAAGACATGTAACCTATTCATTTTAGGTTTTAACAGTTTTGGAATTGGAGCTTTAATTAGGCTTGTAACAAGTTACCACTTGTAGGGAATTTTGCACTTTTTGATAATGAGGTACAGATGAATGGGTTTTGTTATTGCTTTATTTTTGTTTTTGTAATAATCCAACTTTATGTTACTCTGAGAGCTTGTATTCTCTTACTCTTTAAGAAAAAAAGAAAAATAAGGCTTCATACTTTCAAGTTTAGAAAATGGTGGCATTGGCTCTTTCAGACTGCTTGCCTCAGTTGAGCCAAGTAGTTTATGGAAAACACTGGGTTTTTTTGTTTGTTTTGAGACGGAGTTTCACTCTTGTTGCCCAGGATGGAGTGCTGTGGCACAATCACAGCTCACTGCAACCTCCACCTCCTGGGTTCAAGCAGTTCTCCTGCCTCAGCCTCCCAAGTAGCTGGGATTACAGGCATGCGCCACCACACCTGGCTAATTTTGTAATTTTAGTAGAGATGGGGTTTCTCCATGTTGGTCAGGCTGGTCTCAAACTCCCGACCTCAGGAGAATCGCCAGCCTCGACCTCCCGAAGTGCTAGCATTAGCCACCACGCCCAACCGGAAAAGTTTTTATTTATTAATTATTATTTTTTTCAAGTATTTTTCTTCTTTTTTTCTATTATACTTTAAGTTCTGGGGTACATGTGCAGATCTTGTAGGATTGTTACATAGGTATACACGTGCCATGGTGGTTTGTGGCATCCATCCGCCTGTCATCTACATTAGGTATTTCTCCTAATGTTATCCCTCCCCAATTCCACCATTCCCTGCTATCCCTCCCCTAGCCCTCCCACCCCACAACAGGATCCGGTGTGTGATGTTCCCCTCCCTATGTCCATGTCTTCTCATTGTTCAACACCCACTTATGAGTAAGAGTGTGTGGTGGTTGATTTTCTGTTCTTGTGTCAGACATAGTTTTTAAAGAAAAGCACCACATAAACACTACCTAGTAATGCTTTTTGAAAAATGTTTTTCTGTGTTTGTAAGCTAATTTATTTGAATGGTGAAAATAATGGTTTAAGCACCCAGTCTTTCCTACCCTAAGCTCCAATGCAATATTACATGTGTTGCTGTGTACTTCATGATGAGAAATATTTGGCTGTTATGTGATTAATTATTCTTCCTGAAATATTTGGGGTCCAAGCCTGGCTTTTAGCATCAAGAGTAAATTGGGAGCTATTTTTGTCACCAATTCTCATAGGCATGTTTCGGGTTAAAGGATACCAGTTAGTTGACGCATTCTGGATATTAGTCAGAATGTGAAGTGCCATTGTAGAAGTGATCTCATGAGAGAGGCCACCTGATGTGTAGTTACCATGGGGACATTGTCTCAGTCTCATACTAATGACAAAAAAAAATTTAATGTTGCTTCTGTTTGGGTTCTCTTATCAAACATATTAAGGAAGTTATGGAAATAATTTTGGTTTAGGCCATATACCTTTGGTCTTCTGATAACAATTTTGTAAACTTAGAAATTTTCATGTAAGTTACAGGAATACTGGAAGCAAAAAAAAAGAAGGTGCTTTAACATTAGTGATTGAAAAAACAGCAATTTAGGTTGAAAATGCTGCTTGAGAGTTAATACTGATAGCATTACTACACATGATGATTTTTCTGGAAAGAAAGCTTTATCTGGGCCTTCAGTTTGGGCATTTTTATCTTTGGTTTTTAAAAGCTGCCATATTCACTTTAGCTTCATGAGAAAGATGCCAATAACTAAAAACAAACAAATGAACACAAACCATGTTGAGAAAGCAAGTTCCAGGTTTTCTTCTAAAGTGACAGTTGAGCCTTAGGTCTCAAACTGTCTACAGCCATGTTAGCAGCACAGCATTCAAGAATCCTGAATGTTTACCTGTGCCAAGTGCCAACCAGTGTGGTATCAGATGTTCACAGTAATGGTAAATTGCCAAGAGACTGCTTAGGCATGTCCCATATATTCTGTTTCTGGATAAAGAAGTACAACAATCATTTTAGTGCCGTTTTCACCCAAAGTCCCTCTGTGTTTAAGTTCAACTTCAGTTAACAGAAATCACTTCTTTTCCCCAGTGGTACTGAATAATTAAGCATCGCTGTGGATTCAGTATCAGGTTAAAGCCTCAGTGAATTGCTTAGCTAGGTCAGCATCATTACTAATGCGTGCTTATCATGCCAGCCATCCAGAATAAACAGCACTCGGGCCTAGTGCTGCCAGAGTTGAGACCTGCAGAGTATGCTGTGTGCCTGGGAAGGTTTGAGTAGACAACCTGGAAAGCAGTTTTCACCTTAAACCTCTTGCCATTCACATGCAGAAAACTGCTGCTGCTAAATGATGCTTTTCCAGAAATACTCTGTGTTGTAGGGGAGGGAACACTGATGACAGAAGAAAATGGGTGGGGAGGGAACTACAGCGGGGAAAAGGGCCCAGACGCAGTGGCTCCGGAGAACGTGGTTGTGCAGGGGCTGTGTGGGCATTCATGTCTTCATGTGGTCAGCGAGCCTGTGTTCTGCCTCCCTCGGACCAGATACCATTCTAGTTACTGCACATAAAGGCTGTGAACAAAGCAAGTGTCTACTTTCATGGAGCCCATGTTCTAGGGGAGGGGATAGTATATGTGTACAGTGAATGAGTACATATCTAATCTGTCAAATAGTCATAAGTGATAAGGAAAATCAAATGGGAATAGGGAGTGCTGTTACGGGGGAACATGTTTTTCTGTATGGTGTCTCGTGGCTTCTTGTCTTACTTCTCTCACTTCTCTGATCCAAGACCTTAATCAATAAGACCTAAGAAAAAATTAAATTAAACAATTATTATTAAATGGTGCAGCTGTCTCAAAAGGGAACAGTGATGTGTTTATTTAAAAAAAAGAGATGATACTCAGATAACTCTGAATTAACTGTTCTTTGTGAATTCTGAATCAGTGCCCTGGTTTCTGTGAAATTTTTCTGAGGTCTTACTGATTAAGGTTATTAGGTCAGAGATGTGAGAGAAATGTCAGACAAGAAGCCATGAGGTCAAAGAGTTCCAGGCAGATGGAATTGAGTAATAGAAAGAAACCTCAATTTTCTATGGCTATACATATCTTTCTTAATTGTTTTTTTTAATGATGTACCACCGAAAAATCAAATTGCCAGACCAAAAAGTACCTATCAGTTTTAAACAGTATTAGGAATTGATCAGGTACAAGCCACTAAAAAGAAAGAAGGAAGGGAAGAAGAAAAGGCCTTTGTAGCTGCAGATGCGTAAGGCAGTGGAAGAACTCCACCTGTACTCCTAGCAAAGTGGAAAGCTCCAGGAGGATTTGAGGCAAGGAAAGGACTTGATCTGACCTGTGGTATGACGCTGTCACTCTGACTTAAGAGGTATAAAGATGAAAGCAGGGGAGCAGTTAGGTTTTTGTAATCAACCAAGTGAGAGATGGTGGAGGCTTGGACTAGGGTGGTAGCCTTGTGGTGACAAGGATGAATCCAAGGTTTTCAGCTCAGTCAGCTGGAAGGACGTGCTGACATGTACTGTAATGGGGAGACTATGGGAAGAGCAGGACTCGGTAGGGGAAGCCAAAGGTGTTTGGCTTGGATGTGTTAACTTCAGAGTTCTCCAGATGCCTCTTAGGCAGTCTGATGCCTAAGGGGTGGTAGAGTGGACACTTGGATAGCCAATGCTGGAATTCAGAGGGGATGCTGGAGAATGATAGATACCTAGTAGTCACTAGGGTATGGATGGTATTTGAAGCTATCAAATGTATCAGGAGCACCTTGAGAGTGAGTATAAGTAGAGAGGAAATGAAACATCTGAGTCCTGCCATTTCACAGAAACCAGGGCATTGATTCAGAATTCACAGGGAATAGTTAATTCAGAGTTTTCTTAATATCCTGTGTTTTTTTAAAATAAACACGTCATTGTTCCCTTTTGAGACAGTTGCACCATTTAATAATAATTCCTGAATTTTGTTTTTCTTCCTTTCCTTCTTTCTTTTTAGTGGCCTGTGTGTGATTATTTGCTAATACTAATACTGTTTAAAGTTAATTGGCACTTTTTGGTCTGGTAGTCAGATTTTTGGTGGAACATCATTAAAAGAACAATTAAGAGGGATATTCAGAGGCATAGAAAATTGAAGTTTCTTACTATTACTCAAGATACAAGTTAGTGTAAGTCTGATCTGAGTTTTCCAGTGTTTTTGTTAGAGGTCTTGGTTTGGGTTGTAACTTCGTGGTCAGCAAATCTGGTGAAATTTATTTTGTGAGAAATCAAAGGATGTACTATGATAGTAGACTATTCCTTCACACTGAACTTTAAATCATTTATTTCTTTGCCTTTTCTAGCCATTATTTGCATTTTTAAATGAAGAAAAGTTTAACGTGGATGGATGGACAGTTTACAATCCAGTGGAAGAATACCGGAGGCAGGTGAGTTGTTAGATGCTATTGTCTGGTACGTGATATTATACACATTTTGTACAATATATCTCATTCTGTCTATCACTGTATAACTTACAAGCTCATTCCATTGCCATATTCAGGCTGCATTGAAGCTGGATGACTAAATTCTATTTCCTTCCTATATGAAGAGTATCAATTTTGTGTTGTTTATGAAATGAATTAAATCCTTAGGATTTAGAAAAGTCAAACCTCTTAGACGTTATACTTTAGGACTCGATGTTGCTATGTATATGCATGTTTGGGAGCTTACTGTTACTGGCAGTTAGATTTAAATTATGTTCATTTCAGTTTGCAGAGTCAAATGAATTAGAACTGTTTTCCTGTAATGCTGCCTTTTTCAAGAAAGCTGCTCTCTTATATGTCACCTAATGCATGTTTTTTTGCTATAATAAAGGCAAAAGGCTTGGTTTCATGTTGCTGTTCAGGGACAAATGTCTCTTGCAGTATTTTTGGAAAGGGAATTCTGTGCATAATATGTAACAAGAGCCACAGTTTGACCTCTGGTATAAGCAAATCTGTAGACAGTTAGGAGTTGTGTGATGGGATTATTCACAATTCTTGTTCTACAAAGCTCTTAAGGTAATTGAAAAATTTTATTGAGTGAGCTTTGAGAATCAGATCAAGCCCATATGCTTTATATGAAAAGGTAGTGAATATAAAGGAACATGATAGAACCCTGGACTTGAGAAGAACTATCTAGTCACCACCTTCACCATGAAAAACCTGGATTCATTTCCTTTTTTAGTCTTACTCAGTGGTTTGCATATTCATGAACAGATTTGATGCTCTGGAATTTGGGTGCAGGAGATTAGCTCTAGAACACATGTGAGGTAGTATATCCTGTTGTTTCCATAAGTCACGTTTAGACTGCTGAGTTTTCTAAGGCTGTGCACTCCTCCCATTTTAATGGCCTCCGTTCTGGACTAGCTACTGAGGTGGAAGAAGGACCATGAAAACATTTTGCATGTTTTGGAGACCTCTGTAAATGATGTATTAAAATATTTTTACCGTATTTTTGAAGTATTATTGATAACATTAAGATTTTTTTTTAGTTCAAAGCTTCTAGCTCGAAACAAAACAGTTCCTGTTTTTAAGATTGCATGCATATATGAACTGTTGAAGGTATTTTGTTTTAGACTGCCATTATATTCAATCTTTTTTTCTTATAACTTTCTGATGGGACTTATAACTGTCTAATTGGACTCAGCATCAGACTCAACATCTGTTTGGTCCGTGGTCTCTAGGGCCAGACCTAAAGAAAAGGTACAATGTCTGTCCCCAAAGCAAACACCCACATAGCTCACTTTCATGTGTGTATCTGTGCATTTGTGAGAATGGGGAGAGAATATTCCACCACCTCTGGATCTTTTCCATACTAAATACAATTTTGTGGGGAGATGATAGGATGGGAGGTGTCTTCTGTGTCTCCCTGTCACATTAGCAATATGCTTAAAATGCAAATGACTGTATTTCTCACACAACCTATAGGGCGATCATCAATTCTGAACAAGTTGATTGAAAATAATCTCATCGGAGGTGGCGAAATGAGCCTCCCCAGAGGGGTTTTCCTTTACTTCCCCTCTGTGATTTTCTTCATGAGCTCAGCCTCTTTCCAGATTGGAGCAGACTGAAGCATTTACTCTATTTTGAGCAGGGAGAGGAAGTTGCCTGATCTCTTTTCTACCCTCAGTTAGACCCAGATTAAGATAAAGCAGGGTACTTTTTTAGGGGGTGGAAGGGGTGCATGGGTGGGGGACGAACTTGGGTTTATCTGTGTGGTACAGGTAGTAAAGAATATGTGAAGACAAAATAAAGGAAGATCTTGAATTCAAGAGAATCTGTATTTACAAAATATAGTTTAGAAGTGTAAAAACCACCAGTGTTTCGTCTTGTGTTCTTACGTTGTCTGGATTATTGATTTGGCACCCTTGTTATAAATAGGTAGACTGTCATCACCCTGTGGTCACAGAGGCATGTGCACATGTTGCTAGAAGCAAGAAAAGAGGCCCAAGGCCAAGTTCAGAGATGAAGTCGAGCAATACTGACTTGAACTTTCTTTTTTCCTCACAGGGCTTGCCCAATCACCATTGGAGAATAACTTTTATTAATAAGTGCTATGAGCTCTGTGACACTTACCCTGCTCTTTTGGTAGTTCCTTATCGTGCCACAGATGATGACCTCCGGAGAGTTGCAACTTTCAGGTCCCGAAATCGAATTCCAGTGAGTACTGCAGTTAACGTTCTTCTCGAAGAACACTTGTTAGTCCATAAGAATGGTGGTTGTGGAACTTAGAGAAATGGTCCTACCAAGTGCTTTCTGAGTGCAAAGGACCGTACCAGGTTGGAGAAGAAGTGTGCTGTCACCTGCCTTCTAGGAGCTTGCAACTAAGAATCCAGAATGAATGCAAGTAATTAGAGCCCTCTATGAGAGAAGGGCTGCAAGTAATGCTGTCACATGGGAACCAATGCTGTGTTGAAGGAAGCGAGGAAGGACAGGCTCCTTGTGGCTTGTGTCTTTATGGCACAATACGTGATATAAGATAGGCTCTTGATAAATGTCAGATAAATCATGCTGGAAGGAATACACTGTCTTCTTATACAATGTGTCAGCACAGACTTTGACATATACTCACCATGACCTCATCCCCATCACTTTTGCAGGCTTCCCCAGTATCATTGTCTAACTGGAGTCAAGTACAGATTATTCCAGAAAGTATCCATACAGTATCATTGCACCTAGTTCACAAAGCTCTTGTTTGGTCCTTAAATATTAAAGGGCATGTCCTACTATCTAACACTGACAAACATTGACTAAAAATCTACGTATTTTCTCATGCTAATTTTCAGGGTCTGTCATAAGTACATTGGGTTTTCCCCCCCATATTAGTAAATGTTTAAAAACAAAGGTTGAAGAAATTAAGACTTAATGTCACCTTGCCTTTTTCAAGTCTAGACGATTTTTTTCCTTAAAAGGATATTCGCATGAAACTTTTGCATTCTGTCAACCTAATATGAATTGTAATTTTTTTAATTCAATTGTTACACACTTCTAGCCATAAAACTGCAGAAGCGATGCTATGTTCTCAGTGTACCACCTCAGGAGACATGCTGTTGATTTGTCCCATTATTAGTGATGTTAATTGTCATTATTCTGCTAAGGTAGCATCTGTTTTTCCACTATAGCATTATTATTTTACCTGTTAAATTAATAAATGCCTAATGGAATGCTCTTTTTAAAATTCACTTGCTTCTCCAGTTAGTAGTGTCCATTCATATCTTCAAGATATAAATTGTATTTGAAAGCATGCTCTTTAGCTCATGTTGTTAGAACATGGTGCTAATGAAGCTAGGGTTACAAGTTCAGTCCTCTGTGCTCTGTTTGGACCTGTTCTTTTGTACCATAGCCACAAACTACGCCCGTACCCTGGCTGGCTGGCTTGCTAATGCATGCCTTGCCCACAAGGACAACTGGGCTAGGGTAGCACGACTCAGTTTTGTTCATGTATTCATTCAGTTCATATTTACTGAGCATCTACTGTGTCACTTGTGTATGTAGGTAAATTCCATGGGATTTGGAACAGGAGAGAAAATTAAACAACTGTGCCCTTTCCACCATCTTGATCCAGTGGTCTCCATTATTCTGAATGAATGAGTAGCCGCTATAGCGCAGATGGATAATTATTATCCTTCTTACTTTATCATGGCCACCAATTGGTATTTATTTTTCCTAAAATAGTTTTGTAGGAAAAACTAAGCTCCCTATCACCTCTACATATTTACAGATCTACTATTAGGTACTATTAAGCATGGTAATATGTCATTTTCAGGATATTTTCTAACCACCTGAATGTTGACTAAGTCTCAGAGCTTGCTTACACCCAGAGAACATACATGCCTTTAACGTGAAATCATTAATATCTGACAATTGTTTTTACAAAAGCTCATGTAAAAATGCAAAAGGAAGTGACGGGAGAGAGATCTTATTTTGCATGTAAATAAGATACAAATTATAATAAAATATCACCGGGTAGTGAAATAATCCATGTGCATTAAATGTTCTCATTAATGGATATGTATTCTCTTGTTCTCAAACAGATTTGTTTTAATTTTATGAGTTTTTCATGTACAAGTAATGCATATTCATTTTAAGCATTGTAAAAAATACCGATAAGCAGAAAGGAGTCTGCCACCTAGTGAGAACCAGTGTTAACATTTTTGGTATATATCCTTCCAGACTTCCTTCTAAGCATATGTATATATTTGGAAAAAATGAAATTATTCTATAATTTGTGTCTCAGTCTACTTTTTCTACCTAGCAATATCTTGTAAACAACTTCCCATGTTGCTAAATATGATCTGCTCATATGCCAATGTGTAGATGTACCACAGTTTATTTAATCAGTTTTCCATTGTGAGACATTCAGCTTCTGTTTAATCTTTCGCTACTATATACAATGCTGTGATAAACATCTTTCAGTGGTTAGGTATTTGTGTACCTTCTTAATTATCTATGACTTCTAGATCTTAATTTTAATAATAATGTAATACAGTACCATAGACTGTAAAAGCACTCATGTTAGTTGACACTGTGAAATGAACGTTATCTGTACCTATTTAGCTCTACAATAAGTATCCTTTTTAAAAAGTAGTAAGAATCCCCCCTGCTGCAAAGAAATTAAGAGGTGAAACAACTCAGAAGAGTAGCATTTCCTAACATGGCACCACGAAGAGAAGAGGGGTAGAAGAAGAGAGGCCGTTGCCTATGGCCCAACTGAAATTTGCAACTTGATGAGGGTCTTTCTCAAATAATAAATCTTTTAAATGTGTAGGAAATTGCTCCTTTAAAGTGATTTCATGTCTCTTGACTCTCTTGATACCAGGGCCATAGGAGGAAGGCAAGGCAGATCTCAAATGTGCTGTGCATTGTAGACTGGAAGGTGGAGGTGTAGGTCCCACTAGTACCTTCTCCAAGGCTCCCAGGTCTGAGCCTTTGGACTCTTAGGCAGGGCCTACAATGGTGCTTTTAATTGGTGTCTAGCATGGTGCAAAGACTCAAATATTTGTTCTGAGAATGAATATTATTGTTGTATAATTTTTCCTTAATAACCTGTTGTTATTATAAACACTAATTTTTATAAACATCAGTGTTTGTCATTTGCCATTGTGGCACAGGTAACATCAGAGACATCAGGGTATTTGGTGTTGTGTTGAGTGAGCCCACATGGTTGTGCTTCTTTAGTTCTTAGTGTCTGTATTTTGTAGTTTTTGTTAACTGACTTTCCTGGCTGCTGGGCCTGCTTCTATAAGCTAACACGAGGCAGTGTTTATTGCAGACTTTTTGGGCATTCTTCTTCAGGCCACCCAGCAACCTTATGAGATTATATTATTTTCTCCATTTTATGGAAGAGGTAAAGGGAAGCCAGAGAAGCTGCGAGTGAAATGCCTGAGGTTAGAGCCATGGCAGAGATGGCACTAGACCTCAAAGCCCACATTGTTGCCCACTGTGCTGCAGTTCTCCAGCTCCCCACTTCTGACAGCTTTATTGAGATCTACTTCACATACCAAACAATTCCCCATATGAAGTGTACAATTCTGTCATTTTTGGTATATTACATTTTAGCTACCTCATACACATATTACTTTTTACATGCTATGAGCTTGGAAACCAGGAAGCAAACGCACTAGACTTGTATATAAAATTAGAGAAGACAGGTTCGGAATCAGGGCTTGATGAGGTCTCCTACGCATCGGATGTCCACACTGCACTGTGGTGATGAGCCGATCTTCGCTCTTTGGGCTTTCCTGAGATCCGTTTTGCCCCCCTCGGGTTTTCTTCCCTCCTGTGCTAGAGTCTAGAATTGAGACTGTCGGGAAAATGATCTATAGACATGAGTTGCTATTATGAGAAATATATTATACCGCAGACGATTTGCTCTACCTCTCACTGTTTGCCAAAGCTGTTTCTATATGATAACAAATCCAGTGCAAGGTACATAATTAAAATGGGATCACATTTTCAGTTTCCTTTAAGTGATACAACTATTTTTAGGTAAGCGTTTAATTTCTGTTAAACGTGCTGATTAAGAAAAGACTGGTAATTGTACTTGTTTCTGAATTGTCATATTATTAAATGCATGTGTCTGGGCACACCCACACAGTGAGATTACAGGTGAACAAGTATTCTATTTTAGCACAATCAGATTCACTTCTTGATCATTGTTAGTGCTTTACTGTTTTGTAGTTTTGTTTTCTTGGAGATTGGTTTTCTCGACAGCTTAAACTTTCTGGCCTAACCATAGGTGCTGTCATGGATTCATCCAGAAAACAAGACGGTCATTGTGCGTTGCAGTCAGCCTCTTGTCGGTATGAGTGGGAAACGAAATAAAGATGATGAGAAATATCTTGATGTTATCAGGGAGACTAACAAACAGATTTCCAAACTCACCATCTATGATGCAAGACCCAGTGTAAATGCAGTGGCCAACAAGGTGAGTGGAGTTAATGATATGATCAACACGTAGCCGACGTACAGATTGCAGTGTTTTCTGTGAATGTTTTTGTCATGGTATAGAAGCACATGGGTTTAAGTTAATAGTTAAGAAAACCAGTTCTCTTAAATAGGAAATAATTGTAATCACAAAACTAAAACAAAATTGAATATACTAAAATCAAATGCAAATAAACTCTAGGTAAATAGGCACGTCTAGACGGTGATGAAGTTGGGTTTTGGCCAGAACCTTAGGCAGGCAAAAGTTAGATTCTCTTTAAAGCTCTTTCAGCCATGGATGATCACTCGTTGTGTATACTATTGAGGCATCTGTGAGGAGTTATGGGAAGCTGTAATTATTAAAATACTAAATTTGTATGCTTACCCAAACACTCCGTCCTCCATACCCATATATACTCACATATATGTATTCTCATTTACATAAGAGAATTCAAGAAATGAGTAGATCCATGTACGTAAGTTTTCCAAGCACAAATACATACATAAAGTTGACCGTTTTTAAAGAAGTCCGTCTGGATTGACTTTCTGCCCACAGCAGAATATGCTGAATGCACTTTGATTAGGGTCATCGTGAGCGTCAGCGGCTGCATAGTGTTACTTCAGAAGCTGCTGCAAGGCGTAGGGCCTTTTGCTTCTACACTGAATGGCCTCAGATTGATGTGCATTTTGTGTTGTTTTTCCTTTTTGTTGTTGTTGTTCTCCTCCCATCATTGCTGTCACCTTCAAATGCCCTCCCCAAGTTGCTCACTCGCATTCCAACTTTCAGATTTTTCGTTTCTCATCAACTGTAGGCTAAAATTTCATCATCTTTAACACATTGCTTATCCTGAGTTCATTTGTATAGAATCTTCAGTTATTCAGAACATAAGACAAGAACCAGAAAGCAAAACAAGTTCTTGAGCAGCTCAGATAGGTGCAGCAGCTTCCTAATAGAGTCTTCAGTGTCGGTCTGGACTAGGACATGTCATACTACATGTGTGCGGAGCTCAACTCTTCGTTATTTGCACACAGGTCTTCTATTCGACACGTTTAATCCTGGGCTATCTCCTCATCCCCATGCATGCTTTTGAACCAGCTGTTTGTTACTACTGTTGTTTTTTTGTCTAGAAATGATTTTGAAATTATATGTAAAGCAATCAGTAAGTTAAATTGACAAGTAAATTAGGAATCGTAAGTGCAACACTTAGGAGAAATCAAATATAAATCATAATATCTTCTTGGATTGTCTTTAATTTTATATGTCTCTGTTCTTTCATACATAATTCGGAGTGAATATATATATATATATATAGCAATATTTTTATATACATATTTAGCCTGAAATAGATATGATATAGCACTAAAATAAAGTATTTACAAAGAATATTTTAGAATATTAAAATGTATGGAATGGATACACTAATTATATTAACTCTAAAGCTCATTACAGCAATACAATTCTTGAAGGCCTTTTTAACACTCAGGAAACAAGCCTCTATTTCTAGTCCTGTTAGGAGTCAAAGGAAGAAAAATATCAAGGGAAGAGCCTAAGCTTTACAGATCTCTGTCATTCTTTTCCAAAGCTCATTCGTGTCCCTCTCCCTCTGCTGTGTCTCTCCACTAGTCGTCTATATCCATAGCAACGGGCCTGTAGACCTTTAAATCATGGTCCTAGGTAATCTGCGTTGTTCTTTTTTGTTGAAGAAAGGAAAACCAATTCTTTCAAAAGTAACCAGAATACTTTTTTGTTGAAGAAAGGAAAACCAATACTTCAAAAGTAACCAGAGACATAGAATTCAAACTTTTGGGAACTCAGTGTGTGCTTGACTAATTGATTATTGCCCTTTCTGACCTTCTGTTCTTCTTGGACCTAATTGTTCCTCCCTTATGGATATTAGAAATTTACATCCCCAGATGTAACAAGCAACGGCACATCATTTTAAATTAAACAAAATCCAGGGACCGGTAAGCTCTAGCAGCGAGCCGCTTCTATTTTTGTGACAGTACATTGTGATGAATTAATGTGGAACTGTGCTAATGTCTGTTTTTACCAGAAACATTAGCAATGAGCAATAAAGTACATTTTTCCTTTTTTTTCACTTATTATTTTCAGTTTTATGAAGGGAACTCCAGTATCAAGAATCTTTTTGAAAATCGCCATAACTATTGAAAAACCACATATGTAGAGAAGCAGGTCATCTGTCTGTGGGAGGGAGACGTGTCACTGCATTATAGGCTTGCAGATTGAGCAAAACAGGCTGACCATTTCCTCCCGGACCCTGTGCTGTGCCTGCATTTTACAAAAGTGACTGCTACTTGGAGGGAGCATCTCTAGAGTTCTTCCCCAAGGCATAGATAACCAGTAGGAGGGGCAAGTGGCCCACTTAAATAATAACTTGCTTATTTATTAGCTAATAACTTCTTTAAAAAACACTGTGAATGTTTACTGTCTACTTACTAGTGGTGCTATTTAGAGCAAGCTCTAAAGAAATAGTTCTGCCTGGAGTCTTTGGAGACCAAGATCTCTGGCTTTTAACAAAGGTCTCCAGGTTTGAAACCTAAATGGATGGTAGCCTTACTTCTGCAGGAAGCCTTTTTCTGTGACTAACCTCAGGAAAAAACCTGTTTCTTTGGCACTTCTATGCATGGCTATAAGCTTATATTCCTTCCATTGTTAATAATAAAGAGAAAAGAGGCATATTGTAGCTATGGCACATTTGTCTGGTGACTTCTCCTTTCCTCTTCAGCCCCAGGCAGATGTTTCCCTGTTCTATTCTCCAGGCACTCTGGAGTTGGTATAATATTGCTTTCTTTGCAAGTCTCAGAACTGTTGAACTTTTTCTTAAAGGGCCAAAGGCCACGTGTCCTACGCCATTTCAAAACGTTTAAGCAGAATGCAGCCAGATTCCTAAATGAAACCATAGCATCTATTTTTGTCAGTGTAGAAAATGGGCACTCTTCACCATGGTGTGAAGATGAACCAAAGCCTGCCCTGGCAAGTTAATACTTGTAGGTGCTACAATAGGTGGTAGCCATCTTGTCTCCTTTGGAAATCATTTATTCTTTCAGAGCTCACTATGTGCAGTGTCTGTCATTGGTGTTTGCACAGCAGAGAAATAGTCGTGGTTTAGTAGAAAAATTCAAACTTTGAAGCTAGACTTAGATTTAAGTTCCACTTATTACCTATGTGACTTAGGGTATAGTAAACTAGCATCTCTGAGTTCCTGTTTTCTCATTTGCAAAATGAGGAGAGTAATACCTATCTTGCAACATTGCTGAAGAGATAAAATCATGTAAAGCCAGAATCACAATGCCTGGAATGTCATAGGGGTTCATTAAATAGTGGCTGGCATTAGCTATTATAATAGAGTGTGGTTCCTTTAATAGTATGAGACCTCAGTAGTATTATCCCCTTTTTTACAGGAAAAGATGTTGGGGCTCAGAAATGTTAAATGCCTTGCCCCAGATCACAGGGCAAGGAGAAGCTGAGCTATCAGCCTGGGTCTGACTCCAAGGCCTGTTGTTTTCCTCTAATGCATCACATCCTATGTGAGTGCTGTAAAGAGCCGGAGGTGCCTGCTGCCACCTCAGTCTGGCAGCCTCCCCGCTCCTCCCTGAAGAGTACTATCAGAGCTACAAAACTAATGGAGAACGAGGACCTTTCACGGCCTGCTTTTGCCTTTGCAGATCCAGAAGAATAGCGATTAATTATAGAGCATTTTGAGGATAATTTTTTTCCTTAGGAATACAGATTCTCCAGGAAATTGCCAGCCTTCTGTCTTTTTTTTTTTTTAGCTCAGAGTATGACTAATGTTTTTGAGACTTAGTGTTGGCTAGGAAGTCAAGTCACATCAATTATTCATTTAAATTGGCGGGCTTAGGGTTATTTGGAGGACAAATAACTTTAGAAATATTTGTATAAGTTTCTAATGAAATAGAAGCCTCAACTAATTGTTTGTGTTTCGTGTCATTTCTTAGGCGACAGGAGGAGGATATGAAAGTGATGATGCATATCATAACGCCGAACTTTTCTTCCTAGACATTCATAATATTCATGTTATGCGGGAATCTTTAAAAAAAGTGAGGGACATTGTTTATCCTAATGTAGAAGAATCTCATTGGTTGTCCAGTTTGGAGTCTACTCATTGGTTAGAACACATCAAGGCAAGTATATTTTGTAAAAATATTTTGCGTATATAAAAAAGAATGTAATTGTTTAGTGGAATGGAGATCTTTTTTAATTCCTTAAAAAAATGGACATTGAAGGAAAAACTTAGTAGTAGAGGACTACATTTGACAGTTTTATGTTGCTTTATAATATGCTTACCTAAATTAAAGATTTCACATCATCACTCCAGAATATCTTTAGAGTTTGCAAAGACATCCATTTCCATCTTTCAGTATTCAGTTGTTCAGTCTTTCATGCAGGTTTGTTTAGGAGTAGCCGATTTATTATCTGACCATTACTGGGTATGACCTCTTTGGACCTAGATAGAGGTTGTTGTTGTTTTTTTGAAACTAATCTCAAATGACTTATTTTAAAGAACTGATCTTGTGTTTTATTACTTTCAATGCTTTATCCTGACAAAGCCATCAACACTTCTCGGGAACTAACACTTTTAGAAACCAATTAGTTCTGTAAACAAAAAACCAGCTTTAATTTATAGGTGAGTTATTAAGATATATTCTCCAGTCGAATTTTATTTTCCAACTTGATGGAAATCTTATTTTTCTTTTGCCTAACTTTCATTTTTTATGAATTTGCCATCCTCACCAATGAATTGCAGAAAAAAAATGATTGTGACAACTCAATATAATGTGATACCCGGATGGGATCCTTAAATAGAAAAAGGACATGAGGTAAAAATGAAGGGTGAACTTTATGAATAATAAGTTAGTAATGTATAAATATTGGTTCATTAGTTGTGACAAATGTACCATACAACATGACATGCCATAGTTGTGATCAGCATAAGATGTCAATAAGAAGAAAAACTGGGCTTGGTATGTGGGAACTTTCTATAGTACTTTTACAATTTTTCTGTAAATGTAAAACTATTATAAAATAAAAAAGTTTTATTTTGTTTTTTATGTTAGACCTTGTGAATGGGAACATGGTATTTTTAAGGAGGTTCATATATGATTGAAGAGATGATAGGTATATGTAAAAAGAGACATAATGTAGAAGGAACATTTCCTTTGCTTTTCAGTGGGATTTGAATCTGGTCCTTGAAGAAAGTGGAAGGATGGGGGAATCCATTCTAGAGAAAGAGGACAACCTAGAAAAGGCCCAGAAACAGGTGTAAGTGGGATGGAATTAGGAAGAGTAAGGATTTCCGTAGTTGCAGGTTAATCTACAAACCTGCAGAAGCCAGATGAACAGGGCCTTGACTGTCAGGTTGGGCTGTTGGGAGCCCCCAGAGGTTTTGGAATAGCAGGGTATTTTAGGAAAATGTTCTGCCAAGCTGCTTATAGAATAGATAGGAGAGGAGAGGAGGAAAAAACAACTATTTTAAGAGTGCAAAGATGGGGGGTAGTAATGGACTAGTTTGAATGCTGCCAGTGTGGGAGTGAGGGGACTATGAGAGCAATCGACATGTTTCCAAGGGAGGGCCTGTGGTACTTGATGATTAGCGAGGTGTCAGGTCTAAAGAAATGTAGGATGACACCAAGAAGGAGAGCCTGGCTAGCTGAGAAAAGCATGCCACCATTTGCAGATGAAGGGTAATCCTGATTGGGACCTTGGGCAAGAGAAACACCATGCATTTGGAATAGTGGTGCGCCATCCACCTGGTCGTGTCTAACAGGCAGGTTCTCTGCAAAGTAGAACCCAAAATAGAGACTTAGGACTGAGATGTCAGTTTGGCAGTCAGCTGTTGGGCAACGAGCACAGGCAAAGTCCTTTAATGTGGGTTCTGAGAGAGGCTGTGTGAGGAAAAGATCAGAGGACTTTGAGTGGAGTTTTGGGCCTGTTTGTATTCAGGGCAGGAGATGAGAAGTGGAGCTCAGTGAACCAGGCATAAGAGAAATCCATCAAAGGAGAGAATATTGGAGGGTAAAGAAAGGATCTTAAGAAAGTGTCGGTGATACTTGAAGGACATTTCCTAGCAAGGCCCTTGATGACCTTGGGGGTGTCTAGTGATGTGGTGGGCATGAGTGACAAAATAGAGGTAGTGAATATAGACTTTTATTTTCAAAAGAGAGGGAGTTAAGGAAGGGGGAAGTGTTGAGGATCATATGACTATGAGAAGGGCTTTTCAAGTCTTCAAGTCATGGGAAGCTTCAGCCTGTTTTGTAGACAAAGAGAAAATGCTTCAGGAATTTTTTAAGGGAAACAATCATACAGGTCTGAAAAGATGAATATACTAGAATGCTTATGATAGTGGAAAAACAGAGCCAGCATGGTGGCTCATGCCTGTAGTCCCAGGGCTTTGGGAGGTCAAAGCAGGAGGATCACATGAGCCCAGGAATTTGAGATCATCCTGGACAACATAGCGAAAGCTGCCTCTTACAAAACTAAAAAACAAACAGACAAAAAGTAGTCAGTTGTGGTGGTGCACAACTGTAGTCCCAGCTACTCAGGAGGCAGAAGCAGGAGGATTGTTTGAGCCCAGGAATGTTCAGACTGCAGTGACCTATTAATACGATTGTAATACTGCATTACAGCTGGGTGACAGAACAAGACCCCATCTCTTAAAAAAAGTGGAGAAGGATTGGAAACAATCTAAATGTACAAAAAAGTTATATTTATACAGAGTTTAGAAAGGTATCCAATATGTGAATAATTATTTCTGAGTTATAGGCCTATGTTTTCTCCGTTTTTTTTCAGGGAATATATATTACTTTCGCAAATAAGAAAAAAATATTTTTTTAAAGAGAGAGCACAGGTACAGGAGTTATTGGCAAGGTGGCTCAGCTGCTACTCTGAGCTGGATAGAAGGAAGAGAGACTGGGTGAAAGTAGGTCTTACTGAATGGCTCAGATGTCTGAGGAAGTTAGGAGACAAGGCCATCTGCAAAAGATGAAGTTCCCACTTAGGGAATGTGGAAAATGTTTTAAGAGATCTCTCTAAGGTTTTATAGTTTTGTCTATAGCAAAGAGGATATGAAAGAAATGAAAGAAACTGTCACTGTCCTCTACGGAAACCAAAGGAGGTACCAGGAAACTAGGGACTCTAGGTGGACACTTGTAACGATATCTGACTCACAGCTTCTCAGGCGTCAGTCACATCATAGCAGTTCAGACAGCAGAGCAGAGTTGTGGATAGCCTTGCGTTGGACCTTGAATACTGGATGGAATATTTTGGCTGCATTCCCTCTGTAAGCCCTAGGGGGAAATTCATTTCCTGCCTCTTTCAGCTTCTTGTGGCCACATCATTCCATCCTCTGCCTCTGTGGTCACATTGCCTTCCCCTCTTCTGCCTGTGTGAAATCTCCCTCTGCCTCTCTCATATCCAGATGTGTGTGATGTAATTTAGGCCCCCTGGATAATCTGGAATAATCTGTCATCTCAAAATCACTAACTTGATCATATCCGCAAAGTCCCTATTACCATGTGAGATAGTATTCACAGGTTCCAGGGATTAGGACTTGGACATCTTTGGTGACCATTCTTCAGCCTCCTACAGTATCTTATAGCCCTGAGTCTGCTGACAGAGAGGTGGCATGGCCATCACTAACCTGTAATCTGGTGAAATGGTGTCACCACTCAATGCATGAAACCAGGGCAAGCCTTTTGCAATGAGAAAATCACCATCCTTAGCATGCCTCTCAAATCCTCATTCCAGTTCACTGACAGCCCCAGAAGGTTAGAAGGCAGACTCTGTGATATCTGGAGGTTGTAGTTCCTCTTTGCCCTTTTCAATACAATACTCTTGCCCTACAGTCCTTCTTCTTTTAAAGCGTCATATTATTTTGGGCATCTTGGATGGCAGCTAGCCCTCACTGAGCCTGTGCTCAATGTCCGCACTTTATGGGAAGTATCCTTTAGTCCAAGACAAGCTACTGGGGATATCACTCATTTCTTCACAGTAGAGAGAAAGAAACCATGGTTACTCAGTTGACGAAAGCACGAGATATCAAAAGTGGAATGAAGTTTTAGGACCAGGTTTTCGGCCATAGAGCCAGTGCTCTTAACATCGTGATGTATGCTGCTTGATGGCTGTCATTTCTTCCCATCAGTCACAAGTCCATCGATTACTTAAGAGTTTTTGGCCATGTGTTTTTAAAACTCTAGTTTACTTTCATTAGATAGTTGTAGCTGTTTCTGTCAGAAGTGATAGTGGGAATTAATACCTCATTGGAACACAGCTACTGTTTTTCAAAATAATTGACTGAGATTGAGTCCTATTTTTTAATTATAAGTGAGGGAAGTATCTCGAGTGAAAGTTGCCCTCTGTAAAAATGCATTAGAACCCCAACTTCATTAAATTGGACTCAAGTGATCTAATATATTACCATTGCTTCTCAACAGCCCTTTCTTCAGAAGTACTTCAAATGAGAATTGTAAACAGGATTTCAAGGAGAATACTTAAAATGCTTGAAGAAATAAACTGCTCCAGTTATTTTCAGAGTAATGGATTTTGTACAACTAACTGATGTGCCAGACGTTCTTAGGTCCATTAACCTTTCCTTCTTGGTACTATTTTATCCACTTATCTTTAGTTATGTTGTATATGTAAAGCTTAATGAAGTTACATTTCTTTATTTTTATTTTTGTAGATTTAAGAAGTAAATGTACAGGTTTGTCACATGGACATATTGCATAGTGAGGTTTGGGTTTCTAGTTTACCCATCACCCGAATAGTGAGCTTTATACCCAGTAGTAGGTAATTTTTCGCCCCTCATACATCAGATCTTTCACTTGGTGTGATTTTTCCATGAATTAATTAAAATAAATGAATTTCTATTTCCATTTCCATTTCCTTGAATTAGGTAAAATGACCATAATACGTTTCTGTTGCATGGCTGTTGGAATTTTGGAAGCTCCATGGAAGAAGTCTTTTAAAAACCATCCCAAAATTACATAATATATGCAAATTGCTGTACATATGTGACAACGTGAAACTCTCATACATTGTTTGTGGGAATGTGAAATGGTACAACCACTTTTGAGAATAGTTTGCCAGTTTCTTTAAAAAATTAAACATACATTCACCATATGATCCAACCATTTCACTCCAAGATATTTTACCCAAGAAAAATAAAAACATGGTGTCCCTTCAAAAATGTGTATACAGCAGTTCACTCCAGCACTATTCATAGTAACCAAATGCTAGAAACAATAAAATGTCCATCAGTTGTATGGATAAATAACATGTGGTCTGTCTATATACAATGGAAGCTTATGTGGCCCTGAGAAATAATGAGGTACTGATTCATGCTACAACACATATGAATCTTGAAAACGTGATGCTAAGTGAAAGAAGCCAGTCACAAAAGGTCACCTATTGCATGATTCTATTTATGCAAAATTTCTATCAGAGGCAAACTACAGAGACAGGAAGCAAATCAATGGTTGCCCAGGGGTCAGCGTGGAAGAGGGATTGACCTTAGATGGCACAAGTAAACTTTTTGGGTGATGTGGGTGTTCTACAACTACATTATGGTGATGATTGCACAACTGTATACATTTGCGGAATCTTATCACCCTCACAGTCATGATGGGTATATTGCATGGTTTATAAAGTGTCTCTCTGAATGCATGAATCATCAAAACATGACATCATAGCAGTAACTCGTTGTATACTTACACTTATTGATACTTCTAAGTCTCAAATTTTTACTAGAATACTTTCACTTTAAGTACCTACTGTTTATGAGCCAAGTAAGAGTTGATATATTGCCAATTTAAAGGTCAAAAGGTGAATTTCACTGTATCAGACTGTTATAGTCTAGATGCGACCTGTTGGGTCAGTGATTCTTTTTTTAAATCTGATCATTGTTATGGGTTGAGTTTTTGTCCCTCAAAAATTTATATGTTGAAGTCCTGACCCCCAATACCTCAGTGTGACCCTATTTGAAAATAAGGTCTATAGACATGTTTAGTTGAAATGAAACTATACTGGAGTAGTGTGAGCCCTTACTTCATTATGACTAGGGTCATTCTAGAAAGAAGAAATTTGGACACGGACACACACACACACAGGGAGACTGCCGTGTGAAGATTGGAGTTAGGCTGCCACAAGCCAAGAAACAAGCTGAAGCTAGAAGAGTGACCTGGAAAAGATCTTTAGTGGTTAGCGTGGTGCTGCCAACACCTTGCTCTCAAACTTCTAGCCTCCAGAACTCTGAGACAATGCATTGTTGTTTATGCCTCACAGCCTGTCGTACTTTATGACGGGCCTAGCGCACTATGACAATCACAATCACATCCATGAGTTTGGGATGCACTTTGACTTTTGGTTTGTTGGGTTTGTTTTTTAATACCTGGGCACACTCAAAGGCAGTGTCTGCAGAGGAAGATCAATAGATCCTGCAGTGCATAGTGTTGCATTTTGATAAATCTTTGTTCTGGAATTAATTGATATTTTAAAGCATGGCTTTTTCTAGTTTTAAAAACTAGCAAATTTAAACAGTATCTTATAGCTCCCTACTGACTCACATATTTTTCTTTGCCAGCTCGTTTTGACAGGAGCCATTCAAGTGGCAGACAGAGTTTCTTCAGGGAAGAGCTCAGTGCTTGTGCACTGCAGTGATGGATGGGACAGGACTGCTCAGCTGACGTCCTTGGCCATGCTGATGTTGGATAGCTTCTATAGGAGCATTGAAGGGTTCGAAATATTGGTACAAAAAGAATGGATAAGTTTTGGACATAAATTTGCATCTGTAAGTAAACAAAGCTAATTTCTAAAAATAGATCACTACCATTCAGGATTTTAAAACTAGTTGTTAAACTACATATCCAGTATTATAATGAAAATCTGAGGAGTGTAATAAAAAATTTATGAGTCTGAAAATGCATGATGCCTTGAGTAGTGAAAGTGTTTTTAAGAGACATGTTTATCCATCTGCACTGTTTGCAGTTTCACTTGAAAGTAATACAAACAATCTTCATAGAAATATTTCAATTGAAATGTCATAAGAGAAGGAAAATAGACAATTCTTTCTCAAATAATATAGCTATTAGAGTCCAATATATTTTATAGACTTTGAGTTGAGGCTTTTTATTTTCTGATAGGCATTTTGTAAATCATCAAGAGATGAATAAGTTCAAAAGGGCTATTGTACAGCATGGTGACTGCAGTTAATATATTCTTGAACAGTGTTAAGAGAACGGATGTAAAGTGTTCTCACCACAAAAATGATAACTGAGGTAATGTGTATCCTCATTTTTGGTATAATCAGTCATTCTACAATGTATATATATATATATATATATATATACACATCAAAACATAGTATACACAGTATATATAAATTTCTCTCTCAATTAAAAATAAAAATAAATTTTTACAAATAACTTCCCCAAGAATTTTTTTAATGAAATCATCAAAAGAACCTATTAAAATTAGGCCAGGTGCAGTGGCTTACGCTTGTAATCTTAGTACTTTAGGAGGCCGAGGCGGGCAGATCACGAGGTCGGGAGATTGAGACTATCCTGGCTAACAGAGTGAAACCCTGTTTCTACTAATAATACCAAAAAAAAAAAAAAATTAGCTGGGCATGGTGGCATGCACCTGTAGTCCCAGCTACTTAGGAGGGTGAGGCAGGAGATCGCTTGAACCCAGAAGGCAAAGGTTGCAGTGAACTGAAATCATGCCACTGCACTCCAGCCTGGGTGACAGAGCAAGACTCCGTTTTTAAAGAAAAAAAATTCATATTCCTAGGTCTTATTTCCAGATGCCCTTTGAATACACATTTTCACCCAGCTCCTCAGTGATTCTCATGAGGGGGATTTGTAGACTACCCTTTCAGAAACACTCCTTTATGTATCATTTTAGCCTTCATCCAAGTTTCACAGTGTGAATAACATTTTCAAGTAGAATCATTTTTTTTTTTTGAGACAGAGTTTTGCTCTCGTTGCCCAAGCTGGAGTGCAATGGCATGATCTTGGCTCACCACAATCTCCACCTTTCAGGTTCAAGTGATTCTCCTGCCTTAGCCTCCCAAGTAGCTAGGATCACAAGTGTGTACCACTACGCTTGGCTAATTTTTTGTGTTTTCAGTAGAAATGGGGTTTCACCATGTTAGCCAGGCTGGTCTCGAACTCCTGACCTCAGGTGATCTGCCGGCCTTGCTGTCCCAAAGTGCTGGGATTACAGGCATGAGCCACCATGCCTGGCCATAGAAAGAATCATTGTTTAGTAAATGAATACATTGTGAGATTTTTTGGTTTTGTCTTGTTTTTAGGAGAGAAAGAGCATTTCATTCTAATAATCATACCTTTTGGACATGATTTTAAGTCTGGAAACTTTAGGAGTGTTCTCTTTGCAACTGAAGGAACTAGCTTGAGTGTATTGCTAATGTACTAAGTAGGATAATCATGTTCATTCTGTCTATAGCTGTTCAGGACTTGTACAAAACTCCAACTGTATGAAACAGTTGTAATAATCACCTAGGATGATGATTCTTTGCCAGTTTTTATTGGTATTTTACAGATGTTTTTATACTTAATTTCCATTATTTTGAAACCTTACATTGCCTATATTGCCATGGAAGTATATATTATTTCCTGTCTGAGAAACTTGGCATTTAGAAGGCAGATTGCTGATTGTATTATCACATTTTGTGTGTTATGTGCTTTTCTTAGTTTTGTATTCATTAATTAAAAAAACTTATCTTCATCAATTTATTTCAGAGAATAGGTCATGGTGATAAAAACCACACGGACACTGACCGTTCTCCTATTTTTCTCCAGTTTGTTGATTGTGTATGGCAGATGTCAAAACAGGTAAGGAACATGTCATTCAACTTAATGTTTAAATTAAACATTTTAATGTGATGCTTGGGATTTAACCCCAAAATAATATGGGTAGAGATGGAGATGAAGCAAGACTGGTCACGTGTGAATAACTGCAGAAGCTACATGAGTGTTCACCTTTTTATTCCTGCTGCTATTGATATATCTGGGATTTTCCCTAATAAAGTTTTAAAACTTAAATATTTAACTCTGTTATCTCTACTAATGGAAGATCGATGGAATTGACAATACCAAGTTGTCCTGTCATACATTCTACACTGACACTGATATATAGCTGTGTCTGCTAACTCGTAATACCTTAAATACCTTAATACCTAAACTACACTGTACATGCAGGAGAACCCAGAAAATCAGCCTGTTTATCTCCTTTCCTTCTTTATTGCTTTATTCAGCACTTACTTAAACTGTTTGGTCCTATGTAAAGTGCCAAAAAAAGAACTCTAGTGTGCGTATAGATGACAGCCTCTGCTGTCCTTCCTAGAACCTACAGTGTGGCAGCCTCTACAGTGTATCTTTTTAGTTTTGTCAAGTTTCAGCCCCAGTGTTTCATGCTTTCTTTGCTTGTTTTTGTTTAGTTCCCTACAGCTTTTGAATTCAATGAACAATTTTTGATTATAATTTTGGATCATCTGTATAGTTGCCGATTTGGTACTTTCTTATTCAACTGTGAATCTGCTCGAGAAAGACAGGTGAGTAGAACTGCAATTTTTTTTTTGTACATTAGGCTTGCCAAAATGTATGCAGTCTGCCATGAAATATAAAGAATATGATAGCTTGTAAGACACTGTCTTTGACCTCAAAGAGTAGGAATTACATAAAGGTATGCATTTTGTGTTCTATAAAGGAATACCTGAGGCTGGGTAACTTATAAAGAAAAGAGGTTTAATCGGCTCACAGTTCTGCAGGCTGTACAAGAAGCATGGTACCATCTACTTAGTTTCTGGTGAGAGCCTCAGGCTGCTTCCACTCATGGCAGAAGGTGAAGGACAACCAGTATGTAGAGATCATATGGTGAGAGAGGAAGCAAGAGAGAGGGGAGAGGGTGCCTGGCTCTTTCTAACAACCAGCTCTCTCAGGAACTAATAGAGTGAGAACAAACCCCTAAGAGAGAATGTCAGTCTGTTCATGAGAACTTGTCCTCATGACCCAAATACCTCCCACTAGGCCCCACCTCCAAAATTGGGAATCAGGTTTCTTTTTCTTTTTTTTGAGACAGGGTTTCACTTGGTCACCCACGCTGGGGGTACAGTGACACAATCTTGGCTCACTGCAACCTCCGCCTCCCAGGCTCAAGCAAGATTCTCCTACCTCAGCCTCCCTAGTAGCTGGGACCACAGGTGCACGCCATCACAGCTGGCTAATTTCTGTATTTTTAGTAGAGATGGGGTTTTGCCATGTTACCCAGGCTGGTCTGGAACACCTGACCACAAGTGATCCACCCACCTCAGCCTCCCAAAGTGCTGGGATTACAGGTGTAAGCCACCACACCCACCCTAGGGATCAGATTTCAGCATGAGGTTTGGAGAGGACAAATGTTCAAACCATGACAGAGGTTTTCCCAAAAGTGAAAATATAGCTACCATATGATCCAGCACTCCCACTACTGGAACATATCTAAAGGAAATGAAATCATTATGTCAAAGAGGTATCTGCAATCTCATGTATATTACAGCACTATTCACAGTAGCCAAGATACGGACTCAACCTGTGTCCATCAACAGATGAACAAATGATGAAAACATAGTACCTATATACAGTGGACTACTACTCAGCCATAAAAAAGGAATTCCTACCATTTGCAACAACATAAGTAAATCCAGAGGACATTTTGCTAAGCGAAATAAACCAGGCACAGAAAGAAAAGTACCACGTGATCTCCCTTATGTGTGAAATCTAAGAAAACTGGAACCTGTAGTAACAGAGAGTAGAAAGGTAGTTACCAGGGACTAGGGAAAGGGGTAAGGGAAAGGGGGACATAGTGGTCAAAAGATACAAACCTTCAGTTGTAAGTACTAAAGACCTAATGTGCAGTATGGTAATTATAGTTAATAATAATGTGTATTTGAAATTTGCTAAAATAGTGGATCTCAAGTGTTGTCACTACTGAAAAATTGGTATCTATATGAAGTGACAGATATTAATTCGCTTGATGGCAGTGATTATTTCATAATGTATGCATATATCAGAACATCACATTGTATACCTTAAACATATGCAATTTTTATTTGTCAGTTGTACCTCAGTAATACTGGGGGGGAAAAGCAGTTGTTTCTGGGAAAAGAGGTGAGAGAGAGCTCTTTTTCTCATAACCTTGTCAAATTATTTGACTTTTTAAAGTATGTGCATATATAAAAATAAAAGCAAAGTGACATTCACATAAACACAATGTGGTATAGATTTTGGCATGAAAAAGGTACAACTGAGGTTTAGGTGGATTCAAAGAAAGGCAAAATTATGCTGTTATTATTCATGAAATCAAATCCATCCATATGTTGAAGAAATGTCTTTAGTCACTTATTTTGGGATGTTCTTATTGGCTTCCAGTTTTAGTTTATTGCTCTTTTCTTATTAAAGTCATTACTAGGAAAAGTTTCAGATTCTACCTTTGGTAATTTTAATTCCTGTATTTTTATTTCCCTAGCTTTGGTTTTTGTTTTTGTTTCCTCTCTAGTTTATGGTCAAAATTTTGTAAAAGCCTGCAATAAAAAACAATGAAAATGTGAATATCTTTATGAGATGACAGACGCTAGGCTAGAAAGTGAAGACTTCATGCAGTCAGTTATCCAGATGTTTTCAAGTATATGGATGTTGACATGTAGATTAAACATCTTGATTAAAATAACTGTTCAGATGCCTACTGTCAAGTAGACACAGGTTAAGATTTCATAGTTCTAAAAAATAGAAAAGTTTTAAAAGTAATTGGGATTGTATGATAGTTTTTCTTTTCACTGAATTAAAAAGAGTATACCACCCCATAAATTTTTTACCTAGCCAGAAATACTCTACTTAGGTCAGTGAATTGCATATAATGGTACAGCATCCTGCGCCGCTGTCTTCTGGCAGAAACAGTGGCTTTCAAGCTAGGCCATTACCTATGCAAATATCGATAAGTGGCTGCCAAGCACTCACTGGCTCCTGAGGCTTTTTGAGCTATTATGAGGATAATGTAAATGTATGCTTCAATTTCATGCTGAACTGTATTGCTATAGGCTGCAAAATGATTTGTGGATTTATGTGTGTTTTGGCTTAGGCTTTCTACTTTCTCTCTCTCTGTAGAAAGTTACAGAAAGAACTGTTTCTTTGTGGTCACTGATAAACAGTAATAAAGAAAAATTCAAAAACCCCTTCTATACTAAAGAAATCAATCGAGTTTTATATCCAGTTGCCAGTATGCGTCACTTGGAACTCTGGGTGAATTACTACATTAGATGGAACCCCAGGATCAAGCAACAAGTAAGTGCAATTGCACTGTTCAAAGATAGTGTCAGCTGCTGGGCTTAGATCATGTTATTTGGGTTTTTTTTAACAATATGAGGAAAAATGTCAGACTATAAAAACACTTATTGTTAAACTCAACTTTCATGTAAATTTTTTAAAATTACTAAACTATGTATTTTGATGTGAAACTGCCATTCTTCTGCCAATGTGATGCAATTGTTAACTATAATGCTAGCTGATTTAAAGCTCTAGAAAATTTCTGAGTTTTCATAGCCAGAGATTTCCTTTTATCACTTGAAGTAGTTGTTCATTATATAGACATTGTTAGAAAATTCTTTACATTGACTGGACTTAGATGATCCTGTTAAGAAAATGTTTGCTACTCTGTCATTCAGGTGTATGCCCTAGGTCAGCTAACATCAGATTGCTTTTCACTGAGGGTATTTACTTAAAAAATAAAGATAATTACCCTGTCAATAGGAGGAAATTCAGTTGGCCTTTTATCAAGCAAAAATGGAAACAGTGGGTTTTGAAGTGAAAGACTCCATTTTGTTAAAGACACACTTGGGCTTTCCATTCTCCCACCTCCACTCCATCCAAAATCAGAAGGAAAAGTAATCTGTTTGTAAAGGCTCAGCAGTACATCAGTTTATTGATTTGTTCTAAACATTATCGATATTCAGTATTCGTGATGGTTCTTTGTAAAGGTTTGTACATTTTCCGGCAGTTTGGGTGGTCGACTACCTGTTCTGACAGTCCAGTCTTGCATAAGCACCAGCTTTAATGCCAGAAATAGGCTGGCCACAGCAGGGTCCCATAGCTGTGGCCTCTCTCTCAGATGGTTCCTTCCTCTCAGGCAGTTGGCAGCATACTAGTCTGTGCCCTGCCTCCTCACTGGAGAAATGCCTATTTCAAGCTGGCATCCTCATTTCAGGGTCTGTGCTACCCCCATGAAAGGCTTTTGCAATTTGGTAGTGGTTGAAATGTGTATTCTTTTGGAAAGGGACAGATTCCAGGGCTTGAGAACATTCACTTGTTTAGTTTGGGATTTGAGAAGCAGATGGGGGGAATTTATTTAGCAGCAGTTCTAGCATTTTTGATTATCAAGTAAAGAATAAATGGTAATCCTTACAGAGTTCTAACTGCTTTTACAGGAGATATGTTCACTTTCATATTAAAAAATATTTTAGTCCGGGCATGGTAGCGGCTCACACCTGTAATCTCAGCACTTTGGGAGGGCAAGGGGGGCAGATCACAAGGTCAAAAGATCAAGACCATCCTGACCAACATGGTGAAACCCCGTGTCTACTAAAAATACAAAAATTAGCTGAGTGTGGTGGTGCATGCCTGTAGTCCCAGCTACTTGGAAGGGTGAGGCAGGAGAATCGCTTGAACCCAGGAGGCAGGGGTTGCAGTGAGCCGAGATCATGCCACTGTACTCCATCCTGGCGACAGAGTGAGACTCCATCTCAAAAAAAAATTCATACATATATATATATATATATATATAATTATAGATGAGCACTATGTCTTGGTTTTAAAATATTGTCAGTGAGAGAATATGGACAGTTTTTGTGCAAGTCCTGTAATCTCTTGTCACCCATTTGTACTTGGAGAAATTCTTGAAATTGAAGGAATTTGGAGCACTTCATTTCTGAATTCATAAAGGTAATAATGGTAATTGTGTGGCAGGTCAAGTTTGAGGGTACATCATTAGAAGAACTTATTAGAATGTATTTATCCCACTTATTCTCATAGATCTTGGCAAAATGGAACTGGGCTGGAGAGGAGTGTCCATTGTCTGGTAGGGTTTTTACTTCGAGACAGGAATTGGCCTGTATTATGATTTATTGGCATCAATTCAGAAAAGAAAGAACTTCTCCTTCTATGTAGATTTTCTGAATGTGAAGGACCCTACACACATCTTCATCTCCACAGGCACTTTGTGTTTTCATCTACCAATATTGAATGTTCTCATGCGTCAGGCACTAGGGGGATGCAGAGGTTAAGAAGAGGCGGTCTCTGCCCGTGAGGAGCTCCCAAGCTGGTGGGCACGGCCAGAAACATAAGCCAACGATTATAATGCACAGGGATGAGTGTAAGAATAAAAGTATGAATTAAGTACATTAGGTTTTCTTAAAGATCCGCTTATGTAGAACATTATTCATACAGAAATAGATTAAATCCAATCGCATAGGACTTTTAAAAGTATATAATATAAACCTAAAAGAATGTAGTTAACCACTTAAAATTTAAATTGTTATTCAGTCGTGTGAGCCAGAAGGTATACAATTACTGTCTACCTGTATACAGCCCCATAATGAGCTGTTAGCCTAAAGAAGGCGGGATTAGTGTGCTTTTAAAAGCAAAAGCCACCAACTCTTGGCATGACATAAAAAAATCTCAACAGAGTTTATGGAAAGGCCAATGCTTACATTTGAAAAGCTATCAATAAGCAGAGCTGGTACTTTTATTTAATATGAGGAAATCACTCATGCCAAAAGTATAGTCACATTACAAACCTGAGTAGGAATTTCGGCTGCCGGTCAGCATCCAGGAACCACGGCATTCCATGTAGCTGTTGGTCAGGGCTGCACTGCATGTACTGAAATTTTGTATAGTGGTAACTAAAGGATGAGATTCAGGACAAATATTAACAGGCCGACCTGCGTGGTATTTAAGTCATTTTTGTTAGAAAAATTAAGAGAGATATGAATATGAAAATTGTTTAAAGCCTAAAACACTTCCGTAATGATCTGATTGCCTATCTTCTTTTCCATGCCTAGTGAGGAGATACTTTATAATTCATTTTCCAAATGAGAATTCGAGATATAATATTTTATCACTTGGCTTGAAGTTTTTATTTCTTGTTATTTGTCTTTGTATTACAAATGGACTGTTTACATCCTCTGAGTGGTTTCTGTTTGTCTGTAACCCAATAACTTCTGTATATTTTATACGCATTGCTTGACTGAATTGCCTTTTTATTTCTAATGGTGTTTAGGTTTATTCTTTCAGTTTCTAATGATACAGTCATGCCTTCTGCAAAAATGACTGTTACTTGATTTCTTTTTCTTATCTGATTGCACATGCTCGTTCTAATATTCGAGCTGATTCTAAATTCTAATACTTGTATTTCAAAGGGAGGTTTTAAAATTAGCCACAATTTTTGAGGAGAATATCAAGGAAGAACCTGCCCTGCTATAGAGCCAGACTTATTTGGAACAGAGTAGAGCCCAGAAACAGCCTCCCTTTGAAATACGAGTATTACAATTGCATTGCGTTGATGTGGAGACTTGGAATAGTAAGAAGGTGGCAACATAACACATTCCTGTGAGTGGACTGTTCAGTAAATGGTGCTGGGACTGGAAATAAAGGTTAACACGTCCAAACAGAACTCCCAATATTCCCCCCAAAACCACCTCCTCCTCCTCCTGCCATCTTCCCCATTTTAGCTCATGGTAGCACCAGCTTAGTCGCTCTGGCCAGGAACCTTAGAGTCATCCTTGACACCTTTCTCTCCCACACCCCATGTCCAGTCTGTCAGGAGAGCTTGTTGGGCTCTGCCTTCAAAACGCATTCAGAGTCCAAGCACTTCTCAGTGAGCCCCCCACCACCATGCTGGTGTGCGCTGCCTGCCCTCTCCTGTGTGTGGCAGCAATAGCCTTCTACTTGGACGCCCGGACACGGCCTTCACTTCTTTCTGCTCTTCTCAACATGCCAGCCAAAGCAGATCATGTCACTCTCCTGCTGGAAACTGGCCAGGTAGCTGCTCACCTCACCCAAAGTGAAGGCACAAGTCCTTACAGTGGCCTTTGAGGCCTCGTGTGACCCCCCACCCCACCCCTTACCTCTGTGACCTCCTGGCATCCTCACCAACAACTCTTTGTCACATGCTCAGCTACAGCTAGACTGGCCTCTGCTCTTCCTTAGGAACTCAGGTATCCACATGATGCCCTCCTTCATCTCCCTCAAGTCTGTCTCCAAAGGTCACCTCTTCAGTGCAGCTCACTCTGACCATCGGTTTAGCATGGAACCCTCTTACTCTGCTCTAGTTTTCTGTAGAACTGATCACCTTCGAATATTCTGTGAAATTCCCAGGGTTGTTAATATTCGTTGTTTGTCCGTCTCCCCCTACTAGAAGATAAAGGCCATAAAAATAGGCATTTGGGCCTCCTTTGTTCACTCTGGTGCATCCTGAGGACCTAGAACAGTGTCTGGCCCTCAGTTGACTTTTAAGAGAAATATGGGCAAAGGATATTAGCAAGCATCCCATAGCACTTACTGGGTGTCAGGCATTCTACCAAGCATAATGCTAGACATGCATTTCTGGAAAACTTCCCACTGCCTGTCGCACACTGAAACTCACAGTGATCATAGGGAGAGTGGGATGAAGAGACCAGAGTGCTAATGAAAGCAGCAGTCCCAGTAGAAATGTGGGCATGGCTCCACCTCTGCTGCATTGGCACCTGGCTTTAGCTGATTCACGCCTTGGCTGCCTGTAGTGTGTAGCATGGTGTGGTCCCCAAAAGACAGCGACCCAGAACCTGTGAATGTGACCACGTTTGGAAAAAGGATCTTTGCAGTTGTAATTAAGTTTGGGATCTAAGATGAGACCATCCTAGGTTTAGGGTGGGCAGGCCCTAAATCCAGTGACAGATGCCCTCATAAGAGAAAGAAGGTGAAGTTTGAGACCCAGACATAGAGGAGAGAAGGCCGTGTGAAAACAGGCAGAGATTGCAGCGATGCTGCCATAAGCCCAGAAACACCTGGAAGCACTAGACGCTGGAAGAGTGAGGAATTCCCCCTAAAGCCTCCAGAGGGTGCATGGCCCTGCTGACACCCTAATTTGGGGCATCTGCCCTGCAGAACCATCAGAGAATAAATTTCTGTTGTTTTAAAAGCCACCTCGTTTATGTTAATTTGTTAGGGCAGCCTCGTGGCTCATGCTCCCTTCTCTGGGATACAGGTTCTAAAAAGTGTCTGCTTCTAATAGAGACCATTCTCCTGAACTTTAAAAATTGAATCGAGGCCAGGTACAGTGGCTCACATCTGTAATCTCAGCACTTTGGGAGGCTAAGGCAGAAGGATCATCTGAGCCCAGAAATTCGAGACCAGCCTAGGTAACATAGTGAGAGACCCTCATCTCTACAAAAAAAAAAAAAAAAATGTCTTAAGTAGCCGGGCATGTTCTGCATACTTGTAGTCCTAGCTGCTTGGCTGATGCAGGAGGATCGCCTGAGCCCAGGAGTTTTAGGTTACAGTGTTCAAGGTTTGCTGAGCTATGATTGCACTACACTCCAGCCTGGCAACAGAGTGAGAGCCTGTCTCTTAAAAAAAAAAAAAATCAGCTGCAACATTCCTCATCAGTGCATTATCTTCACAGCTTCCTTCCTGGTGCTCACAGCTTCAGCAAACAGTTCAACACAGTAGGAAGCAGGATGGTTCTGGAAACCACTACATGTGCTAAAGAAAGGCACTTTTGTAGATGTTTGGCTTTTTATTTTTTCTTAAAAAAACAAAACAAGACACATGTGCAGAACGTGCAGGTTTGTTACATAGGTGCACATGCGCTGTGCTGGTTTGCTGCACCTATTGACCCATCCGCTAAGTTCCCTCCCCTCAACCCCCATCCCCCAACAGGCCCTGGTGTGTGATGTTCTCCTCTCTGTCCGTGTTTTCAGTGTTTAACTCCCACTTACGAGTGAGAACATGTGGTGTTTGGTTTGCTGTTCCTGTGTTAGTTTCATGAGGATGATGGTTTCCAGCTTCATCCATGTCCCTGCAAAGGACATTATGTCATTCCTTTTTATGGCTGCATAGTATTCCATGGTGTATGTGCCACATTTTCCCTGTCCGGTCTATCATTGATGGGCATTTGGGTTGGTTCCAGGTCTTTGCTATTGTAAATAGTGCTGCAGTGAAAATTCGTGTGCATGTGTCTTTATAACAGAACGATTTATAGTCCTTTGGGTATACACCCAGTAATGAGATTGCTGGGCCAGATGGTATTTCTGGTTCTAGGTCTTTGAGGAATGGCCACACTGTCTTCCACAATGGTTGCACTAATTTACATTCCCGGCAACAGTGTAAAAGCGTTCCTATTTCTCCACAGCCTCGCCAGCATCTGTTGTTTCCTGACTTTTTAATGATCGGCATTCTGACTGGCATGAGATGGTATCTCATTGTGGTTTTGATTTGCATTTCTCTGATGATCAGTGATGTTGAGCTTTTTTCATATGTTTGTTGGCTGGGTAAATTTTTTTTTTAAAGAAGTATCTGTTCATATCCTTTACCCGCTTTCTGAGGGTGTTATCTTTTTCTTGTAAATATGTTTAAATTCCTTGTAAATTCTGGATATTAGACCTTTGTCAGATGGGTAGATTGCAAACATTTTCTCTTATTCTATTGATTGCCTGTTCAGTCTGATGATGGTTTCTTTTGCTCTGCAGAAGCTCTTTAGTTTAATTAGATCCCATTTGTCAATTTTTGTTTTTGCTGCAATTGCTTTTGGCGTTTTTGTCATGAAGTCTTTGCCCCTGCCTATGTCCTGAATGATATTGCCTAGGTCTTCTTCTACGGTTTGCATGGTTTGGGGTTTTACATTAAGGTCTTCATATATTGCTTAAGCTTTCTAGAAAGTGCTTGCCCTGATCCTTCAAAACATTAACTTTCTGGAGGACTGTTCTTGTGTATCTTGACCTGGGTGTGATTATTTAAGTGTATACATATGTTAAGATTCACTGAGCTGAAAATTTGAAGATTTTGCACTGTGTGTGGTTTATATCTCAGTACAAAACTTTTAAAAATTACCATGCTGGGAGAATTACCTATGCTCCAGCCAGACTTCTGCCTTTGTATCAACATCAATCCCCTGTTTACTCATCAAAGTAGTTACCATTGTAGCAAAACAGATGCTGTTAACTCAGTTCACTCACATAATAGTGCCATGTGAGGGCTGTGCTGTTGTGAATCCCATTTTACAGATGGGGAAATGGAGGCACGCAGAAGTTGAGGGGCAAACCAGCATTCACACCCAAGGCGGAGCATAGCAGAGCCACTATGGCTCTCAGCCATATATTAAGATGGGCAATAAGCACATGAAGAGATGTCCCAGCAGAGCACTAGGAACAAAAACTACCATGGCATACCACGTGATGGCCCTCAAACTAGAAAGCATCATCATCATTGTATGCTCCCAAGTTCCAGTGAGAATGCAGAACAGTGGAACTGCCAGCCATCACCAGCAGGAGCCTAAGGTGATGCCACCCTCTCTGCCGAAAGTTGGGCAACATCCGGTGAGGTATAAATGACCATATTCTGCTTCTTGGCAGTTCCACCCACAGGAGAATTCCTTAGAGCAGTGCTCGTACTTGTGCTTGAGATGTGTACAAGGATACTCAGTACAGCATTGCACATACTACCGAGGAGCCCTGGAAATCTCTGATTACCCATCAGCCTGGGAATGGGTGGAGAAACTGGTTTATTCCTTCAATGCAACTTAACAAGGATGAAATTCAGAAAACATGTTGGGTCAAAATGTCAATTGATAAATACCGGAGGTACCAGTGGTGTAAATTTTGATAAAATATAAAGTAATACTGTATTTTGTTGCTGGATACTCACTCACAGGAAAAGTGTCACAAATCTGCACAAAAAGGAAGGCCACATGGCAACTTGAGAAGAGTTGTCCCTCAGAGTGAAAGAGGACAGTGGGCCTGGGACAGGCAACGCGGGAGACTGGAGCTGGGTCTTGTTTGATAAATTTTAAAAGATGGGTTACCTGTGTGAGGAAACGTGCACATTAGGTATTTCTTGGTGAACAGCTGGGTGCTCTAGTACTGTGTGGTACTTTCCTGTATGTGTCAATGAGGCAACAGTTAAGGAAAGAATGTATTATGTTAAACTTTGAGTAAAAGGCTGATTTACAAAGCAGCAGTCACAGCAGATGGGTGGAGCAGGTGAGTTCTTGTGACATGGCTGGCATAAGGTCTAACTCATGTCTCTGGTTCTCTCCAGCAGCCGAATCCAGTGGAGCAGCGTTACATGGAGCTCTTAGCCTTGCGTGACGAATACATCAAGCGGCTTGAGGAACTGCAGCTTGCCAACTCTGCCAAGCTTTCTGATCCGCCGACTTCACCTTCCAGTCCTTCGCAAATGGTGCCCCACGTGCAAACTCACTTCTGAGGGGGACCCTGGCACTGCATTAGAGCTCGAAATAAAGGCAATGCTGACTTTCATTTGGGGCTTTCGTAAAAAGTAGATTAAAATATCTGCCTCCATGTAGAACCTGAGCTAACATAATCTTAAACTCTTGAAGATGTGCCTTCTAGAATACATATTACAGGAAAACGACAGGATCCACACGGCAGTCAGAAGAAAGGAGCTGAGGTGAGGTTTTGGAAAACACACCTTTAAAGAGCAGTTTTTGAAAGACAAAATTTAGATTTAATTTACCTCTTGAGAAATACTATGTATACAGTACATATTTTGTGGGCTTAATTGAAACAACATTATTTTAAAATCAAAGGGGAAATATGCTCATGAAATGGATTTTCCTCGAGCTGCTTAACAGTTGCTTTGGATTATCTCAAATGAATCCAAATGTAAAAGGTGTGTTACTGCCAAAAGCAAACTGAGCTCCGCTTCCTAGGCATTACCCAAAAGCAAGGTGTTTAAGTAATTGCCAGTGTTCATGCCATCGTAAGTGGTGACTTAAGGAGAAATAGCTATATAGATGAGTTTTTCATTATTTGGAAATTTGAGGGTAGAAAATGTTTTCCCTTAATTCTCCAGAGAAGCCTATTTTTCTATTTTTTAAAAAACTGACAGGGCCCAGTTAAATATGAGTTGATTTTTCTTTAATTTGCCAGTTTTATTTTCTAACTTCTTTCATGAGCTTGCCTAAAATTCGGAATGGTTTTCGGGTTATGGCAAACCCCAAAGAGAGCACTGTCCAAGGATGTCAGGAGCATCCTGCTGCTTCCGGGAATGTTTTCGCAAATGTTGCTCTAGTCAGTCCAGCTCATCCGCCAAAATGTAGGCCTACCGTCTTGGATGCGTGAGCTATTGCTAGAGTATCATCCTTAGAAATTGACGCCCAGACGTACATTTGTGTTTATGCATTTCAATTTCAATGGTGTTGGCTTCCCCTCCCCACCCCCACGCCTGCATAAAAACTGGTTCTACAAATTTTTACTTGAAGTACCAGGCAGTTTGCTTTTTCAGGTTGTTTTGTTTTATAGTATTAAGTGAAATTTTAAATGCACAGTTCTATTTGCTATCTGAACTAATTCATTTATTAAGTATATTTGTAAAAGCTAAGGCTCGAGTTAAAACAATTAAGTGTTTTACAGTGATTTGTAAAGGACTATTTATAGCTAATATGGTTTTGTTTTCAATGAATTAAAGTTTAAATATATCTTTGTAAATTATTTTATGTCATAGTTTAATTGGTCTACCAAATAAGACATCTCAAATATAGTGGTATAATGTATGAATTTTGTAAGTATAAGAAATTTTATTAGACATTCTCTTACTTTTTGTAAATGCTGTAAATATTTCATAAATTAACAAAGTGTCACTCCATAAAAAGAAAGCTAATACTAATAGCGTAAAAGATTTTGTGAAATTTCATGAAAACTTTTTCATGGCAATAATGACTAAAGACCTGCTGTAATAAATGTATTAACTAAAACCTAGCACTATTTGCAGGGCTCTCACTGTGTATGCATTGGGAATGTGCACGGTGGCCATCTTATTTCTTTTCCTGGGTCTATTTCATGTACTTTTTCTCTCACTGCCAGCCTCCCAGGGCTCTCCCAAAATTTCAGCAAGATTGGGCGTTTAAGTGCATTCACAATGCAGATTTGAAGAGTCACAACTGTCTATGAAGATGGCTTTGGCAGAAGTGAACATGCAAAACTTCAGGCGCTGACTAGGGAGCACAGCAGTTGATAGTGAGGGATGTGAAGATACTGGTCAAATAAGCCATAGCTGATGTCTCATTAAGACTTTTTTTAATTCTTCAAACAGTATTGCCAGTGGGAGAGTATGTCATTTACACATGTATATTTGAAGAAGGCTGAATAGTTATAGCACTAAACTAAAATTGAACATTTTGGACCACCAGAATAGATCAAGTCCAACGGAGCTTAAAGAAAAAACAATCAGAATAGGACTCTCAGATGACTAAGTGTATCTTTTATAACGATGAGATTTGAGGTGCTTTGTGAAGTCCTTCCTCAGACATTGCCTCATCGAACCCTCACCAGGACCTTCTGGGCTAGATGGCATTGTGACCCCTTTTTTCAGCTGAGGAGAATGCCACTGTTCCAGGCGGTTACTGACATGCCCCGAGGCCTACAGCAGCAGCAGATGTTAGCCTGATGTTAGCCTGAAGTCTCCGTTTGAGTTCCCACTGAATGGCCTGAGCTCTGCCTTTTGGAATGAAATAGAAAAACCTCTCTTCCTGGGACAACGCTTCAAATAATTCTGAATCATAAAATTTTTGAAAATAGGTTTTGTTTCTAAATATAGTCATAGCACTTTCTGAACTGTTTTTGATAATGCAGCCAAGCTTATCCTTTTGCTTTTATGGAAGGAATAATACTCAAAAATTCTCCGAATAAGCTGAGCAGTGTCTTGTCACTTGCAGCCCTTTCTGCATAATGCAGATCTCTGTTGCCATTCCGACAACTCTTGTGTATAAATGGAAAATTCTTCATGTGGGAATTTATTAAAGAGTGTATACACCTGGGACTGGAGGCTGTACCCACTGGTGGCCATTAAAGCAAAAGAGGGGATACCCGAGAGAAATGGGAAATGTATGCATTCCCCATTTCCAAAAGCAAGAATGATAGTGCATTTGCAGAAGAGTGTGACACGGCTGAACTACATTTCAATTGAATGTTTCAGGTATGCAGAACCACTGAAAGCACGGCACTGGAATACCAGTATGTGAAATAGTCTCACTTGCCAAACCCTATTGGTAGATTTATAAGTTACGGGGTTGTTAGCAAGGTCTTCCATATTGAGCATACTTGGAAGAGGAAAGAGAAGTAAAATGAAGTATGCTCACTTTCTTATGAGGCATGGATTTCTCATTCAGACATGGATTATTATTTGCAATTTCTCCTTTAAAATCAAAGGTGATTAACATGTTTCAAACACATAGAGTGGCTCAGTGCTTAGACATGACCATTATGTCTTAGCAGTTTGTTTCTCTGTCTTTTGAGAATGTTACTTACTCATTTACAGCGGGTCTGAAATTGTTTCACAGTGGCTTCCACGTAAATTATAAAAGTTGCTCACATTTCATGAACTCCATATCACAAAGCTGTATTAGAACACTGGATGGGAAGTGTGGAAACCAGGGTTCTCATCTGGGCATCAGCACTGACCCGTGGCCCTATTTCCTGAAGGAAAGGTGTGAGTGAAGTCCTCCTAGCTCCCAGATGCTATAGTTATGGAGGAGGCCTCAGCCTCCATCTGCTCAGTGAGGGTGTGGACTGCACGTTCTCAAAGTTTCCTTACAACTCAAACACAGCCCTTCTCAGAAATGCATTTTTAATGACATTCCATGCAGAGATTCGCCTTTTTAATTTTTTTAAATTTGTAACTGACACATTATAATTGTACATACTTATGAGGTAAAAAGTGATGTTTCAATATATGTATAAAAGCCAGGCACAGAAAAACAAATACTGTATGACCTCACTTACATGTGGAATCTTACAAAGTTGATTTCATAGTAGTGGAGAATAGAATGGTTACCAGAGACTGAGGAGGTAGCAGGGAAGAAAGTACCAGAAGCTGGTCAATGGGTGCAAAGTTACGGTTACACAAGAAAAAGTTTTGATCTCGGAAATGCATTTTAATCACTTGTGCATGTAAAATACTTATCACACAAGATAACATTTGCCTCATAAGTTTCCTGTTTCTGCTACAAGAAATCCTCACAAACTTAGTGATTTATTATCTTACAACACAAATGTATTCTCTTAAAATTCACGGTTAAAATCAAGATGTTGGCAAGGCTATGTTCCTTCTAGAAGCTCTAGGGAAGAAATCTTTGCTTTTTCCAGCTTCTAGTGGCCACCTGCCTTCCTTGACTCCACGACCCCTTCCTCCACCTACAAAGGCAGCAGCGTAACATCTGCAAGTCTCTGACCCTCTTGGACTTTTAAGGACCCTTGTGATTACATCAGGCCCATCTGTATAGCTAGGAAAATCTCCCTGTTTCAGGGTCAGCTAATTGGCAGTCTGAATTCCTCCTTGTCTTGTAACATATTCACAGGTTCTGGGCATTGGGCAGTGAGCAACTTGTGTGTGGGGAGTGCATTATGGTGCCTACCACACTTGAGTTCCTTTAGCTTTGGATGGTCAGAGTATGCGAGGTGAGAAATAAGACACTGCTGGCCTTTCCTATTAGAAGCTATACAATTATTTATCATTACATAAATGACTAATTCAGTTCATCTCAGACAAAATTTACACGTACACTTGTCCTTAGTTTTCTTCCGTATTTCTATTGTTGCTTCTATCCAAAGCCCCAGACCATGTGCTTCAAGTCCCTTGATCTCTAAGTGGAAGAAAGAGAGCTATTAATTAGGAGCATATGTGCCAAACACTGTACTATTTAGCCTCCCCATAACCTTATACAATTGATCATAATTTTTTGGTCATTTTACAAATGAGAGAGGCCCAGAGCCAGAGGTATTTTTTATTTAAAGTAAGATCACTTCAACAAATATTGTCTATTATGACACAGACTCATGCCAGCTGTTGAAACACAAATAAGGAAAACAGTAGGCTCCTTCAAGGAGCATCTGGCCTAGTGGAGAGACAATTCAGTTAACCAGTAATTTCCAAGCAGGGTGCCACCTGCAATGATAGAGACAGATGGCAGGCTTCTGGGCTAGCACAGGGAACTAGGGAGGAACTTGACAATATTGTCAGAACTGAGCCTTGGAAGCTGAGTAGACATGCAAGGTTGGTTTAACATAAAAATCAGTGTAATATACCACATGAACACAAGGAAAGATAAAAACTATACAATCATCTCAATTGATGAAAAACATTTCACAAAAGTTAGCATCCTTTCTTTTATGATAAAAACTTAATAGTTTACATATAAAAGGAAAGTTCATCACCATAATAAAAGCCATTTATGAGAAACCCACAGCTAACATAATCAATGGGGAACAATAGAAGGCTTTTCCCCTAAGATCCAGTACAAGGCAAGGATGCCCACTCTTGCCACTTCTATTCAACATAGTACGCAGTGCCAGGTGCAGTGGCTCATGCCTGTAATCCCAACACTTTGGGAGACCGAGGCAAGAAGATCACTTGAGGCCAGGAGTTGGAGACCAACCTGGGCAATATAGTGAGACCCTGTCTCCACTAAAAAAAAAGAAAAAAGCCAGGTATGGTGGTGTGTACTTGCAGCCCCAGCTACTCAGGAAGCTGAGGCAGGATTGCTTGAGGCCAGGAATTTGAGGATGCAGTGAGCAATGATTGCACCACTGCACTACAGCCTGAATGACAGAGAAATTTCAGAGACTGCACGCTATCTCTGAAAATAAAAACAAAACATAGTATTGGAAGAACTGGCAAGAGCAATCAGACAAGAAAAATAAAAGGTATACATATCAGAAAGTAAGTAAAATTATCTCTTTTTATTTTTCTTTGAGGCAGAAAGAAAAATATCTCTTTATTTTTCTTTCACTTTGTCACCTAGGCTACAGTGCAGCGGTTCATTCATAGCACACTGCAGCCTTGGCCTCCCAGGCGCAAACAGTTCTCTTGCCTCAGCTCCCAAGTAGCTGGGACTACAGGCACACACCACCAAGCTACTTTTTTTGTATTGTTTGTAGACATGAGGTTTTACCCTGTTACCCAGGCTGGTCTCAAACTCCTGAGCTCAAGTGATCTGACCCCCTCAGCCTTACAAAGTGCTGGGATTACAGGCATGAGCCACTGTGCCTTGCCCAAAATTATCTCTATTTAGAGATGACATGATCCTATATGTAGGAAACCCAAAAGACTCCCCCGACACACACAAAAAGCTGTTAGAACTAATAAATGAATTCAGTAAAGTTTCAGAATACAAAAAATGCAGAAAAACCAGTTGCACTTCTGTACACAAATGACAATGTGACAAAAAAGAGATCAAGAAAAGCATTCCATTTACAACAGCATCAAAAAGAATACATTTTGCCAAGGAGGTAAAAGCTCTGTACAATGAAAACTATAAAACTCTAATAAAAAGAAACTGAAGAAAACAAATAAATGGAAAGATATCCCATGCTCAAGGATCGAAAGGATTAATATTATTAAAAAGACTCCTACTACCCAAGGTAATATACAGATTCAACACTATCCCTAGCAAAATTCTTAGGACATTTTTAAGGAACTAGAAAATTGTATGAAAACACAAAAGACCTTGAGTAACCAGTTATTTCTCATTTAAAATTATAAAACTATAGTAATGAAAATAGTATGATACTGACATAAAAACAGACACATTCGACCAATGGAACAAAATAGAAACCCCAGAAATTAAACATATACAGACTAAATTTTCAACACAATAGGAAAAAGATAGTGTCTTTAATAAATGGTGCTGGAAAAACTGGATTTCCACATACAAAATAATGGAATCGAATCCTTATCTTACAGCATACACAAAAGTCAACTCCTGGGAGAAAAACAGGAAAGCTTCTTTGATACTGGCGTTGGCAATGACTTTTTGGATATGATACCAAAAGCTCAGGCTACGAAACCAAAAATAAATAAATGGTACTACATCAAACTACAAACCTTCTGCACTGCAAAGGATACAGTCAACAAAATTAAAAGGTGGACTATGAATTGGGAGAAAACATTTCAAACCATATGTCTGTTAAGGGGTTAATATCCAAAATATATATAAAGAACTCACACAACTCAATAGCACAAAAACAACCCAATCAAAGAATGGGCAAAAGACCTGAAGAGACATCTCTCCAACGAAGACATAAAAATGGCCAGCAGGTATTTGATAAGGTGCTCAACATCATCAATTGTTGGGGAAATGCAAATCAAATCCACTATGAGATATTAGGCCACATCTGCTAGGATGGCTGTTATGAAAAAGACAAGAGACGAGTTTTGGCGAGTCTATGTGGAGCAAGGGGAACCCTTATGCATCGTTCGTGGGAATGGAGATTGGTGCAGCCATTATAGAAAACAGTATGAAGTTTCTTGAAGAAAAACAGAAATAGAACTACCAAATCACCTAGCAATCCTTTTCTGGGGTATATATCCAACGGAAATGAAATTACCACCTTGTAAACATAGCTGCACTCCCATGTTCATTACAGCATTATTCACAATAGTCAACATATGGAAATAATTGAAGCGTACATTGTTAGATGAATAAATAAAGAAATTGTGGTATATATACATATAGAATGGAATATTATTCAGCTTCAAAAAGGAAGGGAATCCTTCCATTTGCCACAACACAGATGAAAGTAGAGGACATTTTGCTAAGTGATCTAATCCAGAAAAGAAAGAAAAATACTGCATGATCTCATTGATTGCAGAATCTTAAAAAAAAAAAAAAAAAGTTGACTACACAGAGATAGGGAATAAAACAGACATTAGGGGAGTAGGAAATGTAGCTGAAATGATACAAAGTAGCAGATATACATAAGCTGGAGAAGCCTAGGGATCTAAGGCATAACATAACCACTATAGTTAATAATACAGTGTTGTACTTGGGTTTTGCTGAATGAGTAGTTTTTAGTGAGTATGTCACCATTTCACTGTATGTGTGTTAGAACATCATATTGTACACCTTAAATATATATAGTAATATGTTTTAAATTCTGTAAAGAGAAAAAAGCAAGTTAGGTAGGAGCTCAGTCACATCTGTCATTAGGAAACACTCATGTATTGCAAACCTTTAACACTTTTAGCAGTTCCAAGCATTGGGAAGGTTGCGGGCCAACAGGAATTGTCATACACTGCTTTGAACAGTTGACATTACCTGGGAAAACTGAAGTGATACCTGCCCTATGAGCTAGCATTTCCACTCCTAAAGACAGAGATACCCCTGAGGAATAAGAACTTCTGTATTCCAAAAGGCATACAAGACCAGTCATAGCAGCGCTGTTTGTATAGCCAACAAAAAACACAACAAATTGGAAATAATTCAAATATTCATCTACAGTAGAACAGATAAATTGCGGCGTATTCACATAATGGAATAGTACACACGCAGGATAAATGATCGAACCACAGCTACATGCAACACAGTTGAATCTCATAAGCACATTGACTAAAGGATGCCAGGTACAAAAGAATATACAGCAGCTCCTCCTTATCCATGGGAGATAGGTTCCAAGCCCCTCAGTGGATGCTTGAAACCACAGATAGTACCAAATTCTATGTATACTATGTTTCTTTCCTATATATACACAACTATGACGAAGTTTAATTTATAAGTTAGACACAGTAAGAGATTAACAATAGCAAATAACAATATAGAGCAATTATAACAATATGCTGTGATAAAAGTTGCATAAATGCATTCTCTCCCTTTCTCTCTCACTCTCCCTCTCTTGAAATACTGTCATATTTTCAGACCATGGTTTATCATGGGTAACTGAAACCATGGAAAGAGAAACCTCAGGTAAGGGGGGACCACTGTATACAATATTATTCCATTTATATAAGTTCAAAAACAAACTAAATTCAGGTTTTGAGATGCACGTGTGGTAAAACAGTAAAGAAAAGCAAAGAAACTGGCACCATAGAAGGGAACACTATGAGCAGAGCATCTGATACATTCAATAGGATGCAGCATGTGCATGGGCCTGGCAGAAGATTACTGAGAGGTAGGCAGGGGCAAGTCATGGAGTGCCTTAGGGGCCATGCGTGGGAGATGGATTTCAGGGTGGCAAGGCTGGGGACAGAAAGGCCAGTTTGAGGCTGATGTAGTCGACCAGATGGGAAGAACTGAGCCTGGAATGGAGACAAGTAGAGATGCAGATTGAACAAAAATTTTTTAAGTTCATGACTGAAAAAAAGAGACAAGAAAGAAGTCAAAGATGGTACTGAAGCTGGTGGTGGCTGCGATTGGTTAGCAAGTGGTATCATTTGCAGAAATAGAGAATGTCAGGAGAGGACCAAGTCGAGAGTGATTCTGAGGCCAGTTTGGGACACGCTGAACGTGAGGAGAACAGGTGTCCAAGATGTGGTAAAGTTGAGTTCTGAAGCTCACAAAAGAAGTCGGAAATACAGATTTGGGGAAAAACTAAGGAAGCAGATGGCATCGCCTGTGCAAGTAAGTGCAGAAAGTGGCCCCAACTCCAGATTGTGTGGGACAGACAGAGGAAGAGGAGACTTGGAATGAGATGGAGGAGGAAGGTCAGAGAAATGCAGAGGCAAACAGTTGCACCATAAAAGGTAAAAGACAGGATAATTCCAAGAAGCAAGTTCTTAGCATGGGAGATCTGGTGAAATAAGGTTAAAAAGAAAATGTCCGGTCAATTTGGAAAGTAAGAGGTCCCTGGAAGACATTTGTGAGAGCTGTTCCATTGAGGCAGAAGTGAAAGAACAGTGAGTTAAAAGTCACCACCCAGGATTCTGGCTCAAACAGCAGGGATGCACAAGGCTGAAAGTGCCCCCAGTTCGAGAAACTGTGATTTTGGCACCAGGGTCTGCTCTAGCACCACTAAGCTGCAAAAAGATGCGATGGCCTGTGTTCTAGGTCCTAGGGCAAGGGCTGTGTTACAGCGAAGAGAAAAAAGAAACTGAAGAGGAATAGCCCCGCCTCCTGCAGTCATTTTTTCAACAGGTACCTGTTAGCTCTGTCAGCTTAAATGTCACTCGATTATGGCACTCTTCCCCAGTGGCCCTCCCCTAGATACTATCTTAGGTCCCAATGCTCTATGCTCCCTCAGGGCCTTGTACATCTCCTATTATTGCATTTGCCATATTTTGTTGAAATTACATGTTGAATGTCTTTCTTTGTCTCTGCACTCTAAGCTGCCTTGTTCTTAGCTATAATGCCCAATAGAGTGCCTGGCACATGGTAGGTACAAAATATATATATTTAATTGAATGCATGCATTAGTGAATGAATGAATGAAGGGTACGCAAGAGTAAGATTCTCTTTCTAGAGGGTTTGCTATAAAGAAAGGACAGCGATTGGATAATAACTGTTGAGAAATGAGACAGACAGAATGGGCTTTTGAAAGGAAGAGACTTTCATGGAATCATACATCAGGAGGAAGAAGCCAGTGGCGAATGAGAGATCACATGGATAAGAGGGAGCTGTTACCTGATTGAACAAGGCCTCAGAGTGGGGATGAGCCAAAGGACACAGACAGAGGGGGATTTGCTTTCCATAACAGAGAGAACTCCTCTTCCTCAGCAACTAGAGAGGAGGAGGGTGGGTACAGATGAAGAAACATTTATGGAGGGAATAATGGTTCCTCAAATATGTCCATGTCCTAATCTCCAGAACCTACAAATATGTGAGGTTACATAGCAAAGGGGAATTAAGGTAGCAGATAGAATTAAGGCTGTGATATTAGCTGACCCTTATATGAGGAGATCATCCCTGTAATAACATCCAATGTCATTACAAGGCTCCTTAAAACTGGAAGATGCAGGCGGAAGAGACATTGGGTCATAGCCATGCCATGAGGGAAAGGCAACTGGCCACGCTGGCTTTGAAGATGGACGAAGGGGCCAGGCGCCACGGGCCACACAGCTTCCAGAAGCTGGAAAAGGCAAGGGAACAGATTTTTCTCTAGTCTCCAGAAGGAACACAGCCCCACGCACACCCTGAGTTTAGCCCAGTGAGACCCAGATTGGACTTTTATCTCCAGAACTGTGAAATAATGCATACATGTTGTTTAACCACTAAGCTTGGGTAATCTGTTACAGCAGCCATAGGGTATGAATACAAGGGGCATAGGGAATTGATGGAGTTTGTGCCTGGTTACCTCATGTTCTTACAAACTCCCTCTGTAACCACAATAGCGGAGTCCTGTAAGGAAATTTGCTTGGCCCAGAGCAAAGGAAAGGGAAGAAGATTCAAACGTCCCTAAGAAGTGGTGCTCACTAGCAGGCTTTCCAGTATAGTTCAAATTGGCTTCACTTTAGTAGTTCAGAAATCTTCAGGCAGCAGTCTTATGGTGCCCCCAGGTGCTTGGTGGATCACAGGCCTCGAAGAATTCTCAGAAATCATTTTTTTTAAAAAAATGAACATCTCCCGGTGAAAAATAGCAGACAGAAAGTCTTCGGTGAACATCAATAGAAACAAAAGAGCAGAAAAATACTTGAAAGACTTCAGGTTATTCAAATTATCAGACACAAGCAGTCATTCTGCTGGAGTTGGCTTATACAGGTTTGTCAGAGACAGCTGTGAGCATCTCTTCCTAGTTCTGTATTCAGTGTGTCAACATGGTACATTGAAATTGGCCAGGCTGGGAAGAGTTACACCACAGAAATTAGCAAATGCTACAAATCAAGGCTTTGTCCTTCTTCAGAGAGCTGATAATTAAAAATGTACTAGAACATTGCTGGAGGCAGGTTATAAAAATGAATATGAAAATTATCTTTAAAGAAATAAAATCTAGGTGATCTTGAGTTTGACAATGAGTGTTTAGATATAAAAGCACAAGCACAATATATGAAAGAAAAAATTAACAATATAGGCCACATTAAAATTTAAAACTTCCATGAAACATACTTAAGAGAATGATAAGACAAGCCACAGATTGGAAAGAAATCTTTGCAAAACACATTTGATAAGGACTGTTATCCAAAGTATAAAATGAACTCTTAAAACTCAACAACAAACACAACACAAAAAAAATGGCCAAAAGACTAACAGACACCTCACCAAGGAAGATCTACAGATGGTAAATAAGCATATGACAGCATACTCCACGCCATATGTCATCAGGGAAATGCAAATTAAGACGGCAGTGAGATACCACCTCACACCTATTGGAATGGCCAAATCCAAAGCACCAACAACACTAAATCCTGGTGAGAATATGGAGCAACAGAAACTCCCATTGATTGCTGGTGGGAATGCAAAATGGCACAGACACTTCAGAAGACAGTTCAGTTTCTCACAAAGCAAAACATAGTCTTACCACATGACCCAGCAGTCATGCTGCTTGGCATTTATCCAAATGAATTGAAAACTTAGGTCCAGGCAAAAACCTTCACGCAAACGTTTACAGCAGTTGCCACATGTTTGTCACATAGCTGTCGCAAGTTGGTAGCAGTGAAGATGTAAACAAAACTATGGTACATTCAGGCAATGAAATGTTATTCAGCACTAAAAAGAAATGAGCCATCAATCAAGCCATTAAAACACATGATGAAACCTTAAGCGCATATTGCTAAGTGAAAGAAGCCAGCCTGAAAAGACCATATACTGTATGCTTCCAACTATGTGACATTCTGGAAAAGACAAAACTGTAGAGACACTAAAAAGACAAGTGGTCACCAAGGGTTCAGGGAGAAGGAGGGAGGGAAGTAGGGGGGATGAGTATGTGGAGCACCGAAGATTTTTAGAGCACTGAAACCAGAAACCATGTTTTATGATACTTTAATGGTGGACATAGGTCGTTACCATGTATTTGTCAAAACCCATAGAATGTACAACACGAATGAACCCTAATGTAAACGATGGACTTGAGTTAATAATAATGTATCAATATTGGTTCAATTATAACTTGTGTACCACACTAATGCAAGATGTTGATAATAAGGAAACTGGGATGGGGGCGTGCTGTGAGGGGGTATATGGGAACTCGCTGTACTTTCCACTCACTTTTTCTGAAAAAACTACATAAAGAAGTCTATTAATTTTTTAAAGGTACCCCGGATAAGTTTGTGCCGCTGGTCCAGTATCAAGTGTTTAGGAATGACTGTTTCGGGCAATACCTACATATTGGTCAAATAGCATCCTTAAGTAGATGTCATTGAAAGAATTAATCACTGATTACAGAGTTAGCTCCTTTTGGAAAAGTTTGTTGTATGGATTGATACTTTGGACAGAAATAGGCTTTAAATTTAGGAATTTATTTCTTTGGCCCTACATCTGTAGAAGCAATAACTGGTAGGATCTTGTAGGGAGAATTCGATCATCAAGTGGGGTGTGGATTGGAAATAGGAAGACATTAGATTAGCGTTTCTTTCAACCCAGTAAGTCTGTGAGTCTCTGAGCCACTTATCGATGCATTCTCAGCTCCAAAGCCATCCTGCTTTAACTGCTCTGTGATCATTCAGTATTTCCTACCAGCTGGAATAATGCAAATCCTTGTCAGTAGAGGGGGCTAGAGAGAGACCAGAGGAGAAAAAAGTTTTCTCTTCCGGATTCTGGGGTGCTTCATCTTTTTGCCTCCTCCAGAGCACAGCTTTCTTTCTCTGGTGCTGGGTTCCTATGCATATGCTTTTTTTCCTTTCTTTTTTTTAATGTGCTAGGCCCATGCATGTATTAGCCATGTATTTTATTTTCTGTATTCTGAGACTTTGACATCTGGGGCCTTGATGACCCCAGAGCAACCACCCCTCCTAGAGCTAGCCAATTCCTAAAGACAGCAAATGACTCACTGCAAGTGCTTTTCAAATGCAAACCAACCAATCCAGACCCCACGCCCCTAACTGCCTCCTTTACTGGGTTCTCACTCTGGGCCACTATCCTGCCCTCATCACCCAGACCCAGGCACTAGACAACATGGGATGACTTCCTATGCCAAGAGAACAAGGAAATCATTCAAGTTAGCCAATTCTAAACCTGCTTACCCTGCCTCACCCATTCATTCCCACAGAAACCACAGTCAAGGCTGCCTGCAGTTGCCTCCTCTGCTTCCGCCTGTGACTAACTATAGCGCTTCCTCATGTGGCTTCCCAGTGGCATGACATGTCCCCATCTGATATGGTTAGGCTTTGTGTCCCCACCCAAATCTCATCTTGAACTGTAATCCCCAGGTGTTGAGGCAGGTACCTGGTGGGAGGTGATTGGATCATGGGGGCAGCTCCCCCATGCTGTTCCTGTGCCAGTGAGTGAGCTCTCACAAGATCTGATGTTTTTATAAGCATCTGGCATTTCCCCTGCTTGCACTTCTCTTTCACCTGCTGCCATGTAAGATGTGCCTCTTCCCTTTCCGACATGATTGTAAGTTTCCTGAGGCCTCCCCAGCCATGCAGAACTGTGAATCAATTAAACCTCTTTTCTTTATAAACTGCCCAATCTCGGGTATGTCTTTATAGCAGTGTGAAAACTGAGTAATACACCATCTCATGAGATCTGGAAGTATAACAAACTGTTTTAAAAGTCAGCCGTTTTCTGACCTGTGGACCTTGCCAAACCTAAATGATAATTTTTTAAACTATTAAAACAGGTTCTGGAGGGTGGAGCAAGATGGTCAGATAGAAGCACTGCAGGAACACCAAATTTTAGCAAATAGCTGTACACAAAAAGCACTATCACCAAAAATCAAGTGAACAAAAATCAAGAGAACCAAAAATCAAGTGAACAATCATAGCACCTGGTTTTAACTTCATATCACTGAAAGAGACATTGGAGAGGACAGGAAAGACAGCCTTGAAGCACTGACAGCCCCATCCCCCATCCCCCAGCAGCAGCCATGCAGTATGAAGGGTCTGTGCATTTGAGAGAGGGAGAATGCAGTGATTTGGGGGCTCTGCCCTGAATTCAGTGCTGCCCTGTCATAGTGGAAAACAAAACCAGGCTGTACTCAGTTGATGTCCATTCATTGAGGGAGCATTTGGACCACCCTAGCCAGAGGAGAATCATCCATCCTAGCAATCAGAGCTTGAGTTCTGGCAACCCTCATCACTGTGAACTCTAGTGCTGTGGAGCCCTAAGTAAACTTGAGAGACAGTCTATGCCACAAGGAATGCAAATCCTGGGTAAGTCCTAGTGCTGAACTGGGCTCAGATCCAGTGGATTTGGGTGGGGGGGTGGTTAGTAACCTACTGAGACACAGTTGAGGTGACTAAGGGAGTACTTGTGCACCACTCCTCCCCATTCCCCCAGCAGCCATAGGGTGTGGAGAAATCTGTATGTTTGGGAGAGGGAGAGCACAGTAAGTGAGGGACTTTACATTTAACTCAGTGCTGCCATGTAACAGCAGAGACCTGGCAGGATTCATCACTTGCTTGTGGGTAACCCCCACACATGGGCACTGAGGAAGGAAGGCTGTGCAAACCCCAGGCACAATTAGTGCCTGAAGAATATCTTAGTTTATAGTGTTATTACTCAGCTACTTCCTTTATAGAATTCTTTATATATAATCATGTATTAGTCTATAGTTGGAACAAATAGTGCTTGAAGTATAACTTACTGCTTACACATATCTAGCTTATATAATAATACTTAGTATTTATATCTAGCACACTTAGTTCCATATAATCTTTCTATGTAGTCATGTAAATATTGTAGTCTATATATATATATATTCTATATAATCATATAGGTATTGTAGTCGGAGCTGTACTGACACATTTAGAGCTGATGTATATAATCCTTCTATATAACCATATAGTAGTTTGTAGTAGGAGGAATGCCGGGAGCAGTCACACAACAGAAGCAGCACATGGGAAAAGCCAGACCAGGATGAGAACCCAAGACCCCAGCGGTGGCGTCCCTGCCTGAAAGGGCATATGCTGTATGGCAGGCTTGGAGCTAGAGCCTCTGCTCCTGAAAAAGGAGTTGAAGTCCCTTGCATCCAGTTCCTGTGGAGAGTAGGCCTCAGGCCTGAGATCCTGGAAGTAACCGAGGGAGAAGAACCCCTCTGGTGTGACCAGTCACGGCGGCTGTACGCCCTGTCAGTCTTTTCTCACTTCGGTGCTAGCTCAAATCATCCTCCCATAAATATCTTAAGAGAAGAGCACGAGTCTGTCAGTTCCCACTGCACTGGTTTGCAGCATCCTTCTACAGGAATCCTTTGAAGTCTCCAGCCCCTAGATAAGAACTGTTGCACACGACACCTGCTGCACACAGCCCACCTCCTTGCCTTGGTGATGTAATGGGGGTGGACCCCTTTTCTGTACACTACCCTTAGTACTACGCACGGCAGGGCCCCCTACTGCTTACGGCCCACCTCTCTGCCCAGGTGACATAATGGGGTGGCCCCTCGCCTGTTACTCATGTGATTGTGTATGCCCTGTCATTAAGCCTATAGATGACCTCACTCATGAACCTTACCCCTGCCTCTTCCCAATAAATACAGATGCTTCTGGAGGTTTGGGGCCTCGCTTGTCTCTGCTCATTGGTGGTGTGGCCCCCCGAGCCCAGCTGCTCTTTTCCAGTTTTCTGTGTCCTATCTCTATTTCTCAGATCCAGCGCCTCAGCACAGCATAAGAGACACCTCACGACCCTGTGAGGCTAGAAGCCCTACACCTGCTGACTATAGAGCCCCTGAGCCGTAGATAACCAGCAGAGATACCCAGGTAATATACCAGGGGCCTTGGGCTCTGAGACATGCTGGTCTCAGGTGTGACTAAGCACATTCACAGCTGTAGTGGCTACAGTGAAAGAGTCCTGTTTGAGAAAAGCAGACGGGAAAGTAAAGGGGACCCTATCTTAAATCTTAGATGCCAGCTCAGCCACAGTGTAGTAGAGCAACAAGTAGGCTCTTGGGGTCCCTGAGTCCAGGCCAAGGCTCTTGGTCAATATTTCTAGACCTGACTTGGGCCTGAGGAGAGCCCACTGCCCTGAAGGGTGAATCTCAGGCCTGGCAGTTTTCGTCACAAGCTAACCAAAGAGCTCTTGGTTTTTAAGTGAACGTTGGTGGTGGCCTGACCGAATCCCCCTTGGGTTGGCGATGGTGGTGACCACAGGAAGAGGTGCCTCTGCCTGCAGAAAGGGAGGGAAGTGCGGGAAGAACTTTGTCTTGTGGTTTAACTGCTAGTTTATTCACCGTAGAATAGAAAACAAGGTACATTTCTAGGGTTTTGACTTAATTCCCTGGCTCCCGAAAAACATCTCTGGATCCACCCGGGGCATAGGAGATCACACTGAGGGGAAGGGCATAAACCTGGTTGGCTTTGCCACCTGCTGATCATGCAGCCCTAGGGCCTTGAGTGAACATAGGAATAGCCATGCTGTGGTTATAGTAGGCCTTTGGCGAGACCGAGTACTATGCTGGCTTCAGGTCTGAACTAGCACATTCCTAGTGGTGATGGCCACAGTGTGCTTGTGTCTCCCAACCCCCAGTTCCGAGAGACTCAGCACAGAGAAAAGGACTGTTTCTCTGCGAGAAAGTGAGGGAAAAAACAAGAGTGTCTTCCTGGTAATCCAGAGAATACTTTCAGATCTTATCCAAGACCACCAAAGCAGTACCTCTATGAGTCTGCAAGAACCACAGTCTTACTGGCTTTGGGGCCCAAGGCCCTTCAAATACCTGGAAAGCCTCCCCAAGAAGGATGGGCACAAACAAGCCCAGACTACAATGAATGCCTAATTCTTCAATGCCCACACACTGATAAATATCTACAAGGGTCAAAATCATTCAGGAAAACGTGATCCCACCAAATAAGCTAAATAAGGCACCAGAGACCAATTCTAGAGAAGCAGAGATATGTTATGCTCCAGACAGAGAATTCAAAATAGGAATGTCTAGTAAAGTCAGAGAAATTCAAGATAACACAGAGAAAGGATTCAGACTTCCATGAGGCAAGTTTAACAAAGAGATTGAAATTATTTTTAAAAAATCAAGCAGACTTAGAAAAATGGATAATTCATATATAATATCTGATGTTCTGACTTGTATTTGCATGTGAATATCTTTAGCCCTGGAAAAATCCCTAACATTCCAACAAGAGTGTTAAAACTGTGCTGAAGGCCTTGCAAAGAGTCCAGCTGCGGAGTCCAGCTCTGCTGCTGCTCAGTCCACCCCAGGGCTACAAAGCCTCACTGCCCAAAGCCAGACTGAGTGGACACCTATCTGCACAGGTGGCAAAGAGACTGTGTGCTTTCTCCCCACTTTTGGTAAGTGCCATGCAGTGGTGCTCAGGATGAAAAGAATCCCACTAACTCTAGCTGATACCTGCTTGCCAAGCAGGGCAATGGAAGGCTTCAACCTTGGTTCTCAAAGATGGAGCCTCATATACACAGTCCTTACTAGGCAACCATATGTTATGGCCCTGGAACACAACAATGGCAACATTTGGTTTTCATTTTACTGTTCCATGCAACTCAAAAGTCTGTGACTAGGTGGTCTGAACTCACTGTCTCTCTTTTTGCCCTCCTAGTCATTTCTGTACCTTGGGAGTGCTCTCAGCAGAGTCCACACCACCTCCCTGCACCCACATCCAGGAAACACTTCTTTGCCCTGTCTTACCAGATGTTCCAGCATCACTCGACACTCTGGATCAGTCCTTCTATCCTAGAACTCTTTACTCTCTTGGCTCCCAGGTCCCCTCTGCCCTGAGTCTTTGCTTGTCTCTGGAAACTCCTTGGGCTCTTCCCAGGATGGGAAGCTCGTCTTTCACCTGCCCTGTCAGTGCCAATGATCTAGTATGTCTCCTTGGCTCGCTTGTCTTCTCATTTTACATTTGTCTTCCCCAGGCAAATTTACACATTCTCTTCAGGGCCAACTTCATGGGTGTTCGGCCTGTGCACTCACACAGAGCCCCACGCTTAGAGGGGCCCCATTCCTGATTTAATGCTTTCCTATCACCGTGTGGACATTTGCAATCCTTTTAAACAAGGTATCCTGCATTGTTCATCTTGCACTGGGCCCTACACATTACATAGCTAGCGAATTCTGCTTCTCAAGGTTTTATGCCTTTAGGCTGAAATCTGTAGCCCAGTCTTTCCACTGTGCACCAGACCCTTACAGGCTCTTCCCCTTCAAATGGCTTCTCCTTCTGGGGTTTTTGTTTGTTTGTTTGTTTTTGAATCTCAGGGACTGGCATCACTTTCTACCCAGTCACCCGAGGTCAAGATTTATTCTGAAGACGATGCTTTTCCTTTGACTTCAGTGACCATCTCACGGGCCTCCTCCTCTTTACAGAACACTACCTCTCAGCCCCTTGCCTAAATGTGCTACCTTAAGGGAATTGATCTTGGAGAAATTTACATGCTTATTGAGTGGGGCAAAACATGCATCTCTGAAACATGCTTACCAGGTTGAGGCAAGTGTAGGCTCGGGAGCTTTGAAACTGTGGGGTCTCTGGACAGCAGTTTCTGTGTGAAGGTGAGCTTGACACTGCATTTGTAGAGCACCTGTCATAAGACTGAGGATACAGGAATTTCAACATCAAAGAATGGTAGATGGTGGAGATGATGGGGGTGGTGAAGGCAAAAGCCTCCCAAGCCACCCTTTAGCCTTGCCAGTAATTGAACTCGTGGCTGAGAACCTTCTGGATAACTTCTAAAGGCATAGTCAAGACATCTGTGGTGTTTGTTTTCTGTAGCTTATTGTTTTAGCTCATTTTCTGTTGCTGACAGAGGAAGACCTGAAACTGGATAATTTATAAAGAAAATAATTTTTTCTTACAATTCTGGAGGCTGGGAAGTCAAAGGACGGGGGGCCACATCTGGTGAGACCCTTCTTCCTAGTGGGAACACTGTTGCGTCCCAAGGCATGCAGGGCCTCATATGCCGAAGAAACTAGCTGTACTTGCTCAGATATCTATTCCTCTCCTTGTAAAGCCACCAATTCCACTCCCATGATAGCCCACTAATCCATTCATGAGGGCAGACCCCTATTGATACAATTCCCTTTGAAAAGTCCCACCTTTCAATATTGCCACCCTGGGGATTAAGTTTCCAACACATGAAATTTCGGGGACTCATTCAAATCATATCACTTAGGAAGGCATGGTTTTAATAATTCCACTCATTTAGCTGTGCTGATTTGAAGTGTCACTGAGAATTTCAGCTTCACAAAAGAACATGTGGACACTGTCAGGGTTAATTTTATGTGTCACCCGGGCTAGGCCCTGTGGTACCTAGTTGTTTGGTCAAACACCAGTCTAGATGTTGCTGTGTCAAACACCAGTCTAGAGTCTCTCAGATGAGTGTCTTAGACCATTTTGTTCTGCTACAGTAGGATACCACAGATTGGGGAATTTATAAGGAACTGAAGTTTACTATCATTCTGAAGGCTGGGAAGTCCAAGATTGAGGGGCCTGTATCTGGCAAGGGACTTTATGCTGTGTCGTCCTGCGGCAGAAAGTAAAAGGGCGAGAGAGAAACAAAAGGGGCTAAATTCTTCCTTTTATAAGGAACCCACTCCCACAATAATAGCATTAATTTATTCAGGAGGGTAGAGCCCTCATGACTTAAAGACTTCTTAAAGATCCCACCTCCCAACACTGTTGCATTGGGGATTTATTTCCAACACATGCTTTTGGGGGGATACATTCAAACCATAGCAATGAGAGTAACATTTAAGTGAGTAGACTGAGGCTGGGCGTGGTGGCTCACACCTGTAATCCCAGCACTTTGGGAAGCCGAAGTGGGTGGATCACTTGAGGTCAGGGGTTCAAGACCAGCCTGGCCAAAATGGTGAAACCCCAACTTTATTAAAAATACCAAAATTAGCTGTGTGTGGTGGTGCATGCCCTGTAATCCCAGCTATTCAGGAGGATTGCTTGAACCCAGGAGGTGGAGGTTGGTGTAAGCCAAGATCATGCCGCTTTACTTCAGCCTGGGTGACAGAGTGAGACTTCATCTCAAAAATAATAGTAATAATAATGAAAATAAATAAATAAATAGGTAGAATGAGTAAAGCAGATTATCCTCCATAATGCGTCTGGACCTCATCCAATTGATGGAAGACCTTAAGAGAAAAGATTAAGGTTCCCCCAAAGATGAGGAAATTCTGCTCCAGAATGCATTCAGATTGAAGACTGCAACATCAACTCTTGCTGGAATTTCCAGCCTGTTGGTTTGCCCTGCAGATTTTATACTTGCCAGCCCCCCAAAATCACATGAGACAATTCCCTAAAATATCCATGTCTACACACATACACGTACATGTACACATACACATACACATCATACACATACACACATGCATCCTATTGGTTCTGTTTATCTGGAAAACCATGACTCAGTGCTTCTGGGAGGCAGTCTTGTGCCCCCAATATGTCTATCCCCTAATCCCCAGAATCTGTGGAGAAGGGTTTTTTGAACTACCCAAAAAATGAATTTGTACATGTCATCCAAGCATCATCCAAGCTCACCCACAAAAATGGGATCAAAGTCCAGCTATTTGAAATTTTATTTCATTTTTTTTATTGGGCAGCCTCTGAACCAGCATATGCTCAGAGAGACTGCCGTTTTAAGAAATGTATTTTTATCAAAAGTCCTGCTCTTTTGTGTTGACATTACAAACCCTCCAAATGATGGGTTTGCAGTGCAGTCACATGTAGTTCCATTGAGGATTGGATTTGCTCAGTGCTAGCAAAATTATGTTTTTGAGAAATTTACAAGGGATGATCAGGTCCGCTTTCATTTGCTTAATTTCTTTTCCAGAAATGAAAGCGATGACCCCATCCATAGTTTCCAAAGTGAAGCTAAAGGTTAAATTACAAAGAGTTCCTCTGTCCTCAAATTTTATGAAAATGAGCCAACTTTTTATGACCTCTCTTTCCTGAGTTCCTTTCCAGCTGACCACTGGACATCTCCACTTGGATACCCATAGGTACCTCCCTAGACTGCTGTGCATTGTTACACAGGTTGTGAAGTGCACAAGGGGGTTATATCTAAGGGAGACTACTATGGTCTGAATGTCCCCCAATATTCACTTGTTGTAACTTAATCCCCATTAGGGTGGTGTTAAGAGGTGGGGCCTATTGGGAAGTGATTAAGACATGAGGGCTTGTCCTCCTGAATGAGATTCAGTGCCCTTATAAAAGGGCTTAACAAGAGGTGTTCACCCTTTTACCTTCTGCCATGTGAGGACACAGCATTTCTCCTCCCTGAAGAATGTAGCAACAAAGGCACCATTTTGGAAGCAGAGAGACCGGGCCCATACCAGCGAGAGTTCTGATGTCTGACACCCAGCCTCCAGGACTGTGAGAAATAAATATCTATTGTTTCTAAATTACCCAGTCTGTGGTATTTTGTTGTAGCAGCACAAACAGACTAAGAAAGGGATCCTTCAGAATGAGGTCCACATAGATTTCTAGGTCTATTATGGCAGTTTCTTGGCATATGGTAGCCAAAGGTTGAGCTTTAACAAAATTGGCACATTATGACAATTTTATGACTAATAGAGTCCAGTGTTGTAAGGAAGGGGTCTCTTTTTCTAATACACACAAAGGCAACCTATGGGCTTGGACTTAGAGTGGCTCAAGCTCAACATTTCCAGAATAAATTAATCTTTCTCACTGACCTCTCCCACCTGCTTGTCACCCTGGATTCCTTATCTCAGTGGCTGATATCTCCTTTACCCAGTTTTCCAAGGCTGAAACCTCAGTGCCAGGCTTGGCCCATGTTGGCATCTCCCTCCCTCCTGACTTCATGTCCAACATTCCATCAGTCACTGAGTCCTGTCCAAAGTTAGGGTTAATGCATCAGGTCTTCCTTGATTATGACAACAACTTCTTAACTGACCTTCCCACAGCCACTCTTGCCCCTCCAATCCATCCTCCATCATGCAATCCTAGTGATCTTTCTGGAGTGGAAATATGATCAGTCCACCCCTTTCCAAGATCTTGCTGTGGCTCCTTGTCACCTCTAACAGGGTTTCTCAAAGTGTGGTCCTCAAACCATACAAATCAGAATCACTTGAGGTACTTTATCAAATGTGGATTTTTAGCACCCATCCTACCTAACTACTAAAGTTTCAGATTCTCTGTAGTGAAGTTCATGAATCTGCACATTAATGGATGTCCCAAGTCATTTTCATGTGTATAACTTTGAAAACTACTACTTTCTACAGTATTTCCCACTTCCCTAGCAGGAACTGCAGAGTGCAGCTGGCCATTCAAAGGAGGCCTTTCCTGTCCCCTGGTGAGCATTACCTTAGGCCTGAGAATTCACTCTTCACCTTGGCTTCCACCATACAACTCCAGCTCCAGGTGGGATTCCAAAACCATGTGCCTGTCCTCTTAAGAGTGATTTCTGGGAATGCAATATAGTCAACCCAACAACTATGGATAGACCCCAAAGGCTTGAAATGGCCTCATTCACATAGCTGGCAGAAAGGGGTGGTAGGGCCTGTGTGTGTTGGGAGACAATTCTCCATGCCTATTTCAGGCTTCAGCATGGTCAGGGTTCTCTGAGCAAATACATTCACAGTCAAGTTAATAAAGTTGGTATGAGGAGACATTCCAATCCAGGGTAGTAAAGGTAAATCTCCGCAGAGGACATTTGCTTGCATTCCAAGGTAATGAGTAATCTCTCTCCCTGCAGAGGAGAATGGGCAGGTCACCAGCAGCCAGGGTTTCCTGCATTGGGGTTTTCTCTCCTGTGGTATCCCATTGCAGGTGCAGATACTATCTAGCCTCCTATTGGTCAAAGGCAGTTACAGGCCAGCTCCCATTCAAGAGGAGGGGAAGTAGATACCACCTCTTAATGTAAGAGTGGCAAGGTTGCATTGCAGAATAGCGTGCAATCCTGTGCAGACTGGGGCTCAGGATGCAGATCAAAGATATTGCTGTAACTGCTGATTTTGCTGTGAATAATATACCGTCTTTGTTTCGGATCCAGAGGCTTCATGTTTTCTGTCAGAGTGTTAGAGAGTGGTGATCAACTAAATTTTCAGCTTGCTAGTAGGGTAAAATCTTAGGTTATAACAGCTTCTAACCTACTACTTTGGAGTACCCTCCTTGGAGTGTGGCTATGATTTGTGCATGGATTCCTAGCTAATTGGGGAAGGGAGCTGAACAGGTGGGAGATTACTTCTCTGGATCATTCATGAAGAGCAATGCTTGGGTGCTCTATTGCTGCACAAAAAATCACCCCAAAACCCAGTGGCTTAAAACCATAATTTATTATTTTTCAAAAATCTGAGTTAATTTATGATTCACCAGCTTCAAGTGGTATTGGCTAGGCCACTGGAATGACTGAAAGGCTTGAAATGGCCTCACTCATGTAGCTGGCAGTTAGTGCTGGCTTCTGGCCATGTTGCCTGCGGAATTCAACTAGGGCTGTTGGCTTAGAGCTTTGGTTCTCTTACATTGTGGGCCTTTCCCTGTGGCTGCTTGGGCTTCCTCAGAGTATGGCAGCTGACTTCCAAGATGGAATATGCACAGAAACCAAACTGGAAGTTTTAAATCCCTTAAGGGTTAGCCTTGGACATTTTACAACATCACCTCTGCTACATTCTATTGTATGTAGAGGGGTTACAGAGCCAGTTCATATTCAAGGGTAAGGTAAACAGACTTCACCTCTTGATATGTGAGTGGTAAGGTCACCTTGCAAAAGAGCTGGGGGATATTATTGCAGCTGTCTTTGGAAGCACAATCTACCAAACGAACATAGATGAGGGACTACACAGTACTATTTCTCCAAGTGCAGTGAGCCCTGCATCAGAATCACGTGGAGCATTTGCTGGAAATGCAGACTGGGGCTGATTCTTGCACACAAACATTTGAGATCTGCTGAGCTGCAGAACAAAGCCCAAACTTCTTAGCCTACCAGTCCAGATCCTCACTTATCTCGTCTGACTTTGTACTCCAGTAACACTCAATTTCTTGGCATTCTCTTGCACATAATAAGCTATTTAACCTACAGATACAGTTTGGATGTTTGTCCCCTCCAAATCGCATGTTGAAATGTGAGCCCCAATGCTGGAGTTGGGGCTGAGTAGGAGATGTTTGGGTCATAGAGGTGGATCTGTCAGGAATGGCTTTGTGCCCTCCCCGTGGTAATGAGTGAATCCTTGTTCTATTAGTTCATGCAAGAGCTGGTTGTTTAAAAGATTCTGGTGTCTCTGTCCCCTTTCACTTGCTCCTTCTCTTACCATGTGACATGCCTGTTCCCTCTTCACCTTCCACCATGATTATAAGCTTCCTGAGGCCCTCACCAGAAGCATATGCCAGCACAATGCTTCTTGTATAGTTTGCAGAACTGTGAGCCAAAATAAACTTCTTTTGTTTGTAAATTACCAAGTCTCAGATATTCCTACATAGCAAAGCAAAACAGACTAATACACCTACTAATCCATACCTTTGTCCATAACTGCGTCTTCTGCCTGGAATAACTTGACTCCTTCACCTCATCAAGTACTTATTCATCTTTAAAGATTCAGCTTTACATTACTGTTTTGGGGAAGTTTTCCTGACCTCCTTTTTTCCTGTGGATTGGGTTAGGTGTTCCACATCCTGTGCAATTGTCCCCATTATGGCACTTGCCAACTTGTAATGTCATTGTTAATGTGTCTGTCTCTTTCACTTGATTGTGAACATCTTAAGCAGGGATATGTTAGATTCGTCTCTGTCCTCTAAATCTTAAGTGTACTTAACTGAATTGGAATTATGATTGTGTCACAGTAAATACCACTTTGGCCTAGTCTTTCTTGAAGAATACGGTCCTTAAAATATGGTTAAAGTTGCACTGTTTTCTTTCTGACAATTCTCAGCACAGCTAAGATGCTTGCAGCTACTTGTAACAAAATACTCAACTAAAAGTGGGTGTCTTAGTGTGCTTAGGCTGCCAAAACAAAATACCATAGACCGGGTGGCTTAAACAACAGAACTTTATTTTCTCACAACTCTGGAGGCTGCAAAGTCCAAGATTAAGGGTCCAGCAGAGACCTAGTGAGGGCTCTGTTCCTGGCTTGCAGATGGCCACCTTCTTGTTGTGTACTCAGATGGCCTTTCCTAAGTGTGTGCATGTCAGTGCATGAGATCACAGGTGACCCCTCCTATAAAGCACCAGTTCCGTCAGACTAGAGCTTGGCCCTCATGACCTGATTGTCTCTCAATACCATCTCCAAATACCATCACATAGGGAGTTAGGGCTTCAACATATGGACTTCAGGGGGATGAAAACATTCAGTCTGTAACAGTGGGTTAACCATTTTATTTAATAATTGAAAGCCAGCAGCCTGCAGAAGATGATTCTCCAGTGTAAGATGGGAGTTATTATTGTCTGGGGATCTTCATTTCCTTCTTCCCAGCCCTCTACACCTTGTTATCGTCTTACCCCAGGCTCACCTCCTCTTGGGTATAAGATGGCTGTAGGGGCTTCGGCCATCATATCCTCAAAGTTAAGTTTGACGTCATTAAGCTGGTAGGGCAAGATGAGTTTGGGATGGGCATGAGGAACTCTCTGTCTGCAGGTCTGCCTTTTAAGAGGGGGCGAATTGTTCCCTTTATAGCTCCTTTGCCAGGTCTGGGTCACAGGACTCCCGTCTACACCCAGAGCAATCACAGGCAAAGGGGCTTAATCATGAGCCACACATCCACTCCCAGCTTAATCAGGAGTGACGTGAGAGAGGATGATTCGCACCCAAACAAAATGAGCAAGAAAATAAATCTAGCCCAGAAAGTAAATGTCCTAAATGCCTCAGCAAGATAATTGGCTTGGTTTTCATAGCAGTGATTTTTAATCAACAGTAGTTAAATGTTACTCTTAACATAAACCATGGGCGGAAGTTCCGAGGGCGGCATCAGAACACTTGGTTGCTCTACAGATGGCAAGGAGGTGGGTTTGTAGGGGGGTGTGGAAGGGGAGAGTGGAGGGAAGAATGGGGTGGGGAGGAATTGCTAAAATGCCCGGAATTGCTCGTGCTTCAAGAGGGAGCCTGAGCTGTCCTATACCTTTTCTGGGAAGGACAACTGAGGGGGGAAATAATTTTTAAACCTTGAATGTCTCCAAACTTCTTATTACACCCCACGTCTCTGCCGTCAACCGGGTTTAACTACAGAGCGAAGCACGCTATGCATAATCCGTTTGGGGATTCTGAACCCCAGTGGCTCGGAACGCGCCCAGGTCGCCAGAGCAAGAGGTCCTAGCCCCCCATCCCCAGGCTACGCGGGCGAGTGCCCAGGTGGGGGTTCCCGGCGCTGGCCCCCAGCGTCGCCCTCCCCGCCCCCGCTCCCGCTCCCGCCCCCGACCCCCGCGCGCGGGGCCTTGTGGGTAACGCGGGGCCGCCAGGTGACAGCTAATGGCGGCGGCCGCCTGAAGCGGGCGGGCGGTAGAGCGGGCGGCAGGAGGCGCGCGGCGGAACCTTCCCGGACGCCGCTCCTGTCCCGACGGCGGCTTCCCTACGGCGGCGGGACTCGGCGCGCCATGGACAGGCCGGCGGCGGCCGCGGCAGTGGCGGCGGCAGTGGCAGCAGCGGGCTGCGAGGGCGGCGGGGGCCCCAACCCCGGGCCGGCGGGCGGTAGGAGGCCTCCTCGGGCCGCGGGGGGCGCCACCGCTGGTTCCCGGCAGCCCAGCGTGGAGACCCTGGACAGGTAAGCGGAGCCCAGGCCGACCCGGCCTCTCGCGCCCCGACTGCCGAGGGCCCCGCGCGAGGCCCGCCCTCTCCCTCCCCGCGCGCCGCGTAGGGCCTGGCCGAGGCGGGGTGGACGAACCCTCTTCATCCCCTCCGGCCCCTCCCTCCCCGGAAACCCCTGCACCCCATTGGGGGCTGCCGCCCTCGGACCTGCTGCGGCCGCGCACCAGGCTTACTTCCGCCGCCCTAGTCCCAGCTCCTGGAACCCTGGGAGGGGCTTCGCGGCTATCAAACCACTTCCCGCGCCGCCACCTGCTACCCTTGGTGACCCCTTGGCTGTCCCTGCCCGGTCCACCGACCCTCGTGGGAGGGAGATCCCACCGGGGCTCTCCTCTTTTAGCGTCACCTTGACTCGTGTGGTTTTAAGACCCCAATTCTACTGTGGCTGCTTAAAGTCTTTGATGCTGGGGTTGGGAGTGGGGACAGGGAGATGGGACCCGCGGGCGTGGGAGCTGTTGCAGATCGAGGCAAAAATCTGGGATGGAAAACTTCCAAACTGCTCAGGAGGGAAGAAAACAGAACCTTTTACTTTCAGTTCTTCACATTTTGAAGGAACCAGTTTATTGTTTTCATGAACACACAAGCAAGCCTACTGCTTTTGAGGCAGCTGCAGAACTAAGAGAAATCAGAAGTATAAAGTGACCATGCCTGACTGGGAGGGGCACCCTTCCTCCGATGACAAGGGGTGGCCTATCCCGTAACCCGGAACATCCAGTGTCGCACATCTTGGCCATTTCTCTGACAGCAGAGTGCACTCAGGTAGCATGGCTGTTGTAATGTAGCTCTGTCAGTTTCAGATGCCCATTCCTGCCTGTCTTAGTCATACCATTGTGCCAAACTTTTGGGAGTTTCCAAAAGCACAGAAACAAGAAACATTCCCTTCACTTTAGTTTCTACCTCAATATAATTATATTTTAACAAATTAATCACCCAAGTGGTTAGTATCACTGAAAACCAGTCACAGCTAAGAGCACTTGAAATGGTGAGGACTTCACTCATCTGCAAATATTCAACGATGTACGAGTTCTGGGTGATTCACAGAATAGTACAACGTGGCTTTTGCTGGGCTTACCACGTAGTGGAGAATACAAACCAACCAATAGTAGAAATCGAATGAGATGTGTGATAGAGGCAAACGTGGAAGTACTCAGGGTGAGTGTGCATCAAAATCTTTTAAGGAGCCAAAGGAGACCAGAATGTGTCACCCCCAAATATTCCTCATCTTCTGGTTTCCTTCAGAGATTTTGGTGATCAGGAAAAGCCCCAGAAAGGTGACATTTGATTAATGTCCCCAAAGAGGCGAGGGATCCAGCCATACAGATACCTGGGGGTGATAACATTCTAGTCAGAGGCTTGTGCAAAGCCCCTGAGGTGAGTGTGAACCAAGTATTCCTAGATCAGCAAGGAGACTAAGTGTCACTAGCAGGGAGGGAGCCAGGGAGAGACAAGTAAGGGATGATGTTAGAGAAGTCACAGAGCCAGATGGTGGAGCGCCTCAGAGGCCATGAGGAGCCACAGGGGACCTTGTGCAGGGGAGTGACATAATCTGTTGTAGATTTCAGCAGGCTCTCCATGGTGCTATGTGGACAATATAGTGTCAGGGGAAGGAGTGGAAGCAGAGACTGGCAGTAGGAGGCTATTGGAGTAAGCCAAGTGAAATGGTGGCTCAGCCCGGAGAAGAGCGGAGGAGGGGAGGAGTGGTCAGATTCTAGATGTAATTTGAAGACCTGCAGGGTAGAGCCTATGGGGTTTGCTGAAGATTGGTTGTTTGGTAAGAGAGAAGAATCTGGGAGAATTCCAGGGTTTTAGCTTGTGGGAAAATTGTGTTGCTGAGATAGAGAAGTCTTTCTAAGGTGGAGCAGGGTTAGGAAATAGCAGGCTCTTTGCTCTGGACATATCAATTATGAGATGCCAATTATATGTCCCAGAATAGATGTCAAAGATATAGTTGGTTGGCCGGGTGCGGTGGCTCACGCCTGTAATCCCAGCACTTTGGGAGGCTGAGGTACGTGGATCATGAAGTCAAGAGATTGAGACCATCCTGGCCAACATGGTGAAACCCCGTTTCTACTAAAAATACAAAAATTAGCTGGGCATGGTGGCATGCACCTGTAGTCCCAGCTACTCAGGAGGCTGAGGCAGGAGAATTGCCTGAACCCAGGAGGTGGAGGTTGCAGTGAGCCGAGATCGCATCACTGCACTCCATCCTGGCGACAGAGTGAGACTCTGTCTCAAACAAACAAACAAAAAAGATATAGTTGCTGTGTCTGAGCCTGGAGTTCAGGGTTGTCTGAGCCTGGAGTTCAGGGTTGTTTGGGCTGGAGATTCAGACTGGGGAGTCATGGGCTTATAGATGAGGCTTAAATTCATGAGGCAGGTGGAGTACACAGAAGAATGAAAGGAGTCTGGAAAAGGGAATAGGACTAGGAATAGGGATGGGTGGATTTTCAAGATACTTACCAGGTAAGAGTGACCTGACCTGGTGAGCATTCAGATGTGAGGGGGAAGTGCTGGGTGGACTCCAAGGAAAATCTCAGCTTTCTAGCTTGTGGGGACTGGGTAACTGGCTGTGCTGTGCCCTGCGTTAGGAAACACAGGACGGGAGTAGGTTGCGGGGCTGAGCGACTGATGCTGGTTTAGACAGGTTGAATTGGCAGGGTCTCTGGGCCAGACCAGTGGAGATGTCTTGTAGGAATGTCAGCACTGAGATCAGGAGAGTCCAGGTTGAGAAACAGAGCTGGGAGCCTCCAGCCTGCAGGTGGTTATTGATACCAGGAGCATAGAGGGCAATTGCAAGACTGCAGAAAAGGGATGGGGGAGGAATCATGGCTTCCTTTCTCAGTTCTGTCATCTCAACAAGCTCAGATTCACACTTTCCTTTGAAGAGTGACCTCTAAAATGGAACCTGGCTCTATAGGTGGGACTTGGCCCTGTTCCTTGGACTGTGGGGACTTCACTTCTGTTTTGAATACTGTACTTAATGATAAGGAAGCTGTGGTCCTGTAAGAGGATGTGTCTTGCCAAAGATCATGGAGTTAGCTGGTGACAGAAGCAGTACTCACATCCAGGCATCCTGTCTGCTAGCCCACTATACCTCACTGTGTGTAACTACGTTGGCCAGGACGCTTCTGTATGCAGGTCACAGGAACCACAATTCAATCTAGCTTAAGCCAAATGAGATGTCCTGGCTCACAGAACTGCTCCAGACAGGAGGAGAGATGGCCACACACCCAGTTGAGGCCAGGATTGCAAACAGTGTTGTCGAGACTCCGCATCTCTCGGTCTCTTTTTTTTTCTCTCACTTTTTATTCCTGTGAGTTCCTCAAGATGGTAGGGGTGGGGTGGGGAGTGGCCTCCAGCAGATCTGGACGTATTTCCAGGATCCAAGAGGAAAGCCTGGGATTGGCTGATTCTAGGTAATTCACCTGCAAGTGGGAGCAGGCGGAGGAAGAGGTCAACCTCCTCCTCCCCTTTCCCCCACAAAAGCCTGTGATGTGGGAAAGGGCAGTTCCCCAAAGTAAAGAGGAGCGTCCTTACCAGAAGAAGGGGGAAGGCATGCTGGGCAGGTGGTAAGAACAATTCACACTCATGATCAACAGTTGGGTTCCTGCAGTTTCTTCCTGTGTTTGCACCTGGTGGCTGCTGACAGGCAAAGGCTTTATGACGAGAAAAGTATCATATATGCAGACAATGAAAGTGACTTAACCTTTAAAAAGGAAACAAATCTCTCCCTTTTCCATCCTTCTTCCTCTCAGGTCGAAATTGTGGCATATAGATTGCTGGCATGTGATGAGAATTTCTGCTCATTCAGTATTTTGAACCACACAGATAACCTCTGGTCTGTTTGGAGCAGAGACTGCAATTTGGATCACTAGCACAGAACCTCGGTTTTCCTTATTCTACTGTTCGGGTCATTTTCCATATTGCCTGGGGATTCCAGGTGTTTCTGTCCTTCAAATACATGAGTGTGGGTTTAATTAGTGATGTGACTTTTTTTAAAGGCCTGAAACATTCTTTACAGTGAACACTACCTGCAAGGTAAACTTTCGTTAATATTTTTAGCCCTCTGGCTGGATTTCTTAGTGTTTTCCCAAATTGTGAGAGGAACCCGGCCTCTGGGGGCAATTGTTAAATCTCTCACTGCTTAGTTGGCTTATGTGGTCTTTTAGGTAAGGTGAGTACAGCCTCACCACTTACCAGTCGTGTGACCTTGGGGAAAACTGGAACTTAATTTTTTCATCTGTAAAATGGGTCACTGTGAGGCTGGGCAAGGCTACATGTGTGAAAATGCTTTGATGCTTCAGAGCTCTGTGGGAGTGAAAGATGCCATTTTCTTTGCAATGTTGTGTTTTCATATAAAGCAGTTGGCTACCACCTGTGCTGCTGGCTTCAGTGCAGTGAGTCAGTCACTACTAGTTTTTCTATGTCCTGTTAAGGACAGCCACTTTCTCACAGAACATGTCACCTCTGTGCCTTGATTTTCTCTTCTCAAAAACAAGTCAGCTAGTCCCTGTTCTGCCTTCTCATCACACCATGGTTATGAGGCGCTGACGTAATAAAAACTATTTGTGCCTATAATCCCAGCACTTTGGGAGTCTGAGGCGGGTGGATCACCTGAGGTCAGGAGTTTGAGACCAGCCTGGCCAACATGGTGAAACCCTGTCTCTACTCAAAATATAAAAGTTAGCTGGGCATGGTGGCACACACTTGCAATCCCAGCTACTAGGGTGGCTGAGACAGAATTGCTTGAACCCCGGGGGGTTAGAGGTGACAGCCAAGATTGCACCACTGCACTCCAGCCTGGGCGACACAGCAAGACTCTGTCTCAAAAACAAATAAATTTAAAAAAAATAACTAAAAACCATTTATAAGTTGTCAGAGCAATTACAGAAATGTAAGGTATTGTTAATACTACACAGAGAATGTCATTTTTCTAGGCTATAATTTATAAATCTCATGATCAGGTTTACTTCTGAGTCACTTTGCTTCACTCAAAAGTACACTATTTTCTAGATTTAAAACTACCAACATGAAATTGATTGAAGGTTTGAAAAGCCTACGATGTAACATAAATACTTCTCTTTAGAATTAACTATTTATATAGGTTAAGAATATTTCTTCCGGCTGGGCGCAGTGGTTCATGCATTTAAATGTAGCACTTTGGGAGGCTAAGGCAGGTGGATCACTTGAGCCCAGGGGTTAAAGACCAGTCTGGGACACATGGCAAAACCCTGTTTCCACCAAAAAATATATATATATTAGCTGGGCGTGGTGGCATGTGCCTGTAGTCCTAGCTACATGGGTACATGGGAGGCTGAGTTGGGAGGATCATTTGAACCTGGGAGGCAGAGGTTGCAGGGAGCTGAGATTGTGCCACTGCACTCCAGCCTGGGTGATAGAGCAAGACCCTGTCTCACAAAAAAAAACAAAAAACGATATGTCTTCCATATAATTTTAATAGATTAAAATTCCATTAAATAGTGGAGAATAGTAAGCTTAACTAACACCTAGAATCTTCATCTTTTTTGAGAAAATTGGTTGATTTATTTAAAATTAACCTGCAGCCTAATCTTACTTCCTAGTTGTCAGTTGCTATTTCAGTTCTTAGATTAAATGAAAAGGTGAAAAAAGTCTAATTAAAAGTTCATTCATCTAAAAAAAAGAAGTATGATCATATTCCTATTCAGTGCTAATTTTTTCACTGAGATCCTATGATATAATGCTTTTTAATCCATGCTATTTTTTTTTTTAGTCCTACAGGATCACATGTTGAATGGTGTAAACAGCTTATAGCTGCTACAATTTCTAGTCAGATTTCAGGTTCGGTGACATCAGAAAATGTATCCAGAGATTACAAGGTAAGCAACATTGAGTGCTTATTCATTTTCAGTATGCTAAGTAGCCAAGAAGCTTTGCAGTTTTAATTCAAGTGAGCTGTTGGCCCTTTGATGTACTACTGCCATTTGCTTGAGAATAAGGAATGCAAGGTTCTCTTGTTAGATCTAAAATGTAGAAGAGAAATTTTACCAGTATCCCGTGCATGTAGTCATAGTTTTATAATTGAGAGGAGAAGCTGTCTTTAGATGATGATGATTCTTTTAAAAATCAAGTTCCATTTTATGATAATACATGCATATATCTTCTTTGTTAGTATTGTGAGTTTCAGAAAATATCTTGATACACACGTCACTAACTTCACATTTTTTTTCATATTTATGTATTATCTGTGAGTATTCAGCATTAACCTGTGAAACTAGAGTGTATAAAAACCCTTCCAAAATCTCAAAAGAGTATTGTATGGGCAGTCTCATTTTTCAGTCCTTACTGAAGTGAAAAATCTCTTTTTGTTTATTTTAAAAGTTAGATTCCTTGCTTATTCTAAATTTAAGAGTGATAAGCTCCTTGTCAGCAGAGACTAGGGCTCTTTTATTCACCACTGGCTTCCCAGCCACAATCCTGGAGCATAATAGGTGCTCAATAAATATTGAATCAATTAAGAAACCAAAAAAATTGCTTGCTCCATCTTTGTTAAGGCTAAAGACTAACTTGGTTTTAACATCAATAAACTATTAATAGGTACATTAAATGAAATTACATTTATATTTCAGTAGTGATGTTTGCCTAAATTGAGGTTTCTGTTTAATTATGGTAGTCATTTTTGCCTGCTAATAAGAGTTGATTGATTTTTCACAAGTGTATGTAAAATGCATTTGGTATCCCAGACTACATCAGTTAATAGTCTCTCAAAATCACAGTCTTTGCCGGACATTGAATCTTACAAAAATTAAGAGTTATAATAAAGACCCTAATTAATTCTTAATAGGTATTCCTTGTTTAGGAGCTTTATCTTCAGTTCCTTCTTAGCTCATAGGGTAATAACAAGTGCAGAAACAGGCTCAAGAGGCCAACTAATTGAGACTTGGCTGTGATGCTCTCTCTTGCTTCATCCAAACTGGCAGATGCTGTTGATTATGCCTACCAAAGGAAGGCATAGCTGTGGTTTAGCAGAAATTGGATATTCTGCCCAGCTAGAAGAGTGACAGTATATTCCTTTTTTTTTTCTTGATACAGACAAGAGTCTTGCTTGTCACCAGGTGCCAGGCTAGAGTGCAGTGGCACGATCTCAGCTCACTGCATCCTCTGCCTCCCGGGTTCAAGCAATTCTCCTGCCTCAGCCTCCCGAGTAGCTGGGACTACCCAGGCACGTGCCACCATGCCCAGCTAATTTTCGTATTTTTTAGTAGAGAGGGGGTTTCACCATGTTGGCCAGGATGGTTTCAATCTCTTGACCTCGTGATCTGCCCGCCTCGGCCTCCCAAAGTGCTGGCATTACAGGCGTGAGCCACCATGCCTGGCCAACAGTATATTTCTTAATAGTTTTTCCTGCTACCTAGTGTTCATGTTTGCCCATAAAAGAACAGCTGGGGCTCCTGGACCTTAACACTTGGCCAGGCAAACACACTGTCTCCAGGTGGGAGAAGCATTTGCTACATCACTAATGTGTGAATGGCTGGTCACTGAGCAGCTGCGGATTACACCAGTTCCAGTTGCCCTGTTGCCTTACCTTAGCTGAGAAATTGCCTGTTGCATAGAGAGACTTAAGAACCCATATTCGCAGAGAATAGCTCTCACACCTGGGGGTGATTTTCTGTAGGGACAATTGTGAGTTAGCTATAATGTTTTCATTATGATTGAATAGTTGTTAGTGTTGTGTGTGTCCTATACAAGATTGAATGTTGACTATGTGCATAGCTTTCTAACATTACATGAATAGATCAGACTGAATCTGTACTTTAACATGAAGCAACTAAGTTTTTTCAATCTTAGTCTATTTACAAATTTTGTGTAGCAGAATTAGCTCATGTTGGAATGGTTGAACAGATGGTATTCAGAAAAAATGAGGCTTGCTTTCTTTTGGAAATTAAATTTTAAGTCCCTATATCGGATCACAGCTAAAGTCTTTGATGAATTATTATAAGGGAGCATGGTTTATAATTTTCTTTGCTATATTTGCCCTGTAGCCACATCTGCAAATTTGGTGTTAAATTTATAATTCAGGGATTGTTACACTTTCTTCAAGGAAATTTTTTTTTTTTTTTTTTTGAGGCAAAGTCTCACTCTGTAGCCCAGGCTGGAGTGCAGTCGTGCGATCTCAGCTCACTGCAACCTCTGCCTCCTGGGTCCCAATTCAAGCAATTCTCCTGCCTCAGCCTCTCGAGTAGCTGGGATTATGGGCACATGCCACCACACCCAGCTAAGTTTTGTATTTTTAGTAGAGACAGGGTTTCACCATGTTGGTCTTGAACTCCTGACCTTGTGATCTGCCCACTTCGGCCTCCCAAAGTGCTGGGATTACAGGTGTGAGCCACTGCGCCCTGCCAAGTTTTTTTTTTTAATATAATAAATAGCCGAGGCGGGTGGATCACGAGGTCAAGAGATCGAGACCATCCTGGTCAACATGGTGAAACCCTGTCTCTACTAAAAATACAAAAAAAAAAATTAGCTGGGCACGGTGGCGCGTGCCTGTAATCCCAGCTACTGGGGAGACTGAGGCAGGAGAATTGCCTGAACCCAGGAGGCGGAGGTTGCGGTGAGCCGAAATCGCGCCATTGCACTCCAGCCTGGGTAACAAGAGCGAATCTCCGTCTCAAAAAAAAATATTTCTAAACCACAAGGATAATTGTACATGCTACCTATAAAGTAGTTCTTAAAATCAGGGTAATCAAAATGGGCCTGTGGGAACTCTCTGGCATGGGAGTTATTGCATGGGATTGACCCTGAAAATCCAGATAAAGTTCCTTGAGGATTTAAGTTGCAGTCCTCAATTGATAATGTTTGAAATCATCTATTGTGTACATATCTTATTTGAAATATGTACTTAATTTGTGGGCTAATTTATTATAGATTAAAGTCAATGTCAGTAATTAAATGGGAGCAGATGTTTATATGGAGCAGAGCACTTGAATTTACTGGAAATGCTGATTGTCTTCTGAATTGTAGCCTGCCGAGAATGGTTCAGTGTCATCATCATTATCATTAGCCCTTTAACACATACAGGCTCTGTGGTTTTGTAATGCTTTTTGACATGTCATGCGTTTAAGCCTTAAAATAACCCAGTGAACCTGGGTGTGGTGGCCTGTAGTCTCAGCTACTTGGAAGGCTGAGATGGGAGGATCACGAGCCCAGGAGTTCAAGGCTACAGTGTGCTGTGATCACACTTGTGAAAAGCCAGTGCACTCTAGCCTAGGTAACAGAGAGAGATCCTGTTTCCTTAAAAAACTCCATCGAGGTAGCTATTTTTACAATTGTCATTTAACAGGTGAGGAAACCAAGGCCTAGAGAGATGAAGTGACTTGCTTAGGGTCATACAGTTAGACTTGGGATTTGAACCCAAGTCATCCTATTGAAAAGCTAGAGTGATTTTAAGATTTTGTCATACCCCAATTCCCATCCACTGCTTTTCATTCTTTTTTTCTTCTTTTTTTATAGAGATGGGATCTTACTATGTTGCCCAGGCTGGTCTTGAACTCCTGGGCTCAAGTGATCCTCCCACCTCAGCCTTCCAAAGTGCTGGGATTACAGGCATGAGCCACCAAACCCGGCCTCATCCACTGTTTTTCAAAATGTGACCCTTGGGTCTTCCCCAAACAGCATTCTCTGGAGTACCTGTAAAAATGCAGCTTCCTGGGCCCCGTCCCAGATTTACTGAATCAGTCTCTGAGGGAGGGAAACAAGTATCTCATATAATTTTATGCACGATAAAATCTCAAAATCTAGGCTTCCTGAGTTTCTATCTGTTGAAATTGGTGATGGGACCCTTAACTTCTGATATGTTACTCCGAATCTGAATAATTAGCAACTCAGATGTTGGAGAATAATTATTTTATTATTTACTCATATCATAAATAGTCATCCCAGGGTCAGCTCATCTGAAGTGTAGTAAGAATATCACTGGTATCACATGCGATGAGTTTAGTTAATATGTCCGTGGACATATTTTAGTAGCTATGTAATTATTTTCTTGTGTATTAGAAAAATCAGCACATCAGGCTTGTGATTTAGTGGATGTTATGGCTTAGAGCAGGCAAAGTATTAAAAGGAATGGAATTTAAATCAATATAAAAATAAATATGAAATTAGGAAGGGTGGTTTGCAGATACAGCAAGCCAAACTTGTTGAGGTGGTATGTGAAATGACAAGTTTGGCAAGCGTTTTCCCAGCTAAAAAAGTAGATAGTTATTATACTGAATTGTGGGTCAGCTAAATTAACGCATGATTTAATACCAAGTCATCCTGAAGATTAGCCTGAAAATTAAGACTGTTAGACAAAATGTAATAAAAAGTTTGTTTTGCTTGCACCCCCCCCACTACCAATTCAATTGCTTTCATTTTTACTAGGCTAACAAATGGTAAAAAATCTCTCTTGAATTTGTCAGAAATTTTAAGAACAAAATTTGAATGTAATCTATAGATGAGATGAAATAAGAAAGTTACAAACGGAAACATTTTTAGGAACTGTTAGTAGAAGTGACGCAGTTGATCACAGCTTTCATTGTTTGGAAAGTAGGACTAGGCTATGAAAAGAACATGATGGAGTAGTACAAACAATGTTGGTTAGCTTCGTGACCTTGTGTAGTCTCTGAGGCTCAGTTTCCTTATCTGGAAGGGTAAAAGGGCTTCGATTAGATTATGCACCTCTAAATGCCTTTCTTTCTAGAACATTATTCAATTGTATTCAAAAGAATTTGATTTGGGCCAGCTTTATGAAAATTAGGACACTATAGTTTTAATGTGATCATCTTCCTTCCTCTGGCTTCATCATTATCATCATCTCTTCTCTGTTCTCCTTCCCTCACCCACATACACACAGTAGCTCTTCTTTCAACATTCTGAAGAAAAATGACAAAATGGAGAAGGCCCTGTACTAAGTTTAATCATTGGATAGGTTAGTATACTAATTACATTCTGGATCTTCAACAAAAATTTCTAGAAGGGATTTGGAGGGAAGGCAAAGTCAGAGTATAGGAAAGGCTTCATTATGCTTGAGCTGGGCCTTGGTTAAAATTTCTTAAATTGGGTCCTAGTGTATGAAATGGGAAACTTTAGTATGAACTTTCAAAATCTATGCCTGTAATCTATAGCCTCGCCTCATGACTTATAAATCAGAGGTTGCAAACTCAAATGCCTTCATGGGACAGTTCACAAGCTAGGCAGACATGGAGGAGTGCTGTAGAGAACTGGAGAGTACAGAATGCCCCCTTAAAAGCAGTTAACTTTTTCAAAACCCTGTACTACTACAGGCCTCCAGTTTGTAACCACTGTAATAGAAGAATGTTATCCTATCATGGTTTTTTTGGGAAATAATTATTTCTTAAAAATGTTAAGATTTGGACTTTTGTTTCTGGAAAAAATGGAGCAAATGTATTTTCTCTTATTCTTCATAATAAGTACAACTGAAAACCTTGGACATTATGTACAAAATAAACACAAGAATACTCTGAAAGGTAGAAAAGGCAGACTAGCTAGGGACCTCAAGACACAAGGAGTGACATGGTTGTGAATTCCCTGGGTTTGTTTTTGCCACATATGTCCCAGACTCATTGCTGAAGAAACCAGTGACTAAGAAATGTCAAGTGCAGATAAGAAAAGCTTACTCTGTCTAGCCAGAGGACCCGGAAAGGAGTGCCTAGCAAAAAGAGAACACACCAACCACTCTACTCCAGCCAAACACCACGGAAAAAAATTATGACCCCACATCCACTCCACCAACAAAGCCAGTTGGAGAGCCTGGTTTGCACCCTTGCCAGGCTATAATGAGGCATAACAACTCCCTGGAGTGGTGGTGGTATCAGGGGACACCTAGTGGACAGTCATGGCTTTCACTGTCATCCATTGGTAGGAAGGTTGCGCCTTCTATTGTGGTGTCAGTAGGGGCCATATTAAGGGAAACAATGAGGCACCTCTTCCTCTCTCAGCCAGGGAGGTTTCTGTGGAAGCCTAGCTGGGAGCTAGAAATCTCACCCCTGTCCAGCAATAATAAGGAGCCCTCCACTCTGCAGTGTCAGTGGAGGCTGAGTATGGAACCTGGACTCCTACCCCACCTGGAAGTAATGAAGTAGTGCCCCTCTTCTGTTGGAGCAATGTCAGAGAAAGCCAGCTTAAACAGAAGGTTTGAATAAGATCCAGAGTCTTAAAACATAATGCCTCAAATGTGCAGATTTTAAGGAAAAATCAACTTGCTATACTAAGAATGAGGAAAATCTTAAACTGAATGAAAAAAGAGAATCAACAGATGTCAAAACTGAGATGATAGGGATGTTAGGTTTTAAAGAAGTCATCATAAAATTGCTTCAATAAGCGATTACAGATATGCTTGAAACAATGAAAAAAATAGAAAAGTTTCCACAAAGAAATGTAAGAGATAAAGAAGACATAGATGGACATTTTAAAATTGGAAAATGTAATAAATGAAATAAACTCAAAGGATGGACTTCACACTGTAATAGAGAGGACAGACAAAAGGAATCTGTGAACTTGAAAATTGAACAATAGAAATTACCCAATTTGAGTAACAGAGATAAATTAACAGAGCCTCAGGGACCTTTGGGAGTATAACAAAAGATCTAGCACTTATGTTATTAAAGTCCCAAAGGAGAGAGACGGAATGGGGCTGAAAAAGCACCTGAAGAAGTAATGGCTGAAAATTCCCCAAATTTGGCAAAACACATAAGCCTACATACAGATTCAAGAAGTTGAGGGAATCCCAAATGAGAGAAATCCCCCAAAATTCACACAAAGACATGTTATTGTCAGATTTCTGATAGCTAAAAAAATTGAAAGTAATAAGAGAAATAACTAGCAACATATGGAGACCAAAATTAACAAACAGTGCTGTTTACATTAGTATTATAACAATGAAATACTTAGGTATTGTCTTAGTCCATTTTCTGCTGCTGTAACAGAATGCCACAGACTGGTAATTTATAAGGAAAATAAATTTATTACTTTCAGTTCTAGAGGCTGGGAAGTCCCAAGTTTGAGGGGTGAGCATCCGGTCAGGGCCTTCCTGTTGCATCATGGCATGGCAGGAGATATCACATGGCAAAATAGAGCAAACCTGCTAGCTCAGATCTCTCATAAAGCCACCAGTCCCATCATGGAAGCCCTACCTTGATGACCATATCTAATCCCAGATACTTTCCAAAGGTCCTACCTTCAAGCAACATGAATTTGGGGATTCAGTTTCCAATACATGAAATTTAGGGGACGTGTTTGAACCCCTACAGTGGCTTTATATTCCCTCCAACGCAAGGGTTCTCATTTTTTGATGTTCTTGCCAACACTTGTTATTTGTGATGTTTGTGGTTTTTGTTGTTGCTGTTGAGATGTAGGAGTTTTTTATATGTTCTGGATATTAATACGTTGCCAGAGATACGATTTGCAAATATTTTCTTATGAAATTTTGAGGATGTATTTCAACCATAGCAAGTATAAATCTAATAAGACATAAACAGGACTCATGCTGAAAACTATCAAATATTGATTAAACAAATCAAAGAAGATCTAAATTAATGGAGACACGCAGTGTTGTTCATGTATTTGGATGATTCAATATAGGAAAGATGTCACTTCTCCCCTAATTGATATACACATTTAGCACAATTCCTGTCAAAATTCCAGAAAGATTTTTTGGAGATACAGATCTAAAACTTATATGGAAAGGCAAAGGAACTGAAGTAGCTGAAACAATTTGGAAGAATAAAGTGGGAGGAATCAGTCTAAATGACTTCAAGACATACCATATAGCTACAGTAATGAAGACTATGGCAGAGGTACGGACACATAGATCAGTGGAACAGAGCAGAGAACCCAGAAGTTGTCCCACAGAAATATGCTCAACTGAGTTTTTTTTCCACCAAGACATGAAAACAATTTAATGGTTGAAAGATAGCCTTTCCAACAAATGCTGCTGGAGTAATTGGACATCTATAGACAAATAAAAAAAAGAACCTTGATCTAAGTCTCACATCTTATACAAAAAGTAATTCAAAATGGATCACAAATTTAAAAATATGAAACTTTTAGAGAAAAAAGAAAATGTTAAGAGTCGGGGACTACGTAAATTGTTTTTCTTAAACTTTACACCAAAACCACAATCCATAAAAGGAAAAATTTATCAAAATTTAAAACCTTTTACTCTGTGAAAGACTGTTAAGATGAAAAGACAAGCTACAGAGTGGGAAAAAATATTTGCAAACCTCATATCTGACAGAGGACTAGTACTTAGAATGTATAAGGAATATTTGAAACTCAACAGTAAAAACATCAAACCATCCAATTAGAAAATGAACAAAAGACTTGAGGCATCCAAAGATATACAGATGGCAGGTAAGCATGTGAAAAGATGTTCAACATCATTTCTCAATAGGGGAATACAAATAAAAGTCACAATGAGATATCACTACATCCTATTGGAATGGTTGGAAATTTTTAAAAAGTGACAACACCAAATGTGGAGGACCAGGTTATTCATTGATTGCTGACAGGAATGTAAAATGGTATAGCCACTCTGGAAAACAGTCTGGTAGTTTCTTAAAAACTAAATGTGCACCTGCCATATGACCAAACAATTGTATTCCTGGGCATTTGTCCAAGACAAATTAAATCTTATGTTTGCATAAAAACCTGTATATGAATGTTTTTTTAACAGTTTTATTCATAATAGCTAAAACTGGAACTCCCCCAGATGTTCTTCATCAGGTGGATTGTTAAATTGTAGTACATTCGTGCTATGGACTATTACTTAACAATAAAAGGAAAGAGTGATACACACAGCAACTTGGATGAATCTTAAAGGGATTATGTGAGGAAAAAAATGGCAGTACCAAAAGGTTACATACTGTATGACTTCATTTATATGACATTCTTCAAATGGCAAAATGATAGAAATAAAGATAGATTAGTGGTTGCCAGGGGCCAAGAATAGAGGAAAGCAGGGAGGGAAGTGGGATAGGCTATAAAAGGTCAGCAGTAGGGTTCCTTGTAGTGATGAAATTTTCTGCATCTTGATTGTAATCAGTGCCAATATCCTGCCTCTGATATTATACTATAGTTTTGTAATATGCTACAATTGGGGAAATTGGATGATTGGTACATGAAATCTGTATTATTTCTCACAACTGCATGTAGATCTACAGTTATCCCAAAATTAAAAGTTTGATTTAAAAAGTCAAGATTTTTAGACTGCTGAATGATTCTATATTGTATGTACAATTTTGTATCATGGCATTTATAACTGGAAAATATAGTTATGCTAAAAAAGGTGTTAGAAGTTAACTATTATTTTTCGGATAATAAATTTAGTTAACGACAAGAATATCAACAATTATCTTTCTACTAGTTCAATTACAAATATACTCATTAGTTTTGTAAATGGAAATTGGGCCAGTATATTTCAGCCAGGATAGAAATGAACAGCTCATTTGCCACATTTCATGGCAGGCCTTAGAGTGATTGTTTTTGTTGAGGTTTGACAAAGGCATCAGGTAAGGTTTAGGTGTGACTGATTTCCCAAAAACCAGGGTTGTAGTTTTTTTTTTGGAGACAGGGTCTTGCTGTGTTGCCCAGGCTGGAGTACAGTGGCACCATCAAGGCTCACTGGAGTTTTGACCTCCTAGGACCAAGTGATCCTCCTGCCTTAGCCTCCTGAGTAGCTGGGACTACAGGCATGCATCATCACACCCAGTTAATTTTTTATTTTCCGTAGAGATGGGGTCTCCCTATGTTACCCAGCTGGTCTTGGACTCCTGGACTCAAGCAGTCCTTCTGCCTCAGCCTCTCAAAGTACTGGGAAGCAAAGGTGTGAGCCACTGCATCTGGCCCCAGGGTTGTATTTTGATGACCTTGTTAAAAAAATATATCGGGAAGATTGACTATTTTAGATTTTTATTGGCCTGCATAGACTTCTGGTTATTGAGGCTCTAACAAACATGCTGTTTTACTAGAGCAAGAAGAGCCATCTGACAATTCCAGCTTCTTAGCAGAGCAAAGCCTTTTTTAAAAAAAACTTATTTTGTAGCAATCTGATGGCTAAAGCAAAAATATTATAGACTTTATACCTAAGGCAGAAAATAGTGGAGTTTTTACTCCAATGTTACAATATTTTATTGAGAAGAAGCCTCTTAGTAGCATAAGTTCAAAGACAACTTATAAAAAACTGATATTTATTTGACTTGGAATTTTCTCATGTGATTTATCCAAAAGATAAAATTTGGAGTCAGAACACGTTACCTTCAGTCCTAGCCCCATCACTAACTAGCTGCCTAACAAGTTACTTAACCTTGTTCAGTCTCAGTGTCTTCATATGTGTAATGGGTATTATAGCAGAGATTGAATACATTAAAGAGGCGACATATGGATGGAACACAAATGCTCATTTACTGTACGCTATTACTCTACAAAAATATAACGTATAAGAACAAATACAAGAGGAGTGCGTTGTCATTGCTGAACACTACTCCACTTTTAGAAACATGATGTGAGTACCTATTATGTGCGAGGGGCGGGGCTGGGCTGGGCTGCATGGAGTTCATAGTCTGGCAAAGAGACACAGAAAATGATAGTACAAGTTGGCCTGTGGTAAGTGTTAAAATAGACACGTAAACATGCTGTGGTGAGAGGAGGGAGCAGGGCAGAGTAGGGCATTCTGGGAGTTGACTTAAGGGTCTTTGTCAGCCCCTTCAAGAAGGGAAACAGATTTAGGTGGGGCTGTGTTGGGGTCATGAGCATACTTGCTAAAGCCAGCCAGCTTGGGTTTGAATCCCTGCTCTGCTGCTGCTGGCTGTAATGGCCTCTCACTGCCTCAGTTCCCTCATTTGTCATATGGATGGCTGGGAGGGTTAAGCTAACACAAAGCATTTAGTGCTGTACGTGGTGTAATAGCAAGCCTTTAGCCACTGCTCGTTATTATTGTAGTACTAGTACTGGCTGTATTTGAAAACTTTCTGAAATACTTTCAATCTTTGGGGATTTCAGGATGTCAGCTGTTACCTTATCAAGAATTAAGACAGGAACCAAACAGATTTAGACCAAAGTATCAGCTTTATTCATTGACAAAAGCTGGCTGGGAGGGGCTGATTTAGGTGGGCTGCCTCATTCATCATTCTAGAGTTAAACATGTGCACCCAAAGGCAGACCTGGACAACTGCTGCCTCTTTTGCGGGGCAGGGCCCACAGAGGTGAACTCTCCACAGGCTGAGAAGACGAGGCTGTATCCTCAGGGTCTCTCTGGCAGGCAGATCCTAGAAGGGGAACGTATACTGCCTCCCTTACTCCAGTCTACCCAAAGCAAGTGGACACCAGAAGCCCTCACCTCACTGCTTGGGAGTGCCCCGAAGGACAGAGGAAGGGAGATTTATTCCCAACACAATCTTTCACACAGATTTAAATTTTGTTGCTCTTTCTTGATTTAGTGGAAGCCATTTAGAGCATGACAAGGGCCAGTAGCATTGACTTTGGGGTAATAAGCTTGCTATGTTATAAGGATCACTATCAACTTTTTCTGCACCTTGTCATAGGTTCTTGACACGTGTAGAAGTAGATGGTGTGTGAAAATAGTTATGGCACAAGTTGGGGCAGCTGAGACTTGTCAACTGAAAAAGGTTACTTATCCACCCAGGTACAGCTATCTTAATGAGTTAACCAACAACCTGCCGAGAAGAGGAGACTAAGATTCCAAGGGGGAGTGGGAGTGTGGTTCGCCTGAGGTCATGTGGCCAGTAAGTAGGTGCTGGAGCTGGGATTGCACTCTGGAGTGTGTTCTTTTTTTTTTTTTTTTTTTTTTATTTTATTTTATTTTTTATTTTTTTATTTTTTAATTTTTTTTAAAATTTTTTATTGGATTATAGGTTTTGGGGTACATGAGCAGAGCATGCAAGACAGTTGCGTAGGTACACACATGGCAGTGTGCTTTGCTTTTCTTCTCCCCTTCACCCACATTTGGCATTTCTCCCCAGGCTATCCCTCCCCACCTCCCCCTCCCACTGGCCCTCCCCTTTTCCCCCCAATAGACCCCAGTGTTTAGTACTCCCCTTTCTGTGTCCATGTGTTCTCATTCTTTTAACCACTAGGCCGATTTACCTCCCTCAGCCTCAGTTTGGGAGCTGTTTTCTTCAGTCTTCTACTGAGGCCTAGATACCCCGAATCCTTAGAGTTTGGAACTGGTAGGGTCTTGGCAGTCATCTCATAGACTCCCCTCATTCTATATGTGTCGAAACTGAGGCCCAGAATGCAGGCATTAGGAAACCTGAATCACCAGTGAGAACTGGGTTCCAGGCCTCCTGGCTTACAACTTCTGTTTTCTCTGGCTTCCATCAGAATCAGATTTAAGAAGAAAATGAAGCTCTGTGCATGTGTCTGAAATGGCTTATTTCAGGAGAGGGACATGGTAAATAGGTATCAACTTAAGAGACTTTTGGGTAAGCCTCCATTGACCTCCCTTGCTGTACCAAGAACACTGAGGATTTCATGGCAGTAGGTAAAGAATTACGTGAGTTTAAAGCAGATATCTTCTCACCCCTTTGCACCCTTTTTCAAGTTAGTTTCTCCTTCCAGTGGCAAAGGCCTATTGACAAGGAGTTATGACTGCCATGTATGAGATTTGTGTTAAGCTGTTCTCACGTTGCTATCAAGAAATACCTGAGACTGGGTAATTTGTAAAGAAAAGAGGCTTACCGGGCTCACGGTTCTGCAGGTTTAACAGGAGGCATGGTGCTGGCATCTGCTTGGCTTTTGGGGAGGTCTCAGGAAGCTAACAATCATGGTGGAAAGCAAAGGAGATGCTGACGTCTCACATGGCCAGAGCAGGAGCAAGGCGGCGGGAGGTGCCACACACTATTAAATAACCAGATCTCAAAAGAGTTCAATCACTAGCTCGAATGCAGCACCCAACTGTGACAGATTCACCCACGTGACCCAGACACCTCCCACCAAGCCCCACCTTCAACATTGGGGATTAGAATCCAGCATGAGTTTTAGAGGGAGCAGCGTCCAAACTATATCAAGGTTCAGTTGCACAATTTGGTTCTGCAGTGGACAATATTTTCATAAACATTTTATTGTGAATATTATTTTTTAGTTTTCAGTTTTTACTATCTATTTATAGACAAAGCATCAAAACATTAATTATAGTTATAGAATGGAGGTTGGGAGGTAGAGAGGTGGAGGAAAGGGTAGTGCTATTGATTTATTTAAAAAGCCTGAAGGGAGTTAAGAGCTATTTAACATTTGAGGGGTCAAAATAAGTTTGGGGCTGTAGTTTAAATGGGTTAATGATAGAGGTGGCGTGCTCAGGTAGTATAGCAGAGTTGTTATGGGCACAAATCCAGAGCCAGACTTCTGGGGTTTAACTACTTGCTCTGCCACCTTGAACTCAGCCAGATTACTTAAACTGTGCCTTGGTTTTCTCATCAAAACACGGGGCCAATAATAGGTTGTTGTTTTTGTTGTTGTTATTTTTTTTTTTAATGAGACCGAGTCTGGCTCTGTCACCCAGGCTGGAATGCAGTGGTTTGATCTCGGCTCAGTGCAACCTCCTCCTCCCGGGTTCAAGCGATTCTCCTGCCTCAGCTTGCCAAGTAGCTGGGATTACAGGTGCCTGCCACCACACCCGGCTAATTTAGTTGGTGAATTTTTTGTATTTTTAGTAGAGATGGGGTTTCACCATGTTGGTCAGGCTGGTCTTGAACTCCTGACCTTAAGTGATCCACCTGCCTCAGCCTCTCAAAGTGCTGGGATTACAGGCATAAACCACTGCCCCTGGTCATAATACTTTTTAATCTTACAAGGTTGTTCTGAGAACAAAAGGTGTTAGTACAGTGCTTAGAGTACCTGAAACATAAAAATCATGAGTGTTTTTTAATGATGCAGCAGCTGCTGAAGGAAAACGGAAGAACTCAAAATCAGCAGTTCAATCAGCAGAGATTGGGAAGAGGGAGGTAGTAGTTTAAGAATTTATTTGGGGGAGTACTAAACACTGGGGTCTATTGGGGGGAAAAGGGGAGGGCCAGTGGGAGGGGGAGGTGGGGAGGGATAGCCTGGGGAGAAATACCAAATGTGGGTGAAAGGGAGAAGGAAAGAAAAGCACACTGCCATGTGTGTTCCTACGCAACTGTCTTGCATGCTCTGCTCATGTACCCCAAAACCTAAAATTCAATAAAAAATAAAAAAATAAATAAAAAAAAGGAGAATTTATTTTCCCATCTTTTAAAATGGGAGGTCAGTAGACACTGTTTAAAGTTGACAAATCAGGAAGTGGAAGTATATCACAATGGAAGCGATTCTCAGAATTAAAAATAGATCTACTTAAATATAGTTATCACTGGGGAATGAAGCTCTGGGAGACTTACTGTTTTGAGTTTTTTATTACCGTAAACGTATTACTACTTTATTTTTTATCAAATTTCTTGAGGTATAGTTAACAAATAGTAAACCTCATATATTTAAAGTATGCAGTTTGATAAGCTTTGACCTAAATACACATGTAAAGCCATCACTACAATTAGGGTAAAGATATCCATCATCCCAAAGAAAGACACATTTAAGTTTCTTAGTCTGAATAATCTGTGTTTAGTAACTTATGTGTAGACGTTGTCTTTTAGCTATGGCATCACTTCATTCAGATACCTTTTAAAGACTTCAAAGATTACTTTAACAATAATACAGTGATTTTCTTTTGAATCTGTATCATGTGATCTTATGCATCCTGAGTGAAACCATAAAGCAAGTAAGAACCTCCAGTGATTCTTTCCTGATGATTTGTTTTCATAGAACCTTCAGTGGTTAGAAGATAGGATTGCAGACTTTGAAATGGGGAACAGAGATGGTTAAAATCTTCCCAGGCTATTACAACTATTTGCTTTTAAAAAATTCCATTCATTCTGCTGGCCATTCCCTCTGACCAGGGCTTCTGAATGTGTATGCTGCATGTTCAATTAGGATTCACAGGCCTCAGGCACAACAAGAATATTGTTGCTGAAATCAGAGTCCCTACTGAGTAAAGCTGGGCTTTCCCTCCCCTCTAGGAACAGCCACTTACCTCTTCCTGCCTGGAGCTTCCCTTTGGCAGTGCAGCTGGTGCTGGGGTGGGGAGCGGGCACCCTCCTCTCAGTGGCAGCCGCATGTGGGAGTTTAATTCAGGAGTCCTAAGTATGAATTGGAAATGTAATTTCAATAGAAACTAGGTTAAGTTTGCAGTTAACTCAGCTTTATGATACCATCAATCCTATAACTGGGCTGTGCTTGTTCTGGGTCCATGGTGGGGGTTTCTGTGGTTTTCGGTTTTGTTTTCCTGGGCTGGTTTGGGCATTTGACTGCCTTTTATATCATTGGTTTTTTGGGGGAAATGCGTTCAGTATTCCAAACGGAAATTAATGAACTTTTTTAACATAGCCTGTTTACAATAGCTGGTAATAGCACTTGACGAAAGGGTTTGTGTTGACGGAAGGATTTGTGTTTAAAGTAAAAATGTAATTAGTCTTAGCCTAAGGGTGACATGTTTCTCCAAATCATAGACTTCCCTGAAAATTATAGACAAATGTGTTAGGATTGATTTGATATCCAATGAAACTTAGAGGGCAAATGTGTTAGGATTGATCGTGTTGGTTTGACTTAGAGGATTATGATGTTTCTTAGGGAATGGGCTGTTGAACCTAATGGCATCTTTCACAGGTCAATAGTAAATGTCCATGATGATGATGTTCTGTATTTTAACTAACAGGTTTTCAGGAGGCCTGATATAAGGGTAAGGATATTTGGCTTTCGGTAGATGGGCCTCCTACTTGTGTGTGTCTGTGCTTTATCGAACACTTAGTCTATTTAGTGTTCTTTACCTTCTCACTGGTTTTTATGAATCACTCAGATCAATTTGCTCTGCTATGTTATAGCTTTAAGTGTTTACTAGAAACGCTTTATTTGTTACAGTGTTTTTATGTGCAATAAAAGCCAATGTGTGTGAGGGCAAGAAGCTCAAATTGTTACCAGTGTGCAATACTGAGTTTTGTTGTACTACATGAATTATGACCAAATGGACATTCATGGCTGGGGTTATAAGGCTAGGGCTACTGAGGTCTCTTTTAATCTTGTTTATTGTGTAATTCATGCTACAGAATTTAGCAACTAAAAAAAATGGTTAGTTGGCTGTCCTATCTAAGTACGATTTTAAGTCATGTTTGTGTTTGCATGTTGAATCCAGAAAGTAGAGGTGCTAATCTTGAAGCTAAATTTAGCAAAATCTATCCCAGTTACTATTTTTTAAAAATACAGATATAGTGAGTTACAGCTTATATATTCCTCATGATTTTCCTTCCCTTTATTTCAGAATATTCATAAAGCAAGACAAAGATTGGTAATGTGCATGCATTTAACAGACATTGAAAATTAACCTATTTCCATTTAATGAAAACAATGTGGATTTTGATAGTATAATTTAATAACGTCAGTTTAAAAGTTTTAATCTTATTGAAGCCGACAAAGTAGTACAAAAATAAGCAAGTTAAGTCTTGTTATTCTAGCTGGTTTTCCTTGTTTTGTCTTGTTTTCACCATGTTTTCTTTTGCTTGTGGGAACCATTTTCTTTCATTGATTCACATTGTTAAATATTAGTGCTTGGCTTTACACTTCCATGAATTTTGAAATGTTGTTTTTTTTGTTCATTGAGTTTTCTGTTTCTAAAAACTTAATGATTCTATTTTCTTTATATTTTAAAAATGGAAATTTCAAAAAACTGGCTGCACTGAAAAATGATACTGTCTTGAAGTGTACTTAGCTTTACTAACTGTACTAAGTTCAACCTGATGATAGAGTATAAAACTACAGTAAGGAGTTATTGTACTTCATTGACGAAAATGAAAGACAGGAAATAGCAAATTCTTTTAAAGCTTTTCTGTTTCTTCACTGGTTGCCTTTGTAAAACCAAGTCATTCCAACCAAAGTTTCATGAAGCAAAAATAAAAAAATATATATATATATGCTAAATTTTAATATTTTTAACCTCAGAGACTTGATAGAACTTTAAAAAGAGGTTATAGTCTTGTCATCTTCAGTATTCATATTCTTTTTACCACCTGCTGAATAAAAAGTCCAATTTTTAAAATTTCAAAAAATAATGGATTCTATAAAGAAATTAAGAACAATATACCTTTAAAGGGATTGGAAAAATTAAATAAAGATGTATGGCCTTTTAGCTGTTTCTTGGAACTGTGTTAATCCTTTAATTAGAGATATTTAATATGATATTGATTTATAAATCACAGAATTTAATTAGCAATAAGCAATAAGATTACACACATATACATGTCTATTTCTTATTCTTATTGCTAATTATATATATACATATATAAAATCTCCAGCATGTGATATACGCATGTGTGCAGTGGAATTGATCCCTGAGCAATGTAGTAGTTCTTTAGAGCATATGAATACTTACTGCCTTTGTATTTGGGCTTGACTTTGCCCTTTACCGGGTTTCTGTGGTATGCTTTATTTTCTATGAGTATAGTATGTGCCTGTTATTTTGTTTCTTTGCTATATGCTATAGTATTGCTTGATTTTAAAAAGACAGTACATTCTTTGAAATCCATGATGTTTCTTTGCTTTTCATTTTTCTGCCCCAACACAAACGCAGACTAGATACTCCATTTTAGGCCAAGGATGCTATAGATGGCCTATACATTATTTCCTTAACTCCAAGGGGAAAATGTGATTTGCAAAGTCATGAAAGGTGTGTCGACTTTTACATGCTTACTGTCTCCTTAAAAAAGAAATTCTGTCCTTTCACCTGTCTGTTTGCACGTGTTTCTCTTTCTCCTCTTTGCCTTTTCTTGTCCATGCACCTGGTGCTGTGCAGGAGATTCAGGAAGAACACAATGGCTACCCTTCTGAAGCTGAAGCTGATCAGGTGGCAAGTTCTACGTGTTCATCTGTTTGTAGCTACAGATCATGTATTTAGAAGCCATTTCATACTAGACTTCTAGATAATAAGCAAAACTTTTCAGATGCTTCTACCACAATAGTAGTGCCCTCCTGTCCAAATTTGGTAGATTCCATATGACATTATTTGCAAAATTGGTTTATCCAACATTTTGTGTCTTCTCGGTTTGCCCGGATAGGGTTATTGGTGTGGATAATAGCCATCCATCACAGTAGGATTCTGCAGTACCTTTACATAGACATAGAGGGGACAGATATATATGCCAAGGGTGCTCCTTGAGGGTGCACACTTTGCTTTCTTCAAATATGCATGATTTGTGCCCAACACAGTACCTGGTACCATGTAGATATCTGTGGAGTTGTTACATATATTAATCAGAATACAAAATTATTCGTAGAGTATTCTGGAGTGCTTACTCTGCTCAGTACCTCTAGACCCTCTCTGGAGTCTTTTAAAGCTGCAGTACCAATGCTTATGTGAAACCAAAAGAAGAGCAGCTCCGGGGAAGTGTGGCATGCCCCAGGTGCTCAGCTGCACCACTGTCCACCATCATCCAGCCCCACCGTCCTTTGGTGACCCCGGAAGCAACTTGAAGAGCCCAGTTTGAAAGCCACTGCTTTTGGCATGCAAACATTATATAAACTATCCACCTAGTGGCTTGGATTCAGGCTGAGGACAAAAGTAGTGGAGAGGCCAGGGTTGTTGGGTGGGCTGGAGCCCTCAGGGACAAATTCAGGGAGCTGGGAGACCTCAGCTGGACTTTCAGGGTCACTGGAACAAAGTTGGGAGGAGGTCATCAGGGGGAATTCTCCAGTTGGGCAACACTTTAAGTCACAGCACCAAGAGGAATGGGTGTGTTCATGAGATCAAATTTAGTTCACAAGAATATTCCATCCTTTGATTGTGCTGAACATGGGTTGGATAAATCAAGCGTCAAATCATGTCCTGTGCAACCTCGTAGTTGCAGTAAAAGCTTAATGTAGCACAAGTATGAGTCCCTTCTCCTAACAGCAGCTTCTTAAAGGGAATCCACTATACTCACCAAAGCAAACAAAAAGCCTCCAACTTTTAAAACTTCTCCTCTTGAGTTTCTATGCTAAAGCTAAATGTGTTTTCTTTTACAAAAGGGATCTCCTATGGGGAAATCTGAAGCAATTGGATCACTTCTTTGTTTTATTCCAACAGTTGTTCTTTTTTGTCATTTAAAAAGCATATGCCAGATTTATCATTAGTGAGAGGTTTGTCTTGCTATGTCTCACTGACATATAAATGCACAGATATTTCAAGCCAAACTTAACCATGAAGATGGGAAGAGAAGAGAAATCCTTGATTTTCAACTTCTATCTTGAGAGCATTTTGCATTCTTAAAATGGTCCTGATCACCTCTGTCTCCTATATGCAACATTATTAGTAGTCCTGGATTGAGGACTTTAAAATATTTGATGTGGCTTGCTCTAAATAAAGGGAGTCATATCTTTCCTAAGCTCTTCCACATTCAGTTGATTAAAGCAGCTTGCTTTAGTAATTATAATTTCAAAATAATCTGCTTCCATTTATTTTAACATGTAAGAAACTTAAGTCTGTATAGTATGTGATAATATTTAGCCATTAAAATAGGCTTTAACAATGTGACATTTGAAGTAATTTAAAACTCTGATATTGATTAAAGTAGCTTTCTCACTTTGTGAAATGCTGTACAATTAGTCACTAGTTCAGGCATAAAGCAGACTTTCAAATTAAGGCTTCTGAGATTGGAGATCTTTTAGTGTTTCTAAAACCAGACATTTATAAGTATACATGTTAGTTTATGCTTTATTGCATAAAATATATTTCCAAATCAGATGTGAGTATAAAAATGAATCCATTAAGGGGGGGGTACTCTACACCCCCCGCTTAATGTGTTAACTTCCAAAAATTTTTGGCTGAAAATGTCTTCAAAAACCAATCTGGATTAAAAATTGGAATTGAATTAACTGTTTAGAGGTAACAGTGATTCATGATCTATATTATTTTAACCATGCATCTTTTGATAAGGAGGAGGACGGACCATGTCATTCTGTGCTCCCCCAGTAGAACTGACATACCCCTGAGCAACATTCAACATTGAATTTGCTATTTATCGTTTGGCTTTTTTCCTTTTGTAAAATTTGATGAAACTATTAGGTGTAGTGTTTCTAAATTGACCTTTAAGTCCTTTAATAAAACATAGTGAAATATTGTTGTAACTATGAAAATAATTACTCTTTTGAATTTTCAGTAATTTAGATTAGAATTATAAAACACATCCATTTCAAAATATTTCGCTTTACAAAATGATGCTGAAAACAGTATTGTTGGACCTGTTTTCTGCTGAACGCTAGTGGCCTCTGAAGTTAACAGGTGGAAAAAGCAGTCCCCAGTCAACTAGGTATGAGAAATGCGTTATACTCTAGCGCCCTCTTGCTGATTCAGTGTACATTAACACACTAAAGACATCTCACTGAAAAAAGCAGCTGAACTTGTTTTGCTTAACCCAGCATTTCCCAAACTTTTTTTTTTTCCTTTAAGACCTATTCACATCTCTTGGAAAAGTAATGCCCTATGAAACATAGCTTTGGAATTGCTGGGGTTTTAATCATCTTATTCTTATTCATGACACGTTATGTTGGAGATGGCAACGAGCAAGTGACCGGTTTCCTTGGCAGCATCTCACAGGGTGGCAGTACCTTGGAATAGGCCCCGAGTTTAGGCTTTAGTCCCTAGCTTTGTGGTTCAAGAACACCATTTTCTTACCTCCCCTGAATTATCTGGCACTATCCAACCAAGCTTACAAGAGACTGGCTACTGGGCTACAATGCCAATCTGCTCATTTAAAAACATGGGCATGTGTTTTTCTGGCCATCCAAGGTTATCCTCTTCCTAGCATCATGTAGCCAAGAAACCTAGTAAATCATTATCAATTTTCTTGGTGAGTGTGATGTTATTGCCAAGTGGATTGTCTTGGGACATGCCTGATGAAAACACCTTGCTCCACAGTTGGGGTTGGAATACTCTTGCTTGCCAGAGGAGAGCACATTCCCTTGTGGCCTGGATTGGGTAAACACTGACAACTTCACTCTTCATGTCCCAGTCATACACTTTGCACATGCATGTTCGTGTGCATGAGCACATACACACACATAACTGGGCTGCAGTACCAAAGCCTAGGTCTTTCCTATTGTGTACTGTACCAAGACTATTCCCTGGTTATTTTCATGAGACTTCTGGCCTTCCCAAACTGTCTCACAGGCTGGGTCATTTCTACAGCTAGCTAAGCACCTATATCTCATGTTGATTTTATTTGTATTAGTTTCATGCTCAGAAGGTAACCTTTTTCTGACCTTATTTGCAATTTCTAGAGACACCTTTTAATAGCTATCTGTGTAGTGATTACAGTATCTTTCTGTCATGTCAAGTCATTTATGTATTAATGCTTCCTAACTGTGAAATTTAAATATGTTGTAACAATTTGCTAGAATATGTAGCATGATGTCTTGTGATGCTGAGCTTTGACATTGTCCTTTAAGGGGTTGGGTGCTTATATTTTGCACGCTTCTGTAGCCTTATGGTGACATCACAGAGCACCAAAATTCTTCACAGATACACAGAAAGTGAGATTTACTCCTGTTTTTTTTTTTCTTTTCTGCCAGGCTCTAAGGGATGGAAATAAGCTGGCACAGATGGAAGAGGCCCCACTTTTTCCAGGAGAATCAATTAAAGCCATTGGTAAGTCTTGTGTGTACACTTTGCTTGTTGAGAGCCATACAATGAAATGGCACTTAATTTGCGAGTGGAGGTGATGTGTGTGCTAGAAACCAGGCAGACCAACTTAATTAGGGGACAAATGGACTTGATCTATTCATCCTTACTAGTATCATCATGACCTAAGAGATAGAAAACTGCAGAGGATCCTGTTAAATTCCAGGTCGGTATTTGATGGCATTCCCAGAGGAGGGCCCTGACTTTCCCTGATGAACTGAAACACTCGATGGAATGTCAGTTCATTGCTTTGTTGGAATCCTTCAGTATAAAGAAAATTTATCAATAGGAGATCTATATCATGTTTTAATGTCAGTTTTGAGAACTCAGCAAAGAAATTTCAGTGGTCCCAAAAAGTACAATTATGGTGCATGGCATGGGCTTGCGTTGCCATCCTGGCTTTTAAAGGTGATGGCTTGAGGGCTCCCATATCCCTGCATGGTATCTTGCCAGGCCTTTCAGGAAGTAGTTGATTGTCCCATGGGTGGATGGGAGGGGCAACTGGGTGTGCGATCTTTTCATCTCATCACTTGGTTGGGTTGGACAGTCTGGTTTTCTTTTCTTTTCTTTTTTTAATTGAGCCATCTGATTTTTTTTAATTTTTATTGCATTTTAGGTTTTGGGGTACATGTGCAGAACATGTAAGATAGTTGTATAGGTACACACATGGCAGTGTGATTTGCCGCCTTCCTCCCCTTCACCCACATCTGGCATTTCTCCCCATGCTATCCTTCCCCAACTCCCCCTCCCTGCTGTCCCTTCCCTATTCCCTCCAATAGACCCCAGGGTGTAGTGCTCCCCTCTCTGTGTCCACGTGTTCTCATTGTTCATCACCCGCCTGTGAGTGAGAACATGCGGTATTTCATTTTCTGTTCCTGTGTCAGTTTGCTGAAAATGATGTTCTCCAGGTTCATCCATGTCCCTACAAAGGACACGAACTCATCACTTTTGATTGCTTCATAATATTCCATGGTATACATGTGCCACATTTTCCCAGTCCAGTCTATCATTGATGGGCATTTGGGTTGGTTCCAGGTCTTTGCTATTGTAAACAGTGCTGCAATGAACATTCGTGTGCATGTGTCTTTATAGTAGAACGATTTACAGTCCTTTGGATATATACCCAGTAATGGGATTGCTGGGTCAAATGGAATCCTTCTATTTCTAGGTCCTTGAGGAATCGCCACACTGTCTTCCACAGTGGTTGAACTAATTTACACTTCCACCAGCAGTGTAAAACTGTTCCTATTTCTCCACATCCTCTCCAGCATCTGTTGTCTCCAGATTTTTTAACGATCCCCATTCTAACTGGCGTGAGATGGTATCTCAATGTAGTTTTGATTTGCATCTCTCTAATGACCAGTGATGATGAGCATTTCTTCATATGTTTGTTGGCCTCATGTATGTCTTCTTTTGTAAAGTGTCTGTTCATATGCTTTGCCCACTTTTGAATGGGCTTGTTTGTTTTTTTCTTGTAAATTCTGGATATCAGCCCTTTGTCAGATGGGTAAACTGCAAAAATGTTTTCCCGTTCTGTTGGTTACCGATTCACTCTAGTGACTGTTTCTTTTGCCGTGCAGAAGCTGTGGAGTTTCATTGGGTCCCATTTGTCTGTTTTGGCTTTTGTTGCCAATGCTTTTGGTGTTTTGGTCAGGAAGTCCTTGCCTACTCCTATGTCCTGAATGGTTTTGCCTAGATTTGCTTCTAGGGTTTTTATGGTGCCAGGTCTTATGGTTAAGTCTTTAATCCATCTGGAGTTAATTTTAGTGTAAGGTGTCAGAAAGGGGTCCAGTTTCTACTTTCTGCACATGGCTAGCCAGTTTTCCCAACATCATTTATTAAACAGGGAATCCTTTCCCCGTTGCTTGTTTTTGCCAGGTTTATCAAAGATTGTATGGTTGTAGATATGTTGTGTTGCCTCCGATGCCTCTGTTCTGTTCCATTGGTCTATATCTCTGTTTTGGTACCAGTACCATGCTGTTTTGATTACTGTAGCCTTGTAGTATAGTTTGAAGTCTGGTAGTGTGATGCCTCCCGCTGTGTTCTTTCTGCTTAGAATTGACTTGGCTATGCGGGCTCTCTTTTGGTTCCATATGAAGTTTAAGGTGGTTTTTTCCAGTTCTGTGAAGAAGGTCATTGGTAGCTTGATGGGGATAGCGTTGAGTCTGTAAATTACTTTGGGCAGTATGGCCATTTTCACGATATTGATTCTTCCTAACCATGAACATGGAATGTTTCTCCATCTGTTTGTGACCTCTCTTATTTCGTTGATCAATGGTTTGTAGTTCTCCTTGAAGAGGTCCTTTACATTCCTTGTAAATTGTATTCCTAGGTATTTTATTCTCTTTGTAGCAATTGTGAATGGCAGTTCACTCTTGATTTGGCTCTTTAAGTCTATTATTGGTGTATAGGAATGCTTGTGATTTTTGCACATTGATTTTGTATCCTGAGACTTTACTGAAGTTGCTTATCAGTTTCAGGAGATTTTGGGCTGAGACGATGGGGTCTTCTAGGTATACTATCATGTCGTCTGCAAATAGAGAAAATTTGGCTTCCTCCTTTCCTATTTGAATACCCTTTGTTTCTTTTTCTTGCCTGAACTTCCAGTACTATATGGAATAGGAGTGGTGAGAGAGGGCATCCTTGTCTAGTGCCAGATTTCAAAGGGAATGCTTCCAGTTTTTGCCCATTCAGTATGATATTGGCTGTTGGTTTGTCATAAATAGCTTTTATTATTTTGAGATACGTTCCATCAATACCGAGTTTATTGAGGGTTTTTAGCATAAAGGGCTGTTGAATTTTGTCAGAGTCCTTCTCTGCGTCAATTGAGATAATCTTGTGGTTTTTGTTTTTGGTTCTGTTTATGTGGTGAATTACGTTTATAGATTATGTTGAACCAGCCTTGCATCCCCGGGATGAATCCTACTTGATCATGGTGGATAAGCTTTTTGATGTGCCGTTGCAATCAGCATGCCAGTATTTTATTGAAGATTTTTGCATCTATGTTCATCATGGATATTGGCCTGAAGTTTTCTTTTCTTGTTGAGTCTCTGCCGGGTTTTGGTATCAGGATGATGTTGGTCTCATAAAATGATTTGGGAATTCCCTCTTTTTGGATTATTTGGAATAGTTTCAGAAGGAATGTTAACAGTTCCTCTTTGTGTGTCTGGTAGAATTCGGCCGTGAACCCATCTGGACCTGGGCTTTTTTTTGTGTGGTAGGCTCTTAATTGCTGCCTCAACTTCAGATCTTGTTATTGGTCTATTCATAGTTTTGGATTTCTCCTAGTTTAGGCTTGGGAGGACACAAGTGTCCAGAAATTTATCCATTTCTTTCAGGTTTACTAGTTTATGTGCATAGAGTTGTTTGTAATATTCTCTGATGATGGTTTGAATTTCTGTGGAATCTGTGGTGATTTCCCCTTTATCATTTTTTATTGCATCTATTTGGTTATTCTCTCTTTTCTTTTTTATTAATCTGGCTAGTGGTCTATTTTTTTGATCTTTTCAAAAAACCAGCTCTCGGATTTATTGATTTTTTGGAGGGTTTTTCGTGTCTTGTCTCCTTCAGTTCAGCTCTGATCTTAGTCATTTCTTATTTTCTGCTGGGTTTTGAGTTTTTTTGATCTTGCTCCTCTACCTCTTTCAATTTTGATGATAGGGTGTCAATTTTGGATCTCTCCACTCTTCTCATGTGGGCACTTGTTGCTATATATTTTCCTCTAGAGACTGGACAGAATCTCTGTCCCAGAGATTCTGGTATGTTGTTTCTTCATTCTCGTTGGTTTCGAAGAACTTCTTTATTTTTGCCTTCGTTTCATTGTTAATCCAGTCAACATTCAAGAGCCAGTTGTTCAGTTTCCATGAAGCTGTGCGGTTCTGAGTTAGTTTCTGAATTCTGAGTTCTAACTTGATTGCACTGTGGTCTGAGAGACTGTTTGTTGTGATTTCCATTCTTTTGCATTTGCTGAGGAGTGATTTACTTCCAATTTTGTGGTCAATTTTAGAGTAGGTGTGATGTGGTGCTGAGAAGAATGTATATTCTGTGGATTTGGGGTGGAGAGTTCTGTAAATGTCTATCAGGTTTGCTTGGTCCAGGTCTGAGTTCAAGTCCTGGATATCCTTGTTAATTTTCTGTCTGGTTGATCTGTCTAATATTGACAGTGGAGTGTTAAAGTCTCCCACTATTTTTGTGTGGGAGTCTAAGTCTCTTTGTAAGGCATTAAGAACTTGCCTTATATATCTGGGTGCTCCTGTATTGGGTGTGTATATATTTAGGATCGTTAGCTCTTCTTGTTGTATTGATCCTTTTACCATTATGTAATGTCCTTTTTTGTCTCTTTTGATCTTTGTTGCTTTAAAGTCTATTTTATCAGAGATGAGAATTGTAACTCCTGCTTTTTTTTTCTCTCCATTTGCTTGGTAAATATTCCTCCATCCCTTTATTTACACAAAGGATCCCTTTGTGTATCCTTGCATGTTAGATGGGTTTCCTGGATACAGCACACCAATGGGTTTTGGCTTTTTATCCAATTTGCCAGTCTGTGTCTTTTGATTGGTGCATTTAGCCCATTTACATTTAGGGTTAATATTGTTATGTGTGAATTTGATACTGCCATTTTGATGCTAGCTGGCTGTTTTGCTCATTAGTTGATACAGATTCATTTTGTTGATGCTCTTTAGCATTTGGTATGTTTTTGGAGTGGCTGGTACTGGTTGTTTCTTTCTTTGTGTAGTGCCTCTTTCAGGAGCTCTTGTAAAACAGGCCTGGTGGTGACAAAATCTCTAAGTACTTGCTTGTTTGCAAAGGATTTTATTTTTCCTTCACTTATGAAGCTTAGTTTGGCTGGATCTGAAAATCTGGGTTGAAAGTTCTTTTCTTTAAGGATGTTGAATATTGGCCCCCACTCTCTTATGGCTTGTAGGGTTTCTGCCGAGAGATCTGCTGTGAGTCTGATGGGCTTCCCTTTGTGGGTTACCCAACCTTTCTCTCTGGCTGCCCGTAGCATTTTCACCTTCATTTCAACCCTGGTGAATCTGACAATTATGTGCCTTAGGGTTGCTCTTCTTGAGGAATATCTTTGTGGTGTTCTCTGTATTTCCTGGATTTGAATATTGTCCTGCCTTGTTATGTTGGGGAGTCTGGTTTTCTAAACTGTTTCCTTCTCCCTTCCTGGCTTTTTCCCAAAGAGGTGCACTTGGTCTCAGAGTATAGTCATCTTGTGTCAACAATATTTGAGTAGTGGGGCTCTCCTGCCAGACCTCCAGTCAATTACTGCTGCTGAACATCCTAGTCTGAGTCTGTGTCTGTGGACCATGCTTATCTTGTCATTTGTTTTGAAATTCTTTATTTCCTTGGGTTCTGGGACTTCATTCTTTCCTGGCAGTCATCTGGCCTTTCTGATTTTTCCTTCAGTGGGTGTTCTTCTAGCTCTGCCCTCATACTGCTTTCTTAATGATCTGTTTAAAATGCAGAGCTAATTATGTCACGCCCCTGCTTCTTTAGACAGTAAGCAACACAGATTTAGATTTAACATGTATAATTTGAAGAGGTTGTTTTTCACTTTAGTTTTATGATTTGTCAGTGGGTCAAAGTCAGTTCAGAAGAGATTAGAGTTGATGTAGGTAATTGACAACCTTGCACATCAGATGCATATTTTGAATGAGTAGGGAGTGTTATAAAAGCTTGGATTGTAAGCTCATATTTGTCATAGTAAGAAGAGAAGACTTAAGTGGATTTGGTTGTGGTCCTAGTGCTCTTTCTCTCCCAATTTCTTTTCCTTTCACTCTGAAAACAGCTCAGAGAGAGAGAGAAAAACTCCTACCTGGCCCCACTCCAATACCAGATATTGGAAATATCTTATAGTTAGATTTAAGGACATCTGCAAATCCTTAAGTGGTGTAAGTATGCTTTATGCTCTTCTATTGGCTTGCAAAGGGTAAGTTAAATTGACTCCCTACTTTTAAATAAAATATATTTCTGGAGGCAATGTATTAAAATAGGTCATTGTAAAGTACCTCCTCTGGAGTATTATTTCAATTTGTCATTGTCAGAATGTGAAGAGTTTTGACACAGTATACACCAGAGAAACCATCATCACAGTCAAGGTAACAAACATAACCATCACCTCCCAGAAGTTTTCATTTCCTTATGCCCCTTAATAACCCGCACTTCCTCTGCCTTCTCCACCATCCCCAAGTACTATAGGCTAGTTTATATTTTCTAGTGTTTTATAGAAATATAATCATATAATATGTTCTTTCTTTGCCTAGCTTCTTCTAATCAAATACTTATTTTGATATTCATTCCTATTGTGGTATGAGTTAACAGTCATTCCTTTTTATTGTGGAATAGAATTCCATTATATGGCTCCATGACAGTTCGCTTATCCATTCATCTGGGTTGTTTCTACTGTTTGGCTATTACAAATAAAGCTGCTGTGAACACTAATGTACAAGTCTGTACGAACATACATTTCCTTTTCTCCTGAGTAAATACCTAATGGATGAGGTGGCTAGATCATATGACAGCTATACAGTCTCTTTAAAAAACTGCTAATATCTTTTCCAAGTGGTTGTACCAGTATACATTTCCACCAGCAGTATGTGAGCATTCCAGTATTTCCCTTCCAATTTGAATGCCTTTTATTTCTTTTTCTTACCTTATTACTCTTGATTCAACCTCCAGTATAATGTTAAAGAGAAGAGATGAGAGCGGACATTCTTGTCTTCTTTCTGATATTGGGAAAGCTCTCAGTCTTTCGCCATGAAGTATAATGTTAGCTGTAGGTTTTTCCTGTGGATGCCCTTTATCATGTTGAGGGTGTTCCCTTCTATTCCTAGTTTGCCGTGAGTTTTCATCAGGAATTGATTTTAGATTTTGACAAATGCTCTTTCTGCATCAATTGATTTAATCATGATTTTTCTTCTTTAACCTATAATATGGTAGATTGCATCAATTAATTTTTGATGGTTAAATCAACCTTGCATTCCCAGGATAAATTCAGCTTGTTTATTATGTATTATCCATTTTATAAATTGTTGGATTTGGTTTATTAAAAGTTTGTTTAGAAGTTTTACATCAGTATTTATTTATGAAAGATATTAGTCTGTAGTTTTCTTGTAATTGCTTTGTCAGGTTTTGGTATCGGATATGAATAGACACTTTTCAAAAGAAGACATACAGGTGTCTAGTAAGCATATAAAAAAAAGCATATAAAAACATTAGAGAAATGAAAATCAAAATGAGATACCATCTTACACCAGTCAGAATGGCTGTTATCATATTAAAAAGTAAAAAAACAAAACAAGATGAGGTTGTGGAGAAAAGGCTTCATAGAATGAATTGAGAATTACTCTCTCTTTGTTAGTTTTCTGGAATAGCTTATTTCTTACTTAAATATCTGGTAGAGTTTTACCAGTAAAGCTGCTTGGACTTTGAGTTTTCTTTGTGGGAAGGTTTTTAACTACAAATATAATTTCTTTAGTAGCTATAGGACTTCTTAGGCTGTTGTTTTCTTTTGAGTAAGCTTTGGTAGTTTATGTCTTTCCAGGATTTTGTCCATTTAATCCAAGTTGTCAAATTATTGTCATAAAGTCATTTATCATATTTTTTTACTCTTTAATATCTGTAGCATTTAAAGAATATTCTTTAAAGAATATTAAAGAATTAAAATATCTGTAGTGACATTTTTCTCATTTCTGATATTGTTAATGTGCATGCCTTTTTTGTTTTTCTCATCTGTCTGGCTACAGGTTTATTTTACTGATTTTCTCAAAGAGTCAGCTTTTGGTTTTATTATTTTCTTTTTTTTTTTCTGTTTCATTGATTTCCACTCTGATCTTTATTATTTTCTATCTTCTGCTTACTTTGAGTTTAATTCACTCTTCTTTTTCTAGCTTTTGAGGTGGAAACTGTGATAATTTATTTGAGATTTTTGTTATTTTCTAGTATAGGCATTTAGATTTTCCATCCACTGCTACTTTAGTAGCATCTCACCAATTATGACCTTGTGTTTTTATTTTCATTCAGATCAAAATGCTTTTGAATTCCCCTTTTGATTTCTTCTTTGACCCTTGGGTTATTTAGGAATATATTGTTTAATTTTCACATATTTGTGATTTTCCCAAATTTTCTTCTATTATTGAGTTCTAGTTTCATTCCTTTGTGTTCAGAAAACATACTTTTTATATTTTAAATATTTTTATATTCATCAAGGCTCAGGTTATGACTCAGAATATGCTCTGTCTCAGTAAATGTTCTATGTGAAGTTGAAAAGAATGTGTTTTCTGCTGTTGTTGAGTAGACTGTTCTACAAATGTCAATTAGGTTTTGTTGATAGTGTTGTTCAAATCTTTTGTGTTCTTACCCGTTTTCTGTCTATCTCTATCAATTGTAAGAGGAAGAGGTTTTGAAATATCTGACCGTAATTGTGTATGTGTCAGTTTTCTCCTTGCTGTTCTATTAGTTTTGTTTCATGTATTTTGAAGCTGTTATTAGATACATAAATGTTTAGGATTCCTACGTCCTTCTGACGAATTGACCTCTTTATTATCATGAAATGACCTTCTTTGTTCTTGGTAATATTCTTTGTTCTGAAATCTACTTTGTCTTATATTATTATAGACCTTACAGCTTTTTAAAAATTTTACTAACATGATATACCTATTTTCGTCTTTTGAATTTGAAGCTACTTATGTCTTTATATTTAAGGTGGGTTTCTTTCAGGCCACATATAGTTGGTTCTTTCTTTTGTCTCCAAACTGACAATCTCTGCCTTCTAATTGGGGTGTTTAGAACATTTACATTTTATATAATTATTAACATAATTAGGTTTAAATCTACTATCTTGATAATTGATTTCTCTTAATCTCATTTATTCTTTGTTCTTTTTTTCCTCTTTTTATGGTTGAATTGAGTACTTTTGTTTTAAACTTTTATTTTAGGTTTCAGCAGTACATATAGGTAAACTTGTGTCATGGTAGTTTGTTGTACAGATTTTTTTTATTTTTATTTAGTTTTTTCTTCTTATTATTTTTTTCTCCCCTTCCCCTGTACAGATTATTTTATTACCAAGATACTAGGTGTAGAACCCAGTAGATATTTTTTCTGATCCTCTCCCTCCTCCCACCTTCACCTTCAAGTAGGCCCCATTGTCTGTTGTTCCCTTGTTCGTGTCTGTGTGTTCTCAGCTCCCACTTATAAGTGAGAACATATGGTATTTGGTTTTCTGTTCTTGTGTTAGTTTGCTAAGGATGATGGCCTCCAGCTCCATCCATGTTCCAAAGGACATGATCTCATTCTTTTTCATGGCTGCAAGTATTCCATGGTGTGTGTGTACCACATTTTATTCATCCAGTCTGCCATTGATGGGCATTTAGGTTGATTCCATGACTTTTTGCTATTATGAATAGTGCTGCAGTGGACATAACGCATGTGTGTGTCTTTATGGTAGAATAATTTATATTCCTTTGGGTATATACCTAGTAATGGGATTGCTGGATCAAATGGTAGTTCCGTTTTTAGCTCTTTGAGGAATCACCACATTGCTTTCCACAGTGGTTGAACGAATGTACACTCCTACCAACAGTGTATAAGCACTCCCTTTTCTCTGCAACCTCATCATGTTGTTTTTTTACTTTTTAATTTGATGATAGCCATTCTGACTGGTGTGAGATGGTATCTCATTTTGATTTTCATTTCTCCAATGTTCAGTGATACTGAGCTTTTTTTTTAGATGCTTATTGGCTGCATGTATGTCTTTTGAAAAGTGTCTATTCATGTCCTTCACCCACTTTTTAATGGGGTTGTTTTCTTATAAATTTGTTAAGTTCCTTATAGATGCTGAATATTAAACCTTTGTCAGATGCATAGTTTGCAAATATTTTCTCCCATTCTGTAGGTTGTCTGTTTAATTTGTTGATAGTTTGTTTTGCTGTGCAGAAGCTCTTTTGTTTCATTAGATTCAATTTGTCTTTTTTTTCCTTTTGGCATCTTTGTCATGAAATCTTTGCCTGTTCCTATTTCCAGAATGGTACTGCCTAGGTTGTCTTCCAGGTTTTTTTTTTTATAGATCTGGGTTTTACATTTAAGTCTCGAATCCATCTTGAGTTGATTTTTGTATGTGGTGTAAGAAAGGGGTCCAGTTTCAGTCATCTGCATATAGGTAGCCAATTATCCCAGCATCATTTGTTGAGTAGAAAGTTCTTTCCCTATTGCTTGTTTTTGTCAGCTTTGTTGAAGGTTAGAGGGTTATACGTGTGCACTCTTATTTCTGGGCTCTCTGTTCTGTTCCACTTGTCTATGTGTGTCTGTTTTTGTACCCGTACCATGCTGTTTTGGTTACTATAGCCCTGTAGTATAGTTTGAAGTGTGGTAACATGATGCCTCCAGCTTTGTTCTTTTTGTTTAGGATTGCCTTGGCTATTCAGGCCCTTTTTGTTCCATATTAATTTTTAAAATTTTTTTCTAGTTCTGGGAAGAATGTCATTGGTAGTTTGATAGGAATACCACTGAATCTATAGATTGCTTTGGGAGTATGGCCATTTTCACGATATTGATTGTTCTATCCATGAGCATGTAATGTTTCTATTTGTTTATGTCATCTCTAATTTCTCCGAGCAGTATTTTCTAATTCTCATTGTACAGATCTTTCACCTCCCCAGGTAGCTGTATTCTTAGGTCTTTTATTCTTTTTGTGGCTATCGTGTTTCTAATTTGGCTCTTGGCTTGGCTGTTGTTGTTGTATAAGAATGCTAACAATTTTTGTACGTTGATTTTGTATCCTGAAACTTTATCAAAGTTGTTTATCAGCTGAAGGAGCTTTGGGTCGAGACTATGCGGTTTTTGCTTTTTATAATTCCATTTCATCTCCTCTGCTTGCATATTAGCTAGTTTATTTTGTTATGTAACTAGTTATTTTACATCATTATGTCTACCTTCAAGTGAATGCATGCTGCTTCATGTACAAGATAAGAACCTTACAATGGTATACTCCCATTTGTCCCCTTCCAGCCTTTATGCTGTTGTTGTCATCTGTTGGGGTCCGGCACATCTGCGGGGGGACTACCGACCTGCAGGAGTCCCCGAGACCGCCAACGTAGATGTCTCGTTCAACCTGAGGGAGAGAGTGCGCGGAAGTGAAAGAATAAAGGAAAGCGGAGTCTGGAGGGCTAGCTTAGGCTATGTCCAAGCAGCAATTTTATTTTTGCAATACGTTTCATTATATACTTTTCTGAAGTCAAAGTTGTTTATGCCAGATCAACGTACTTAAGTTACAGTAAGCAAGTTACGCCCACTAAGTTACGCCCAGTAAGTGAGTTAAGTCCAGTAAGTAGGTTACACCCAGTAAGTAGGTTACTTCCAGTAAGTAGGTTACGCCCAATAGGTCAAGGTAAGTAAGTTACAGTCACGCCCAGTAAGTTACGATAAGTAAGTTACCAAGTGTAAATACTTAAGTTAATATTTTACAATGAAGGTAACAAGGGTCCAAAATGAACACAATCAAGCAATAAACCATAAGGAGCCGAAAGTGGACACATTGCCTCCCAAGTCCTCATATCCATAAAGTAATGTCTGTTAATTATTTAGAATAACATAGTCCCTCTCTTGGTTCCTGCTTTCCCTCAGCTCGACTCCCCCAACTGGGGATCTGTGTCTGGGCTTAAGCTCACCGTATGGTGAGGCCCATTTCCCAGGGGCCTCACACGGGAGCGATCCCCACAGATTCCCTCAGTCATCCATTTTACTTTTACATATGTTACAAACCCCACAATATATAGTTTTTGTTTTTGTTTAAACAGTTATCTTTTAAGGATAATGATAATAATGCCTTAGTATCCTACAGAAGGACTTGCCGGTCTGTTCCCTGCCAACTTCTCTGGCCTCATGTTCCATTGTCCTCACTGCACCCATTGATCTAGGCATACTAACCTCTAACAACTTACCACTGTGCCCTTCCTCTCTTACTTCTCTTACTCCCCCTACCTACTTTCCTACTGAGTTAAGGTGATCCTTTTCTGAGCTTTTATTATAATACTTTGTGTCCACATTATCATTTTAGCTTTTGTCAGCCTCTAGTACAGGGGTCCCGAACCCATGGGCTGGATCAGCACTGGTCCATGGCCTGTTAGGAATGGGGCTACACAGTAGGAGGTGAGCAGCAGGCTAGCAAGCATTACCACCTGGGTTCCATCTCCTGTCGATCAGTAGTGGCATTAGATTGTCATTGGAGTGCTAACCCTATTGTGAATTGCACACGTGAGGAATCTAGGTTGTATGCTGCTTATGAGGATCTAATGCCTGATAATCGGAGGTGAAACAGTTTCATCCTGAAACCATCCCCCTACCTCTGCCCTGGTCCATGGAAAAGTTGTCTTCCATGAAACCAGTCCCTGGTGCCAAAAAGGTTGGGGACCTCTGATGTAGTATAATGGCGATTTTTCTGTGTGGTATCTCTCACAGGTGGTGGGTTGCTCCTGGACAGGAACTGTTTCCAATTATACCCAGAATCCCAGCAATAGAAGGCTCTCAGTACATAAGAAGTTATAGAAAAGTTAAATTGAAATATTTTGAGAATTTGGTTCAACGACGTTAATGCCTTGTGTTGTCTCACTTGGAGTCATGTATAGTTATGTCTATTCTTGTCATTCCAGTGGAATGGCACTTTGGGAGAACATGAAGATGTATCTTTGTGATAGGTGTGAGCTTCTTAACACTAACAGGAATTAAATATGTTATGTGCTTAATAGATATTAACAAAAAATTAAAACTGATGAGAAAGCTGATAAGGAATTTGAAACAAGTCTTTTTCTGCTTCATTGACATGGTTCTAGTTTTTGTTTTCTGTAAAAAGTTTCCTTTGGAGGTGTGTTAGGAGACAGTGTTTAGCTTTCATTAGTTTCAAGTAACAGTGATTCATGTAACAGTAGCCCAGGGTTTCAGAATTTAATTCATATTTTGAATATGATTAATTTATCACCCAGGGAAAATCTTAACTACATAGAAAAAAAATGGCAGAATGTAGCTTATTATGAGGCCCTTTACTTAAAACCCCATTAAGTAGCAAATCAGAATTTTGTTTTAAAAAATTCAAATTTATTAGAAGACTATGCATCTCTCTGTTTTGAAAGTCTTAATTGATCTAATTCTATAAAATATAAAAGTCCTAGAAAACTGGAATCACAAACATATATTTTGAAAACTCATGTTAAGATTTATAGAAGCAGAAGTCTATGGCTGTAGTTGCTACTTTGGCCTTTTTCTTTCAGTGAAAGATGTCATGTATATCTGCCCATTTATGGGAGCAGTGAGTGGAACCCTGACAGTGACGGACTTTAAGCTGTACTTCAAAAATGTAGAGAGGGTGAGTTTTTAAAACTGTTTTATTTTAAAAGAAACACTTTGAAATGCTAAAAGAAGAAAGTAAAAAGTCCCCTGAAATCCCATTACCCTGAGATAACCACAGGTGGGTTTTGAGATGTACACTTTTACAAACAGATGTCTGTATATTGAAAAAAAGGCTGTTAAAGTACCTTTTAAACCTGGAGGGGAAATTCCATTGTTGTCTCAATGTCTATTTCATAAGGAATGCTATCAATCAGACTTAAGTTTAGCTGGGACAAAGAGGGAATGAGAAATAAACAAACATATTGTAACCAAGCAAAGACTTAAAATACGAAAACTGTAGACTAACACTAATAGGTGTTAATCTTAATATTTCAACCTAGGACCCGCATTTTATCCTTGATGTCCCCCTTGGAGTGATCAGCAGAGTCGAGAAGATTGGAGCACAGAGCCATGGAGACAATTCCTGTGGTATAGAGATAGTGTGCAAGGTATAATACCAACACAGGTGAAAACTAAAAGGGGGCAGTCAGCTCGGAACTTTTTCTCCCTCAGTCTTCATGATCTTTGGACGGTAGAATAATTTCTACTGCTAGTAACTCAAATGTTTTTGGGACAGTGACCTCTTCAGATCTCATGACATCGAATTTAAACTATTGTGTAACCCTTTGAAGTAAACCTTTTCTATTGAAGTACAGTTGTCCCTTGGTATCGGTGGGGGATTGATTCCAGGACCTCTCCCTCAGATACCAAAATCCACAATGTCCAAGTCCCTTACATAAAATGATATATTCCGTATTTGCATATAACCTAGGAACATTCTCCCATATGCTTTAAATCATCTGCATATTGCTTATAATAACTAACAGTGTAAACACTATGTAAATAGTTGTCATACTGTATTGTTTAGGGAATCGGAATTGTGACAGAAAAAATGTCTGTACATGTTCAGCACAAAAATGCAACCATCCTTTTAAAAAATACTTTCTATCTGCAGTTGTTCGAATCCTCCAATGTGGAACCCATGGATAGGAAGGACCGACTGTATTTCTAATTAACATGGACCTATAACCTAAGTGCTGACATTATTTGTCACATCTCAGAGAAATCAAGTGAAAAGCAGAGATCAGTACATTTCCCAGTTTGTTGTTTTAAGACTACTTAGTGCAGATGGTCAAAGACTTCTTAAAGGGATGACAGTGGTCCCTAAATTCTGTGATTAAAAATGAGATTAAATTTCTTGGCTATGGTGGAATTTTTATGTTGAGCTGGGCTTATCTGTTTATTTTGTACCCTTACTCTAATTATTTAAGTAGAAATGTGTGTGATAACTTCAATCATGAAGTCATATAGGACACACTCTTAACTGATGTATTTTATTCCCAGTGACTTGACTTTGGTAATGTAGTTTACCAAAAACCCTGCCTGAAGTACCAGGAAAGAGATCCTGCCTGCAGGATTGTCAAGGCCCCTTCCAAATTTTCGGTTAGGATTCCTTACAATCTATTTGTTTTAATTCAGTCTCTGAGGATGGCTCCCTCTGATTGGTCCTAAACTGTGCTCAAATCCATTTTTTTCCCCAAAGAACCCTTTACTCTTCCAGATCATGAATCTGCTGGCTTTCTAAACTCACTGTAAGCACTACCTGGCAACTGTCCTTCTCAGGCAGGAATCCCATATGGAACAATGGCAAGCAGAGGGGTGACTTGATCAGTTCTGCAATTTTGAAACATATTGTCCCCTTTCTCATGACTCTTGAGTATCTTCCCACTATCCTTAGGCTAAAGGAAAAACTTGCCTTACAGTACCTCTCTGCCTGACTCATTTTCCTCTGCAGCTTTGATTCAAGCCACCCTCCCCTTATTCTGGCCATCCCAGTCACATGGGGCTTTCCTTCGGTGGTTCATACTTGCCTCATACACACACACCAGAATCTTTGCACGTGCTCTTTCCTTAGCTTGTAATGCTTTCTGTTTGGGCAATCTTAAATAGCAAGTCAGCTCAGTCAGCCACCAAGGTGTATGTTTGTAGCCAGTGGAGCTTAGAGGGAAGGCATGTCAGGAAATTACGTTGCTTAGACCGGCGTCCTGGGGCTCTTTTACTAAGATATTTTTATGGCCGGGGTGAGCACTTGCTAACAACTGCTTTAAATGTTCTCTAACCTAGAATTACTAAGGTCATGCTCCCAGCCTTCTCAGATCATGCCTAAGAGCGTTACAAGGTGTGAGGTTTATTTTTAAACAGGTGATACACAATTCAAAAAATACAAAAGCTGTATATAGGAAAAAAAAAAATCAGTCTTCCTCCACCTGCCACCCTGTTTCAGTCATTACAGGCACCCATTGTTACTGATTTTTAATGTAACTCTCCACAGACAGCCTATGCACATGAGAATGTATGTATAGTCCTTTGAAAAGGTAAGTGGGGCCAGGTGCCGTGGCTCAAGCCTGTAATCCCAGCACTTTGGGAGGCCCAGGAAGGTGAGTCACCTGAGGTCAGGAATTTGAGACCATCCTGGCCAACATGGTAAAGCCCTGTCTCTACTGAAAATGCAAAAATTAGCTGGGTATGGTGGCAGGTGCCTGTAATCCCAGCTACTTGAGAGGCTGAGGCAGGAGAATTGCTTGAACCTGGGAGACAGAGATTGCAGTGAGCTGAGACTGTGCCATGGCACTCCACCCTGGGTAATAAGAATGAAACTCCATCTCAAAAAAAAAAAAAAACCGAAAGAAAGAAGACGTGAATGGTAGTATATTATATACACTGTTCTGCTCCTTTTCTTTTTTCCCTTGACAATATGTCTCGGCACTCTGTTATGTCAGTACATGCAGAGCTGCTGCTTGTTTTAACAGCTCTTGAGTGTTTCATCAGCTGTACTGCAGTTTATTTAATTATAAATGCTGCCTATTGATGGACATTTAGGTTATTTCCATTCTTTTTCTGTTACAAATAATACCACAAGAATAACTTCATTTTAATTGCTATTTAATTTGTTTGTGGTCATACTTACTTTCAAATGTCATCTAATGTTAAAGAATAGTGAGATTTTTGTGTTTAACTAACAGGAGCATAGATTTTGAAAGGTCAAGGACACTGCCCAAAACATCCTGGGAAGAGTTCCCACCATCAGAGCTGGCCTTGGTGGGATTATTCCTGCTGACCTGTGCTTTGGCCTTTGGCTATCAGCTTGCATCATGGGGCATTTTAAGAAACTGTGGTGTGGAGAAACAGTATCGTATTGCTGTAAGGGTGTTACTGAGGGCTACAGTCTGTATGCGATAGAGAGTCCCTTCTGTGCCTATGCAGGGGTGGAATGTCTGCTGCATTTCTTTTTTATGGCTGGCATGAATTCTTAACTGATTCTTTCAGCAGCTTAAAGAGTGTAACTAATTTTGTGTCACAAGTTTAGCAAGAAAGTGCATAGGACTTGTGTATGAATCTTATTCTTGATTCCATCTGATGAATTTTGACCGCATATATCCCCTTTGTTCCAATTCCCTCACTTAATTTTCTAAAATCTCATTGAAGGTATTTTTGTTAAATTGCCTTTTCTTAGTTGGAACAAGATAAAGTATAAAATGAGAAATGAATAAAAAATGTATTTCCTTATTTATGGCACAGTATCTGGCTTATAGATGCTTGATATATGTTGAATAACTGAGTTTTGCTAATTGTTTAACAGGATATGAGGAATTTGCGGCTTGCTTATAAGCAGGAAGAACAGAGTAAACTAGGGATATTTGAAAACCTCAATAAACATGCATTTCCTCTTTCTAATGGACAGGTAAATACACCCAAGTAAACCTTTTCTGCATGCAATTGTGGGGGTCCAAATATCTTATGTTTAATTATTCCTTTTCCCAGAGGTTATTTTTCCTCTCTTTTTTCCTCTGTTGGTGACTAATATTAGAATAAATTTGAAATTTGTCAGTTCTGGGTAATGCTTAAGAAAAGCTGCTACTTTGTTGTTTTAAAATTTGCAGATTACAATAGGACTCTTAATACATTCAGCTCGTACTAGAATGAACAAGAAATAGTAACATGTGTTTTGTGGTTTTCATATCCAGGCACTATTTGCATTCAGCTATAAAGAAAAATTTTCAATTAATGGCTGGAAAGTTTATGATCCAGTATCTGAATATAAGAGACAGGTAAAGTATATTGCTTAGCAAACTGAAAATAATAGTTTGAGCATCTTTTTCTCTTCTAAAATGTTAGAAAAGATGTGGTAGAGAAGAAACTTTTTCAAACAAGTTATATGTAGATATAACTGCTAGCTTACAGGCTCTCTACCTCTCCTTGATGCTCTCTTTTCCCTGTGCCAAACCTTAGACTTCGGCATTGTTTGACCTTTTTCCAGACGGCGAGTGGGACTCAAGGACAAGGACGGGTTTAAAAACCAAATCTGCCAGATTGTTTTTATTAGATGTTCTGGTAAAGAATTGATGAGTAAGGATCCAAAGCACTGATTGCAGTTAGATTCGAAGCATGTGCTGTGACTGTACCTGTCTAATCTGGTGTTCCCAGGTCTGGGAACTCATCAGTGCGTTATCAGCTTCAAATTATTCTACTAAGATCTTATTTTCATGACAGTCGTTTCATGATATAGTCTCTACCTTATGTTTGGTATAATGTTTTACATTATTTATTTTAGATGTTTGTAAGAAGTATCTGTGTTTCTAAAGGACTTTTGGGTGTATTTTCAAAAATAACTCTTGAGCTCATTATTTATAGAAAATAGGACAAGAAATATATAGAAATGTGATTCTAGTGTATAATTTTCATGTTGTAGCATGGTTTGGATATTCTTATGCTTCTTTAGATTTTTAGAATGTCAAGGAAATGGGTTTACCAAATATATATATATATAGACTTTTAAGTTACAATGAACAATAAATTATAAGTGGATTTTAGTTGCAAATAACAAATGGATGTGGTTCATGCTTAGTACTTTTTCAAAGTATACAGTCATGCATTTCCCCCCTTCCTCCTCCTCCAACACCTTACAGGGCTTGCCAAATGAGAGTTGGAAAATATCCAAGATAAACAATAATTATGAGTTCTGTGATACCTACCCTGCTGTCATTGTTGTGCCAACTAGTGTAAAAGATGATGACCTTTCAAAAGTGGCAGCTTTTCGAGCAAAAGGCAGAGTTCCTGTAAGTAATAAACACGATCATTTATAGAGGAATATATATTGCATTAGATCTAATATGGAAAGATTGAAGGCAAAAAAGAATCTAGTGAACAAAAATGGAAAGTAGAAAAATAAGCTTATAAACCTGAACATACCTTTCATTCTCAACAGATACCTAATTATGTAAGCAGTCTGTTTGCTGTGATTACCCCTTGTACAATTTCCTGTTACTAAGTACAAGGGTAACTTGAGTCATACTCTCAAAAAGTAGTAGAGAATAACAAAGGAGTAGCAAGAACAAGTTAGCATGCCATTGTATTACCGGATGGCATTGCTGGTTTCACAGAATCATCCTAGAGAAGATGCTTCTTTCTTAAATACTGAGCATGATGCCATAGCTGTGTGGGTGGGCCATCATTACAGAAGTAGTAGCAGCCAGCAGGGAGTAATGGTTTGAGACCAGAGTTTGCATCTGGTATAATCCTGAGTCACTTGGCCACTGGAGGAAAATGAGAGGTGTGGTGGCAGAGTGTCAGATTTTATAAGAGCCTGTATATTCACTCTGTCCTCACCCTACCATGTATGTTATTGTTGAGATACAAAGATGTTTTTTAAATTAGAAGACAAGATAAAATTAGTCAGTCAAATTGGAACGGGGCTGGATTTTATTAATAGTTTGATTTAGGATTTGTTTTGCTTAGAATGATAGAATTTTTGGGGTGGAAGGAGATTTTTAGAGCTCATGTAGTCAAAATTGTTTCATGCTGACCAAAATGTTGAGTCTGGTGGCCACTACAATGTTGTGATTGACCTGCCCACTCTCACTTTTGAGGAAAAGATGTAGAAGAGACTGTGCTTGAGAAGGGTACTTGATTTTTCTACCAGGTAATTAAAGCATACATTGCTTTAGGAACTAGACTAATATTTGTTGCTCAAAAACACTAGGTGTTGTCATGGATTCATCCGGAAAGTCAAGCAACGATTACCCGTTGCAGCCAGCCACTTGTGGGTCCCAACGATAAGCGCTGCAAAGAGGATGAAAAATACCTGCAAACAATAATGGATGCTAATGCACAGTCACACAAGCTGATCATCTTTGATGCTCGACAAAACAGTGTCGCTGATACCAACAAGGTACATTCTTAATAGCATTGACAAAACATTGGATATTTTCATGTCCTGTCTGTAAATCATTATGCAGTTAGAATAACTCGTGGAATTCCTCACCACCTGAAGTTAGAATCATCTGGAGTCCAGAGCTATTCCTCCCTGGTGTATACTCCATGGGCTGTGTTTGGTGTCTCACATGGGTTGGGATCTTGTCTGTTTCATTGCTTCTGTACAATATCCTGTCTGCTAAATCAGTTAGCAAAGACCTAGAAAGATAATTTTCATCTAAAGGATTCAGCATTTTAATGATGTGATTGTGAGGTCTTTGGAAGTCCATTTAATGTAAGAAATACAGTGGTTACTTGACTAATTCATGTCTGGTCTGAAGTTCTTTAAAATGGAATCAGCCATGTGAAGTTTGTAAATGTGCAAAGTCTCCATGAATCTCATGGAGCACCTGTGTAGTGTACCTCAGGTGGCAGTGAGACATGATACAGACACCTCCATTCCCTTTACTTGCATGATATCACACCCTGAGTTTCTCTCGCTTTTCAGCCTGGCCTTCTCTGTCTCCTTCACTGGTTTCTCTTCCCAGTCTTCAAATGACATTGGTCCTTGAACTTGGTCTGGGGTCTTCTTTGCTCTACAGACTCCTGGGGCCATCTCTGATGGCACAGCTTTAAACACTGTCTGCATGCTGAGTTCAACTTGAGCTTGACACTGCAGTTTCTATCCTGTCTTGATCCCTTTGCAGGTTGACACTGGATTTTTATTTTTATTTAATTAATTAATTATTTTTTTTTTTGAGACAGAGTCTCACTCTGTCACTCAGGCTGGAGGGCAGTGGTGCTGTCTTGGCTCACTGCAACCTCCACCGCCCAGGTTCAAGTGAATCTCCTGCCTCAGCCTCCCGAGTAGCTGGGATTACAGGTACCTGCCACCATGCCCAGCTATTTTTTTGTATTTTTAGTAGAGATGGGGGTTTCACTATGTTGGCCAGGCTAGTCTCCAACTTCTGACCTTGTGATCTGCCTGCCTCAGCCTCCCAAAATGCTGGGATTATAGTCATGAGCCACTGTATCCGGCCGAGACTGGATTTTTTATCCCATTATATGGTTGAAATCTCTGCTTGGCTGTTACCCAAGGCCACAAACCCTCCGTGTATTCCAACTGGCTGAGAGGCAGGATGGCAGGGTGGTGAGACCCGTCGACTTTGGATTCAGTTACACTTGGGTTTTCCTCCAGGTTCTGCCACTTGGTGCTCTAGACTCCTGAACCAGTTACTTAACTTATCTAGGCCTCATGTTCCTCTTATGTAAAACAGGAGATAATGCCAGTGTCTCATGTCATGGCTTGTGTGAGGATTAAAATTCAGTGAGAAGAATACATGTAAATGACTTAGCAGGGTGGCAGTGCATCCCCTCGCCACTCCTGTGGTCAAGGGGCTGCCTAGGTGTCTAACCTGAGAGTGAATAGTGGTATCTGTTACTGAGATAGGGAAGACTGGGAGAGGAACGGGGCAGGGAGGAAGATGAGAGGAGTATTAGTTTTCTGAGACTGCCACACAAATTACCACCAACTTGGTGGCTTACAGCACCAGAAATGTATTGCTCGCAATTCTGGAGGCCAATTCTGCTCCCTCTAAGGGTTCCAGGGTGAATCCGTTCCTTGCCTCTTTCAGTGTGGGGTGGCTACCCCAGCTTTCTTAGGCTTGTAGCCATATCAGTTTCATCTTCCATCTTCACATGGCCCTCTCTTGCTCTGTGTTTCTGTGTCTCTTCCTTTCTCTTCTAAGGACACTGTGATGACGTTTAGGCTCCACCTGAAATAATCCTGAATCTGTAAACACATCTGCAAAGACCCTCTTTTCAAATAAGGTCACATTCACCGTTGCCAGGGATTTGATGTGGATGTTTTTGGCAGGGGCCACTTTTCAGCCTACCATAGGGTGGCATCCTCAGTGAGTCCCCCTTGCTCTCCATATGTGGATCATTAGCTGTGTCAGTCTTTCTAAATCTCTGCCTCCTTCCTGTCACTACCATATCCCAAGTAATTACAAAATATAAGAAAAGCCATATCAGTGGAGGCCATCTTCAGACTAGTCAACAGGGTGAGGGCAGTTCATTGTATTTTGTCCCATGCATAAGAGATAGGGACAGGACACCAAATTGTATATCTGGAATAATTTTAACTATAGCAGTATATGTGTCTAGGAATATTTTCTAGGTCTCCATTGGTTGTTTATATATAAGATGATGCCACTTGCAAATTGAGATGATGTGACTTCTTCCTTTCCCATCTGGATGCCTTTCACATCTTCTTCTTACATTGGTTGATTTTTGTATGTTGAACCACTGTAGTAGATTGAAAAATGTCTCCCAAAAGTTTATGTCCAACTGGTACCTCAGAATGTTACCTTATTTAGAAATAGGATCTTTGAAGATGTATTAATTATGATGAGGTCATCTTGGCGTAGGGTAGGCCTAAATCCAGTGCCTTGTGTCCTTATAAGAAAGCCATGTAGAGACACAGGCACACACAGAAGGAAGATGGTGATGTGGTAATAGAGGCAGAGAGTTGAATGATGTAGCTAGAAACTGAGGAATGCCAAGGACTTCCAGCAGCCACCAGAAGCTAAGAGAGAGTGACATGGAACAGATTCTTCCCTGTAACTTCCTAAAGGAACCAACTCTGCCAGCACTGGAACCAACCCAAATGCCCATCAATGATAGACCAGATAAAGAAAATGCAGCACATATACAGCATGGAATACTATGCAGCCATAAAAAAGATGAGTTCATGTCCTTTGTAGGGGCATGGATGAAGCTGGAAACATCATTCTTAGCAGACTGACCCAAGAACAGAAAATCAAACATTGCATATTCTCACTCATAGGTGGTGTTGAACAATGAGAACACATGGACACAGAGAGGGGAGCATCACACACTAGGGTCCATTGTAGGGGGCTAGGCGAGGGGCAGTGGGAGGGTAGGTGGGGAAGGATAATGAGGGGAGAAATGTCAGGTATAGGTGATGGGGGGATGGAGGCAGCAAACCACCTTATCGTGAATGTACCTATGCGACAGTCTTGCATGATGTGCATATGTACCCCAGAATCTAAAGTACAATGAAAAAAATAGAAATGTAAATTCCAGATGATGTGATGTTTCTCTTGTTTTTCACAGACAAAAGGTGGAGGATATGAAAGTGAAAGTGTTTACCCAAATGCAGAACTCGTGTTCTTAGAGATCCACAACATTCATGTGATGCGAGAGTCACTACGCAAATTAAAAGAGATTGTGTACCCTTCGATTGATGAGGCACGGTGGCTCTCCAATGTGGATGGGACGCATTGGCTGGAATATATAAGGGTAAAGGGATCCAGTACTTTATATGCTTTCCAGTGAAGTCTTCTCTGTTCCTGTGCCATAAATACATATATTTCCGAGGGGTTTTTCAGCATTACAAACAAGTGCCTCTTGGCTGTGTGCATGAGCTTTCTTATTAAATAGTTTCCATGGGCAGCATTAGACTGGGGTCTTTGTGGAGGGCTTTCGTGACATAGTGAAAAGGGGAAAATGCTTGCCTTAGGTCAGGCTTTTAAAGAACTTTGTGGCCCTTTAATAAAGAAACCATATTTACTCCTGTAGCTTTTCTCTAGCATAAGGTGTTTTCTTTCTTTTTTTTTTTTTAACGTGGTGTTAATATCTCCTAGTGATTCTCAGCTGATTGCATGCCATTCTTGTTTGGTTTATTGACTAGAACTTCTAAAGTTCTCCCCAGAATTATTTTACGTTGTAATTGAAATTCAGTGTAGCCTGGTCTAATGTGCCTTTTTTTTTTTCTGAAGATGCTGCTTGCTGGGGCAGTGAGAATTGCTGATAAAATAGAATCTGGGAAGACATCTGTGGTGGTGCATTGCAGCGATGGGTGGGACCGAACAGCCCAGCTCACATCTCTGGCTATGCTAATGTTGGACAGTTACTACAGGACCATTAAAGGATTTGAAATTCTCATAGAAAAGGAGTGGATAAGCTTTGGACACAGGTTTGCACTGGTAAGTTGAAACCGTGAGGTTTATACTAGACTGTTTTGCTCTGTCATATGGATGTGAACGTCATGTGACACACATAAGCACAGACAAACATAAGTGCAGGCTTTCTCTTCTGTATCGTATCAGACCTGAATTGCCATAATAAAAATCATGGACCTCAGGCATTGTATGTTCCTAGTACAGTGTTCTTATTTAATTGTACTTATGCCTTTTTAAAAAATTGAAGTAAAATTCATATAACATAGAATTAACCATTTTAAAATGCTCAATTTATTGTCCTTCAGTACATTCACAGTGTTATATAACTATCACCTCTAGTTTCAAAACATACTCCAGCCAGGTGTGGTGGCTCACGCCTATAATCCCAGCACTTTGGGAGGCCGAGGCAGATGGATTGCCTGAGGTTGGGAGTTGGAGACCAGCCTGGCAAACATGGTGAAACCCTGTCTCTACTAAAGATAAAAAAATTAGCTGGGCATGGTGGCAGGTGCCTATAATCCCAGCTACTCAGGAGACTGAGGCAGGATAATTCCTTGAACCCAGGAGGCGGAGGTTGCAGTGAGCTGAGATCATGCCACTGCGCTTTAGCCCGGGAAACAGAGCAAAACTCCGTCTCAAAAAAAAAAAAACCAAAAACCAAAAAGAAACAACAAAACATACTCTTCATACCAAAAGGAAATGCTGTACACGTTAAGCAGTCATTCCTCACTTCCCCCAGCCCCTGACAACTACTGATCTTTCTGTCTCTGTATAAATTTGCCTTTTCTAGGTACTTCATATAAGTGGAATCATACAGTATTTGTCCTCCCATGACTGAGTTATTTCACTAAGCATAATATTTTCAAGGGTCATCTGTGTTGTAACAAATATCAAATTTTCATTCTTTTTTATAGCTGAATAGTATTCCCTTGTGTGTGTATACACCACATTTTGTTCATCTGTTCATCTGTTGGTAGATGCTCGGGTTGTTTCCGCATTTGCTATTGTGAAGAATACTGCTGTGAATGTTGGCATATAAGTTTTTGCCATAACAAGGTACCACAGACTGCATGGATGAAACAACAGAAAGTAATCTTCTCATAGTTCTGGAGGCTGGAAGTCCAAAATCAAGGTGCCAGCAGGATTGATTTCTCTCAAGGTCTCCCTTCTTTCCTTGCATATGGCTGCCCTCTTGTTGCCTCTTCACAAGGTCTTTCTTCCCTTTGGGAGCTACTGGGCACCCCTGCTGTCTGTTTGTCCAAATGTCCTCATCTCGTAAGGATACCAGTGAGATTGGGTTAGGGTCCACTTTCATGCCCTCATTTGAATGTAATCACCTCTTTAAAGGCCATATATCCAAATATAGACACATTCCTTAGCTACTGAATATTCAGGCTTCAAGTTTGGGGATCACAATTCAGCTTATAACAACTTGCTTTTAACCTAGGGGGTTGTATACCTAGGAATGGAGTTGTTAGGTCATGCGGTGGCCATTTGTGTTTTAGTGTAACTGGCAGCTACTCCTGGTCTGTCCAGGCCATTGAGCTGTTAGGGATCTGTGTGAACTGTGCATTGAAAGGGAATACTCCTCAAGTCCCCATTAGACTTGCTATGGAAAGCAGGAGGATGGGTAGTGCAAGGATTTCTTTGGGCTTTGGTGTGAGTGTGCCAAGCTACCAGCTGTCCCTGTATTCCTGGGGTAGAGCACCTGAAAGAGGACCTCCCAGAGAGAAGCGGCAAGTCCGCAGTCCCTGAGCTGCATGCCCTTTGGGAGCTACTGGCAGATCCTTGGGCACGTTCTTTCCCTTCTCTTTACTTGATTCCCTCCTCTCTGAAATGGGTGTTGTATGGGAGAAATGAGTTTATGTGTCAAGTGTTTAGGGCAGTGCTCGGCCCATGCTAAGTGCCAGGGAAATTTTAAACGACATCACCAACCCCTTTGTTTCTTCCCCCCTCAGCAAAGGCTGGTCTTGGTAAGGAAGAGAGAGTGTGTGGAATCTTCCCAGATGTTTGTACTGGGCCATTTCTGAAGACTCAGAGGCCACTGCCTTCTACCTTCCTCCCCAAACTGTATGTCCTAGAGGAGAGAAAACTGGAACGAGTGCTCTGCCCAGGGGCAGTGGTGAAGGCTGTCTAGCGAGATGCCAGTGATGGCAGCATGCACCAGGACTGAGCAGAGTGCATGCATCAGGGTGTGCCCACAGCCTTCCGCTCCCATCGCTGCTTGCTAATGCTGGAGCCCACTGTGCCATGGACACAGGGAAGGCAATAGGACTATCATATTCCTAGTGGCCTCAATCTCCTGTCTCCAGTATGTGTTTGGCACGGTTACATGCATCATCTTGTTCAATCCTGATGACAGTACTATGATTGACAGATGTGGAAACTGAGGTTTCAAAAGTGTGGGTTATAGTCAGGGTGGAGCCAGCATTTAAACAGTGATTTCAAGCCTGCAACCACCCGCCCTCTGCATGTGTATACTCTGCCTTACCTGGGGATCTGTGTCAGAGCTTCCAGCTGAGGCTGGTCCTACCCTTGCCTGCTTGCCTCCATCATGGAACTTTCTAATTGTTCTTCCCTCTATCCTGCCTCCATTCCCCCTCTTCCCTAGATCATTCCCATTGGTGTAGAGACATTCTGTTGTATCCTAAAAAAACCTTCTTGACCTCACAACTCTCCTCAGCTGTCACCCTGATCCTCTGCTCTTTTTTACAACAGTCCCCTCAAAACTGTTGTCTGTACTCACTATCACCATTTCTCTCCTTCCAGACTGTCTTGAAAGCACTTCAGTCAGGCTTCCTTCTTGTCGCAGCCGTCGCTTGTTTAATCCGGCCTGACTATTCGATGCTGCTGATTCTTCCTTTTTTCCAAACACTGTCTTCATTCGGCTTCCAGGTTTCTACAACCTTTCGGATTTCCTCCAACTTTCAGGTCTTCCCTCATCTCCCTGACCTCTTAATGTTGGGGTGTCCCAGGGATGAGTCCTTGGATCATTTTTCTTCTCTTTGTGGTTAATCTGTTAGTGATCTCACCCAGCCCCACAACTTTGAATACATGTATAGCCAATCTTTCATCTCATCTCCATTGCCGCTGATGCTCTCATAATTCAGGCCATGTCAACTCCCTCAGGCAGTCTCCTAAGTAGCTGTCTTAGTCTGTTTGTGTTGTTACAAAGGAATACTTGAGGCTGGGTAATTTTAAAGAAAAGAGATTTAATTGGCTCACGGTTCTGCAGGCTGCACAAGAAGCATGGTGCCAGTATCTGCCTCTGGTGAGGGCCTCAGTCTGCTTCTATTCATGGTGGAAGGTAAAGGGGAGCCAGTGTGTAGAGATCACATGGTGAGAGATGAAGCAAGAGAGAGGGGGAGGGTGCCAGGCTCTTTGTAACAAAGAGCTGTTACAAAGAGAGCTGTTCCCAGCTCTCTTGGGAACTAATAGAGAATTCACACACCCCCACACCCAAGGAGGGCTTAATTTATTTATGAGGGATCCACCCCCATGACCCAACACCTCCCATTAGGCTCCACCTCCAACACTGGGGATGAAATTTCAACATGAGGTTTGGGAGGACAAACATCCCAACAATAGCAGTAGCCTCTGTGCAACCTAGCTCTGTCTAATCCATCATCCCCACTGGAGCCAGATGGAGCATTCCAAAAAACAGATCGGATGCTAGCACTCCCCAGTGTGAGTCCCTCAGTGCCTTCCTATAGCACACAGGATTATGAGCAAACTCCTCAGTGTGCACTCAAAGCCCTTGGTGGTCTGGCCCTAGCTACATCTCCAGCCTCACCTCTCATCTTCTTCCCTTGCCCCATCTAAGCCTCAGCTACGCCCAGCTACTTCTGGCTTCCTTAGTGTCCCCCACCACATTCCCACTGGTTAGCAATTCCTGGCTACCCAGAAAGCAGACATCTCTCTGTTCTTCAGGGTTTATCTCAAATGAAATGTCCTTCATTACTGTGACTTGCATGACCGTCCCTCCCTGTTCCTTCCCCTACCCCATCCTAGAATGGTTCTCTCATTCCCTTGTGCTCCCACCATACCCAACGCATACTTGGACGCCCTTGGAACACTTTCTTTGTCTCTTAACTACACCGCAAATGAATTATTCATCGTGCACAAGTACAGTGGCTCATTTGCTTTGGTCTTTTAGGTACCTAGCCAAGGACCTGGCCTTTACCAGACACCGTGACAACGTCTGACATTCTGAGGGTCAGGCACGATGCCTTGCACATGCCATAGGAGTTCCATGGCTATCTGGTAGAAGAATGAACCCTAAATTGTGAACTGCCAGTGTAAAACACTTCCCTGGGTGCCTTAAATACTGAACAGCAGGTCCTACAAGTGGTGTTATAGCGGGGCAATGCATGCAGCCACTATGGAGAACAGTATGGTGGAGCCCAAAAAAATTAAACGTGGAACTACCCCATGATCTGACAATTCTTCTGGTGGGTATATACCCCAAAAAAGAGAAAGCAGGGGCCCAAACAGATATTTGCACGTCGGTATCTATAGTAGCTTTATTCACAATAGCCCAAAGGTGGAAGCAACCCCAGTGTCCATCAGCAGATGAATGGATAAGCCAAATGTAGTCTGTATATACAGTCATGCAGTGTGTGATGATGAGCATACATTCTGAGAAATGCAACATTAGGTGATTTCATCATTGTGTGAATATCATAAGAGTGTACTTACAGAAACCTGGATGGATAGCCTGCTAACATCTAGGCTATATGGTATAGCCTGTTACTCCTAGGCTGCAAACCTGTATGGCATGTGACTGTACTGAATACCGTAGGCAACTGTAATGCCATGGTAAGTATTTGTGTATCTAAATGTAGAAAAGGTACAGTAAAAATATGGCATGATAACCTTATGGGACCATCATTGGATATGTAATCGTCATTGACTGAAATGTCACTATGTGTCACATGATTATACAGTGCAATGTTAGTCTTAAAAAAGGAAATTCTGACATGTGCTACAACATGGATGAACCTTGAAAACATGCTCAGCAAAATAAGCCAGTCACAAAAGCACAAACATTTCTGTTTCCACTTATATGAAGAACCTACAATAATCAAATTCACAAAGACAAAAAGTAGAATGGTCATTGCCAGGGCCTGGGAGGTGGAAAATGGGGAGTTAGTGATGAATGCATATAGACTTTCTGTTTGGAAAGATTAACAAGTTCTAGAAATGGTGATGGTTGCATAGTATGAGTGTGCTTGATGCCACTGCACCATACACTTATAAATGGTTAAGATGAGACTGGATGCAGTGGCTCATGCTTGCAATTCCCAGCATTTTGGGAGGCTGAGGTGGGAGGATTGCTTGAGGCCAGGAGTTCAGGCCAGGAGGATCGTTTGAGACCAGCCTGGGAAATATAATGAGACCCCATCTCTACAAAAAAAATTAAAGAATTAGCTGGGTGTGGTGGCTCACATGCATAGTCACAGCCATTCTGGAGGCTGAGGTGGGAGAATCACTTGAGCCGAGGAATTAGAGGCTGCAGCAGGCTATGCTCATGTCACTGCACTCCAGCCTGGGTGACAGAGTGAGTCACTGTCTCTAAATAAAAATAATGGTTCAAATGATAAATTACATATCATCTGTATTTCACCACAAATTGTTTTTTAAAAGAAGGCAACACACTGAGGTGTTAATGTTGATTTGGTCATTTCTTTGTTTTTGTGTCCTTCTTGGTGGCAATTTCATAGAGCTTTTTTGCTCTTGCTGTGTGATTGCTTTGTATTTTCTTAATGCCTTCTTCCCCTACATTCTTTTGCTTATAGTCAAATTCTTTGAAGCTTCTCTTAGAATCCTCACTCTTCAGCTATCTTTTTCACTTGTGGCATTTTCAGTGTTTTGGCAATCCTTTTATATTTGAGAATAGTATCTTTTACCTTTTGGTATAAATCTATTGATGTCTTATAAAATATCAAAAGATATGAAATACAGTACTAGACTGCCTTAAGCAAGGACCCTACCCCATTTACCATTTCAAGATTGAGATTTTGGGGTTCTCTTAGTCATGTAGAATTGGTAAAAAAGTTGTAGATTGTTAATCATTATTTTGATTCTCAGACTTCCTGACAATTCTGAAAAATGGAAAAAAATGTTTTTATACTTGTAGAGAAAATGGCATTCATCATGTGCTTTATGAAGTGCTAATTGGCATCCTACGTTGACACTGTACACTTGGTGTGGTGGCTGATCTGGACCCCATTTTCACTGACAAGTTGCTAGCTAGTTGCTTACACTTTCTTGATGTCAACTATATTAAAGAGAAATTATAAAATGATCAACATGTAAAAATACTGTAAACTGAAATTTTGTTTTCTAAAAGTAATGGAAGTCATGCCAATTTGATAGACATTTTTGAGTGCCTGTTATGTGCCAGGAATTCTCTTAGGCCAGATGAAACATGATTCTTACCACTGGACAACTTATAGTGACTTTCAAGAGTACCGTAACATATGTTAAAATGTTTAACCTTCTGTTTCTTTTCAGCGAGTGGGCCATGGTAATGACAACCACGCTGATGCTGACCGATCTCCTATATTTCTGCAGTTTATTGATTGTGTTTGGCAAATGACAAGACAGGTGAGATATTTCAAGTTACTTTCTGTCCCCTCCCTCCCTCCCTCCCTCCCTTCCTTCCTTCCTTCCTTCCTTCCTTCCTTCCTTCCTTCCTTCCTTCCTTCCGTCCATCTGCCCGTCTTGTCTGTCTTTCTTGTTTGTCTGTCTTGACGGAGTTTCACTATTGTTGCCCAGGCTGGAGTGCAGTGGCACGATCTTGGCTCACTGCGACCTCCACTTCCCGGGTTCAAGCAATTCTCTTGCCTCAGCTTCCTGAGTAGCTGGGATTACTGGCATGCGCAACCACACCCGGCAAATTTTTTTGTATTTTTAGTAGAGACCGGGTTTCTCCATGTCGGCCAGGCTGGTGTCGAACTCCTGACCTCGGGTGATCTGCCCGCCTTGGCCTCCCAAAGTGCTGGGATTATAGGCGTGAACTACCACGCCCGGTGATTTCAAGTATATTTCTATATAGTCTTTGCTTTAAATATACTGTAAAGATTAAACTATCATTGCTCTTTCATTCAAAATGAATGTTTGAAATATGACCCCGTTCTTTAACACAATTTGATTCTAATTCACTTAGAAATATAAGCAGAACATTAGAAACAACCAATTTCACACCACAAGTTACTTGTCTTTGCAAATGGTTTTTATCAATCATCTTGTCCACCAGTTGTCCAAACCAAGGCCCTACTCCTCTGTAGGTTCTGCTGCTTTTGCTCCCTTTCAAAAGGTTAAGGAAGGACAGTGTCCTGCAAAGCAGTTCGTCTAAGATTTGGCCAGATGTCAGAAATGAGGAAGTGAATGAACGGCTAGACCAGGTAATCCAGGAATCTCTACACTGTGCCCCAGTCCAGAGCCTCTCCCACCCGTAAGGTCGTGGAGGGAAATGAATGTCCAGGAACCAGTGGCAGAGAGGAAGCAGTGTAGCATTTTGCTATTCCCAAACCCCAATGCACAGGACCCTGGTAAACAAGGAAGCCATCTAGGGATCCCCTTCCTTCAAGCTAGTCAGGCCCATTGGCTTTCATTCAAAATAGGCCATAAGGCCATAGTTCCTGCACTGTTAGTTTTTTTGTTTTTTGGGTTTTTTTTCCCCTCATCTCCAACATGTAAACCTGAATTTGGTCTCTTATCCTTATGATAAGAGATAGTGCCAGGGTAATGGACCTGGAACCAGAGAGTGTGGCTGGGGGTGGGGGGCAAAAGAGAGTAGTTTCCCCAGTGCCTGTTGCTCAGCCAGGCTAAGGGTGGGGCTGAGATCCAGGGTTTGGGCCCTCTCCTGCTAGTCACTCACCAGGAGCTCTGGCCTTGGCTGCTTCAATCATGGGGAAGGGAAGCAGCCAGGAAGCTGCCGGTGATCTACAGGGATTCTACCAACAGCCCTGCTGCTCCTGATTGATCCTCCCACAGCCTTATCACCATCAGTCCAGGGCCGTTTCAGAGGACACCTGCCTCTCTACTGCAGAAAGTCTGAAATACCAGGCCTGTTTCCCCACTGAGAGCTACTGTTACTGATGGCAGTGTGTGTTTGCTGGAAGAAGGTTGACAGCCACAATGCTGCCTGTGCTGTCCCGCTTCCCAGCAGCTCTGTTCTGAGGACCTGGAGAACTCAGAAGATGGCTCTCCACCTCGAGTGCACACAGCCAGCACCTGGAAACTTTCTTCCTGTGAGCCTGGGGACAGGCTCAGGTGTGTGTAAAAGTTCTCCAGGTGATTCAGATGTGCAAATGAGTTTGAGAACCTGTGATCTAACTTAGTGCTCCAAATGGTGGTCCTGAGAACTAGATAGAGACACCAATCTTCTGACCTCACTGAAGACCTGCCAGTACTCTGGGCGGGTCTCAGCACTCTGGCTCTACAAGCTCTTCTAGGGTCTGATGGATGCTCAACTTTGAGACCATTGCTATAGACTAACACTGCTCAAACCTTAATGAGCACACACATCCACTGGGGCTCCCATTTCATATTGAAATGCAGATTCTGATTCAGTGGGGCTGGGGCACAGCCTGAGATGCTACATTTCTGATAAGCTCTCAGGTCACAGATCACATTTTCAGTGGCAAGGGAGTACACTGACATACCTTTAGAAATAAGAGACAAAGGGAAGGGGTTCTGAGTAGCTAAAGTAGATTTCTTGGAATCCTCAGGCCCTCACTGAGAAATTAACACTGACTTTTACACCTAGCTTCAACAAACTGATTGGGGTCTCACATGATCTGATGGCCAGGTCACACACAGGTGATAACAGCCTGTTAGAGAGCTGGCCCAGGTAAGAGGGGCTGGTCCCAGAGGTAGGTGTGCTGATGGTACAGGTGAAAGGTAGCAGCAAACACACTCCTCGAGCACGAAGGCTGGCCTGAAGCCTTGCCGTTTTATAGTGCTGGGCACCATTGCTGTGTGTGTTGATGCTGAGCCAATAGCAAAATTAAATGATTGTCACGTTCAGGTTAGGACAAGAAAGTATGAAACACATTTTAGAAAAATTGCATAAAAAGGTTGAACATGAAAAATAATTGCAGTGCTTCTAAAGGGATAAGCACCTCTTTTGTGGATGTAAAGTAGCTTATTCCTCCCAAGTGTGTATTTTTTAACATCTTCAAACTGACCTCAATTCTTTATACTGCTTAGAACCTGTTCTCATGTCTAAGCCATGTCATTTTTGTGCTTTTATTGAATTTTAAGAAAGAAAATGAGGGGTTTGCATTAGAAGATTTCAGATGCCTCTCATAGCTCTAAGATTCCATGAAATGTGTGTATAATTAATTTCTTTTAAAATTACGTTGTAAATGCATTAGCAGAGACATCAATGATTAGTCTTGATCAGTTCATTAACGAATGAGATATATAGCAGATTGGTATAAGATGCATTCATATGAAAGATGAATTTATTTTTAGGTTGCCTACTGCTAACTCGAGTAAGCTATGCAGTGTAAAGCTGTCAGAAATATCAGAATAAAGTGAACTAGTCTCTATGTGACAAAGAAACTAAGGGAAAAATAATGCAGGGACTCTTTAAAGAAGAGCCTCAAAGATACTCTATAATATCCATAATTTAATATAATCCTTACCGTTTTGGATAGGTTTAATAGTCATTGATATTTTTGTTCCTCAAGAGGTACAGAATCGGGACCAGGTATGCTGATTCATGCCTATAATAATCTCAGTGACTCAGGAGGCTGAGGTGGGAGGATCACTTGAGACTAGGAGATTGAGACCAGCCTGGGCAACATAGTGAGACCCCTGTTTCTTAAAAAAATTAAAAATTAGCCAACCATGGTGGTGTGCACCTGTAGTCCCAGCTACTCGGGAGACTGAGGCAGGAGGATTGCTTGAGTCCAGGAGTTCGAGGTTACAGTGAGCTATGATTGTACCACTGCACTCTAGCCTGAGTGACAGAGTGAGACTCTGCCTCTAAAACAAAAATAAAAGAGGTGTATAATTTTATTATAGATTACTGTGCTATGTATTTTTGGAAATCATACTTTTAGGTAAAAGGTACAGTTTCTAGGAGAAGATGCCAAAACAAACTGTGAATTGCAATGATCGAATCTTTCATTTGTATTACTCCACCTGCTACTGTTTCCCCCAGTGAGCTGTTTTCTGAGTTGAGCTTGATGCCACCACACTCCCTGAGTATAAATTGCAGTCTTGACCCAACATGAGTAGATGGAGCCTTTGTTTTCCAGTTTTCATGGGTGCCAATGGGTTTGGACTGAGCCCTGCCCACTTTGACCTCCAGTTGGCCAGAATAAGGCTTGTCCTCACTGACACTAGAACACACCTTCCCAAGCTCCCAGATCTAGAATGTAGGCTCAGGGGCTAGGAGTCAAGACTTGTTTCCATAGTCTGTTTGGGCTGCTGTAACAAAATATCATAAACTGAGGTGGTTTATAAACAACAGAAACTTACTTCTCATAGTTCTGGAGGTTGGGAAATCCAAGATCAAGGCACCAGCAGATTCAGTGTCTGATGAGGGCTTGCTTCCTGGTTCATAGATTAGCTGTCTTTTCATTGTAACCTCACATCATGGAAGGGACAAGAGAGCTTTCTTGGGCCTCTTTTAGAAGCGCACTAATCCCATTCACGAGAGCTTACCCTCATGACACGATCACCTCCCAAAGGCGTCACTTCCTCAGACTACACCTTGGGGACGAGAATTTCAACATAGAAATTTGGGGGAATACAAATATTTAGTTCATATCACTTATATGGCTTGAAAATATGTCAACAATTTGCTCTCTTGTTAGTAAACATTTATTTTTAAAAGTTTGAGAATTGTAAAATATAGGACAAAACCCTGGATCTTTTATTCCTATCCTTGATGTAATAAGTCTTCAGTACACAAAAGTGTCATATATTTGCTTACAATTCACAAATTCTGTGGTGTCAATAATTTATGAATAAGGCATAACTAAGCTGCATGGAGGAGTCCTGGGAAAATTGGACATAGTGTGCCTAGCCTGTTAAAAGATAGCCATTTTAGCTGGGCGCAGTGGCTCATGCCTCTAATCCAAGCACTTTAGGAGGCCGAGATGGGAGGATCACTTGAGATCAGGAGCTCAAGACCAGCCTAGGCAACACAGGGAGACCTTGTCTCTCCAAAAAAACCAAAAACAAACAAAAACTACCTGGGTGTGGCAGTGGTCCTAGCTACTTGACAGGCCGAGGTGGGAGGGACCGCTTGAACCTGGGAGGTTGAATCTGCAGTGAACCACAATTGCGCCACTGCACTCCAGCCTGGGCAACAAAGTGGGACCCTGTCTTAAATAAATAAATTCATGAATGAGAGACGGAGAGACAGAAATAGAGAAAGATGGCCATTTGAAATGTGAGGCCATTGTCAGAGTTGCAAGGGGCAATCTTAAAGCCTCCAAGAAAGGATTAACCAGTAGCTATCGTTAGCATTTCAGCCAGAGACATTACATTGTTGATTTAGTTCATCTAAGAACAAGGATGCCAGTAAGAACCACCAGAGTTAGTTTCCAGAGGTTTCTGAAGCAGTGATATTCTGATAGGATTCCTTAGAAGACAGTTGTATGTTTCTATGAGACCAATCCTTAAGATGGAGAGAGAAGCAAGTCTTAATCTAAGGTATCTGAGCATAATTCCTTAAGTCAGCTAATGTAACAGCCTGGTAAAGAAAAGGGAGTTTGGACAGTCCTGGATTGGCCATGGTTCTAATCGAAAAGCCTGTTGCTAGTGTAGGAAAGTAGTCAAGCTAAACTAAAAAACTTGTCTGTCAGTGATCCTGATAGATCTGTCATTCTGGAGATGTGAAGATTTGTCATGATAGTGGACATGCATCACTCTGGTTGAAGAATAGGTTTTTAAGTAAACTGACTTAAATACAAATATGCTGGGTAGTTCCATTTGGTTTTACTTCACTTAGTAGGTGATGAATATTCTGCTGTGTTTTTACATTAGAGTTCTGGCACATGGTAGGCACTCAGTACATGCCTGCTGTTAGGGTAATTATTATCACTTCCAGATCATCTCATGGCCACAACACGCCAGCTACTGGCTAGAACCTGCTGGCAACAGTAATAGTCTTCATGGAATTCTGCAGAGCCCCATCAAGAATGACCTCAAACAATCAAGATGATCCGTGGTTTTGCCTCCTCTGCTGATATGGGAATTACAGTCATTGATTTGTTTTGTAACAGATTTTCAAAGGTTAAGCCAGTCCAAACCCCAATTGGTCATGTTGTATTACCTTTTTTAATATATTGCCAGGTTCAGCTTGCTCATTTACACTGGTAAGAATCCAGGGGTGTATGGTCACGGAGTTGGCTTTGTGGGGAGGTTCTTAATTTGGAGTTGATTATTTAATAGATGGAGAGCTACTCAGATTTTCTATTTTTTCTTGAGTCACTTTGGGTGCGTGTTCTGACTGAGGTCTACTGCTCCCGGTACCCCTGACCTGGGACATGCCTGCAGCGGGGAAGCTGGCCCAATAGCGGGGCTCCCCTCATTTCTTTCCCTTCTCTCAGGGTTACAGTCCAGTAGTGCCTGTTGCCAGTGTCTGAAAACAGTCATTTCTCATATTTTATGCAGCTTGCTAGTTGTTTCTGGCAGAAGGGCGAGTCTGGGCTCTGTCTTACCGCCATGGTGAAAGCGGAAGCCATGTAAGCTTTTTTGGGCATTGAGGACAACAAGTTTAGTGCTTCTGGTTGTTTCTCAGCCACAGCTGTAAAGTTGGACTCAAAACTGCAGGTAGTTGAACTTTACGTGGACTCAATCTTCCTTTAAATCTGACTGTATTCCAAGTTGCAATTTTGCTGTCTTTCACTAAAAACTAGTGTTACTCTGTTTTAGAAATTGGACTCTATGACTAAACCTTATTTTTTTCCTCTTCATTTAAGTTTCCTTCAGCATTCGAGTTTAATGAGCTATTCTTGATTACAATTTTGGATCACCTTTATAGCTGTCTTTTTGGGACCTTTCTGTGCAACTGTGAACAGCAGCGATTCAAAGAGGTGAGTGTGTTGTGTCCTTGCCTGTTGCTTTCTCTGTGGCTCAGGCACCTCTCCTAGGAAGTGCCACTGTAGGAGGGCTGAGGGGAGGGAGGACTGCGCTCTGGTGCTCTTGCTGACTGTAAATGCCCTCCTGGGTTCCGGCCAGCCCCACTGCATGTGTCTAACACTAGTCCCTTCCTTTCTAGGCATGGGGCACTGGGACCCAGAGAGCCCATGGCTCTCTAAGGAGTAGATCAGTGCTAGACCCTGGACCTCCTGACTCTGAGTTCGTGTGTTTCCCACTGCACCAACTCCAGCACCATTTGATTCTGCTTTTCATCCCCTGTGGTGCTGGACAGATTGTACTTGAAGGCCTTGCAAATGGAGTCTGCTAATTAGCCAAAAACCCCACTTTAGGTAGCAACCTAACACTTTTTTACATCAAAGTAGTAACGAAGCAGTTACCAAACTTCTCGGAGTTACATCTCACCTCTTTCTTTTTCCCTTGGTGTGAGATAAAAGAAAGATGTGGCCAAAAATGAGAAGGCATTGGAAAAAGGCAGCTTCAGGAGTATGGTCCTGCTAATAGACAAGGACCACTGCCTGTGAGCTGAGTACATTAGGACGGTATAGAATTCAGGAGAAAACAGTCTGCCAGTAACGCCCACCTCCTCTTTCAGCAGCCTCCCCCAAGTTGACAGTGTCCTCATTCTGTGACCCCATGTCGTCCTGCCTCTTCCCTGCCTCCTTGGCCTCCTCTGCTCAGTCTCCTATGGCTGGTGCCATTTTAACTAGTCTCTAAAGTTGGAGTCACGTGGGCCCAGTCCTAGGTCCTCTTCTCGCCTCAACTCTTGTTCTGTCTTTCTAGGTGACTTTGTCCCACCTTGGGGACCTAAATGCCTCTTCCTGCTCCTCCCTGGCTCTTTTGCGTCTCAGTCCACAGCACCACAGCCCATCCAGATACCGAGGCCAAATATGTGGGAGTTACCTTCCATTCCTCCCTTACCCTCACCCTAGCTACCACACCCAGTCCCTTGGTGAGTGCTGCTGGCCTTTTCCCAAAGCATATTCTTTATCTGCCACTTCCTAACTGCCTCATAGCTACAAGCGTAGCTTAGGCCCCTACTGTCTCACATCTGGATTAAGGCAGAAACCCAGGAATGGGCTTCCCTGATTCTCTTCCTGACCTTCAGTAGTCCATTCTAAACATAGCAACCAGAGCGAGCATTCACTAACTGAAATCTGATCATGTACCTCTCCACCGCTTCCCACTGCAGTTAGAAGAAAATCCGTGCTCCTGAGGACCCAGCGTGATGGGGCTTGTTAACTTTCTGATAAAAAGAAAAACATTTTTAGAAGAGTGAATTTTATGTTATGCGAGTTATATCTCAAAGCCATTTAAAACAAATAAAACCAGAAACAGAAGAATGAAGTTTATGTAAAGAATTTAAACCATGGTTTTGTCTTCTTTTTTTTTTTTTTTTTTGAGAGGGGGAGTGCAAAATTCATTCTTAAAAAAATCAGCTCTCTTCCAGTCTAGTGCCTTTGGAGAAAAAAGAAAAATCACCTCTCTTGATATATAATCTACATACTGTAGAATTCACCCACCTAAAGTGTACAATTTCATGGTTCTAGCATACTCCATATTGTGCACCATCACCAGTATCTAATTTCATAAAATTTCTTTATTTCTATTTTTTGTAGAGATGGGAGTCTTGCTATGTTGCCCAGGCTGGTCTGGAACTCCTGGCCTCAAGTGATCCTCCCGCCTTGGCCTCCCAAAGGGCTGGGATTACAGGTGTGAGCCATTGCGCCTGGTCTAATTTCATAAAATTTGTCACCCCCAAAAGAAATGTCATACTCAGTAGCAATCACTTCCCATTTCCCTACCCCTTTCCCCAGAAACCATCTATCTGCTTTCTGTCTTTACGGATTTGCCTATTCTGGACATCATAGAAATGGAATTATGCAATAGATGAAGTTCTATGACTGTCTTCCTTTGACTTAGCATAATGTTTTCAACGTTCATCTATGTACCAATACATTCTTTCTATGGCTGAGCAATATTCCATTCTATGGATAGACCACATTTTGTTTATCCATTTATTGGTTGATAGAAATTTGGGTTGTTTCCACATTTTGCCTTTTAGGAATAATGCTACTATAGCCATTCATGTACAGGTTTTTATGTGGACATATGCTTTCATTACCTACGAGTGGAATTACTTGGTCATATTGCAACTATGTTTAACTTAATGAGGAACTGCCAGATTGTTTTTCAAAGCAGTTGCACACATGAGCAATGTCTGAGGCTTCCAATTTCTCCACATTTCACCAACACTTACTATATTCCTTTTTAAAAAGATTATAGCTATCCTAGTAAGTGGCAAGTGGTGTGTTGTGGTTTTAGATTTTCATTTCCCCAACAATTAATGATGTTGACCATATTTCCATGTGCATATTGGCCATTTGCATATCTTCTGTGGAGAAAGTCTATTCAGATCCTTAGTTAATTTTAAAATTGTGTTATTTGTCCTTTTTATGATGGAGTTGTAAGTGTTCCTTATACATTCTTTATATATACAAGTTCCTTAGAAGATACATGATTTGCAAAAATTATATCCCACTTATGGGTTGTTTTTTTTACTTTCTTCATGGTGTCCTTTGGAGCACAAAGGTGTTTAATTTTGATGAAGCCCAATTTATCTATTTTTTCTCATGCTGCTTACACTTTTGGTATCATATCAAAGAGACCATTGCTTAACCCAAAGTCACGAAGATTTGTTCCTATGTTTTCTTCTAAGAGTTTTATACTTTTAGCTCTTACATTTAGGTCTGTGATCTGTTTTGAGTTAACGTTCGTATACAGTGTGAATTAAGGATCCAACTTTATTCTTTTGTGTGATGGCTATCTAGCTGTTCCAGCACCATTTTCGGAAAGATTATCTTTCCCTCATTCAATTTTCTTGCCACGTTTGTTGAAGATCAGTTGACCGTAAATGTGAGAGAATTCATTTCTGTGTTCTCTGTGCTGTTCCATTGATCTGCATGTCTGTCCTTATGCCAGCACAACTGGCATTGATTACTGTGACTTTGTAGTAACTTTTGAAAATGGGAAGTGTGAGGCCTCCTACTTTTTTCTTTTCTGGATCCTTTTAATTATTGTTTGTGATACTCTTAAAATAAATGTATAAAAGTTGAAATCATCCTAATCAAATGTTGCTGTATTTAGATAGCTCATGGGAAGTCAGCAGCAGAATGGGAGAAAATGCTGACGGCCTTGCCATTTCCCCATCTGGCTTTGTCATTGTGCTCGATCCATCGTTTAGTCTCTACCTGCCTCACCACATTTGGGTGTTTTTGTTCAGATGAGGAATGCCAGTGGGTACAGTGCTTCTGAAGAGTGTACTACAAAATTAGAGGAAGAAGAGAGAACTTAATGACATATTTACTTCTCTTTACAAAGTTTCTCCAGCCTGCCGCCACAGCACATTTTCCTCCAGATAGCCATGATTTTCCAGCGCGAAGAATCTTACTGTAAAATTTACTCTCATTTCTCAATGTTAAGAGTCACAGCTGGGCCTGTAATCCTAGCAGTTCGGGAGGCCAAGGCAGGCAGATCACTTGAGATCAGGAGTTCGAGACCAGCCTGGGTAACGTGGTGAAATGCCATCTCCACCAAAAAATACAGAAATTAGCCGGGTGTGGTGCCATGTGCCTGTAGTATTCAGCTCCTCAGGAGGCTGAGGCAGGAGAATCACTTGAACCCTGGAGGCGGAGATCACAGTGAGCCGAGATCGTGCCACTGCACTCCAGACTAGCGTGAAACTCCATCTCAGAAAAAAGAGTGTCACAAAAGCCCCCTAACATTTTTTTCTTTTAGAGGCAGGGTCTTGCTCTATTGTCCAGGCTGGAATACAGTGATACAATTATAGCTCACTATAGCCTGAAACTCCTGGGCTCAAGCAATCCTGCCACCTCAGCCTCCTGAGGAGCTGGGACTATACTTGGCTAGTCTTTAAATTTATTTATTTTTTGTAGAGACAAAGTCTCACTGTGTTGCCCAGCCTGGTCTCAAACTCCTGCCTCAGGCAGTCCTCCCACTGTGACCTCCCAAAGTGCTGGCATTATAGGCTTGAGCTACTGTGCCCAGCCTACAAAACCAAATTGGACACCAGAATTTAAAATTATATTTGTCACGGCGGGCCCTATCATCCTGTGGTCATTAGAAAGTTCTCACTCTGCCTTTCCGTAGACACAGTTGTCAGATGCTGCCTGACCTCAGCAATATGTTTTTCCAGGACAGCAACCAATGTGTTTTCATTTCATCCCTACATGAGGCCATGAGTGGCAAGACGGTGGGGCTGGGGCTTAGTAAATGTTCATGAAATTTTCAGCATTTGAATTCACTTCATTATTCAAATCCTTCTCTCTGTGTAATACTAATTCTTGATAATATGAAGATAAGCTTATTTCAGATGTTTCTTTTTTTGTTTTTCAGGATATATATGCAAAGACTGTATCTTTATGGTCGTATATCAATAGCCAGCTAGATGAGTTTTCTAATCCCTTCTTTGTGAATTATGAAAACCACGTGTTATATCCTGTTGCTAGTCTGAGTCATCTGGAATTGTGGGTAAACTATTACGTACGATGGAATCCACGGATGAGACCTCAGGTATCTTTGTTTTTCTCTTCCCGAATGAGAGAGTGTGCCTTTTTTTCCAAGTCAAGATGGTGGTATGGAAATGTGTTAATGGTAGATATCAACATACCCATACTGACTGTCTTCTGCGCTCGCCTGTCAGGGTTCAGTCCTTTGCATTCCTGTTCTAGGAGGTTCCTCCCGTACACCAACTCAGATGCTGTTTGCTGGGTCCCGTACTGATGAGGTACATAAAGTGTCATGTGTTCCTGTGCTTGGCCCTTCGTCTTATAAACTATTTTACCTGGAGGTATGGGGGTGGGGCAGCCCTTCTCCCTGTTTCCACATAGAGGTGGTAGAAAGGCATGTGGAAATTGTGTCAGGGTTATGGTGTATAGACCCTGATGATCCAACAGTGGAGGCAGGTGCCCCCTTGAAGAAGGGAGAGTTTGCCCCTCCCCGCCACACTTTTTCACTGTAATGTTTTCTGAGATGGAACAAAATTAGAGAATGGCACACTACAGGGGCCCCTCCGCCAAGCCTGTGTCCTCCCTTTGCCTTCAATGGCTGAGCTCTGGCTGCGGGTTCCTGAAGAGCTCCCCCATCCTCCATTGTGCTGTGGGTTTTGATTCAGTCCTGCCCCGCGCCCCCAGTCTCCACATGGGTGGCCAGGGCATGGTTGGTTCTAGGTGGTGAAGATGACAAGTGGAGGCACACCTTGCCTCCATGAACAGATAACTGCCTACTGAGATTTTTCTTTTTCTTTCTTTTTTTTGAGATGGAATCTTGCTCTCTTGCCCAGGCTGGAACATAGTGGCACAAGCTTGGCTCACTGCAATCCCCACCTCCCAGGTTCAAGCAATTCTCCTGCCTTGGCCTCAAAAGTAGCTGGGATTCCACCATGCCTAGCTAATTTTTGTACTTTTAGTAGAGACAAGGTTTTGCCACATTTGCCAGGCTGGTCCCAAACTCCTGGCCTCAATTGATCCGCCTGTCTCAGCCTCCAAAAGTGCTGGGATTACAGGTGCACACCACCATGCCAGGCTCGAGATTTTTCTTTTGAGTTGAATACTCTCAGAGTTACTGTAGTCCCCCAGGAGCGTGTAGCCAGGCCATTGTTAACAGTGTTGCTTCTGTCAGGCAAGATGCAGAAATCTGCCTTTCCTCTCCATCTTTTCATTCCCCTCCTCTCACCTAGGGATTCATGATCTCCACGCTCTACTAGCCATGGGCAGTCTGAACTGCTCATGTTCCTTTTAGCTGCCTGGCTCTGGAACCTCAAGGATACGCCACTGTAGTACTGCGCCCTCCCCGCTGGAAAGCTCCCTCACTGGTAGCCCAGCTCCATGCTCCACCTGCTGGGTGCTCCCTGCTGCCCCACCTACTGTTTGGCCACCCCTTACTGGATCTTTTGCCCTCTACCGCAGACCAGGCTGGTCATCGCTCACCTTTTCTTTCCCAGATGGCTTTCTGTTTTGTTCCTCATAGCTGCAGCTGCAAATGCTGTTCTCCCTTGGACCCTCCGAGTTGGCCCTGCCACCCTTAGGACCTCAGGAGTGTTTTCCACAACATTGTGGTCAGCACTCACTCAGCCTAGTACTTGTACACTGAGCCTGGGGAGGTGGGAAGGAGCCTGGCTGTGAGGGAGCTCCTCATCCCAAGGGCCCTTAGCCACTTCTCCCCTTGTAAACACCTTGCCCCTGCTTGAATCAGCTCCCCATGTGAATGAGCCCCCCTTTGTGTCTTCCCATGTATGAAAACAACTAGTATTTGATCACCTCTTTCAGCCCTTCCCAGAGTCTTCCTTGGTTGGGAGAGACTTGCATCTGTGTCCCTCTCCCACTAGCCAGGGAGCCGCTGGGACTCATGCTGCCCTGGAGCCTTCCCCGTGAGCGCCCTCTTCCCTGTTCACCTGGTGCTCTGGTGGCCCTATGTTTATTGCCCAAACTAGTGCACTCTGAGAAAGAGAGCTGGACGTGCTGCTAATAAGCAGCCTGTAGAATTCCCCAAGGCACTCAATACTGCACCAGCCTGTTTGCCTGCCTGCTACCCCTACAGAGCACAGGCTTTGAAACCACAGAGCCCTCAGCACCTAGTATGGAGTTTGGTAACTAACAGAGGCTCGACATATGTGACTGAGTGAACACGTGATGGATGAAGAGGTGGGCCCTCTGCTGCAGGCCGCTTCCTCCTGCATATCTGCTCCCTCCAGCCCCTTGAACCGCATTTCTTCCCACTGCGTCCCATGGCTCTTGCCCCACAGCCTACAGAGGACTGACGCCTGCCCACCCTAAACCTGTCCTATCCCCACCAGCCCCTCCCGCAGGTCTCCCCTCCACACCCCATCCTCTGGAATATTGGAACAGCCTTCTGCCTACACTCCCTGCCTCAGTCTCCCTTGAGTCCGTGCTCCAGCTTCCTGTGGAGAGACCTTTCGCCCCTGCCTAACAGCCCAGGCATCACCTTCTGTGGCTGCCCAATGGCACCAGCTCCTCACGCCCTTCACCACTTGGCCACCATTTAGGCTCCTGGCATCATCTTAGCTTCCTTCTTCCTATTTTTTAAAAAAATTTACATTTCTGGCTGGGCGCGATGGGTCACACCTGTAATCCTAGCACTTTGGGAGGCCGAGGCAACTGGATCACGAAGTCAGGAGTTTGAGACCAACCTGACCAACATGGTGAAACAACATATCTACTAAAAACTTAAAAAATTGGTGAGTGGAACATGGCAGCCCTGGCAGGTGGCAGAGGCTCCGTGGTGTCGGTGCTGGCCCTGAACGGCCGGCGCCACACCGGAAAGGTGATGCCGAGCACCATGCCGCTTCAGGTTCTGAGGACACGTGCTGGCGGCAGAACTTCAACCCTTGTGAATATGATCTGAAGTTTCAGAGGAGCGTGCTCGGCCTTTCTCTCCAGTGGAGATTTGCCAACCTACCCAATAATGCCAAGCTGGAGATGGTGCCTGCCTCCTGGAGCCACGAGGGGTCCGAGAACATGGTTTGCATTGCTTTGCAGCTGGATGACGGCTCCAGGCTGCAGGACACCTTCTGTTCAGGCCAGACCCTCTGGGAGCTTCTCAGCCATTTTGCACAGACCAGGGACTGCTTGCAGAAGCCTGGTGGGGTGACCCCAGTGTGTGTGTACACAAGGGATGAGGTGACAGGTGAAGCCACCCTGAACGACATCAGACTGCAGTCACTGGGCCTCAGTAGGGGCGGTGCTTCCATCAGGTTTGTCATGAAGTGCTGTGACCCTATGGGCAAAAACCCAGGAAGCCTGGGCTCATCAGCGTCAGCTGGCCAGGCAGCCGCCAGTCCTCCACTCCCCTTGGAATCTGGGGAGCTCTGCCATGGTGACCTGAGCTGTCAGGAAGACATGGACACTGTGGGGTCCAGCTGCGAGGATTCGCAGGAGAAGCAGAGCATGAGGGTGCCCATGCCTGCCCCCTTCGTTCCTTTCTCGGGCGGGGGACAGCAACTGGGGCGCCCCTCTGGGCCCATGAGGCCTCTGATTTCATCATCAGCCAAGTTGCCAAAGTTCCTCTCCAGCCCCGGAGGCCCCTCCAAGCCAAAGAAGTCCAAGCCTGGCCAGGATCCCCAGCAGGAGCCGGAGCCAGAGCCAGAGCCACCTGTGGACCAGGTGCCAGTTGTGTGCCACCCCAACCTGGAGGAGTGGCTGCAGGCCTGGCTGGTGGAGCTGCTTGATGAATTCTTTGAGCTGATGGTGGACGATGTGAGAAGATGCTTGGCCCAGCTCAAGAGTGACCAGAAGCGCCTGGAAGAAGCACCCTTGATGACCAAGGCCTTCAGGGAGGCGCAGATGAAGGAGAAGCTGGAGCACTACCCAAAGGTGGTTCTGAGGGTCCTGTTCCCTGACCGCTACATCCTGCAGGGCTTCTTCCGCCCCAGCGAGACTTCGTGAGGAGCCACCTGGGGCACCCTGAGCTGCCATTTTACTTGTTCATCACCCTTCCAAAAACAGTCCTGGACAACTACTCGTGCACCCTCTTTCAGGCGAACCTCTTCCCGGCTGCTCTGGTGCACTTTGGAGCCAAGGAACCAGCAGATGTCTACCTGGAGCCTGGACTGCTGGAGCACACCATCTCCCCATCTGTGGCCGACATGCTGGTGGCCAGGTACATGTCCAGAGCCGCCAGGGCCCCTTTCCCATTGCCAGCCCCTAACCCTGCACCTGAGTCTGAGCCATCTGCTGAGGAGGGGGTGCTGAGTCCCGCTGAGCCCATCTCAGGGATGGTCCCGCCTGTGAAGACAAGCCTGGGCAAGGTGCCCAAGTGGCTGAAGCTGCCAGCCAACAAGAGGTGAGAGCTGCCAGCCTGAGGTGCCCACCAGCCACAGGACCACCTCCCCTGCCAGCAGGAATAAAGACTGTGCGTCCTTCAAAAAAAAAAAGATTTAAAAATTAGCCAGGTGTGGTGGTGTATGCCCCTCTGTAGTCCCAGCTACTCAGGAGGCTGAGGCAGGAGAATCACTTAAACCTGGGAGGCAGACATTGCAGTAAGCCCAGATCGCGCCACTGTACTCCAGCCTGGGCGACAGAGCAAGACTCCATCTCAAAAAAAAAAAAAAAAAAATTTTACATTTCCCTCTCCCTTTAGACTTTGTGATCTGCAAGACTAGTCCATGTTTGTTATGAATTAATCTAAGTTATTAATCTAATAACTGCTTGTCATTAGATTGAATCCTTCCCCAAATGAGAATTGAGTTTGAAGGCGAGCTGTCTGAAATGGCCCGTGTGCCCAGAAACCATCAGTGAGCGCGAGAGGTTGCTGGTCCCATTAGCATCTTCTGTCCTGGTTTTAGCTGAAGAAGTCCATGTGCAGGGTGACCTGCTCTCCTTCCCCTGGAGTCCAGGTCCAAACCTGCTCTGCTTTCCGACCTCAGGGGCATTACTTTAGATGCTAAACACGGGGCCCATCAAGTTCTTGTTTCCAGTCAGTGGTTAACTTTACTTGGGAACCACAGTCCGCAGCCCCCTTCCAGCACCTTCCTCTTCACCAATGTGTATTTCTGTCCTACTTAGGCATTTTGCTGAGTTATTCTGTCCTGGGTGACTTCTGTTTCATGTTTTAGCAACAGGGAAAATGGGCTACAGAATGTCAGAAGTCACTATGTTACTTAAATCACATAGAGTGACCAGGTAGTATTCTTGGTGACTCAGAGGACCAGGTGGCTGGTGGAATGTCATTTACATTAGCAGAAAATTCAGCAGAACTCTGCCTGATCTGAAGTGCCTTAGGCTTAACCGGGTCCTTCCATGACTGCAGGAGACCCCCTGCCCGGCACTCCGCCATGCCCTGCTTTGTCCAGCAGGTGGCAGAGGTGAAGAAACACTGAGCAGCAGAGAGGGTTAAAGTGCTGTCCCGCAGGGGAGCACCCAGGCTCAGATTCTTGCCCACCATGTGAGGGCAGGGAACAGATCTTTCCTGAAATCTACAAACTGCATGACAGATCTGTTCCCAGATGCGGTCAGATTCTTACACGTGTAAGTGAAGTCATCTGCAACATGGTGATGATGGATCCACAGCGATCGCACCTGTAACTTGCAGTCCTCTTGTGTGCCAGTGGGCTCTGTACACGCATGACCCCAGTTGACGCTCCCAGCAATTCCATGGTGTAGAGAATGAGGGAAGGGTCAGAGAAGCTGTGACTTGGCTGAGATCTTGCTGCTTGGTGCAGGTAGTTGTGGAAGGATGCTTCCTACCAGGGCCAGATCCCGTCTCTGATCTGTGGCAGGGTCCTGAGCCTCACTGGGACCTCACGGGGTTGCTGAGCAGGAAGTGAATCCATTCCAAGTACACTGTGCTCAGAGGGTGGTAGGTGAGTGGTCCTGCCTTTTGCATTCTCCCTCCACTGTGCTACACAGAAGAGAGAACCAAGAAAGAGTATGTGGGTCAGGTTTTTATCCTCTACACAATAGGCATGTATTGGACACCTCCTGGGTGTGGACACAGTGTGCTGGGGAGTGGGCTGGGCCTTGGTAATGATGGACGCTGGAGAGGCAGGTTGGAGTTTGGACTTTATTCCAGGGTTTGTGGGAACCATCCCATGATTTGCATGACAAGGCCAAGTGTATGTTCTAGAAAGCTCACTCTGGCAGCACTGAGGTGGATGGGAATGGGGATGGGGCAGTACAGTGAAGACAGGAAGAGATCAGCGGCTGGTGTGGGTGTCCAGAGACAGGGTCTGGGGAGCCGGGTAGGGCTGAGAGGAGGAGGAGGAGATGTGAGAGGAGGGAGTATGGAGATAAAGAAAGGGGAGGTGCAAGCCTGTTGGACGTCTTTTCTCTGAGAAGGGAGTGGCTAAATCAGCTGCCGAGAGGGGTTCTCTGGGCATCCATCAGAGGATGGCTGGGTGCAGAAGGCCCGTGGGCATCCTTTTTCCTTGGGACTGTCTTGCCTTAAGTTTCATTATGCTAGCACCCATGGGGCAAACATGACTGGCCCTTAGATGGGAATTTTCTCTAACACAATCCTCTGTTTAAGCCTCCGAGTTTTCTATTCCTTTAGGCATGCCCTGATTTGTTGCAAATGAAAATAGTAGGCTGGGCATGGTGGCTCACGCCTGTGATCCCAGTACTTTGGGAGGCTGAGGCGGGCAAATCACTTGAGGTCAGGAGTTCAAGACCAGCCTGGCCAAATAGTGAAACCCCATCTCTATTAAAAATACAAAAAGTAGCCCGACGTAGTGGTGGCAGGTGCCTGTAATGCCAGCTGCTCAGGAGGCTGAGGCAGGAGAACTGCTTGAATTTGGGAGGTGTAGGTTGCAGTGAGCTGAGATCATGCCATTGTACTCCACCCTGAGGGAGAGAGTGAGACTGTACTCCACCTCAAAAAAGAAAGTGAGAAAAGATGGGAACAGCTGCCTGAAGAAATGATCGCGGTGCCTTTGAGCAGTCCTGGGTCTCTGCCATGCGCGTGTGAATGGTGTGTTGCCCTGCGCATGTGTGAACGGGGTGTTGCCCTGCCCATGTGTGAACGGCGTGTTGCCCTGCACGTGTGTGAATGGCGTGTTGCCCTGCCCGTGTGTGAACGGCGTGTTGCCCTGCGCGTGTGTGAACGGCGTGTTGCCCTGCGCGTGTGTGGACGGGGTGTTGCCTTGCCCGTGTGTGAATAGCGTGTTGCCCTGCCCGTGTGTGAACGGGGTGTTCCCCTGCCCGTGTGTGAACGGCGTGTTGCCCTGCGCGTGTGTGGACGGGGTGTTGCCTTGCCCGTGTGTGAATAGCGTGTTGCCCTGCCCGTGTGTGAACGGGGTGTTCCCCTGCCCGTGTGTGAACGGCGTGTTGCCCTGCGCGTGTGTGAACGGGGTGTTGCCCTGCCCGTGTGTGAACGGGGTGTTGCCCTGCGCGTTTGTGAACGGCATGTTGCGCTGCGCTTGTGTGAACGGGGTATTGCCCTGCGTGCGTGTGAACGGGGTGTTGCCCTGCGCGTGTGTGAATCGCGTGTTGCCCTGCCTGTGTGTGAATGGAGTATTGCCCTGCGGGTCTTGCTTCTCACTGAGGCCACATGCCTGTGGGTGGATAATGGGAGCTTGATTGTAAGGTCTTCCCTTGTTTGATCAGAATTCAATGATCCTACAGACAGGAAAATGCATACGAGATGGGTCCTAAAGGTAAGAGAGGAGCTGCTGCCACCTCACAGAGGCCTCTGGGATCTGCCTTTGCCACCACACTCCACCGGTCCCCTCTCTCCTTCCTGTGGCCTGCCCAACGGGGCCATTAGTTCTCAGCCCACTGGGTGCTGGTTACCGAGCACCATATTATTGGAGGCACTGTTGATGCAGCCCAGTCTTTGAGGGAGTGGGGCAGGATCTGGTGAAAGGTTAGCTGGAGGGCCAGGCTGGGGCCAGACTGCAGAGAGACGCGAGACCCCTCTCGGGGCAGAGGGAAGAAGCCCCTGGAAGGTGTTGCGTGGCGAGTCACAGGGCCTGACTCATGCTTAGGAGCCAGCCCTATGGCTGCGGTGGATACACTGGATCAGAGACGAGGGAAGGCTGGGGAGCTCCCCAGGCCCCATCCTGTTTCTCTTTTACCCCCAGTCAGTGACCTTTCTGCTCAGCCTTGCCCCCAGCCAAAGAGCTCCAGGTAAGAAAAGCTGGGTCTTGGGTGTCTGGCGCCCTAGTAGCTGCTGGAGAGAGCTTGTTAGGCTGAGTTGGGTGCTTTGACTATCAAATAGCCGGACTGGGTGTCCCATATGCCCCAGGAAAACCTTTCTTGTTTATAGTCACCCCTGCACCCCACAGTCAATGGTTTTAAAAGAGAAAAGCTAATGGGGTGAGGCATTGGGGTGATGCTGAGCAGGGAGGGAGGGGATGGTCCCTTGGGGAGGCCCCCCCGGACAAGCGCTGCCTGCTCCAGGGGGCTTCTGGCAGCTCCTGTTTTGGTTGATGAAAACACAGCATCAAGTTGTAGAAAGTGCTGATTTAACAGAAGGATTTTCAGTCAGCAGAGCTATTTATAGAAATGCAAAAATACAGAGATAATGGAGATGCTGGAAAGGGGGTCTGCATGTAAACATTTCTGACGCACAGTCTTTAGGACACTGCTTGCGCCGCGTCTGCACATGGTGCCCTCAGTTGATCTGTGGTGCGCAGTGTCCCCGTGCCTGCCTGTCTTCTGAGAACTGGGGAGCCTCCCCATGGTGCCTTTTCCATCCCAGCTCAGTGGCTCGGCCCCCAGAGCTGCAGGGCAGCCTCAGTGGCAGCCGAAGCTCGTGGGATGGGGTCCCACTGTCCACCTGACATGAGGTCGGTCAACTCCTCAGGAGACTTTGGCCACACCAGGCGTCTGGGTGGTGAAAGCCTCCTGAAGCCACCAGCACCTGCTGTGGCAGGAGGACGGCCTGATAACGCAGCTCTGTCTCTGCTCCCTCCAGATGCCCATCCACCAGAATCTCAAGGAGCTGCTGGCTGTCAGGGCGGAGCTGCAGAAGCGGGTGGAGGACCTGCAGCGTGAGGTGGCCACGCGCGCTGTCTCATCCTCATCTGAGCGGGGCTCCTCACCTTCCCACTCCACCACTCCTGTCCACACCTCAGTCTGACGGGCAGGGCCAGCCTGCTGCTCCACAGTCTTCCAGCGGCTCAGGAAAGGGACCTGGCGATCACTGTTATGGCTGTAACTTGCGATCTTGTCTTTTAGGATTAGGCCCGGGGACCATTTGTGTGGCTGGGTGACAGCTCCCACTGTTGTCAAGTGCTTTTCGTTTTGTGAACAGCTCGTTTCCCTCCTGTCAGCGGATTCACAGGGAAGCCATCTGTCACATCCACCCTGTGAAGCAACTCCTAGCATCCAGGCAGCTTGGGAGAAACGAAATGAATGGGATGCAGTACTGAGGTTCTTTCTAGGTGAAATCCTTCAGTAACAACAAACACCACTCACTTCAAGATGCATCGCCAGCCTCGGGGCTTCCCTCAGGTCTTGACCACAACCTGAAAACTGTTTTGAATGAAATACTTGGGGAGAAGACAGACCACTGCCCTCTGTTCCACAGTCCTCTTCATGCACGGGGTCCCCTGTAACAATTCCTGCTGTGTACATATATGGTATTTTTAGAGAAGAAAAACAGGGCTTTATTTTCCTATGTCCTTTTTGATGTTTAGAATACTCACCTGAGGAAGGATCGGCTCAACTGTACCGTGGGAGAAAGTCTTTTCCTACGAACCTCACGCTCATGTTTCTGTGGTGCGTTTGAAATGGGATTGGAACATGGTCATTTAAGGGGCAACATGTTCTGTCCCCACCTCACTCTGGCACTCGCCTCTTGGGACAGCTCATCCCCTTCATGGGGATGGCACCAAGTGGCCATGCTCAGTCTTCCAGCCCCGCCAAGGCTGGCCTCTGGCTCTTTCAAGGAGCACTGCCTGCCCCTCCCTCCTGCGCTGTCTGGCCATGCTTCCCACATCACTACTGCTGCCAGCCGCTGGGGTCAAAGCAGTCTGCTCTTATGTTATCTGCCTGTACGAAATCATTTCTCATTTTATCACAGTTCCTTCAAGTCAGCTTACATGGCTGCCTGTCAATATCTGAAAGCAACCACGGTGCTGTGGCTTTGGTTTGGAAAAGCATAGCTTGTACTTCCCTTGGTTTTCCCTTCCCAGAGCCGACCGCAGCTGGTCAGCACTCTCTTCCTACTTCGGAGCTTTATTTACCGACGCTGAGCTGTGACTCCATCAGTCCTCACAGGAATTAATTTACCACCAATTGGTTCCATCCACTTGAACGCCATTGCGCTGAGCTCCTCTGTGCGACATGCCACAGGATGAATACTGCACACCTGGGTCCTGCACTGGCAGGCCGCACTCCTCCCTCGTGCTGTGCCCATTGCTGCACCTCCCCCCACCCCGCCATGGGCTGCAGGAATCCAACCTTCAGAGGCAGACACAGCTGCAATCGCTCCTAAGGAAACCCCAGCATGACTGCAGAGCAATGTTAGCTGGTGGGTTTCAAATTAGTGGATTCCAGGCAGAGTCCTACACATTGACCTTATTTTTGAAAATATGTTAAGGGTTTTCTAATAGTCAAGTAGAGAATGGATTTTTTTTTAAACTGGGAACCTTCTGATTCTTACTGAAAATTATCCTATAAGATACCAGAGAGATTTATTCAAGGGAATTTGATAACCTAAAATCAATTCTCCATTTTTATCACCCATGGGATTTGTTTCTAAATCATATTTGACATTAACTTTTGATTTACGTTCCTAACATATCTGAAAGCATATTTATGAATGGATAAACTGGATTATTGATATACTGATTTTTATTTAAATGGGGACATTGCCCATTTTGTTCCCAGAAATATGTAAGCCCCCAGCTGACTAGGAGTATTAAACATAGTGTGGACTGGATGACGCCTTTGACAAACCAGAGACGCCAAGCTGGGGGGAGCTGGTGCCTGGAGCGGGCCTGTTGCACCTCACCTGGCGGGGCTGCGGGGCTCGGTCAGCAGGACCCTAAAGATTCCCATTCGATTTTAAGCACAACGGGTCATTTTCCTTTGTATGTTCCTAGCGCAGAACTGTTTCTAAAACAACTTGAAATAATACGGTTTTGTTATCTAAGCATTTTTGTTTGTTTCATGTGTACTAGAATGCAAAACCTTTACAGTTCAGGTTTTTCAAAACTGGTACAGTGTTGTATTGGTCTCATCTGTTATTAAAATGATCATATGTTTGCTCCCTGGTCTTTTTTGTTGTCTTTTCAAAGTATCTCAGTACATTTTTCCTTTGAGGAAAATTGGTAATAAAATAACATGGATTGAATGTTTACTGTGTGTCAAGCACAGTTAATATATGTATAGTACCTTCATGTGATTTCATTCAATCACTAAACCATAAATGTATCATGAATCTTGAGTATTTTGGCTGAAACAGGAAATACTGATTTGAGTCAGAAATGCCCTCAACTGTAACCTTGAGAGAATGTGGAGACTTGGGAAAGGTCTGGAGGCGTGCTAAGGCCTCACTGTCCCCACCCCAAAGGAGTGTTCACCTTTTCAGGGCTACAAAGGTCTGGATGAAATTGCACATACCCTCCGCCCCCCCACCACTGCCATGTGCCCTGTGTGTTGGTCTTCTTGTTAAGGGTGTGGGGTTCCTGTCCCTCTCTACACGTCACTGCTGAGTGAGCCAGAGAGCCCTATATTAGGCACAGCGGATGCCCAGGGGACTGCTTGCCAGACCGCCTTCCCCAGCAGTGAGACCACCGCAGCAAGCAAGGCTGGGAGGGCTGCTCTGCCAGGCCCCTGCTAGCCTTGCAGAACTCCTGCACAAGAGAGGCACACGAGGGTCTCGGGTTTGAGAAGACCTGGTGCCATTTCACTAGAAGCCGAAGTTGGCAAAACAAAATGAAAAAACAACCAACCTTCATGTGAAAACCCAGGGTCCACTGCATCTTGTTTTTATGCTGAAATGCCCTGAACTGAAATGTCTTCTCAGTTTGAAGCCAAGATGCAAGTTGATGACAAGGACATACTTTATCCCAAACAGGCCACTCTCCACAAGGTTGCAACAAGTGATGAAGTGCAGGGCCCCTTTCTCACTCAGCTATCCAGTTCAAACAACTGCACAGAACCGGAACCTCCACTGTTTACCGGCCTGCTCTGAAGGTGGCAGAGCAGTAGCCTTGGGATTTGCGAGCCTGGCTCTCAGGCTGCTTCCAGACCCTACCTGGACAGCCCGGGACTGGGCAACCCATGCTCCCTGGAAGCGGCCCGGCAGCACTCTGCTCCTGCCTCTGCCCTCCCTAACCCCAGGACATTGGTTGCTCCACATCCCCTGGCCTTACCTTCTTGACCAGTGAGGGGGGGCCACCCTTCAAAGTCCTGACACAGCTAGTCATTGAGGGGTAAATGCAAGAATTTTAAGCTTCTAGAGAAATACCGCAAAGTGAGTGTGATGAGATCAGCTCCACATCATAAATTGCTTTAGGGAAAAGTAGCAACACTTGACCAAGGATGCACCTTAACACCATGAGAAGATGAGGATCTGTTGGTGCCATTTTATTTAATGCAAACACTAGACAGTTTACAATTCACACCTAGACACAAGCACATGAGCAGATGTAGAGGGGTTCTCACGTCACTCACCATGTCTTCCTCAGCACTGAGCCCCAAGCCAGTGTCCCAGAGGCTCCCCTTTGGGTCCCACCCCAGAAGCCACCCACACCTCCTCCCCGCATCTTGATCTTTCCTTGAGCTGACTTCACCCAGCATGCGCTCAGAGTTGTTACAAATTTTCTCTGCCAAATTAAGTTGATACAGATTGGCCACTTTCAATTGGTCCTTCCAGTCCACTGTGTCTCCCCTCTGACTCGGGACAGGCACATGCTGGCCAGTGTAACCTTCAGATACACATGTGCCAAGAGCCCGCCAGGCTTCTGCAGGTGACAGTGCGGAGCAAGTGTAAGATGCTGTGGGAAGAAGCTCCTGAAATGAATGTCCTGCAATCGGAGGCTGAGGGGTCTTCCAGGCATGTCCAGCAGCTGCCACTGGTGGGCCTGAGTGCCAGGCTCCAGGCTTTGTGCAGATAGCACCCGGGTAGGTAAGGGAGAGCAAAATGGGTCTCTGGCAACTGAAGTCAGTGGTACCGCAAACACGGTTTGACAGACAGCACGTCTTCTACTTCGTAGCCATAGGGTTTTGAGGACTTTGCCATTCGATAGGCATAGCCATAAAGGTAAGGTAGACAACCCCTGAGGTCACACTGTCCAGATGGTGACAGGCCATGCATGCAAAAATCCTCTGCAGCCACCTGTAGCCCAGCATCGGTCAGAGGGTGGGTCCATCAGCTCTTGATGTACTTGGTGCCAGGGAGGACAAGCCTGACAAAATTCACCATCTGGCCAATGAGTGTGGGAGGCCCTTCGTAACTTCCTGAAGCCTGGGGAGCTTTTCGAGACCAGGCCAAGGTTTCTTTCCTTCGTGGTACCATGCTAAGGTGTTTCCGCACTGCTACAGGCCCCCTTCAGCCACACAGTCCGGGTCTGTTGGGATAAAGGGCTGAGCAGGAAAAGGGGTGTTGAGCCCGCAGGCACGTGTTGGGAATGGCCTCACAAGGCAGCCTTGAGACAGTGCCACAGCTGACCACCCTCCACCGCAGGCATGTTTTCAACGTCAACACGAGGCAGGAATTCAACAGATGCATGTGGGGTGCAGATTCCAGTGGTTTCCCTCAGAAGTTGGAGTTGGCGCCTCCCACTCAGTGGGCAGCCTATGAAATGTGTGGGGCCATCATGCAGACCAAACAGGCTCGTGAGTTTTGTAAGGTCTTGCCTGGCCCGTGACTCATATTCTGCTTTCAGAAGTGCTTTCTGACATGGCAGACTGGTTATCAGTATACAGGGACCTGGCATGTGGTTCTGTCCTGTGAGCCTATGACAGCAGAGTTCAATGGGACAGAACCACCTGTGGGGCCAAAGGAACATTCCAGGAAGCCAGCTCTGCTCCAGCCCAAACCTGGCTGCTCCGTGCCAGGTGAGGAGCTGGGCATGGGGTTCCTGTGTTTGCCATGGTGAGCACCAGCCCCCATGCACTCTTCCCTCAGAACAGACAAGTAGGCTGACACGGAGCTACAAAGTCACATGTGTTTCACTAAACCAAGCAAGTGTCTCTTCCCCTCTCCTCCCCTCCCTCCCTGCCCCCAATAACATTTTTCAGCAAACAACAAGCATGCTTCCGGCTTTGATGCTCATTCTTGACATCTGCAGCTCTTGCTACCAAAATGGGAATAAATACAGGGCAGAGGGTGAGCTCCTCCCCCCAACAGAGGGTAAAACTCATCTCCAATGTGAAAATAATTCCTAAAGACCTTTGTCATGTCAGGTCAGTCCCCTATGGAATCAGATGGGAAACAGGCCTACAAATCATAGCTTCACACTTAATCCAGAAGATTCCTAAACTCAGGGCAAGACTATCATGAAATACATGTTTGCACTTAAATAACTGAAAGCCTCCACTTGGACCGGCTCAAAACCTGGGATTGGGAAGACTGAAATGAAGCCATCCTCCTGGGTGCTGCGCGTGTGTGGTGTTACTTGGTGCTGACTCATTCACTCCTTGCAGGGGCTCCAAGGGAAGCAGGTGCACGCTGAGCCCCCTACTTGCAGCTCCTTGAGGTCACCGCCAGGGACTGCCTATTGGCAGAAACCAGCCACAATCAGCCACTGCAGTGTGTAGGGTTCAAATTCTTGTCCCTTAAGTATAAATGTCAACAGGCCCCAGCATCACCTTGGCCCCCACATTCTGTGCTCAGTGAAGCTGGAGGCAGGCTGGCTTTGGGAGTCGGTAACCCAGCAGCTCCCAAGGCCTGGTGCTGGCTTTCTATCAGAGTTGGCTCTTGAATTTCGGCACCAATTCTCAGAGCACCTGTGGCCAAGCAGAGAAGCCAAACTCACGAACACCCAGAGCTCATCCAGAAAACTCAGACCAACAAGGAGCCGATGACACAGAGCAGCACAGCAGCTGTGAGTCCAAATGATGGGGGTGGGGGGGAGCTGGGTGACAAGCGGTGGCACCATGTGCACGCCTACAGCTGCACGGGGCCCTCAGATCCGGGCTGGTTCAGGCGGCGGCGGCTCTGTAGACTGCGTGTGCAGCACGGAGTATTTCACTAAGGGAAGAAGAGGCCCGTCAGAAGGAATTCTGCTCTGTCCTGCACAGTAGCAGCAAATAGAGCAGGAAGCCCCTGCTGGGAACAGAACTGGGTTTCCCTGTGTATCCCATGGGGGACTGCTTAGCCTTGTCTGCACCACCTTCCCGTGCCACTCCCTGTCCCCAGCCAGGACTATTCTGAGACTAGGAGCAGTTAGGGGTGGGTCAAGGGGAGAGAAAGAGGAAGCTGGACAGGCCCTGAAAACAGCTCAGCCTCCATCTCCTCCCCTAAAAAATGAGCATGCTCCTGCCGGCACCACCGGAAGAACTGTTTGAAAAGTGCGCAACCTAGTACCTGCCCACACAGGCTGGCCTCCTGTGGCTAACTCATGACAGTGAGCAAAGCTCACGACAGTGGATGCGACCCAGGCCTGTTTTAGTTCACTTGCTGCCACACTGCCACCCGTCGGTAGGGCGCCCGGCTCCCCAGTACACACCACACAGGCTGAGCCCCTCTTGCCCTCCTGGGTCCCGTCCTCGTGGCTGCTGCACTGTAGTTTCAGTCGCAACATTTGCCTGAGCTGTCCCAGTCTCCTGCCTGCACCTCCTCATTGGCAACCCGTGGCCACAGGTCATATGTGTGTCGAGCAGTTGGGCACTTTAGGCCTGTGGCCTGACCTTATGCCACCTCATACTGCCAACAGCTCCTGAATCCAGGAAGTGCTGGTTGACCACTGAAGGTGGAGGGTGGGGCCTAAGTGTTGATAATAGGGTCTGGGCTTGAACCAAGTTCCCTCTCGCCTGTGGCAATTTGCACAGGGAAAAGTTATAGGTCTAGGTTAAAGGCTTCCCCGTGGCTCTGTTCAGAATGCATCTGTTTTTGCTGATGGGGAGCAGAGGCGCCTGGGGCTCTGGCTCAGATGAATCAAGGGCAGAGTCTGAGCAGCAGCAATGCCCAGAAGTCACAGACATGGCAGCAGATGGCCCTGGCTGTCACCCCAGCACCCTTGGGCTCATGAAACTGGGAAGCAGGCTGATCAGGGCAGGCTTTTGCTCTGGCTGGACATTCTAGAAGCAGATGCCTCTGTGCTTCCCTGCTTTTCTAGCACAGTTCTTCCCAGTGCTGGGGGCCAACTAGTCACTGGCCAGTGACTGTGAAGTCCTCACCTTGGGGCTCCTCACACACCACGGCTTCCAGATTCTCCCCTTTCACGTAGTCTGCGTTGAGACCCTCTGTTTAGGGAAAGGTCAGAGTTAGTGATGCGCAGTTCCTAAGGGTCCCCAAGCATGACTGAGAACTCCTGACCAAGTCCTTTACGACAGCTAGAAAAGCAGCACAGCTCCCCTAGGGAACTCAGAACCCTGCCCCCTGGGCCACCGGAACATCATTATCCAGATGAAGACCGTTCGTCCAGGAGTTCTCATTATCCTCAGAAATAACCAGAACATGCAGCAAAGGCTTCTGGCACTCCATCCTCATAGGGCAGCTGCTGCCACATCAAATCAGCAGCTCCGCCCAGTGGAGGGGGCGCCCAATGGTAGGGCTCAGCACCATCCACAGGTCCATGTCCAGCCCAGGGGCCAGGTAGCCAAGTGTGATTGATGGATATGGGGCCGGGAGGGGCGGGTGGCTAAGTGGGGCTCACCATGGAGATGCAGCAAAGCCTCCTACCCACATGCAGCTGCCCAGCAACACCCATGCGGAGAGGCCCACTGGCTTCTCCCAGCCCCAGGAAGAACTGCTGTCTCCACTCGAGCTTGGAGGGGCCATGGCCCAGCGACAGCTGCTCCATCCTAGTTACTTACCTAGGCTCTCTCCACACCTAATCACAAGAGGGATTTGGGGACTACCAAGCATCCCGTTCAGCCAGCAAGGGCCAGTGTTCACGTCCTTGGAGCGGACCCCACCCCTGTTGCTGCTTGCAGAGTCAACAGTCTGTATCTCACCCCTGGAGAGCACAGGGACTGGGACCCTCCGGCCCTGGGTCTGTAGGAAAACTGGGGCATGGTTCCAACCAACCAACCAACCAACCAACCAACCAAACAACCAACCAACCAGGCACAGTGCAAGTCACGCCACCATCCTGGGCCATGGGCTCCTTGTCTGAACAAATATTCCTGTCACCTGCCTGCCCTGGTGGCTGCTGGGCTTGAGGTGTGCGCCTAACAGGCCTGTGACAAATGCAGTTGTTGCCCTGTGGCAGGTGTGGCTGGCCCCATGCAGAGCGGGGCAGGTGATGAGCGTAGTGGAAGCTGCCCCAGGTGACCTTTCTCAGCTGACAGGTAGGGGCCAGATGCACCCTGAGCCTCACAATCACTGCCAGCTTGCAACTCAGTGGGCACTGGATCGTCCCCTTCCTGTGGGTGGCCCTCTATGTGCTCCCCAGCCATGACCCCTAGTGGGCACCTGAGTCCCCACCATGGCACCTCAAACCCCACCTCAACCACCCCCTCCCCCCCACCACATCCAGCCTGGGGACAGAGCGCCTGGCAGGTGGCATCCTCTCACACGCATCAGGGCAAGCTAAAGATGGTCCTGGTGAAAGCCAGGTCAGTGAATGTCAGGAAAGCAGGAGGGAGAAGAGCGGCAAGGAAGCACCAGAGCAGGGGGCGAATGAGGAAGTATCAAGGCTGAAGCAGAAGGAAAGCAAGGAAGGCAAAGCGCGGCGTTACCTTGACCTTCCGCTGCATCTGAAGGCAAGACACAAAGCTTAGAACCCTGGCATCAGAACGCTCCTGCAGCAAGCATGTGGGCTTTCCACACTGAGGACAGAGGCCAGGGAAGCTGAGGGTCCCCAGCATAGGCCACAGTGGTGGGGACAGGCCCTCCTCACAGCCACCTCCAGCTGTCTCCCCAGGACTTCGTGTTCTGCACCCCTGCCCCCTCCACTGCCATCTTCACACGGCAATGGCTGAGGCTTAGGGGAAAGAGTGGGGACAGGAGGCCCAACCCGTAGCTTCTCAGTAGGTTCAGCCACCCTACAAATGTCCGCAGAACTCCTCCTGATTCTGGATGGGCCAGGTGCCAGGGACATGATGCCCACGCAACCCCACCATGGAATGGACGGTCCAGAGACTCCGGATCACTGAGGCGGCAAGGCAAGCTGGGAGTTGCAGACACAGAAACCAATCAGCTCAATCCTGCCCCATGGGTACCAGGTGAGGTCAGCAAGGGGTGCTGTGGGACCACAGGCTGGGAGAAGCTGCCCCAGGCCTGCAGGGGTGAGAGGAGCTAGGTCGGGAGCAGGGACAGCAGAGGCCCTGGATGGAGAGCACATGGCACCCTTGGGAAGTGAAAGGCCTCCGGGAGGCTGAGGGAGGGGAAAAGATGTGGTTGGGACCAAACCATGAAGGGCCTCCGATGCCAAGGCCAGGGGCTCAGCCAGGACCTTGAGGGCTGCAGGAACCATGGGGGATCCAGGCATTTTAAAACAGGTGCTCCTGGAGGAGAGTGAGGTGTGGAGGAGACTGGACAGGCCAAAAGGTCTATGGAGGCTTCTGGATGGAAGATGAAGAGAAGACCTTGGCTCTGGCCTGGCAGGGGCCATGTGGCTCCAGAGGAGACCTATGCAGGTGGCACAGGTCCCAGGGTCGGGGAATGCACTGACGTGAGGTGTAGGGGCGGGAGGACTCCCAGCCTCCAGTTTGGGGAGACAGCCACACAGGAAGGGGCGGCAGGAGAAGGCAGGCTGGAGGGGAAGTGCAGTGAAATTGAAGACGGGACACACTGGACCAATGGGGTACCTGCGTGCTGCCCTGCTTTGCCTTCTGATCCAATCCGCAAAACCTCACACTGGCCCGTTTTAGGAACTAAGCGTGGAAATAATATATTTTCCTTTGACTTTAATGTCCCACAGAGACAGAAACAATCAAGATGTTTACTTTGTGCTTTGGAAATCAACCTATTTTTCCCGCTCTGTTCCTACTGACACCTAAGCAGCCTCAAGCCAGTCTCTGACTTTAATTCCAGAACAGGAAGGAAGTTGAGATACCCTTGAAGGGGAAACTGAGGGACAGCAAGGGAGGGCCCAGGCTGGCCCTTGGGGAGAGTCTGCTCAGCTCTAGAACTCTCCCCATCCATGGCCCTGCCCTTGCCAGGCCAAGTTACAGGGCTGGCTTTTCACCCATGTGCAGCACCCAGAAGAGAGGCAATGGCGGGTGGGTGACAAGTGCACGATGCCTGGGAAGCTGCTCCTACGAGGAAGTACAGAGCTTTCAATAGTTTCTTTTACCCAGCATGCTTTTATTTTTTATTTTTATTTATTTATTTTTGAGACGGAGTTTCACTCTTGTTGCCCAGGCTGGAGTGCAATGGCACGATCTCAGCCCACCATAACCTTCGCCTTCTGGGTTCAAACAATTCTCCTGCCTCAGCCTCCTGAGTAGCTGGGATTACAGGCATGCGCCACCATGCCCAGCTAAGTTTTGTAGAGACAGGGTTTCTTCACATTGGTCAGGTTGGTCTTGAACTCCCAATCTCGGGTGATCCTCCCACCTCGGCCTCCCAAAGAGTTGGGATTACAGGCATGAGCTACTGCACCCAGCTCCCAGCATGCTTTTTAAAGTCTCAAAGCCATCCTTTGGCCTGGCCTTCTTGCCCCGTGTTGTAACGGGCATGTATTTGAAAACTGTGGACTGTTGCATCTCACCATTAGGCTAGTGATGCTGTAGTGAAGTGAAGGATGCCTCACCCCACATCCCTGGAACCTGTGAACGTGACCTTACTTGGGAGCAGGGTCTTTGCAGGTGTACTTCAGGATGCTGAGATGAGGTCATTCTGGATTTAGGATATAAACTGAGATTGGAGTGATGTGGCCACAAGCCAAGGAACACCCAGAGTCCCCAGGAACTGGGGGAGAATCCGCTTCTGTTGTTTGGAGCCACTCGGTTTGTGATTCCTGGTTCTGGCAGCCCCAGTGAGCCCATACAGCTGCCTAGGACAAGGCTGCTTCCTTGGCAAACCTCACCAGCAAGCACTTTTGGCAGCCAGGGCATGAGCCTTTTTGTCCAAAGAGCTCACAACAACTTTGTTGCTATGAACCAAACCCCTCCTTGCCGCCCCAACCACCTAGAAGGGGAAATCATCAGAAAATCAAGGCAGAATGCATCTGACGTGGTGCTTCCAGCGAAGGTCCGAACAGGAGACGCCCCCAGCCAGTCACCAGGACTTCCCCTGCCTCTGTGGCCTCCATTTTGAGGGCATCTCTGGGTATAGGCTTTTTTTTTATTAATAAATATTTGTTCAATGACATTTTAGTCACCAACTAGTTGAATCAATAATACAGAAAAGATTTTTTTCTCTCAGTCAGTTCTAACTTTGCCCTACAGGCTGGTTCGATCCAAATCTGGCCTTTTATCTTTTCCCAAGAGACCCTCTTGAGAACCTGGATGCTCATCCACAATCTTGACTCCTCTCGGGGCAAGAGGAACCCTCCGAGTTGTTCTCCCACAGTGGCGCTGGCCAGGTCCTTGCTCCCTCCCCTGAAACAGGGAGGGGATATAGAGATATCCCAGCCTGGAAAGCAGTTTCAAATGAGGGTCCCTGGCCACAGGAAAGGCCATGTAGATTGAGCTGTGTCCCAGTGTCCCCATCTCATTCCACTCCCCCTGCCAGAGGGATAGTCCACAGAGGCCTTGGGGCCTCCTGGACAGAAATCCCCTGTATTAGGCTGCTTCTAATTTTTTCTGAATGCAGTAAGAACAAGGTCAGAGATCAAGGGCTGTAACTATGTATCTGGGTGCCCTGGGCTCCTTGTTCCAGGCACAGCCCAGGAGGCTGATGCAAAACCACCCCTGCCACACTAAGCACAACTCAATCTTCTCACCCAATTTCTCCTTCTAAATATCAGTGTCCAAGCAATTAGAAGGTTGGATTTGCATATTTTTCACCAGTTAGAGGATTCCTTGGCTTTTGAGTTGAGGGAAAGGGATAACTCTAAAAGCAATCCAGTCCCCAGTCCTGGACTCCATCTGACCTGTTCCCTGTTCACAACACTCTCCAGTCAAGCTTCTGGATCCATGGTGGGTCAATGGGATCTCAAGCAGGGTGGCCATGAACAGTTTTGCAAGTTGTGCACTGATATGTGAATGTGCTCCTTCAGTACTTTTGTGCATGCTGTATGTGTCACCCTGGTCAAGAACGTTCTACAAGAGTGAAATCAACAAATATGATGGTCAGATGAATAAACATCTTGGGACCCAGGTTAGTTCTCTGGGTAGCTCAGCTCCAGGCTAGAATTAAGGGCAGAGGACCACAGCAAGGGTCAGGGAAGACCCACATGGGTTATTTCTAAGCTTCCCATTGTATCCAAGGGGCTGAGGAAGGAGTGGAAAGAGACAAGCTACAGCTGAGTCACATCCTGTCACTGGAACTTAAAATCACCAGCCTTGAACTGGAGACACACTCCACTCAGCAAACAGGGACACAACATCAATCTGTGCTTATAAAATGGACAAGCGAGGTCATCTTGTTTCCTCAACCACCTCCCCACGGAGCTCCCTGATGTGGGGCACTGATGGGTGAAGACAGGATTCCATTGCAACTGTTCCATTAATCCACGACTTCCAGACTCACAGCTACCGCATGAGATGAAAACCGACTTTTAAAACCTAGTAAAGGGTGGTGGGGGGCAAACCACACCATTCTTTCTCTCGCATTCCTATTTCTTTGGACAATTCATGATTCCACATAATTCGTGGCTCATTGGGGGAAAAGCACTAGGCAGTGACTTCTCAGGTTGTGACAGGGGTACGGCCAGAGTAATGAGGACAGTGCTATGCAAACCACCAGGAACTGCTGCCTCCTGCTCCTGAGGGAGCCAGCAGCATGAGAAGGAGCTGGTGATGCAGGGCCTCCAAAGGCCCTCATCCCCTTGGCTGAGATCTGAAGCTATGGGTCCCTCCCATTCTGTGAAGGAAACATCACAATGGTCACTGAGCTCTGTCCCCACAGAAATACTCCTGGGAGCTGGGGCCCCTGGAAGGTGAAGGTCATCAGGGCCAGTCCCATCCACTCTTGTAGGCTGGTTTACACTGTAATTCAGCCTAGATCTGTCCCCAGGGATTTCCGAAACTGTAGCCTCCACCCCCGTCCCAGGAAGTGTGTTTGGGAGTGGGTCTCAGGCAGGCTGTGAAGGGATCTGGGTCTGTCCCAGCTCCTTTCCCTCCAAAGACCTTGCCAGCTGGTTCCCAGCCATGAGTGGGTGGCTGTACTTACGCTGAATGCTGAAGCAGAACTTCTTCTGCTGGTAGGAGATGTAGCTGGAGACGGCGCCAATGAGGGCCATGGCTAGGGCACTGGCCACCCCGGCAATGGTGCCGGTCTCTGCCACCATGTCTGCGTGAAGAAGGGGGAGAAATGAGGACAGGTGAGGTCAGAGCCAAAGCACAGCAGGGAGCAGCCCGGGAGCCTGCTTCTCCTCTAGCACCAAATTCAGATGCCCACAGCCCCCAAGCCAGGAGAGGGCCACGCCACACAGCTGTCAGGCATTACAAGGACATTGGTGCCCCCTGGATTTGCCTAGGACTTCTTGTTCTCTGTAAGGACTTCACTTTTGAGAAGCTTCAAAGGGAGACATAGGAAAGGTGCCATGCTCTCTGTGACTAAGGCCCCACAGGCTTCCCACGGCGCTGCTTCCTCCAGGATCCCAATCTCCAAACTTCATTCCTTCAAATAGCTACACCCCTCTACTGGCCTCAAGATAATCTATTGGAAACATTCAGGGGAAGGCCAACTCTGAGATCAGAGTAGGCCAGCACTATCGCCCCTTGTAGTTCCTGTGAAATATCTGAGACAGGCCTCAATCCACTTAGAAAGTTCATTTTGCCAAGGTTAAGGATGCACTGGTGACATGTGCCAAGGTGGTCGTGGCAGAGCTTGCTTTTGTATGTTTTAGGGAGACATGAGACATTGATCAATACATGGAAGACGTGCATTGGTTTGTCCAGGTGGGACAACTCAAAGCTGGGGTGGGGTGGGGTGCTTCCAGGTCACAGGTAGATAAGAGAAAGAGACAAAAGGTTGCATTCTTCTGATTCCTTGACCAGCCTTTCACTGAATACACAATTTAGTCTGGCTCAGTGAATCTGCATTTTTACATAAGCAATTGGGCAGAGGAAGCAATCAGATATGCATTTGTCTCAGGGGAACAGAGGGCTGACTCTCTCCCTCATTAAAGATCAGCTATTAGTTTACATCTCCAGGGTGAAATCCAACAGAGCTGTTTTAGGGTAAAGATCTTGAGTTCCATAAGAAATTTGTGAGCAGATCGTGAGGGAGGTAGGCAGCTTTTTACATCTTTGTAGCAATCTGATTTAGGAACAGAATGGGAGGCAGGTTTCCCTGATGCTGTTTCTAGCTTGACTCTTCCCTTAGCTTAGTGATTTTGGGGTCCTGAGATTTATTTTCCTTTCACGTGGCCAACAGGAGCCTCAGGATTCGGAAACCCACCAGATCCAGGGTCGTCACTGCTGCCGTACCGGCCATCACCTGGAGAAAAGACAAAAGTACTTACTACCTGCCACCAGCCAGCTCAGGCTCAAGCTGAGACAGATGGCAGTGCTGGCTCTTTCAATCCCACCTATGCGGCAAGACCGCGACCAGTGATCACCCGTGGGCTTCTACTGGACTGTAATGAGACCTGCTTTCTTATGCCCACCACCTGCAAAGCCCAGGCCACCAGGTGGAACTTTTTATTATTAAGATGGCAGCCATCTTGCCCTGAGCATGCACTGAATTCTGGGATTTTTGGGCACAGTATTCTATTTCACCTCCCTGCTACCAGTGGGGCAGCTGCACTTAGTGGCCCCACCATAAACAGGGTGGAGGGCTGTGCCAGGAGAGCCTGACTCTAAATTTTGCCACCACCACAGGTCTCTGGCATAGCCACTGCCTCAACTATAGCTGAGGTCGTTCTTGGAACATACACAATTGGAGGCTCACAATCCCATATCCACTATTTTGAGATTCAAAAGTATCTGAAGTACCACGGAGATGGAGAACAGATGAATGCTGGCAGGGGCTCGTGAGAGTTGGGAGGGAGTTGGCTGTGATTATAAATGAGCAACAGGCAGGAGCCTTGTGGTGACAGACTGTTCCGTATCTTGGTGGGCACACAAATCTACACACACTTGCACACACCCTTTCCCCAGACAGCTACTCCCTGACAAGCAACTGGTGCCATTTCAGGACCTTAATTAGCATCGAGTTCACTGTTTATGCCACCTTCTTCTCAGTGCTGAATGCTCATTAATGGAGGAAGACTGTGTTCCCAGAGCCCAGGGTTCTCAGGGGAAACCACCCTGGGATGCTGAAGGCAAATGAGCTCCAACATTTCTTTCACCAAAGAGTCAGGAGGAATGGTGGTTCATGGACTGTAAAAATGTGCCACTCTGGCAGGGCTGGGGGAGGTACTGACAGCTGGGGAGGCTGTGCACATGTGGGGTAGGGGGAATATGAGAACTCTCTGTACCTTCCTATTTTTCTGTGAAACTGATCCAAAAAATAAAGCCTATTTTTAAAAAAAGATACTTGGGGAAAAATGAGGTTTGTTATCTTCCCACCTAAGGCTGAATCCTTGAGCTCTATGCATTTCATAAAGAGCCCTGATTGGATATGGATGGTTACTAACAAAACCAAGAGCACCAGCATTTACAACACACAACACACTCACTCACTCACACACACTCACATACACACTCATACACACGCACACTCACATACACACGCACACTCACATACACATACACACACACACACACACACACACACTCATTCCTGTTGGAGAAAGCATAACAAACAGGAATATGGGGATCACCGTGCACGGCCAGATTAACAGAGAGGTCCCGTCTGCTGTGCTGGAGGTGGCTGTCGTCATGGCATCCTCTGTTAATGAGTTCATGTCACTAGACTTCCATTTTTTTCTGGACTCTGAGTAATTCAACCTTTTCTTTCACCTCAAGGCAGAATGAAACTGAGTGTTCTCAAGTCTCCTTTCCCTTAGGAGTACTTGGCTATGAGTATTACAGCAACTTAAACATCATAAGACTGCTGAGCAACAGGCTGTGATAAGAAATATAAACATTTCCCCCAGGGACAAATGGAGAAAAGGGCTGACCTCCCAGCCTTTCAAGGACTCAAAAGCTCAATAGTTTACAACTCCAGTAGTTCCTAACTATCTGACCATGTGTGATTGCAGGAGGTCCTGTCTTGAGACAAATAAAATGTGCTTCTCTTCTTCCTCAAAAAAAGTGATCCCATCCTGTGAGCAAGTCTTCTCAGATGGGCATGTGAACTGAAAACACTGTGAGGTGAAGGAAAACCAGCCAATCATCTTAGATCCTGTTCTTTCTCACTGCATGAACCTGAAGTCAGACACATAGGCCTGCCACTAGAGTTAGCCAAGCCAACGGCATGGCTTTGAGCCATGTTGGGCTACTGAGTTCTGCTCACTTTCTCTAGGCACAGGCTGAACCCAGGTTACTTTACGAAATGCACACTGTGCAAAAGATGGTACTGGTGATGAGTTATTGGCATAAAATAAATTATCCAACCCAATACCATCCATGAAGATCAGTTCCCAGGAAAAATAAAGTGGATGAAGGCATAAAAGCACTACAGGAAAATTTAGGGGTAAGGAATTTCCATTATCTTGGGGTTAAAAAAATGACTTTCTAAATACGATACTAAACCCAGAAACTCAAAATGGAAAAGATCAGATCAAAAGTAAAAACTTCAGTACTAAAAGTGCAAGCAACAAAAGAAAAATGAAATTGGGCTTTGTCAAAATTACAAATGTGTGTGCTGCAAAGGACATCATCAAGAAAGTAAAATGACAACCCACAGAATAGGAGAAAATATTTGCAAAATATGTATCTGATAAGGACTGAGTATCAAGAATATATAAAGAAACGCTTCAGCTCAATAATAAAGAGGCAAATCATCAAATCTAAAAATGGGCAAAGGATGTGAATAGATGTTTCTCTAAAGGGACATAAAAATGGCCAATGAACACATGAAAAGATGTTCAACGCCATTGGTCATTGGGGAAATGCAAATCAAAACCATAATGAGACACCACCTCATATCCATTAGGATAACTATAATCAAAAAAAGGAAAAGGAAAGGAAAGAAGACAAGAGAAGGGAGAGAGGGGAAGAAACAGCAGGTCTGTAAAACGGAACAGCTGCTGTGGAAAAGTTTGGTTGCTCCTTAAGAAGTGAAACATGGAAGTACAACATAACCGAACACTTCTTCTTCTAGATATACATCCGAGACAATTGAAAACATGTCTGCATAAACATTTGCACGAACATGTTCATAGCAGTATTCATAAAAGTATAAACAACCCAGTTTCATCGACTGATGAATGAATAAATGAAATGTTTATGGAATATTATAAGGGCTTCCTAATCTCTAATGTAGAAGGAGCCCTTAAAATATATGAGAAAATATGCAGACACAACAGGCAATTCACAAAATATTTTAAAAGTGTCTAATAAGACATTGAAAAAGTGTTTCACCTCTTTTAGATTCAAAGAAATGCATATTTAAACAGGATAGTGCTTTGTTCTGAACAAATCTGCAAACATGACAAAACTACAATGCCCAGTGGAGGTGACAATTTGAGAAAACAGGCACCTGTTTACTTACTAGTGGTAGAAATGGAGGTTGGCACAACCTTAATGGAATACCGTTCAGCAGTACCACTCAAAGCATCGCATCTTTTAAGTGTCTACCTTCTGTGGCTCAGCCATTTGACTGCTGGGAATTTATGTAACAGAAACAATTAGGTTGTGCATATTTGGCTAAGACAATGTTCATCACAACACTGTGGAGAGTACCCAAAAGCTGGGGGTGGGGGAGTCTCTCTACAAAACTAGGGTCCTGGTTAAATAAATGATGGTTTTTCATAATATAATGCAATCACTGAGATGGTATTTTAGAATATCCTTTAATGACACAGAATGATATTCAGGGTATCATTGACTAAAAAATGGTTTCAGCATAGCATGATCTCATTTTTATTTTTTAAAAAACCACAAATATTTACAAATATATACTTACACAAGAAAAAGTATTCCAAGCATGCAGTCAGAAATCTTACTAGTGATTCTTCCTGGATCATGAAACAACAAACAAGTCTTTTTCATATAATTTCCAAGAAGTTTCAAATCTGCAAGCCCCACATGCAAATCCATTCACCCCTCTTTCCCACAACTGAAGAAGAGAGCTCAAAGAGGCGATTTCACAGGTCACTGGTGGACTCTTCAGTTTCAGTATGTTTTGTATTCCCACCTGCCTTCTAAGTTCACAGTTACATACCAAAGAGACTACAGTAGCTTTCTAGTGAACCAGAAACCCCCTATACAGTGTGTCACACGCTGCACTTTCTTTGTGTATAGATACCTATGGATATAGGTAGCTGTATGGACTGCCATAGCTCTAGGGACTGCTACTGTTGCTATAGCAACACCATAGCACTAGGGACTGTCACCATAGCAATAGTGACCACTGCCATAGCAGGTCTCATAGCTATAGGAACCTCTCTAGCTATAGCAACCACCATAGCTACAGGGCCCAGGAGAACAGAAGGCATGAGCCCCGTGAGAAAGCTGTGAGTAAGCCCTGCAATCAACAGAAGTGTCAGACCCTCAGCATCTCAGATAAAAGACCAGGATGTACACATACATGTCAGCCTTGATTCCCACATGGCCGTACATCTGGGGGAGGTGGGGATGCACCACACAGAGCGGCCCTTCTCTGACAGCAGCACAACCTGGGCTCACGGTGAGTGCCTGACCCACCTGGCTGCCAAGGGAATGGAGTAACGTAACCGTAGGAAGATTATAACTCTTAAGTGTCCTAGAATTCTAACAGACATGGCTAGGGCTTTTAGCTATTTTACAAATATATTTTCATTATCTAAAAAGATGACCAAAGTGCAAAATAAAAACAAATTTTTAAAAAATGAATAAACAAACAGAAGAAAAAACTTGCTTCAAATGCCCCATAGTTACCAAGTTAAAGCGAACTGAAAAAAATCTACCAAAACATAGCTGCCTATGCTAGCCACCAGGGAGGGCATTCCTCACTGTTCCAGAAAGTCTCCAAGGCCCAGATCTTATCCATCCCCCACCACAGGGATGAGAATGCCCACCCTCTAGGTAATATAATGGGCATCTCCTTCCAAACTGATACAGAACCTTAAAACTCTCCCTGTCTTATGTCAAGCTCCCAAGATACCTGCAAGGTGGTCATCTGGGAGAAAACCCATATTCATGCTGTGTGCCCAGGTATGTGTTTGGGGAAGGGGAGTCTGAGAGAGCAAGTGAGTCTCTTCACATCACAGAACACCAGAGCCGGGAAGCTGTTCCTTACATCTGAAACATCCTATTTCTTTAAATGTTATAAAAGCAAAAATGAATGTGGAAATAGGTCCAAAGAAGAGAACACTTGGGTATCTCTTTTTAGAACTAATCCTATCACAAAGACCCAAGCTTTAAGACCTCACATAAGCCAAAGGCCCCACTCTCCAAATACATCCTACTGGGAGTTAGGGTTTCAATATGTGAATTTTCAGAAGACAAACATTTAGTCCATAACAGAAAGGGATCATGAGAGGGCCCAGATAGTTGAAGACAATGACTGTAAACACAGTGAAAATGGAAGAGAAATGTTTTCTTCAAAGACCCAAGAGGGCGAATGGATAGACAAAATGTGGTCTAGCCACTCAATGGAATTTTCAGCCATAAAAAGGAAGGGAGTGCTGGTGCATGGTACAACACGGATGAACTCTGACACTGTGCTGAGTAAAATAAGCCAGTCACAGAAGGACAAATATTGTATGCTTCTACTTCTGCAGGGTTCCTAGGGTAGTCCAATTCACAGACAGACGGAGAAGAGAAATTACCAGGAAGGATGGGGAACAGGAAGTGACTTTTTAATGGGTACAGAGTTTCTATGTGGGAAGATGAAAAGGTTCTAGAAATGGATGGTGGTGATGATTGTACAACACTGTGAATGTACTTGGTGCCACTGAATTGTACACTTAAAAACAGGGAACAGGCTACATTTGGAGGAAACTAACACTCAAAGTTACAGTCTATCAACTGATGAGAGTCAGTACCGTCCCCTTTAACCCTGTGAACTAAGGTGAGGGCATTCACACCTCACATTTGGGTACGTCTCCAGATAGCTCATGTATGCAACCAGACGCAACGGTAACAGAATGTCTGTATCTCTTTAGAAGGAGGGGTTTTTAGTCTTGCCTCAGTGTTTAAGAACTGCATGCTTTGGCAGCTAAAAAAAAATGGTGTTTTGGGGTAAAACAATGTGCCCAATATATTCTAACATTTTCAAAATAATTTTTTCTGATTAAGAAAAATGAGGCAGGGTTTTAGTCCTGTGATCCCACAGTAGTTATGAACAAGTGGTGTATAGCTGAGTGAGCCCAGCATATGGACTGTTAAACCCAGGAGGTGGTGATCCAAAGAAAGGTCTCCTTCAGACCCCGAAGGAGAAGTTCAGGTAGGGCTCTTCTTTTGATGGTGTTCTGTGCAATGCATGGAGGGTTTGCACTTGGAGCAGAAGAAAAGCTTATTGTGAAGACATCCATTTCGTACCAGCCAAAGCCCCTTGAAAGAGCTGTCACCGAAACTCTAGCTTTGAGTGGACTAAGAAGTTTGGGAAAGGTCTAGAGATAACAAAGGAGTGGGTAAAACACCTGGCCAGAGCAATGGAGTAGACACCGCCCAGGGCATCCTTAAACAGCACAGAAGGAAGACTCTCCTTGGGGATGCGGAGAAAGGAAAGCAGCAAATGGCCTCTCTACCCAGCCAGCAGTGCTCTTGGCCCCATTTGGTTCCTCGTGTCAATTTATTGCAAGTTTTCTGACCATGAGGCCAGTGAGGGTGATCTGGGAGTGCTAATAACACCCTTCTCCCCTCCTCCCATCCAGGTTCTTTACCAACTGAGAACAGATGCAAGGAACCAGAGAAAGATCAAGGTAAGCCATCTGCTTGATGAAGAGGCTAGACAAATACGCCAGCACCCTCAAGGGCAGGCCTTCTGTGTACTAGTTAGAAGACACGGCCTGAGGCCACACAGAAGCTACTTGCTACTTCTCTACCATTTTCCTTCTCATAAAAATCACCCCAGAGCTCATATGGGGGAAAGCTGGGCTTACAGAGTGGACACAGAGCTCACCTGCTGTCTAAGAGTGCAGACTTCCCCAGCTAGCAACATGGTGGGCCCTGGCTCTCATACTCCTTTGGGGTTCTAGGAGAAAGCGTGTCATGGCATGATCCCACCAGTAATGTGGCCCAGAGGATCAGCAGGCTCACCCTGGCTTCGCCAATCAAAAGTGTCACTCTAGCCTTCACAGGGAGGTGTGACAGAGAAGGCAGAGAGCAAAGTTGGGTGTTTGGTCCATGGTCCTCATGCCGGCAAATCTGCATGGAGGTGTCGGGAATACACAGGAAGCCCAGTCTAGCAGAAGCAAAAAAGATACATGCCGCCCACTGTGGTTCAGAATGGCATGTGCTATTCTGTACCAGCAGAATGATAGAAGCTCTAGGAGAGCCCAGAGGCAGCAGATGGAAGCTGTGTTGCAGGGCCAAGAGTGGGCAGGAAGACAGGGCCACAGATGGGGGAAGTCTCCTGAGAGGAGGGGATCTCAAGCACTTGCTAGAGGATGAGTGGGAATTCGCATGGTGGAAGGCAAGCAGTTTAGACCAAGGAACATCATGTGCAGGCACTGGCATATGTACCTACTGGCCTTTCTCCATGTTTGGAGATGACAGGAATGTGGTGGTCTAGGGCAGAAAGAACATGCCAGCACACTAAGGGGCTTCAACTTATCTCATAAGCCATGGGGAACCTTTAAGGAGGCTGTTGTTGTTGTTCCTGCTTCTTTAATTTTTTTCACCAACATCTAATTAAGAAAAATTTCAAACATACAAAGAAGTTAAAAACTGTGCAGTAAACACCCATATCCCCAGCACGTAGACCTGTAGTTAACATTCTGCATCATTCACTTTATCACGTCTACCATCCCTCTTGTCAATCGATCTAGTTTTACTCGTGCATTTCAAAGTTAAGTTAGAGACATCAGTAGACCTCAACCTATGGTTACTTAGCAATTTATTTACATTTGCTTATGATTCCTTTTTTAAGGTAAAATTTACATATAGTGAAACACACAAATCTTCCATGTACCAGTGGATAACTTTTGACAGATGTACACAGCTATGAAACTGAGACCCCTATCCAGATACAGAACATAACCATCACCACAGAAAGTGATGCCCAATTTATCTTGTTCACACACCCAATCCCAGCAGCCACAGATCTCATTTCTGTCATTATAGGTTAGTTTTGTCTGTAGTGGAACTTCATATAATTGGGCTCATATAATATGTACTTTTTTCACTGGCCTCTTTTACCCAGCATATTGTTTTTGACATGTATCCATGCTCATTCCATTGTGTAAATATGTAAATGTGTCACAGTTTGTCAACCAATTCTCCTATCAATACCTGCATGTTTCCAGGTTTTCTTTTGTTTCTATTGTAAATCAAGCAATGAGCATTCTTGTTTACGTCTTTTTTTTTTTCAGAGTGGGGCAGGACACAGTTTTCATTTCTCTTGAATAGGGAATGAAATTGCTGGGTCACAAGGTAGGTCTATGTTCAGTTTTAGAAGAAACTTTACATCCCTACCGATGATATATGAGAACTGCAGTCACTCCATATCTTCATCAACATTTGATACTATCTTTTAAATTTCAGTTATTCTGGAGGATGTGCTGTGGTATCTCACTGTGGTTTTAATTTGTATTTCCCCCAAAATTAATTTTTTTAAAAAGTATTTTAGGTTCAGGGATACATGTGTGGATTTGCTACACAGGTAAACTGTGTGTCATGGGAGTTTGCTGTACAGATTATTTCAGCACTAGGTTTTAGTTATTCTTCCTGATCTTCCCCTTCCTCCTACCCTTCACCACCTGACAGACCCCAGTGTGTGTTGTTCCCCTCTATGTGTCTATGTGTTCTCATCATTTAGCTCCCATTTATGAGGACACGTGGTATTTGGTTTTCCGTTCCTCAGTTAGTTTGCTTAGGATAATGGCCTTCAGCTCCATCTATGTTGTTGCATTGTTGCATAGGACATGATCTCACTTTTTTTACGGCTGTGTAGTATTCCTTGGTATATACGTACCCCATTTTCGTCATCCTGTCCCCTGTTGATAGGCACTTAGGTTGACTGTATATCTTTGCTACTGTGAATAGTGCTGCTACGAGCATGCACATACGTATGTCTTTAGGATAGACAAATTTATATTTGGCTATATACTAAATAATGGGACTGCTGGGTCAAATGGCAATTCTGTTTTAAGTTCTTTAAGAAATCACCAAACTTTGTTTCATACTGGCTGAACTAATTTACATTCCCACCAGCAGCGCATAAGTGCTTCCTTTTATCCACAACCTTGCCAGCATCTGTTATTTTTTGACGTTTTAATCATAGCCATTCTGACTAGTGTGAGAAGGTATTTCATTGTGGTTTTGATTTGCATTTTTCCAATGATTAGCGACTTTAAGCTTTTTTTCATATGCTTGTTGGCCACATCTTTTAAGAAATGTCTGTTCATGTCTTTTGCCCACTTTTTAATGGGATGGTTTGTTCTTTGCTAATAAATTTGTTTAAGTTCCTTACAGATTCTGGATATTAAACCTTTGTTTGATGCATAGTTTGCAAATATTTTCTCACATTCTATAGGTTGTCTGCTTACTCTGTTTCTTTTTCTGTGCAGAAGCTCTTTACTTTAATTAGGTCCCATGTGTCAATTTTTGTTTTTGTTGCAATTGCTTTTGGTGTCTTTATCATGAAGACTTTGTCAGGTCCCAGGTCCAGATTAATATTTCCTAACTTGTCTTCAGGGTTTTCATAGATTTGGGTTTTACACTTAAGTCTTTAATCTATTTTGAGTTGATTTTTGTATATGGTAAAAAGGTAGAAGTCCAACTTCAATCTTCTGCATAGGCCAGCCAGTCATCCCAGCAGCATTTAATGAATAAGGAGTCCTTTCCCCATTGCTTGTTTTGTCAACTTTGTTGAAGATCAGATGGTTGTAGGTGTGTGGCATTTTTTCTATGTTCTCTAGTCTGTTCACTGGGCTATGTGTCTGTTTTTGTACCAGTACCATGCTGTTTTGGTTACTGTAGCAGGACACAGCACAAAAGAAAACATCAGACCAATATGCTTGATGAATATAGATGCAAAAATCCTCAACAAAATACTAGTGAACTGAATCCAGCAGCACATCAAAAAGCTAATCCAACACAATCAAGTAGGCATTATCTCTGGGATGCCAGATTGGTTCAACGTACAGAAATTATTTTGAACATCATATAACTTCCTTTGTGATGTGTCGGTTCAAATCCTATGCTCAGTTTTAAATTGGACTGTTTTATCTTTTCATTATTACACAGTATTTTTTTAAACAGAATAATGACAGGATCAGATTCATGTTCTTGATGGTTCTTTTTTGCAGCCTCAAGGAGGACAAACTGGAGCAAAATTACCAGTTAAGAGGTGAGGGTTGCCACTCTTAAACTCTTAGCTGGTCATCCAAGGGAAGGTGAAGATAGCCTGGGCTTGAGGGGAGATAGAAGGAATAATCTGGATTCAAAAAATACCAGGAGGGAAGACTTCAGGCATGAGGGAGTGAGGAGATCAACAAATCCTCTCCTCAAAAAGCAACTATAAACGTGGACAAAAAGTCAGTCATTTCAGGAAAGTAAATTGATTTCGGCAAAGACAGCCTGAATCCATGGCATTTTTGCCCAAGGCTGCTTTCATCTTTCCCTTCCAGAAGTCTGTCAGATTGCTCAATCGGGGCAAAAACCAGCAATGGTGTATGACTGCTGGGTCATATGGGAAGTCTATGTTTAACTTTACAATAAACTGTCAAGCTCTCTTCCAAAGTGGCTGTACCATTTTGCATTCCCACAAACAGTGAATGAGAGTTCTTGTTGCTCTGCATCCTCCTCAGCAATTGATATTATCAACTTTTTGGATTTTAGACATTCTAACATGTGTGTAGTGGTTATCTTGTTTTCATTTCCCTAGTGAGAAATGATGTTGAATATCTTATTTTCCTATTTTATATTCTTCTTTGGTAAAGTCTGTTCATATTTTTTGCCCATTTAAAAATTGGGGTTGTTTGAGGTCTTACTGTTGACTTTTATGAATCCTTTTTTTTTTTTTTGAGATGGAGTCTTGCTCTGTTGCCCAGGCTGGAATGCAGTCCCAATGGTGTGATCTTGGCTCACTGCAACCTCTGCCTCTCTGGTTCAAGAGATTCTCCTGTCTCAGACTCCCAAGTAGCTGGGACTACAGGCGCCCACCACCACATCCAGCTAATTTTTTGTATTTTTAGTAGAGATGGGGTTTCACCATGTTAGCCAGGATGGTCTTGATCTCCTGACCTCATGATCCACCCCCCTTGGCCTCCCAAAGTGCTGGGATTACAGGTATGAGCCACTGTGCCCAACCTCTAAATTCTTTATATCATTTGAATACAAGTCCTATATCAGGTATATAATTTTGCAAATATTTTCTTCAAATTTGTGGCTTGTCTTTTTCTTTTCTTCATAGTATTGTTCATAGAACAAAAGTATTATGTGTACATCTACACAGAAACCTGTATGTAATGTTTAAAAATGTTTATAGCTGGGCACAGTGGCTCACACCTGTATCCCAGCATATTGGGAGGATCACCTGAGCCCAGGAGCTTGAGACCAGCCTGGACAACATAGCAAGACCCCATCCCTACAAAAATTTTAAAAGTTACCCAAGTATGGTGGTAGGTATCTGTGATCCCAGCCACTCAGGAGGCTGAGGTGGGAGGATTGCTTGAGTTCAGGAGGTCAATGCTTCTGTGAATTGTGTTCACATCACTGCACTCCAGGCTGGGAAACAGAGTGAGATCCTATCTCAAAAAAAATGTTTATAGCAGCTTTAGTCATATTCACCCCAGACGGGAAGCAACTAAGGTGTCCTTCAGCAGGTGAATGGATAAACAAAGTGGTACATCCATACAATGGAATATTGTTCAATGCTAGAAAGAACAAACTACCAAGCTATGAAAAACACAAAAGAACTTTAAATGCATATTGCTAAGTGAAAGAAGCTATTCTGAAAAGGCTATATACTGTATGGCTCCAATTATACGGCATTCTGGATATGGTAAAACAAATCAGAAGGTTGTACTAATAGAAAATAGATTAGGGTTGAGGAAAGGGGGAGTGGCTGACTATCAAGGGCCTGTACGGAAGTTCTAGTATGGTGATGAAACTGTTCTGTATGGTACCTGGGTGGTGGACACATGACTCTATTCATTTGCCAAAACCCACAGAACTATATGTCACAAAGACTGAACTTTAATGCCTACAAGCAAAACATCAACTAGGTGGGTGGGGGACTCCCAGGATGGAATGCAGACTATGACAAATGAATCTAACTCCATTATAAGTGGGTGGCATAACTGTACTAAATGGATGAGGAAGGTAAAGGAAATGACCTAAGTAACTTTAAAAAGCAGCAGTTTCACTGGAAACTGTAAGGTAAAGACAAAAGAAACTAAACATAAACACTGGACTCTAGTTGGTAAAGTTGTTTCTCCTGGGGGTATGAGTTAGCAGTTCTGATGCTCTATATATGTATACCTGAATTGAGCAAGACAGTAAATGGATGACAGGTAGTAGGAGCTAGGTGTCTCACTGTCAGAGAGGAAAGTTATAGGAAAGCAAAAAAGGAAGATCAAAATAATCCTCTGGCACTAGATTACAGTTGGAGATATAAGTATGAAGTCATGTTTAGGTTAATATACCTGCTGATGGTTAAAACAAATGATTTTGGATACGTGTGCATATATGGTCTTATGGATTGAACATTTGTATCCCTTCTCCCAAGGTCATACCTTGAAATCCTAACCTCCATTGTGATGGTATTAGGAGGCGGGGTCTTTGGGAGTTAATTAGGTCATGAAGGTCGACCCCTCCTGAGAGGATTAGGACCCTTATAAGAAGAGATGCCAGAGCTCCCTCCCCACTCTGTCCTCTCCACCAATCAGGGACACAACAGGAAGACAGCCATTTCCAAAACAGAATATAGATCCTCACTAGATACTGGATCTACCAATGACTTGATCTTAGACTTCCCAGCCTCTAGAAATGTGAGAAACAAATTATCACCTAGTCTGTGGTAATTTGCTATAGTAGCCTGAAGTAAGACACATTAGTTAGTATATATACATATATTTCCTATCTCTGTCTGCTTAGACAGTCTAGAAGTAGCGATACACCACTAGGCAATGAATACTCAGATCTTGGTTTCTAATACCATTCTCTTTCCCAGTGAAACAGAATGACATACAAAATGGACACCAACAAAATAAATCCAAGAGGCAACAGTTGTCAGAAAGAAGCAATGAATGAGACTTATGGATGAGACCAGTCAATGAGTCAGAAATGTGCCCAGGAGGAAAGAACATTAAGGAGAAGGTGATCGCCAAAGTCAAATGCTACAGGGGCCATACAGGACAGAGCACTGGGACCCTCAGGAAGCCACTGGAAACCACAGTGGGAGTAGAGGCTTGCATACTCTAGGGTATAGATGGCAGTGGGACTATGAGGAGTTGAAACATTGGCCTCAAGTTTTTCAAAGTGCTATGGAAAGAAGTCTGTTGGCAGAAATGGGGGATGATCAGAGTCCAGGCTAGGCGGGAAGGAAATAAGGGTGGAGAAGGAGGGCTTATAGGCCATCACCTTCTTAGAGAAAGTCAATAGGACCTGTTGGCAAAAGACTGTCATCATCACCTATAGGCAAAATGTGGGGCTTCTACAGGGTCAGCAAGAAGTCTTATTGAGAAAAAAACCTGTAACAAATAATGTATTATTTAAAAAATACACTCTAAAAGTATAGCTGAATCTCTCTGCCTAAGACCAAAGCCTGAAAAATGCATTAATTAGGATCCTTTTCATTCTAAAGATCATAATTTATTGAAATGTGATATTTTACCTTTGCTCACAGCAGTAGCATATTTTTGTGCAAAGGACAGTGCCTGAGAATTCTATGGTGTGCTTATCATAACCATGTGTCAGTTTCACACTCGTCCTTTTTTCCATGACCCCCTTTATCTTCTTTTCCTGACACCTATAATGGCAGAGGGTATAACTTAAGCTAACTATTGATTATACTTTACAAGAGAAGTTCAAATATGAGTCTAATTAAAGAATTTCTGAACACTTCTTCCTTGCTAAAACATGCATTTTTAATAAGGAAAAGCCCCTGACATGTCATTCAGACTTTCATTCATGTGTGTGCTTACACACATGCCTACTGCCCTCCTCTCACCACCTGGAAATACCACTTATCACCTAGGAGTAATTGGCTAATTTGCTGGATTTGCCCTTTAAATGTTCCATGTTCTCCTGACACCTATGGGTTTCATTAAGAGGCTTTTAGAACTTTTTACTAGATGACTCTGTCTGAAAAGGTGTTTCGAAGGACAAATTTGACTGTGGTATCCTTTCATCGGAAGAGAACATTGTTCCCATATGAAAGGCACACCATTCTTGGGAAAAAAGAGCAAACACTAGTAACCACAGCCAAGACTGTGGTTACAACCAGATACACCCATAACTTGTCACACACAAAACCAGGTATCACAGCAATTTGCCATCACAACAGGTTACAACCGGAGTTACTACCACAACTTACCATTGTAACATGTTGCTATCACAACAGATTACAATCACAAGTTACAATCACAACAGGTTACAACCACAAGTTACAAACACTGCCTTGTCTTGCCACATCAACAAATCTGGCTAGTATTCCCTCCATACTTGATGTATACTATGATGAAAGGTTTCATTCATTGGTAGTTTGGGGTATTAACACTATCTGGCCTTGGGGAGGACATGACTATTCTGGGGTAACATGAGGAAACTTCTCAGTCGTGATGGAACAGTTCTGCCTCCTAATTATGGTGATGGTTACTCAAATCTACACACATAACATTTTACAGGACCTACTCACACCCGCTCCCACATGCATATCTGAATGCACACAAATCTGATGACATCTGAACAAGGTCTGCACCTGCCTTAACAGTATTGTGCTAGTGTTGATTTCCTGGTTTTGACAATGACTATGGTTATTTGAGGAGAAGCTAGGTGAAGTGTACACAGGAACTCTCTTGAAGTATTTTTATAACTTCTTGTGAGAACCATTTCAAAATCAAAAGGTATTTAAAAAATATATCTGACTTGCTATGGGTCTCTTAAAAAAATGCTTGTCATGATGAGTTTGCTCCTCCCATCCCAAGAAAGAATGAGTCTCTTGAGGTTGAGAGGGCTGTTTTCAGGGTCCACTGGCCCACAGCCATCATCATTGGTGGCGTGAAACAGGGACCCGTCGGCACTGTTGCTTAAGGAACATCAGAGGAAACATGAGGCTTTTCCAAGATGGTTATAAATCCCCACCCTTGAACTGCATGGCTCACATCATTCCAAAGGAACCCCAACTGGCAGGCTGGAATGCCTGGGAACTACCACTCATTTCCCAGAGGCCCAATTAATCTGGTTGCTGCAACCTTTTCACCCGCATAAGGGGTGTGTTGGCACAAATCAATGCTCCTACCTTTACCCTTGTCAGGTTTGTATTCTCCACCCCCCAATATGTCTTCAAGATCCTTGTCTGAAAAACCTGGAGAAAATAAAACATACATTTCAATGAGAAGAAAACATTTCAGCAACAGGAAACTTGTGTTAATGTTGCCCAAGGTGCGGAAAATGATTGCCAGTTCCACTTAAGAATGTCCTTGATGAAATTTTAAGAGCCCCCCAGACCCCGACCCACTGGTGTACATGTGCCAAATAACGTCCCACCAATCTGAGTGTAAGTGGAACCACAGAGAGGATGGCTATCACCCTCAGGACTAGGTTAGATTACATGCCAAAGGTGAAGGGATTTTGCAGAGGTAATTAAGGTACCAAATCAATTTGACTTTGCATTAATCAAAAAGGAGATTATCCTACATGGGCATGACTTAATCAGGTGATATCCTCAAAAGCAGGTTCAGGCCTTCTCTGAGCTCAGACATGAGAGGCAACAGAGTTGGCCGGTCTCTCCTCCTTTCTTCCCATACCAACCCTTCTCTCGGTTTTTCTCCTTCTGGTCTTGAAGCAGCAAGCAGCCATTATTTCTACAATTGAGCTTGGAAGAGGACACAACCCCAGATGAGACCCCAGCCCTCACTAATACCGTGACCACAGCTATATGAGCTCTTGAGCAGAAAACTCAGCTTAGCTTTTCCGGAACTCCGGACCAAAGGAAACAGTGAAATAATAAATGGGTGTTGTCTTAACTCGGAGTTTCTGATTTTTGTTATACAGCAAGGAAACTGATAAAAGGAAGCAGAAAATTTATGAATGGGTAAAAGATTCATTGAAAGGACAAGGGAGTCCCACGGAACCAAGTGTGGAAAGTTCACTGATAACAGTTTCACACTCCACACTGAGCTTAACCCGTAAGAAACAACCGCTTTTGTTGGGGCCAAGTTTTGGTTTCCAATCTGAGAAGATTATCCACAAGGATCTGAAAAGTCTGTGAAAATATTCCTCTCTTTCCCCACTGCGTATAGGTGTGAGGCCAGACTTCCTTCATATACTTCAACCAAAACAACATCTCACAATGGAGTAAAGTGCGTGTGAGAATCCAGTTGCTTCTATGCAGCCAGACATGAGAGAAATCTGCAAAAATGTAACATCGTGCCGCTCTCCACAATACAAGTTTTTGTCTTGAGCATAGTTATTTCTCATAAAAATGTTATTTGTGTTAAATGTATGGGTTTACTGTTGTTCATTTTAGAATAATTAATAAAGTCAGTTTTAATCTCTAAGATAATGAGTATTGACAAGCATGACCCACATAAGCAAAATCTCTTGAGATCGCAATGATTTTGAGAGTCCCAAGAAGAAAAAAAGCTTGAGTACCACCATTATAGGGTTCTCCACTGGCTTTAAGCACCTCCAACTCTGCCAGGTGCAGATTGGCTCTGGATCTGTGGGATGTTGTAATTAATGAGACAGAACCCGACCAGATGGGACTTACCTCCTCCTCCAGCACTCGGTTTCCTGCGGCCATCATCTCGATCATTTTGATCATCTAAGGCATCAGCCAAGTCAAAATCATTTCCTTCATGGGATCCCAAAATAAAAGAAATACTCAATTAGTTCATCTATGGGTAGCTCTTTTGGATACTGTCTCAGAGGGAACCGCATGGGATCCTTCCGTTACTGCTCTCATCAGAGTGCCCACCTTACCTAAAGTATTTGCTGGAGCTCTGGTGGTTACTGGCCTCTTGGTTGTGGTGGTGGTTACATGGTCCCATCTCTCTAAAAGGGGAAGGGAAGACAACAAAGGGAGCACATTAGGAACAAAATGCAACAGCCATTCATGGCTCAGGGAAGTCACATCATGAATATTCTTGTCTTGTTCCTTGAGGCTCCTACAGGACCTCTGAAAAATCACTTTGAGATGGATGACAAAGAGATATAAAAGGCTTAAATGAGGTGGGTTCTGCTCACTTTTCTTCAGGGGATGGGGGTTATGAGGCAGACACAGTCCCACATGTGGCCAGGTAAGTGGTACAGCTGGGACTTGAGCCTGGATCTACAAGAGATGACCACATGAACCAAGGAGTTCCAGAGCTTGAGCACGAGTGCTTGAGAGCTCCAAGCCTTGGTTCCACCACTCTCAACCTGGCACTTGAACCATAGCTAATCCTGCCCAGGGATGGACAGATTGAGGTTACAGTCCCAGTGGACTGTGGTAATATCTTATAAACGCAAAGTGGTTACAACACACATATATAATTTTATAACCATGGTTACTATTATAAACACTAGGTCTCTGGGCTCAAACAGATTCCTTTCAAATATGGAAGTCTTTCACACCATTCGCACAGATAGCATTCATGAATATTCCGGTTGATTATTTTCTTGAACTTCAGAAGACTGTGCTGTACATGTTCCCACTATTGCAGTTAATTGAGGGAAAAGACAGAGACACTGCTATATACAGCAAGCACCCAGGAGAGAAACAGCAACGCATGTGGGGAAAAAAGCCTAAATGAGTTTTACAGAGCAATAATGTGATATCCAAACTGCCTGGGGACATTTAATATGTATTGCCTATCATTTTTCCATAGACCTTCGGTGTTGTCTGTGGATCAAAGAAATGCAGGTCTGAATCTTCTGTAAAGAAAGTACAAAAACAATACAGTAAGTCAACTCATGACCCAACAGTTCTCAGTTGGAATAAAGAGGGATATTACAAAATGATCAAAGATCAATCCACCAGGAAGACATAACAATCTGGAATGCGTGTTCACCTCACAATACAGTGTCTAGACACATTAAGTAAAAATCGATAGAGCTAAAAGAAGAGATAAACAAATGCACTTATCGTTGGGGACTTCGACACTCTACTCTCAGCAATTGGTAGAACTACTAGATGAAAAATCTACAAGGATATTGAAGAACCGAACAATAATCAATCAAAAGGATCTAATTGGCACAACAGGACACACCAGCCAACCACAGCAGAGTAAACAATTGTTTAAGCACTCACAGAATATTCACCTGAGATCATATCCTGAACCAGGAGATAAACTTCAACAAACTTAAAAGTATTGAAATTATACAGAGAGGTATCATAGATTACAATTAATTCAAATTAGAAACGGAGAAGAAATAACAGAAAACAAGAAAATCTAAATACTTAGATATTAAACAACATACTTCTAAATAAAACAAGAGTCAAAGAAAAAGTTTCAAAGAAAAATTTAAAAAATACATAGAACTGTGTGTAAATGAAAATATAACATAGCAAAATATGTAGGATGCAGCTAAAGCAATGCTCAGAGAGAAGTTTATAGCACTGAATGCTTAAGTTAGGTATGAAGAAAGGCCTCAAATCAATAATCTAAGTTACTAATTCAAAATGTTAGAAACAGAAGCTAGCTACATACTTGAAAAACAAAACCAAAGAAGCAGATGGAAATAATAAACACAAGAGCAAACATCCATGAAGTTGAAAATAGGAATGCAATACTAAAAAAAAATCAATAAAACCAAAAGCTTATTTATATAGTAAAAAAGGAACAAACCTCTAGTGTTACTACTAACAAATATAAAAGTTGAAAAAGATGCTATGCCAATAAAAGGACTGAAATGGGACATTATAGATCTTGTAGCCATTAAAAGAATAATAATGAAATAATATGAACTTTTTTTTAGCTCACATATTTGACAACTTGGAAGAAATTAACCAATTTCTCAAAAACGACCAACTATCAAAATACAACCTAATCCTGTGTTCATGGATTAGAAGACACTAAATTGTTAAAATGACAATGTATACTATCTAAAGCAATCTACAGATTCAGTGCAATCCCTACCAAAATCCCAATGAAATTTTTTGCATAAATAGACAAATTAATCCTAAAACTCATATGGAATTTCTAGTAACCTCAAATAGCCAAAACAATCTAGAAAAAGAACATGAAAGATTCACACTTATTGATTTTAAAACTACAGATACCACAACACTGTATCTGACATCAAGATATAAAAACCATGAAATGATATACACCATGGAATATTATGCAGCAATCAGAAATGATGAGTTCGTGTCGTTTGTAGGGACATGGATGAATCTGGAGAACATCATCCTCAGCAAACTGACACAAGAACAGAAAATGAAACACCGCATATTCTCACTCATAGGTGGGTGATGAAAAATGAGAACACATGGACACAGAAAGGGGAGTACTAAACACTGGGGTCTACTGGGGGGAAAAGGGGAGGGCCAGTGGGAGGGGGAGGTGGGGAGGGATAGCCTGGGGAGAAATGCCAAATGTGGGTGAAGGGGAGAAGAAAAGCAAAGCACACTGCCATGTGTGTACCTACGCAACTGTCTTGTATGCTTTGCTCATGTACCCCAAAACCTATAATCCAATAAAAAATTAAAAAAAAAAAAACATGAAATGTAATGGGAAGCGCAGAAATAGACCAGCTGCAGTGGCTCAAGCCTGTAATCTCAGCACTTTGGCAGGCTGAGGCAGGTGGATTGCTTGAGCCCAGGAGTTTGAGACCAGCCTGGCGACATTGTGAAATCTTATCTCTACAAAAAATAAGAAAAATTAGCCAGGCATGGTGGCATACGCCTGTGGTTCCAGCTACTTGAGAGGCTGAGATGAAAAGATCCCTTGAGCCCTGGTGGAGACTGCAGTGAGCCATTATCACACCACTGCATTCTACCCTGGATGACAGAGTGAGACCCTGTCTCAATCATCAATCAATCAGTCAATAAAATAAAGAAAGAACGAAAAGGGAATAAATGGAAGGAACTAGGGAAGGAAGGGAAAGGGAAGAAAGGAAAGGAAAAGAGAAAGGAAAGGATGAGGGCAGGAAGATAACAAGCCCAGAAATAAACTCTTGCATATATAGTCACTAGATTCTCAACAAGTATGTTAAGACCATTTGATGGCAGAAAGAAGTCTTTTCAACAAATGGTGCTGGGAAAATTGGATATCCACATGCAAAGGAATGACGTTGGACCCCGACCCATATTATATACAAAAATTAATTCAAAATAGATAGAAGATTCTTAGACATGGCGGCATAAAAAAAGAAATAGTTCAAAGACCTAAATAGAAGAGCTAACACTATAAAACTCTCAGAAGAAAACATTATGAAAAAGCTTCATGACATTGGACTTGATGAGGATTTCCTGGATATGGTACCAAAAGCACAGGCAACATCAACAATAACAACAAAATAAATAAACTAATCTTCATCAAAATTTAAAACATTTTTGAGACAGAGTCTCACTCTGTCACCCAGACTGGAGCGCAGTGGCACAATCATGCCACTCACTGCAACCTCTGCCTTCCAGACTCAAGAGGTCTTCTTATCTTAGCCTCCTGAGTAGCTGTGACTACAGGTGTGCACCACCATGCCCAGCTAATTTTTGTATTTTTTCTACAGGCAGGGTTTCACCATGTTGGCAAGGCTGGTCTCAAACTCCTGGGCTCAAGCCATCTACCTGTTTTGGCATTCCAAAGTGCTGGGGGTATAGGTGTGAGCCACCATGCCCAGCCTAAAATTAAAAACTTTTATGCATCAAAGGACACCATCAAGACAGTAAAAAGATAACTCACAAGAATGAGAGAAAATACTCACAAATCTTACATCCAATAAGGGATTAATATCCACACTATATAAAGAACTTATACAACTCAACAACAACAAAAACCTGATTTTAAGCCTAGGCATAGTGGCTCATACTTGTAATCCCAGAACCTTAGGAGCTGAGGTGGGTAGATTGCTTGAGTCCAGAAGTTCAAGACCACCCTGGGCAACATGGTGAAACCCTGTCCCTACTAAAAAAACCCCACAAAAATTGGACAGGTGTGGTGTCACACCTGTAGTCCCACCTCCTCGGGAGGCTAAGGTAGGAAGATTGCTTGAGCCCAGGAGGTGAAGGTTGCAGTAAGCTGAGATCATACCACTGCACTCCAGACTGGGTGACAAAGTAAGACCCTGTCTCAAAAAACAAAACAAACAAACAAACAAACAAAAAAAGGGTTTTAAAATGGGCAAAGGACTTGAATAGACATATCTTCAAAGAACATCTACAAGTGACCAATAAGCACATGAAAAGATGCTAAGCATCACTAGTCATTAGGGACATGCAAATAAAAACTACAACGAGATACCGGTTCACACCCATTAGGATGGTTATCGTTAAAAGAAAAACGAAACATTGCAAGTATTGTTGAGGACATGAAGCAACTGAACCCTAGTATATTGTTGGTAGGAATGTAAAATGGTGCAGCTGCTGTGGAAAAGGGTCTGGCACTTCCTCCAAATGTGAAACAGAGCTACGATATGATCCAGCAATTCCACTTATAGGTCCATACCCAAATGAATTGAAAGCAGAGAATCTAACAGGTATCTGTATGTCAATGTTCATAACAGCATTATTCACAACAGCCAAAACATGGAAACAACATAAATGTCCATCAACATATGAATGGATAAACAAAATATGGTATATACATATAATGCAGTATTATTCAGCCTTAAAAAAAAGAAATTATGGTACATGCTGCAACATGGATAAACCTGGAAAACATATACATTAAGTGAAATAAGCCAGACATAAAAGAACAAATATTGTGCAATTCCACTTATAAGAGGTACCCAGAATGGGCAAATTCTTAGAGACAGAAAGTACGATAGAGGTTACCAGGGGCTAGGGGTAAGGAGGAATTAGGAGGAATTGTTAGTGTATGGGTATAGGGTTTCTAATTGGGCTGATGAAAACCTTTTGGAAATGATCATGGTGAGAGCTGCACAACATTGTGAATACAGTTGATCCTCCATATCTGTGGTTCCGCATCTAGAACCAACCACATGCTTGACCAACCATGGATCAAAATATTCAAAAAACAAAAAAATACAAATATAAAAATGATATAAATTTTTAAAATACAGTATAATTATTTACATATTGTATTAGATATTATAAGTAATCTGGAAATGATTTAAAGTATATGGGAGGATATGTGTAGGTTATATGTATATACTATGCCAATTTATATCAGAGAATTGAGCATCCAAGGATTCTGGTATCTGCAGGGGGTCCCGGAACCAATGCCCAGCAAATACTAGAGGAGGGGCAAATGTCTTCTAAGTGCCACTGAATTATACACTTAAAAATGATTAAACTGGTAAATTTTATATGTATATTTAGCACAATATTAAAACGCTCAACCTAGATGAAATACACAACCTGAATATTTCTATAACCATTAATTAATTCAATTTAAAATCTCCTAAAAAAAGAAATCTCCAAGACTTGGTGATTTCGCTGGAGAATTCTATCAAACATTTAAAAAGGAATTAACACCAATTGTATACAATCTCTTCCAGAGATTGTTTTAAATTGTATAAATGGAGGAAATAATTCCCCATTCATTTTGTAAAGCCAGTATTACCCCTGTAACAAACGTAGATTAGTTTGTTTTCACACTGCTATAAAGATACTGCCTGAGATGAGGTAATTTATAAATAAAAGAGGTTTAATTGACTTAAAAGTTCTGCATGGCTGGGGGAGGCCTCAGAAAACTTACAATCATAGTGAAAGACAAAGGGGAGGCAAGCATCTTCTTCACAAGGTGGCAGGAGAGAGAAAGGAGCGAAGCAGGAATTGCCAAACACTTTAAACATCATCAGCTCTCATAAGAACTCACTCACTACCACGAGAACAGCATGGGGAACCATTCCTATGATCTAATCACCTTCCACCAGGTCCCTCCCTTGACACCTGGGGATTACAATTCGAGATGAGATTTGGGTGGGGACACAGAGCCAAACCATATCAAGACCATATTTAAAAAAAAATCTATAGACGAATGTCTCTCGTCAATTTACATCCAAATCTTCAACAAAATAATAGCAAACAAAATAGAATGTATAAAGAGAATTACACAGCATGAAAAATGGAATTTATTCCATTTGGGCAAGCTGGATCCAATATTTGAAAATCAATCAATGTATACCCTGTCAAAAGGCCAAAGAAGACAAACCATATATCAATGGACATGAAAAAATCTAACACCCATTTATGGAAAACAAAAATACTTTCAGCAAATGAGAAATAAAAGGTAATTATCTCAACTTCATAAAGAATACCTAAAAAACACCTATAACTATCACCAGACTTAATGGTGAAAGACTGAATGCTCTTTCTCTAAGGTCTGGAATGGAGCAAGGACATCACACTTATCACTCTTATTTAACATAGTACTAAAATGTCTAGCATTGCAATATGAAAAAACACATACAGATTGGAAAGGAAGGACTATATATGTCTCTACTTGCAGATGACATGGTCATGTATGTAGAAAATTCCAAGAAATCTACGAAATTTCCTAGAACTAATAAGTGAGTTCAGCAAGGTCTTGGGATACAAGATCAACACCATTCACGTGTAATAGCAATGAACATATTAAACCCAAAATTAAAAAGACACTGTCATCCACAATTGCTCCAAAGCAAATATTTAGGATGAGGCAGTAGCTCATGCCTAATCCCAGCACTTTAAGAGGTCAAGGCAGGCAGATCATCTGGGCTCAGGAGTCTGAGACCAGCCTGGGCAACATGGTGAAACCCCATCTTTACTAAAAATACAAAAATTAGCCAGGTGTGGTAGTATGTGCCTATAGTCCAGCTACTTGGGAGGTTGAGGTGGGAGAATCTTGCTTGAGCTGGGGAGGTGAAGGCTGCAGTGAGCCAAGATCACACCACCTCACTCCAGCCTGGGCAGCAGAGTGAGACCCAGTTTCCAAAAAAAATAAAATAAAATAAAATATTTAAACATACACTTAATCATGTTCAAGACCTCTGTACTGAAAATTACAGTGTTCTAAAGAAAAGACATCAAGGAAGACATAAATCAGTTGAGAGACATACTGTATTCATGGATTAGAAGACTCCACAAAGTAAAAATGTCAACTCTCCCAAAACGGATCTATATGTTTAACACACGTCCCATTAGAGTCGCAGTAAGTTTTTTTCTAGACTGGGAAAAAACAAACAATCTAAAATTAAATGGAAAGGCACAGGCCCTAGGAGAGCCTTAAAAGAACTTGACAAAGCAGAAAAATGTGGAACAGATCACTCTAACCAATATTAAAGCTGAATTTATAGTTATAGTAATCAGGACAGTGTCAGAGCTATGGATAGATACATAAATCAACTGAACAGAATGAAGAGCCCAAAGAGACCCCAAATACACTCAAGTGATTCTTGATAAAGGTACAAATGCAATTTGATAAAGCATAGTCTTTTGAAGAAATGGTGTTGGAGTAACTGGACATCTATAGGTAAAAATAAAGAATTTCAACTTAATCCTCATACCTCATTAAAAATGAACTCAAAATGGATGATTATCTTTACTTAAATATAAAGTTATGAAATTTCAAAAGAAAATATAGGGAAAAATATTTGGGACTGAGCTTGGTAAAGAATTCATACTATTGATAACAAAACCACGTTCCATTAAAAAAAAAATTGATACATTGGGCCTTGTGAAAATTAAAACATTTCCTCTGTAAAAGACCTGGTTAAGAAGATGAAAAGATCCCATTTTTCTGCCAGGTCATCCAGACAGAAATATCAGTAAGGAAACAGTGGGCCAGGACAACACTTAGACCAAATGGACCTAACAGACATATATAGAACATGCTACCCAACAGCAGCAGAATACACATTCTCCAGGACAGGTCACATGTTAAGTCACAGAAAAGATCTTAGTAAATTTAACAAGATTGAAATCATATCAAGTGTCTTTTCCACCCAAAATAACACAAAACTAGAAGTTAACAGAAAATTGGAAAATTCACAGATGTGTAGAAATTAATCATTCTCCTGAACAACCAACGGTTCAAAGAAGAAATCAAAAGGAAAATTTAAAAAATTCTTGAGACAAATAAAAATAGAAACACAACATACCAAAACCTATGAGATGCAGCAAAAGCAGTCCTGAGAGAGAACTTTATAGCAATAAATGCCAACCTAAACAAAAAACAAAGATCTTAAATAAACAATCTAGCTTTACAACTAACTCAAAGAACATTAGGAAAAAAAGAAACTGAACTCATAGAAGCATAGAGCAGAATGTTGGTGGCCAGGGTAGGGAAGAGGGAGATGCTGGTCAAAGGGTGCAAAGTTTCACGTAGACAGAATAAATCTGGAGATTTATTATAGAGCAGGATGGCTATGGCTAATAATAATATATTACATACTCAAAAATTGCCAAGAGAGATCTTGAATGTTGTTACCACGAAAATATGTTGGTAATGTATTAACAAACGAACTCTATAACCACTATACAACCTAGCACTCACACAACTTAGATAGCATTTACCCCACAGAAATGAAGACTCAAATTCACATAAAAATCTGTGTATAAATGCTTATAATAGTCAAAAAGAGATAACCTTCTGTTTTTGAAGCAAGCCAGATGACCTTCAAAAAGTGAATGATTAAAAAAACTATGGTACACCCACACCATGAAATACTGTTCAGGGCCGGGCGCAGTGGCTCACGCCTGTAATCCCAGCACTCTGGGAGGCCAAGGTGGGTGGATCACGAGATCAAGAGATCGAGACCATCCTGGTCAACATGGTGAAACCCCGTCTCTACTAAAAATACAGAAAATCAGCTGGGCATGGTGGCGCGTGCCTGTAATCCCAGCTACTCAGGAGGCTGAGTCAGGAGAATTGCCTGAACCCAGGAGGCGGAGGTTGCAGTAAGCTGAGATCGCGCCATTGCACTCCAGCCTGGGTAACAAGCGTGAAAATCCGTCTCAAAAAAAAAAAAAAAAAAGAAAGAAAGACATACTGTTCAGCAAGGAAATGCAACAAATTATTGATATGCAATGACTCAGATAAATCTCAAGGGAATTACATTGAGTGGAAAAAAAGCCAGTCCCCAAACAGTACATACCATATGATTACATTTTCGAAACTGCAAAATGCTACAGATGGAGAACAGATGAATGGTTGTCAGGGGTTAGAGACAGGCAAGGAGTGGATGGCAAGAGGCGGTGTCTATGTTTATAAAAGGGCAACAAGAGCGATCTTTGTGGTGATGAAATAGTTCTGTCTAGATTGTCACGGTAGATACACACACAGAAGTGATAAAATTGCATAGAAGCAAACACACACACACTCAGCATAAGTAAAACTGAGGAAATTTGAATAGGATCACTAGACTATATCAATGTCAGTATCTTGGTTGTAATCTCACACTACAGTTTTGCAGGATGTTACTACTGGGAAAAACTGGGTATAGGATGCATGAGATCTCTATTATTTCTTACAACTTCATGTCAATTTACAATTACCTCAAAATTAAAAGTCAATGACTGTGATTTGAGCATCAAGGTAATTTTGTCTTTTCTGAGACTGGGTTTCACTCTGTTACCCAGGCTGCAGTGTGGTGGCATGATCACAGCTCACTACAGTGTAGAATTCCCAGGCTCAAATGATTCTCCCACCTCAGCTTGCTGAGCAGCTGGGACTACAGCATGCACCACTAGGCCCAGTGAAGTTTTTCATCTTTTGTAGAGATGGGGTCTTGCTATATTGCCCAGGCTTATCAAGGTAATTTCTGATACAAAGAAAGGTCTCACATGTAAATGGCCAGTCTGCAGGGACTCAGGAATATCTATTATTGACACTAAAAACTAAAGAACAAATCATGTAGATCTAACTTTGGAAAAATGGCAGTGGAAGGCCAGGCATGGTGGCTCAAGCCTGTAATCCCAGAACTTTGGGAGGCCGAGGCGGGTGGATCAGCTGAGGTCAGGAGTTCAAGACCAGCCTGGCCAACATGATGAAACCCCGTCTCTACTAAAAACACAAAAATTAGCCAGGCATGGTGGTGGGAGCCTGTAATCCCAGATACTTGAGAGGCTGAGGCAGGAGAATTACCTGAACCCAGGAGGCAGAGGTTGCTGTGAGCCAAGACTGCACCATCATACTCCAGCCTGGGCAACAAGAGCAAAACTCTGTCTCAAAAAAAAAAAAAAAAAAAATGGCACTGGATAAGAATATGGAGGAATGAGACGGGATACAGGCAATTTTCCAGATAACTAGAGCTTGTTCCTTCCCATGCCCAGTGGTTTGTGTAACACTGATAACCTTCCAGATAGCAAATCTTTACAGAGAAAATAATACAGTTCTGTTACTTTGACATGAGTATACATGATACTACCTTTCCTGGGGCCCTGAGGTTACAACTTTTCTGTTATTGCACCATGCTGACCTCTTAAAGACAAGTCCCTTTTTCCGCTTTCTAGATTTGTAGATCTAATCTTTCATTCAGTAGGAGAGCTGCCAAGCAGACCAGTAGGTACATGTCAAAGCTTGTACTTTTGATTTTCAGGTATTCCAACAAGTGTTTGGGACAGGTTAATAACCTGCTGATGAATAGAGGCTTTTTCCAGGGTTTCTGTGGCCAAGGTATACCATCTGACCCTAAACTTGCCTTTGGGGTCTTCAGGCAAGTTTAGGGTATCTTGCAGACACTTCTCATGGCAACATGCTATAGAAGAAAAGGTGCCCAAGGTAAAGCCAGGATCTCTGCACTTCAGGCCAGTCCTGCTGCTGGCTTGCAGCATGACCTTGGACAAGTCCCTCTCTTCTGAACAATGAGGGGAAAGGCTTCTCCATTTCTCATCTAGAGTTATTCCTCATTAGTAAAGATCACTTTAATTTTTAAAGTTTAATTTTATTATAAAGGAAATACACGCTCAATATAAAAAATATCCAACGGTATAGAATTGTAAGAAAAAAAGCCAGCCTCAAATCTATCCCAAGAGGGGGCTGCTCTGTACCTTTTCAGATCTGCCTGCAGGCCTGTGTGTGTGTTCTCACATCTACTTATATTTGAGAGAAATTGATTCATACTACATACATCTTGTTCTGTGACTTGCCTTTTTCATGTCAGTTCCAGAGCTCTACATTATTTTTTGTAATGGTTTCAGAGTATGAATGGTTTAGAATTTGTGTATTTCACTAGTGGGATTTAAGGGTGTTTAATTTTTGGCCAATACAAAACACAAGAAAGTCACAAACAGCATTTCAAATGTACTTCTGCACACATGCATACGTATACCTAGAGGGAAAATGCTTTGAAGTAGAACTGCTCATTCAAAGATTTTACTAAATTGCCCTCTCAAAAGGTTGAATTAATTTATATTACTTTCTACAGAAGTAAAACTGAAAAGGTATAGCTTGATACAACAAAAGATGACTAAAGTAACCTTTCTGCCTGCTGCAGCACCACAATACCTGCTTACTCTACATTGATATTGAAGAGATCACTGACCTAAATGAAAACATACTGATGCCACATGACTGTGTAAGGTCATCTTCACAAATGGTTGTTCTCAAAGAGTGTTTCAAGGACCCCTGGGCTCCACAGAGTCATAACTATTTTTATAATCATGCTTTTATGGGGTTGGCACTTGCACTGTGGTACAAAAGCAACAGTGAGTAAACCTGCTGGCTCTTAGCACGAACCAAGGCAGTGGCACCAAATGGTACTATAAGTCATCAGATTCTTCACCACTATACAATGGCAGTTGAAAGAGAATGCCAATTTTACTTAAGCATGTCCTAGATAAACATGGTAGACAGAATTCTAAGATGGCTGCCAAAATTCCCACCCCCAATGTATGTACTCTGTATAATCCTCACTCATGGGCATGGGAGGGACCCAAGAATAGGCTGGATATCACTGCCATGATCAGATTATGACATAGCAGAAGTAAAGAGATTTTGTACATGTACTTAAGATGCCCATTTGGTGGGACTTTGAATTACTCAAAGGGGAGACTATTCTGGGTGACTCTAACATAACCAGGTACAGCCTTGAAAAGAGGGGTTTTACGCCTTTCCTGAGATGACACTACAGGCAGCAGAAATTCTCACTCTTACCAACCACAAAGAAGGAAGCAGCCACAAGCTCTATGATTATCCTGAATTATCCAGGTGAGGCTAGCAAAATCATGAGTCCTTATAAGGGAAAGAAAGAGCAAGACAGTCAGAAGGAGATACGATGATGGAAACAAAGGTAAGTGTCACAGAGAGATGCCCCACTGCTGACTTTGAAGAGGAAGGAAGTAACCACAAGCCAAGAAATGTAGGTGGCCCCTATAAGCAGGAAAGGCAAGGAAATAGATTCTCCTACAGAGTCTCTGAAAGGAATGCAGTCCTGTTAGCATGTTGATTTCAGCCCAGGAAGACCCAATTTTGGATTTCTAACTTCAATGATTATAAAATAACAAATTTGTGTTGTTTAAGCAACCAAGTTTGTGGTAATTCATTACAAAAGCAATATGAAGTAATATAAAATCAAACTTCAGACAAGACCCTAGCCCCAGATGACATCTGAATTGCAACCTTGTAGAAGACACTGAGCAGAAGACCCATACTCCTGAACCAGGGAAATTATGAGAGTGAATGAATACTATTTTAACTTGCTAAATTTATGGTAACATGTTATAAAGCAATACAAAATAAATATCAAAGAGCAGAAAAATAATTTTATTAGAGCTCAACCATGAGACTGGTGGTGATATTAACAAATGATACGAGTTTTGAGTACTGGATAAGGAAAAGTGTCATCATTTAGAAACAAGACAACTCACTCAGGGCATCAACATTTTCCCAACAACCTGCACAGGATGTTACAAAGTTCTGAATGGACAAAAGATCCATTCATAAGGTAAAACAAACCAATGGGGTTCAGTAGAAATGAATAGGGAAAGTTCATTGATGTTACTTAACCTTAAACAACAACTTTCCAATTTTGATGTCTAAATGTACATTTGAACACTAATCAAAAAAGAGAAAGTGGGAGTGGTTATAGTAATATCAGATAAATGAGATGTCATAGCCAGGAAAATGTTAGACAAAAAGAGTAACATAACAAATGATAAAAGAATCAATCCACTAGGAAGACATAATGATTCCAAATTTGAATGTATCAAAAAACAGAGACTCAAAATACATGAAATGCAAGCTGATAGAGCCAAAGGGAGAAACAAACATATCCATAATTATCTTTGGGAAAATTCAATACCCTATTGCCATCAATTAATTGGATTAGTGGACAAAAAATTCAGCAAAGATGTACAACTGAGCAACACAATAACAATCAAAGTGACATATAGAGAACATTTCACCCAACAATGGCAGAATTTGCATTACTCTCAAATGCACTGGGAACATTCTCCTGGATAGACCTTCTGATGTGCTGCAAAACAAGCCTTAATAGATTTAAAAGGATTAAAATCAAACAAAGTATGCTCTTCATTCATAACTGGAAATCAATGACAGAAATGAATTAGGGAAATTCACAAATATGTGGAAACTAAACAACACACTCCAAAATAACCAAAAGATTGAATAAGAAATCAGAAGGGAAATTTTAAAGATACTTTGAGAAGAATGTAAACAAAATCACAATCCACCAAAACTTATGAGATACAGCAACAGTCATGTTTAGAAGCAAATCTACTACAGTAAAGGCCTATATTAAAAAAGAAGACAGATTGGTAATCAATAGCCTAACCTTTTACCTTAGAAACCAGAAAATGGAAACCAAACACAGAGCAAGCAGAAGAATGGAAGAAAAAAACATGAGAATGAAGAAAAAAATATTAAAGTAGAAACAAATGAAATAAATAACAGAACAATAAAGTCTATAAAAGCAAAAGATGGTTTTTGAAAAGATCAACAAAATTGACAAATCTTTAGCAAAACTGAAAAGAGAGGACCATTACTGAAATGAGAAATGAAAGAGACGGTATCACTAATGACCTAATAGAAATAAGAAGGATTTTAAGAGAATATCATTGACAAAAGTATGCCAATAAATTGGATAGCCTAGATGAAATGGACAAACTCCTAGAAAGATACAAACTACTGAAGCTGACCCAAGAAGAAATAGAAAATCTGGCCAGGTGTGGTGGCTCATGCCTGTAATTCCAACACTTTTTGGGAGGCCGAGGTAGGAGGATCATCTGAGTCCAGGAGTTTGCTATCAGCCTGGGCAACATGGTGAGACCCTGTCTCTACTACATTAAATAAAACAAAATAAAAATAAAACTGAAACTCGCCAATAAAAACACAATAACCCAATTTAAAACGGACAAAGGATTTGAACAGACATTCCTTCAAAAAACATAAGCAATATTCAATAAAGCACATGAAAAGATGCTTGATTTCATTAGCATTAGGGAAATGCACAACAAAATCACAATAAGACACCACTTCACACCCATGAAGGTGACTGCAATAAAAGAGACTTAAGACTCGACTTTCCAGGGTAATTTCTATAGTTTATTACTAGAGAAGATTCTCTGAAGGTATAGAGCATCAAAAAAATAATAATTTAAAAAAGGGAATAGAAAATCTGAATAGACCTATAGTAGAACAATATAAAAAACTTCCCTAAAAGAAAAGCTCAGAGTCATATGCCTTCACTGATAAATTCTATAAAGTATTTAAATAATTAACAGCAATTCTTCAATAACTCTTCCAGAAAATAAGAAGAAACAACACTACCTAAATAATCCAGTGAGATCAGTAGTGCACTGATATCAAAACCAGACAAAGACATCACAAGAAAAACTACAAACGTATTTCTGTTAGTAACACAGATGTAAAAATCCTCAACAAAATATAAGGATACCAAGTGCAACAAAAACAGTTACATCCCAAATTATTTTTTAAGGCTCAAAAGCAATTCAATAGGCAGATAGATTATTTTAATAAATGGTCCTAGAAAAATTAGACATTCACAGGCCAGCAAGTGAACTTTCAGAAAAAAAAAAAGGAGAAAATCTATAAAATCTAGTTATAGGCAAAGAGTTCTTATACTTGGTGTCAAAAGGATGATCCAGGTTGAGTGCAGCACCTCATGCCTGTAATCCTAGCACTTTGGGAGGCTAAGGTGTGTAGATGGCTTGAGCCCAGAGTTCAAGACCAGCCTAGGCAACATAGCAAGACCCTATCTGCAAAATATACAAAAATTAGCCAGGTGTGGTGGTGCGTAACTGTAGTCCCAACTACTCGGGAGGCTGAGGTAGGAGGATCACTTGAGCCCAGGACGTCAAGGCTGCAGTGAACCATGATAATGCCACTGGACTGTAGCCTGGGCAACAGAGTGAGATTCTGTCTTGGGGAAGAAAAGTATAATCAATAAAAGGAAAAATTAACAAACTGGACATCATCAAATTTAAAACTTCTGCAAAAGACTCTGTTAAGAGGATGAAAAGACAAGCTACAGAATCGAAGAAAATATTTGTAAACCATATACCTAAGGACAAATGTCTATAATATTTAAGGAACTCTTGAATTCAATGGTAAGAAAAACATAAAGCAGATTAGAAAATGGCCTTTCAGCCAGAACCACCATCTTCCAGTAATTCGCCAAAATAATGAACACAAATGGAAAAAGGAGAGGCAACCTATGTATGTTCTCTAGTCCTTTTAGAAAACATGGAGTTGTTCCTTTGGCCACATATATGAGAATCTATAAGAAAGGTGATATAGTAAACATCAAGGGAATGGGTACTGTTCCAAAAGGAATGCCCCACAAATGCTAGCTACCATGGCAAAACTGAAAGTGTCTACAATGTTACCCAGCATGCTGTTGGCATTGTTACAAACAAGGACAAGATTCTTGCCAAAAGAATTAATATGTGTATTGAACACATTAAGTACTCTAAGAGCTGAGATAGCTTCTTGAAACACATGACAGAAAATGATCAGAAAAAGAAAGAAGCCAAAGAGAAAGGTACCTGGGTTCAACTGAAGCATTAGCCCGCTCCACCCAGAGAAGCACACTTTGTGAGAACCAATAGGAAGAGCCTGAGCTGCTGGAACCTATTCCCTATGAATTCATGGCATAATAGGTGTTAAAAAAACAAAAGACCTCTGGACTGTAAAAAAAAAAAAAGGAAAAAGAAAAGAAAATGGACCGAAGACATAAACAGACATTCCACTGAATAGGATATACGGATGGGAAACAAACACATGAAAAGGTGTTCAATATCATTAGCCAGAGAAATGCAAACTAAAGCACAATAAGATATTACCACACACTTATAAAATGGCTAAAATGGAAATAGTGACAACATCAAATACTGGTGAAGATACAGAGAAAATGGCACTCACACAATGCATTAGGGATTGCAAAACATTACAACCTTCCTGGAAAACTGATCATTTCTTATCACACTAAACATGTAACTACCATATGATCCGGTCAATGCACTCTTGGACATTCACACAAAAATACTATACCTGAGAGTTTACAGCAGCCATGTTCATAGTAGCCAAAAACTGGCTTCAATACATCAAGTAAACAAACTGTGATGCATCCATCCCATGGAATACTCCTCGGCAATAAGAATGAATGTGCAATTGATACACCCAACAATATGAATGGATGCCAACTGAATTATACATGAAAAATGCCAATTCCAAAGAGTTGCCTACTTTATAATTACATTTACATAACATTTTGAAATGACAAAATTTTTTTGCCTCCCCCAAAATTGAATGTCATGAAATGAAAACTTTACAAATGGAAAACAGATCAATGGTTGCCAGAGGTTAGGAAAGAGATGGGGAAGGGGAAATAAAACTGCAGGAAGGTGGGTATGGTTATAAAATAGAATCATGGGATACTTATGGTGATGGCACTGTTTCTATCTGACTGTGATGATAGATACACAAACCTACACACGTGATAAAATTGCAGAGAAGACACACACATGTGAGTGTAAACAAAACTAAGAAATTGGAATAAATGCATATCCATTTCAATATATAGTTGTGACAGTACAGTACAATTTTCAAGGTGTTGCTATTGGGGGAAACTGGGTGAAGGGTACAAGGGGTCCTTCTCTGTTATTTCTTATAACTGTACATGAATCTATGATTATCTAAAAATGAAAGTTTAATTGTTACAAAGTAGGTAAGGAGAAAGTTGAGAATCAAGAGTCATGTCGTCAAAAAAGTTTTGACACTTAAATGGCTGAACTTCAGCAGTGCAGGGAAACCTAGAAAATAACTGAACATTGTTTTAAGCTGTTAAGTTTATGATAGTATGTTCAGCAGCACTGGAAAACTAATACAAGGAAGTTGAAAATTTTTTAATTATATTAGAGCATGAGCCTTTAATATTCTCTGAGAAAACAGGAAGTAAATTTCAAGCATTTATGTGGCACATGGAAACAAAAAAGCTGACATTAAAAAGAAACCTCATGTGATTATTTTCATTCTAAGCAGTATGAGCCTCTCCTCTCAAAGAAGATTTTTCCTTTAAAAAGTGAATTGAAGAGTAGTTAATAAATATTTAAAGATTTTTTACAGCCAACTATGGTTTGCCAACCTGAGTATCTGTCAGATGTTTTCTCGAAAATGAATGAATAAGCCAATTTAAAGGAAACCACTCATGGTATTTGTTGTCAATAATAAGATTTCAAGGAAAAGTTAGAACTTCAAAAACATCTTGCTCTACCATTGTCAGTTTAACAGTTTCCCCAATACATATCTTTTTCAAATGAAGGGTGATGATATTAATAAATATGACTTTCAGTTTTACACAATGATGCATGGCACTACTTGGAATCTTGAAAAATCTCAAGGCACTAATACTTTCCAAATGACCAACATGCAATGTTACAAAACCACAAATGGATAAAAGATCCACTAAAAGGACAAGGGAGTCCCACGGAACCAAGTGTGGAAAGTTCACTGATAACAAGTTTCACACTCTACACTGAGCTTAACCCGTAAGAAACAACCGCTTTTGTTGGGGCCAAGTTTTGGTGTCCAATCTGAGAAGATTATCCACAAGGATCTGAAAAGTCTGTGAAAATATTCCTCTCTTTCCCCACTGCGTATAGGTGTGAGGCCAGACTTCCTTCATATACTTCAACCAAAACAACATCTCACAATGGAGTAAAGTGCGTGTGAGAATCCAGCTGCTTCTATGCAGCCAGATATGACAGAAATCTGCAAAAATGTAACATCGTGCCCATTCTCCTCAATACAAGTTTTTGTCTTGCCAAGCATAGTTATTTCTTATAAAAATGTTATTTGTGTTTAGTGTTGCTCATTTTAATTAGTAAAGTCTTTCAGTTTTAAATTCTAAGATAATGAGTATTGATGAACGTGACCCACATAAACAAAATCTCTTAAGAGCTCAATGATTTGTGGAGTCCTAAGATAAAAAATGTTTGAGAACTACTGTTATAGTGTTCTCCAGTGGCTTGAAGTGCCTCCAGCTCTGCCAGGCCCAGACTGGCTCTGGCTTGGAATGCTGTGATTAATGAGACACAATCCTGTATAAGTTCAACCAGCAAGGACTCACCTCTTCCTCCTGTACCCGGTTTCCTGCGGCCATCATCTCGATCACCCAAAGCATCAGCCAAGTCGAATGTATTACCTTGAGTGGGCCCCAAAACATAAAGGAAACAGCCAACTGATTAACAACTGGGTATAAGATTCCAAAATAGCAAAACACCCATGGGTTCAACTGATCAGTACAAACAATGGGTTAAGAAAAAGAGACTTATATTGGAATTGGATTCTGTGTACAGACATTGATAATGAAAATATCTGCAGGACAGAAGAAGTTACTACTTTTTGACTTTGCAGTATACCACTAGTTTTTCAATTAATTTATATTCCTAGGTATGTTTTGCTTAGGCCAGCAGTTGAAGCATACTCACTAATTGTTGGTATTAGCCCAAAATTCAAAACCAGGTACATAGAGTCCATAAACAGGACAACCAAAGGGGAGAGGTCATGTGGTCATGAAGCAACCCTTTGAGTGTGGAAATGTGAAGAAGTAAGGGCAAATCAAAGCAGCAGTGACTCTTGTGGATCATCACTGTCTCTTCGGAAGAAAGGTAGCTTTCTACAGCACAGAACATATTATCATGCCCCCAAGTACTGGTAACAAGTTGCTGGATGGGAGCAATGACTGGGGTCCCAACCACACAGTCATGTTTTTCTTTATATCAGTGAAGATGTCTAAATTGTAAAATGGCCATCTGAAGAAAGGGTCAAATGACAACAGGAAAGCCTTGTTAAGAAGAACCAAGTCCCAAAATTCTTTACTCAAAGATGACACTGTAAAATAAATGCCATTCCAAAATGTTCTATCTGCCTAAAGAAAATGCTTGATTGGCTTCATAAAACCTAAACAATTACGTTTTCCCTGATTTTAGATAATGAAATGGCTAAAAAGGGGAAGAAGTCCAAATGCATTTTCCTCTTGAAATTTTCCCAGGAAGGACTTTTCATAAAAAACACAGAAGGGACAGTGATCAGCCAGGTATGACCTCTATTAAGTTAAACCCAGGGTTCAGATGGATGCTTTGGTTGGTTCTGCACACATGGGGCTTAAAACTACAGGTAGTTTACTCAGATGCTTCCCCAGGGGGAACTCCAGAGGGCCCTTCCTCACTGCCCTCCTTAAGGCAGCCACATTACCTGGAGGATTTGCCGGAGCTCTGGTGGCTGCTGGCCTCCTGGTTGTGGTGGTGGTAGTGTGGTCCCATGGCTCTAAAAGGGAGAGGGAGGACATCAAGGGAAGCACATTTAGTAACAAAACACAGCAACTACTTAATGACTTGGGGAAGTCACATCATAAGTAGAATATCCTTGTCTTGGTCCTTGAGGCTCCTCTAGCTAGGAGTTTCAGCGAATTACACTGAAAAGGATGACAAAATGATAGAGGTTTACATGAGATGATTTCTTCTCACTTTTCTTTGGAGGATGAAGGTGGTGAAGTGGACATGGTCTCACATGTGCCCTGGTCTTAAGCCCAGATCTGCTCGAGATGACCTCATGGTCCAGGGAGTTCCACAGCCTGAGCATGATCCTTGAGGGCTCCAAGACTTGGTTCCACAACTATCAACCTGGCACTTTAAACATAGATATCCCTGCTAAGGGATAGACTGAGGTTACATTCTTAATGCAATATCGGAGTATTTCATAAACTGAAAGTGGTTACAATACAGAGACATAATATTTTATATAACTGTGGTTACTATTGTAAATATTAGGTCTTTGAGCTCAATCATATTCCTTTTAACTTTCACAAGAATTATACATTGTACATGAGGTTTTTCCAATAGTTTCTTTTCATAAACATCAAGACTATGTTGTATATATTCTCACTATTGGAAATATCAGAGAAAAAGATTTAAGGAATGGGAAATACAAATACCAAACAGGTTTAGCTTTGTATACAGCAAGTACTCAATAATTATTGACTATTCAGAAAACAAACAGCAAAAACAGAAATAAGTTGAGATCAGGTGTAGTGGCATGTGCCTGTAGTCCTAGCTACTTGGGAGTATCAGGGAGGAAAATTCCTTTATACCATAAGTTTGAGGCTATAATGCACTAAGATCATGCCTTTGAATAGCCACTGCACTCCAGCCTTGGCAACAAAGTAAGACCCCATCTCTAAAAAACATAAGTTGAAAGTAAAAGGATGGAAGCAGATATACTATGCAAACAATAACCTTAAGAGACCTGGAGTAGCTATACTAATATCAGATAAGATTTACATTATAACAAAAATTGTTAATGGAATCAAAGAGTGATATTTTATAATTATTTATAATGATGAAAGGATCAATCCAAGAGGAAGACATAATAATTTTAAATATATATGCACCTAACAACACAGCCCCAAAATATATGAAGCAAAAAAATTACAAAATTGAAGAGAATAGATGATTTAACAATAATAGTTGGAAATTACAGTATCTTCAATCATAGAAGAAACAATTAGGCAGAAGATATATATATATACACACATATATATATGCATGTATGTATATATGTATATATATGTATGTATGTATATATATGTATGTATATATGTGTGTGTGTGTATATATATACATACATATATGTATGTGTATATATATATATATATGAGACTTGTACAACTTTACAAACCAACTAGACCTAACAGATACCTATAGAACACACCACCCAATAACAGACTACACATTCTACTCAAGTGCATGTGAAACATTCTTCAAGGTAGACCATATGAAGGTTACAAAATAAGTCTTAATAAACTTGAAAACACTAAAAGCATACAAATTATGTTCTTTAGCACAACAGAATGAAAGTAGAGATCAGTAACAGAAGGATATTTGGAAAATACACAATCATATGGAAATTAAAGAGCACACACCTAAACAACCAGTAGGTCAAAAAAAATCACAAGGGAAATTATGAAATACTTTGAGATCAATTAAAACAAAAAGACAACATACCAAAACTTACGTGCTACATCAGTGCTCATAAGTGCGTAGAGGGAAATTTATAGCTGTAAATGCCTATGTTAAAAAAAGAAAGCCTTTAAATTGATAACCTAAACTTTCACATTAATAAACTAGAAAAAGAAGGCTTTGCAGATACTTCCATCATCAACCCTGGTCAAGTTCACTGTGTTCTTTAACACTGTTGCTGTTGAGGGTGAATCTTTGGGCCAGGTCTCCTTCAAACTGTTTGCAGACACATTCCAAAGACAGCAGGAAACTTTCATGCTGTGAGCACTGGAGAGAAAGGATTTGGTTATAAGGCTTCTTACTTTCCCAGAATTGTTCCAGGCTTTATTTGTTAGAATGGTGACTTCACATGCCATAATGGTATTGGCAGCAAATCTACCTACCAGGAGAAACTTGATGATGAGAACTTCAACCTGTAGCACACAGGTCCTGCTATCTTGCCCACAGCAAATGGTAGACCAAATACAAATGGTTCCAAGTTTTTCATCTCTACTGCCAAGACTGAGTGGTTGAATGGTAGGCATGTGGTCTTTGGCAAGGTCAAAGTGGCCATAAATGTCAGAGAAGCCACGGAGTACTTTAAGCCCAGGAATGGCAAGACCCACAAGAAGATCATCATTGCCAAATGTGGACAAATCTAATAAATTTGACTTGTTTTATCTTAACTAACAGACTATTTCTTCTGCAGCTCAAGAGAGCACCCCTCTATCCCATTTGCTCTCAATATTCTACAATCTTTGTGCACTCACTGCAGCTTTTTGGGTTCCATATTTTCCTTATTCCCCTCTACGTCTATCTGAACTGCAGAGTTAAGTTCATTATTATAAAATAAAACCTAAATAAAAATTTTAGAGAGTAACTAGAAAAAGAAGAGCAAACTAAACCTAAAGCAGGTAGATAAAGAAGACACCAAAGATTATAGCAGAAATAAAATGAAAGAGAAGAGAAAAATAAAGAACAAAATAAGAAAGTTCTCTTAAGATAAACAAAACTGATAAACTATAGCAGACTTAGCAAGATAAAAAGAGAGAAGACCAAAATGGCTAGTTTCAGGAATAAGAGGACATTACTACCAACCTTAGAGAAATAAAAAATTATAAAGGAGTATCTTGAACAATTATAATCCAAATAAATTCAATAACCTAGATGAAACAGGCAACTTCCTATTAAAACACAACTACCTAAACTGACTCAGGAAGAAATAGAAAATCTGACTAGACTTATAGCAAGAGATTGAGTCAGTAATCAAAAACTTCCCACAAATAAAATTCTGGAACCAGAAGTCTTAATTGCTGAATTCTACCAAACATTTAAGGAAGAATCAACACCAACTAATCTCAAACTCTTCAAATAAATAAACAAACCAAGAAAAGGGAACACTTTCTAACTCATTCTATAGGCCAGTAGTATGTTAATATTAAAGTCAGATAAATACACACAAAAACTACGGATCTCTAGCCCTTATAAATGTAGAGGCAAAAATCCTCGATAAAATACTAGCAAACCAATTCCAGCCCCATGTTAGGACTGACCATGATCAGGAGGAGTTTATCTCAGGAATGTAATAGTTCAACATAGTAAAATGAATCAATGTACTATCCAACATTAATAGAATGAAAGGAGAAAAAAAAACCACGAGATTACCTCCATAGATGCAGAAAAGGCATTTAACAAAAGTCAACCACCATTTCATGATAAAAAAAAAAACACTCAATAAACTAGTGATGGAAAATAATTTCCCATTTTGTTCTGCTCACTCCATCAGAGTCTGCTCTCTATGTGCTTTTTAATGATAAAAGAGCTTACTCCATTGGATTTTTAAAAGCATTTAGATGATTTATTTTGGCCTCATCTGTTAACTTCCTAGAAATAAAAGAGAATTTCCTCAACCTGATAAAGGGCATCTGTGAAAAATCTGCAACTGAAAGCATACTTAAAGGTGAAAGACTAAAAGCTTTTTTCCTAGAATCAGCAACACAAGGATGTCCACTCTTACCACTCCTATTCAACATTGTAATGGGAGTTCTAACTAGAGCAATCAGTCAAGAAAAAGAAAGAAAATCTTTGAGATTAGAAAGGAAGAAGTCCAACTATCTCTATTCACAGATGCTATGATTTTATATATAGAAAACCCTAAAGAATCCATACCATTAAAAAAAACTATTAGAGCTAATGAGTTCAGCAAAGTTTCAGGATATAAGATCAATACATGAAAATCAGCTGTCTTTCTACACAGTAGCAATGATCAATACAAAGAGAAAAAGAAGAAAACAATTTCATTTATAATAGTAATAAAAAGAATAAAAATGTTGGAAATAAAATTTAACTAAGGAAGTACAAACACAGGTACACTAAAAGTTACAACATACTGTTAAGAAATTAAAGACTAGAACACATGGACACAGGGAGGGGAGCATCACACACTGAGGTCTGTGGGGGCGGATGGGGGGAGAATAGGGGAGGGACAGCAGGGGGTGGGGAGTTGGGGAGAGATAGCATGGGGAGAAATGCCAGATATAGGTGATGGGGAGGAAGGCAGCACATCACACTGCCATGTGTGTACCTATGCAACGATCTTGCATGTTCTTCACATGTACCCCAAAACCTAAAATGCAATAAAATAAAAAAAATAAATTCTGAAAAAAGGGTAAAAAAATTAAAGACCTAAATTAATGGAATGAAATCCTACATCCATAGATTATAAGACTCAATACTGTTAAAATGGCAATATTTCCCAAATTAATCTGTAGATCCTATGCAATCCCCATCAAAATACCAATTGCCTTTTGTGCAGAAATGGACAAGCTAATCCTAATATCCATACGGAATTGCATAGGACCCTAAATAGCCAAATCAATCTTTTAAAAAAGAGAAAAATAGAAAGACTCACACCTCTTAATTTTAAAACTTATTACAAAGCTACAGTAACCAAAATCATGTGGAACTAGCTTAAGAATACAGATATAGATCAATGTTATAGGATTGAGGGTCTAGAAGTAAACCCTCATGTTTATGGTCAATTGATTTTCAACAGGATGCCAACACCATGCAATGGAGAAAGGACAGTCTTTTCAACAAATGGTGCTCAGACAGCTGGATAACCACATGCTAATGACGCTGGACCCTACTTCTCGTCATATACAAAAATGAACTCGAAATGGACGAAACATCTAAATATAAGAACTGAAACCACTCTTAGAAGAAAATATACGGCTAAATCTTCATGACCTTTGATTTGGCAATGGATACTTAGCAATGACATGCAAAGCATGGGCAACAAAAGAAAAAATAAATTAGACATTAATCAAAATTTAAAATGTTTGTGCATCTAAGGACATTATCGAGAAAGTGAAAAGACAACATACAAAATGGGAGAAAATTTCCAAATCATATATATGATAAATGTATAAAGACATCATTAGTCATTAGTCTTTAGGGAAATGCAAATGAAAACCACAATGAGGTCCCATCTCACACCCACTAGGATGCCTTTAATTAAAAAAAAAACGACAACAAGTTGGTAAGGATGCAGATAAATTGAAACCCTCATACAATACTGACGGGAATGTAAAATGCTTCAGCCATTGTGGAAAACAACTTGGCAGTTCCTCAAAAAGTTAAACAGAATGACCATAGCAACCAGAAATTCTACTCCTAGGTATATATCAAAAAGAATTTAAAACAGGTATTGAAACAAAGATGTGTATATAGCACATTCATAGTAACATTACTCACAAGCCAAGAGGTAGAAACAACCAAATGTCTATTAACTGATGAGTGGATAAACAACTTGTGGTATGTCTACACAATGGAATATTAATCAGCCAAAGAAAGAAATGAAGTACTGATGCATGCTAAAATATGGAAGTGCCTCCAAAACATTATGCTACACAAAAGAAGCCAGACACAAAACTCTACATACTGTCCAGTTCAACAAATGGTGCTCAGACAGCTATGTAAAATATCCAGGATAAATTCATAGATACAGAGAGTAGGATGGTGGTTATTTGGGGTTGTGGGGATAAAAGAATAGAGAGAAACTGCTTGAGGGGTAAGGAATTTTTGCTGTGAAGTGATGGAAATGTTTTGGAACTAGAGATGGTGGTTGTACAACATTATGAATATCCTAAAAAGCCACTTAATTGCTCACTTTTAAATGAAGAGTAAAAGATACAAAGTAGCAGATATATAAGATGAACAAGTTTAGTGATCTAATGTAAAACATGAGGACTGTAGTTAATAACATTGTATTGTGTTCAGGATATTTGCTAAATGAAATACTGCTGCTCTTGTCAGACAAAAAAATAGGTAATTATGTGAGATGATGGATATACTAACTTGCTTCACTAGAGAAGTTATTTATTAAGTTGTATATGTATCTCATATCATGTTATATACCTCAAATATACACAATAAACTTTAAAAATAGAATGGTTAATTTTACATTATATGATTTTGCCTCAAAATATTATTATTATTATTTGAGATGGAGTTTTGCTCTTGTTGCCGAGGCTGGAGTGCAATGGCATGATCTTGGCTTACCACAACCTCCGCCTCCTGGGTTCAAGCGATTCTCCTGCCTCAGCCTCCAGAGGAGCTGGGATTACAGGCATGTGCCATCACACCTAGCTAATTTTGTACTTTTAGTAGAGACGAGGTTTCTCCATTTTGTCAGGCTGGTTTTGAACTCCTGACCTTAGGTGATTCACCCACCTTGGCCTCCCAAAGTGCTGGAATTACAGGCATGGGCCTCTGCATGCAGCCTAATAAATTATTTTTTTAAGAAGGATGTCTGATATTATTTGGCTATGTTCCCACCCAAATCTTATCTTAAATTGTAGTTCTCATAATCCCCACGTGTCATGGGAGGGAACTGGTGGGAAGTAACTGAATCATGGGGACGGTTACCTTCATGCTATTCTTGTGATAGTGAGTTCTCATGAGATTTGATAGTTTTATAAGGAACTTTTCTCCCCCTTCACACTGCACTTCTCCTTGCTGCTGCCATGAGAAGAAGGACATGTTTGCTTCTCTTTCCACCATGATTGTAAGTTTCCTGAGGCCCCCCAAGCCCTGCTGAACTATGACTCAAATCTCTTTCCTTTATAAATTACCCAGTCTCAGGTATGTCTTTATTAGCAGCATGAGAATGGACTAATACAATGTCTTAGTCTTTTTTCTGCTGCCTATAACAGAATACCTGAAACTGGGTTGGTTATTTATTTATTTATGAGATGAATTCTCACTCTGTCACTCAGGCTGGAGTACAGTGGCATGATTTCTGCTCACTGCAACCTCTGCCATCCAGGTTCAAGCAATTCTCCTGCCTCAGCCTCCCAAGTAGCTGGGATTACAGACATGTGCCACCATGCACAGCTAATTTTTTATTTTTAGTAGAGATGGGGTTTCACCATGTTGGCCAGGCAGGTCTCTAACTTTCTGACCTCAAGTTAATCCCAAAGTGGTAGGATTACAGGCATGAGCCACCGTGTGCAGCTGAAACTGGGTAATTTATAAAGAAGAGGAACTTATTTCTTATAGTCACAGAGGCTGAGAAGTCCAAGGTTGAGGTGTAACATTTTGTAAGTGAGGGCCTTCTTGCAGGTGGGGATTGTCTGCAGAGTCTCAAGGTGGCACAGGACATCACATGCCAAGGGGGGCTGGTTGCTAGCTCAGGTCTCTCTTTCCCTTCTTATAAAGCCACCAGTCCCACTCCCATGATAACTTACTCTCCATTCACCTATTAATCCATGAATGTGTCATTCATTCACGAGTGCAGAACCCTCAGGACGCAATCGCCTCTTTCAGGAGGCTGACGTGTGAGGATCGCTTGAACCCAGGAGTTCAAGTCTAGCCTAAGCAACACAGTGAGACCCTATCTCATTTTTAGAAAAAAAAGAAAAAGAAAATTTAAAAAAGGCCTTGCCTGTCAATACTGCTACATTGGGATTTAAATTTCAACATGAATTTTGGAGGGGAAAAGCATTCAAACCACAGCAAGGGGATTGCTGCAATTCTGTTTTAGTCCAAACTGTATTTGGAAGCTGAGAATATGGGAAGTCTTTCTCTTAAAAAACCCCTTAGGAAGATTTTGGGTACACTAACTCATACCTCAATGTGAATACCACACACCCCAGTGGATGGATATTTATGGTAAGATATTATGTGACAACCTGTAGTCATTGTGTGTGTGTTTGTGTTGTGTGTGTGTGTGTATTTAACCTACCCCATCATCAGCTTAGAGACAATTTTATGTCTCTAATTTCCATTTGACTTTGTACCAGTAAAATGCAAGAGTACAGCTTGTCTAAATGAGCTTATTTATGTATAATTATATTATGATATAGATACAAAAGAGGAATTACTAAAACCATTATTTAAGCAAGTTCCAGAAAAGCACTTGTCACTTATGTAAATATTAGCTTAAAATTTGCATGACTCAAACAACTCTTGTGTAAAACTACTTATCTGTCTTAAAGAAAATTAACTGACCATAAATATAAAGGTTTATTTTCAGACTCTCAATTCTGTTCCATTGACCTATGTGATGCCAGTACACACAGTACCACACAGTCTTGATTGCTGTACCACACAGTTCTGCACAGTCTTGATTACTTGTGCAGTTCTGCCCTGCCATACCCAGTTTCTGGAAAAGTCTTGTTTCTCTGAAGATCTGCAGGTGCCATTCAAGAAAGGGCAGTCCCTACCTGCATGTGGAATCAGTTGTTCTGTCAGAGTCTGAGACTACATTGACGTAGAACAAGAGCTTCAATTTACACATACTTTTAGAAACTATTAACTACAGATTTTCTTGTTGTAAGCCTTTAAATAGGATTTCTTATCATTTGTAATTGAGATGAGAAGAGTCTACTTATCAAGGACTAAGAATAGTAGGTCAACTTCATCAAAACAGTGAGTTCCTAAAATAAAGAGACCCTTTTCTGTGAAGCCTTTCTCAAAATGACAAACTCAGAAAAAATTCTTAGCTGCTCAGCAAATGCTTCCTGTAATATGGCACTTTCACCAAGAGTGATTCTCTGTTAATATTGTGCTGCACTGAAACAGTGAACAAAACAGGGTGGGCTCCCCTAGGTGTGGTTTAATGATGGGAACTGCTTGGTCTGAATGTTTGTGTCCCCCCACCCAGCTCCAAGTTCATGTTGAAACTTAACCCCCATACTGATAGTGTTAAAAGGTGAGGACTTTGGGGAGGTGATTAGGTCACAAACGGCACTGTTCTCACAAATGGGACTACTGCCCCAATAAAAGAGGCCTGAGGTAGTCCTTTTGTCCCTTCTGCCATGTGAGAACACAGCTAGAAGGCATCATTTATGAAGCAGAAAACAGCCCTCACCAGACACTACATGTGCCAGCACCTTGATCTTGGACTTCCCAGCCTCCAGAGCTGTGAGTAATATATTTCTGTTCTTTATAAATTACCTAGTCTAAGGCATGTTGTTATGGCAGCAGAAATGGACTAATACAGGGCCCATAGTATTCTCAGGGAATAGGGACATTTATATGACATTTTATTTGGCACAATGAGAAGTATGTTTTCCCATGAGATGATTACCCACAGAGAGGGAAAGGGAGAGATGGACAGCAGTGGTGGGGGACTCTGAAAGCAACATGGATGAGCCTTGAAAACATTACACTAAGTGAAAGCAGCCAGACATAAGGTCCACATATTGAATGATTCCACTCATAGGAAATGTTCAGAATAGGAAGTCCATGGAGACAGAAAGAGATTAGTGGTTGCTTGGGGGTGAGGATTGGAAACAAGAAGAATTGGGGGATTGGGAAGTGACAGGTAAAGGATACAGGGTTTCTTTCTGAAGTAATAAAAATGTTCTAAAACAGACTAGTGATGGCTGTGCAACCTTGTGAATATGCTAGAAACCACTGGATTGCACATTTGAAATGGGTGAATTGTATGAACTATATACCAGAAGAGCTGTTTAAATCCTTGACATGAATGCCCTTACATTCAGAATAAAATGGTTGGCTGGGCATGGTGGCTCACACCTGTAATCCCAGCACTTTGGGAGACCAAGGCAGGTGGATCACAAGGTCAGGAGACCAAGACCATCCTGGTCAACATGGTGAAACCTTGTCTTTACCAAAAATACAAAAAATTAGTTGGGCATGGCAGTGTGTACCTGTATTCCCAGCTACCTGGAGGCTGAGGTAGGAGAATTGCTTGAACCTGGGATGCAGAGGCTGCAGTGAGCTGACATCACCCCCACTGCACTCCAGCCTGGGCAACAGAGCGAGACTCTGTCTCAAAAGGAAAAAAAAAATGTCATCACTGTGCCCTATTAGATCCTGCATGATCTGTCCCCTACAACTTCTCTGTCTTTTTTCCCAACATTCTCCAAACTCTAGCCACACAGGCTGCCTTTGGGGCCATAGAATAATCCTGGCTCTTTTCTGCCTCAGAGCTCTTACAACTGATCTCTTGGCCTCAAGGGCTCCTTCCTTACTTCCTTGCATATCACCTCTCCTGAGAGATGCCTTCACCACTTAATTTAAAGTAGCTGCCCCTAATCTGGGGCCCTTGCTATCTCATCGCTCTCTTGAATTTGGTTGAGAGTACTCAGCAATATCTGAAAATATTTTAGGAACTGCATGTCTCCTTCCAGAGAAAACAATTCATGAGGGCAGTGACCTCTTCCACATTGTTATGCCTAGCACCTAGCAGCAAGCCAGCACTCAAAAAACCCTGGCAAATAAATAAATAAAGGTCATATGTGATACAATCTCTGGCCTAGGTGGTTCAGGGATTTTTAAAACAAGCAGAGGAATGCACAACGTGCAGAGAAGAACGTTCTCTGCAAGATAAGCATCTGGAGCAAGGTGAGGTAGAGAGACTTATCTCTTTGAAACTTCAATTATGAGAAACATAAGCTAAGATAGAAAAAGGGGGTGACAGCATGATGTGGTCTTGTGGGCTGTCATTTAACCATATACATCACATACGGGTCATTCTTGGGGTCCCCAGACACACTGGCTGATGGGTGCTGATGAGAAAGATCAGATGGGCCAGCACGAGACTCGTAAAGGGATTTTATGTATTAAAAAGTCCCATCAATTGGAGATGTGATATGCTGAGATCTAAAATGTTCCCATCAAGAAGTTAACAAATTTACTGAAAGTCTATTTATACTTATCAAGTTTGTTGTGATTTTTGGTCCTATTTGTTTTGGAGATGTTAAATGATTTCATTAAAACCATCACTGCTAACAATTTAAGTGGATTTATTTTCCTGGGGATCTAAGAGGACAGCATGAATGCTCAGGAAAGACCTGAGAATGCCTGGACCACTCGCCTCACGTTGTACACAAAAATCAACTTTGAAGAGATTTATACTTCTAGGTCTATGATCTATTTGGAGTTAATTTTTGTGTATGGTGGGAGGTAAGGGTCCAACTTAATTCTTTTGCATGTGGATATCCTATGGTTCTAAGCACTATGTGTTTAAGAGACAGTTCTTTTCACTTTGAATAGGTCTTGGTGCCTTTGTCAAAAATCAACTGACCATAGAGCTAAAGGTTTATTTCTAGACTCTCAGTTCTATTCCATTGATCTCTAGCCAGTAGCCTACTATCTTGATTATTGTAGGTCTGTAGTCAGTGCTACAATTTATAAGTGTAAGTTCTCCATCTTTTTCTTGTTTTTCAAGATAGCTTTGGCTATTCTGGGTCCTTTGAATTTCAATATAAATTTAGGGTCAGCTTATCCACTTCTGCAAAAAAATCCATCTGGGATTTTGTCAAGAATTGCGTTGAGTCTGTTACTCGATTTAGGTCTGCTTGAGTCTTACACCAGAGGCCTAGCCACAGTCAGTGGTTCCAATCAAGTCAGTCAAAGAATAACAGTAAGGCTAATGCTTGCTGAGCACTCACCTGGTTCCAAGGACTGTGCTGAGTGCTTCACATGGCTCCACTTACATCACCCTTACAATAATCTTAGGAGGTAGTGCTTCTTATTATCTTCATGTAAGAGATAAGGAAACTGATGTGCAGACAAGTGAGGTGACTTACCCAAGATGACAGTTCACAAGTGGCAAAGGTAGAGTTTAGACCCAAGAAGTTTGACTCCAAAGCCCTTGACAATCTCAACCCAATATATAATACAAAGAGATCTTGATAAACCCATATTTAAAAGGGAAGCAATCTGGCAGAAAAATGGGGGAAGAATATGAACAATTTACCAAAGAGGCAAATGCAAATGGCCAGTAAATATATGACGCTCCATTTGACTATGATCAGGGGAATGTATAATAAGCAATAAGATATTATTTTCTCCATCATACTGGTAAAATATTTTGATTAATAAAATTCAGTGTTGGCGTGGGTCTGGGAAAACAAGTACTATTATATCAACATCAATGAATAGTGCATAATGGCAAATCCATTTTGGAAAACAATTTGGCAGACTTTTAGATAATACAAAACACACAGATCTTTGGTCCTAGCAGTTACACTGCACTTGGGCACAAAGGACATGGACAAGAACGTCCCCTGCAGTCCTATTTATAATTACATAAAAAGGAAATAAACCACGTGTCTTCCAGTAAGGAAATGGCAATTCTGGTCATGGCCAAATCCACATCATCACTGGAACGCTGACTCCACAAGGCACAGGTTTATGTGTGATTTGTTCATGGCTGTAGCCCCAAAGCCTAAAACAGTAACCGATACATAGCTGGCACTCAGAGATTTACTGAATGCATACTGTGGTATACCATGCAGCAGTTAAAATGAACAAGGTGTGTGTGTGTGTGCGCGCGTGCATGTGTGTGTTTGTGTATATGTGTGCATATATGTATATGTATTACATATGTATAAAAATATATTTCCTTATTTGGAAAAAGGGTCTCTGCAGATATAATTAAGTGAAAGATCTCAAGATGAGATCATCCTGGATTATCCAGGTGGGCCTTAAACCCAATAACAAGCATCTACGTAAGAGAACGAAGAGAGACACCAAAAGGGGAACACCATGTGACAACAGAGGCAGAGACTGGAGTGATGCAACCGCAAACCAAGAACACCTAGAGCCACCAGAAGTGGAGAAAGGCAAGGCAATATTCTTTCCTAGAGCCTTCAGAGAGAATGTGGCCCAACCAACACCTTGACATAGAACTTCTGGCATCCAGAACTGTGAAAGAATAAAGTTCTGTTGTTTTAAGCCATCCAGTTTGTAGTACTTTCCTAAGGCAGCTGGAACAAACCAACACAGACAGACATGTTCTCTTAGGACTTCAGTACACAATAAAGAGCCTCACACATGTAACATTAAAAAACAAAACAAAACAAAACACCAAACAATTTCTATCTGTAGATGTACATATCAACATTGAAAAGTAATTGGGATCAACATGCCCCAAACTGGCTATAGTAGTTCTCATGTCAGTAGAAGGGAGAAGGGTCAAGGAGGCCTTGGCTTTACTTTATAAGCAGTTATCATTTTTTAAAAGAATGGTTTACGGAGGCCGGGCGCAGTGGCTCACGCCTATAATCCCAGCACTTCGGGAGGCCAAGGGAGGCAGATTGCCTGAGTTCAGGAGCTCGAGGCCAGCCTGGGCAACATGGCAAAACCTCATCTCTACTAAAATACAAAAAGTTATCCAGGCGTGCACCTGTAGGCCCAGCTACTCAGGAGGCTGAAGCAGGAGAATTGCTTGAACCCAGAAGGCGGAGATTGCAGTGAGCCAAGATTGTGCCACTGCACTCCAGCCTGGGCAACAAAGCGAGACTCTGTATCAAAAAAAAAAAATGGTTTAAGGTTTTATGTTCTCCAATAACCTATCGAAATGAAACAAGTTAAAAAATGAAAAAAAAAAAAGGAAAATTGATAACAAAGCTTAGCATTTGAGAAACTACATATACTCTATTTCAAGAAAAGCCATAACCAGGTGTGGCTAATGCTTATAATCTCAGCATTTTGGGAGGGCAAAGTGGGAGAATCACTTAAGGCCAGGAGTTTAAGACCAGCTTGGGCAACACAGTGAGATCCTATCTCTACAAAAAATTTAAAAAATTAGCCAGGTGTGGCAGTACACACCTATTAGTTCCAGCTAATCAGAAAGCTGGGATGGGAGGATCACTTGAGCCTAGGAGTTTATGAATGCAGTAAAGCTTTGATGGTGCCACTGCACTCCAGCTTGGGCAACAGAGCAAGATCCTGTCTCAAGAAAAAAAAAGCCACTATAAAATCAATCTAAAAGGAGAAACAAATCTTTTATTCACTTCAAAGTGCCTTTTTTTCTGAGTTAAAAGACAGCCCTTGGAGGCCACTGCTGATACGTCACACCAATAGGGGCTATGACCTGAGCTGCAGAAAATGATTATTACACATTGTTAGGTATTCTCAACAAAGTATTTTAAATATTCAAATTTTACTTTAAATAATATAACTACTCATCTTTCTTTCTTTCTTTTTTTTTTTTGAGACAGAGATCTTGCTTTGTCATCCAGGCTGGAGTGCAATGATACAATCTCCACCATTCCAACCTCCACCTCCTGGGTTCAAGTGATTCTCCCATCTCAGCTTCCCAAATAGCTGGGATTACAGGCATGTGCTACCACACCCAGCTAATTTCTGTATTTTTAGTAGAGACGGGGTTTCACCATGTTAGCCAGGCTAGTCTTGAGCTCCTGACCTCAAGTGATCCTCCCACCTTGGCCTCCCAAAGTGCTGGGATTACAGGCATGAGCCACCACGTCCAGCCACTATCCATATTTCATCTGATCGAGTAAAATACATTGTTTTTCTTCCGCATACATTATGAGTGGATGATACACATGTGTTAAATAGTTTGTTTGATTTACTACTCACGCTTTACTGAGGAAGTTTCTTTCAGTGCATCCTCCAAATTAAAATCATTAAAGTCCCCAGAACCTAAAAATTAAAAAAAGAAATTAAACTATATTTGCATAAAACAAAGTAATAATGAAATACCCTCTAGAAATGGTCATTTCCCTTTAGAAAGTGAAGGAATAACAAAAGACATTCTATGCAAATAGAAACCAAAAGTGAGTGGAGGTAACTATACTTATATCAGACAAAACAGAGGTCACTACTGTCAGTAAACTAACATAAGAACAGAAAATCAAATGCCACATATTCTCACTGATAAGTGGGAGCTAAATGATGAGAATACATGGACACATAGGGGGAACAACACACATTGGGTTCTATTGGAGGGTGGAGGGTGGGAGGAGGGAGAAGATCAGGAAAAATAACTAATGTGTACTAGGCTTAATACCTGGGTGAGGAAATAATCTGTACAACAAACCCCCATGATACAAGTTTACCTATATAATAAACCTGCACATGTATCCCTGAACTGAAAATAAAAGTGTCAAAAAAATAGACCTTTCAAGTCAAAAACTGTAAAAAGAGACAAAGGAGGTCATTACATGCTAAAGGGGTTGATATATTAAGAAAGAATAACAATTGTAAATATATACACATCCAACATTGAAGCACCTAAATATTTACAGCTAATTTTTTTTTAGACAGAGTTTCACTCTTGTTGCCCAGGATGGAGTGCAATGGCACGATTTCAGCTTGCTGTAACCTCTGCCTCAGGGTTCAAGTGATTCTCCTTCCTCAGCCTCTCAAGTAGCTGGGATTACAGGCATGTGCCACCACACTAGGCTAATTTTGTATTTTTAGTAGAGATGGGGTTTCTCCGTGTCAGTCAGGCTGGTCTCGAACCCCCAACCTCAGGTGATCCACCTGCCTCAGCCTCCCAAAGTGCTGGGATTACAGGCGTGAGACACTGTGCTTGGCCTATAGAACAAATATTAACAGATCTAAAGACAGAGATAGACTGCAATACCATAATAGTAGAACACTTCAATACCTTATTTCCAACATTGAATAGATAATCTAGACAGAAAAATCAGAAATAAGAAATAAGAAAACATTGGACTTGAACTACACTTTAGATCAAATGAACCTAACAGATATTTACAGAACATTCCAACCACCAGCAACAAAATACACACTCTTCTCAAGTGCACATGAAACATCCTCCAGGATACATCATATGTTAGGCCACAAAACAAGTCTTTACAAATTTAAGAAGACTGAAATCATATCAAGTATCTTTTCTGATCAAAATGGCATGAAACTAGAAATCAACAACAGGAGGAATCTTGGAAATCTCACAAATATGTGGAAATTAAACAATATGCTCCTGAACACTCAATGGGTCAAAGAATAACTTAAAAGGAAACTTTAAAAATATCCTGAGATGTCCAGGTGTGGTGGCTCACACCTGCTATCCTAGCACTGTGGGAGGCTGAGGTGGGTGGATTACTTGAGGTCAGGAGTTTGAGACCACCCTGGCTAACAAGGTGGAACTCCATCTCTACCAAAAAATACAACAAAAATTAGTTGGGTGTGGTGGTGTGTACTTGCAACCCCAGCTACTCAGAAGGCCGAGGCATGAGAATCACTTGAACCTGGGAGGTGGAGACTGCAGTGAGCTGAGATTGTGCCATTGCACTCTAGCCTGGGTGACAGAATGAGACCTTGTCTCAAAAAAAAATAAATCTTGAGACAAATCCAAATAGAAGCACAATATACCACAACTCATAGGATGCAGCAAAAGCTCTACTGAGAGGAAAGTTCATAGCAATGAACACCTACAACAAAAAAGAAGAAAAATCTTAAATACCTAACGCTGCACCACAAGGAACTAGAAAAACAACAAGGCAACCCTGGACTTAGTAGAAGAAAGGAAATAACAAAGATCAAAGCAGAAATAAACAAAATAGAAACTAAAAAATAGAAAAGATCAGTGAGACAAAAAGATGGTTTTTGAAAAAAATTGACAAACCTTTAACTACATTAAGAAAAAATGAGAAGACTCAAAGAAAATCAAATTAAAGAGGAGACAGTACAACTGTTGACACAAGAATACAAAGAATCTTAAGAGACTACTATGAACAACTATACATAGACAAATTTGATAACCTAGAAGAAAGACATGAATTTCTAAAATCATGCAATCTACCAAAACTGAAATAGTAAGAAATAGAAAATCTGAACAGACCAATAACAAGGAGATGGAATCAGTAATAAAAAGGTTCCTATCAATGGGAAGACCAGGACCTGATGTCTTCACTGCTGAATTCTACCAAACTTTTAAAGAAACAAATACAAATCCTTCTCAAACTCTTCCAAAAACTGAAGTGGACAGAATATTTCCAAACTCATTTTACAAGGCTAGCATTACCCTGACATGAAAGCCCTATAAGAATACAAGAAAAGAAAACAACGGGTCAAAGTCTTTGGTGAACACAGATGCAAAAATCCTTAACAAAATACTAGCAAACTGAATTCAATAGAATATTAGAAAGATCATTCACCATTATCAAGTAGGATTTACCCCAGCAAGGCAAGGATGGTTCAACATATGTAAATCTATAAATGCAATACACCCCTAACTCACTTTGTCAGACCAACATCATCCTGATACCAAAACCTGGCAGAGACACAACTAAAAAAGAAAATTTCAGGTCATATCCATGATGAACATTGATGCAAAAATCTTCAGTAAAATACTGGCAAACCAAATCCAACAGCACATCAAAAAGCTTATCCATCACGATCAAGTCAGCTTCATCCCAGGGATGCAAGGCTGGTTCAACATATGAAAATCTATAAACATAATCCATCACATAAACAGAACCAAAGACAAAAACCACATGATTATCTTAACAGATGCAGAGAAGATCTTCAACAAAATTCAACAGCACTTTATGTTAAAAACTCTCAACAAACTAGTTATCAGCGGAATGTAACTCAACATAATAAAAGCTATTTATGACAAACCCACAGCCAATATCATATTGAACAGGCAAAAACTGGAAGCATTCCCTTTGAAAATTGGCACTAGATGAGGGTGACCTCTCTCACCACTCCCATTCAACACAGTATTGGAAGTTCTGGCCAGAGCAGTCAGTCAAGAAAAAGAAATAAAGAGTATTCACTTAAGAAAAGAGGAAGTCAAATTGTCTCTATTTGCAGACAACATGACTGTATATTTAGAAGACCCCAATGGTCTCAGCCCAAAATCTCCTTAAGCTGATAAGCAACTTCAGCAAAGTCTCAGGATACAAAATCAATATGCAAAAATCACAAGCATTCCTATAAACAAATACTAGACAAGCAGAGAGCCAAATCATGAGTGAACTCTCATTCACAGTTGCTACAAATAGAATAAAATACCTAGGAATACAACTAACAAAGGATGTGAAGGAACTCTTCAAGGAGAACTGCAAACCACTGCTCAAGGAAATAAGAGAGAACACAAACAGATGGAAAAACATTCCATGCTCACAGTTTGGAAGAATCAATATTGTGAAAATGTCCATACTGCCCAAAGTAATTTATAGATTCAATGCTATCCCCATCAAGTTACCATTGACCTTCTTCACAGAACTGGGAAAAAAATGCCTTAAACTTCATATAGAACCAAAAAAGAGTCTGCATAGCTAAGACAATCCTAAGCAAAAAGAACAAAGCTGGAGGCATCATGCTACCTGGCTAAATGTGATACACCATATTAACAAAGCGGAAAATGAAAACCACATAATCATCTCAATAGATGCAGAAAAAAACACTTGAGAAAATTCAACATCCATTCATGTTAAGAACTTTAAAAAAAAGGTATAGAAGAAATGTACCTTAACATAATAAAGGCCATAATATGAGAAGCCCATAGCTAATATCATACTCAACAGTGAATAGTTAAATGCTTTTCCGTTAAGATCAGGAACAAGACAACAATGCCCACTCTCACTACTTCTATTCAACAGAGTAAGTTATATGAGCAGCCAGGCAAGATCATGAAATAAAAGTCCTCTCTGTAGCAAAGGAAGAAGTTAAATTGTCTGTTTGCAAGTGATATGATCTTATATGTAGAAAATCCTAAAGACTCTACCAGAAAACTGTAAGAACTGATAAACAAATGTAAAAAAGTAGCAGTTTACAAAATCAACATACAAAAACCAATAGCATTTCTATATATAAACAATGAACTATCTGAAAAAAAGAAAAAAATCCCATTTACAATAGCATCAAAAAATAAAATACTGAGTAGTAAATTTAACAAAGGAGATAAAAGACCTGTACATTGAAAATTATAAAACAATGAAGAAAAATTAAAGACACAAATGAAAATATATCCTATGTTCAAGTATTAGAAGAATATTGCTGAAATGTCTATATTATCCAAAATGTTTTACAGATATATAATTTCTATTGAAACTCCAATGTCATTTTTCACAGAAATGGAAAAATCCTAAAATTTGTATGGAATCAGAAATGACCCCCAATAGCCAAAGCAATCTTGAGCAAAATGGGCAAAGCTGGAGGCATTGTACTTCTTTATTTCAAAATATATTATAAAGATATTGTGATCAAAACAGCATAGTATGGGCATAAAAACAGACACATCAACTAATGGAACAGGATAGAAAGCACCAAAGTAAACTCAAATATTTGCAGTTAATTGATCTCCAACAAAGGTGCCAAGAACATACACTTGAGAAAAGACAGTCTCCTCAATAAATGATGTAGGGAAACTGATTATGTACATGCAAAAGAATGAAACTGGACCCCTATCTTATACCATATCTAAAAATTAACTCAAAATAAATAAAAGACTTAAATGCAAGACCTGAAACTGCAAATCTACTAGAAAAAATAAAAACAAAGATAAAAAGTTCCACAACATTAATCTGGGCAATCATTTCCTAGATAAGACTCCAAAAGCACAGGCAACAAAAGTGAAAGTAACAAATGAGATTCAATGAAACTAAAAAGTTTCTGCACAGCAAAGGAAACAACAGAATAAAAAGACAACCCATGGATTAAGAGAAAATATTCGCAAACCATATATCTGAAAACAGGTTAATATCCAAAATATATAAGGATAGCAAGAAAACAAATAACCCAGTTAAAAACGGGCAAAAGCAAAAAAACTTCTCAAAAGAAGAGATATGAACGGCCAACAGGTGTATGAAAAAAAATGCTCAATCTCTCTAATCATCAGGGAAACACAAATTAAAACCAAGATGTGGGCCAGGCGCAGTGGCTCATGCTTGTAATCCCAGCACTTTGGGAGGCCAAGACGGGCAGATCATGAGGTCAAGAGATTGAGACCATCCTGGCCAACATGGTGAAACCCATCTCCACTAAAAATACAAAAATTAGCTGTGCATGGTGGTGCACACTTGTTGTACCAGCTACTTGGGAGGCTGAGGCAGGAGAATTGCTTGAACCTGGGAGGTGGAGGTTGCAGTGAGCTGAGATCGTGCCATTGCAATCCAGCCTGGCGGCACAGCAAGACTCCATCTCAAAAAACAAACAAAAAATATGATGTCCTCTTACATCTGTTAGAATGGCTATTATGAAGAAGATAAATGGTGTTTGTTGGTGAGGATATGGAGAAAAGAAAACCCTTACACATGTTGTTAGGAATGTAAATTAGTATAGCCATTTTGGAGAATGATATGAAGGTTCCTCAAAAAACAAACAAAAAAATTACCATATAATTCAGAAATCAATCCCAGTTCTGTGTATGTATTAATATTCAAAGGAATTGAAATCACTATTTTTAAGAGATATGTAGTCCCACGTTCATTTTGGTTTTATTTATAATAGCGAAGGTATGGAAGCAACCTAAGTGTCCATCAATAAATGAATGGATAAAGAAAATGTGGCACATATGTAAATGGAGTACTATACATCCTTTAAAAAGAAGGATATTCTGTCACTCATGACAATGTGGATGGAACTGAAGGACATTATGCTAAGTGAAATAAGGCACACACAGAAATACAAATATTGTATGATGTCACTTAGATGTGGAATTGAAAAAAGTTGATCTCACAGAAACAGTAAAAAGATAGCTAACCAGAGGCTGAGGGGAGGGAAAGGTATTAGGAAAGAGAAGTCCTTGATTAAAGAATACAAAGTTTCAGTTAGACAGGAGGAATTAAGTTTTAGCGACCTATTGCGCAGCATGGGGACCACAAGTAATAATAATGTATTATATATTTCAAAATTGCTGGTAGACTTTTACCATTCTCACTACAACAAAGTAAGTTGGTGAGATAATGGATATATTAATTAGCTTGAATGAATCTTCCTACAATGTCTACACAGACGAAAACATCACACTGTACCCTGTAAATACATATAAATATTATTTATCAATGAAAAATAAATGTTAAAATGATTTTTATTAGCCAGGCATGGTGATGCATGCCTGTAGTCCCAATTACTTGGAAGGCTGAAGAAGGAGGATTGCTGGAGTCTAGGAGTTTGAGGTTACAATGAGCTATGATTGTGTACTGTTCTCTAGCATGGGCGACAGAATGAGACCATGCCTGTAAAAAGCAACAACAACAACAACAACAACAACAATTTTTTAAATTTAGCTATCTTTGTATGAAACAAAGTAATACTGAAATTCTCTCCTGAAGTGGTCATGGTCCTTTAGACAGTGTCATGAATGTAAATCCACAAAAGGGAAATCAGTCAAAGCCACCCAAAGATATGCTGAGCTGATGTCCTTCCTCAACCAACCAATCTTTCCCTACCAAAAATAAAAATTAAAAAAATTAAAAACAAAACAAAATGCCAACCTTCAGTCCACTAAAGTGGTGAAAGCTATGGTGTTTGGAACATGAGGTAATATCTCACAGAAAATCTTCTCCATAGAGAAGTAAGAGCAGGTGTTTGAGCCCACCACTCCACTGATGAGGGGCCAAGTTCTCCCACCCCATCCCAGGTCTCACAAAGGCATACTTTATATTGTGTAAATCCAGGGTACTTTCTCTCCAATTCCTAGCACTCCACCTAGACTAGAGGCTCACACATAACTGAAAAGGCTCTGGGGTAAAGTTTTTCACAGTACAATTTGTCCCCACAAGTGGACCCATCTGTCTAATTCACTGTCCTACTGAACTTGATAGCTACTGTTCCCTCTAGAAGGGCATGTAGCTTGTCATAACGGTGTACAGCTTTTCAGTTCTCAAGCACACCATTATGTATGCCTACTGGAATTGACCAAATAAGTAAATGGATCGAAGATGGTGAGAGCCAGGTTTCTCACTATCAGAGAGATGTTACAGATAACAGGAGCAGGCTAAAACAAACCATATAAAATGGATTACAGTTGGAGACTTCAGTATGAAACCATATTTAGCTTACAGTCATATTAACATACAGTCATGTGTTGCTTAGCAACAGGGATACATTCTGAAATGCGCTTATTAGACTTCTACCATTTTGTTGTGCAAATATCATAGGGTGATCTTACACAAATCTAGAGTGTATAGCCTACTACACACCTAGTCTGCATAGTACAGCCTATTTATTTTACTCTACAAACCTGTACAGCATCTGACTGTACTGAATACTGTAGGCAACTGTATGGTATTTACGTATCTAAACAAAAAGGTAGGTAAAAATACAGTATTACAATCTTATGGGATCAACATCGTATATGTGATCTGTCAACCAAAATATCACCACATGGTACATGGCTATATACATACAGCTATAAAAGAAATATTTATAGACATGAGCATATACATGGGTTAGTATAAAGACATATATTCCCTTGCTCTGTCAACTGAGAGGGGCTTGAAGCAAGAACACCCCATAGCAATGAGCACATCTAGCACCCAGATCTTTGTGTCTAATCCTACTCTCCAATAAAGGGAACCAGGGATCCTTGGGTGATTTGACTGGGACAGAAAATACATAAGATGAGGTTGAAGCACCTTGAGGTGCTAGGAAGTAAGGAAGTATTTTTCTTTTTTTTTAAATTTAATTTCTTTATTTTTATTTTTTCTAAGAAAGAAAGGAAGAAAAAGAGAGAAAGCAAGAAAAAAATGAAAGGGAGAAAGAAATAGGAAAAGAGGGAGAGAGAATGGGAATCTTGCTCTATTGCCCAGGCTAGAATGCAGTCTAAAAATGGGAATTAAAAACCTCTTTTATGCCAATAAATGTGCTTAACAATGGAGACAGAAAGGAATAAGGGAGGAAAATAACAAACAAGCAGCCAATCGATATTTCATTTAAACCTGTGAAATGCTATGCACTTGCTGAGGAGTGATTTACTTCCAATTTTGTGGTCACTTTTAGAATAGGTGTGATGTGATACTGAGAAAAATGTATGTCTTGTGGATTTGGGGTGGAGAGTTCTGTAAATGTTTATTAAGTTTACTTGTTCCAGGTCTGAGTTCAAGTCCTGGATATCCTTGTTAATTTTCTCTCTCGTTGATCTGTCTAATATTGACAGTGGAGTGATAAAGTCTCCCACTATTATTATATGGGACTCTAAGTCTCTTTGTAAGTCATTAAGAACTTGCCTTGTGTATCTGGGTGCTCCTGTATTGAGTACGTATATATTTAGGATCGTTAGCTTTTCTTGTTGCGTTGATCCTTTTATCATTATGTAATGTCCTTCTTTGTCTCTTCTGGTCTTTGTTGCTTTAAAGTGTATCTTATCAGAGATGAGAATTGCAACTCCTGCTTTCTTTCTTTTTTTTTTTTTTTTTGCTGTTTGTTTTGTTGGTAAATCTTCCTCCATCCCTTTGTTTTGAGTCTTTGTGTATCCCTGCATGTGTGATGGGTCTGGATGCAGCATACCGATGGGTTTTGGCTTTTTATCCAATTTTGATTGAACCATTTAGTCCATTTAAATTTAGGATTGATATTAATATACGTGAGTTTAATACTGCCATTTATTTTTTTATATGTATTTTTTATTGCGTTTTAGGTTTTGGGGTACATGTGAAGAACATGCAAGATTGTTGCATAGGTACACACGTGGCAGTGTGATTTGCTGCCTTCCTCCCCATCACCTATATCTGGCATCTCTCCCCATGCTATCTCTCCCCAACTCCCCACCCTCCGCTGTCCCTCCCCTATTTCCCACCAACAGACCCTATGTCCATGTGTTCCCATTGCTCAACACCCACCTATGAGTGAGAATATGCGGTGTTTGATTTTCTGTTCTTGTGTCAGTTTGCTAAGAATGATGGTCTCCAGGTTCATCCATATCCCCACAAAGGACACAAACTCATCTGTTGTGATGGCTGCATAATATTCCATGGTGTATATGTGCCACATTTTCCCTGTCCAGTCTATCATCGATGGGCATTTGGATTGGTTCCAGGTCTTTGCTATTGTAAACAGTGCTGCAATGAACATTCGTGTGCATGTGTCCTTATAGTAGAACGATTTATAATCCTTTGCATATATACCCGAAAATGGGATTGCTGGGTCAAATGGAATTTCTACTTCTAGGTCTTTGAGGAATCGCCACACTGTCTTCCACAATGGTTGAACTAATTTACACTCCCACCAACAATGTAAAAGTATTCCTATTTCTCCATATCCTTTCCAACATCTGAGTCTCCAGATTTTTTAATGATCGCCATTCTAACTGGCATGAGATGGTATCTCAATGTGGTTTTGATTTGCATTTCTTTTATGACCAGTGATGATGAGCATTTTTTCATATGTTTGTTGGCCTCATGTATGTCTTCTTTTGTAAAGTGTCTCTTCATATCCTTTGCCCACTTTTCAATGGGCTTGTTTGGTTTTTTTCTTGTAAATCTGTTTTAGCTCTTTGTAAATTCTGGATATCAGCCCTTTGTCAGATGGTTGCCAATTCACTCTAATAACTGTTTCTTTTGCTGTGCAGAAGCTGTGGAGTTTGATTAGGTTCCATTTGTCTATTTTGGCTTTTGTTGCCAATGCTTTTGGTGTTTTGGTCATGAAGTCCTTGCATACTCCTATGTCCTGAATGGTTTTGCCTAGATATTCTTCTAGGGTTTTTATGGTGTTAGGTCTTATGTTTAAGTCTTTAATCCATCTGGAGTTAATTTTAGCGTAAGGTGTCAGGAAGGGTTCCAGTTTCTGCTTTCTGCACATGGCTAGCCAGTTTTCCCAACACCATTTATTAAACAGGGAATCCTTTCCCCATTGCTTGTTTTTGTCAGGTTTGTCAAAGATGGAATGGTTGTAGATATGCTGTGTTGCCTCCAAGGCCTCTGTTCTGTTCCACTGGTCTATAAGGCTGTTTTGGTACCAGTGTCATGCTGTTTTGATTACTGTATCCTTGTAGAATAGTTTGAAGTCTGGTAGTGTGATGCCTTCCACTTTGTTCTTTTTGCTTAGAATTGACTTGGCTATGTGGGCTCTCTTTTGGTTCCATATGAAGTTGAAGGTGGTTTTTTCCAGTTCTGTGAAGAAGATCATTGGTAGCTTGATGGGGATAGCGTTGAACCTATAAATTACTATGGCCATTTTCACGATATTGATTCTTCCTAACCATGAACATGGAATGTTTCTCCATCTGTTTGTGTCCTCTCTTATTTAGTTGAGCAGTGGTTTGTAGTTCTCCTTGAAGAGGTCCTTTACGTTCCTTGTTGGTTGTATTCCTAGGTATTTTATTCTCTTTGTAGCAATTGTGGAAGGCAGTTCATTCTTGATTTGGCTCTCTTTAAGTCTGTTATTGGTGTATAGGAATGCTTGTGATTTTTGCACATTGATTTTGTATCCTGAGACTTTGCTGAAGTTGCTTATCAGTTTCAGGAGATTTTGGGTGAGATGATGGGGTCTTCTAGATATATAATCATGTCATCTGCAAATAGAGACAATTTGACTTCCTCCTTTCCTATTTGAATACCCTTTATTTCTTTTTCTTGCCTGATTGCTCTGGCTAGAACTTCCAGTACTATATTGAATAGGAGTGGTGAGAGAGGGCATCCTTGTCTAGTGCCAGATTTCAAAGGGAATGCTTCCAGTTTTTGCCCATTCAGTATGATATTGGCTGTTGGTTTGTTGTAAATAGCTTTTATTATTTTGAGATATGTTCCATCAATACCTAGTTTATTGAGGGTTTTTAGCATAAAGGGCTGTTGAATTTTGTCAAAGGCCTTCTCTGCATCAATTGAGATAATCATGTGGTTTTTGTCTTTGGTTCTGTTTTTGTGGTGAATTACCTTTATAGATTTGCGTATGTTGAACCAGCCTTGCATCCCCGGGATGAATCCTACTTGATCATGGTGGATAAGCTTTTTGATGTGCTGTTGCAATCGGCTTGCCAGTATTTTATTGAAGATTTTTGCATCTATGTTTATCACGGATATTGGCCTGAAGTTTTCTTTTCTTGTTGAGCCTCTGACGGGTTTTGGTATCAGGATGATGTTGGTCTCATAAAATGATTTGGGAAGGATTCCCTCTTTTTGGATTATTTGGAATAGTTTTAAAAGGAATGGTATCAGCTCCTCTTTGTATGTCTGGTAGAATTCGGCTGTGAACCCCTCTGGACCTGGGCTTTTTTTTGTGTGTGGTAGGCTCTTAATTGCTGCCTCAACTTCAGACCTTGTTATTGGTCTATTCAGGGATTCGACTTCTTCCTGGTTTAGGCTTGGGAGGAGGCAAGTGTCCAGGAATTTATCCATTTCTTCCAGGTTTACTAGTTATGTGCATAGAATTGTTTGTAATAATCTCTGATGATGGTTTGAATTTCTGTGGAATCTGTGGTGATATCCCCTTTATCGTTTTTTATTGCATCTATTTGGTTATTCTCTCTTTTCTTTTTTATTAATCTGGTTAGTGGTCTATTTTGTTGATCTTTTCGAAAAACCAGCTCCTGGATTTATTGATTTTTTGAAAGGTTTTTTTGTGTCTCTATCTCCTTCAGTTCTGCTCTTATCTTAGTTATTTCTTGTCTTCTGCTACCTTTGGGTTTTCTTTTTTTAATCTTGCTCTTTTAGCTCTTTCAATTTTGATGATAGGGTGTCAATTTTAGATCTCTCCTTTCTTCTCATGTGGGCATTTATTGCTATATATTTTCCTCTAGAGACTGCTTTAAATTTGTTCCAGAGATTCTTCATTTCTGTTGGTTTTGAAGAACATCTGTATTTCTGCCTTCATTTCATTGTTTATCCAGTCAACATTCAAGAGCAAGTTGTTCAGATTCCATGAAGCTGTGCAGTTCTGAGTTAGTTTTTGAATTCTGAGTTCTAACTTGATTGCACTGTGGTCTGAGAGACTGTTATGATTTCCATTCTTTTGCATTTGCTGAGGAGTGATTTACTTCCAATTTTGTGGTCAATTTTAGAGTAGGTGTGATGTGGTGCTGAGAAGAATGTATGTTCTGTGGATTTGGGGTGGAGAGTTCTGTAAATGTCTATTAGGTTTGCTTGTTCCAAGTCTGAGTTCAAGTCCTGGATATCCTTGTTAATTTTCTGTCTGGTTGATCTGTCTAATATTGACAATGGGGTGTTAAAGTCTCCCACTATTATTGTGTGGGAGTCTAGGTCTCTTTGTAAGTCATTAAGAACTTGCCTTATGTATCTGGGTGCTCCTATATTGGGTGCATATATATTTAGGATCGTTAGCTCTTCTTGTTGCATCGATCCTTTTACCATTATATAATGTCCTTCTTTGCCTCTTTTGATCTTTGTTGCTTTAAAGTCTATTTTATCAGAGATGAGAATTGCAACTCCTGCTTTTTTTTGCTCTCCATTTGCTTGGTAAATCTTCCTTCATCCCTTTATTTTGAGCCTTTGTGTAATGCTGCCATTTAATGCTAGCTGGCTGTTTTGACCATTAGTTGATATAGATTCTTCTTTATGGTGATGCTCTTTACCATTTGGTATGTTTTTGGAAGGGCTGATACTGGTTGTTCCTTTCTATGTGTAGTGCTTCTTTCAGAAGCTCTTGTAAAGCAGGCCTGGTGGTGATGAAATCTCCGAGTATTTCCTTGTTTGCAAAACATTTTATTTTTCCTTCACTTATGAAGCTTAGTTTGGCTGGATATGAAATCCTGGGTTGAAAGTTCTTTTCTTTAAGGATGTTGAATATTGGCCCCCACTCTCTTATGGCTTGTAGGGTTTCTGCTGAAAGATCTGCTGTGAGTCTGATAGGCTTCCCTTTGTGGGTAACCTGACCTTTTCCTCTTGGCTGCCCTTAGTATTTTCTCCTTCATTTCAACCCTGGTGAATCTAACAATTATGTGCCTTGGGGTTGCTCTTCTTGAGGAATATCTTTGTGGTGTTCTCTGTGTTTCCTGGAGTTGAGTATTGTCCTGCCTTGCTAGGTTCAGAAAGTTTTCCTGGATAATATCCTGAAGAGTATTTTCCAGCTTGGATTCATTCTCTTCGTCACATTCCGGTACACCTATCAAACATAGATTAGGTCTTTTCACATAGTCCCATATTTCTTGGAGACTTTGCTCATTCCTTTTTACCCTTTTTTTTCTAACCTTGTCTTCTTGTTTATTTCATTAAGTTGATTTTCGACCTCTGATATCCTTTCTTCTGCTTGATCAATTTGACCATTAAAACTTGTGCATACCTCATGAAGTTCTCGTATTGTGTTTTTCAGCTCCATTAATTCACTTATATTCCTCTCTAAATTGTCTATTCTTGTTAGCATTTCATCAAAACTTTTTTCATGGTTCTCAGTTTCTTTGCATTGGGTTAGAACGTGTTCTTTTAGCTCACGAAATTTCTTAATATCCACCTTCTGAAGTCTGATTCTGTCAATTCATCACACTCATTCTCCATCAGGCCTTGTTCCCTTGCTGATGAGGAGCTGCAATCCCCTATAGGAGGAGAGACATTCTGATTTCTGGTGTTTTCATCCTTTTTGTGCTGGTTTCTTCCCATCTTTGTGGATTTACCCACCTGTCGTCTTTGTAATTGCTGACTTTCAGACTGGGTCTCTGAACGGACGTCCAGCTTGTTGGTGATGAAGTTTTTTCTGTTTCTTAGTTTTCCTTCAGCGAATGCCCCTCCCACACAGAGCTGGAACTTCCCAGGTTCAGCTGTGCTAGCTGTGAAACTCTCAATCCTTAGTGGTACCAATTGCTTTTTTGTGGGGGTGGGGTGGTACCAGCCAAGCCCAATCACCTGGCTCCCTGTCTCAGAGCCTCTTCTTTTTTTTTTTTAGTTGAATGGTCGACTCTCTCCCAGGTGTTCCAGTCACCCGCTGAAAAGGCGCCAGAATCTGTGTAATTTCCACTGTGGTGACCCACTGTGCAGGCTGAAACAGCGTCATTGAGATTCATGGCACTTTTCTGCCCAGGAATCTCCCAGTCTGGCTCCCCACTTCAGTCCCCTTTTCAATCAGCTGAATGGGTGACTCTGCCTTCCCGGAGCTCCAAACACCCACTAAAAGGGTACCCAGTCCCGTATACTCTGCATTGAGAACCACTGCGCCGGGATGCTGGCAAAACAGCCACACCAGCCAAAAGAGTCATGCTGGCGACCTGTTGGGCTCCTCTGCTGGGAATCTCCTGGTCTGTGGGCAACAAAATTCATCTGGAAGTGTGGCGTCCACTCACTCTCTGTGCTTTCACTGGTAGCTACAATCCTGAGCTGCTGCTAATTGACCATCTTGGATCTCTCTCACCAGAAGTATTTTTAAAAATCACATCAATGGTTATCTGTCAAAGGGGCACAGAAACCAAGTGAAAGAGGTCCCAGTGGCTATGTCTGAAATAAATTTTTACAGACGTTTTTCAGGATGGATACAGCAGGAACAATTTGAAGAACAAAATAAAGTAGTATTGGGTTGTAACCCAAAATGTAAAATAAGTATCCACGAGTCCTTGCTGAATGAATAAGTGATACAAAAAAGGCAGAGAATAGACAAATCTCTCATACAGAATAATTCAAATTCATATATGTAGATATTTGCCCCTCATGGAGGTGAAGCACAATTCCCCACTCCCTATATATTGACTACACATCATAACTTCCTTCCAAAGATTACAGTATAAGAAAGGGGAAGTAGAAAAACTTTACTCTTTACAGAGGAGAAGCCTTACAAACACTACCTAAACCAGGTGATCAAGGTCAACATGTACAATGATGAGTCCTGTTGATAGTATGTTCCCTTGATATGATGTGATAGGATGTGATGCACATGGCAGTTTGCCTCTGTGGTCTTCCTTTCAAAACCCCATAACCCTAGTCTAACCATGAGAAAAACATCAGATAAATCCTGATGGGGGGTGCTGTACAAAATACCTGACTAATCCTCAAAATCATGAAGGTCGTTAAAACCAAACAGAGTCTGAGAAACTGGCATAACCTGAGAAGCTTAAGAAGACAGAATGACTGATAGTCATGTGGATTTGATTGCATTCTAGATTGGATTCTGGAATAGAAGAGGACTTTAGATAAAAACTGAGGAAATCTGAATACAGTATAGACTTTAGTTAATAATATTATATCTATATTGGTTCATAAACTGTGACAAATGCATCATGCAAATATAAAATGTTAATAAGGATAACTAGATATGAAGCATATGGGAACTCCATCCTAGCTTAGCAATTTTTCTGTAAATCTAACTGTTCAAAAGTAAAACTTATTTTTAAAAGATCAATTTCCTATAGCAAAGTAAATTAGGGGCAACTGCTAAATGAAGAGATATAGGATATATAACCTTGAAACCAAAGCCACTAGGGGAAAAAAAGGAAGCAGCAGCAGCAAGAACTATGTTAAATAGAAAACAAATGCTTTTTTTTTTTTTTTTTTTTTTAGAGCTGGGGTCTCACTATGTTGCCTAGGCTGGTCTCCAACTCCTAGTCTCAAGTAATCCTTCCCCGTTGGTGTTGCTTTGGAACTATAGGCATGAGCCACCATGCCCAGCTGAAAACATGAACTTTAACACAGGAATATGTACAATCATATCAGTTAAGAAAAAAGAGCGTAAATAGGCTAAATCTCCTGTTAAAAGACAAGTGAGATTAAAAGATATCTAATTATAGTCTACTGATAAAATATACATTTAAAACAAAATGGCAAAAAAAAGTAGAGAATGAAGAAATATATACCAGGCAAATACTAACAGGAAGGAAATAGATGTGATATTAATATAAGATAAAATTCAAGACCCAAAGCTCTAAGTAGGAAAAGAGCAGTATTTTATGGGAGTAAAGCATATAATACATCAGGTAAATAAAAGTTATGATAACCTAGCTTCCAAAATTCTAAAGTAGACTTTTGCTTTTTGCTATGATGAGTAACTGGGATCAGACCTGCCTTTCCACTGTAAATCATAAAATGAACAGACCCATGAGGCAAAATCAGCACTGAGCAAGAAGTAGTGAGAGCCTGCAATCCTTGAGATTAGGGCAAATTATAACAGCTAAATCCAACAGGTGATCCTGGATTCGATCCTGAACCTATAAAGGCCATTATTGGGACAATCAGCAAAGTTAAATGAGATCTGTGGACCAGATGATAATACTGGATCATTGTCAATTTCCGATCTTGATGGAAATACTGTAGTCAGGAGGAGGGTATCCTTGTTTTTAGAAACTGCAAACTGAAGCATCAAGAGGTAATAGGTATAGGCTTGGTGCAGTAGCTCATGCCTATAATCCCAGCACTTTGGGAAGCTGAAGCGGGAGGATTGCTTGAGCCCAGGAGCTCAAGACCAGCCTGGGTAACATAGGGAGCCACCATCTCAACAACAACAACCACAACAAAATTTTTTAATTAGCCTGAGGTTGGAAAACCAGGCATGGTGGCTCATTCCTATAACCCCAGCACTTTGAGAAGCTGAGGTGGGAGGACTCCTTGAGCCCAGGAGTTCAAGACCAGCCAAAGGCACATAGTGAGACATCATCTCTAATAAGAATAAAAAAAAATTAGCTGGGTATGGTGGTGCATGCCTGTAGTCTCAGCTACTCGAGAGGCTAAGGTGGGAGGATCACTTGAGCTCAGGAGGTGGAAGCTTCAGTGAGCTATAATCACACCACTGCACTCCAGCCTGGGCAACAGAGTAAGATCCTATCTCAAAAAAATAAAAATAGCTGGCCATGGAGGCACATGCCTGTACTCCCAGCTACTCTGATGGCTGAGGCAGGAGGATCACTTGAGCGTGGCAGGTTCTGGCTGCACTGAGCCTTGATAATGCCATTGCACTCTACCCTGGGCGCCAGAAGGAGACCTTGCCAAAAAAAAAAAAAAAGAACAAGAAAAAAGAGAAAGAGATAATGGATCTAATGTGTGCAACTGATTCTGAAATTGTTCAGGAAATCCACACACACACACACACACACACACACATACACGTGGAGTAGGGAAAACACATACACATACAGAAAATGTGATAAATCTGGAAAATTTAGGTGAACAACATATATGAACTTCTTCTTCTGAGATAGGGTCTGGCTCTGTCATCCAGGCTGGACTGCAGTGGTATGATCACTGCAGCCTCAACCTCCTGGGTTCAAGCGATCTTCCCACCTCAGCCTCCCTAGTAGCTAGGAACACAGGCACATGCCACCATGCCCATCTATTTTTTTTGTGTTTTTGTAGAGATGGGGTCTCACTATGTTGGCCAGGCTGGTCTCAAACTTCTGAGCTCAAGCAATCTGCCTGCCTCAGCCTCCCAAAGTGCTGGAATTACAGGCATGAGCCACTGTGCCCAGTCAAGAACTCTTTGTATTAATAATAGACATTATTGGCACAATTGTTAAAACTTAGATGGGGTCTGAGGATTAAGCAGTAATAATGTATCAAGGTTAGTCTCCTGATTCACATAGCTGCATCATAGACATGTAAAAAGAGGTCCTTATTTGTAGAAAATGCACTCTAATGTATTGGGGGTAGGGGTGATAAAGCATTAGGTAACCAACTTACTCTCAAGTGGCTTGGTGGAGGAAAAAAGAATTCCTTGCACTGTACTTGCAAATTTTCTGAAAGTTCATAATTATTTCGACATTAAAAAATTAAAATATGCAAATGCTTCAATGCAGCAATTCCACTTCTAGGTACCTGCTGCAGAAAAATACTTGCAACATGTACCCAAAGAAGTATGGACAAGGAATCTTACAACAGGAAAAAGAAATGGAAACAGTCCAAGTGATCAGCAAACATGAATAGTTAAATGAAAGATGGTTCTTCCATACAATTATGATTGTGTAGCTATTAAAAAGAATGGGATAAACCTATAATAGTGGCATGCAAGAGATCTCCATGATACACTAATAAATAAAGCAAAGTGCAGAGAAGTATTTTTTCATTTGTGTGTGTGTATCCATATCTATACCCATAAACATCTTCTGGAAGTTTACACAGGGAAACTGGTAACAGTGGTTATGTCTAGGTAATGAGAATAACGGTCAGGGTAAGGGAGAAGTAGTATTTTACAATTAATTTTAACTCTTCTCTGCCTTTTTGTTTTCAATCCATGCAAAAGTTCTGCATCAATCCCTCCAAAGCCATAAGCCTACCATCTCACTGGGTCTTCCTTCAAAACTCTACCTTTGCTTCCTCACCCAAGAGCTGCAAAAGTAGCTTCCCTCACATTCCATCTTAGACAATAATAAGACGTTTTTACCCTCAGCCATTCCGCTACTGCTTGCTGATATATCCTGCTACATGTCATCAGGTAAATATGCTAAGAGAAACATAACACAATGTTGTGCTATGTATCCATCCATCCCTTGTTGACCTTGGATTCAACAGACTCAAACTATCTGTGGATAAAATCATTCAATTTCAATCTAGATCCTGAGCTATTAAGATGTCTTCAAAGCCCACAATCAAGCACAACTGCTAAAACCAAGTTTGGAACCAAATATTATCAGGAGAGATAATACACCTCAAAACATGCAAAGGTCATGTTCTATCTTCCTTCTATGCAATCTATTAACTAAACTCAGTTTGGGATACAGACAGACCACAATTCTCTGCGTTAGTGACACAGGCTAACCCTCTGGCACCAACATGTATTACAAAACAGCTGATTCACTGTAGGCTCAATTCCCAATTCCCAATCCCTGTATCTGGGCAGTCAGTATTCAAATATTCAGCAGAAAAGTTATTTCATTCCACTGCAGAGGGCCACCAAGAATTCCTATTAATGTAAAATGAACATAATGAGCTGGTAATATTTGCCTGAAAATGTCCTTTCAGAGAGAGCAAAACATTGGAAATGCTGCCCATGGACTTGTCCATATCCTTGAGAAGATTAATTTCATACGAAAAGTGCTGTTTCTACACACAGACACCCTAACAGCCAATGTCTGTCCTGGAGTAGATCGTGTTCCTTTGGGAAGAAACACAAGCTTGACCTCATGATGCAATCTGACCCAACAGGACTGGCATCTAAAGCTAAGGCTATTTCAATAAAGGCTGTAAAACAAGACAAGCTGCCCACCTTTGTTAGAGAATTCCACTGTGAACTGGCTGTGATCCAGCACCTGCCTATGCCTGATTGAAACGTCTGATCCTTGAGAGAGACCATCTGATGGGCCCCTTAAGTAGCCTTTCATTTGGATTTGATTAATCATTCCCTCCTCTGTTGTTCCTATCCACTCCACTCAGTTCCTCTTAAAAGTACAGCCATTCCAGTGAAGTGTTTTTGTGTTTCCTCTCTCTAGACTTGCCCCACTCAACATAGTAGCCACTAGCCACATGTGATTGTTTAAATTAAAATTAGCATTTGATAAATTTTTTAAATTTTGCTCCTTTATTGCACTAACCACTTTTCAATGCTTGATAGCCATGTGCGGCTGGTAACTACCGTGTTTGACAGCATAGATAGAGAACATTTCCATCATCACAGAAGGTTCTGGAGGACAGTGCTGCTCTAGACAGTGAGCTGCCTGAAGCAGGGACTGGCACTTGGTAATCTCCATGCCAACACCACACACAGACCTGGCAGCAAGAAAGCATTTCCTAAAGGTGTGTTCATTTTGATTACCAAAACTCTGTCACCAGTAGATAGTACCTAATATTACTTTGTGACTAAATCCATTTGGATTCTATGCCAAGAGCAAACATCTCTGCAGAGGAACGTGTCTGTTGCCTGCTGCTGGATTAATAATCACAGAGGCAACTGGGACCCCTAGCTGTCCGGGATTTCAGAGGCAAAGTCAAGATTCCAGCAGGGAGATTGGCACTTCTCAAGTGGCCCCCTGCTCTCTGAGGGTGGTTTCTATTCCACCTTTTTCCTTTGTACATGTAAGCAGTTTACAATTTGGGGAGAAGAGGGGCCAGTGTAAATCCTAAGTGAATGAATACTCACCTAAACTGCATTGGTTTTTAAATTTTAAAATCCGGACCCTTTTCTGTGGATGAATAAGAAAGCATACCAGGGACATCTTAGCCTGGTAAATCACAGATGCATGATCTCAGTATTTTCTATTTCTCTGCCTTAATGGAGGCTCTCTGAGTACTCACAATATCCCTATGGTTGTCCAGGAAAGCTGGGACACCACTCACCTGCCTGTCATCTGGGAACAGAGCTACTTATCAGAAAGGAAACCAACTTGGTCAACGGTGAGACCATTAACAAATGCAAGCAAAGCCCACTAGAAGATGGACCAGAATCAAAGTCAGACCTGAGGGATTGTATTGTGACCCAGCAAATTTGACAGTGGCACAAGCCTCTAGATCACTTTGGTTCAAGGAATAACACTCAAATCAGTCCCAGTAGATTGGGCCTGCTAATGGACCGGTGGGGGGGCACAGCTTGATTCAACTTGAAATGAGCCATTTAATAAGAATGTTTCACCATCATATGATAAAGACCTCACCTAATGCAGCTGCTTGCAAAGCCTTGCCTTTCCCCTGCCCTCCAGCAGGGGAGTGATTAATCAAAGGAAAGCATGCAGGTTAGAAAAACAACTTCACACCTCCCTGTCTACCATGGACACATTCCTGGAAACTGATTGTGGGAAATCTATGTGACAAACTCACTGGTATGTATGGCCAATTTTACAAATGTCTCTTTCGTGTAAACAACTTCTCTCACTTAACACAAACAAGTAGGTATCTCTCTCCCATCTTGTGCAAGAGAGCGTGGGGCAAACCAAAAATGCTAGTTGTTAGTCCCCAGTTTCCCTGAATTTTTGCACCATTTTAACTCTTTTTACCTCAGTCTAGATTTGAACACATTTGTCTTGATGAATTTATGCTTTCACACCTCAAAGCATGCTGAGTAATTAATATCCTTTGGATTTGCTAAGCACTGCAGCATTACAAGTGAATATGAAAATGGCTTTCCTCTTATTCTGATTACTAAATGGATTTAGCTATTGCCACCTGAGCTCCAAATAATTTCATGAATAAATTTAAATCACTCCCAGAGAGGACAATAATGACATGATGCATTTCAGTCCACAATAGCCACTGCCACCAATCCACCGGCAGTGGCTGTAAGAAGCCTGACCCGGGCACTGACAGGGCGCACCACCTCCAGTTACCCACTATGGAAAGGAAATATGGTAAATAAGGGATCACTGAGACGTAATGTCATGTCTAAAGGTTTTAAAGTGCTTTTTCATATTTCCAGGAAGTATCTAAGTGTCCATATGTAGCAGGTTGCTTAATTTTAAATGCAGGAGAAGGATTTTTTTTTTAAACAAATTGTATAAGTCACTTCATTGATGAGTTTGTAACTGAAAGGCCAATTTCAATTTTCCTTTTCACACAGAAATGTAAATGTCTGCAATGGGTGTTCCCAAGGAAATCCCAAATGTGCTTCAGATGCTTGCAAGGATAATCTTTTCCAAGAAGATAGACCTAAGAGTTAGGGAACTACTTAGCAAAAGAAAAACTGAGTGGGCGCCAGGGGCTAGGGAGTGAAGGGAATGAAGACTGACTGCCAAAGGCTAAAGGGCATGGGGTTTCTTTTTACGGTTGTGAAATGTTTTCTAGATCTAGATAGTGGTGATAGTTACACAACACAATGAGTACATTAAACACAGAACTGTAGGCTTTAAAACAGTGAATTTTATGTTTTGTGAATGATGCCTCAAGTTTTAAAAAATGGGGTAGTGTCTCCATATACTGTCCCTGGCATTCCACTCTGGGGGGGAGTATCCTGGGACCTCAGAGATCAGATGTCCTTTTCATAGGTGGCAGCCCAAGAGCCACAGTGGTTAATCATAAGGTAGCAGACACAAAAATTGCCCCAAAGCCAGAAGATTCAAGGTCTTGTCCCAGACTGCCACTCACTGACTGAGGGTCCTAGAGCAATCACTTGATCCCATAGGAGTGACCTGTTACCATATGCAAAGTCAAAGTGTCATTCCTGATTACTCCTCCTCTCATGGTATAAGGTGGATGGCATAATAGAAATAAAACTAGCATATACAAATAAGGTGCTACCATGGTGTGTCACAAGGCTTAGGGTCCCATGATAGCCCTATGTCAAGTGGCATACTGCTCTCAGGGCCACAATTTCTACAAAGCAGTGCAAGATTTGTCAGTTGGGCACAGTGGCTCATGCCTGTAATCCCAGCACTTTGGGAGGCCGAGGCGGGAGGATCGCCTGAGCTCAGGAGTTCAAGACCAGCCCAGGCAACATGGTGAAACCCCGTCTCTACTAAAAATACAAAAAATTAGCCAGGTGTGGTGGCACATGCCTGTAATCCCAGCTACTTGGGAGGCTGAGGCAGGAGAATCACTTGAACCCAGAAGGCAGAGGTTGCAATGAGCCAAGATTGTGCCACTGAACTCCAGCCTGGGTGACAGTACAAGGCTCTGTCTCAAAAAATAAAGAATAAAAATAAAAATAAAATAAAGATAAAAGATACTATGTGCTTTGTCAAAGGTGACACTGCTGGCGTCACAAACAGAATTGGGGCCAAGGTTTCCAAGCTCTGGTCCAAGGCTGTTTCAGGATGACACATGAGGATATCAGCACTAGTGACCAGCTTTGGAGCCAAACAGGCATGATGTAGATACCAGCTCTGCCACTTAGCAGGAGAGACCTTGCACAAGGAAACTGTCAGCTCTATACCTCAGTTTCCTCATCTATAAAGTGGAGATAATAATAGAGCCTACCACAGTGAGTTAATGTGAGGATGAAATGGTCATTATATATAAAGAATCTAGCACAATATCTGACATAGGAATCCCTCAAATGTTAGCTAATTTTATTATTAAATTTGGTATTAAGTAGAATCTACTAGTAAGTAGAAGGTCTTCAATAAATATGCATGAGTAAATGGCTTATAAGAGACACATTAAAATATTCAAAAGCTTAACGGATTAAGAGAGAACAAAGCCACTTTCTAATCTAAACTTACCCAGTGTTTGATGAGCCTTCAGATTCTACTGATGCAACAGAAGTTTGGAAAACTGAGGCACAAGAACGTAAGTGACTTGGACAAGGCCACTACAAATCAGTCTGTTGACTAACAACAAATGCACATGGTATTTCCTTCTCCTGAAGCCAACATAAACACCAATGGATCCTGTGAACTTCCTTAAGTCAGGTAAGAATCTATGTCTAGTTGGTGCTGCATGTATGAACACTTCCAAATCAGAGCCAGGCAGAGTGGAACAGGACCTCAGAAATTATCAAGATTTTCAGCCTTGCCATCTGGCCATGCCAAAACAGAGGGAGAAAGGCACTGAGCATGGGGCACCTCCTCCCTATGTATCCCCAACCCAGACCTTTGTCTTCAATTCCGATCCTATGGGTCTTGCTATCTGGGGGAGATTTCCACAGCACCTCCAGGGAAGTATGTCCTGAGTTGGCCTCTGTCTTTCCTTGTGCTAGTAATCTTTGTCCTAGCTATCCTTGTGCCAGTAATACCGAGTCTTAACTACTGTTGTGTTGTAATAAGTTTTGAAATTGGGAAGTGTGGGTCTACCAACTTTGTTCTTGTTTTTCAAACTTGTTTGGCTATTTTGGGCCCCTTGAATTTCCGTATGAAGTTTTGGATCAGCTTGTCAATTTCTGCAAAAAGACAGCTGGGATTCTGATAGGGATTGTGTTGAATCTGTAGTTCAATTTGGGAAGTATCCCAGCTATTTTTAAACATGCTCAAATCTCTCCCATTTTAACTAGAAAACCCTCTTTTGACTGTACATCCCCATCTTATACTACTTTCTCTCCCACCCCTTCATAACCAAACTCATAAAATGACTAATCTTGCCATCTCTGCTTGCTCCCTCTTGAATCACTCCTCAATATCTCACAGCCAACTCCCACTCAGAATCCATGAAACCAAATGCCAAGGCCTGCCTCTCCAAAGTAGGGCCTTTTCCTGAGTTCCCAGTTTGTTTCACTGAATGGCACAGCCACCCACTGCACTGTCCAAGCCAGAACGCTGTACAGTGTCCTGACATCTTCTCCCTTATACTCCATAGCCACGCCATCACCAAGAACTGTCAATTCCACCTCCACCACATGCCCAAAGCCCACCACTTTTTCACTGCCACTACCAAGCCAGGCAGCGATCATCTTTCACCCGGACAACCACGAGCACCATCGTCCTGCTCCTCCCAGGTCTATGTCCCACCCAATCCATTCTCCACATGGCAGCAAGGGAGTCCTCCTTTTTCCTTTTTAAACAAACTTCAAGGCACATCCCTTCCCTGCTCAAAACTCCCAAAGACCTCCTCACTACACTGAATATAAGCTCCATATGCCTATCAATGGCTTACAGGCCCTCCTTGTACTATGTCTCTCACAGTATTACATAAATTATATTATTTTTTCAAATAATGTGTGCCCATTGTGGAAATCTAAGAAAATGCAGAAAAAAATAACAGCAAGTGGCTAACAACATGGATGAACCTTGAAAACATCATGCTGAATGTAATAAGTCAATCACAATAAGACAAATACTATATTCCTATTTTATGAGGTCCCTAGAGTAGTCGAAATCACAGAAATAGATGATAGAATGATCACTGCCAGGAGCTGGGGAGAGTGGGAGATGGGAAATTGCTTAATGATTACATGTTCAGTTTTGCAAGATAAAAAAGTTAATGGAGATTGGTTGTACAACAATGTGAACATCCTTAACACTACTAACTATACACTTGGAAATGATCTAAGATGGTAAGGATTATGTGAGTTACTTTTCCACAATTATTTTTTTAAAAACCAGGAAGTGATGCTTTTTAAAAATTAAACTTCACAAAGACCAAGCCAATTATCACAGGGCATGTTGGCTTTGGACAGAATCTGAAATATCATCTAATGACCATCCCTAAAATGCAGCAAAGTAATCTCCAGTGTATAACAGAGGTTCTCAGCCAGGTGCAGATGAGCTGGCCAACCTCAGAAACCTCCTCCCCCTCAGAACTCACTGGGCTGGGGGCCTAGGCATGTGCTTTGGAAGTGCATTCATTCATCGGAAGAGTCAGGTTTTTGGAAAGCTTTTTTGTGTTGACCCCAAAACTGGCCAGTGGATTACTTTGGCACTACAAAGAATAAATATGTCCCCTGTTTTCCACTGTGATCCTTTAGACATGTGAATCCTGTGTTAAGGGTCACTGGCTACCCGCACCAACAGATCATCTCCCCACCACAACCTCCACTTCAACCACTTCCTCCCTTTGACTTGTGTAACTTTTCTTCATGAACTTGTCCATGTGCGTCATACTGCCAGGAAACAGCTTGCTCAAATTCCCTTCCCAAATAAACCTAATGGCAGACTGTTGCCTCTATCAACAATCACACTTAAATTCAACACCTATGTACACAGGCAATGAAGCCCCGACAGCTATTGGCACTTCTGTGGTGCTCTGTAAACACTGACTAAGCAATCTGGTAAACAGTGTCAAAAACAGAATGAGGATAGGCACGGTGGCTCACGTCTGTAATCTCAGCACACTGGGAGGCCAAGGCAGGATGATTGCTTGAGTCCAGGAGTTTGAGACCAGGCTGAGCAATACAGTGAGACCCTGTCTCTATAAAGAGTAAAAATGAATAAATTAATTAAAATTAGTTTGGTGTGCTGGTACATGCCTGTAGTCCCAGCTACTTGGGATACTGAGGCAGGAGGACTGCTTGAGCCAGCCAGGGTGAAAGAATGAGACTCCATCTCTACAAAAAGTTTTTTAAAATTAGTCAGGTATGGTGGTATACACCTGTAGTCTCGGCTTTTTGGGAGGATGAGATGGGAGGATTGTTTGAGCCCATGAGGTTGAGGCTGCAGTGAGCCATGATTGCACCACTGCACGCCAGCCTGGGAGACAGAGGGAGACCCTGTCTCAAATTAAAACTAGACAAAACAAAACACAGAATGAGCTAGCCCTTGGATATCAGTACATCCCACTCCATAACCTTCTGAAGCCAGCTTGTCATTGAAGCAGGCAATCAGTCTGGCTCATCCCATACCACAAATCATCCAAGTGAGTGAGAACCCACTGATTCCTGCATCTGTAGAAAATGGGAGGTAGGATATATGACAACTTCAAGGAACATTACTAGCTCTACATCTGCTTGATTTGGCCAATGAAATCCCTAAGCCAGTTCTATAGAATATAAATTAAATAAGCATTTAATAATACGCAAAATAAAATTACAGCTATTCAACTGACCTTTCCCCTTTCTCCACTCTGTACTTTTGTTTACAAGCCCAGTGGGGAAGGTATGCTGAGAATATAGATGTTTTGAGGATACAAGCCAATTAAAAAAAAAAAAAACTAGAAATGGCAAGTATCCTGCAAGTCTAGATTGTTAAACATGCCTGATCAGTTTGGAGAGGGAAGCAGGAGGAGCCAAAGAAAAAAAAAAAGGTTTCCCGGGTGTCCTAAAGTAGAATCTAGCTTGCCTACTTTCTAAGCCACATTCCAGTCCACGTCTCCCTTAGGACATGAACCAAGCCAGGCTTGGCAGCAGGTACCTCACCATTAAGGCCAGCTCAGCAGTGGCCATGCTCACCACTAAGAGCCCAGCAACTTAGCAGACCACGTTTATCCCCCAGTTGCACAGGACACATGCCCTTGGCAGGGATTCCAAATTTCCCATTCCTACCTAGAACACAGGCACCAGGGACCTGCACATAGCAAAAAATGTTACACCAGAGTGTTACTCAAGTTGCAACAAAGTGATTTTCACAGAGATAAATGTTGCGACAAAGTGATAGAAACACCTTACAACAAAGTGATACTCCATAGAAACAACTGTTGCAACAAAGGATAATCTTATTTGTGTGAAGGACTAATATTTCTTATTCCATTTTATCTCATTAAATATGCTAGTTACAACTTACTAAACTACTTGTACAGACCACTGATGGGTTGAGAATCCCAGGTGTAACAACACTGTACAGATGTTGCCTGAGAAGTGAGGTGTTTCTTATATCAGAGCCAATCCAAGGCTGAAGAAACTTTCTAACCAGGAGTATTTTCTAATCAAATGTGAAAGCCCTCCCCTCCAAGTCAAGGTATCTGAATTCTTCACTTGGTTCCAAGTCTTCAAACTTGGGCAAGTTGCTCCCATCCTCTTCCTCCATTTTCCCATTCTGTAGAAGGAAGGGATTGGATTAGGTACATAAGACAATATCCACTTATTGAGGACCTAGCAAGGAGCAGCTGCCATGTCAGATGGATGGCATCAACACTTTAGTGGTCTGTGAGATGGCATGGTGCTGATGAACAGCCTCTTCCACCAATGAGGAGCGGAGGCTCAGAAAGATGCAGCAGCATGGGGTCATGCAGCTGGTCAGGTCTGATTCCACCACACATGCCTGCCCCTAAGGTGCTCTAAAAGTAAAGTGCTATGATGACACGGCTGTGTTATAGCATTTTCTACTGATGCTATAACAAATTCCCACAAACTTAGTAGCTTAAAACAGCACAATTTTATTACCTTACAGTCCCAGAGATCAGAAGTCTAAAATGGGTGGCCCTGGGCTAAAACTGGGGCACCAGCACTACGTTCATTCTACAGCTTCTAATCCATTTCCTTGCCTTTGCCAGCTTCTGGAGGCCACCTGCATTCCTTAGCTCATGGCTCTTTCTCCATTTTCAAAGCACATCACTCCAAACCCTGCTTGTATCATCACATCTGCCTCCCTCTTTGACATATCAGGCCCTCTGTGACCACATTGGGCCCACTTGGATAATCCAGGGAAATCTTCCCATCTTAAGATCCAGAACTTGGTTCTATTTGGAAGCCCTCTTTGCCATGTAAGGTCATATATTCACAGGTTCCAGCGATTAGGATGTGGACATCTGAGTGGGGAGGGAACATTATTCTACTGACCACAGCAGCCACTAACCATCATCTGTTTTACTGTTTCAAGCATGTAAGTTGTTCACTACTGCTTGGATGAAAGAACTCTTCTCCATGTTGTTACTCCGGAGTGAAAACCCGTTTTATGCTGGATAGCTAAGGAAGGTGTGTCAGGGAGGTGAACTTACACTAAAACGGGTCAAGTCTGTGGAGCTGTGGAAGTGCATTTGGCCATAATGACATTTTTAGAAGTTCGCTCTGTTGTGTGGAGACTTGTTTGTAGGAGGCCAGTTGGGAAGCTGTGATTGTTTTCCAAACCTGTAATGATGATGGCTCAGCACAGAATGACTGCTCCCCATCACACCCTGGCCCTCTGGACTTTGCTTGGTTGCTAAACCTCAGCAGGCTCTATCCCACCTATGGGCCCTCAAGGGTCCCTCTGCCTGGAATACTCCTCCCACCTCTTCCCTTCACTAAATTCTGCTTGGGCACCTCAGACTCCTTTTCATTTTGAACAGCTTTGTTGAAAGTATGAACTTCTGTGATTTCTAGTATATTCACAATGTTGTGTAACCATTATGAATCATTTTCCAAAACACTTCCATCACCTTAAAGGGAAAGCCTGGACTCATTAAGCAGTCCCTCCTCCTCCTCATCACTAATCTCCTTTCTGTCTCTATGGATTTGCCTGCTCTGGACATCTCAGATGAATGGAATCATCTAATACGTGGTCTTTCATAAGTGGCTTTTTTCACTCAGCATGTCTTCAAGCTTCATCCATGTTGGAGGATGGATCCAAATTTTCTTCCTTTTTATGGCTGAATAACAGTCCATTGAATGATTAGACTATATTTTATTCATCCATTCATCAGCTGATGGTCATTTGGGGTTTCTTTCACTTTTTGCCGTAATTATAAATAGTCCTCTGTGAACATGTACAGATAGGTTTTCAGTTTTCTTGGGTCTACATGTAGGAATGGAATGACTTCCTTAGACAGTAAAATACAATCAGCAATCAGCACAGCAGTTTCTGAAATCCATTCCTGCCACACGTTCCTGCTGCTTATCACTGCACTGACCCCTCTTGACTCCCAGTCCTCAGGGAGGTATACAGGGGACTACTACCCCACCATTCACAGCCACTTTAGGCCGTGTCACCCAGACTTACACCTTCAGACTGATACAAGAACACACAAGTGCACCTAGATATACTCCAGTAAAAGTGAAATGTACATAGGATGAAGCCAAAAATGGAAAAGTTTTACCCACACATATTTGGAAATTATTTAGGAAGAAGAGCTCTGAACACTGTAACCTGGTCTGACATCCACGCTGTGTGGCGGGGGGGCAGCAAAGAGCACACGTGCTAAAATCTGACCATCTGGGTGACAGTCCTGCCTTGAACCTCCCAGCCACCCGCTTCACTGCTGGGCGCCTCAGTTTCCTTCCCTGTAAAATGAAAATGATAAAATAGTCCCTGCTGCATCAGGTTCTTGTGAGGACTCAGTGAGTTGGCACAGCTAAAGCACAGGGCTTGATAAGGGTGCACAGTCCTCCCCTTCCCCTAGGAGCTTCAAGGGCTTCAGTGGTCAAGGCCGGCCAGTTCTCTTAGTTTACAGCTCCGCCAGAATAGACCCAGCAAGAAGCAATCTCCTCAAAGTCACTCAGCTGGTTGGCACAGGACTAGAATGTCTTTACTTATATAACATATCTAGGACTATAATAGATATAAATAATATCTAGGACTATAATCCCTTTAATGATATAAAAGCACAACAAAACTCCTTTGGGAAGACTAACTTCAGAAGTGATAAGCCTTTTCTACAGCACAAGCAGTACTGCAAGCCCCTTTTAGCTGGAACAATCCAGTGCACATGTTCAAACCATTCAAGGGAACAACAAATCTGTGTTCAGTGCTACTACCACGAAGGGCCAAGCTCAGAGACATACCTGAGAAGAATATGCCTAAGAGATGTTCCACCATGATATGCCCAAAAAAAAAAAAAAAAAAAGGAGGAAAAATCCAAGTAGCAGAGAATGCATGAGCTGTGAAGTTACAGTCAGATAGGCAAGATGCACCTCCTTGGGGAGCACTTCTCTGATGTGTCCCCTCTATATCATCAAAACATCAGGTATAACATCATCAGCTTGGCTCTTGTAACCCCCACATAAGAGAGGCCCATGGGGACAGTGATGGGACCAGTCGTCTTTCTTGTCCTAGTCCTGACCCCAGAGCCTGGGTTCAATGGACACTTGAACTTTCACTCTACTCACAACACAAGCAGCCCACCAAATGGTTTCTCCAATAGCAAACCACTCTTGAAATAATTTAATCTGAAATTATCCTGTCTGTTTTACCTGCCTACTCTCTGCCCCCACTTTGGGTCATTTAATTATTGCTACCTGTAACAAGATGCAAAACTGCTTAGGAGTTCCCTGGATGCTAGTTGGCTGGGGACTTCTTGGAAGCTAATCCACAAAGTCTTTCCTTAGCACAGGCAAAGAGTGATGCCTTATAATTTTGTTATGGGCTGAACTGTGCTCCCTCCCCATTGATACATTGAAATCCTAACTCCTATTAGCTTAGAATATGACCATATTTGGAGAGAGGGTCTTAACAGAGGTAATCAAGTTAAAATGAATGGACTCTAATCCATTATGACTAGTGTCATCATAAAAAAAGGGCATCTGAACACAGTTACACACGGAGAGAAGACAACGTGAAGAGACACAGGGAGAACATGGAAATGCATAAGCTCAGAAGACTGGCCTGGAACAGATTCTGTCTCACAACCCTGCCAAAACCTTGATCTCAGACTTCCAGCCTCCAGAATCATGAGATGATACATACCTGCTGCAGAGGCCCCTGATTCTGTGACATATCATGAGAGTAGCTCTAGGAAACTAACATAGCCTTCATGGCTCCCAGTGGCTTCCTGCTGCCCCCCACCCCTGATAGTTCACTGCAACTGGTAAAATGAGAGAGGAAAGGGGATCCATGAAAAAAGACAGATGGCCTAGAGAAGACAGCTTCCTCTCTACCAGGACCCTGAGCAATTATGAGGAAGTGACTGTGCTGCTCTGTGCTCTCCATATGTAAGATGGAAGTAACAGCTGCTGCCATGCACAATCACTACTGATTGGTGCTTGACTGGTTATTGCTGTGGTTTGTACTGTGTCTCCCAAAAGGAAATGTTCAAATCTGAACACTTGGTACCTGTGAATGTGACTTTATTTGGAAATAGGGTCATTGCAGACAGGCAGGATGTGCCTCCTTGGGGAGCCCTTCTCTGATGTGTCCCCTCCATACCATCAAAACATCAGGTATAATATCATCAGCTTGGCTCTTGTAATGTAGGGTCCCATATCCAGTATGACTGGCTGTATTAGTCCATTCTTGCCTTGCTATAAAGAACTACCTGAGCCTCCATAATTTATGAGGAAAAGAGGTTAAACTGATTCACAGTTCCATAGGCTGTACAGGAAGCATGGCTGGGGAGGCCTGAGAAAACTTATGGTCATGGTGGAAGGTGAAGTTCTCCTTTACATGGCACATCTTCACATGGTGAAGCAGGAGAGAGAGAGCGAGGGGGGAAGTGCCACACACTTTTAAACCATGAGATCTCATGATAACTCACTATCATGAGAATGATGAGGGTGAAATCTACTCCCATGATCAAATCACCCCTTATCAGGTCCCCCCTCCAATGCTGAGGATCACAAAGAGACAAGAGCTTTGACTGAGGACACAAATCCAAACCATATCACTGGTGTCCTTATAAGAAGAACAGAAGATGGAGGTAAATAGGGGAGAACTCTGTATGAACATGGAGATAGAGATTGAAGTGATGTAGCTGCAGGCCAAGGAACACCAAGGGTTGCCAGCAACCACCAGCAGCTAGTGGGGCAAAGAAGAACTCTCCCGTACAGCTACCAGAGGGAATGTGCCCTGCTAACACCTTGATCTCTGAATTCTAAGCCCAGAACTGTGGGAGAGTACATCTTTGTTGTTTTGAATCACACCATTTGTGGTACATTATAATGGCAACCCCAGGAAACTCATACAGTCACTTAAATCCAAACTCATAGGCTTGGCACACAAGTCTCTCCTCAGTCTGGCCCTGAACTGCCACTTTTAGATTCTTCCCTATCTTTCTCCATTGCACACATTCTGTCTGCCCCAGCTGTGGTGATTCCCTGAAGGACACACCTTGCCCATATTTTGGCACCTGCCACTTCCTGATCCGGAGGTGCCCTTCGTTGTATTTTATGGCCAAGGATAGTTATTCCCTAAATTGAACATCATATCCTCAAGGAAGCCTCGGCCCACACCACCAGACACAGGACAATTTCCTCCTTTGTATCACATCACGTCCCTGTGGTGAATTTTAGCAAACAGAATATTCTAACTTCCATTCATGGCTAACTTCTCTACAGAAAGGAGGTCTGGGAGGCTTGAGGCCACAGCACCTAAGGCAAGGCCAGGTGTACCACATGCCCACTGGGCACTCAGCATACTTGTCACATGAAGTTACCTGGTCTGGCATTTTTCAGTAACACCAAAATGTTCCAGAGAAGGCTTTCCTCATCTGAGAGAGGAAAAGCAATGAATGATGGACATACACAATGACATGGATGAATCTCAGAATAATTATGCTGAGGGACAAAAGCCAGGCCAAAATAGTAATAATAATAAAGAGTACGTGCTATGTGATCTCATTTATGTAAAACTCTAGAAAACAAACCATAGAGAAAACAGATTGGACATCAACATAAAGACAAAGGAAACATGAAAATGCAAGGAAGTATGACACCTCCAAAGAAACACAGTAACTCTCCAAAAAGGAACCCCAATCAAAAAGAAATTGATGAAATTCCCAGACAAAGAATTGAAATTATTAGTTCTAACGAAGTTCAGTGAGATACAAAAGAATTCCAAAAATCAGTACAAAGAAATCAGAAAAACAATTCAGGATATGAATGAGAAATTTACCACAAAGACAGATATAAAAATGAACTAAACAGGAATTCTGGAAGTGAAGAATTCATTGAATGAATTACAAAACACATCCAAAAGCTTCAACAATAGACTAGCTCAAACAGAACACAGAATCTCAGAACATGAAGACAGGTCTTTTGAGATAACCCAGTTGGACAGAAATAAAAAAGATAAAAAATAATGAGCAAAGCCTTCATAATACATGGGACATCATAAAGTGACCAAATTTACAAATTATCATTATTCCAGAAGGTGAAGAATGAAAGAGCTCAAAAAAACTAATAAAATAATAGATGAAAACTTCCCATGTCTAGCAAGGAATACAGACATCCAGATCCAGGAGGTCCAGTGATCCCCAAACAAATGAGATGCAAAAAGGTCTTTTCAATGGCACATTATATTCAGAATGTCTAAAGTCAAACTTAAAGAGCAACCCATAAAAAGAGCAAGAGTAAAGCATCTAGTCACCTCTAAAGGAACCTCCATCAGACTAAGAGCAGTAAAATTACAGGCCAGGAGAGAATGGGATGATATGTTCAAAAGGCTGAAATAATAAAATCTGCCATCCAAGGATACTATCCAGCATAATCATTCTTCATAAAATGAAGGAGAAATAAAGTCCTTCCCAGACAGGCAAAAGCAGAGGGTATTCATCGCCACAAGACTGATCTAACAAGAAATGCTCAATGGAGTCCTAAACCTGAAGGTGAAAGGATGACACTTACAATTATGAAAATGTACAAAAGTATAAAACTCAATGGTAAGGCCGGGCACAGTGGCTCATGCCTGTAATCCCAGCACTTTGGAAGGCCAAGGCGGGTGGATCACGAGGTCAAGAGATCAAGACTACCCTGATCAATATGGTGAAACTCTGTCTCTACTAAAAATATAAAAATTAGCTGGGCGTGGTGGCACGTGTCTGTTGTCCCAGCTACTCAGGAGCCTGAGGCAGGACAATCGCTTGAACCCAGGAGACAGAGGTTACAGTGAGCCCAGATCATGCCACTGCACTCTGGCCTAGGTGACAGAGTGAGACTCCATCTCAAAAAAGAAAAAAAAAAAAAACTTAATGGTAAAGCAAACACACAAATGAGAAAGGCAACGGACTCAAATGGTACCACTACAGATAGCCACCAAACCACAATGACAAACAATAAGGGAGACGAAAGGGACAGAGAACATACAAAACAACTAAAAAACAATTCAAAATTTGACAGACGAAACCTCAGATATCAATAATAACCTTGGATGTAAATGGATTAAATTCTCCACTTAAAAAATATAGACTGGCTGATGGATTAGAAAACATGATCCAACTACGTGTTGCCTATAAGAAGTGCACTTTACCTGTAAGGACACATATAGACTGAAAGTAAAGGGTTGGAAAAATACATTCCATGCAAATGGAATCCAAAAGTGAGCAGGAGTAGCTATATTTACATGAGGTAAACTTATATTAGGTAAAATGGACTTTAAAACAAAAATGATTTTAAAAAGACAAAGAAGGTCATTATATAATAAAGGGATTAATTCAGCAAGAAGAAATAATGATTCTAAATATATATGCACATAACACTGGAGCACCCAGATTCAAAAAGCAAATATTACTAGATTTAAAGAGAGGGAGAGAGAGAGAGAGTTAAATACAGTAATAGTGGAGGACTTTAACACTCCACTCTCAGCATTAGATCATGTAGACAGAAAATCAACAAAATAAAAATTGGATTTAAACTGGACTTTTAGACCAGATGGACCTAATATACATTCACAGAATATTTGATCTAACAACAGCAGAATGCACATTCTTCTCATCAGCACGTGAACATTCTGCAAGACAGACCATATATTAGGCCCCAAAACAAGTCAGTGAATTTTTTTAAACTAAAATCATATCAAATATCTTCTCAGACCACAATGGAATAAAACTAGAAATCAATAACAACAACAAAAAAAAACTTTGGAAACTATGCCAATGCATGGAAATTAAACAATATGCTCCTGAGTGACCAATGGGTCAATGAAGAAATTAAGATGGAAATCAAAAAACTCTTGAAACAAATGAAAATGTAAATACAACATGCCAAAACATGTGGAATACAGCAAAAGCAGTACTAAGAGGGGCATTTATGGCAATAAACACCTACATTAAAAAGTAGAAAGATTTTAAATAACTAGTCTAACAATACACCTCAAGGAACTAGAAAAGAATAAACCAAACTCCAAATTAGCAAAAGAAATAAATAAAGATCAGAGCAGAACTAAATAAAATAGAGACTAAAATATAAAGGATCTAATGAAACAAAAAGTAGATTCCTTAAAAAGAAACAAAAATCAATAAACCAATTTTGCTAAGCTAAGCAAAATATCTAGGCTAACCAAGAAAAGAGAAGACCCAAATAAACAAAATCAGAACTGAAAAAGGTGACATTACAACTGATGCTATAGAAATACAAAAGATTATCAGAAACTATTATGAACAACTATACACTAACAAACTGGAAAACCTAGAGGAAATGGATAAATTTCTAGAAACAAGCAGCCTACCAAGATTGAATCAGGAAAAAAAATAGATAATCTGAACAGACCAATAACAAGTAATGAGAATAAATCAATAATAAAAAGTCTCCCAACAGAGAAAAGCCCAGGACAGGATAGATTCACTACAGAATTCTATAAGACATATTAAAAAGAACTAATGCTAATCCTCCTCAAACTATTCCAAAAAAATTGAGAAGGGAATTCTCCCTAACTTATTCTATGGGGCCAGCATTACCCTGATACCAAAAACAGTAAAGAAAACAATACAAAAAGAAAACTACAGGCCAATATTCCTGATGAAAAAAGATACAAAAATCGTCAATAAAATACTAGCAAACTTAATTCAATAGCACATCAAAAAGATAATACACCATGATCAAGTGGGATTTGTACCAGGGACACAAGGATGGTTTAACATACATAAGTCAATAAACATGATACATCATCATATCAACAGGATGAAGAACAAAAACCAATTTTGTTCTCAATAGACATAGAAAAAAAGCATTTAATAAAATTTAATATCCCTTCATGGTAAAAACTCAAACTAGGCATAGAAGAAACATATGTCAAAATACTAACAGCCATATAGACAAACCCACAGCTAACATCATATTGAATGAGGAAAAGTTGAAAGCATTTCCTCTAAGAGCTGGAACAAGACAAAAATGCCCACTTTTATGACTTCTATTCAACATACTACCAGAAGTCCTAGCCAGAAAAATCATGCTAGAAAAAGAGATAAAATATTGGAAAAGAGGAAGTCAAATTGTTCTTCTTTGCAGATGACATGATCTTACATTTAGAAACACCAAAAAACTTCACCAAAAAAACTTTTAAAGCTCATATATTAAATAAAGTCTCAGGATACAAAATCAGCATACAAAAATCAGGAGCACTTCTATACATAAATAATGACACAACCAAAAAAGAAATCAAGAAGGTAATCCCATTTGCACTGGCTACCAAAAGAGTATAACAAACTTAACCAAGGAGGTGAAAGATCTCTAAAAGAAAAATTACAAAACACTGATAAAAGAAATTGAAGAGGACACAAACAAATGGAAAGACATTCCATGCTCATGGACTGAAAAAATGAATATCATTAAGATGACCACACTGCCTAAAGCAGTATACAGATTCAATGTAATTGATATCATTATACTAATGCCATATTTCACAGAAATAGAAAAAACAATCCCAAAATGTGTATGGAACCAACTAAGAGCCCAAATAGCAAAAGCAATCCTGAGCGAAAAGGACAAAACTGGAAGTATTACACTGTCTGACCTCAAAATAAATTACAAGGCTATAATAACCAAAACAGCATGGTATTGGTATAGAAATGGACACATAGACCAACAGAACAGAATAGAGACCCAGAAATAAATCTACATATTTATAGCCAACTGATTTTTGATGAAGCCACCAAGAACACTGACTGGGGAAAGAATAGTCTCTTTAATAAATGGTGCCGGGTAATAAAAAATGATAAAGGGGGGCTGGGTACAGTGGCTCACACCTGTAATCCTAGCCCTTTAGGAGGCTGAGGCAGGTAAATCACGAGGTCAGAGTTCAAGACCAGCCTGGCCAACATGGTGAAACCCCGTCTCTACTAAAAATACAAAAAATTATCTGGGCATGGTGGCGGGCACCTGTAATCCCAGCTACTCAGGAGGCTGAGGCAGAATTGCTTGAACCCAGGAGGCGGAGGTTGCAGTGAGCCAAGATGACACCACTGGACCCTAGCTCAAGTGAGAGTGCCAGACTCCATTATCAGAAAAATAAAAATAAAAAAGATACAGGGAGTTCACCACTGATCCCACAGAAATACAGACTACCCATCAGAGAATACTACACACAGCTCTATGCAAATAAACTAGAAAATCTGCAAGAAATTGATAAATTCCTAGACATATACACCCTCCCAAGACTAAACCAGGAAGAAGTCGAATTCCTGAATAGATCAATAACAAGTTCTGAAATTGAGGCTGTAATTAGTAGCCTACCAACCAAAAACAGCCCAGAACCAGACAGATTTACAGCCAAATTCTATGAGAGGTACAAAGAGGAGCTTCTACCATTCCTTCTGAAACTATTCCAAACAATAAAAAAAAAAAAAAGGGATTCCTCCCTAACTCACTTTATGAGGCCAGCATCATCCTGATGCTGTCAACCAAAATCTGACAGAGACACAACAAAAAAAGAAAATTTCAGGCCAATATCCCTGATGAACATCGATGCAAAAATCTGCAATAAAATACTGGCAAACCAAATCCAGCAGCACATCAGAAAGCTTATCCACCATGATCAAGTCAGCTTCATCCCTGGGATGCAAGGCTGGTTCAACATATGCAAATCATTAAACGTAATCCATCACATAAACAGAACCAATCGCAAAAACCACACGATCATCTCAATAGATGCAGAGAAGGCCTTTGATAAAGTTCAACAATGCTTCATGCTAAAAACTCTCAATAAACTACGTATTGATGGAACATATCTCAAAATAATAAGAGCTATTTGTGACAAACCCATAGCCAGTATCATACTGAATGGGCAAAAGCTGGAAGCATTCCCTTTGAAAACTAGCACAAGACAAGGATGCCCTCTCTCACCACTCCTATTCAACATAGTATTGGAAGTTCTGGCCAGGGCAATCAGGCAAGAGAAAGAAAGAAAGCGTATTCAAACAGAAAGAGAGGAAGTCAAATTGTCTCTATTTGCAGACAACATGATTGTATATTTAGAAAACCCCATCATCTCAGCCCAAAATCTTGTTAAGCTGATAAGCAACTACAGCAAAGTCTCAGGATACAAAATCAATGTGCAAAAATCACAAGCATTCCTATACACCAATAATAGACAAACAGAGAGTCAAATCATGAGTGAACTCTCATGCACAATTGCTACAAAGAGAATAAAATACCTAGGAACACAAATCACAAGGGATGTGAAGGACCTCTTCAAGGAGAACTACAAACCACTGCTCAAGGAAATAAGAGAGCACACAAACAAATGGAAAAACATTCCAGGCTCATGGAGAGGAAGAATCACTACTGTGAAAATGGCCATACTGCCCAAAGTAATTTATAGATTCAATGCTATCCCCATCAAGCTACCATTGACTTTCTTTACAGAATTAGAAAAAAACCACTTTAAATTTCATATGAAACCAAAAAAGAGCCCATATAGCCAAGACAATCCTAAGCAAAAAGAACAAAGCTGGAGGCATCATGCTACTTGACTTTAAACTGTACTACACGGCTACAGTAATCAAAACATCATGGTACTGGTGCCAAAACAGAGATATAGACCAATGGAACAGAACAGAGGACTCTGAAATAACACCACAAATCTACAACCATCTGATCTTTGACAAACTTGACAAAAACAAGCAATAAGGAAAGGATTCCGTATTTAATAAATGGTGTTGGGAAAAATGGCTAGCCACGTGCAGAAAACTGAAACTGGACCCCTTCCTTACACCTTATACAAAAATTAACTCAAGATGGATTAAAGATTTAAATGTAAGACCTAAAACCATAAAAACCCTAGAAGAAAACCTAGGCAATACCATTCAGGACACAGGCATGGGCAAAGACTTCATGACTAAAACACCAAAAGCAATGGCAACAAAAGCCAAAACGACAAATGGATCAAACTAAACTGAAGAGCTTCTGCACAGCAAAAGAAATTATTATCAGAGTGAACAGGCAACCTATAGCATGGGAGAAAATGTTTGCAATCACCCATCTGACAAAGGGCTAATATCCAGAATCTACAAGGAACTGAAATGAATTTACAAGGAAAAAAAACAACAAAAAGTGGGCAAAGGATATGAAGAGACACTTCTCAAAAGAAGACACTTATGCGGCCAAAAAACATATGAAAAAAAGCTCATCAACACTGGTCATTAGAGAAATGCAAATCAAAACCACAATGAGTTATCATCTCATGCCAGTTAGAATGGTGATCATTAAAAAGTCAGGAAATAACATATGCTGGATAGGATGTGGAGAAATAGGAATGTTTTTACACTGCTGGTGGGAGTGTAAATTAGTTCATTGTGGAATACAGTGTGGTGATTCCTCGAGGACCTAGAACCAGAAATACCATTTGATCTAGCAATCCCATTACTGGGTATATACCCAAAGGATTATAAATCATTCTATTATAAAGACACATGCACACATGTTTATTGTGGCACTGTTCACAATAGCAAAGACTTGGAACCAACCCAAATGCGCATCAATGATAGACTGGTTAAAGAAAATGTGGCACATATACACCATGGAATACTATGCAGCCATAAAAAAGGATGAGTTCATGTCCTTTGCAGGGACATGGATGAAGCTGGAAACCATCATTCTCAGCAAGCTAACACAGGAACAGAAAACCAAACACCACATGTTCTCACTCATAAGTGGGAGTTGAACAATGAGAACACATAGACACAGGGAGGAGAACATTACACACTGGGGCCTGTCAGGGGGTATGAAGCTAGGGGAGGGAGAGCATTAGGAGAAATACCTAACATAGATGACAAGTTGATGGGTGCAGCAAACCACCATGGCATGTGTATAGCTGTGTAACAAACCTGCACATTCTGCACATGTACCCCAGAACTTTTGTTTATAATAAGTAAACACATGGTGCTGGGAAATTTGGGTATCCATATGCAGGAGAATGAAACTGGATCACCCTGTCACCATACACAAAAATCAACTCAAGATGGATTAAAGACTTAAATATGTAAGACCTGAAACTATAAAACTCACAGAAGAAAACATAGGGAAAACACTTCAGGACAACAGTCTAGGCAAACATTTTTTTTGGCTAAGACCTTAAAAACATAGACGATTAAAACAAAAATAGACAAATAGGAGTCTGTTAAACTAAAAAGCTTCTGCACAGCAAAGGAAACAGAGTGAAGACACAAACTCTTGAATGGGAGAAAATATTTGCAATTAATTCAACAAGTGACTAACATCCAGAATATAAAAGGAATATAAACTACTCAACAACAAATAATCCCATCAAAGTCTGGGCAAAAAGTTTGAATAGACAACTCTCTAAAGAAGACACAAATGGCCAATAGGTATATGGAAAAATCACTCAGCATCACTATCATTGGGGAAATGCAACTCAAAACCATGATGAGATATCATCTTATCCCAGTTACGGTGCCATTAAAAAGACAAAAAAATTACAGATGTTGGTGAGGATGTACAAAAAAAAAGTAAACTGTTATATACTGTTGGTGGGCATGTAAATTAATACAACCACTATGAGAAACAATATGATTTCTTAAAAAACTAAAAATAGAATTACCACACAATCTAGCAATCCCCCTACTGGATATTCCTCCAAAGGAAAAGAAGTGCTGCACTCCTATTTTTATTGAACTATTCATAAAAGCAAAGATATGGAATCAACCCAAATGCCCACTGACAGACAAATGGATAAAGGAAATGTGGTGTGTGTATGGAATACTGTTCCATACACAAAAGAATTTTGTGGCTCATTCCAGCCACAAAAAAAGAATGAGACCTTGTCATTTGCAGCAACATGGATGGAACTGGAGGTCATTATGCTAAGTGAAATAAGCCAGGTTCAGAAAGACAAAGATCACATGCTCTCACACATATGTGAGGGCTAAAACAGTTGATCATAAAGGTACAGGGAAGAATGATAAATACTAGCATATGCAAACTGTTTGGGGATGAGAAGAGGGATGAAGGGAAGTAGGGTAGTGTGTACGAACATACGGTTAGGTGTAAGCTCTGTTGTTCGACAGAAGAGTAGAGTGACTACAGATAACAACAATATATTACATATTTCAAAGTAGTTAGAAGAGAGGGCATGAATTGTTTCCAGCATACAGAAATGACAAATGCCCAAAGTGATGGACATCACAAATACCCTGACTTGATCAGTACACACTATATGCATGTAACAAAATATCCATTTATCCCATAAATATGTAAAGTATTCTGTATCAATAAAAAGATAAAATTAGTGGATTTCACATTTAAAACAACAATACAGACACCTCCCAGAGGAAGAAAAAAGTAAATGTCCAAATCTTTACAATAGTCTCTGAGGGCCTACACAACCTATCCCCCAGTTTCCCAATCTCTTCTAGGTTTTTTTACTTCTTGTTTTCATAAAGTATGGAATAATACATACTAAAACCTTAATAGCAGTTGTCCATACATGAGGTCTATTTTATTTCTTGAGAACTTATTATGTTTACATTTAAAAGCAATAAAATTATTTTTAAAACATACTGTGATATAATACAAAGGTAATAGCATCCAGTATCCCTGTGGTAGGCAGAATTCTCAAAGACGTTCCCATCCTAACTCCTAGAGCCTGTGACTCTTGTCACTTGATATGGCAAAAGTGACTGCCACATGTGATTAAGGATCCTGAGATGGAAAGATTACTCTGGATTACCTGGGTGGGCCCAAGGTAATCACAAGGGTCCCTATAAATAAAAAAGGGATGAGGGAGTACCAGAGTCAGTGTCATCAGAGTAATGTGGGGCCAAGCCAAGGAATGCAGGCAGTCTCCAGGTCTCCAGACACTAGAAAATACAAGGAAACGGATTCACTCCCAGAGCCTCCAAAGGGAGCACAGCCCTGCTGACACTTGAGTTTAGCCAGTGAGAACCTTATCAGCCTTCCAACCTCCAGAAAGCAAGGGAATAGATGTGTATTGCTATAAGCCTGTATGTGATTTGTTATAGCAGCCCTAGGAGACTGCTGGTCCCTTTCTTCTATGTATGTGTTCATCTGTTCTGTCAACAAGCCTTCCCTGAGCTCTACTCTATGCCAGCCACCACTCTGAGCAAAGGGAATACCATGAAAATTACATCCCCTGCCCCAGAGAAGTGGACAGAGCAGTTGGCATCTGTTTAAAAGAAACCAGGTGTGTGTGTGTGTGTGTGTGTGTGTGTGTGTATGTATGAGAGAGAGAGAGAGAGAGAGAGAGAGAGAGAGAGGAGAAAAGAAAAGAAAAAGAAGGAAGGAAGGAAAGAAAGAAGAAAAGAAAAGAAAAAAGAAAGAAAGGTAAAGGAAGAAGGAAAGGGCAAGTGAGAAAAAGAAAGAAGAGCAAGAGAAAGGGAGGGAGGGAGGGAGGGATGAAGGAACCAGGTACCCACCTTTGTTCTTAAAAGATTTGCAGTATCCATTTGGAATTCATTCTATATCCTGTTCTGCTAAACCTTATATATATATATTTCATTGTACTTTAGGTTCTGGGGTACATGTGCAGATCATGCAGGATTGTTACATAGGTACATAGATGGCAATGTGGTTTGCTGCCTCCATCCCCCTGCCGTCACCTATATCTAGCATTTCTCCCCATGTTATTCCTCCAACCTCCCTACCCCCTGCTGTCCCTCCCCTAGTTCCCCCCAACAGACCCCAGTGTGTGATGCTCCCCTCCCTGTGTCCATGTGTTCTCATTGTTCAACACCTGCCTATGAGTGAGAATATGTGGTGGTTGATTTTCTGTTCTTGTGTCAGTTTGCTGAGAATGATGGTTTCCTGATTCATCCATGTTCCTACAAAGGACACAGATTCATCGTTTTTTATGACTGCATGGTATCCATGGTGTATATGTGCCACATTTTCCCAGTCCAGTCTATCATCGATGGGCATTTGGGTTGGTTCCAGGTCTTTGCTACTGTGCACTGTGCTGCAATGAACATTCGTGTGCATGTGTCCTTGTAATAGCATGATTTATAGTCCTTTGGATATATACCCAGTAATGGGATTGCTGGGTCAAATGGAATTTCTATTTCTAGGTCCTTGAGGAATCGCCACTCTGTCTTCCATAATGGTTGAACTAATTTACACTCCCACCCACAGTGTAAAAGTGTTCCTTTTTCTCCACATCCTCTCCAGCATCTGTTGTCTCCAGATTTTTTAATGATCGCCATTCTAACTGGCATGAGATGGTATCTCAATGTGTTTTTGACTTGCATTTCTCTAATGATCAGTGATGAACATTTTTTCTTGTTTCTTGGATAGAAATCCCATTTGACCCAGCAATCCCATTACTGGGTATATATCCAAAGGACTATAAATCGTTCTACTACAAGGACACATGCACACGAATGTTCATTGCAGCACTGTTTACAATAGCAAAGACCTGGAATCAACCCAAATGCCCATCGATGATAGACTGGATTGGGAAAATGTGGCACATATACACCATGGAATATTATGCAGCAATCAGAAATGATGAGTTCGTGTCGTTTATAGGGACATGGATGAATCTGGAGAACATCATCCTCAGCAAACTGACACAAGAACAGAAAATGAAACACCGCATATTCTCACTCATAGGCAGGTGATGAAAAATGAGAACACATGGACACAGAGAGGGGAGTACTAAACACTGGGGTCTATAGGGGGAAAAGGGGAGGGCCAGTGGGAGGGGGAGGTGGGGAGGGATTGCCAGGGGAGAAATACCAAATGTGGGTGAAGGGGAGAAAGCAAACAAAACACACTACCCTGCGTGTACCTATGCAACTGTAGTGCATGCTCTGCACATGTACCCCAAAACCTAAAATGCAATAATAAAAAAAAAAAGCAAAATTGCTCTGAATAAAATTTGTCAGAAAAAAAAAAAAGTGTCTGTTCATGTCCTTTGCCCACTTTTCAATGGGTTTGTTTTTTTCTTGTAAATCTGTTTTAGTTATCTGTAGATTCTGGATATTAGCCCTCTGTCAGATGGGTAGACTGCAAAAATTTTTCCCCATTCTGTTGGTTGCTGGTTCACTCTAATGATTGTTTCTTTTGCTGTACAGAAGCTCTGGAGTTTAATTAGATTTCATTTGTCTATTTTGGCTTTTGTTGCCAATGCTTTTGGTGTTTTAGTCATGAAGTCCTTGCCTATGCCTATATCCTAAATAGTTTTGCCTAGATTTTCTTCTAGTGTTTTTATGGTGCCAGGTCTTATGTTTAAGTCTTTAATCCATCTGGAGTTAATTTTAGTGTAAGGTGTCAGGAAGGGGTCCAGTTTCTGCTTTCTGCACATGGCTAGCCAGTTTTCCCAACACCATTTATTAAACAGGGAATCCTTTCCCCATTGCTTGTTTTTATCAGGTGTGTCAAAGATCAGATGCTAAACCTTTAATGTCACACTTTCAACAAGCACTTATTCTTAAAAAAAAAAAAGAGTGATTGTACTTACAATTATGTATATTCTAATTGGGAAATATGACTAAGACCTTTATTATGGTCCATAATTCACACCTATTATTATGCCTTTGCTACAACTTGGCATTTGTGAACACTATACCATGGCTCTGTCAATTATTGTTTCTGCAAGGCATTTGTGTGAGGTAAGGTGACAAATGAAGGTAGTCCAACCACCAGAGCCTTTTATTTACCTGAGGAAAACATCTTTTGGTCATTTGAACCCAAACCAGAGAGTGGGGCTTCCAGTAGGGATCAACTGTGTCCACAAAGAACTTAATTTGCTACTCTTGTAAATTATTACACTAGTCACGTAAAGGTAGGCTGATCACACTCCTATTTTTCAGAGGAGAAGACTAAGGCACAAAGCAATCAAAGGCAGCAAGTCAAGGAGCAAGAATTCACTGGCCATCTGTTTCACTTTCCATGTGGATCTTGTAGCATTGGCTACAAGAGAAGGAGCCACATAAACCTCCAGACTGGCTCATAATTGGGGCATGAGCATCCTTTCTTTAGGGTTTGTGTATGTGTGTGTGCTTCTATTTACTGCAGTGAAATCTGCAGTAAATCTGTATTACTGTACTGGGTTGAATAGTGTCCTCCCAAATTCACACCCAACCAAAACCTACGAATGTGATCTTATTTGGACAAATGGTCTTTGCAGATATAGTCAAGTTAAGATGAGATTATAATGGATGAATGTGGGCCTTAATCCAACAAGAGCTGTTCTTATAAGAAGACAGAAACTTGGAAACACACTCAGGAGAGAATTCCAAATAAAGATGGAGACATACAGATCAGAGTGATGCAGTTACAAGCTGAGGAGTGCCAGGGACTGAGGGCTACCACCAGCAGCAGGGAGAGACAGGATTCTTCTACTTAGAGCCTTCCAGGAGAGAATGGCCCTCCCATCACCTTGATCTCAGACTTCTAGCCTCCAGAGCTGGGAGATGATACATTCTCTTGTTTTCAGTCACCCAGTTTGTGATACTTTGTTACAGCAGCCCTAGGAAAGTTGTACAAGCACACATTACCTAAGCATTCTGGAATAAACAAGCATAAGGAGTAGAGTAGATGAATTAATCCAATAGGCTTCCTGGAAGCTAGGAGCTTGAGACAACGTTCTTAAAGAAGGAAGATCGTGGCTCAAGCCTGTAATCCCAGCACTTTGGGAGGCCGAGGCGGGTGGATCACAAGGTCAACAGATCGAGACCATCTTGGTCAACATGGTGAAACCCCGTCTCTACTAAAATTACAAAAAATTAGCTGGGCACGGTGGTGCGTGCCTGTAATCCCAGCTGCTAGGGAGGCTGAGGAAGGAGAATTGCCTGAACCCAGGAGGTGGAGATTGCGGTGAGCCGAGATCGCGCCATTGCACTCCAGCCTGGGTAACAAGAGCGAAACTCCGTCTCAAAAAAAAAAAAAAAAAAAAAAAAAAAAAAAGAAGGAAGATCACAGCTTGGGAAGGAGGATGACAGGAAACAAATGACATCTTCATTTGACCAAACTAAGGATTTCCTCCCAGGCCAGAAGATAACAAGGCATCGACACATGCACAAGGCACTGCACATGACACTGCAGATGTACAATAAAGATGAACAACCTTCATCGCAGCTGCTTAGGACAAAAAGATACCTTTTCACATATACCATGAAGGCAAAAATCCAAAGGATTAATGAATCTGGGAAGGATGTAGAAATATGGAAGCTCATGGACCCTGTTGGTGGGAGTATGAACCAGCACAGTCATCCTAGAAGCCACCTGGCAGCACTTGGAGTGTACCCCATGATGTGATGTCCTGCTCCTGGGCACATAGAGAAGATGCTTGCTGCTGCACTGACTGTGGAACAGGGAACTGGAGACACCTTGTGTGTCACACCCTGGGGCAACTGGAAGCAACAAAGCACATATAGCAACACAAAGAGATCTTGAAAACACAGTTCTGAGGGCAAACAGTAGGAAATAGATCAGCACAATACTATTTATAAAAAGCACACATGCACTCTATATAGTTCACAAGAATATGTGCATATTTAATGACAATATAAAGAACAGGTCCTTCACAACCATGTGAATATACTTAATACCATGGAATTGCAGACTTACAAACTGTTAAGATAGTAAATTTACCTGCCTGGGCAACATGAAACCCCAGCTCTACAAAAAATTCAAAAATTAGCTGTGTGTGGTGGTGTACACCTGTGGTCCCAGCTACTTGGGAAGCTGATGCGGGAGAATCACTTGAGCCCAGGAGGCAGAGGCTGCAGTTAGCCAAGATCACGCTACTATACTTCTAGCCTGGGTGATAGAGTGAGACCCTGTCTCAAAAAAAAGGAAAAAAAAAACCAGTAAATTTTATATATGTATATTTCACCACAGGAAAAAATTGGGAGGAAAAAAAGAATGTGCTTAATGAAGAGGGGTGGGAAGTATAGCTGGAGGATAAAGGGAATATAAACTAATACAAGCCAAAAGGAGGCCAGGCACGCTGGTGCATGCCCATAATCCTGACATTCTGTGAGGCCCAGGTGGGAGGATCTCTTGAAGTCAAGAGTTTGAGGCCAGCCTGGGCAACATAGTGAGATCCCATCTCTACAAAAATGTAAAAATTAGCCAGGCATGGTGGGGTGGGGTATGCCTGTAGTTCTATACTCAGGAAGCTCAGGCAGGAGGATTGCTTGAGCCCAGAAGTTCAAGGCTGCAGTGAGCTATGATTGACAAATTAGACAGACTAGATAGATGGATAAACAGATAAATAAAGAATGCTTAAAACGAGAGAGGAGCCTTGCACACCTTCCATGGTGACCTGAGATGCGAGATGAACTGCACTTTCTGCATCAGAGAAGCCAAGAGGGAAAACCAGGTGCGGCCCATCACAGTGACTGCACAGGAGGCCTTCAGGATTGGTGACTCTTCCCATCCCCAGTAATAACACACTTTTCTATGGACCTACTTGGAAATGGAATCGCTGAGTCACCTCAAACTCCATCAGATGCAATAGCAATAGGAAAAAGAAGATGAAAACTATACCGAAGTTTGGGTAGTGGTATTTTTAAAAACCTAATTTAAGGGGCCAAGTGTGGTGGCTCATGCCTGTCATCCCAACACTTTGGGAGGCTGAGATGGGAGGACTTCCTGAGCCCAGAAGTTCGAGACCAGCCTGGCCAACATGGTGAAAACCTATCTCTACAAAATATATAAAAATTAGCTGAGCGTGGTGATGCATACCTGTAGCCCCTGCTACTGTGGAGGCTGAAGTGGGAGAAATCACTTAAGCCCGGGGGTAGTGGAGGCTGCAGTGAGCCATGATTGCACCACTGCACTCCAGCCTGGCCAACAAAGTGAGACCCTGTCTCAAAAAACAAAACAAAATATAAAAGCTAATTTTAGGAAACCTTCAACTGTCAGCCTGCAGAGAACCCAAAGACATGAGGAACTGTGGTCTTGGAATTCTTGACAATGCAGCCCAGCAATTCTCAGACACAAAATGCCCAGGTAGGGGTTGGGATCCTGGAACAAAAAAAGGATATCAGGAAAAAGCTAAGGAACTCTGAATAAAACATGGACTTTAGCTAATAACAGTGTACCAATCTGGTTTATTGTGATACATGTACTATACTAATTTGCAATGTCAATAATAAGAGAAGGATAAAGGGGTCAGATAATGGGTACAAAAAGGCTGGGTGCAGTGGCTTATGCCTGTAATCTCAATACTTTGGAAGGCCAAAGCAGAAGGATTGCTTGAGGACAGGAGTTCAAGACCAGCCCAGGCAAAATAACAAGACCCCATCTCTATTTAAAAAAATTAATTAAACTTTTAAATGGGTGCAAAAATATACTTAGAGAGAAAGATTAAGTTCTAGTATTACATAACACAGTAGAATGACTCTAGTTAACAATAATTTACTGTATATTTCAAAATAGCTAGAATCGAAGTTATAAGGTTCTCAATACAAAAAATGATAAATGTCTGAGGTGGTGGCTATTCTAACTATCTTGATTTGATCATTACACATTATATACATGTATCAAAATATTACAGGTACTCCCATAATATGTACAATGATACATCAATTTTTAAAGTTTTTTAAATAGGGGAAACTGGGTGTGTAGCACATCAGAACACTGTTATTTTCATGATTTTTCTGTAAATCCAAAATGTTCTAAAATTTAATCAAAAGGAAAAAAACAAAACAGGTAGCTCCTGGGACTTATTTCATCCTCCTAATCAGCCTGCGTTTTTGTTTGTTTGAATTTTTTTTTTTTTTTTTTTTTTGAGGCAGAGTTTCATTCTTGTTGCCCAGGATAGAGTGCAATGGCACCGTCTCAGCTCACTGCAACATCCGCCTCATGGGTTTAAGCAATTCTCCTGCCTCAGCCTCCTGAGTAGCTGGGATTACAGGCACCCACCAGCATACTCGGCTATTTTTGTATTTTTAGTAGAGACAGGATTTCGCCATGTTGGCCAGACTGGTCTTGAACTCTTGACCTCAGGTCATCCACCTGCCTCGGCCTCCCAAAGTGCTGAGGTTATAGGCATGAGCCACAGCATCCAGCCACCTGCTTTTGTTATTTTTAATGTGCAAAACACTTTCCTTATTACCGTATGTTTACTGAAGGCATTCCTTTCTTATTTTTAAATTGACAAATAATAATTGTACATGGCTGGAAGTGGTGGTTCACACCTGTAATTCCAGTACTTTGGGAGGATGGGGTGGGCAGATCACTAGATTCCTGGGTTATGTGGCAAAACCCTGTCTGTACCAAAACTATAAAATTAGCCAGGCGTGGTGGCACATGCCTGTAGTTTCAGCTACTTTGGAGGCTGAGGCAGGAGGATCACTTGTGCTTGGGAAGCAAAGTTGTGGTAAGCCGAGACCTCCTCACTGCACTCCAGCCTGGGTGACAGACCTTGTCTCAAAATAATAACTGTAGTACATATTCATGGGGCATTTTATGATGTGCTGATACATATAATAATAATATAATATGGGCCGGGTACAGTGGCTCATACCTGTAATCCCAACACTTTAGGAGGCCTAGGCAGGTGGATCACCTGAGGTCAGGAGTTCAAGATCAGCCTGGCCAACATGGCAAAACCCCGTCTCTACTAAAAATACAAAAAGTAGCTAGGAGTGGTTGTGTGTGCCTGTAACTCCAGCTACTTGGGAGGCTTAGGCAGAGAATGGTTTGAGCCCAGGAGGTAGAGGTTGCAGTGAGCAGAGATCATGCTATTGTACTCCAGCCTGGGTGACAGAGCAAGACTCCATCTCAAAAATGATAATAATAGTAATATAATATATGGTGCCCACATCAGTGTAATTAGCATATCCATCATCTCAAACATGTATCATTTCTTCATGTTGGTAACATTCAATATCTTCCTTCTAGCTATTTAAAACTATATATTCTTGGCTGGGTGCAGTGGCTCATGCCTATAATCCCAACACTTTGGGAGGCCGAGGCGGGCAGATCACTTGAGGTCAGGAGCTCAAGACCAGCCTGGCCAATATGGTGAAACCCCGTCTCTACCAAAAATATAAAACTTAGCTGGTGGTGGCCCATGACTGAAATCTCAGCTACTTGGGAGGCTGAAGCAAAAGAATCACTTAGCCTGGGAGGCAGAGGTTGCAGTGAGCCAAGATCATACCTCTGCACTCCAGCCTGGGCGACAGAGTGAGACTCTGTCACAAAAAAAAAAAAAAGTAGTATTGTTAACTGTAGTCATCCTAACACAGTATAGAACAATAGGCTTATTCTTCTTATCTAACTGTAGTTTTGTATCCTTTAACAAATCTCTCCCTAACTGCCCCATTCCCCGTACCCTTCCAAGCCTCTAGTATCTTCAGTTCCACTTTTTACTTGTATGAGATTAACTTTATTTAGCTTCCATATATGAGTGAGAACATGTGGTATTTAACTTTCTGTTGCCATCAGCCTGGGTTTTAAGAGAACAGAGGCTCAGGGATGTAGGTGGTTTCCTGTGAAAAATGCATTCCTTTTAAGAGAATCCATGGAAGCATACTTCTGATGGCCTCGTGGCAGAAGATGATTAAAACTGACTTACACATATCAGAATCAAAAAACGAAGACCACTATGATACTGAATCAGATTTCTGTGATGTTCTCTTTTGCAATCTGCCGAATTCTCTGCTCTTCAATAGTTTCTTTCATGGTCAAGGCAAGTGAATGAGACTTTCCTGGATAGTAAGTTTAGTATTTTCTGAAAATGAGCTTGTCCTGATGATGGTCCCTGTGAAATGACTCTCCTTGTGAGTATGCGTCTCTCATCACTAATAGGAATGTCTAAGTTCAGTATCCAGCCTAAGAACCTCTAAAGGAACCTCCTGGAAATCTCACCTTGTAAGTTCACTTCTCAGCATCTGCCTCCATTGTGTGCAGGCAGATCTGTACAAATCAAACCATTGCTATGTGAGGAAACAGCACCACTGCTGCTCAAGCCAGAAGCCTGGGCATAACCCGTGGCAACTCCTTCCCCTCACTACCCACATCCAACCCATCAATAAGTCCAGTCAATTCAACCTAACATCCTAACATCATCTAGCATCCAGTCATTTCCTTCATGCCCACTGCCATCACCCTGGTCCTTCCACTAAGCACTTTGGACATACCTTGCTCTCTAGTTCACTTCCATTTTGTTTATCTCATATTTGTATGTAATTGTAATGTTTTCTGCATATGTGTTATTGTATCTTCTCCAGCAGATTTCTTCTGGATCTTCCCAAGGTGTTCTACTGATCCGACAGAAAACAACCCTCAGAGTGCCCTGAGTGGCTGCCAGTCCACGGCTAGCCAGTCAGGAGAAGACTGCATGTGCTTGTGTCATGACCACCAAGGCCTCTGCTCAGGTCCTCTCTTTGCCTTCCTCAATAAAGAGCTATTTTATAACCTTTGTACTAAAGAGAGAAGAAAACAATCAGACTCCCTCTTTGAGAACTGTTCTTTGAAAATGACTATCCATAAAGCAAGTACTTAAGAAAAAACTCTTTCAAACATGTTTGTATCTTTGGCCTTTTGGAGGAAGATGGGGAGGGAAGACTGGGGCGGGAAGACTGAGAGGAAAGAGGGGGAGGAAAGAGAGGGAGGGAATGGCTGACTGGGAAGGTGGTTCTCATCCCCGCCGCTGGTGAGACATTTGATTTCATAAGTATTAATCAGAATCCCTCTTGATTATAGCAAAAACAACCTTTGCTATAATTTTAATGCAATTAACTAGAATATATGGTAATTCTGAGCAATCTTGCTCTTGAGATTAAAGAACAGCCTGCCAGGAAACATACGAATAAAGCTTTAAGATCAAAATTTGCATAATTAGGTTTCTTCCCTGCTCTGCCCACCCCAACCCCACCCTCTCTGGCTATGCTAAGTTCTGCTTAAAGGAGATGTTCAAAGTCAGCAAGCCCATACTGCCTGGGCTTCCCTCCCAGGCTGGCATGTTCCTCTGTGAAAGCATGTCTATGTTCCTACAATACAGCTCTGATGGACTAATGGACAGCCAAAGACAGGTGGCTGAATTAGAGTGCAGAAGTTTTGAGCCATACTTCCAGAAGTGGGAGCAAACAAGTCGCAATGCCTTCATGGTACTAAACTGCTTCCTGGCAGATTTGTCATCCTGCTCTGTGGAGGTACCATACTCTATTCTTGAAAAAGGTAACTTAAGCAATACATCAAACCCCAGAACTACAGGTTTCATATTCAATGTTTTAATGCCTGGTCACAAAGGATGTCCTTACCACATATTCCCCTCTCCTCCCAGGCTCAGGAACTGCTGCCTCCAGAAAGGCTCCACCTCCTACGCCCCTCCTTTAACAGGGGCTGTAACAGCCAGAGCCTCACCGCACCACACTGCACCTCCATCCTAGCAGCCCCAGAATCCCTAACTCTCTGGGGAGAGCCTGCCTTGCTCCAAGAGGGAAGAAAAGGCAACAAGCAGTTATTTTCTTGAATCAGGGACAAGCAGAACTGTACACACACACTCCTGAGAAGAGGGGGAATGCAAGGAGTGATGGTAGTACTTGTACCCATCTGGCACAGTGGTGAGGGCTAAGCATCCATGGGAATTAGTGAAACAATCCCTATGCCTCCCAACACAAATGGATTTTTAACATTTAAAATTGTGGGAAATGTCAACAGTCCCATTTCCTCCTAAATAACATATTCTTGGATATGCAGTAAGGCTTAGGCCAAAAGGTGAATATTCCTTTGTCAGAAGGCTTAGAAGACACAGAAATCATTTTTGCTATTTGCTGCTTTGAAAATGCAGAAAGGAGGAAAATGACAAGATGGGAATAGTTGGCCCTTTTTTTACGTTCAACTTCAAGCTGTAACCCCACACCAGAGATTACGCAGATAACTAAAAATATGCCCTGACCTCTTGCTCAAGCACTCATGTTTATATCCTCTATCTTTCAAAACCCCTGGAAAATATCAGAGAAGCAGCCTACAAGCAAATACATTCATGAAAGCACTGGAAGCAGGAGGCAGGTAAGGAGGACTGCACAGATTTAGACTGAAAGTTGGTAAGACTGGAATGATAGAAAAATCAAAGCCAGAGGAGCTGAACACCAGCAAGTGCTGGATACGATGCAGAGGAACTAGAACTCTCACACACCGCTGGTAGAAGTAGAAAAGACGGTACAACCACTTTGGAAAACTCTCGCTGTTTCTTAGAAAAAGTTAAACATATTCACACCCCATGAGTCAGCAATATCACACCTAGGTTCCATCCAAGAGAAATGAAAACATATCTATAAAAAGCCTTGGATACAAATATTCACAGCAGCTTGATTTGTAATACCTCTAAAGTGAAAACAACCCAAGTGTCCATCAACAGGAGAACAGATAAATAGAATAGATGCACATAATGGAAAACTGTTCAGCAGCATAAAGGAATGCTGACCCATAGAGTACGGCTGAATCCTGAAAACATCATGCTGCACGAAAGAGCTAGAAACAAAAAAGGAAATAATTTATGGCTTCAATTCTATCAAACTCCAGAACAGATAAAATTAACCTATGATAATACAAATCAGATCAGGCTGGGCACGACGGCTTGCATCTGTCATCCCAGCACTTTGGAAGGCCGAGATGGGAGAATCACTTGAGCCCAGGAGTTCGAGACAAGCCTGGGCAATATAGGGAGTCCCTGTCTCTACAAAAAAAATTAAAAATCAGCCAGTCATGGTGGGCATGCCTATGGTCCCAGCTACTTGGGAGGCTGAGGTGGAAGGATCGCTGAAGCCCAGGAGGTCAAGGTTGCAATAAGCTGTGATTGTGCCACTGTACTCCTGCCTGGGTGACAGAGTAAGACCCTGTCTCAAACAAAAACAAACAAGCAAAAAAACACTCATAAACAGATCAGTGGTTGCTGAGACTGAGGGAACGTTCTGGGGGTGAGAGAAAATGTTCTGTCTTGATATGCACTCACCGAAACTGACTGAAGTTAAAGATGTTAATATCTTAGCATTTTACTGTATGTGAATTATACCTCATTAAGAAAATATTTAGAAAACATACTAGAACTGAGCAAACAAAATTTTAAAACACTACTAAAGATGACTACTGAAGATCTTAATATCAGAAAGATTTCCTATGTATAAGTTACACCTCAATATATTAAAAAAAATACTTAAGAACTATATTAGAGGCCAGGCATAGTGGCTCATTACTATAATCTCGGCACTTTGGGAGGCTGAGGTGGGCGGATCATGAGGTCACAAGTTCAAGACCAGCCTGGCCAACATGGCAGAACGCTGTCTCTACTAAAAATACAAAAATTAGCTGGGCATGGTGGCAGGTGCCTATAATCCCAGCTACTGGGACAGGAGAATCGTTTGAACCTAGGAGACGGAGGTTGCAGTGAGCTGAGATCGTGCTACTGTACTCCAACCTGGGCGGAGATTCTGTCTCAAAAAAAAGAATTATACTAGAGATGAGTGGAAAAATATTTAAAGCATTACTGAAGGGTACTCTGGGCACACTGCCTATGAGGCAGCCCTGCTCTACAAGGAGCAGTTAAAAAAAACAACCCACTCCTGAAGAACATGAAAGATTTGAACAAATGAAAAGACATACTAGGTTGTGGATAGGGGGACCCAACATCAAAAAGATATCGATTCTCCCTCTGTTAACTTCTAAATAGGATATTGTTTAAAATGCAAATACTAACAAGAAAAGGTATGGGAAGGAGCCAAGCTCAGCAAGCAGGAGAGGAGGGGCCAGTGGCCTGAGCAGGCCTGGCACCAAGAAGAAGTCCCTGTTCAATTGCACCCCCACCCCATCACTCACCACCTATAGCCCCAGCATGCAGCCTTCCTCCTCCACCTGTGTCCACTCCCATGCTCCCAGCCAGCTCTTCATTGAGGTATATCACCGAGCATTACCAGACACTGGGAAAAAACCAGCAACCTCCATTCATTTATCCAACAGCTGGTTACTGATGAGCATGAACAGATGCCCAGCTGTGATCTCAGCCCTGAGAAACATCCTCAAACAATGTGGCTGCAGTTGACGACCTCACAGAGCAGAGTTCTAGTGGCAGTGGTACGTCCATGTAATGGAATATAATCCAGCCACAAAAAGGAATAAAGATACATTGATCCATGCTACAACCTGGATTAAGCCTTAAAAACACGGTAAGTGAAAGAAGTCACTTGCAAAAAGGCACATATGGTATGAGTTCATTTACACAAAATGTCCAGAATAGACAAATCCATACAGATCAGAAGTCAATTTGTGATTACCCAGGATTGTGAAGTGGGACAAATATGGAGTGACTGCTGAATGGATACAGGGTCTCTTTTTGCAGTGATGAAAGTGTTTCACTGCATGTTCTCAGTCATAAGTGGGTAGTCAACAATGAGAACACACGGACACAGGAGGGGAACATCACAGACCTGGGCCTGTTGGCGGGTGGAGGGCTAGGGGAGGGAGAGCATTAGGAGAAATACCTAATGTAGATGACAGGGTGATGGATGCAGCAAACCACCATAACATGTACATCTATGCAACAAACCTGCACATTCTGCATATGTACCCCAGAACTTAAAGTATAATAAAAATAAATAAATAAAAAATAAAAGTGAAAAAAAAGAAAGGAAGAGCTTGAGAGCTGGTGAGGGATGCACAGCCTTGTGAACGCACTAAATGCCATCGAATTGTACACTTTAAAATGGTGAATTGTATGGGATGTGAATTATATCTCAATTTTTTTTAAAGCCATAAAAAATAAAAAGTCCATTTCAGGATCCTACGTTCACAGGGACGGTAGTGTGAAGACGATTCTAGTGAGACACTGCAGGGAACCAGGTTGGAGTCTACCATCTAAAACTGAGGCTGATCTGCATAACAGGAAGTGAGAAGAGGAATGAGAAGGAGCCAGGCACCCAGAGCATGAGGTGGGGAAGAGGTGAGTCACATGCCTGGCTCACTATAAATATACCTGGCCTCCAGCCAGGGCCTGAGCCTGACCACTCAAACAGGAAACAGGATGTGCCTTCCAGAGACCAGGGTGCCTTGCTTGAACACAAGTTCTGAACCCACTGCTGTGATTCAAATTTTTGCCAATTCAATCCTATTTCCAATGACCTAAGGAGTTTTCATGTAAAAGGAAATCCTGCGGTGAATGCTTTTCATAGGATTATAGAACCAGGAAGTTAGCATGGGACCATTTAGTCGCCATACACCAAATTGCTATGGAGTAACAGGTACTAGAGGAGACAGAAAAATTAGAAAACCAGAGTTCTTGGCCTCTGTCTAATGGCAGACACATTTAAACAAATGGGGCTGACAGAGCCTCATGTGTGAGGTGCTACCCAATGCCAGCAGCAGCCACTAGCTCTGCCTGCAGGCTTTTGGAGAGTAGGTAGCATTGGAGCTAGGCTCAGAGAGGCGAGCAATCAACCTCTGGGAGCAGAGGGAAACAGAGTCAGGTCTTAGTGGTTTAGTAGCCCATCATTTGCAGAATAGGAAGATGCTAGTGAGGAAGGAGAAACTGGGAGGGAGGGAACAGTGTGTGGCAAGGAATGGTCACAGAAAAAGAGGAAGGCAGGTGAGAAAGGTCATTGGGAAGAGTTCAGAGGGGATGCAGGGGTGAGAGGGTTGTGAGATGACCTACATGTGTCCCCTAGCATACAGGCTAGAAGAATGGCATGATTCACCAAATGGGGGGGGGTTATGGCAGGAGGGGGAGTCTCCAGGGGAAACACCCAGGTTTGCAGCTGGCAGGCTTGCGGCCTCATCCTTCTGACTCTACTGGCTTTGATGTCACTGAGCAACCCTCCTTGAAACACTTTGTCCAGAACCTCTGCAACATTTTCCTCCTCTGAATCATGTCCTGTCTCACTCATCACCCCTACTTAGTGGCCTTCACTTATCTTGCTCTGTCTAGCTCTTCAATTTTGGTGTTCCCCAGAAAGATAGAAAACTTTCATGTTCCCCTATCCTCCCAGATTCCACCTGTTCCTATGATTTTAGTTTTTATTTTAGTTCCCCTCCACAAACTAGGTCGCCACATTCAGAGTGGCTCCCAAGCTCTGAACCCAGGCCTTACTGCCAGGCACCTCTCTCTGTCTGATCAATTAGCTTGAGATCTGTTTCAATACTTCAGTGTTTACTGCCAACTCTTTCCTCCCTTGGCCTCCCCTTTTCTGAGTACACATCTCTTGCTTGGCTGTTTTATAGTATTAAGTAGATGTCTCCAGGAGGGTTGCTGAGTGACATGTAACTCCTAAAACATTACATTATTCAATTGAAATTTTTATTGAGATAATTACACATTCACAGACAGGTATAAGAAATAATACAAAGAGACCCCTTGTACATTTAGCTCAGTTTACTTTACCCCAAATATCACATTATGCAAAATTATAGTACACTATCACAATCAGGATACTGACATTGAAATAATCACACATCTTACTCAGAATTTCCCACTTTGGCCAGGCACGTTGGCTCACACTTGTAATTCCAACACTAGGGGAGGCCAAGGTGAGTGGATCACAATGTCAGGAGTTTGAGACCAGCCTGTCCAACATGGTGGAACCCCATCTCTACTAAAAATACAAGAAAATTTAGCCAGGTATAGTGACACACGCCTATAATCCTAGCTACTCAGGAGGCTGAGGCAGAAGAATTGCTTGAACCCAGGAGGTGGAGGTTATGGTGAGCTCAAGTCACGCTACTGCACTCTAGCCTGGGCAACAGAGTGAGATTTCATCTCAGAGAAAAAAAAAATTCCCGTTTTGCTTGCACTCATTTGTGTGGATTCATTAAGTTCTAGACAACTTTATCACATGAGTGAGTCATGTAACCACCACCACAGTCAAGATAAAGAACAGTTTCATCCCCACAAGGATCCCTTGTACTGCCCTTTTATAAGGGTACCTACCTCTCTCCCACCTCCTTTCTCCCCCACACCTGTCCCCAACCCCTGACAACCACTAATCTGTTCTCCATCTCTATAATAGTGTTACTCCAAGAAAGTCACATTAGAATCATGCAGTATGGGCTGGGTGCAGTGGCTCACGCCTGTAATCCCAGCACTTTGGGAGGCCAAGGCAGGTGAATCACAAGGTCAGGAGATTGAGACCATCCTGGCCAACATGGTGAAACCCCGTCTATACTAAAAATGTAAAAATTAGCTGGGACATGGTGGCAGACACCTGTAATCCCAGCTATTAGGGAGGCTGAGGCAGGAGAATCACTTGAACCCGGGAGGTGGATGTTGCAGTGAGCCGAGATTACGCCACCGCACTCCAGTCTGGTGTCAGAGCAAGACTTCATCTAAATAAATAAATAAATCATGAAGTATGTATTTGATACGGTTTGGCTGTGTCCCCACCCAAATCTCATCCTGAATTCCCATGTGATATGGGAGAGACTCAGTGGGAGGCAACTGAATCCTGGGGGCAGGTCTTTTCTGTGCTGTTCTCATGATGGTGAATAAGTCTCAGGAGATCTGATGGTTTTATGAGGGGAGTTACCCTGCACAAGCTCTCTCTTTGCCTGTCACCATCCATGTAAGACGTGACTTGCTCCTCCTTGCCTTGTGCCGTGATTGTGAGGCCACCCCAGCCATGTAGAACTGTGCGTCCATTAAACTTCTTTCTTTTGTAAATTGCCCAGTCTCAGGTATGTCTTTATCAGCAGCATGAAAACAGATGAATACAGTATTCTTCTAAGACTGCCTTTGTTCATATGGCATGATGCATTTGAGATCCATCTAGGTTGCTGTGATGTCAATAGTTCATTCCTTTTTATTAATGAGTTTTAGTCCACAGTAGGAGACATGTGGGCTGATGCCAGCATTTGGCAATTAGAATAAAGCTGTTATGAACAGGTGTGTACAGGAAGACTTACATTATTCAGAATGCTTTTGTGTTGCCTCTCCATGAGAATGACAACTCTTAAAAACAGATCACACACTTTTGCCCTCTAAGTCAGCAGAAGCATTACCCCAACTTCTTCTGGCATCAAATACTGTCATGAAGAATGGTGAAGTGAACCTGAGTTCTTTTCCTCTAATAGGTGACTTGCTCCTTCTGCCAAGCTTCTTAAAAAAAATGTTCACCAAGAAACAGTCTCTACTAAAAATATAAAAATTAGCTGAGTGTGGTGGCATGTGCCTGTAGCTCCAGCTACTCAGGAGGCTGAGGCAGGAGAACTGCTTGAATCTGGGACGCGGAGGTTACAGTGAGCCAAGACCACACCACTGCACTCCAGCCTGGTGACAAAGCGAGACTCCATTTAAAAAAAAAAAAAATGTTCACCAAAAGAGATCACGTCACTAACCTAATCAAGCAAAAAAAAGGGCTAACACAAATTAGGACTGAGAAAGTAGTAACTACTAATACAAAGCAAATCAAAATAATGGTAAGACAAAGCTTTATACAGCTCCATGCTCATGAATGGGAAAAAAATCTAGCTTTATTTATTGATTCCCTCTTTCATTCATTTGACAAATATTTATCAACACCTAGTATGTGTCCTATCCTGTTCTAGTTCCTGGGAATACAGCAGTGAAAAAACAGATTTTTTAAATCCTGCCTTTATGGAACTTAAGTTCAACTGCATTAAATGGTCATTATCATAGAAATACATAAATTTTCAAAATTTAGGAAGGAAGACAAAATCTAAACAGAGAAAATGCTACGGAAAGAACAGGAAAGTTGACTTTGAACTACCCCTCTAAAAGAATCAACCAGGCTCAGTCCACAAAGGAATTATGTCAATCCTCAAAAAGACAGATAATTTCTCTCCTGTTCTAATTTTCCAGAGCAGAGAAATAAGAAAAACTGCCCATTTCTTTTAGTGACACCTGGAAAAGGTATTACAGAAAAACTATACTACAGTCTAATCTCACTTTTGAATACTGATATAAAAATCATAAATAGGCCAGGCATGGTGGCTCATGCCTATATTCCCAGTACTTTGGGAGGCCAATGTAGGAAAAGAATTGCTTAAAAGAAAGAAACAAAAAAGTCATAAATAAAATATACAGAAAAACCATTGACATAATTTACTATATTAATAGGTTAAATGGAAGCAGACAGACCTTGGGAGACATCAAAGGACCACTTGATAAAATCTGGCATCCAATCCTGAATTTTTAAAAAGGCAAATTCTCAGTAAAAATAGGAGTTGGGATTTATCCTTAATGTGACAAAAATACATTATCACAAACCAAAGTGCAATCAAGTGCAAAACTAGCAGAGGCTAGGCATGGTGGCTCATACCTATAATCCCAGCACTTTGAAACGCTGAGGCAGATTATTTGAAGCCAGGAGTTTGAGACCATCCTGAGCATAGCAAGAGCCCATCTCTACATAAAATTTAAAAATTAGCCAGGTGTGGTGACATGTGCCTGTAGTTCCAGCTACTCAGGAGGCTGAGGCAGGAGGATTGCTTGAGGCCAGGAGTTTGCGGCTGCAGTGAGCTGTGATCACACCACTGCATTCCAGCCTGGGTAACAGTGAATTCCACATCCCCAAAAAAGAAAATAAATCTGAAAATATACAAAAAAAAAAAACTAGGAGAAATAAAAAGAATGTTAGGTAAAGTGGCTAACCAAGAAATGCTAGGCACTCTAGCCTGGGCAACAGAGTAAGACCTTATCTCAAACACACACACACACACACACACACACACACACAGTAGCTTTCTCAGACACCAACAATCATCACTTAGAAAACATAGTGGGGGGCCAGTCACAGTGCTCATGCCTGTAATCCCAGCACTTTTGGAGGCTGAGATAGGTGGATTGCCTGAGGTCAGGAGTCTAAGACCACCCTGACCAACATGGTAAAACCCCGTCTCTACTAAAAACACAAAAATTAGCCAAGTATGGTGGTGCATGCCTGTAATCCCAGCTACTTGGGAGGCTGAGACAGGAAACTCACATGAACCCGGAAGACAGAGGTTGCGGTGAGCTGAGATCGCACCATTGCACTCCAGCCTGGGCAACAAGAGCAAAACTCTATCTCAAAAAAAGAAAACCTTGTTGGGGAAAAATATCCCATTCACAACAGGAATATATACTACAGAGCACTTGAGAATGAGTGTAACAAGCAATGTGAAAAATGAACTTGAAAAAAGTCATAAAACATAAAGACAACAGAACAAAATAGAGACCTTGTATTTGAATAGGTGACAGAGCAAGACTCTTTCTCAAAACTAAAAAAAGGACACCCAACATTAGTCACTAGGGAAATGCAAATCAAACCCATGAGATACCACTTCACACCTACCAAGATGACTAAAATTAAAAAAATGAAACAGAAAATAACAAGTGTTAGAAAGGACACAGAGAAACTGGAACCCTCCCACACTGCTGGAAGGATTGTAAAACGATGCAGCAACTTTGTAAAATAGTCTGACAGTTCCTTACAAAGTTAAACATAGCATTACCATATGACTTTGCAATTCCGCCCAAGAGAATTAAAAACTTAAGTCTCCACAAACACCTGTATACAACTGTTCACAGCAGCATTATTCATAGCAGCTGCAAAGTAGAAACAACCTGAATATCCATCAACTGAAGAATAAACACCATGTGGTCTACCCATAAAACGAAATAGTATTTGGCCATAAAAAGGAATGAATATCTGATCCATGCTATAACATGGATGGACCTTGAAAATACCATGCTAAGTGAAAGAAGCCAGATACAAAAGGCCAGATATTATAACATTTCATTTATATGAAATGCCTAGAACAGGTAAATCCATAGAGGCTCAAAGTAGATGAGTAGCTGCCGAGGGCCAGGTGAAGGTGGGGAATGGAGAGAGGCTGCTAAGGGGCTTCTTTTTAGGATAATAAAATGTTGTAAAATTAGATAATGATAGTGATGGCTACAGAGCTTGGAAATACTAAAAGCCATTGAGTTGTGTATTTTAACAGGTGAATCATATGGTGTGTGAAAGAACATGGAACTGTTCTAACATGTGGGAGGAGAAAGGAAATAATCCAGTACACAAAAAAGCCTCCTGTAGTTTAGAGGTAGTGGATATAAAAGACACATCTATGACTTGGGGCAAGTCCCTTTGTGACTTTCTACCGCTGTTTCCTCTTCTAGAGGGAAGATTGGGGCCTTCCAAGAAACCCATCCTCACTCTCTAGTTCCCTCTCTAGATTTCCTGTCTTCTAGGTTTTGTCATGATTGTTTTTAGAAGCGTGTCAGTACTTCAGCACTTGAGGGCTGCAGTCACCTGGCTGTTGACCCGCTTCCTGAGGCTGTCCTCTCCTGACTTCCAGCACATTCTCTCCTAGTGAGAGTGAGCTGGAGTGAGTGAGAGGGAGCTGACTGGAGGTGGCTGGGTTCTCTCTCCACCCCAAGTCATCCTGCTCTTGGTACCTTGACCTCCTTCTTCATCTCCAGTGTCCTTCATGCTGTCATTTCACTAAAGGCAACTTTATCCCACATGGACAAGAAATTGTCCCACCTTGGAAATCCCACTCTGTGGCCTTGGCCCTATCTTCCCAATCCTGGCCCAACCTATGCCCCTGCAAGCCTGCAGAGCCTGCCAGGCCACCCTCAGCAACCCTTTCTGGTGCTCTGGGCTCTACCTCCCTTGCCACCTGGCACGGTCCCAGCTAGGTCACCACAGAAATTGTAACCAGAGCCAGCAATCCCTGTCACAGTGGTCTGCCCCTGCCCTGCCAATCAACTTTGAAAAGAGAACTCACTCCCCAGCCCCACAGCATAGGAGCTCCTTGAAACACAGCCAGTGCCTGCATCACCACTGGTCCACCACCAAGCAAGATGACTGATACATACACAGCACTCAGTTAACAGTTCTTGGAGGTAACTGACCAGGGTCGATGATCCTGACACCAGCCAGCCTTGCTGTATTCGGAGGCAATGCCACATTGCAGGAGCAAGTCTTGTATCGCTGTCCTGATTAGCACCGGCACAGCTGCCAGCTCAGGGTGTGTGAGTCAAGCAAGGCCCTTGGGGTGCCTTAGCCATCCACATTTCCTTAATTGGCACCCTTTGTTCCCAGTAGTACTCTTCCCAATCTTAACTCTCTACCTGGCTCCTCATATACTCAGCACAAGACTTAGTCTCCTCCTCCAGGGAAAAGACCAAGGCCATTGGGCAGGATGGCTGCATGTGCCCCTCAGTAACAAGAGTGCCCATTAACTGAGCACTGAGGTTTAGACCCTCTCTCTCCTGCGTCTCCCTCCCACCCTGTAACTGGAAATAATGTTCATCCAAATATTACGCACAAAGATATTTAATGAACTGTCATTTATAACAGCAAAGACCTAGAGTCAACCTAAATATTCATCAAAAATTATATTCAAGCTAGACATGTTGGCTCACTCCTATAATCCTTGCACTTTGAGAGGCCAAGGCAGGCTGATCACTTGAGGTCAGGAGTTTGAGACCAGCCTGGCCAACATGGTGAAACTCCATCTCTACTAAAAATACAATAATTAGCCAGCAACTGCTTGAATGCAGGAGGCGGAGGTTGCACTGAGCCAAGATCATGGCACTGCACTCTAGCCTGGGCAACAGAGCTAGATTCTAGCTCAAAAAAAAAATATATATATATACTAATGGCAGAATAGATCATTTGGACCAATCTTCCCATTACAAACAACCAAAATGGTTGATTCTAAAATATCATTTTAAAGGTTTAGAACTGACAAGTTTGTAAAAAGCAATCATGGACAAACTTTGACTTTGGTTTTGACAATCTTCCAAGGCAGGCAAAGGGGACTGAAGAGCAGGCCCATAGCCACTAAAGGAATGTAACAGGAAAATAAAAAGGAATGCAACAGAAAATTCTTCTCATATTAAGCTGGGACCCCAAAGCGTTACATCCTTTTGGCAAGGGCAACTCAGAAACAAACATGCCCCTCCCAAATTCGACTCCCAGAGGACTGCAAGAAAGGCTGCCTTGGTTTAAGGCAAAACAAAGTGAAAATGTTAGAAACTTTGTATAAGGTGGTCCCAGACTAATCAAATAAGGCACCTGACAAAAATCAAAAACAAATTCTTCTCTGGAAGAAGGCAAATTTACCCTAGACTTCAAAGATTCCCCAGATATATATTTCAATTACAATAAGTAGTACACAGCCAAAAAAATAAACACACCACCAAGCACACAAGGAAATAAAGAGTCAGGAGTGAGTATCAGTAGAAAAAGAATAAACAGGAAAATGAGCCAAAGACACCCAGGCAATTCATAAAGGAGGAAACCAAATTGGAAGATAAACATAGGAAAAGATGTTCAACCTCGTTGGTACCCAGAAAGATGCAAACGCAACCATAACAATAATACAAACAGCCCCAGTAGGCTAAATACCATAGGTGAGTCTGACAATACCAAGCATTGGTGAGGCTGGCACAACAGCAACTTTTCTACTCTGCTGGTAGGAATATAAATTTGTACAACCATTTTGGAAGATAGTTTACTATCACCTCATAAAACTGAAGTTTCAAATACTGCAAAACCCAGAAAATTCACTTCTAGTTATAGCCCTAGAGCAGCAATTTTCAAACTTTGTGGCTGGCTGGAAGACTCTTTATATATACTCAAAATTATTGAGGACCTCAAAGAGCTTTTATTTATATCAGGGACTACTATTGATATTTATCATATTAGAAATTAAAACAGGCATTTTTTAATCCGTAATACACAAGCATACATTCCATTATCCATCAGGGTCATGATACTGTGTGTCACATAGCCTCTGGAAAATGCTACTGTATATTTGTGAGAGGAGAATGCAAGAGGCAGGTGACATCCTAGTATTCATATACATAAGTAGTTGGGTTGGGCACAGTGTCTCACACCGGTAATCCCAGCAGTTTGGGAAGTCAAGGTGGCTGGATTGCTTGAGCTCAGGGTTCAAGACCAGCACGGGTAACATGGCAAAATCCCATCCCTACCAAAAAACACAAAAAATTAGCAAGGCATGCTGGCATGCACCTGTGATCCCAGGTACTCAGGAGGCTAAGTGGCGAGGATCAATCACTTGAGCCCAGGAGGTAGAGGTTGCAGTGAGCTGCACCACTGTACTCCAGCCTGGGCAACAGAGTGAGACCCCACCTCAATCAATCAATTAATCAATAAATAAATATAGTTGGACCTTGTAGACCCCTGAAGAAGTCTTATACACACCCCTCAAGGGTCCCCAGAGCAGTGTGAGAACCTCCGTCCTACAGAAATGTTGGATCATCTGCATAAGAATGCTCCTAGCAGCACTACTTAAAATGGCCCCAAACTGGAAATTACCCAAAGGTTCATTAATAAGAGAGTGAGTTAAAAAACAACTTGTGATACAGTCAAACAGTGGAATAATACATAGCAATGAAAACGAATGAACTACAGTGACACACAACGGATCAACAATAATGTTGGGGGAAAGACAAAACAGATTACACACAGTGTGATCTCATTTCTACAAGGCTAGAAAACAGGCAAAACAAAACTATATGATTTAGGGATGCATACGTGGCAGATTATAAAGTAAAGGGAGAAAATGATGGCACGAAAGTCAGGGTAGTGGCTACCTCTACAGGGAGCGAGGGGGCTGTGACCGGGAGGGGCACACAGGTGTCTGTACAAGTGTTGTCAACATTCCATTTCTCGCCCTGGTCTGTGGTGACACAGGTTTTCATTTTATACTTTTTTGTTAAAGTGCTCATATATGGCTGGGTATAGTGGCTCATGCCTGTAATCCCAGCACTTTGGGAGGCTGAGGCAGGAATATTGCTTGAGGCCAGGAGTTCAGACCATGCTGTGCAACACAGCGAGACTCCACCTCTCAAAAAAAAAAAAAAAGTTAACTATACACATAGGCTTTGCATGTTTTTCTATATCTGTTATATTTCACGATGCGAGGGAAAACAATATACAGTTTGATACCAATAATGTGAAATACATGTTTTAGCATAGAAAAAATTATTGACATACTGTATTCGAACATGCTAACACTGGTGATCCCTGGGTAACGAGGTTTGTGTTTTCTCTACACTTCACATTTCCCATGTTTACTACAAAGAGTACATATTACGCTTATAATTGTGTACACATTTGGTATGTCAGACTTTATTACAATTTTTGTAGCTTACTGGAGGGTATGTAATATTATCTTATTATAGTTTAATTTGCATCTCTTCGATTACTAATGAGGTTGATCGTTTTTTATATGTTTATTGTCCAATTTGGTTTCCACCTTTATGAACTGGTCAAATCTTTGGCTCATTTTGCTGTGTATTATTTTTCACTGGTTCGCAGAAAATCATTAAATGCATTAAAAAAGACAAGGTTGCCATCTAAAATGGAAACTAATAAGGGGGAACATAAAAGAGATGAGACGAGCCATCTGTGGAAACTATGCAGAAAATAACTAACTGCTACAGAGATTGGTGATGCATACGGTCTCACTAGGATGACCTGAAAACTCTTCAAGAAGTCTAAGGTGTGTTCCTAGAGTTGCCTGAGCTTAGAACTTGCCCTGTAGAGAAGGAAAAAATAGAACTGTCTGAGCTGATCCCAATGCACAAGACTGGCTATGATCTGATTTACCCCAACATGTCTGTCCCGGGCAATGTGACGATGACAGAAAACTTTAGTGACTCGTGAAGAATACTGAAAACTGAGCAATATTACAAAGAATATATAGTCACGTGGCCACACAGCAATATATTTCAGCCAAATGAGGGGGTGCACATACGATGGTGGTCCCATAAGATTACAACTGGGGCCCCAAATTCCTAGTTATTCTTATCGCTTAGTGACATTGTAGCCATCATAACATGTTAGCACAACACATTACCTATGTTTAGATGCACAAATGCTTGCCATTGTATTACAACTGCCTACAGTATTCAATATAGTCACATTGCTGTAGAGGCTTGCAGCCTAGGGGCATGTAGTAGGCTATACCATCTATGCTTATGTAAGTGCACTCCATGACGTTCACAAAATGAGATCAAATAATGACATTTCTCAGAACATCCCTCCATCATTAAGCAAGGCATGGCTGTATCTGTCTTTACAGTACTGGTTCTCAACAAGGGGTGATTCGCCATCCCCCATCCCCCAGAGGACACTGCGCAATGCCTGAAGTTATTTTTCATTGACAAGACTGGGAAGGGAAATACTACCTGCATCTAGTGGGCAGAAGCCAAGGATGCTTCTAAACATCCTCCAATGCATAGGAAACCCACCCCCACCCATTCCCTTGCAGAAAAATTATCTGGCCGCTGTGGTTGAGAAACTGTGCTCAATAGTCTCTATCTAGGAGAGTACTCAGGCCAGGCATCATGGCTCATGCCTATAATCCCAACACTTTGCAAGGCTGAGGCAGGAGGATCACATGAGTCAGTATTTTGAGATTACGCCTCTACCAAAAAAAAATTTAAAAAATAGCTGGACATGGTAGCACATGCTTGTAGTTCCAGCTACATAGGAGACTGAGGTAGGAGGATCCCCTGAGCTCAGGGTTTGAGGCAGCATTGAGCCATGATGGTGCCACAGTACTCTAGCTTGGGTGACAGAGTGAGACCCTGTCTCAGAAAAAAAAAAAAAAGGCTGGGCGTGGTGGCTCATGCCTGGAATCCCAACACTTTGGGAAGGCGAGGCAGATGGATCATCACCTGATGTCAGGAGTTTAAGACCAGGCTGGCAGTCTCTACTATTAATACAAAAATTAGCCAGGCATGGTGGCGCATGCCTGTAATCACAGCTACTCGGGAGGCCGAGGCAGAAGAATCACTTGAGCCCAGGAGGTGGAGGTTGCAGTGAGCCAAGATTGAGCCATTGTACTCCAGCCTGGGCAACAAAAGTGAAACTCCTCAAAAAATAAAATAAAATAAATAAAATAGAGAAGCTCAACCCTCAGGGACTCTTCTTCCAGGCGGTGAAGAAGGGCAAATCCCCAGGCTGTCCCACCTCAAGGGTTAATCCAAACTCCTTGAGATCTACACTCAGTAAGCTCCTTCAAGGGGCTGCACAGTAAGCACTGTGCTCTTGGAAGGAGGCCTCCCTCATGAAGAAAGCCTGTACAAATAAGGCCACTTGGAGCCCACAGAACATCAGTGATGAGGAACTCTCAGAAGCAGTTGATCCATCCGCCACTCAGAGAGAGAGAACCCACCGCTGACAACAGCAGCATGGCATCACATGCTGAAGAGGCACACACAGAGCTAGGCTACTAACCAGACACAAATATGCATTGTGGCGATTATTTCACAAAGAACTAGAGAGGTGAGAGAAGTCGGCATCACAATAGAGCTACAAGCAGTTTCCCTACTAGGAGAACTAGGAAACTCTCTAGGGAGGGAGCAACATTTCAGCAGGACACAGAAATCTGAGATTTGTGTGGCAGTTTTAAATCATGGCTAAGAATTCTTTGACACTCTTCCCTTAAGAGGTAGGATATATGTTCTCACTTTGAATCTATATTACTCTCAACTCACTTATAACCTATAGAATGCAATGAAAGTCACACTAATGACTTCTGAGGCCAAGTCATAAAAGGCCATGATCCAGGCATATACCCCAAAGAATTGAAAACCGCTGTTCAAACAAAGACTTGTGCATGAATGTTCACAGCAACACTATTCACAATAGCCAAAGGGTGGAAACAACCCAAATGTCCATCAGCTGATGGCTGGACAAGGAAAACATAGAATACTGTTCAACCATAACAAGAAACGGAGTACTGATCCACGCTACAACAGGGAGGAACCCAGTCACAAAAGGACAAATACTACCGGATTCCACTGCTATGAAATGTCCGGAATGGGCAAATTCAGAGACAGGAAGCAGATGAGTGGGTGCCAGGGGTTGGGCAGGGGGAATGGGAAGTGACTGCTTAGTGGGTTCAGGGTTTCCATATGGGGTGATGAAAACATTTTGGAACCAGATAATGGTGATGATCACACAAAACAATGTATTTAATGCCACTGAACTATGTGCTTTAAAATGGCTAAAAGGGTAAATTTTATGGGCATTTTACCACAATTGTTAAAAGGTTTCTTTAAAAGACCCATCTGCCTTCTACCTTGTCCACTGGAATACTCATGCTTACAACCTGAAGGGGCTATGCAAGAAGTTCAAATACAGTTGCCTTGCTGGAAGGAAGCCCATACCACAGAGAGGCCATGTGTCGGTGTCCCAGTGGACAACCCCAGCTGAGCCCATCCTTTATGACATGTGAATGAAAAAAACCTCCAGATGATCCTAGGCCCCAGCCATTTGAGTCTTCCTAGCTGAGATCCTAGACATAGTAGAGTAGAGACAGCCATCTCTGCTGCATTATCCTAATTCCCAACCTATGGAATCTAAGAGCATAGTAAAACAGTTGTTTCAAGCCACTAAATATGTGGAGGTTCGGCTGGGTGCAGTGGCTCACACCTGTAATCCCAGCACTTTGGGAGGCTGAGGCGGGCTGATCACCTGAGGTCAGGAGTTTGAGACCAGTCTGACCAATATGGTGAAACCCCATCTGCACTAAAAATACAAAAATTAGCCGGGTGTGGTGGCATGCACCTGTAGTCCCAGCTACTCAGGAGGCTGAGACACGAGAATTGCTTAAACCGGGGAAGCAAACGTTGCAAGGAGCCAAGATCATGCCACTGCACTCCAGCCTGGGTGACAGAGCGAGACTTCAACTCAAAAAAAAAAAAAAAAAAAAAAAAAAGAAAAATGTGAGGCGGTTCCTTATGCAGGAATAGGTGACTGGAACAACTTTCAACTTGGGAGAAAGGAGGCAAGTGTCTTCTTGGCAGATAGCAACAATGGAATCCTTGTGCATCTTTTAAGATACATGTGGCTATGTATGTTGCTTCCAGGTCTTTCTGGACTTTAATCTCCTTGAGGAGGTACATGCTTTACCCTGCTCTGTTTCACCCACAGTGCCCCCACATGGGTCCTGGCTGCTCATTCAGGATGAGGCCTGCTGCCCACCATCTACCCTTCAGATCCACTCTCTGTGCCCCAGGCCACTGACTGGTATGAGCTTCATCAAAGGGTTTCTTTGTTCTCTGGCCTCCTTGGGGTTAGCCCATGGGTTTCCTCAGTATCTCAAGAGTCATTCACATCTCAGTTGTTTTTTTTCCCACACTGCCATACCATCGAAAGAAATACTGAAAATAGTCCCACCATCCCAGCTGACGCTGCAATAAAAAAAAAAAGTAGAATGTCAAAATGAACTCCGCTGTGCCTGGGCACTATTTTGGTGTTAAAAAATTCCACACTGCAGTAATATTTCCTGTGGAGAGTATCGCCTCTAATTTAGAAAATAATCCCAAATAGAACCGCCTAACAATGACAGCTAGATGTCTTCTAGCCTCTCCTCTACACAGATGCTCACTGAACAGGGTGTCATATCTGCAGGATTCAACTACAGCAGTTTTCAAAGATATTTCTGCTATAAAGCTGCAGAACATTCTGACATCTTGTGAGAAGCCCGAAGTAGAAAACTAATCAAAACAAAGCTCAAAACTGATTGAAGTGGAGCTGTTCTGCCTATGGAGCAGCCATTCTTTCATTCCTTTACCTTCTTAATAAATGTGCTTTCAGGCCAGGAGCGGTGGCTCACACCTGTAATCCCAGCACTTTGGGAGGCCATAGCAGGTGGATCAACTGAGGTCAGGAGTTCGAGACCAGCCTGGCCAACATGGAGAAACCCCATCTCTACTAAAGATACAAAAATTAGCTGGCTGTGGTTGTGGCACCTGTAATCCCAGCTACTCAGAGGCCGAGGCAGGAGACTCACTTGAACCCAGGAGGCGGAGGTTGCAGTGAGCCAAGATTGTGCTATTGCACTCCAGCCTGGGTGACAAGAGCAACACTCCATCAGAAAAATAATAATATAAATAAACTTGCTTTCACAAAACAAACAAATGAAAACACTGGTTGAAGTGGGAGTGAAGGATTCAGGTGCACCCGTTCCTGTTTGGTCCTCTCCCGACACCCACGACACCCACCTTGAGGGAGAGAAAATCAACACAATGAACTGAAGCCATAGCACTGACAAGGGCAGCCAGGAGACAAATCAGAAACCCTGTGTCTGCTGGCCCCAGGCTGCATCCTGCTTCAAGTGTGGCCATCAGGACTGGAGGAGAAGGGTAGGAAAGGCCTCCGGAGACAGCCAGTGGCCCCCACTGCAGGTGGCCTGCAGCATAGGCCATGCTCCAAAGCAGAAGTGCAGGCTCCGATCACCTTGTAAAGCAGTTTGGAGCCAAATGCAAGCACCAGAAATCCAACTACCTTCCTGGGCCCTTGGAGATGCTTCTAAACATTCATTGCTGCACCAAAAACATCACTACAACCCATTTTTATGCACATTTATTTTAAAATACTGAACTTAGAACATTCTAGGGATTTATTTTAAAATGGTAAAACTGAACAATGTAAGGAAACATCACATACTAGTTTTTCAAAGAGGAAGAGGATACTAGTATGTAACTCTTAGCTTTTTATTTGCGTCATGTTTTGGCTATAACAAAATATACTGTATTCAACAGTTTAAAACAATACACGTTTATTATCTCACAGTTCTGGAGACCAAAGTCCAACCCAGGTCTCACTGGGCTAAACTCAACATGTGGGCAGGGCTGTGCTCCTTCTGGACGCTTTAGAGAAAAAATCTGTTCCCCTGCCTTTTCCAGCTTCTAGAGGCTGTGTGGTCCTTGGCTCTTGGTCCCTTCCTCCATCTTCAGAGCCAGTAATGGCTGGGCAAGTCCTTTGCATATGACATGGCTCTAACCCCCGACTTTTCTACCTCCCTCTTCTGTATTTAAAGGACCCAGGTGATTACATTGGGCCCACCTGGATAATCCGGGATAATATTATTTTAAGGTCAGCTAATTGGCAGCTTGAATTCCATCTGCTACCTTACTGAATTTCCCTTGCCATGGAGCCTAACATTCACAGGTTCCAAAGATCAGGACATGGACGTCTTTGGGGGCTCATTATTCTTCTTTCTGCCACAGCTTCCCACCCTGCGCCATGTGGAACACCTGCCTACATGAAAGCTTTTCCAGCCCATTCTTGATAAGTGTCTATGATGACGTTAAGCTTTTACACGCAAACCAACACTCACCAGTCAGTGGACCTAGCCTCAGGGAGGGCCTGGTTTGGACTAGGGGACAGGAACCCCTTGAGCCAGTCCTCTCAGGTACCCCAGAGCAGAAGAATAACATGCAAAGTACAAAATCTCAGAGCAGACACAATGCAGGAAAAGCAAAACACCAGGTGGGGAAAAGAACAGGACAGGAAAGTCGGTGTATCTGGAAGGTATCCCGAGTGCACAAGAACCAAGCCCAGCTCCTCCCAACACTCCCTTCAGAGCAGCCAAAATGAGCCTAATCAGCATCATCTCCACTGAAGGCAACTTCAGGCCCTTCCTCAATGCCTCTCATGCTGACTCTTGAATGGTTTCTGTGCATGTTTAAAAACAAACACACAAGGGCTGGGTGCGGTGGTTCACACCTATAATCCCAGCACTTTGGGAGGGTGAGGCAGGTGGATCGCCTGAGGTCAGGAGTTCAAGATCAGCCTGACCAACATGGTGAAACCCCGTCTCTCCTAAAAGTACAAAAAAATTAGCTGGGTATGGTGATGGGCTCCTGTAATTCCAGCTGAGACAGGAGAATTGCTTGACCCTGGGAGGTGGAGGTTGTAAGATTGCACCATTGCACTCCAGCCTGGGAGAAAGAGCAAGACTCTGCCTCAAACAAACGAACAAACACACACACACATTTGATTTACCCTGTGTCCAAAGTAATGGAAGGGATAGGGATGTGACCTGTGACAGCAAGGAAAAGGCTGAAAATCAGTCTAAGCAGGTGAGACTAACAGAGTCCCCAGACCTTCTGCCAGACCAGCGCAGCAGCTAACTCATGCCAACAACAGTGAGCCTGGAGCCATCCAGGAAAGGAACGTTCTCCCTGTCCCCATCACGCCACTTTTCCATGGACCATTCCTGAACTTGGGCAGGCAGGGTTAAGCATCTCTGGGCCAACCCTGCAGATGTCTTTGGGGCCATCTGGCTCAGCCTAATACCCCAAGTCAGCCCATGAGGCTTTTGCCTGGATCCCAGCCTGGCATCTCAGCACTGCCAGCACTTGGGGCCTACTTTGTTCTTACCCACTTCCTGAACCAAGCTGAAGAACCCTGAAAACAACCTCAAACCAGGGATAACATGTTGCTACTTCTGACATTTATTCTGCTTGGACTATACAGTGAATTTTTAAAAATGGCAATGTAATTCCTAACAATTCACCCTTTTAAAGTGTGCAAGTCAGTACATAGTGAATTTTTAAATGAAGATATAGCTTCCATACAACTCAGTCCTTCTTTTGTTTTGAGGCAGATTCTCACTCTGTTGCCCAGACTGGAGTGTAATGGCATGATCTCAGCTCACTGCAGCCTCTGCCTCCTGGATTCAAGCGATTCTTGTGCCTTAGCCTCCCAAGTAGCTGAGACACAGGTGTGTACTACTATGCTTGGATAATTTTTGTATTTTTAGTAGAGACAGGGTTTCGCCATGTTGGCCAGACTGGTATCAAACTCCTGACCTCAGGTGATCCACCTGCCTCGGCCTCCCAACATGCTGGTATTACAGGCATGAGCCACCACGCCCTGCCACAATTCAGCCTTTTAAAGTGTACAATTCATGGTTTTTAGTACATTCACATATTGTGCAATTATAACCTCTATCTAGTTCCAGAACAGTGTCATCATCCCAAACAGAAACCCCACGCCCATTAAACAGTCACTCCTCTCCCCCTTTATCCAAGCTGCTGGCAACCACTAAGCTACTTTCTGTCTCTATAGATTTGCCAACTCTGGACATTTTGTATAAAGGATGCCTTTCGAGGTTTGTATCATGTATTTTTAAAATATGGCTCGAAATGTCTGGCTCAGTTGGAGCCAGGTGCTGTGCTAAACACTTCATGCGTTTCTACTCATTTAATCCTAATACCCACCCCATGAGGTAGATAGTGTTGTTATCCCTACTTCACAGATGAGGAAACTGTGGCACTGAGCAGTTAGGCGAATTGGACAGTCATAGCAGCAATGGGCAGGTGCGCTTTAAAGCCTACACTCCATGTGTAAGCTGGACCTCTTTTAAAGGAGCAGGCACTTGGTGGCTTGCCAACATGCTCATCATGCTTATTCTTTTATTTTGTGTGTGGGGGTTTGTTTTTGTTTTTGAAACAGGGTTTCGCTCTGTCACCCAGGCTGAAGTGCAGTGGTGATACCTTGGCTCACTGCAACCTCTGCCTCCCAGGCTCAAGCAATCCACCCACCTCAGCCTCCCAAGCAGCTGAGACTACAGATGTACGCCATCATGCCTGGCTAATTTTTGTATTTTTGTTTGTTTGTTTGTTTTGTAGAGATGGGGCTCTTGTTATGTTGCCCAGGCTGGTCTCAAACTCCTGAGCTCAAGCAATCTGGCAGCCTCAGCCTCCCAAAGCACTGAGATTACAGGCATGAGCCACCGTGCCCGGCCCCTCCATCACGCTTACTCTTGACCACTTCTCACATTCCTATGACCTGCCTGATCCCTGAATGTATCTGTGTTCATGCCTTCTGTTCTGGTTATGCAGATAAACCTGAATTCAAATCCAGTTCAGCTACACGCGATCTTGGTTAAGTTCCTAAACCTCTCTGGGCCCCATATTTTTCATCTGAGAAGTGGGTTACCAACCAGTTACCTTTAGGACTATACGTAAAAGGGCCACTATGGACATCAAGAGGTGACATGGGTCACAGTGCCAACAGTTCAGAGTAAATGTGGCAAGGCACTGAGGGCCTGGTGTACAGAAGGGGTTCCAGAAATGAAGCTCCTATTAAGATTACTACCCATCCACATCACTGACAGTCTTCTCCTTGCTGCTCAAAAGAACAGCTTCCCATTTCTGGAGTCACATACAGGCAGCATACTGCCCTCAGAGGACTTTTTGGAAGTAGTAAAATACACAGCAGACTGAAAAGTCCTCTGTAATTGGAAGAAAGATAACTTGTTAACCGCCCTTTAAACTCCTGGGAGCCTATAGCCAGCCTCTGCTTGGTACTTGCGAGAGCCTGGAAGGATTTCTTAGATTACGCAGAGCTGCTTCTCCATGCTTTCTGAGATCTGCCAGGGTTTCTCAGTCACATCCCACTACTGAGGACCAGAACCAAGAATAAAGTCGCTCTCAGGAGGCCAACCCAAAATGCCACTCCAGGGCTCAAGGAGAGACAACTTGCTTTGTGTCTGTCCCTGTGACACAGCAGCTCTGAGACTGCCATGATCCCAGAGAAGACCGCCAATGCAAAAATATTACTATTTTTGAGACAGAGTTTCACTTTTGTTGCCCAGGTTGGAGTGCAATGGCAAAATCTTGCCTCACTGCAACCTCTGCCTCCTGGGTTTAAGGGATTCTCCTGCCTCAGCCTCCTGCATAGCTGGGATAACAGGCATGCATCACCATGCCCCGCTAATTTTGTATTTTTAGTAGAGATGGCATTTCTCCATGTTGGTCAGGGTGGTCTCAAACTCCTGACCTCAGGTGATCTGCCCACCTTGCCTCTGAAAGTGCTGGGATTACAGGTGTGAGCCACTGCACCTGACCGTAAAAATCTTATTATCTTAATTTGGACAAAAGATCCAGAAAACTGGGCCATTACCTTGAAACCAAAGCTTCTTCTGGTTTGGGTTTCTTAATTTAAATAACAATAAAAGATCCCTGGGTAGCGGTCTTATCTGGGTTGAATCTTGGCTGTATGTCTTCTGAGCTGTGTGACCAGGGTCCCCTCATTTTTCTGAAAGGCAGTGGTAACACCTAGCCTGCAAAATTGTCGAGGCAATTTAAAGCAATATATGTGAAGTGCCTGGCACACAGGAAGCACTCAGGAGATGGTAGCTGGCAGCAAGGCTGCAGATTTAAGCCTGGTCGCCTCAAAACACCTTTGTGATTGCCAGGCATCATATGGATGAGCAAACAGGTTGAGAGAACTCATTTTCCCATGGTCCCTAAGTGGCAGAAGTGGCTTAAAGGCAGTGACTGCGCAGTCAGACAAACCTTGGATCAAATCATAATTCTGGCAATCACTGTGTGACCTAGAGCAAGTTTCTTCACCTCTCTGTGCCTCTGTTTCCTCAACTGTAAAACAGTTGTACTGGTCCTGTCTCCTCTACCCCCTCTTAAACCAACAATTGCAATGTGTAAATCTGAAACCCAATCATTTCTACTCCCCACCTTGTCAATGTTCATATCATGTTGAAGACTTTCAGAACACAGCCTTGAAGGAAGTATCATTTTTCTAACTTTTTTTGTGCTACCACTTTCAAGATTTCCATGACATTAGATGCAAGTCAATCAAACGATCGTGTTTTCCCGCGAATGCACTATAGACAAAATAAAAATTTTATCCCCAAAGGGAAAATGGAAAAGAAAATTCAACAACTCTTTGCCCCTCTAGCTTTATTTTTCTCCACAGCACTGACAGTATTATATAGATTTCAGTGTTAGCTTATTGTCTGCCTGGACCAGGACACCAGCTCCATGAAGACAGTCTCAGTTTTGTTCACTGCTGCATCATAAGCTCCTAGAACAGAGCCTGGCACCTCTGTAGAATGTTAACTGGCTCCTCGTGAGTCAACTCCAGATGGGTTGCCCACATGAAAAACATTATTGCATCTTTTGCAAAAGTGGCTTGGCTAGTACCATACACTGTTTTTCAGTGTTCCTTTATGTGACATAAATCTTACTAGAACTCAGTACTAGGACAAAGTGTGTGTGTATGTGTGTGTGTGTGTCCCCTGAGCTCATATATTTTCCACCAGCTGGGTTAGCTTCTATTGTCGGAGCATAATTCATGTTCAATTACAGTGTTTCCCTTAATCCCTTTTTCTGATGGGGACATGGGATATAAATAAGTGTAAGAAGATTCTGTTGGTACATGTTTAAGACCCTATTTTTAACCACAGACTGCATTTATTCTAAGAAGATGCTTCTCAAACTTGAATGTGCCTGAGAATTACCCGCGGATCTAGTTGAAACGCAGAATCAGACTCAGTAGGTCAGGGGCGGGGCGTGAAATGCAGCAGTTCTTACAAGCTCCCAGGTGATGCCTATGCGGCTGGGCCCTGGACCACATTTTGAGTAGCAGAGGATCTAAGAAACTTGCTTCCTTGATTCAGCAGCATTCCACTCTCCTGTTCCTTGGCAAAGCATGACCGAAGTCTCAAAAACTGGAGTGGACAGCAGAAGCACCTAGGGAGCTGGTTAGACGTACACCTCGCTGACCCCCCCACACCCCAAGCCTGCTGTGATCCCGACGAAAGGGGTAGGAATCCACCTAGGAAGTTCCCCAGGTGCTTCTGCTGTCGGTGGCCTCGCAGCAAATTTCGAAAAAGACTGCTCTCTTCAAGGTTTTCTCAAAGGTGAACTCATGGGGACAGCTGTTGTCACCAGTGGTGACACCTGCTCGTTCAGGATTTTAGGAGGCCCATCCCGCTGTTTCCAGCCCAGCGTCAGGAGGGGTCCCACCCCTCGTCTCCGGCTACTCGGACGGGAGCGGAGTCAGCCCCCACGGACCCAGGGCTCTGACCCCCGCCGCTCCACCTCCCACAGCCCGGGCCGGTGGCAACCACCGCAGGCCCGCCAGGCGGGTACCGTGCCGCTCATGCGCAGAGCGACCCCCGGGCCCACAGGGCGGGGTCCCCGCGCGCCCCCCGCCCGCCTTACCTCTTTGGACCAGGGTGGCCAAGGAGAAAGCGAGGCAGACAAGGAACGCCGAGCGCCAGGCCACCATGGCTGGGAACAGGCAGAGGGCCCCGGAGGAGCACAGTTACCGCGAGAGCGCCCGAAGGGGAGGCTGAGGAGGAGCGAGAGGAGGAGCCCCGCCGCCTCTGCAGGGCCCCGCCCAAAGCCGGCGCGCGCGCGGCGCGGCTCGGGTCTAGAAGGGTGGAGGTCGGCCGCGCGCGAGCGCGGGCGCCTAGGGGCGCCCGGGCTGGGGTTAGGCCGGGGGGCGGGGCGAGGCTGCAGTGTCGGGGGCTGGGCCGCGGTCTGGAGGCGGGGCTCCGGGCGAGGGGCGTAGCCCGAGGGCACCCTGTGGGTAGGGAGGTCTGGGTTGGGCTGGGCTTGGCACGGTGGTAGCGCGCGGTCCGCAGACCCTGTCCCACCCGGGTCCTCGAGACCGCAGTCTCGGAGGTGGCCCTGCGGATCCGCAGCAGTGAGTCGCCAGTGTCGGGGAGCGGGAGGCGGCAGCGGCAGTGGGCGCCAATTTCCTCCCGGGTGACCTTGAGCAGGGCCCTTCCCCTTCTGGCCTTGGTGTTCTCCCGGTGAAGGGTTGTTCCCTCAGGGCCCCTCCAGCCACCGTCCAGCACGGAACCCCGCACTCTGTCCCCACTCGCAGTTCCCTGCAGGAGACCATAGTGGGACCCTGGCCGGAGACTGAAGAAAAGGGCCGTTTTCGTGGCTGGCTGCGGTCGGCAATTAGTGGCCCGTCCCGAGGAAATGAGGCCAGGGGCACCCGGGTGGGAGAGATGGCAGGATGGGGGCGGCCCGGAGCCGGAGCGCGGCGGGCTCTGGAGACTTGGGGTAGGGACTGGGTCAGCTATCCCGTGCCTTTGATGAATGCGCTGAAAGTGCAAGTTCACATCTGCAGGGTCGATCTGAAAAACCTGCTTGATAAGACCGACAAACGCGCTGCAGTCCTTTCTCATGAGCCCCGCAGACCGACCCGAAGAAATCAGATTCCCACAGTGTGCAGACCAGCAAAATGCCCGCTGCAGCCGTTGGTGGGAACGCTCCCAAGAATAGCCCCAGCTGCAACCAGCTCTTGAAGACAAAGAGGAAGCGCCGCTGTTCTCCGTAGTGGCGGCATGAGCCTGTCCCTGCCATTATGCGGCACCACCTGCCCAGGGCCACTACTACCACTTTGCCTCAGTATCTGTTCGGCAGCTTTCCTGTGCTCCCAACCCAGCCCTCACTGCCATAGGCACCCCCCCTCAATGGCTCCCGCCAACGCCTGAGCAACAGTGGGGGGCTGGGGTCTCACTGAGATGGAGCCCAAATCTCCCCTGTGGCTTACATCCATTGCCCTGAATCTCGGGGCTGCAGAAACAACAGCATATGAGGAGTCGGTCTTCCCATGTTCGGGGCATTAATTACTCTATGAATGGAACATTATTCCCTTCTAGCTGCAGAATTAACAAAAATAGCTGGTAGTTATTGACCACATACTATACACGTGGCAGATTCCACGCATTTTACCCTTAATTTTTATTCCTCACAATGCCTTATGTATCACCTGATAATTAACGAGGAAAAAGCAAAAAGGAGATTCCTTGAGGTTTGGGAGTTAGCCAGGTCTGCTGTCATGTCAAAGTGGGAGGGTACCACTTGGAACCCCAGCTGGTGAATGAATGGCTAAGAATGTGCTGTAGAGCCAGACTGGGTACAAATCCTGGCAAAACCCAACAAAGAGTGAAAACTGGACAGCCTGCACGCACTGACAGCGGGCAGGAAACATAACTGGTTAATCTAGTGACAGCTAAGGAAATACTGGCCACTGTGAGGTCAGAAGGTTACTGTCTTTTCCAGGCTGTGAACACTCCCCAACCTTTGCTACTAAGTCTAAGTGCCCTGAGTCATTTCATAGGCCCTGGTGGTACCATCTGTACCAGGAGGGCACGAGATTTTCTGGTCTCCAGGAGTCTCTCAGGATATGATGGGTAAACCCTGATGCATACACACTCATCTATACAGAGGAGGTGAGAAGAATATAACCTCTAAGTTTGAGGCCATGTCAGTCAATATGCAGTGGACAGTCACACTTTATTGGAACTCTAGCTGGTAAATGTTCAACAATGCTATATGCAGTAAGACTATCTTCTAGGTAAAGAGTAGTTCTCAAACTACACCCCATGTGCCAAATCGTACTCCCACCTATTTGTACAGCCTTCCTGCTAAAAGTAGTGCTTGCATTTTTAAGTGGTTGAAAAAAAAAAAAAAATCAAAAGAATGTTATGACATGGGAAAGTAATACAAAATGCAAATTTCAGGGTCCATGAAGTTTATGGTACAAAGCCACGCCCATTGGTTTCTGTATTCCCTATGGTGGCTTTTGTGCTACCACGGTGGAGTTAAACAGTTGTGATATACACCATGGGGCCCACAAAGCCTAAAATATTTACTGTCTAACCCTTTACAGAATAAGTTTGCTGACCTCCGTTCTAGCAGATTGAACCATGGCAAGCATGAATATTAGCAGGGGATGGTATAGGACCTTAAGAGTGTGCCCCTGTAAAGCACAAAATGAGCATAGATGACCTGCTCTGACACAGAAATAAGAACGAAAAGGAAAGTACAATGTTTATCATTGTCACCAAAAGATACCCCAAAATCGTTCCGTAATCAAAATATTGCAAATTTCCGAGATCAATTATCCTACCAGATACCCTTTGTAAAATAAGTTGTCTTGGTCCTAGTTTGTCTCTCAGTCTCTTGTAAGTTAGGCTAATGTGAGTTAGAGAGGGCTGATTTGCCTGCTAGACTGAAGACCTCCTGGGAACTCAGTGAACCTCTCAGACAGGTACTGCTACCCTGCTGAACTGCAATTGAACATGCAGTTGATTTGTGTACAGGAAATTGTACACTTAAAAATCACAATCTGAGTGCACCTACCAAACTTAGTTTATATTTCCCAGGAGAAAAAAAAAAGTTATTATAAAAGAAAATTTTTTTCAAAGCCATTATCTGTGCTTTCTGCCCCCACACATACATACGTACTCCCCTCTGCCAATGCACATGGGTTCTAGACCCACTCTTGCCCGAGCCTGCCTCATCTACACACCACTTCCTCATTCCCATCCTCTTGCTGCACCTAGTTCCTTCCTGAACTCCTCATACCCTGAAAACTGACACTCATGGGAAAACCATTTGACCTCATAAGATTCTCTCCTAAAAATGTCCACCTTTCCCAAGCTCTGGCCCAGGCAGAGAAGTGTGGCATGAACAAAGAGCCACCAGGGTAACCTGAGATAACAGGAGAGGCACACATACGGGGCTGGGTGGGTTTACACCAATTTCAGGTAAGTAGGATTATGTGGGCCAGCCAGGTATCCATGGGACTATGTGTTCCAAATTCCCCAAAGACTATACTTTCAAGAATCATTTCTATAGCACATTAGTAAAGAACGTTCTCTGAATGTGTAGAGCACAGAAAAATAAAAAACAATAATAAATTCCAAATCAGCTGTCTGGGTCCCTCGGTGGCCTTCCTCACCCGTGATCAAAATCAGCCTTGGAAGGGCCTTGCCACCACCCCCGCCACTGCTGAAGATTGCCCATCAGGAGAGCACCGCTGTCCATGCTGACAGCACCCCTTCCTGAATACCCGTCCCACCACAGATCCTTTGGGGCCAGAGCTGAGAGGGAGTCCACGTGGGAGTGAGGGACAAAGGCCTTGCCCCAACTTAAGGTCACCCTCTGTGCCCTGGGATCCAAAGCAGCTCTGCTGGTGCTCAGGGCTTCTTCTACCCTTCCACAGCCTTCGAGCTTAATCCCTCTAACCAAACCAGTTTGAGAGTCCTGGCTGGGTACAAAGAAACAGAACACCCTCCCTTCCCACCTCACTTCCCGACACGCAGGGCAATTTAGAGACAAAGACTTGATTACATCTCAGTGGGCATCCAAACAGCCCTAGCTGGCTTGGGGGAGGGGCGCACCGGGCTCTACAGCAATTTTCCCAAATGCCTGACCTCACAGTCAAGTTTCACCAGTCTCAGGAGAAACATGAAACATGAGGGTGTCGTGGAAAGTTTCCCCCCCCAAAGCTAGAGTATTGACCTTTATCTTGAAATCATGAACTTGTTTTGGTACACAAAAGTTCTTTTATTTCATGAAAAGATGGTAGTGTTTTGTTTAACATGCTTACTTTGCAAAATAAGAAGTTGGCAACCCCACCCGTCCCCAAACTAAAAAAAAAAAAGAGAGAGAGAGAAAGAAATCTACTCATTGGTGAAATTCACAAGTCTGGAAGCCACTGGCTATCCCAACAATATTCAGCCCACCCAGGCCCAGATGCGTAGGAATTTTTGGAACACACCCTATATGTAAACAGATGCCCTTGAAAATGCATTCTAAAACAATGTTCCCTCTGCTGTCTTTTGAGTTGCAGTCTCCTCCGCCTCTCCATAGCCTTCTTATTCTCTCCTCTCCCAGTGCACGGTCAAGGTAGAGATGACTCAAAGAAGTAATGGTTCGCCCTGCAAATAGCACGTTGTTATGCGAGAACTGCTGAAATGAGAGGACGCGCAACGCAAGGAATCGAGTTGGCTGGAACCAGGTCACACAGGACTTGTAGACCGGGTGAAGACTGGACTCCACTCAAAGGCAACCATGAACCTCCAGGAGTTTTAAGTGGGGATGGGGTGGTGCTGCTGGGTGATAAGATCAGATTGACATTCCATAGTTTCATTTCTACACGGAGTCTCAGGACTCTGTTGTACAGAACCCAAAAAATGCTCTAGGTGACGGAGCCATTAGAGTGAAAAGCTGGGGAGAATGGAGAAGAGACTGGGGTTGGGGAGCAGAGGGAGAAGGTAGTGCAGGAGTGCTGGGAATGCTTCCGCTGGGCGAGGCAGCATGGAGACTCTCCTGCTCTGCCTGCTTGTCCCAGAAACAGCCCAGCACAGTGCGTCAGGAGCAGCGGTTTCACAGACAGCAGGGTCATCTTCCACTACCGTGTTTCTGCAGAGCAACAACCCCTTAGAACCAGCACCACCGATCACTCCTGTCTTACATGCAGCCGAGTTGCTCACTCCCAAAGGGGACCCTCTGTAATGTAATGCAACCAATTTCAATGAGATACAAATCATGTGATCTTTTTGATTCCTGTTAGGATTCCCATTGGTGGTTTGAGGAATTTTCTTAACACACTAAGGACCACACGATGGTGATGATATTGGCAATAATGGCCATGGTGACTACGATCCGGAAAGAAAAGAAGACAATGCTGAAGGCCAGTGGGTCACGACTTCGTTTCAAGGCTCATTATCATGGGAAGGCATCCTCTTCCTTGAAAATCTAAATGCAGAACAGCCAGCCATCTTCAGGAAGCCTGTGCGTGCCAAGTCAGGCAGGGCAAAACCTTATACCTGCATGTTTTCCTAATGTGAGAGACTGTTCTGTAAATTTCTTTCTAGTGCTCAGTCAAGTTAATATGGAATTTGCATAAGCACTTGGCAAGAAATAACATATTTCTCTATAATATTTTTGGGGCAGTATTTTCTTCTCCAAATCCTGACCTCTGTGGGATCGGGACTTAACATTTGCCTCCCAAATGCAGAGTGGGGCTGTATTTGACTTACCCAGTCAGGGGACTCAAACCACAGAAACCAACATGTGGTTTCTTTGTATTGTCTTTTCATGTAATTGAAGCAGCCCGAGAAACCTCCCAGAAAATGTTACAGAACACAAATGTGGAATTTGGCGTCCAATTAACAGCAACAACATTTTGTTCAAAAATGACTTTTGCAGACACATTGCAATATACACAACAGAACTGTCCTTTCCTGTCCCCCAAACCACTCTGCTCCTCCCACAAGTGTTCCCCTGTCTTAGTAGATGTCACCACCAATCTCCCAGTTGCTAGGGCCTCAAACCTGGGAGGCAGCCTCGCACCCCTACTCTGGTCTCACCCACTCCATTACCAAATCCTGAGAACTCTGCCTCCTAAAGTCCTGGTGGTATATACTCATCCTTGCCCTGAATCATTACACAGCAGCCTCCTCCAGCCCTTATGTTTTTTTTTAACCCAGCAACCACAGGGAGCTTCTTAAAAAGTGTAGAAAGAAGAAAAGTTCCTCTTTAAAGTTTCCTTTCTTGTTAAAGAAAAAATCATAAGTGTGTTAATAACTCTTCGTTAAGCCCTATCCTATGCAGCTGTTAGACATGCCATGATTACAGGCACGTAGTACATTCTATGTCCTTGTACTTTCACCAAGATATCTGTGCTGGACGTGCTCACAGGCATGTCCCAGCTCATCATTGTTTTTACCTGTTTAGAAAAATTTTAAGTTATTAGCCCATCAGGTTTTAGTTTAAATTGTGAGCTCTGCCTCTAACTAATGGAGATCAGACACAGCAGTGAGGACAACCCCAGATGTGTAAGGAGTAAATATGCTTGCTCTTCTTTTATTCATTGTACTCTTGTGGCAACATGGCTAACAAGGGTCCCCCTTCCTGAAGTCCAGGAAGCAAAAATTGCATTGCTGAAAAATTCTTTGTCTGAGTGCTAATTTTTCTTTCCAGCACGGAGCATCTGTTTCCAACAAAAAGTAAATCATATCATGTTGTTCCTTGCTTAAAACCCTCCAGTCTCATGTCCCAGGCCCTCTGTCTCAATCACAGTAAATTCAAATATCTGTTCATGGTCTACACAGCCCCACGTGATCTGATCCCACCCGGCCTCCCTACCTAACTCCTCAACTCATTCCAGCTGCCCCTCTGTACCTTCCCAACCGTCACCTCCCTGACCCCACCATTCCACCTGTCTGGAATAACTTGCCCTCCTTCCCTCAGTTTATCCCTCAGGCCATAAAAGGACATACTGTTCCCAGCCTAGGGAGTGCTCAGGATCCATTCCTTCTACTCCCATAGCCCCTATGCTGAGTCTACCTTAACGCTGAGCTTTGAATCCAGATTTGAGTTCAACTTGATTTGCAATTTGCTGTCTCCTCACACTGATCCTGTTTCTCAACCCTACCAGCATGACAGAATCTTTGAGGAAGCCTTTTTTTTCCCCCTTTAAATTGAGGTAAAATTCATATAACATAAAATTAACCCTTTAAAAGTGTACAAATGTAGTGGCATTTACTACATTTACAACATTGTGCAACTATCACCTCCATCTAGTTCCAGAACATTTCATCACCCCAAAAGGAAATCCCAGACCCACTAAGCAGTTAATCCCCTTAGCCCTCTGCCAGCCACTGGCAACCACTAATCTTCCTGTCTTTATGGATTTGTATAAATGGAACCATATAATATGTAGCGTTTTGAGTCTGGCTTCTTTCACCGAGCATAATGTTTTTGAGGCTGGTTCATGTTCTACCAAGTATCAGAATTTCATGTCTTTTATGGCTGGATAATATTCAGTTGTATAGTAACACCACATGTTGTTTATCCCTTCATCAGTAGATCGACATTTGGGTTGTTTCCAGTTTGGGGCTATTGTGAATGATGCTGCTATGAACATGCATGTCCAGACATGTGTTTTCATTTCTCTTGGGTGTACACATGAATTGCTGGGTATCAGGGAAGCTTTGCAAACTACCTTTGCCAGGGCCCTACTCTCCAAGTTTTCAATGTACTTGGCCTGGGGAGGGATAAGGCATTCCTATCCATCTCAAAGCTGAGACCATGTGAGCCAAGTTCTGCCCGCTGCCTATTTTCACGTGACCCCTAAACAAAGAATAGTTGAGAAAAATAAAAACAAAGAATATTTTGTGACACGTGAAAATGATGTGACATTTACTTTTTAGTATTTCAGTTGAGAGGCCTAGGTGGGAGGATCAGAGCCCAGGAATTCCATACCAACCTAGGCAACATAGCAAGATCTCATCTCTACAAAAAATTAAAAGTTAGCCAGGCATAGTGGCATGCACTTGTAGTCCCAGCTACTTGGGAGGCTGAGGCAGGAGAATGATTTGAGCCCTGGAGGTTGAGATTGCAGTGAGCCGTGATCATGCCACTACACTCAAGGCTGGACAACAAAGTGAGACCCTGTCTCAAAAAGAAGGGGGATTCAGTATCCATAGAGTGTTAGTGGCACACAGCCACACCCAGTTGTTTGCATACTGTCTATAACTACGTTTGTGCTACTAGGTCAGAGTCAAGAAGATGTAACAGATTGTATGGCCCACAAAGCTGAATATTACCTATCTGGTCCTTTACAGAAAATGTTAGCTGGCCCCTGCCTTTGTCCACTCTCAGTCCTTTCGTTACTGGATCTTTCAGCAGCGGTGAGCATGGTTGATCACTCTCTACGGCCTGAAACACTTACTTCAACTAGACTGCTGGAAACCCACTCTCTTCTAGGGCTGCCCCTCTGGAGCTTAGGAGGAAGTCCTACTGGGGATGGGTCTGTGGTTTCCAGTGTTCAGGAGCTGAGGCACCGTCCCTCCCACATTTGGATGGGGCAGGGAGAAGTATTAGGAGATCACTTCGTGGCTGTGGGCAAGTCACTCTTCAGCGGCCCTTGCTTTTTTATTCTGTTAGCTGTGTTGATTGGATAAGAACATTTTCAAGGTTCCAAGCTCTCTGATGATCACAGTATCAAGCACTTTCTCCTGCGTTACCTTGTCAAGTCCTCCTGGCAGCCCAGCCCATGGAGGATGGCACCATTTCTATCATTGCTGCAATCTTACAGATGCAATAATATTCAGAGAAGAAAAGTGACTTTAGCCAGGTCACCTGGCAAGTCAGTGGTCAACCCCGGGCTGAAACTCATGTCCAGCCAACCCCACTCTCTCTAGTAGAAAGACAGATGAGCCAGGCACCTGCCATTTAAGCCGACAAGACCTCAGAGAACTTGTGGGGCTGGGGAGGGCACACTGTCAGGTGGTGGCTTGATCTGCTCTATGTTGTGGATGTAGGCAGCTGTGAGTGAGACCTGAGATGAGAAGAATAATAATTTCTTGAGAAGCCTTGGGCAATGTGCCCAACACTGTGATAAGCACTTGACAAATCTCATACTTAATAATTTCAATACTTCATGAGGGGGTATATTAGTTTCCTGTGGCTGCTATGACAAATTGCCACAATATGAACAACAGAAATTGATTCTCTCACAGTTTTGGAGGCTGAAAGTCCAAAATCAAAATGTCACTAGGACTGTGCTTCCTCTGGGGTAGACTCCTGCCTTGCTGTGCTCTAGGGAAGAACCCTTCCGAGCCTCTTCCGGCTCCTGCTGTCAGGAAATCCTCGGCATTGCTACGCTTGTAGCTGCATCACTGCAACCTCGGCTTCTGTCTTTACTTGGCCTTCTTGGAAGGTCACCAGGACCCATGCTAAATCGAGTATGATCTCATTTCAGGATTTTTAATTATATCAGTGAAGATCCTATCTCCAAATAAAGTCACATTCTGAGGTTCCTGATAGACATGAATTTTAGGGGACACTATTCACCCCCCTCCAGGCAGGCAATACTATTCCCAGTCTACAGATGGAAAAGCTGAGGCCCACTCTCATGCCATCAGACCAGTGCCCCCTAACTAGTTCTTTAGTGACTTTGGAACCAATGCCTACTACTGGATCATTTAAAGCCCTTACTTCTCATAAGACAGAAAAAAAAGGATGTACAAAAAACGCACTTGAACCTTATCTTACAATGTATACAAAATGTAATTCGAAATGGATCAAAGACCTGAACTTAAGAGCTAAAACCATAAAACTCTTAGAATAAAATATTGAGGAAAATCTTTATGACATTGTATTTAACGACAAGCTTATGGATATAACACCAAAAAAGTACAGACAAGAAAAGAAAAAATAATAGTTAAATTGGATTTTATCAAAATTGAAAATTTTTGTGCATCAAAGATAATATTTTTAGGTACTTAAGACACTGAAGCAGGATTGATTGAAGCCAGGAGTTCAAGATGAGCCTGGACAACATAGCGAGACTCCATCTCTAAAGAAATTTTAAAAATTAGTTGAGTGTTAGCCGGGTATGGTGACTCATGCCTATAATCCCAGCACTTTGGGAGGCTGAGGAGGGCGAATCACAAGGTCAGGAGTTTGAGACCAGCCTGGCCAATACGGTGAAACTCCATCTCTACTAAAAATAAAAAAAAATAGCTGGGTGTGGTGACACGTGCCTGTAGTCCCAGCTACTCTGGAGGCTGAGGCAGAAAAATTGCTTGAACCCAGGAGGTGGAGTTTGCAGTGAGCTGAGATCATGCCACTGCACTTCAGCCTGGGCAACAGAGAGAGACTCTGTCTCAGAAAAAAAAAAATTAGTTGAGTGTTGTGGTATGCACCTGTAGTCTCAGTGTATTACACTGTTCTTGTATTACTATAAAGGAATATCTGAGACTGAGTAATTTATAAAGACAAGAACTTTAATTGGTTCATGGTTCTGCAGGTTGTACAAGCATGGCACTAACATCTGCTTGGCTTCTTCTGGTGAGGGCCTCAGGAAGTTTACAGTCATGGTGTAAGGCAAAGCAGGAGCAGCCGTCTCACAGGGTGAGAAGGAGGTGAGGGGAAGGTACCAGACTTTTAAACAACCAGATCTTGTGTGAACTGAGCAATAACTCACTTATCACCAAGGGGATGGTGCTAAGTCATCCATGAGGATCTGCCCCCATGATCAAATCATCTCCCACCAGGACCCACCTTCAATATTGGGAATCACATTTCAACATGAGATTTGGAAGGAACAAACATGCAAACCATATCACCTAGCTACTCAGGAGGCTGAGATGGGAAGATGGTCTGAGTCCAGGAGTGCGAGGCTGTAGTGAGCCATTATTGCACCACTGCAATCCAGCCTGGGCAACAGAGCAAGACCCAGTCTCTAAAAAATAAAGTTAAATTAAATTTTAAAGAGGGCTATCAAGGATGCTATTAGCAGAATGAAAAGGCAACAAACTACAGAATGGGAGAAAATATTTGCAAATCATATATTTGATGAGGGATTAATATAAAGAACTTCTACAACTCAACAATGAAAAAATCCAGTTAAAAATGGACAGACTGGGCATAGTGGGTCATGCCTGTAATCTCAGCACTTTGGGAGGCCAAAGTGGGAGGATTACTTGAGATCAGGAGTTGAAGACCAGCCTGAGCAACATAGTGAGATGCTGTCTCCACAAAAAATTTGAAAATGGACAAAGGACATGAATAGACATTTCTCCCAAGAAGACATATAAATGGCCAACAAGCACATGAAAACATGGTCAACATAACTAATCATGACAGAAGTGCACATCAGAACCATAATTATTTTGACCATTTTAAAGCATCCAATTCATTGGCATTAAGTACATTCACAAAATATGCAACCGTCACCAACATCCGTCTCCAGAACTTTCTCATCATCCTAAACTGCAACTCCATACCCATTAAACACTCACTATTACTCCCTTCCCCCAGTCCCTGGAGATTTTTTCTTTTTCCGAGATGGAGTCACCCAGGCTGGAGTGCAGTGGTGCCATCTAGGCTCACTGCAACCTCTGCTCCCCAGGTGATTCTCTTGCCTCAGCCTCCCAAGTAGCTGGGATTACAGGTGCATGCCACCATGCCCAGCCAATTTTTGTATTTTTAGTAGAAATAGGGTGTCACCATGTTGGCCAGGCTGGTCTCGAACTCTGACCTCATGGGAGTTGCCCATCTTGATCTCCCAAAGTGCTGGGATTACAGGCGTGAGCCACCGTGCCTGCCTCTACCCCGCCCTATGGAGATTTCTAATCTATTTGCTCTCTCAATGAATTCAACTATTCTAGGTACTTCATATAAGTGGAATCGAACAATATTTAGCCTTTTATATCTGGTTTATTTCACTTAGCAAACTGTTTTCAAAGTTCATTTGTCAGTCAAGTGCAGTGGCTCATGCCTGTAAGTCCAGCACTTTAGGAAGCTGAGGCGAGTGGATCGCTTGAGCTCAGGAGTTTGAGACCGGACTGGACAATATGGTGAGACCTCATCTCTACAAAAACAAACAAACAAACAAACAAAAAAGTACCCAAGTATGATGGCATGCACCTGCGGTCCCACCTACTTGGGAGGCTGAGATAGGAGGATTGCTTGGACCTGGGAAGTCAAGGCTACAGTGAGCAGAGATGGCACCATTGCCCTCCCCCCTGGGTGACAGAACAAGACCTTGTCTTAAAAACAAAATAAAATAAAACCAAAAACAAGCTGGACGAGGTGGCTCACACCTGTAATCCCAGCACTTTGGAATGTTGAGGTGGGCGGATCATGAGGTCAAGAGATCTAGACCATCCTGGCCAACATGGTGAAACCCCGTCTCTACTAAAATTACAAAAATCAGCCAGGCGTGGTGGTGCATACCTGTAGTCCCAGCTACTTGGGAGGCTGAGGCGGGAGAATCGCTTGAACCCAGGAGGTGGAGGTTGCAGTGATGCAAGATCGTGCCACTGCACTCCAGCCTGGCGACAGAGCCAGACTCCATCTCAAAACAAAAACAAAAACAAAAACAAAAAACAAACTTCATTCATGTTGTAGAACGGATTAAAATGTTAAATTTTATATTATGTGAGTTTTATCTCAATTTTAAAATTATTGGCCGGGCACAACGGCTCACGCCTGTAATCACAGCACTTTGAGAGGCTGAGGTGGGCAGACTGCACAACCTCGAGAGTTTGAGGCCAGCGTGGGCAACATAGTGAGACCTCGTCTCTACAACCAAAATATACAAAAATGAGCCAGGCATGATGGTGCCACAGCACTCCAGCCTGGGTGACAGAGTGAGACCCTATGTCCAGGCTGGGCTCATGTCTATAATCCCAGAACTTTGAGAGCCCCAAGAACGAGGAACACTTGAGCTCAGGAGTTCAACACCAGCCTGGGCAACATAGCGAGATCTTATCACTACAAAAGATTAGCTGGGCATGGTGGCACGCACCTGTAGTACCGGCTACTGAAAGGGCTTATTAGGGTGTGATATGTGGAGGATCACATAAGTCTGGGAGGTAGAAGCTGCCAAGAGTCATGATGGCACCACTGCCCTCCAGCCTTGGCAACAAAGCAAGACCTTGTCTCGAAAATACGTATATATACTGCACCCTGATGTGAGGTTTCCCTGTGCGTTAGGAACAGACACCTCTTAAACAACCTTGGTGTCAGGGCATAGGGCCTAACCAACCCCCAAGGCCCCCTTGGGCTGTATGTAGCCATACATACATGAATTCCTTCATACATGCATTTGAAACCCCTGTGCAGTTGCTGGGGTCATAGATGCATGCACCACCCAGTCCCCACGCTGAGGGAATGGCATGGGTCAGACAGGCCTTCAAAGTGAATAGCAGATACACAGAAGTGCAAGGACAGAGAAGGAAAGAATTGCTTTTGGAGGGGGTGCTGAGGGAAGGTGTCCTAGGTAAAGTGGCCCTTGGAAGCTGCACAGAGAGAAGAATGAACGTGAATTCTGGTGGCAGAGATATTTAAGCTCACATCCTTTCTTGGTACTAGTTTTCTTCGGCCATTGTAACAGACTACTGTAAACGTAGTCGCTTAAAAGAACACATATTTATTCTCTTCCAGTTCTGAAGGTCCGAAAACCCTGAAATTGGTCTCACTGGGCTAAAATCAATGTGTGGGCAGGGCTGCAGGCCACCTAGAGACTCCAGGAGAGAATCTGTTTCTGTGCCTTTTCCAACTTCTGGAGGCTAGCTGCCTCCAGAGACAGATTCTTGGCTCTGGTCCCTTCCTTGTATCACTCCAAGCTGTTGCTTCCATTCTCACATCTCCTTCTATTTTGTGTCTAATGTCTCTATGCCCCACCTTTATAAGGGACACTTGTGATTACATTTAGAGTTGACCGAGATAATCCAAGATGATCTCCCCATCTCAAGACCCTTAACTCAATCACGTCTGATAGTTACTTTTGGCATATAAGGTAGCACGTACAAGTTCTGGAGCTTAGGACCTGGACATCTTTGGGGATCATTATTGAGCCAACCAAAGACTTCATCACCTATTCGCTAGGTGGCTGTGAACAAATCACCTTCCATTTCAGTGTTTTAGTTTTCATAACTGGAGGAAAACAGGACTAGCCTTTCCTACTTTGTAGGACTCTTGTGATGAGTAGAGGAGATGTTAAACGTGCTTTAGCGAGCCTGACACCTAGGAGGTGCACACCGTCTCCTCACTGCTCTTGAAAAAGTGAATCCTTGAAAACTGAGTGCACTTACAGGATTTCAGAAGACAGTGCAGGCGTTCTGGGCTGAGAGAATGTCATCAGCAAAGGCACAAAAGGCTCATGCTTGTAATCCCAGCACTTTGGGAGGCAAACGGAGGAGGATTGCCTGAGCCCAGGACTTTGAGATCAGCCTGGCCAATATGGCAAGACTCCATCTCTATTTAAAACAAACAAACAAAGGCACCAAGGTAGCAGTTCCATGGTTTGTTTCAGGAGACAGAAGTAGTCCAGGGAGGAGGGAGTAAAGGCTGTAGGTAGAGAAAGGAGGTGTTGTTGAAGATGGGGCTGACCCATCCATAGGGCCTGATCATGGAATGCCTTGCCAAGTGGGAACCATAGAACTTAATCCTGCTGTCAGCTACGGGGAGCCACTGAAGAGCTTATCGGGGTGTGATATAGGGAGACATGGGCATTGGGAATTTCATTCTCGGGCAGTGAGGGGGAAGGAGGGTTGTCAGGGAGACCAGTTGGCAGGCTGGTATGCCACTATGCCCTTGGAAGAAATGTAGGCATCGAGACAGGGCATTCCTTGGGGCAGTGCATGTGGCTTACTCTACTGTGTCTGTAAGGGGCTCCACCATACATATGAAGGCTGAATAGTGTCATGATGCATCAGCAAAAACAGGTGACCTGTTAACAAAAAGCAGTAACCAGGGAATATAGTGCTGACCTGAGGTCCAGGTGTCCACAAGACCAGTGGCTGGTGGCTGCTGTTGATCCCAGGAGCAGTGCTCCCCTTTTACCTGGGCACAATGGGAACTGGTGTCATTGTAAATCAGACCAGCAATAAAAGAGTCTCTTGAGGGATCCTGAAGCCTCTGTCATTGCCATTTTCCGCAGAAGGTTTGGGTTGGTCAATGTAGATTCCAAACCCGCAGGCAGACAGTTTCACCTCTTCTCCTGTGGGAAATTGAATAATGGCCTGCGAAGATGGCCATATCCTGATTCTCAGAGCCTGTGAATGTGATCTTAAATGGCAAAAAAGACTTTGCAGATGGGATTTATTTAAGGATCTTGACATGGGGAGATTATCTTGGATTATCTGGATGGTCCCTAAATAAAATCACAAGTGTCCTCATAAGAGAGAGACAGAGGGAGCTGGGCATGGTGGCTCACACCTGCAATCCCAGCACTATGGGAGGCCAAGGTGGGCAAATCATGAGGTCAGGAGTTCGAGACTAGCCTGGCCAACATGGTGAAATCCTGTCTCTACTAAAAATACAAAAATTAGCTGGGCATGGAGGTACATACCTCTAATCCCAGCTACCTAGGAGGCTGAGGCAGAAGAATCTCTTGAACCCGGAAAGTGGAGGTTGCCATGAGCTGAGATCGAGCCACTGCACTCCAGCCTGGGCGACAGAGTGAACCGCTGTCTCACACACACAAAAAGAGAGAGAAAGAGAGAGGGAGGGAGGGAGGGAGAGAGAGAGAGAGAGAGAGAGAGAGAGAGAGAGAGAGAGAGAGAGAGAGAGAGAGAGAGCGAGCGAGCGCATGATGCTTTGCTGCTCGCTTTGAAGGTGGAGGAAGGGCCCATGAGCCAAGGAATGCCAAGAATCCAGCTGTAAATGTTGAAAAAAACAGGGAAATGGATTATTTCCTAGAGCCTCCTAAGGGTGGGCAGCCCAGCATACAACATGGTTTGGAGCCAGTGACACTGATTTTGGACTTCAGACTTCTGGAAATGTAAGAGAATAAATATGTGTTTTCTTAAGCCACTAAGTTGTTACTACTTTGTTATAGCAACTCTAGGGAACAAATAAAACATCCCTGATATAATCATCTTCAAAAAGGCACTACAATCAGAGGTATATGCTCAAGAACAGGGCATTTGGTGACCATTTGCTCTTTGCTAAGGACAGTCTCCACTGGCCTGACTGAGCTCTGTTATGTGCAATGCCCTGCCTGCTCTGGAACTTGCTGGAATGTTCCATGGAACATTCTGAAAGGGCAGAACATGGTTAAAAAGGTGAAGGGGAGGAAGGCAGCAAATCACACTGCCACGTGTGTACCTATGCAACTGTCTTGCATGTTCTGCACATGTACCCCAAAACCTAAAATGCAATTAAAAAAGGGGGTATATGTTCATTGTCAACAAATCTACTCTGCAGGGTCTACTCTAAGAAATGATTAAAAAGTCCTGATTTAATTCAAGTACTTCTTTGTCCTTCATTTCTTTCCAAACAAGTCCTGCTAATTTAGAGGGACCTCGGAGTGTTGGGTGAAAAATTAAAGTGAGACCTCAAGGGAAGTGGAATCACATGAAACAAAGAAGAATTCCACAGGAACCCTTAGCTCTTACCTCTTTCATGTTTGGACCGTCTACAGGTTCCAAAGGTTATAGTGGATCAGAAAGTGAGAAGAGGAGAAACAAAGGCCTATGGGCCTTAGACATTCTGCCTCATGGCCAGGAAGACATACATTTTCCCAGCCTGCTTTGAGATCTCGCCTCGGCAGGGGCCTTGTTGGCTCTTTTCCAGGTAGCTCTTGGCTTGCCCAGCAATCATCCGGCCTTCATGAGTTTCTCCTCTGTGCCCTCAGCTGTGCTTGGCTTAAAGTCTGAGCTCTATAGTCATCCTTCTGTATACACGGGGGCTTGGTTCTAGGACACCCCTGCAGATACCAGCATCCAAGGATACTCAATTCCCTTATATAAAATGGTGGGGGTTTTTGGTTTTGTTTTTTGGGGGTTTTTTTTGGAGGCAAAGTATTGCTCTGTTGTTCAGGCTGGAGGGCTGGAGTGTGATCTCGGCTCACTACAAGCTCTGCCTCCTAGGCTCAAGCTCTCCTCCCACTTCAGCCTCCCGAGTAGCTGGGACTACAGGCACATGCCACCACACCTAGCTGATTTTTGTAGAGATGGGGTTTCACCATGTTGCCCAGTCTGGTTTCAAACTCCTGGACTCCAGCGATCTGCCCACCTTAGCCTCCCAAAGTGTTGGAATTACAAGTTTGAGCGACCATGTGTAGCCAATGAACATCCTCCTTTATACTTTAAATTATGTCTAGATATAGTAACTAATACAATATAAATGCTATGCAAAAAGCTATCATACTGTATTTTTTTTAATTTGTAGTATTTTTATTGTTGTGTTATTTTTCATTGTTTTTTTTTCCTTTTTCCCCCAAATATGTTCTCTCTTTCTTTTTTTTTTTTCTTTTGAGGTGGAGTTTTGCTCTTGTCGCCCAGGCTGGAGTACAATGGCTCAATCTCGGCTCACTGCAACCTCCACCTCTTGGGTTCTAGCGATTCTTCTGCCTCAGCTTCCTGAGGAGCTGGGATTACAGGCTTCTGGCTAATCTTTTGCATTTTTAGTAGTGACAGGGTTTCACCAGGTCGGCTAGGCCGGTCTTGAACTCCTGACCTCAGGTCATCCACCTGCCTCAGCCTCCCAAATATTTTCAAACTGAGGTTGGTAGAATCCACAGATGCAGAATCCAAGGATATAAAGGGCTGACTTATTAGTTTACCCAACAGTCACCAAGGGCCATGCTCCCTCTGAAGTCTCTAGGGAAGGATCTGTTCCAGGCCTCTCTCCCAGCTTTTGGTGGCTTCTGGTAATTCCTGGCATTCCTTGGCGTATAGACGCATCACTCCGATCTCTGTCTTTGTCCTCACATTACCTTCTCTTCACGAATCTTTGTGTCTTTACATGGCCTTAATTTTTTTTTTTTTTTTTTTTTTTTCTGAGACGGAGTTTCGCTCTTGTCACCCAGGCTGGAGTGCAATGGCGCGATCTCGGCTCACCACAACTCCTGGGTTCAGGCAATTCTCCTGCTTCCGCCTCCTGTAGCTGGGATTACAGGCACGCGCCACCGTGCCCAGCGAATTTTTTGTATTTTTAGTAGAGACCGGGTTCCACCATGTTGACCAGGATGGTCTTGATCTCTTGACCTCGTGATCCACCCGCCTTGGCCTTCCAAAGTACTGGGATTACCGGCTTGAGCCACTGTGCCCGGCCAATTTTTTTTTTTTTTTTTTTTTGGTAGAGACTTGCTACATTGCCCAGGTCGATCTCAAATTCCTGGGCGCAAGTACCCTCCTGCCTTGGTCTCCCAAAGTGTTGGGATTATAGGCATGAGCCACTTGCCTACATGGCTTTTTTGCAAGGACACCATTGGATTTGGGGCCTACCCTACTCCAGTATGACCTTTCCTTAACTTGATTATATCTGCAAAGAGTCTATTTCCAAATAAGGGCACACTGACAGGCACTAGGGGTTACGACATTACCATATCTTTTTAGGGGATGTGATTCAACCCAGAACACCTTCCACACAGTCTTGGCAATATCTTGCTGCTTTGAAGCAAAGCTGACAGTCCCTCCCATCCAGCATCAATTGTATTTCTTTTCCTTTTCTTGGCTAGGGCATCAGGATGAGAAACAGACATCTTCAGGGCTGGGTGCAGTGGCTCGCACCTGTAATCCCAGCACTTTGGGAGGCCGAGGCAGCAGGATGGCTTGGCCCCAGGAGTTTAAAGACCAGCCTGGGCAACATAGTAAGACCCTATGTCTACAAAAGTTTTGAAAAATTACCCAGGCATGGTGTTACGTGCCTGTAGTCTCAGCTACTCAGGAGGCTGAGGTGGAAGGATTGCTTAAGCTGCCATGAGCTGTGACTGAGCTGCTACACTCCAACCTGAGTGGCAGAGCAAGATCCTAACTTTAGAAAAAGGATAATAATAAAACGAAAGAAAATTGACTGTGGTAATGGTTGCACAACTCTGTGAATATACTCAAAACCATTGAATCACTTACTTTAAATTGGTGAATGGTATGTAATGCGAAATATATCTCAATAAAGGTGTTTAAAAATATGCCATGGATTCATGCTATTCATACATAGTATACTCATATAACATATGGTTCCTATCTACTAAACTTATATGAAGCCCTTACACACAGCTATCTTGTTATTACATGGCTGTTTTGTTTAATTACGTTGGGTTAGTTCCACCCATAGTTTTGAATGATCACTGGAATTCAACTGACATGCAACAAGTAAACCTAACTTTACTAAATAACCTGTACTTTGTATTTTAAGATAATTGGTAATTACCCATCGTCTGTTTTGTTCTATAATGCTAAGACTGGCCTTTAGTTTAAATGGATATATCAGTTTCCTATTGTTGCTGTAGTTAATTACCACAAACTTAGTGACTTCAACGAACACAAATGTATTACCCTACAGTTCTGGCTATCAGAAATCTTAAAATGAGGGTGTCAGCAAGGCTACATTCCTGCTGGAGCCCTAGGGAACAATCTACTTTCTCGCCTTTTGTAGCTTTCAGGGGCCACCTGCATTCCTTGGCTCATGGCCCTTTCCTCCATCGTCAAAGCCAACAACACATTTTCAAATCTCTGACTCTGACCCCCTACCCACCTCTTCAAAGGACCCTTGTGATGACATTGGGCCCACCTGGAAAATCCAAAATGATCTTCTTATCTCGAGATCATGAACTTAATCATATCCACCCCTTTTAGCATGTAAGGTCACATATTCACAGGTTTCAGGGATAAGGTCAAGGCCATCTTGGGGGCTGTTATCCAGCCTACCACAGTGATGTTTCTTTTTATTTATGTTATTTTTATTTTTACTTTTCTTACACAAAGTCTGACTCTGTCGCCCAGGGTGCAGTGCAATGGCTCTATCTCGGCTCACTGCAACCTCCACCTGCCAGGTTCAAGTGATTCTCCTGCCCCAGTCTCCTAAGTAGCTGGGATTACAGGCTCCCACCACCACACCCAGCTAAATTTTTTGTATTTTTAGTACAGACAGGTTTCACCATGTTGGCCAGGCTGGTCTTGAACTCCTAATGTCAAGTGATCCACCCGCCTCGGCCTCCCAAAATGCTGGGGTTACAGGTATAAGTTCCTTTTTAGATAGAATATTTTATGCAGAGTCTCTCAGAAGACTATCAGTGAGAATTACAAGAGAAGGGAGAGGTCTTGCTCCACAAGGCAAAATCTGCTTTCCTGTGTGATGTAGCGTCTCCACCACCTCCAGCCCCAGGGCACCACTTTGCACATCCAACATGCTTGGTAACCATGGGCCCAATACTGGGTTCCTGCCTGAGGAGAGGATGAAGGGCAGTCTATAAGGGTCCCAGTGGATGGACTGTTTCAAGACCATCACTAAAGAATTCTTCTTAATTAACAACTCCACTCCTAAAAACTCTTCTTGGGAGCTAATTTAAGTCTCTCCTATCATGATGAAAGCCTATCATTTGCTCTTGTCTGCATCTCAGGGCAAGTGCACAATAGCTTTTGACCAGAATATCCATATCCTGGAAAAGCTTCATTAATGTACTCTGAGGTCTTTGGGGCAGGTGAAATCATCTCAGTTCCTTTATTTTTCTTCATCATAGGGCCTTCTTTCTCAGAAACCATCCGCACTGCAACGAACGTTACTTCTGTTCTTCTAAAAGACCCAGAAACTCTCCTGTGTCCACTCATTGAGTGATCTGCTGCGAACGTACGGTCTTTCCTTCTTTCCGCACTGGCCTGGCTTTCTGTCCCAGACTGATTTTTGCTTGTTTTATTGTAGGCAGGCATTGTGGCAGAATAGAAGAAATATGAAATTTGGAATCAGAAAACTAAACCTGCTGCCTGTGTGACCTTTGGCCAGCCACCTCCCCTCCAGAGCCTAGGTCTCTTAATTTGAAAGGGAGATAAGTGGTTAAAAATCCCTATGTTGGCTGGGCACAGAGCCTCACGTCTGTAATCCCAGCACTTTAGGAGGCCAAGGTGGGTGTATCACTTGAGGCTAGGAGTTCAAGACTAGCCTGGCCAACACAGTGAAACCCGTCTCTACTAAAAAATGGAAAAATTTGGCTGGGCGTGGTAACACACACCTGTAATCCCAGCTACTCCAGAGGTTGCAGTGAGCTGAGATCGTGCCACTGCACTCCAGGCTGGGCAACAGAGTGAAACTCTGTCTAAAGAAAAAAAAATCCCTGTGCTCAGCCAAGTATGATGGCTAATGACTGTAATCCCACCACTTTGGAAGGTTGAGGCCAGAGGAGCACTTTGGGACTAGCCTGGGTAGCATAGTGAGACGCTGCTTCTACAAAAACATAAAATAGACTGGCATGGCAGTGTGTGCCTGTAGTCCTAGCTGCTTGGGAGGCTATTGTTGGAGGGTTGTTTGATCCCAGGAGCTTGAGGCTGCGGTGAGCCATAATTGTGTCACTGCACTATAGTCTAAATGACAGAGCAAGACCCTGTCTCAAAAAAGGGCAAAAAAGCCCATGCTCAGTCTCTCCCTCCAAAAGTTTGGGGATGGGGCAAGAGCCTTCTTAGGACCTGCTGATGAAATGTTGCTTTCCCCAAATCTCTTGATGAAGTTGTGGCAAAAAGAGCACTGAGTTAACTTCTTCTTCAGAAACCTTTAGGGAATTGAGACTTTGAGCCCAATAGAATGTAAATCAAACCAGCCATCTTTGCAATTAACTAAAAATGAATCCAATACTTAAATATGAGAGCTACAACTTTCAAAACTATAAAATTCTTTGAAGAAAATATAGGGGTAAATCTCTGTGACCTTGGCAATAGTTTCCTTCATATGGAAACAAAAATATAAGCAACCAAATAAAAAACAATAAGTTGAACTTCATCAAAATTAAAAACTCTTCTGGCTGGGCATAGCAGCTTTTACCTGTAATCCCAGCAGGTGGGTGGGTGGGTGTAGATCACTTGAGGTCAGGAGTTCGAGACCAGCCTGGCCATCATGGTGAAACCTCATCTTTACTAAAAATACAAAAATTAGCCGGATGTGGTGGTACACACCTGTAACACCAGCTACTTGGATGGCTGAGGCAGGAGAATCACTTGAACCCAGGAGGCTGAGGCTGCAGTGAGCCAAGATGGCACCACTGAACTCCAGCCTGGGTGATAGAGCAAGACTCTGTCTCAAAAAAGAAAAAAAATTAGAACTTTTCTGCTTCAAAGAATATGTCTTGTGGAGAGTACTTCCTTACAGTTATATTGTCTTTATAACCCTGAATAAAAAATTGCATGAGCAGAGTTCTGGCACAAGGCTAGACGTATAGGTAAACAGATGTCTATCCAATGGAGTAGAATTGAGAGTCCAGAAATAAAGTTTCACAGCTATGATCAATTGCTTTTCCACAAGTGTGCCACAACAATTCAGTGTGAGAAGGAATATTCTTTCAGAAACTGGACATTCACATGCAAAAGAATGAATTTAGACTTTCTCCACATCATATACAAACATTGACTTAAGATGGATCAGAGATCTTAATGGAAGAGCTAAAAAGCTAACATTCTTAGAAGAAAATGTGGGTGTCAATCTTCATGACCTTGAATTGGGCAATGGTTTCTTAAATATGACACCAAAAGCACAAGTGACTGTGATGGTTAATTGTATAGATCAACTTGATTGGGGTAAACAATGCCCAGATACCTGATCAAACATTATTTCTGGCTGTATGTATGAGAGTGTTTCCAGAAGAGATTAGCATATGAGTTGGTAGACTCAGTGAAGAAGAACCTCTCTTCCCACTGTGAGTAGGCATCAGCCAATCTGCAGAGGGCCCCAACAGAACAAAAAGGTGAATTTGCTCTCCCTGCTTGAACTGGGACATCCATCTTCACCTGTCTTCAGACATCAGTGCTCCTGGTTCCTGGCCCTTCAGACTCACACTGAATTACATCACTGACTTTCCTGGTTCTCTAGCCTACACGGACAGCAGCTCAAGGAGATTCTTGGCTGATTCTTCCATATTGTGTGTGTGTGTGTGAGAGTGTGTGTGTGTGACAGAGTGTGTGTGTGTGTGACAGTGTGTGTGTGAGTGTGTATGTATGTGTGTATTGCACTTAAATATGGGCTGTGCTCATATGCATCTGGTTGTGGTGTGGTTGCTAGTCTTAGCTGGACAAGAAAAGACTCTTGAGGTGGGCTAGTATCTGTCTTAAATCCCTTAAGGGCTATAAAAGAGAGAAGGAATTCAACTTTCTCCCCAAGTCTGAGCAGTAAAAATGGGAACAAAAGAAGGTTGTTATAGAGAAACATGCTTCAGCTCAAGGTAGCAGGGAATTTCCTACAGGGCTTCAGTAGGAGGCAAGGGCTGCCTCAAAAGGTGGTGAGGAGAGGAGAGGAGAAGTGTCCAAGCAGAGCCTGGACGAGCCCTTGGCGGTGTCATGCTGCACATAGTGGTCTGGGCCGGACAACCTCTAAGCCTCCAACCTTGAGAAGCTCGGGTTTTGTGGATTGCACAGCGAGTCAGGTGATGACTCTGCAGGGAGGCTGCCAGCATTCTCTGTGATGCTCTTGTGAACTGGAGAAAGGCCAATTTGCTTCAGCAAGGAGAAAGAAAGAGGCCGACAGTAAATTCCTGTTGTGGCAGGCACCCTTTAGAAAATGGACTGTGTGAGTAGGTGGGAGAGCCACTCTTTGGCAGGCTGGCTACCTGCATGTGTGCACACGTGTGTGTGCTGTGTGCGTGTGCACCTCTCTTCCTGGGGTGCGAAAGGCAATAGGGCTCCCTCTAGCTCCTCCTGAGAATTGAACAGGCTGAAGGATATGTTATCAGAACAAGGAAGGGTAGGTCCCTGTGGGCACAGGACCTTGAGACTCTCCAGGGGTGGGAGGGCAAGGGTAGGCTGTGGCTGGGTGGGGCTGGTTCACGTTCCATCTTGAAATGCTCCTGCAAAGACGGGGTGAGAGCCTCTCCTTTTTCTGCCCACCTTACCCTCAATATGGAGGAACCCACCTATCCCCAAAATGCTGTTCTCTTCAATCCTTTGGCAGTTTTCCTTTTGAAAAGCTGACCAATAAAGCTATATACTATATACTTCCATTCAAACGAAAGTCCAGACTAGGAAAATCTACAGACACACAGAGTAGGTTACTGGCAGCTTCAGGCCAGGGAGAGAGGGATGTAGGAGGAAAATAGTTAAGGGTATGAGGTTTCCTCAGGGAGTGACAAAAATGATCTAAAATTGGCTGGTGATGATCGCATAGCTCTGTGAATACACTGCAAACCATTACATTGTACACCTCAAATGGGCGATGGTGTGCGATGTGAATTGTATCTCAACAAAGCTGCTTGAATGAAAAAAAGCCGATTGATGGGCAGGCCTTCCTTAGCTGCCCCACCTGTCTTTAAATTTCCAAGGAACCCGGAAGAATGTGTGCCGAGATCTTTCTGCACCTGGCCTGTACCAGGGCCACTCTTGGGGATGTTGTTGCTCGTGCTGGACGCCACTCTGTGGGGCTGGACACCTCATTGTGATTGCAGATGGCTGGCCAATGCACCGTGTGTGCAGCAATGAGAACTATCTGGAAGGCATTTAATATAGTGACTCACAGGGTCATGCTTGGAAAATTAATTCAAATTGGCTTGGCATCGAGCCAAGGAAAACTGTCTGAAGAGGCTGTAAACAGAAGGTAATGGATTGAGCTGAAGAAGGAGCAGGGGAGGCAGCTGGCAGGAGGCGGTTGGTGTGGGGGCTGGATTGGGGGTGGGTCACAGAGGCTGAAGTCTGGGAACTCTAGCTCCTGCCAGTTCCTCTCCCCACTCCAGGGTCCCCGGTACGTGGTCTGCTTCCCCTGGTCACACTGATCCTTGTCACTCCTGCACTTTCTCTCGGTTTCTACTGGGAGCTCCCTAAGGGCAGAAAGGGGGTATCTGTAGACAAAAGAGAGCGATGTGTTCCCCAAGAGTGTCTGAGAGTTCCCGGTGGGCTGCCAAGGGGCCCCACCTTTTTAAACTCACACGTCACCAGATGAAAATATTAATGCAAACTTTACCTCCAGCGGTTTGAGCTGGGAAAATACAGCTCCCTTTATGGGTTATCTAAAGAGATGTTATAATGTTTTTTTTTTTTAAAAAAAACAGATTTATTGAGGTATAATGTAGATACCAAAAATTGCAGGTGTATAACTCAGTAATGTTTAGAAAATTTATAGAGTTGTGCAAACACCACAATCACTGCTCAGAACATTTCCATCACTAAATATGTCTTTTAAACTATGCCTTACCCCATACTTTGATGCACACAGAATGCAAGATGTCCCCTTTCTCCCTCTCCCCAGGTCTGGGGAGTGAAAAGCTCAGTGACCTGGGTCCTGCCATCGCTGTAGGCACCACCCGGGCCCAGTTGTTGGGCTCTGGACTTGCAGGTCCCAGAGCTCTCAGACTTTGCCCTGCCCTCCTGGCATCGTGAGAGCATCTCTCCCTGCACAGCTGGCAGCTAGGGTAAGGAAACTTCCAGATCCTTCCTAGGCAGTGTCTTTGGGTCTGGGATTCCTTTCCCAGGCATTAAAATGCTCTCACCCCAACTCCCAGCACATTACTATCCCCGCAGGTGGCAGTGCCACCACAGCCAAGCAAGACCAGTCCTGGGTAGACAGAACAGAATGTAAACATCCATAGGAAACCTGACTCTGTCAGAAAGGGGCGGGAGGCCTTGCACATTCGTCATGGCCCTCTGCCCTCAATGCCTCTCCTGGCTGAGTGAATTCAAACAAACATTTCCTGAGTGCCAACTAGGGGCCAGGGTTCAGGTGAGGAGGCCCTGCAAGGGATGGGGACGTGACGCGACATGGTTCAGGCCTTGGGGAGCTCTATCTTCTCCACAGTGGAGGAAACAAGGTGCATGAGTTTCCTGCCACTGCTGTAATGAATTGCCACAACTTTCGTGGCTTTAAGACAATGCCAATTTATTATTTTCTTTAGTATGTTTTTTGAGGCAGGGTCTCATTCTATCCCTCAGGCTAAAGTGCAGTGCAGTCATCACAGCTCAAGCAATCCTCCCGCCTCAGCCTTCAGAGTAGCTGGGACCATACCTAGTGCATGCTACCACACCTAGCTGATTATTTTCTTATTTTTGTAGGGACAGGACCTTGCTATGTTGCTCAGGCTGGTCTCGAACTCCTGGGCTCCAGCAATCCTACCACCTCCGCCTTCCAAAGTGTTGGGATTACAGGTGTGAGCCACTGTGCTGGCCACCAATTTATTATCTTACGGTTCTAGAGGTCGGAAGTTTCGGAAGGGTCTCACTGGATAAAGTTAAGACAGGGCTGCATCACTCCTTCTGCAGGCTCCAGGAGAGAACGAGCTTCCTTGCTTTTTATGCCTTCCAGAGGCCGTCTACATCCCTTGACTTGTGGTCACAGCACTTCTCCCTCTGCTTCCATCATCACATCTCCTCTGACTCTCACCCTCTTGAATCTGTCTTATAAGGACCAGTTGTGTTTACATTGGGCTGGCTCAAATAATCCAGGATAATTCTCTTATCTTAAAATCTTTAACTTAATCACATCTGCTACTTCCAGATGCTTCCTAGGCAGTGTCTTTGGGTCTGGGATTCCTTTCCCAGGCATTAAAATGCTCTCACCCCAACTCCCAGCACATTACCATCCCCGCAGCTGGTAGTGCCACCACAGCCAAGCAAGACCAGTCCTGGGCAGACAGAACAGAATGTAAACATCCGTAGGAAACCTGACTCTGTCAGAAAGGGGCAATGTGTCTTGCCGTTTAAGGTAGCACACTCTCAGGTTCCCGGAATCAGGACATGGACATCTTTGGGGGCCTTTATTCTCTTCACCACGTAAGGCCCAGGTTGGGCAGCCCTCTGGGTGCCACCCAAGTAGGGCAGGTGAGAACACTCCAGGCAGTGGGTCCTGGCCCAGTGGCAGCCTCCGTGAGGAGGAGCTTTGGCATTAAGGATGGCTTTCACTTCTAGAAAGTAAAGTTTGAGGACTAAGTTGAGAGATCAAGGATAATATGCAATTAGAAGGACAACCGAAGTGTGACTGTAAATCAGTGTGCCTGGGGTTCGTTCCTCTAGAGCCAAACGTAGCTTTGCAAATGTTACCTAAACATGAGGTCGTGCTGGCGCACACCTGTAGTCCCAGCTACGCAGGAGGCTGAATCAGGAGAACGGCTTGAACCCAAGGGTTTGAGGCTATGGCATGTTATGATGGCACCTGTGACTATCCCATGTACTCCAGCCTGGACAGCCAAGTGTGACCTCAGCTCCAAAAAAAAAAAAAAAAAAAAAAAAAAAAAAAAGTAGCCCACATTATAAACAAATAAATAAAACATACAAGTCTATTTCTTGTATGTTTTACAAGAAAGGAAAGGAAAGGAAAGGAAAGAAGAGGGGCAGGAGACCTGGGTTTATACATTTTTAAAAACAAGTTTTAATTTTGAAATGATGTTAAACTTTAGAAAAGTTGTAAGAATAGTACAAAGAACTCATTACTGGCTGGGTGTGGTGGCTCATGCCTGCTATCTCAGCACTTTGGCAAGCTGAGGTGAGAGGATCACTTGAGGCCAGGAGTTTGAGACCAGCCTAGGCAACATAATGAGGCCACATGTCTAGTAAAAATAAATAAAATAAAATAAAATAAAAATTAGCCAGCTGTGGTGGCATATGCCTGTAGTATATGCTGTAGTCCCAGCTACTCAGGAGGCTGAGGTGGGAGGACAGCTTAAGCCCAGGAGGTGGAGGCTGCTGTGAGTTATGATTGTGCCACTGCATTCCAGCCTGTGGCAGTGTGAGACACTGTCTCAAAGCAAAGCAAAGCAAAACAAAACAAAACAAGGACTCTTTACCTCTTCAACCTTCCGGTGGATTCCCAGTTGTTAACATTTTACCACACGTGCCTTATGGTTCTCTCTCTCCTGCTCTGTCTCTCTCATATTATTTTTACCAAATCATTTGAAAGGAAGTTGCTGACATGATGCTCCATTACCCCTAAATAGTTGAGTGTGTGTTTTCTAAAATTACAGACACTCTTCTACAAAACCATAGTATGCCAGTGAGAATCAGGAAATCAACATGTAACACTATGACCTAATCCATAGATTTCACTTAAATTTCTCTGATTGTCCAAATAATTAATGAGCTTTGCAGTGAAAGCAACAAACAAACAACAAAAATCTTTGCCATCATCAACAACAACTTTATTTTTCCTGGTTTTCTTTCTGGTCTAGGATCCAATCCCAGACCATATGTCGCATGTAGTTGCCCTGCCTCTTTGGTCTCCTGCAATCTGGAATCGTTTCTCAGTCTTTCCTTGTTCTTTATGACCCTGACATTTTTGAAGAGTACAGTCCAAGTATTGTACAGCATGTCCCTCAATTTGGGCTTGCTTGATGTTCCTTCAGGAATACTTGGGAGTGATGTGTTCTCAGTGCATCCTATCCGGTGGTATGGAATATGGAGTAATGTAATATGGAGTAATGATAGTGTTAGCATTACTGATAACATGAGCTTTGATCACTTGATTAAAGTGTTATTTGTCAGACCTTTCCACTGTAACGTGAATTAGCAGAGTTTTCGTACTTATTAATTTGTAAATAATTAATAAGTATCGGGGAGGTACCTTGGGATTGTATAAATATCTGTTCCTCATTAAACTTTCACTCAATAGTTTATCATCTATTGATAATTCCTGCCTATATTAATTAGCTATTATGTTTGCCAAATTATTATTTTCTCATGTCATCGTTCCTTCTACATTACTAGCTGGCATTCTGCTGTAGGAAGGACCTTCCCTTCTCTCCCATTTGTTTGCTTGTTTATTTATTTATTTACTTTTGAGACAGAGTCTTGCTGTGTCGCCAGGCACCAGGCTCAAGTACTGTGGCATAATCTTGGCTCACTGCAATCTCCGCCTCCCGGGTTCAAGTAATTCTCCTGCCTCAGCCACCCTAGTAGCTGGGACTACAGGTGTGTGCCACCACACCCAGCTAATTTTTGTATTTTTTAATAAAGACGGGGTTTCACCTTGTTGGCCAGGATGGTCTTGATCTCTTGACCTCGGGATCCACCTGCCTTGGCCTCCCAAAAAGCTGTGATTACAGGCGTGAGCCACCGTGCCTGGCCTGCTTCTTTGTTTATATTGGCATGGGCGTTCGAACTCCTATTCCGTGGTTTATATTCTGATGCTGATACTGTTCCAGACTTGGTCAGTGGGAGCCCCTTTTCTCATGGCCCCATCATTCCTTGAACACATCCTTACTTTCTCAGCAGCACAGATGTTTCAGGTTTATCTGGTAACTTCACTGTCCTAGGGAATCAACCATTTCTCTTAAGAAAGCTGGTTCCTAGACCGGGTGTGGTGGCTCACACCTGTAATCCCAGCACTTTGGGAGGATGAGGCAGGTGGATCATGAGGTCAGGAGTTCAAGACCAATCAGGCCAACATAATGAAATCTCATCTCTACTAAAAATACAAAAATTAGCCGGATGTGGTGGCGCATGCCTGCAGTACCAGCTACTCGGGAGGCTGAGACAGCTTGGGCAACAGAGTGACACTTCGTCTCCAAAAATAAAAATAAAAAAATCTACAACCATACAATCTTTGATAAACCTGACAAAAACAAGCAATGGGGAAAGGATTCCCTGTTTAACAAATGGTGTTGGGAAAACTGGCTAGCCATGTGCAGAAAGCAGAAACTGGACCCCTTCCTGACACCTTACACTAAAATTAACTCCAGATGGATTAAAGACTTAAACATAAGACCTGGCACCATAAAAACCCTAGAAGGAAATCTAGGCAAAACTATCCAGGACATAGGAGTAGGCAAGGACTTCATGAACAAAACACCAAAAGCATTGGCAACAAAAGCCAAAGTAGACAAATGGGACCTAATGAAACTCCACAGTTTCTGCACGGCAAAAGAAACAGTCACTAGAGTGAATCGGCAACCAACAGAATGGGAAAAAATTTTTGCAGTTTACCCATCTGACAAAGGGCTGATATCCAGAATTTACAAAGAACTCAAACAGATTTACAGGAAAAAAACAAACAAGCCCATTCAAAAGTGGGCAAAGGATATGAACAGACACTTTATGAAAGAAGACATATATGAGGCCAACAATCATATGAAAAAATGCTCATCGTCACTGGTCATCAGAGAGATGCAAATCAAAACCACATTGAGATACCATCTCACGCCAGTCAGAATGGCGATCATTAAAAAATCTGGAGACAACAGATGCTGGAGAAGATGGGGAGAAATAGGAACACTTTTACACTGTTGGTGGGAATGTAAATTAGTTCAACCATTGTGGAAGACAGTGTGGCGATTCCTCAAGGCCTTAGAAATAGAAATTCCATTTGATCCAGCAATCCCATTACTGGGTATATATCCAAAGGACTATAAATCGTTCTACTATAAGGACACATGCACACGAATGTTCATTGCAGCACTGTTTACAATAGCAAAGACCTGGAATCAACCCAAATGCCCAATGATGATAGACTGGATTGGGAAAATGTGGCACATATACACCATGGAATATTATGCAGCAATCAGAAATGATGAGTATGTGTCATTTGTAGGGACATGATGAATCTGGAGAACATCATCCTCAGCAAACTGACACAAGAACAGAAAATGAAACACCGCATATTCTCACTTATAGGCTGGTGATGAAAAATGAGAACACATGGACACAGGGAGGGGAGTACTAAACACTGGGGTCTATTGGGGGGAAAAGGGGAGGGCCAGTGGGAGGGGGAGGTGGGGAGGGATAGCCTGGGGAGAAATGCCAAATGTGGGTGAAGGGGAGAAAGGAAGCAAAACACACTGCCATGTGTGTACCTATGCAACTGTCTTGCATGTTCTGCACATGTACCCCAAAGCCTAAAATGCAATAAAAAATAAATAAATAAATAAATAAATAAGAAACCTTGCTCCTTTCAGTGGACAATATTACTCAGAAACGAAGATCTGGGTGCTGGGTACTAGGTACGCTCATTGCTACCAGGGTGTCATTGCTTCTAGGCCCTCTCAGTGGACAGAACTAGGAAACAGATGTGTGTATAATCATGCACGTGTACACACACTGCTATATATTGAATCTCTATGTCCCTCTGCCAAATTCCTGTGCTGAGATTGCCACGCACAACGTGATGGTATTATGAGATGGGGTCTTAGGGAGGTGATTAGGTCATGAGGATGGGGTCCTCATGAATGGGATTAATGCCTGTATAAGAAGAGGCCCCCCGACAAGTGCAGTGGCTCACGCCTGTAATCCCAACACTTTGGGAGGCCGAGGTGGGCAGATCCTGAGGTCAGAAATTTGAGATCAGCCTGGCAAACTTGGAAACCCCATCTGTACTAAAAATACAAAAATTACCCGGGCATGGTGGTGGGCACCAGTAATCCCGGCTACTCAGGAGGCTGAGGCAGGAGAATCACTTGAACCTGGGAGGCGGAGGTTGCAGTGAGCCAAGATCACGCCACAGCACTCCAGCCTGGGCAATAGAGTGAGACTCCATCTCAAAAAAAAGGACTTCCAAAGACCTCCCTTACCCATTCTGTCATGTGAAGTTGCAGGGAAAAAAACAGTAATTCACACCAGTTCCTGCCATTTGAATACAACAACCCGAGTTGATTCTTACACGCCATTCTTCCATATTTACACTTCTCTCCCCACCTCTGCCGAGAAACCTGGTTTTTACAATCCTCTACATATTTATTTTTTTACTCAATTTCCCCATATGGCCACTAATCTACTGGCCACAAAGGCCATCTCAGCTATGGCCCTACTGAACTTGCCAGCTGTACCTGCTGAAGCACCCTGCCCTGGCACTGTCAAGGCTGGCTGTGCTAGTTGAATTTGCCTGAACCCGACACCAACCTGCTGCGTAACCTTAGCCTGCTCCCTTTGTGTGGCCCAGGCAAAGGGAGTGGCAAGGAGAAGTTTGTGCCTTTTCTGAGTAATGAGCAGAGCACTGCGTGTGTGGCCATAGTGTCAGGAGAGAGTGGCAAGTGACATGGGATGAGGTGAGACCCCGGGGCTTTGTTTCCCATCCCAGAGAGTGAGGAGTTTGGACTGAGTCAGTGCTTCTCAAACTGGAGCTTCCAGACACCCAGAGGCTGCTGCTGACTACAGGGGAGGCTAGGGCAGGTCCTGGGGAAGTAAGGAGTCTGGATCAGGACCGGGCCCTGTGGGGACTGGAGCTGTGAAGACTGTGAGCTGGAGCAAGCAGATCAAAATTGCATTTCATTTAGAAGCTCTAGTGATACAGTGAGTTTTCAAGGGGGAGTTGGGAGCAGATAGAGGAGGGAAAAGACGGGAGGCAGAGACCCATTAGGAGGAGGCTGTTGCAGGAGGCCAAGGAGGTGGGGATGGGTGTAGGAACTATGGTAGGGGCAGAAGAGGAAACAAGCCACAAGATGGCCAAGGCCATGGCACTTAGAGACCAACTGTCTGAAGTCAGGATGAAGAGGCCTCAGGCAGAGACTGAGAGAGACAGGGAGAGAGCTGCTGCGGGAGGGAGAAGGCAGAGACAGGTGAAGGGAGGGGATTTTTGATGTGGAGGTGACAGTGGGTCCTTAAAGAGAAGCCTCTGCACCAGGTAGATGAAGGTCCAGGATTCAGAAGAGGCACTGTACAGGGGAAAACTCATCAAGTTTACAACAAGTTGGAGCTCTCTAAGTGGCAGAGAATGTGGGGCCCCTGGTGGGGAGCTGGGTATTAGACAGTTGGGGTGGTGGGAGTGTGGATGCGGAAAAAGAAGAGCCAGGGCAGGAGACAAAGGGAAGAGGGGAAGGAAGGAGGGGAGACAAGCAGGAGTGCAGCATGTCCTGCACAGCGGCTCACCCTGGCAGAGGAGGGTCCGCAGCTGGTCCTGGCCGGTGACCTGCTGGAATTGTTGGAGTGACTATTGTCTGTAAGCTCCAGCAAATGCTGGAATCACCTGGGAGATCATCCAGCATGAAGATCTCCAACCACCGCCACCTGAAGGAAGCCTGAGCTGGTCACCTGCTCATCCATATGGGTCCTATTCAATCCTATGGATTTCTCTAACAATCTTTAAATACCCTGTCCTCCAGGCAGGCAACCATGATTTGCAAGAGGCTCTGAGGATTCAGGTGTTTCTGAAGGGTCACATGTAATTCCCATCTGAAACTTTCCTTTGTACCATTGACAATTTCAACAGGATTACCCCCTTTCACATCACCAGACCCCAGTGGTACATGTCCCAGTTTTCCTAAAGGGAGCACCCTACGGTGGCCGAGAATCAATTATTGATGACATCGCTCTATCTTAACTCCTACCTAGGCAGTGAAGAGAAGATGAGGCCACTCCCAGAAGCAATGTGGACAGCAAGAATGGCCATGTCACCCATGAGCATATGTGACACCCTGTGGCAGGCCCTGACACAGCCCTGGTATGCCTTGGTGACTTGGCTACTTTTCCCACTCCACTCACTCCTCTGTCTAGGCCTGAAGCCAGCCCCTAACTCCTCTGCTTCCATGCTCCCATGAAGGCCCAGAACTCTGGCAAAGGTCTCCTTGCCTGCCTGGAGTGCTCATGACAGCCGTGGCCAGAGACTGAGCAGAGGGCTGGTCCCGAGAGCATGGTCCTCTTTCTTGTCCCCACACAGCATTATCCTCCAGGCTGCTCATCAGAAGCACCCGAAGCACCACTGGCCTCTTAACCTAGCACATCTAGAGTAAGACAGGGGACCCAGCACAGCAGAGCTCACAGGCTAGCCTTGGAAGCAGCAGGCTGCCTTGGGTCCTGTTGGATTAATCTGGTGGCTTCTACCTAAGTGTGTGCTTTATAGACTGTTAACAGACAGTGATTATTTGCAGCTGACTTTGAAAGCCATGTCATAACCCATTTAGCTAACTTGGGCAGTCGATTCATTGATCCGTACAGTGGAGGCGTGGAGCTCAGGGTGTTCCCAGGCCCTGAGGAGAACTGGAGGGGAGGGCCCAGCAGGCAGGGCCAACTCTCACTGCACCTGTCCTGAAGCCAGTGGTAATTATTGTCAATTCAATTCAACACACATTTCCCAGCAGGTCCCCAGTGAGAGGTCCTGGACAGGTGCCACGGGGACACGAGGGGAAGCAGCAGCTCTGGCCTTGAGCTTGGGTTGCTGTGTCTGGTCTTGTATGCAACCTAGAGGCATGACCGCTATTTCAGTTATCCTTCTCTCCACGGTAACTATGGCTGTCCTTGCCAGACCACCTGGGTGTCCTCATAAGCTGGGGAGCAGGCAGATCCAGTGGTCTGTGTGAAGAATATGGTGTTCACAAAGCCATGAGGAAGAAAGGTTTGTCCCTAGGCTGAAAGGGGAACAGGATGGAGTTGTCTTTTTTTTTAAAACAAAATAAAATACAACACCTAGAGAGTGTTTCAAAAACACACACTCCTTTAACCAAGCCTTTAAATCCCCCTGCCAGGTGACAGGAAATACAGGAGCTAGACACATGTGTCTCTCTAGTAGAAGGGGAACACCATTCATTCATTCAGTCAGTCAGGCAGTCAGATACTCTTAAATATTGACTGAGCATTTACTAAGAGCTCAGATGCCAAGAACACATACCACCTTGAACGAGAAAAGACAGCCTCTGCCCTGGCAGAACTCACAGTCTAGTGGGAAAGATATACAAGCAGAGAATGGCAATGTGGCCCAAGAGCTGCTGGGACAGAGGCACTCGGTGGGCATAGAGAGGGAGGTCCCTATCCTGGCCAAGGGTGACCCTGGGCAGCAGTAATCCCTACCTGCTCTATAGAGTGGGAGGCAGACATACAAATAAATGAGCTCAGAGGTTGGCAAGCTTGACTGTGCATCAATATCCCATGGAGGGCTTGCTGAAATGCAGATTCCTGGGTCTCAGACCAGAGTTTCTGATTCAATAGGTCTGGGATGGGGCCAGAACAGTCATGTATGTTACAAGTCCCCATGTGATGCTGATGCTGCCGGTCCGGGAACCACATCTCATCAGCTCCTCAAACTGCCAGGCCCTGGGACAGATATGTGCACAGGAAGGGAAGTACCCCAAGGGGAAGTAACAGGCTCAGCTGGGAAAGGCTCACATCTATAGAAAAGCAACTGTATCAGCTTCCTATCACTGCTTGAACAAACCACTACAAACTTAGTGGCTTTAAATCACGCACATACATTATCTCATAGCTCTGGAGGTCAGAAGTCTGAAGTGGGTTTCACTGGGCTAAAGTGAAGGTGTTAGTTAGCTGGCTGTGTTTCTTCTGGAGGCTCCAGGGGAGAATCTGTTCCTTTGTCTTTCCAGCTTGTAGAAGCCACCTGCATTCTTTGGTTCATGGCTGCATCACTTTGAACTCTGCTTGCCTGGTGTCATCACATCTTCTCTCTGACCCTCCTGCCTCCCTCTTCCCTATTTAAGGCCACTGTGGGCCCAGCATGGTGGCTCACACCTGTAATCCCACCACTTAGGGAGGTCGACGTGGGCAAATCACAAGGTCAGGAGCTCAAGATCAGCCTGACTAATAAGGTGAAACCCCCATCTCTACTAAAAATAAAAAAATTAGCCGGACTTGGGGGCGGGCACCTGTAGTCCCAGCTACTCAGGAGGCTGAGGCCGGAGAATCCCTTGAACCCAGGAGGTAGAGGTTGCAGTGAGCCAAGATCACACCACTGCAATCCAGCCTGGGCAACAGAGCGAGACTCCATCTCAAAAAGAAAAAAGAAGAACAACAACAAGAAACCATTGTGATCAGTGTGGTCTGCACGGTGCTTTTTGTCGTGTAAGATCCGAGACATATTCATGGGTTCTGGGGATTGGGACATGGACATCTTTTAGGAGACAGTATTCAGCTGTCCATAGCAACTGAAGTTAGCACCAAAGAGTAATAGCAGCTAATCTCAATGGGGCACCTACAATGGGGCGGGCACTGCCCTGAGGGTGTCACATCTACCATCCCTGATTTTCACTGCGGCCCCGTCCATAGTAGATCTCAGGGACACTCAGTTTTATGGCCAAGGAACCAGACTTAGAGAGGTGAAGTGGCTTGCCCAAGATCACATTGCTAGTAAGTGATGGAGCTGGGATTGGAGTTGTCTCTCTGACCCCAGAGCCCATGTTTTGGTCTGGACTTTCCTGCTTGGGTAGGGCAGCTCAGGTTGGCAAGTCCTTCTGGGCTTTCTTCTCTCCCTACTTCCCCACCACACCTTCACCTAGACCCCACTCTGTATGCAGCACTTGGCTCCTTGCCCCTGAGTCTCTTTTCTGCCAGGTGGCCCACTAATGACCTTCCTATTGCCCTCAGTTCTTGTGGGGGCCCCCTCTGCCCAGCTTCCAAGTATCCTCAGCAGGAAGGAGAAAAGACTCCAAAATGAACAAGGGCTCCTGGGGGACTAGTCCCTATTCTTTTATGTCAGGGAAAGGGACAGAGTCATGAGGATGGGGACTTCTGCTTCACTTCCACCTCCCCAGTCAACTCCAGCTGCTAACGTCTGGATGGGGGAAGGATGGTTAACTAGTCTGCTAGCCTGTTGGTTTTCTGGTTGGAGCTTTAGGAGTGGAGCTGGCAGCCTCCTACTCGCTCCTAGTTGTGCGACCTTGGAGAAGTTACGTAACTTCATCTGTAAAATGGGGATGATAATAGAAGTCACCAAAGAAATAACAGCTACAGGCTGGGCGTGGTGGCTCATACCTGTAATCCCAGCACTTTGCAAGGCCGAGGCTGGTGGATCATCTGAGGTCAGGAGTTCGAGACCAGCCTGGCCAACTTGTTGAAACCCTGTCTCGACTAAAAATACGAAAATTAGCTGTGTGTGGTGGCAGATGCCTGCAATCCAAGCTGCTGGCGAGGCTAAGGCAGAGAATCGCTTGAATCTGGGAAATGGAAGTTGCAGTGAGCTGAAATTGCACCACCATATTCCAGTCTGGGCAACGAGTGAGACCCTGTCTTAAAAAAAATAAATTAAATTAAATTTTAAAAACACCTGTTATCCAGGCTCAGTGGCTCATGCCTGCACTCCCAGCACTTTGGGAGGCCGAGGCAGGCAGATCGCAAGGTCAGGAGTTCAAGACCAGCCTGGCCAATATAGTGAAACTCCATCTCTAGTAAAAATAAAAAAAACATTATCCAGGCGTGGTGGCAGGCACCTGTAGTCCCAGCTACTTGGGAGGCTGAAACAGGAGAATCACATGAACCCAGGAGACAGAGGTTGCAGTGAGCCGAGATCACACCACTGCACTCCTGCCTGGGTGACAGAGAGAGACTCCATCTCAAAAACAAAACATAAAAACAACAACAACAACAGCAAACACCTGTTACCTGCTCAGTACGTTAATGAGTATATCGTGAGGAACCGGTAACTGAGAACCATTGCTCCGATTATGACTCTAGCAGTGGCCTCTGCCATGGCTCCTACGCTGCACAGCAGGCTGGCCCCAACACCTCTTAGAAGATTCTGGCTGTCATAGCTTTTGACCCTGCCTCAGTGACCCCCTTTTACCTGGAAAGGAGCTGAGAAAACAGCCCAAGGCCCCACTTCTGCCTCCATCACCCCCAAAGCTGTTTGGTTTGTCACCTAGGCTCCCTTCGTCCCCTTCCCCTAGTTTGAAGCTGGCAGGTTTCATGGAGCTAAAGGGAAGAGCCCCTGGGGTACACAAGCCAGTGTGTGTGTGTGTGTGTGCTCAGGGTGACCAGAAATTGGCCAGTAGAAGGTGCTGGCCCAGCCGGAGCCCAGGCTCGTTTTGAACTCCTATGCTCAAGCGATCCTCCCACCGACCTTGGCTTCACAAAGTGCTGATATTACAGGCAGGAGCCACCACAACCAGCCTGCCTTCCTCCATCCCAAGCAACATTGGACAAGTCATGGAGGAATGAAGTGGGAAGTGAGTCCCTTACCTCCTGTCAGCTACGTTGATGAGAGAATTTCAGGGACCTGAATTTTCTCCATTAGGCTCAGTTCTTTGACCTGAGACTTTAGCACCTGTTAACGGGCAAGTGTCCCTGGGAAGGGTAATCAATCCATCCTTTATATTCACCTGTGATCTTGAAACCTGAGTGGGAGGTAGGGGGCACAGCCAGAAGCTCCGTTACAGGAAATCCAGGTCTCCACCTGGGCAAGAGTCAGCTTGGGCTTCTCATGTGTTAAAAGTAGATGCTGTTCTCTCAGAATCCCCCTGGTCCCAGGAGAGTATTCTGGGATCATGAAAGAGGGACTACATTCGGGCACTCATGCCCCTGATGTGTCATTTACCAGCTTAACCCACTAGGTGTTCCTCAAGGGCAGAGCCTGGTCCTCTCTCTTGTAGCTGTTGTGACAAATTACCACGCACTTAGTGCCGAAAAATGACAGAAATTTATTCTCTCCTAGTTCTGGGGGTGGAGGACCACACTTCCTCTGGAGCTTTTAGGGGTGACTCCTTCCTGCCTCTCCCAACTTTGGTGGCTCCTTGCATTCCTTGGCTTGTGGCCACATCACTCCCATCTCTGCCTCCACCTTCATATGGCCCTCTCCTGTGTGCATGTATGTGTCATAAATCTCCCTGTTATGGGGATACATGTGTTTGCATCTAGGGCCCACTTAGATAATCCAAGACAATCTCTCCATACCAAGGTCTTTAATTTAACCACATTCACAACGACCTTTTTGTTACATAAACTAGCATTCACAGGATTCTGGGATTAGAAGCCATTATTAGCCACCCCACAGCCCTCAAGTACCTAGCCTGGGGCCCAGCTCACAAGAGGTATTCCAGAAGATGTTTGTAGGCTGGCCAAAGGAATTGAATGAATCTAGTTTGGACTTTAAACTCTAAACCCAGTAGCCTCCATGTGGATTCTAGGCCACCAAGAAAGGGTTTGTTTTGGAGTTAGTAGTCTGCTTGTTCCTGTATTGGGGGAAGAAGATGTTACAGTCAGTTCTGTACTGCAGGGGTACAGACAGATTAATTTCAAGGTCAAGAGTACTGGGCTAGCTGGGCCTCTTAGTGCAAGTCCATTGCCGTCTCTGGACCTCCATTTCCGTAGAGATAAAATCACATTTGGCCGGACACGATGGCTCAAGCCTGTAATCCCAGCACTTTGGGAGGCCAAAGCAGGAGGATCACCTGAGGTCGGGAGTTCAAGACCAGACTGACCAACATGAAAAAACCCCGTCTCTACTAAAAATACAAAATTAGCTGGATGTGGTGGCGCATGTCTGTAATCCCAGCTACTTGGGAAGCTGAGGCAGGAGAATCACTTGACCCCAAGAGGCAGAGGTTGTGGTGAGCTGAGATCATACCATTGCACTCCAGCCTGGACAACAAGAGTGAAACACCATCTCAAAAAAAAAAAAATTCAGATTCATAATCCCTGCCCTGCCTGCCTCCAGGTACCAGCGCAATGACAGCGTGAAGGAGGGATGTCTAATGTACAAGTGCCAAGCATTACTAGAAACATTACTATAGAGCTTAAAAGGAGGGAGAGGGCTGAGTGCTTCATGCCTGTAATCCCAGAACTTTGGGAGGCCAAGGTGGGAGGATCACTTGAACCCAGGAGTTTGAGACCAGCCTGGGCAACATGGTGAGACCCCATCTCTACCAAAAAAGATACAAAAATTAACTGGGCATGGTGGTGTGCACCTGTAGTCCCAGCTACTCAGGAAACTGAGGTGAGAGGATCGCTTGCGCCCTGGAGGTAGAGGTTACAGTGAACCTAGATCATGTCTCTGCACTCCAGTTTGGGTAACAGAGTGAGACCCTGTCTCAAAAAAAAAAAAAAAAAAAAAAAAAAAAAAGAAGGGAGAGGAGAGAGGGCAATGTTCAACTCAAAGAATCACATCTCCAATGGTGGAATTAGGTTTGTAGGAGAACTGCAGGAGTCTTTCAAGCCCTGTGGGCTCCTCTAGCCGCCAGTAAAGTGGCCCCAGCACTTCCGGCATGGCTCCTGAGAGCTCTCCTGCTGCCCTGAATAGAGGGGCCGGAGTGGGGGCCTTCCTTGAACACACAGCCACAGCTGCTGGCCTTCTCCCTGCTTCCCCACAGCACGTGAGCTGAAGTATGGAAGGCCATGCCAATTCCTCTTGGCATAGACATGAGGAGGCGCTGCCCGTGGACTCCTTCGTCAGGGGCTGAGCTCACCTGGAGTGCAGTGGCCCTGGAGAAGAAGAAATGCAGCAGCGAAGTCAGATAGTTTTGTAAAATGACATGAGATTGGCTCTTTGGCCCCTCCTGAAATCCCTGGGTTTTTCTTTTCTTTTCTTTTTTGACACAGGGTCTCCCTCTGTCCCCCAGGCTGGAGTGCAGTGGTGCGAACGTAGCTCAGCGCAGCCTCAAGCTCCTAGCATCAGGTGATCCTGCCACCTCAGCTTCCCGGGCAGCTGTGACTACAGGCATGCACCACCATGCCCAGTAATTTTTTTTCATTTTTTTTTGTAGAAACACGGTTTCCCCGTGTTGCCCAGGCTGGTCTCCTGAGCTCAAGCAATGCTCTGCCTCAACTTCCAGAAGTGCTGGGATCACAGGCGTGAATCAATGCGCCCAGCCCCAGAATTCCTGGTTTCTTTGTTTTTCCCACCTTGCTCTCTCCTTTGGAGAACCAGATGGCCTGACAAATCCAGGCTGGCCTTCTACCCACCCTTGGGTTGAGCTCTGGCCTCTGGTCTTGCCAGGACCTGTTCCTGTTTGCCCTTAGGGTCCTCATCTTCTAGCCTGCTCCCGGGACTTCTCTGTGAGTTTCAATGTCTGTGTCCTTTCTGCAAACAAGGGAAGAATAGAGCACAGTGGTGTTGGTGCACAGTTGTGCTGTGTGAACTTCACAAAGATCAGGCAGTGTTTCACCTGCTGGCCTCCTCCCACTGGGCACAGAATGGAACATGCCTGCAGCAGCACAAGTGATGCTAAAAGCATTGGGCAGAGACAGGCTTCCCTTTCCACCTGCTTCCAGCAGTTTTCCCATTGAGAGCATTGTCTCAGGAATGACTTGGCTATACTGGTGCCAGGGGCTATTCCCCAGTTGCCTTTGGGTCCTGCAGATTTCCTTTGTGTGAAATCACCAGAAGAAGCAAGTGGGGTCAATGTGAGGAGGGAGCACTGACTTCGGGGTGTCCAGACTGCCAAGCCTCCAGAGGTCATTTGGAGCCAGGTACAAGAGATGGGAACCCGTGAGGGCTGGCAGGCTGGAAAAGATGCTGAAGAGTGAGAAAGCAGGGATATGTTAGGATAGAAAAGCCTGCTGTGGAGGGTCTGGGGCCAAGCCTTCTAGTCTCCACTCTACACTGGCCAGGCTGTGACCTTGGGCAAGTCAATTCCCCTGGCTGGCCCTCACTTTCCCCATCTGAACACAAAGAGTTAGGATTTGACTCATTTGTTCATTCACTTTTTGGCCAAATAGGTGTTAAGCGCTTGCTGTATTTCAGGTCTATTTCAGGCACTGGGGATGCAGAAAGAAACTGGACCAAGCCCTGGGCCCCGAAGAGCAGGATGGAGGGGCAGAGAATAGAGGGGAGCAGAGGAAAGCAAGCCTGGCCTTGTGGGGACAGGAGACAAGGTTGCAGCATGACATGAAGACTGGAGCTGGACTCTGAAGGCAGAGGAAGAGTGTAGAAGGACAAATGGGGATGAATGCTGGCTTTTATTTTTAGTGGTAAAATACATATAACGTGAAATTGAGCATTTTAAGGCCAGGCGCAGTGGCTCACGTCTCTAATCCCAGGACTCTGGGAGACCAAGATGGGTGGATCACTTGAGGTGGCGAGTTCGAGACCAGCCTGACCAACATGGAGAAACCCTGTCTCTACTAAAAACACAAAATTAGCTGGGCATGGTGGCGTGTGCCTGTCATCCCAGCTACTCGGGAGGCTGAGGCAGGAGAATTGCTTGAACCCAAGAGGCAGAGGTTGCAGTGAGTGGAAATCTGACCATTGCCCCCCAGCCTAGGCAACAAGAGCAAAACTCGTCTCAAAAATAAATAAATAAATAAATACATGAAATAAAGTGTAAAATTCGATGACATTTAGCACAGTTACAATGTTGTGCAACCATCACCTCTATCTAGTTCCAGAACTTTTCCATTATCCCAAAAAGAGACCCTGTCCCCATTAAGCAGTCACTCTCCATTCTCACGCTCCCAGTCCCTGGCGCCCATTCATCTACTGTTTGTCTCTATGGATTTCTTATTCCGTACATTTCGTAGAAATGGAATCAGACTGGATTTGTCCTTTCGTGTGGCTTCTTTCACTTAGTGTAATGTTTCCAAGTTGTAGCATGAGTTGGCACTTCACTCTTCTCTTTTTTTGAGACAGGGTCTTGCTCTGTTGCCTAAGCTGGAGTGCAGTGGTGTGATCATGGCTCATTGCAGCCTCAAGTTCTTGGGCTAGAGATCTTCCCACCTCAGCCTCCTGAGTAGCTGGGACTACAGGCATACACCACTATGCCCAGCTAATTTTATTTTATTTATTATTTTTAAAAATGTTTTGGTAAGGCCGGACACAGTGGCTCACCTCTGTAATCCTAACACCTTGGGAGGCCAAAGCGGGCAGATCACCTGAGGTCAGGAGTTCAAGTTCAGCTCAGCCAACATGGTGAAACACTGTCTTTACTAAAAATACAACAAAAATTAACTGGGCATGGTGCTGCATGCCTGTAATCCCAGCTACTCAAAAGGCTAAGGCAAGAGATTTGAACCTGGGAGGCAGAGGTTGTAGTGAGCCGAGATCATGCCGTTGCACTCCAGCCTAGACAACAAGAGTGAAACTCCATCTCAAAAAAAAAGTTTTTGTAGAGATGGGGTCTCACTGGGTTGTTCAGGATGATCTCAAGCTCCTGGACTTGAGTGACCCTCCTGCCTTGGCCTCCCAAAGTGCTGAGTTTACAAGCAGCCACTGCACCTGGCCTTCATTCTTCTTGTGACTGAATAATGTCCCATTGTATGGCTAGGCTACCTTTTGTTTATTCATTTACCTGTTGATGGACATTTGCATTGTTTCCACCTTTTGGCTACTGTGAATAACGCTGAATGAAATTTGTGTGCAATTCCTGTTTTAGTATACAGCTCCCGAGTCCCTGTTTTCAGTTCTTCTGGGTATATACTCTGGAGTGGAATCGCTGGGTCATATGGTAATTCCTGTTTTAGTATACAGCTCCCGAGTCCCTGTTTTCAGTTCTTCTGGGTATATACTCTGGAGTGGAATCGCTGGGTCATATGGTAATTCCTGTTTTAGTATACAGCTCCCGAGTCCCTGTTTTCAGTTCTTCTGGGTATATACTCTGGAGTGGAATCGCTGGGTCATATGGTAATTCCTGTTTTAGTATACAGCTCCCGAGTCCCTGTTTTCAGTTCTTCTGGGTATATACTCTGGAGTGGAATCGCTGGGTCATATGGTAATTCCTGTTTTAGTATACAGCTCCCGAGTCCCTGTTTTCAGTTCTTCTGGGTATATACTCTGGAGTGGAATCGCTGGGTCATATGGTAATTCCTGTTTTAGTATACAGCTCCCGAGTCCCTGTTTTCAGTTCTTCTGGGTATATACTCTGGAGTGGAATCGCTGGGTCATATGGTAATTCCTGTTTTAGTATACAGCTCCCGAGTCCCTGTTTTCAGTTCTTCTGGGTATATACTCTGGAGTGGAATCGCTGGGTCATATGGTAATTCCTGTTTTAGTATACAGCTCCCGAGTCCCTGTTTTCAGTTCTTCTGGGTATATACTCTGGAATGGAATCGCTGGGTCATATGGTAATTCCTGTTTTAGTATACAGCTCCCGAGTCCCTGTTTTCAGTTCTTCTGGGTATATACTCTGGAGTGGAATCGCTGGGTCATATGGTAATTCCTGTTTTAGTATACAGCTCCCGAGTCCCTGTTTTCAGTTCTTCTGGGTATATACTCTGGAATGGAATCGCTGGGTCATATGGTAATTCCTGTTTTAGTATACAGCTCCCGAGTCCCTGTTTTCAGTTCTTCTGGGTATATACTCTGGAGTGGAATCGCTGGGTCATATGGTAATTCCTGTTTTAGTATACAGCTCCCGAGTCCCTGTTTTCAGTTCTTCTGGGTATATACTCTGGAGTGGAATCGCTGGGTCATATGGTAATTCCTGTTTTAGTATACAGCTCCCGAGTCCCTGTTTTCAGTTCTTCTGGGTATATACTCTGGAGTGGAATCGCTGGGTCATATGGTAATTCTATGTTTAACCTTTTGAGGAACCAAATTGTTTTCCACAGCAGCGGCACCATTTTACGTTCCCACCAGTAGTGTCTGATAGTTCCGATGTCCCCACACCCTCCCTATCATTTGGTATTTGGATGTCAACTCATGAGGGATAGGTTAAGGAGGATGAGTCTGAATGAGACCAGCAGAAGCAGCAGCCAGGGAAAGAGGAGGAAAATCTGGAAGCCAAGGAGACAGCAAGCAGTCAGCAGCATGAGCTGCTAGCAGGATGACTGGTCAGAGCGCTGGGTCTGGGACAGGGGGCAAGGGCAGGGCCTGGCCAGGCACTTGAGACCTGGGGGGAGATGAGGGCATGGTAAGATGTGGACATGTAGCCAGCTGGGAGTGGGTAGAGTTGGTATGTGGCAGTAGCTGGGGTGGTGGGGGGGCGGGCACATGTGTGGGAACCTAGGGTTCAAGGTGGGGCTTTTGGCAGGGCTGAAGGACTTGCTGGCTGGGGAAGGCCAATGCCCTCCTCTCTGCCTGGGGCTGGAGTATATGCCAAAGGCCAGAGGTCCAGCTGAGCTGACAGCTTTTTGGAAGAGAGACTGGTCAGAGCCAGCCACCAAGAAATCTGGTAAGTGCAGCACTGGGGCAGCTGGAGCTGGGGCCTGGGGAAATAGGAATGCTGGAGCGGTGCCAGCACCATCTCCACTGTGGAAATGAGGGGTTGGTTCACTGCAGTGCCCTGTGGGCAGGGCCTCTAAAAACCCCAGTGCTCAGCTCCATGCCTGGCTAATTGTGAGGACTCAATAAATGCATTTGGCTGAATGAATGAAAGCCTGTGAGGAACATGTGAGGTCATGTGTGAGACCCGGTGAGCTCAGGGACAGGTGGTGTTGGCAGCAGCAGATGCCGTGGAAAGCCAGGGCAGCCTAAAAGCTGAGAGGCTGGCAGGCCAAAGGGCTTCAGGGTCATTCCCGGCCATGCTCTCCTGCCCCCTTTCCTTGGGCCATTCTCCTATACTTGATAAAAAGTCCCTGGAAAGTCCCACAGTGAGGGTAAAGTCCTGAAACAGCCCTTTGACAGTGGCTAAGCACCGAGGCCTGAGCCCAGCTGGCAGGGCCTATGCGTGACTCCACTTAGTGGCCCCACGGCCAGTGGAGCTTGGTGTCATTGGCACCACTTGGTGCCCAGTGGCCCAGTGAGTAGTGGAAGGTCTGATTGGCATGGTGGGCCACCCACGGCGCTGGGGTCTCTGGATGCCCTGACAATCTCCCCAGCCTGGCTGATGTTTTGCTGGACTTCCAGAACTGAAAGGTAAGAGGGAGAATGCAAGTGGGGTGGAAAGGCTGGGCGCTTGGAGAAGCTGAGACGGGAGGGTCACTGGAGGCTAAGAGTTGGAGACCAGCCTGGGCAACGTAGTGACACCTCATCTCTAATATATATATATATATATATATATATATTAACCAGACACGGTAGTGTGTGCCTGTAGTCCCAGCTTCTTGGGAGGCTGAGCCAGGAGGATCACTGGAGCCCAGGAGTTCAGGGATGCAGTGTACTCCAGCCTGGGTGACACAGTGAGACCCTGTCTCTAAATAAATAATTAGTAAAGCTAGTCTCAGAAAATGCAAAAACAGACAAGACGGAGTAGGGAGGTAGGGGTAGGGGTAAAGTGGGGGCTGGTGGTGTCAGAACCATCCCACTATACTGCTGCTTTTTCAGAAAGCATATCATCCTTTCCAAAGCCCTTCCCTTGTACTCTCCCTGTCCACAGGAGCCCCTAGGGCCCCAGCTCCCTGCTCCCCATGCACTAAGTCAGCCCCCAGTACTGCTGTGGCTGCGGCACTAGAGGCTTTTCTGCTTCACCCACTGCCTCCCTGCAGGGTCCCTCTTGGAGGAGCCACCTCCAGCTATTCCCTCACCAAGGCTATTCCGCATTCCCTCCCCTGTGTCTTCTTCCCCCCTCTTCCCCTCCCTCTCCCTTCACACCACCTTAACCTCTGTTTGCCACCTTCCCTTTCTATTTCCTTGCACTGCCACCCTCTCACCCCCCTTCCCTCCTTTCTCTCCAATCTCCCACTCCTCTCTCTATTTTCCTTCCTCTCCAGTCATTCTCCTCTCTTGGAGGGGGGCCCTGTCCCCTAGCTGAGCTGCATAGCATAGGGGTTGCTTCCCCTGGCTTTAGCTTCTCCACTCTCCTTCTGCATTCTTCACTGCCAGCCCAGAAAATATGCTATCTCCTTTGCCAGGTGGAGGAGGAAGCCAGGATTAAGTCCCCTTTCCCTCCTGCCCTCCTGCCGTCCTGCCTGGGGGTGTGGGGAGAGCCATTGGGTTCCAAATGTGGGACTAGTGGGCACAAGGAGGAACCCCCTGCCCTGGCCCCAGGAAGCCTGCTGCCAGTGTGAGTGACAGAGCCAAGCAGGGATAGAATCTCTTGGGGGATTGGAGGGATCTGTCTATGTCTCCCCGTCCACCACTCTATGCTCCCTTCCTCTACACGCAAAATGGCCCCCAGTGCTGCTCAGAGTGCCCAAAAAGGAAGGAATGAGGGATGGCATGTCACGTGGATGCCTTGTAGGTACCGCTTGGCTTCTTTCTGCTGGACAAGCTGTGATAGAAACGGTGATGGTGGGAAATACTACAGGGCAACCGTCCAGGGCACCCCTCCACCATGTCAAAGTAAGTCCTCAAGATGTGGAGGGCCATGTTTGTGTCCCTTAGGAGAGCTAGGAAGGGGAGTGTGAAGAGTAAAGACCGCTGATACCACACAGTCTGGCCTCGGCCTTTATTTATTGATTGATTGATTGATTGATGAAGTCTCCCTATATTGCCCAGTTTGGTCTCCAGTTCCAGGGCTCAAGGAATCCTCCCACTTCAGCCTCCAAAAGTGTGGGATTACAGATATGAGCCACCACACCTGACCAAGGCCACAACTTAATTGTGTGATCTTGGTCAAGTAACTGACTCCCTTTGGGTCTCATATTTGACCTCTGTCAAAGGGTTTGGCCTTTGTGGCCTCAGGGGTGCCTTTTAGCACTGGCATTGAATGATTACAAGTGACTTCCCTATCTTCCTCAGATTTGCTGGTGCTGCTTGGCTAGCTGACAAGCGGCCGTACTTTCTATTTCTTCAGAGCCTCAGCAACATGCTGGCATTCCCTGTGTACTCTAGAGTGGCTCTCCAAGTGTGCCTCTGGGCCACTAACATCAGTGTCACTGGGAGCTTATGAGTGGCACAGATCCTTGGGCCCCACTCCAGACTTGCTGACTCAGCAACTCTGGGGGTGGCACTCAGGAATCTGGGTTTTAGGAAGCCCTCGGGGTGATTCTAGTGCACAGGAGAGTCAGAGAACTGCTGTGGTGAACTGTCTGTGTTGGTGCAGGGAGCAGAGGAGCAGTTAAGCCTAAAGTTTAGGCAATGGACCCATCCTGAGGGTTGACATTTAGTCAGCGGTTGCATGCATGCACGGCACACACACACATACACACACACACACACACACACAGTAACACTCACTCTGTTTGCACAATAGTCCCTGACCCATCCAGCCTTCTGTTGTCAGCCTTGAATTAGATTTGTTATTGGATTTTATTTGTTTTAATTATGTGGAACACTCTGTTAACTTGTGCAGGGGCCATGCTAATCTTAGCCAAATAGTTCCAATTGTAGTATACGCATAGCTGAAATGAGCACTCAAATTAGATTTGATTACAGCAAAATTAAGCATTCCTTTCCATGAAGGAAAGCACAGATAGAATTAACAGACAGACAACAGATGGAGAGAATATATTTGCTGTTTAAAAGCAACAAGACATTAATGGATAAAATATACAAGAACATTCTGCAAAACAACAAGAAAGATCCAACAGGAAAATGAGCAAAGCATATGCATAGGCAATTCTGAGGAGAAGAAACTGAAAAGGCTGGCAAGTAACCATGTGAAGAGATGCTCAAATCCCAGATTCATCAGTAATCAGAGAAATGCAAATGACAACAATGGGATAGGATACACACATGTCAGATTAGCAAAAATCAGCTGTATGATGCCAAGTGTTGGCTAGAATAAGCAGAAAGAGGAACCATTGTATGCCACTGCTGAGAGTCCCACTAGATGAATGCAGGCACTTTGGAGAGCCACCTGGTAGCATTTAGCCAAATCAGGTCTGTGCCCACAGTGTCTCAGCAAGCCCACTCCTGGGTATACCCTCAAGAAATTATCCTGCAGACCCACAAAGAGACTGAGTTTCTTGTGGATGCTGTAACGAAGTATCATAAACTCAATGGCTCAAAACAACAGAAATGTATTCTCTGGTACTTCTGGAGTCAAGAGGTCCAAGATCACTATCTTTTGGCTGAAACCCAGGTGTCAGCAGGGCTATGCTCTCTCAGGAGGTTCTGGGGTAGGAGGATTCCATTCCTTGCTTCTTCCAACTTCTGGTGGCTGCTAGCCTTCCCTGGTCTGTGGCTGCATTTCATGTTCAAGGCCAGCATTTTCAAATCTTCCTCTGCTCCCTCTTCACTCTGCCTTCTCTGTGTGAGTGTCAAATCTACCTCTGCCTCTCTTTTATAAGAATTACATGAGTAGTGGGCTGAATAGTGCTCCCCACCAAATTCACAATCACTGAGAACCTCAGAAAGTGATCTTATTTGGAAGTACGGTCTTTGCAGATGTAATTAGTTAAGATAAGGTCATACTGGAGTAGGAGGGGCCCTTACTCCAATTTCTGTTGTCCTTATAAGAGGGCAAAAAAAAAAAAAAGCCGGGTGCAGTGGCTCATGCCTGTAATCCCAGCACTTTGGGAGGCTGAGGTGGGTGGATCACCTGAGGTCAGGATTTCAAGACCAGCCTGGCCATCATGGTGAAACCCCACCTTAAAAAAAAAAAAGAAGAAGAAGAAGAAAGAAAAAATATGAGGGCAAAAGGACTGACAGAAAAACAGGGGAGGCCATGTGAAAATGAGGGAGAGGCTGGAATGATGATGCCACAAACCAAGGAACACCTGAGGCCACGAGAATCTGGAAGGAGCAAGGAAGGGCTTCGGAAGCACTGTGGCCCTGCTGACACCTTGATTTCAGACTTCTGGCCTCCAGAATCATAAGAGAATAGATTTCTGTTGTCTTAAGCCACCAGAACAGTGCGGTGCTTTGTTACAGCAACCACAGGAAACGAATACAACACGTAACTCCATTTCCAGCCCACCCTGATACCCCAGGATAATCTCCACATCTCAAAATCTTCAACAGAATCACATCTGCAAAGACCCTTTTTCCATATAAGGCAACACTCACAGGCTCCAAGCATTAGGATTTGATACCTTTGGGGTCCATTCTTGAGCCTGCTACAGGGACCCATGCAAGGATGTTTATTGCACAGTGCTTGTGGCACAGACTTGGAGGCAATCCAGATGTCCACCTCCAGGGAAAAATAGAAGCAACTGAGTGGTTACAAGCAACTCAGAAGCACACAGCAGCATGGACAGTTAACACACACAGCGCTCAGTGAAAAAGCACCCGGTAAGAGACTGAACATACTCTCCAGGCCCCTACCACTATGTTTATTGAAAACACACACACACACACACACACACACACACACACACACACACCCCTCTACACAGCTTGACAGAGCACACACTTGAGTGGTTGCCAATGAGGGGAGGAGAATTGGAGTGGAAAACAGTAATTAAAAGGACTGGAGAGATGGATAGATTTATTCAGCCAGAGAGGAATCTCAGACCAATGATGGTGATATCATGAATTGAAAAACAACATTACCTGAAAGTCAACCAAAAAAAAAAAAAAAAGAAAAAGAAAAAGAAAAACTCTGTGAGAGATCCTTTCTGGGGAAAGCTGGCCACCTCTGGAAGTGCCTGGTGTGTTTTGCATAAAGACACATTGACCCCCAGCTTGGGCAACATAGCAGATAACAACTTGTCTCTCCCCCTCAAAAAAAATTTTTTTTTAATTATCAGGGCATAGGCTGGGTGCAGTGGCTCACGCTTGTAATCCCAGCACTTTGGGAAGCTGAAGCAGGTGGATCACCTGAGGTCAGGAGCTTGAGACCAGCCTGGTCAAGATAGTGAAACCCCATTTCTACTAAAAATACAAAAATTAGCTGGGTGTGCTGGCATGTGCCTGTAATCCCAGCTACTCTGGAGGCTGAGACAGGTGAATAGCTTGAACCTGGGAGGAGGAGGTTGCAGTGAGCCAAGACTGTGCCACTGCACTCCAGCCTGGGTGACAGAGCAAGACTCCATCTGTGGATGAAGTGGGGAGGAAATTATCCAGGCATGGTGGCACATGCCTGAAGTTCCAGCTACCCAGGAGGCTGAGATGGGAGGATCTCTTGAACCTGGGAGGTCAAGGCTGCAGTGAGCCATGATGGGATGGTGCCACTGCACTTCAGTGTGGGCGACACAGCCATACCCTGTCTCAAGATAAATAAGTAAATAAAAAGACATATGGTTCCTTCAGTTGTAACAGCAGTGGGTGGCAGCCAGGAACCTTCATCCTTCCTTACTGTTTGGGGAGAGTGGAACCATGTGGCCTCCAGAATGGAGGGAGGACATCTTCCCTAGCAACAGCAAAGAACAAAGGAAGCCACACTAATGCCATGTGCCGCTGCCTGCCAGTTGTGTTCTATCTGCTGCACGGAGTGTTCCATCGCAGCAGCCTTGAGCAGGCAGCTGACATTGTTGGCTCACCCACTGGTCTTGCTTAGGCTTCTCATGATTTTATTCATTCTTGGAACACACCCTGACCTTCCTCTTTCCAGATGCAATACTTCTCTCAATGCCACTGGTCAAGTAGCAGGGATGAAGCCAGTGGAAGCAGGCATCTAAACGGCCGTGAATTCTGAGTCAGTTTGGTAAATGCTCAGCCATTTTTAACCCCCTTGTTTGTTTAATGCCCCATCAGGTTCCTTGTAAAGTTCTCTTCGAAAATGCCATCTGGGCCGGGCACGGTAGCTCATGCCTGTAATCCCAGCACTTCGGGAGGCCGAGATGGGCAAATTACCTTAGGTCAGGAATCCGAGACCAGCCTGACTAATGTGGCAAAACCCTGTCTCTACTAAAAATATAAAATTAGCCAGGTGTGGTGGTGCACCCCTGTAATGACAGCTACTCGGGAGGCTGAGGCAGGAGAATCGTAGGCAGAGGTTGCAGTGAGCCAAGATCGCGACATTGCACTATAGCCTGGTCAAGAAGAGTGAAACTCCATCTCAAAAAAGAAAGAAAGAAAGAAAGAAAGAAAGAAAGAAAGAAAGAAAGAAAGAAAGAAAGAAAGAAAGAAAGAAAAAAGGAAATGCTATCTGCCAGGTGCAGTGACTCACACCTGTAATCCCAGCACTTTGGGAGGCTGAGGTGGGTAGATTGCTTGAGGTCAGGAGTTTGAGACCAGCCTGGCCAACATGGTGAAACCCCACCTCTACTAAAAATACAAAATTAGCCGGGCATGCTGGTGCACCTGTAACCCCAGCTACTTGGGAGGCTGAGGGAGGAGAATCACTTGAACCCAGGAGGTAGAGGTTGCAGTGAGCAGAGATCGGACCACTGCACTCCAGCCTTGGTGAAAGAGCGAGACTCCATCTCAAAAAATAAATAAAATCATTAGGCTGGGCATGGTGGCTCACGCCTGTAATCCCAGCACTTTGGGAGGTCAAGGTGGGAGGCTGAGGCATGAGAAGCACTTGAACCCAGGAGGTGGAGGTTGCAGTGAGCCAAGATCGTGCCACTGCACTCCAGCCTGGGTGACAGAGTGAGACTCCGTCTCAAAAAAGAAAGTTAGAAAGAAAGAAAATGCCATTTTATCTTGACTATGCTTGGGAAGGAAAGAGAACCTGACTTTTAATGCCTTGTCTATTAGTACCAAGGCCAGAGGGAAAAGGAGAGTAATATTTTATTGTAACCTTTTCTTTATCCTCCACAAAGGCCTTCAGCAGAACTGACCTTCAATATTTTAAAATCTAACAACAACAAGAAAAATCTGATGTGGCATTCAGCTGCGCTCTTGTCTGGGCTCTTCTTGATCCACTTAGGGATTCATGTTTCTGGGTTCACCAACAGCTACTTAACTTTGCTATTCATTCCTGTCCACCTCCTCACCCCTACTGTTGCGATCATACCCATGAGACACAATTTGAAAATACAGGTGAGGAATCAGGCAGCAGTTTTTCACCTCCGAAGATGCCTTAAAAGCCAGCTCCAGATCTGTGCTCTTCATGAGCAAATATTTCATTTGAGCCTTGCCATATTTGACACAGTTAGCAGTCCCTGTTCAAAACTGAAACTAGTGCTAAAAACAAAATTCATCTAGAGACAGCAACATATTCTTAGTTGTTTGCTTGGGAGACAGGGATTTGGCCAAACAAGGCAAGAGAAGATGAGAGAGCAGATAGGAGTAACTTGCCTTGTTTTCCTCCCTATAAATGTTCCTTGCTGCCCGCTAAGGGAGGCCTTCAGCCATCACTCAGTCCCTAGAGGCTCAACTTATTCATCTGTACAATGAGGTTGGAACTAGATGCGTGTTTTCACACTCTGTTGGTAGAAGGTCCTGGGAGGAGCTTCAGGAGACACCATCGAGGAGATTTAACAGGTGGGGATCTGTACCTCCTTTTTCAATCATCACTCCTCTGTTTTCATCTGTAGTCTCTATAGGCAATGGTTTCACTTGAAATGTAACTTATTTTGGTGCTAAGAAAACTGTTAGAGACTGAGCATGGTGGTTCACGCCTATAATCTCAATATTTTGGGAGGCTGAAGAGGATTGCTTGAGCCCAGGAGTTTGAGACCAGCCTGAGCAACATACTGGGACCATGCCTTTACTAAAAACAAAACAAAATTAGCTGGGTGTGGTGGTGCCCAACTGTGGTTCCAGCTACTTGGGAGGCTGAGGTGGGAGGATTGCTTAAGTGCGGGAGGTTGAGGCTGCAGTGAGCCAGGATTGAGTCACTGTACTTCAGCCCGGGCAACAGAGTGAGAGTCTATCTCAAAAAAAAAAAAAAAAAAAAAAACAAACAGAAAAAACCATACCCTGGACAAGATAAACTCTAAGGACCCTGTGTTAGTTTCCTGGGCTGCCATAACAAAGTACTACAAACTAGGGGGCTTTGAACAACAGGAATGTTTAGTCTTTCACAGTTCTGGAGGCCAGAAGTGTAAAATCAGTATCACCAGGTTGAAACCAAGGTGCTGACAGGGCCCTGTTTTCTCTGGAAGCTCTAGGGGAGAATCCATTCCTTGTGTCTTCTAGCTTCTGGCAACTTCCTACATCCTTTGGCTTGTGGTCGCATCACTCCAATCTTTAAGACCACATCTTCAAATCTCTCTCTGCTCCAGACATCACCTTCTCCTCTGTGCATCAGATCTTTCTCTGCCTCCCTTATAAGGATGTATGTGTTGCATTTAGGACCCACCCAGATAATCCAGAATAATGTCTCCATCTCAAGTTCCTAATCATGATCACATCTACAGAAACCAGATGATTTATTTATTTATCGCCATTTAAGTTAACATACTTGTGGGTAATGATAAGAGGGAGGAAACAACAACAACAAATAAGTTAACATGCCCATGTTCTGGTGACTAGAAAGTGGATCTCTGTTGGGGGACCAATTTGTAGCCTACCACAGGCCCTTTCAAAAATAAGGTTCTAAGATCTCCCTACCCCCAAATAATTCCTATCTCAGTAGCTTTCTCTATGTTCTTGTGTCTTAAAGAACCTAAAAGTAGGCTGGGTGCAGTGGCTCACGCCTGTAATCACAGCACTTTGGGAGGCTGAGGCAGGTGGATCACGAGGTCAGGAGTTCAAGAGCAGCCTGGCCAAGATGGTGAAACCCCATCTCTACTAAAAATACAAAAATTAGTTGGGCGTGGTGGTGGGTGCCTGTAGTCCCAGCTACTTGAGAGGCTGGGGCAGGAGAATCACTTGAATCTGGGAGGGGAAGGTTGCAGTGAGCTGAGATTGTGCCACTGCACTCCAGCCTGGGTGACAGAGCAAGACCCGGTCCAAAAAAAAAAAAAAGAGAGAGAGATCTCACATTATTTCAACTTCCTGGAACAATCACATTTATTGAACGCTTTCTACATGCCTGGACCACGATATAGTGTACTCTGTAGTTTTTCCCTACAATTCTGACAATAATTCTGTGAAGTGAGTAGTATCAGACCCATTTTCCTAGTGAGGAAACTGAGATACAGAGAGGGTCAGCAAACAGTCCAAGGGTGCTCAGCTAAAAACAGACAGAGTTGAGGCATAAACCCAGGTTGCACTGACTCCAAAGCCTGTGTGTTTTTATTTTTTTTATTTTTTGTTTTTTGACAAGGTCTCTGTTCTGTTGCCCATGCTGGAACCCAGTGGTGTAATCACGGCTCACTGCGGCTTCGACCTCTACTCAAGTAATCCTCCCACCTCAGCCTCCTGAGTAGCCGGAACTACAGCTACAGTGTGCACCACCACACCCAGCTAATTTTTTCATCTTTTGCAGAGGCAGGATCTCACTACGTTGTCCAGGCTGGAAGCCTCTGCTTTTGACCTCTGCACCCACCACGTGCCCTCAGTACAATTTTGTATTCAAAGCTCTGAAGACAATATGACAACAAGACTGTATGCCCACCAGGACATAGCCCCACAAGGACACATCCTCACCAGGACTCAGTTATATTTAGCCTGCACAAAGTCTCATTCTGTAAGGCTGTCGTATCATTCCGAGTTTCTGGAGGTGGAAGTGCAGTTGGTGGGGTACTCACGGATACAAATTGATTAAGAGGTTTGGGACGCCAGGTGCTGCGGTTCATACCTATAATGCCAGAACTTTGGGAGGTTGAGGTGAGAGGATTGCTTGAGCCTAGGAGTTGGAGACCGTCCTGGAAAGCAAAGTGAGACCCCATCTCTAAAAAAACAAAATTAGAGGCTTGGGAAAAGCAAGATCCGTCAGCAGGCCCTGAGAAGTCTCTCCCCACCCTTGCTGTTTTGGAGGGAGGGCCAGAGTGGTATATATTCCAAAGGCCAGTTCATACACTCAGGTCAACAGGAATGGCACTACCCCATGGGGTGGCTTTGCTGGGGTAGGGGACAGGTGAGATGGTGGGAGATCACATATACTTCTCTCAGCTTAAGTGAACTCTCTCGCCATCTACATTCACTTCCTTTATTTCCTTTCCTAGAGAATGATGTGCCTTGTTTTCCCTTGATGCAGTATAAACATGGCTCACAACCAACACAGCTCACAATGAACACACCAATATGCTTGCCAATCAAACGCTGTGTTGCTGTGATGGCTCATTTCAACCTAAGACAGTCATTGGCATCAAGGACTTTGGAGTGTGCTCCAAAGCGTCAGAGGTCTTCCAGTTCTCACTTTGGTGACGGAGGCAGGCAGTGGTGCAGTGAGCAGAGTCCTGGGCTGTAAGGCAGAAGCCCTGGGTTCTAGGCTCAGCTCTGCCACTAACATCTACGTGACCTTGAGTCAGCTCCTGGCCTTTCCCAGGACTCAGTTCCCCATCTTAAAAAGGAAAAGTTTACATTTGATGCTAATGGTCCTTCCACCTGGAAAGTTCTATGATTTATAGAGTCTCAACACTCTGGCATGTTAAGAGCTGATTTGAAAACCAACCATAAATATTTAAATTAGCTAGAAACATGTGCTGAGCTCATCACATAATCAGGAGCCACGTTAGTGGAGCAAGATCTAGAGGAGAGAGGGTGATGCCTGATTTGGTACTCTCTTCCCTCCAGATCCCCCAGTCAAGTGTTCCAGAAGCTGGCTTTCCATCATCATCATTAGCATCACCCAGTTCTTAAGATTAAAGGCAGAAAGCTGGTGGGAGGCGCTTCCCAGAGGCCCCTGCAGCAGCAGCAGCAGCAGCAAGGCCACTGAAGATCTTTCTTTCTCTCTCTTCATCCTTTTTTTCCCTCAGAGCTTTTAGGTTGCTGCACTTATTACCAAATGATGCTGCCCCTCATCCCTGAACACCAGCAAGCTAATTCAATTCTGTTCGAATTTTACTGCGAGTTCCTAGTAAGGAACAAAGCCTCTGCAGGCCAATGGGTGGTCTAGAGAGCTCTGGGAGGTGGTTCCCACAGTGAGGGTCCTCCATGTCTGCTGGAGGAGGTAGGCAGGGACAAAACCACCTGAAACACCCAGCCCACCCTCAGCTTGCAGAGCTGCCAATCAAACGCTGTGTTCCTGTGATGGCTCATCTCAACCTAAGGCAGGCATTGGCATCAAGAAGCCTCAGGAGGAAGGCACTGTTTGAGATTGAAGAGTAAGCAGAATCTCCATAGAGATGAAGGAGAAAGGGCATTCTGGCCCTCAGGAATAGTGTGAGCCAAATGCTTGGAGGCAGAGAAGTGCTGAGATGAATCAGGAAATCTGTGTGTGCAATTGGCGGGTGGGGGAGATTGGAGGCAGGAACCTGGCTGGAAATGAATCTTGGAGGGTATTTATTTTTTTTCTCACTCTGTTACCCTGGCTGGAGTGTAATGGTACAATCATAGCTCACTGCAGCCTTAATCTTCCAGGCTCAAGTGATCCTCCCACGTCAGCCTCCAAGGAGCTGGGACTACAGGCATGTGCCACCACACCTAGCTAATTATTTTATTTTTTGTGGAAATGGGGTTTTGTCATGTTGCCCAGGCTGGTCTTGAATTCCTGGGCTCAAGCAATCATCTCACTTTAGTCTCCCAATGCCAGGATTACAGGCATGAGCCACTGTTCCCTGCCTTCAAGACTCTGTGGCTTTCTCTCAAGGTAATGAAGAGTTATGAAGGATTTTATTTTGTTTTATTTTATTTTATTTTTTGAGATGGATTTTCACTCTGTCACCCAGGCTGGAGTGCAATTGAGTGATCTCAGCTCATTGCAACCTCTGCCTCCTGAGTTCAAGTGATTCTCCTACCTCAGCCACCTGAGTAGCTGAGACTAGAGGCACACACCACCATACCCAGCTAATTTCGGTGTTTTTAGTAGAGATGGGGTTTCACCATGTTGGCCAGGCTGGTCTCAAAGTCCTGACCTCAGGTGATCCACCCACCTGGGCCTCCCAAAATGCTGGAATTATAGGTGTGAGCCACTGCACCTGTCTAGAATTTTAAAGACAGAAAAATGTACATTTATAAAAATTCAAACAGGCATGGGGCTCATACTTGTAATCTCAGCACTTTGGGAGGCCAAAGTGGGTGGATTTCTTAAAGCCAGGTGATTTAAGGCCAAACTGAGCAGCAAAGGAATACCCTGTCACTACAAAAAATTAAAAATAATAAAAATTGGCCAGGCATGGTGGCTCACACCTGTAATCCCAGCACTTTTGGAGGCTGATATGGGCAGATCATGAAGTCAAGAGTTTGAGACCATCCTGGACAACATGGTGAAACCCTGTCTCTACTAAAAATGCAAAAAATTAGCCAGGCATCATGGTACGCGCCTGTAGTCCCAGCTACTCAAGAGGCTGAGACAGGAGAATTGCTTGAACCCGGGAGGCGGAGGCTGCAGTGAGCTGAGATCTCACCACTGCACTCCAGCCTGGCAACAAAGCGAGACTCTGTCTCAAAATAAATAAATAAAAATAATAAAAATTTTTAAAAAGTAAAAAGTTTCCTCTAGATGATAGGAGATAGCTGAGCAGGGAGACCAGTTAGGGGAGAGAAAGATAGAGGATCACTACTTGGTAGGTGGGGAGGAGCAGCTGGATTCAGATATGTTTAGGTTTTGCTGGTAGCCTGGATCCAGGAATGATGGAGAGGGAAGAGCCAGGCGGGATGCTGGGGAGATGATGGTGCCATTCTCTAAGCACGGATATAGAGGCAAGGGCAGGGGTTGGGGCATTTAGTTTGGGACACACTGAGGTGCACAGGTCACATATCTGATGACTTCAGCAATTGCCCTCAGGCCCTTTCACCTTTGCTGCCTTTTTCTCTGGCTGTCTGGAGGCAGAAGAGTCCTGAATGGTCGCTGACACTGGAAATGCCCTCTGTGCATCCACCCCTCTCCTTGTTTGCTCACTGAAAACAACCAGGCAGTAAAGCCTGTTACAAAAACTGAGAGGGGAGGGTCACTGGAGCTCAGGAGCTCAAGGGTGGCATGAGCTATGATTGCACCCTGCACCCCTGCCTGAGCAAAAGAGTGAGATCCTGTCTCAAAAAAATAATAAATAAATAAAAGGAAAATGACAGAGAGTCTGAGTTCCAGTTTTCCCACAGATGGCCTGGTATACTTGGACAAAACAGTTGCCTCCTCTGGTTTTCAGTTTTCCTGAAATATGCCAAAACATCTCACATGATCATTAGGGGGTGCGATTCAGACAGTAGACATGTAAGCGCCAGGCAAACTGTTAAGGAACAAAGTGCAAGGTGGCATCATTACCATTCACATCGTGTTCTCTGCTCTGAATTGGGCCATTTGCTGTTTCTGTTTATAGTTCCTTCCTCTTATCATTTTATCTGATTGTCCTTTTCTCTGATAACCGGTGAATTATGCAGACCAGGTAAAAACATAACCAAAAGTAAATGGAAAATTGAGATGATAGTTTAGATAAATCATGTTTATAAGAAAGGTTTTTTCTTGCAACAATTTGAGGCAGGCTGATCTGAGAGGCACAGTGAATCTGACACCAAGCTGTCCAGAATCACTAGAAAAGATGATTACCAAACAAAAGACATCTGTTTACGAATACAAACATACCTTTTCAAATTAGCCGGGTGTAGTGGCACAGCCCTGTAGTCCCAGATACTGAGATGGGAGGATCACTTGGGCCCAGGAGTTGGAGGTTGCAGTGAGCTGTGATCATGCCACTACACTTTCAGCCTGGGTGAGAGAGTGAGACCTCATCTCAAAAAAACCAAAAACCCCAAAACAAAAACAAACCATACCTTTTCCACTTCACTACAAGACCTTAGAATCACAGTGTCTCCATCCATTCATTCAGCAACTATTCACTGGGCATATACAATGGGCTTTCTTCAAGGCATCTGGGAAACATCAGGGGAAAACCAAACCAAACCAAACCAAAACACAATTTGTGTTCCCCTTTAAGGAGCTCATGCTCCAGTGGCTATCAGTACAAGAAGAGGCCCTGGAGATGATCCAGCATCTAGTGCGACTCCCTGACTGCACAGAAGGGGAAACTGAGGACCAGCGAAGCTCAGGGATTTGCCAAAGCCTCTTGAAGTTGTAGAAGCGCAGAGCCACATCCTATGGCTCCTGGGTTACTAGTCCTTCTACTGTACCTTTCTTGGTTTGGTTTTGGCAACACAGCTATCTTGCTGTGCTGCCAAATACCCAGAGAGTTGATTTGCTAGGGAAGATGCAATTCTCAGCAAAGGCAATTCTCTCTTGGTTGTAAACAAACACAGTTCAAAGCTTGTGCCACTGAGGTTTGGATTATCGTTTAACAGCTGTTCTTCTGCACTGTCTGAAGAATTCAGAGTGAAATCAAAGGTGACCCTGTCAGAACAGCAAATGTTTCTTGGGCATTTATTTTTGTGCCAAGCATTGCTCTAAGTGCTTAATACATATTAATTTGTTTAATCCCCACCATTTATGAGGTAGGTACTATTACAAGGCTCATTGTGAAAATGGAGAAACCGGCTGGGCACCGTGGCTCACGCCTGTAATCCCAGCATTTTGGGAGACCGAGAAGGGTGGATCATTGGATGTCAGGAATTCGAGACCAGCCTGGCCAACATGGTGAAACCTTGTCTCTACTAAAAATACAAAAATTAGCCAGGTATGGTGACGAGTACCTTTGGTCCCAGCTTCTTGGGAGGCTGAGGCAGGAGAATCACTTGAATCTGGGAGGTGGAGGTTACAGTGAGCGGAGATCACACCAGTGCACTCCAGCCTGGGCAACAGAGTGAGACTCTGTTTCAAAAAAAAAAAAAAAAAGATGATGATACTGGGGTGGAGAAAGAGGTGAAGTCACAGTCACCTAGCTGGCAAGTGGTGGGATGCGGAGCCAAATCCTGCTCTTCCTCACCACGCATGCCCCCGCGGGACCTACAGGCAGTGCTCTTCAGACTTTAGAGCTGCATTTGCAAGTCAAAGCCCTGGTTAGCACGGCATATAGGTCATAGGATTCCAGTGCTCAGAAATAAAGAGGAGGATGTTCCTGGAACCCACCCTCCCTTCAGGTCCCCAGCTGGGACCTGTGGCAGCCAAATGCGAGCCCTTGGGCTTCCCTCTAGGAAGGAGGTGGCTGTGCCGCAAATCCCCTGCTTGACTGAATGAAGTCCTCTCTTCCTCATCTCCCCTTCCCTCAGCCAGGTCTTCTTCCTTGTTTGGCTGAAACAACCTGTTGTCCCAACTACTTGGGAAGCAGAGGCAGAAGAATCACTTGAACTGGGGAGGCGGAGGTTGCAGTAAACTGAGATTGCACCACTGCACTCCAGCCTGGTTGACAGAGCAAGACTCTGTCTCTCAAAAAAAAAAAAAAAAAAAGTGAATAAGAGACAAGAGTCTACAGAGAAAGGCAGGACCGTGACTCGGGTTCACTATGTTGGTCAGGCTGGTCTGGAACTTCTGAGCTTAGGTGATCTGCCTGCTTTGGCCTCTCAAAGTGCTGGATTACAGGCATGAGCCACTGCGCCCGGCCACCTCTTTATCATTTTTATTTGTTTATGTACTGATTTATTTTTGAGATGGAGTCTTGCTCTGTCATCCAGGCTGGAGTGCAGTGGTGTGATCTTGGCTCACTGCAACTACTGCCTCCTGGGTTCAATCGATTCTCCTGCCTCAGCCTCCAGAGTACCTGGGATTACAGGCGTGCACCACCACATCCAACTAACTTTTGTATTTTTGGTAGAGACAGGGTTTTACCATGTTGGTCAGGCTGGTCTCAAACTCCTGACCTCAAGTGATCTGCCCACCTCTGCCTCCCAAAGTGCTGGGATTACAGGCGTGAGCCACCACACCCCGGCCTTTTCATCCACTTCAAAATTACCTCTTTTGTTCTTAAAGCCTTTCCAGACCCCACACCACCCACAATCAGACATGAAGCCTTCCTGTTAGTCTTTGCTGGCTCTGCTTGCATGTCCCTCTATTTGGCATTTATTTCCTGCACATTCCATTGCAGGTGTGTCTGCCCTCCCTCCATTGCAAGTTTCTGGAGGGTGGGGAGTCGGCCTTGGGAATCTATGGAAGTTCTCTTGCCCTGGGGCCTACTTAGAACATGGTAGGGGAGTGGTCAAGGTCAATGGAAAACGCATTCACTTGTCGAACAAACTTTAATGGAATGCTTGTTCTATGCCACATAGGGAGATCCAGTGGAAAACAGAGCTGACTGAGGTCCTTGCCCTTGTGGCCCTCATTGTCTCCTGGGAAGCCAGATCACCATTGTGAGGGTGCAGCCCCATAGCGGGGCATGAATTGCCTGTGGAAAAACCAGCAAGGAAAAGAGAGGCAGGCATGGATTTCGATTCGCAATAGGGTGCTCAGGGAAGGTGACATATTTGAGCAAAGATGGAAGGGAGGTGAGGGCACAATCCTGGTACATGTGTGGGAAAGTGTCCCAGGCAGAGGGCAGGGCAAGTAGCAAGGTAGCAAGGTACTGGGTGGCTGTCCCTGAGTGAGGTGAATCACGTGTGTGCGCTGGGGGCAACCTGTCCAGACTTTTGAGGGACATTGGGAAGACCGGAGCTTTCCCTGAGGAGATGGGGAGCTTCCAAAGCATTCTGAGCCCCACCTCTATGTCCCCAGAGTGCCTCGGGCCCCATGGCCAGGTCATCTGCATTTCACCCAATAGCTGCGTCCTGGGTCCACGCCTGACTTCCTTCATCCCAGCCCCCTGAGGCGGGACAAGGGCTGACCTAGCAGGACCCTTCTCACCACTGTGTCCAGGGCTGAGTGAAATTGGGGAAGAGGGACTGACACTCATGGTCATAACAAATGCCATCCTTTTTAGAGTCACACAAAAAGGACCTTTGCAAGGCCGCCTTTCAGACTTGTTTGCTGTTTGTGGGGTTTATTTTGGTGGGTGGGGAGGGAGAAGTGGGTGGAGGTAGGAGTGCTATGTTGCCTTGGGGACACCTTTGCGAAGCCTCACCAACAATGTCAAGAATATTGATGCTGTAGGAGACCACAGAGAGCAACTCCTGTGCCCCTTTTAATGGATAAGAATCAGGCCCAGGCTGGGTGAGGTGGTTCACGCCTGTAATCCCAGCACTTTGGGAGGCCAAGGCAGGTGGATCACCTGAGGTCAGGAGTTTGAGACCAGCCTGGCCAGCATGGCATAACTCTGTCTCTACTTAAAAAAAAACCAAAAATTAGCTGGGTGTGACGGCGCGCACCTGTAATCCCAACTACTCGGGAGGCTGAGGCAGGAGAATTGCTTGAACCAGGGAGGCAGAGGTCGCAGTGAGTGAGATTCCGCCATTGCACTCCACACTCCAGTCTGGGAGACAGAGTGAGACTCCATCTCCAAAAAAAAAAAAAAAAAAAAAAAGAATCTGGCCCCAGAAAGAGGGAATGAGGAGCATTTTAAAAATGGCAACTGCAGTCCCATTTAGAGAGTGGCTCCTCCTCTCCCCACCGCAGGAATCCTTTTGGTTCAGGTAAAGAGATACCACTTGTACCTTTGCATTACACATTACACGGGACAGACACAGAAGGGCCTGTCACCAGCCAGCTGGAAACTCGTGTGGGTGGGGGGTGGGGGATGGGGACTACAGCCTGCTGCGTGTGCAGGCCTTCTGGATGGGATGGAGCTCAGAGGTGAGAATCTAGACCAGGTAGTTCAGCAGCATGGTGAAGACTTCAAGATGGGACAGGGCAGGGCGGTTCAGTAATGAGGGGTCAGTGGGAGCTATCCCAGTGGAGTGTCCGCTCCCTTCGGCTCCCTTCCCCTCCTCCGAGGGAGACCGGTGCCTAGAAGGGCCAGGGTCCTTCAGTTTCATCTCCATCTTCCCCACAGGCCCCGACCTGCCTGGCACGTCATTGGCTCTTGATGGGCTTTCGTAGATTAGGACTGTATTCCCACAAGGCACCGGCGTGGAGAGTAAAAAGTAGGAAATCCTTTGGTTACTGACCCACTTCCCGCTTTTCATTCAATATGAAAGGAGACCAGGGCAGGGATGTGGTGGTGCTGATGCTGCTAAAGAGGCCCTGGCTTCCGCACTCCTTTCTCTTTCCAACTCGGGAGAGGCTGCGGTTCCTGTCGGGGCTAAAGCTGTGCTGTGGGAGAGAGCCGCTCTGATAGCTCCTTTCCCGCCTCTTCAGCCCTCTAGGGGATGGTGGGGAGGGGATAAGGGAAGTCTGGAGTGGCCATGGGCGCAGCCTTCAGGTGAAATGCAGATGCCGGCCAGCCGGGTGCGGTGGCTCACTCCTGTGATCCCAACACTTTGGGAGCGCAAGGCGGGTGGATCACCTCAGGTCAGGAGTTCGAGACCAGCCTGGCTAGCATGGCAAAACCCCGTCTCTGCTAAAAATACAAAAATTGAGCCAGGTGAGGTGGCTCACACCTGTAATCCCAGCACTTTGGGAGGCTGAGGCAGGCAGATCATGAGGTCAGGAGGTCAAGACCAGCCTGGCCAACATAGTGAAACCCCTGTCTCTACTAAAAATACAAAAATTAGCCAGGCGTGGTGGCAGCTGTCTGTAATCTCAGCTACTCGGGAGCCTGAGGCAGGAGAATCACTTGAACCCGGGAGGTGGAGGTTGCAGTGAGCCTAGATTGTGCACCACTGCATTCCAGCCTGGGCGACAGAGCGAGACTCTGTCTCAAAAAAAAAAAAAAAAAAAAAAGCCAGGCGTGGTGGTGGGCTCTTGTAATAGCAGCTACTCAGGAAGGAGTCTGATGCAGGAGAATCTCTTGAAACCAGGAGGCGGAGGTTGCAATGAGCCTAGACGGTGCCACTGTACTCCAGACTAGACGACAGGAGCGAAACTACGTCTAAAACCCGACTTCGGCCGCCGGGTTCCCCCGGGGCTCTCTCCGCAGCTGTTTGGAACCAGGAAGTCTCTTCTCGAGGTAGCTGGCTGCTCTCAACAGTTCACCAAAGGCCGTGGCACCCACGGTGGAGCTGAGCTATCAAGAGCAGGACAAGCGTGGCACTAAGTTAAAGGTCAAGAGACCAGAGTTCCTGCCCTGGCTCAGCCATGGACCTATGTGGGGACTTGGGCAAATCTTTAGGCCCCTGGGCCCTCTGTGCCACGAGAAGGCTGGGTTGGAGGGCCTTGGAGAGTCTTCTCAGCGTGCAGCTCTACAGATTCATTCTAGTAGAGAACCACCTCTGAGAAGATTTTCCCCTCCGTGGGAAAAACAAGTTGAGGTGAATGCAATTCCCATCAAAGCGCAGATGGGGAGGGGAGGGACCCGGGGGCGGGGTAACGGGGAGGGGCGGGTGGTGGGGGAGGCTCCTGGTGCTGAAGTTGTTCACAGGAGGTAAGTAAGCCGGGTGCAGCAGGGGCCCTGGGAAGGCCTGGGAGCTAGTAACGATTCCCTGTCCCTGAAGATCTGCACTTACAGACTCACAGTTTACCAAGGCTCCTAGGTCCCTTATTGAAAGATCTTGTTTCATTGTAGAGCCTCACAGCAAGTTCCTTTAGTACATATATAGATATATAATTTTATTTCCTTTTGTTATTGTTGTTTGTTTTTTGTTGAGTTTGGTTTGTTTGTTTTTGGAGACACAGTCTCCACCCCAGGCTGGAGTGCAGTGGCCAGATCTCAGCTCACTGCAACCTCCGCCTCCTGGGTTCAAGTGATTCTCGTGCCTCAGCCTCCCCACCTCGGCCTCCCAAAGTGCTGGGATTACAAGCATGAGCCACGCACCTAGCCTATTACTTTGTTTAGAGACAAGGTCACACTATATTGCCCAGGCTGGTCTGGATCTCCTGGCCTCAAGTGTTTCTCCCACTTCAGCCTCCCAAACTGCTGGGATTACAGATGTGAGCCACTTCGTCCAGTTCATATATATATATATATATATATATATATATATATTTTATAGATGAGATCTCACTGTGTTGCCCAGGCTGGTCTCGAGCTCCTGGGCTCAACCAATCCTCCCACTTCAGCCTCTCAAGTAGCTGGGTCTACAAGTGGGTGCACTGCATCTGGCTTCTCTTAATATATTTTAAGTTATTCAACAATCCCATTCCACCCCTACCCTCCATATCCACTCTGGCTACACTTCCATTGATATTTTTATATGGGGGTCTCCCTATGTTGCCCAGGCTAGTCTCAAACTCCTGGCCTCAAGTGATTCTCCTGCTTTGGCCTCTCAAAGTGCTAGGATTACAGGTGTGATTCTTACCCCCATGCCCCCACCAAGACAGTCTCACTCTGTCACCCAGGGTGGAGTGCAGTGGCATCATCTTGGCTCACTGCAACCTCCGCCTGCCAGGTTCAAGCAATTCTTCTTCCTCAACCTCCTGAGTAGCTGGGATTACAGGCTCCCGCCAACACACCAGCTAATTTTTGTAGTTTTAGTAGAGTTGGGGTTTTGCCATATTGTCCAGGCTGGTCTTGAATTCCTGACCTCAGGTGATCCACCCACCTCAGCCTCCTTAAGTGAGCCACTGCACCTGGACTACAGGCATGATTCTTAAAAGAGGCTCTCTTGGCCCAAGATACCCAAATGAAGACTTTTTGGACTATGGATGGGTGGGGTGAGTAGGGGGTGGGCCAGGGGACCAGGGTTTCATCTTTGTTGAGCAATGAGAATTCACCTTAGTCTTTCAGGGGCCTTGAACTGACAGGAACTGAAACCCTCTTTAAATAGCATTTGCCGTACTTCATCCCATTTCTTATTTACTTTTAGTGTTTTTATAACTTTTCTAGGCAGCCAAGCAGCTTAAGGGATTCTGGTTTGAGGTTCTCCTGTGTGTATGTGCTTTGCCTGTTTCCAGGTAGCGCTCGGGCAGACGCCTAGAGTATCCTTCATTCCATCAAGCCTTTGCACGTTGACCTGGGCGCTGCTGCTGGAAGTCTCCTCCAGCTGACAGGCACTGAGCTTTGTTGCAAAGGAGGCAGCCTGCCTTGGGCTCCCTGTGTACAGGGTGTGTCCGGGTATCCCTGGCTTTCTGTCACCGTTTCTTTTCTTTTCTTTTTTTAACCTTCCAAACTAGTCTTTGGCCCTCCCCTGGGTGGCCTCTGACTGGCAACAAGCAGACCGCTTTCACTCAGTCTCCCTCACCACCAAGACTGGCAGTAGTCTGGGTGGATGGGGCGGTTGGCATCACCTTTGATAGAGGACCCTGAGGCTGAGACCTCAGGTGACATGGGAAAAGACATGCCAGGAAGTCAGTGACAGAGCCAAAGCTTCTACCTTTTCCCTTCCAGCGTTACCCCTACAACATCTCATCTCCCTTGTTACTTATCAGTAGACATACAATACATGTACATGACAGTGTCTGCTGAGGCAGGAGCCCACTGGACCACAGGCTGTGCCACACACAGTGAGGTGTGAAGGAGAAACCTGGCTGTGAGGAGCCTCCATTGGTTGGTGGGCTGGTGGGGGGATGGGGAGGAGCAGGGAGCCATCTTTGGAACTCTGACACTCAGCAATGTCATAGTCATGTTCTGTGAGGTTCTGACAACGACCAGTTTGTAGTTTAGCTTCAGGCCAAGTGCTTCAGCTCCATATAAGAGGTAGCTTTCTTAAGAGCAGAGATGGAAGAGTTTCCCGTGCAAAAGATGGAAATACTTCCTGTGCGTAAGCGCCAGCCTTTCATCCTTCGAAGTATGTGGGCAGAAATAGATGGTCAATAAGCAGGGTTGGGGTGGTGGGGTGGGGAAGCATAGGTCTTGGGGGTGGTGTCTGGGTGCCACTTTGGGTTGGGAGATGCTCTTATTTCTCTGGTTTGCCCTTGAAGCTGCTGCCTCTGGGACTGTCCTGGGTTTGCCCACCTGTGAGTATGTGTATACATGTGCTGCTCTTGACCTGGCATGGGCTTGTATGATCCTTGTCATTCACCGCTGTGGTGCCTGCCAACTGTGCCAAGTGTCACTTGCCAATGTGGGTAGTTGCTGGGCAGTAGCTGGACCCCAGCTTGAATATCTGGTCTAGAAAGGCCTGGCAACCTTGAGAAGCTAGGGTGCTCTGGCAAAGGGGGGGTATTGGTCAGATTACTTGTGGAAACCCTGCTCCCCTCAGGGCCTTGGGGAGACAAGGGAGGAGGGAGTAGTTTGGGCATGTCAGGCCCTGGGAAGCCGGTTGTAGAAGGAGCAGAGAGGGGCTGTCTGGAGAAAAGGCCTGGCCTGCCATGAAGGCTCTGAAGGGTGAGGGATTACAACATGTAGAGATGGTGACCTCAAGGCTCAGAGGTGGCTGGAGATAGAAGGGACTGCCAAGAAGGAAGATGGTAAGCTCCCTATGAGTGGAGATATGCAAGCAGAAGGCAGGCAACACTCAGCTGGCTCTGAGAGGGCAGAGGGATGGATGAGGTGGCCTTAAGATCCCTGAACTCCTGAGTCTGTAGGAGGACCTGGGTTAGTGACTGGATACCTGCCTGCTCTTGTCAAAACCAGCACTATCTTTGCCTTGTTTTTTTGACAGAGTCTTGCTCTGTCACCCAGGCTGCAGTGCAGTGGTGCAATCTCGGCTCACTGCAACCTCCACCGCCCGGGTTCAAGTGGTTCTCCTGCCTCAGCCTCCAGAGTAGCTGGGATTACAGGCTCGGACCACCACACCTGGCTAATTCTTTGTATTTTTAATAGAGACGGAGTTTTATCGTATTGGCCAGGTTGGTCTCAAACTAACTCCAGACGTTGTGATTTGCCCACCTCGGCCTCCCAAAGTGCTGGGCTTGCAGGCGTGAGCCACCACGCCTGGCCTTTGTCTTTGCCTTTTGATCTAGATTGGAACCTTGATGATGGGCACCAACAGTACTGGCTGCAGGGGCTCAGGCTTGGCTGGGAGCCTTAGAGGAGTTGGCAAGAGGTGGGCAGGGGGTGAAGAGGCAGGTGACCTGTCAGGCCAGATCCTTTACACACCTCAAACTCAACCATAGTTTCTGGAAGCAGTATTTTGAAAACTCATGTTCTGGTGGTGCTTATTTCTGAATATAGGACTCATAAATAGCTGGCTCTCTTGGCCTTTCAAAGAAAAGAAAAACCAAACTCATGACATCTCTTCCTTTGCATTATTTTTTCCAACTTTCAATTTTTTTTTTTTTTTTGACGGAGTCTTGTTCTGTTGCCGAGACTGGAGTGCAGTGGCGCGATCGAAGGATCTCAGCACACTGCAACATCTGCAGCCCGGGTTCAAGCGATTCTCCTGCCTCAGCCTTTCGAGTAGCTGGGACTACAGGCGCGTGCCACCATGCCTGGCTAATTTTTTGTATTTTTAGTAGAGACGGGGTTTCACCGCATTAGCCAGGATGGTCTCCATCTCCTGACCTCGTGATCCACCCGTCTCAGCCTCCCAAAGTGCTGGGATTACAGGTGTGAGCCACTGCGCCCAGCCTCAATCTTTAAACTGCTCTTTTTTTCACCCTTCCATTCTTTCCAGGCACGGACCCTTAGATACTTTCTTTCCAAATAGGGCTGATACTCGCATTTGAAGTGGAAATGTTTCTTCTTTGCATGGGACTGTCTATGCAATGTAGGATATTTAGTATACCTGGCAATTCCTTCCTGTTACTGAATCCCAGCAACACCTGCCAGTCATCCAGGCACAGTCCCTAAGAATTTCAGAGCATCCCTTACAGAAGTGACACTGCGGTTCCTACACTTTGAAAAACATTGCCTGAATAGGAGAAGTGACTAGATCAAGGCCATACCATCAGCCAGTCGCAAAGTGGAGACCAAGTCAAATCCCACTCTTTCATTCATTCACTCACTCATTCATTCTCGAAGCGTTAATTCTTCGCTCTCGGGTGTGTCAGGAGAGCAGAGAGAATAAGAGCCTGAACCTAGGCAGTGAAAAGGGTAAGAAGAAAAGTGTTATTCTTTGTCCACAAAACTACAATTTCTCACAAATCATCTGCTCTTCCCAAACTTTGTTCTCCTGTTTTAGTCCGTTGGTTCCGCAATTTCGGGCGCCAATAAAGACTTTCTGGCATTTAGTGGAAAGAGCCTAGTTGACCAGAATCCGCAGAAGCGGAATCAGGTGCCTTTCGGGTAGGCAGCGAGATCCAAGGGCCCAAATCTCTAGGTCTCGGCAAGGAAGCAGCTGTCCTCCGCTAGGCAAGAGGAGCGAGCTGCAACCGCGTTTCTCTCGCGGTGCGGTGCGGAGGCGGAACCGGGTAGAGGTGGCCTACCGTCGGTCCTCCATGCTGGGCCCAGGGGTGTTTTCCCGGGCAGGGGAGCTGACAGGGGGCCAGGGGCGCCCAGGCCGCGGTGCGGCGGGAGCAGAGGGCAGCACAGTGGGGCTGGACTTCCCCTTCCCACGCCAGAGACCGAGGCCTCCGGGAATCGCTGGACCACCTCTTCTAAGCTCTTGGCGATCCCGGCTAGGTTCGGGGAGGGGTCTGGCGGGGTGGGCGGGGCGGGCAGGCGAGACAGGGTTCTTTCCCAGTTTAGCCTCTGTAGCTAGCGCCAGTCGGTCGTTCTGTTTGAATGAATGATCCCAGCGGCCGCGCCCAATGGGCGTCCGCGCCTGCTTAATATGCATGAGGCCCGCAGCCAATGGTCAGGCGAGGAGGCTGTTTTAAACGGCAGAGCCCGCTGGCCAATCAGGCGGCTCTCGTGGAGGCAGCTAGCGCGAGGCTGGGGAGCGCTGAGCAGCGCGTCGTGCCCTGCGCTGTCCAGACTAGCGAACAATACAGGTACGTCTCGCACCACCCGCGCCCGCCGCTGCCACCGGCGCCACCGCCGCCACAGCCGCCACAGCCGCAGCGCCCGCACAACTTTCCAGCCCGCGCCGCCGCGAGCGCGCCCGGCCGCCACCTCCTCCTACCTCTCCTCCCCGCTCCCCTCCCGCCCCCTCCGCCTTCCCTCCTGCTAGGCGCCCGGGAAGGAAGAAGCAATTCAGGTGTTTCAACTTTTCCAACGCGTTCTCCGAGGTCCCCGCTTTCGGGGGTCGGTTCCCTCGGCGGACGCCCTCCCGTGGCGCCCCAGGGGCCGCAGCTAGTAACCCAGGGTCCCCGAGGCCAGATGTTCGGGCAGCTGCGGCTCCGGCGGCTGGGCGAGCAGAGGGGCGGCTGCGGGCTATGGGCTCTGGGCTCTGGGCTCGGGCGGTGCGCGTCCCGGCGCTGGGCGGCGGCAGGGGGCCGGGAGCTCCCCGGCCCGCGACGGACTCAGAGGGGGGCGGGCGGCCGGTGCCCGCCGGGGGCAGCCGCGCGGGCAAACTTCGCTCCCGGGCTCGGCCCGGCGCCGCGCCGGCCAGCGGGTTGCGCCGCTGGCTCTGCGTTAACATGGCCGTCGCGGAGCACCCGCCGGCCCGGGGGGGCGCGGGCCGGCCGCCCCACTCTCGCCTCCCGCCCGCTGGGCGCCGCCGCCGCCGTTAACATGGCTGGCGCGGCGGTGGCCTCCGGCGAAGGCAGGGGAGGCGAGCGGAGTGGGCGGCGGGGCGCCCGGCGGGCTCTAGCCTCGGCTCCGGCGCCCGCGGCCCGGGGCGGGCGGCGTGGAGGGCTGGGGGCGCTGCCGCGGGCCCTGGAGCGGCCGAGCGTCATGGCTGCATGGGCGCCTTTGTTATCCCGACGAGTGCGCCCCGCGCCAGGGGGCGGGGAGGTCCGGCCCCGGGCCCCGAGACCCGGGCTGCCCGGGCGGGGCCGGGAGGGGTGGGGGCCGGCGGGCGGGCTGCGGCGGCGGCGGCGGCGGCGGAGCCCGGGCCGCTTTGTTCGCTGCCGCCGCCGCCGCCGTCGTCGCCGCCGTCGCCCGCGCCGGCCGCGCGCGGATCAGCCATTTTAGCGAACGGGACCCCAATGCGCGGCGGACGCCGCCACCACTGCCGCGGCTGCCGCCGGCCCGGCCGCACACACGCCGCGCGCCGCCACCGCCGCCGCCCCCGGCTCCGTGCGCCCTCCGGGGATGACAGCGTCGGATTTAAGGGGTACTTTCTTTCATCAGGAGGCTTTTGACAAAATGGAAGGTGAATTACGGGTGTCCCGATGACCCGGCACGGTGGCCGAGGCGGGCTGCCCGCTGCCGGCCGGGACTCCCCCTCGCCCAGTCCCGCCCCGCCCGGGCTGCCGCTGCAGGGCTCTGTTGGGCAGTCTCTTGGGCAGCCGCTGCCAAGGGGAGCGCTTTAATTTTACATGATGACCTTGGGTGTGGGAAAAGGAAAAGATGGCGGGAAGCTGGGGGGTGGGACAGGGACGATGACATGCCGCAGCTGCATTTTTATTTGGAAACTTTGGAGAAAGTATTCCGGGCCAGACCTCCGTTCTGGGTTACAGATGAGCACCACTAGCCCTTTTGATACACCCTCCCCGTTTAGATAGTGATGAAGTGATGAATTGAACTAATAGTACGGGCTACCTGCTCACTTTCCAGATCTCCCGTGTTGTAAAGCCATTTTTTTAACAAGCCAAAACGCATCAACAATAGTGACATTTCAGATGTTCCGTACATGTAGTTCTGCTTTGGTATTGTGTTCAGCAGTGGTAACACTTTTTTTTTTAATTGCATAAGAGTTAGCGCATGGCCAGATAGTCTTAAGTCATTGATTTCAAGCTTCTGTCACCCCCACCAAATGTGTACTCGCTGTGCCCTTCCCACTTTGTGATTATAGTTCCCGAAACGTAGCAGTTCCGTAAGGCTCCATTTGGAGAACTTGATCGCTCTTGAGAAGTAACTCACAAACCAGCGCGCTTCATGCTGGTCAAAAGTTAAATGACAAGCGACAGTGAAACTGATTTCTTTCCCACCCTGCCTTCTGCCACTGGTGTCAGGCACTGGGGGAAGGGGACTTCCTAACAGCAAGTGTAGTTTTAATTTTGCTCTGCCTTTTTGGCACATGTAGTTCTCCAATTCCTCCTTGCTTTTCCTCATTGTATTTGTTTCTTTCTCTTCCATCACAGTCAGGATGGCTAAAGGTGACCCCAAGAAACCAAAGGGCAAGATGTCTGCTTATGCCTTCTTTGTCCAGACATGCAGAGAAGAACATAAGAAGAAAAACCCAGAGGTCCCTGTCAATTTTGCAGAATTTTCCAAGAAATGCTCTGAGAGGTGGAAGGTATTTTTCTTCTGTACCCTTCAAACTAGTCTTAGTTGGATTTCTCACTGTAGGGTAACTTACCTTCAGAGTTTCTCCAGATGCTTGCTTCCTCTTTTACTTAGACTCATGTTGCTTGTCTTTAGAATTTGTGTATGTGCTTTTATTTTGTTTTCAGCCTCTGCACATGTTTGAGGCCTTCACCCCCTTTTGCAAGTGGTTTTAGCAACTGCCACTTTAATCACAAGACAACTGAGCAGGTATGTGTTCACTGCTTCGAGGCATTTAACAAGTCCTGTTCTTTGCAGACAATGTCCGGGAAAGAGAAATCTAAATTTGATGAAATGGCAAAGGCGGATAAAGTGCGCTATGATCGGGAAATGAAGGATTATGGACCAGCTAAGGGAGGCAAGAAGAAGAAGGATCCTAATGCCCCCAAAAGGCCACCGTAAGTGACTATAGGATTCAGGCTAACAATTAATACCTTTTCTTCTGCTTGGAAGATTTGGTTTTTTGATCGTCCTGTATTTCATTTCGAAATGAATTTTTTTTTGTTTTCGAGATGGAGTCCCGCTCTGTTGTCAGGCTTGAGTGCAGTGGCGCAATCTTGGCTTACTGCAGCCTCCTCTTCCCACGTTCAAGTGACTCTCCTGCCTCAGCCTCCCTGAGTAGCTGGGACTACAGGCGCATGCCACCACACCTGGCTAATTTTTGTATTTTTAGTAGAGACAGGGTTTCACCATGTTGACCAGGATGGTCTCAATCTCTTGACCTCGTGATCTGCCTCAGCCTCCCCAAGTGCTGGGATTACAGATGTGAGTTAGCACCCCTGGCCAAAATATTTTTTAAGAGATACTTTACCTAAAAGATGGTGACACCTTTGCAAGCTGTTTTGTACTTGGGCTTTGTGCTGTGGTGCTGGTGTTGTCTGTTTTTGAGGCTGAGGTGTTTGTGGGCTGTGGGTACACGTTCACAGTGGTTCTCTGTTGGCGTTTCCATTGTGCTGGAGGCACCCTAGTTTTGGTGTCAAGGTGTCCTGGAAGTATGTTCTTTATGCCTTTCCTAGTAACTGAAAGACTGAGACAGCAGCATACATTTTAGAAGCACTTTACACGTTCTAGAACCTACAACTATGTAGTATTGTATCATAGATCACTTTAGGGAGAAGTCATAGTGGTAGGAGGGAGATTCTACTCGGGAATGTGGGACTTCAACTGCAACTCAAAGTTTTTTGTGGTTACTCATCTAATATATGTAATTCTTCCAAGGTCTGGCTTCTTCCTGTTCTGCTCAGAATTCCGTCCCAAGATCAAATCCACAAACCCTGGCATCTCTATTGGAGATGTGGCAAAAAAGCTGGGTGAGATGTGGAATAACCTAAATGACAGCGAAAAGCAGCCTTACATCACTAAGGCGGCAAAGCTGAAGGAGAAGTATGAGAAGGTAAGGCGGGGCTGCCGGCCTGGACTGCTGAACAGGCAGTGGCTGTGCTATGAGTAGGTTGCAGCTGCATGTGGCAGCTTTGCTGGGCTGAGCACTTAGCAGAGCACTCAAGGGCCCATCTCTCTGCAAGGTAGCTGCGGGTGCTGGTGTTCATACTTTTTTGACAGGTCTTTGTTTTGGGGACAAATACAGGCTTGAAACATTTTGCTTACTCTTTAAGAAAAAAAATAACAGGATTTGATAGTGCTAATAATACGACTTGAAGAACAGTTGAACCCTCATTAACTTAAATTCAAATGGCTCTAGAACCAAATTCATAGATGGAAACATACTTCAAATATAGATGACAGCAGCCCTGTCTTACTTGAGTTCAGCCCCTGTTTTCTTACCTGAGATGGGGACTGCATATTTCTGCTTTGTGTTAAAACAGCTGCATACTCATTTGAAATATGTCCCTGTTCCTCCAGGATGTTGCTGACTATAAGTCGAAAGGAAAGTTTGATGGTGCAAAGGGTCCTGCTAAAGTTGCCCGGAAAAAAGTGGAAGAGGAAGATGAAGACGACGAGGAGGAAGAGGAGGAGGAGGAGGAGGAGGAGGAGGAGGAGGATGAATAAAAAAACTGTTTATCTGTCTCCTTGTGAATACTTAGAGTAGGGGAGCGCCGTAATTGACACACTCTTACTTGAGAAGTGTCTGTTGCCCTCATTAGGTTTAATTATAAAATTTGATCACGATCATATTGTAGTCTCTCAAAGTGCTCTAGAGATTGTCAGTGGTTTACATGAAGTGGCCATGGGTGTCTGGAGCACCCTGAAACTGTATCAAAGTTGTACATATTTCCAAGCATTTTTAAAATGAAAAGGCACTCTCGTGTTCTCCTCACTCTGTGCACTTTGCTGTTGGTGTGACAAGGCATTTAAAGATGATGTTTCTGGCATTTTTTTATTTGTAAGGTGGTGTTAACTATATGGTTATTGGCTAGAAATCCTGAGTTATCAACTGTATATATCTATAGTTTGTAAAAATAACAAAACAACCAAGACAAACTCTTGATGCTCCTTGCCTGGCGTTGAGGCTGCGGGAAAGATGCCTTTTGGAGGGGCTGTAGCTCAGGGCGTGCACTGTGAGGCCGGACCTGTTGACTCTGCAGTGGGCATCCATTTAGCTTCAGGTTGTCTTGTTTCTGTATATAGTGACAGAGCATTCTGCTACCATCTTAGCTGTGGACAAGGGGTCAGCTGGCATGAGATTTTTGTTTGTTTAAGTGCGGTAGTTTTTAAACTGTTTGTTTTCAAACAAACTATAGAACTTTTCATTGTCAGCAAAGTGAAGAGCTGCTGCATCAATGAAAGTTCAAGAAACTTCGGTACTTAAACACGATTTGCAACGTTCTGTTATTTTTTATGTTTAGAATGCTGAAATGTTTTTGAAGTTAAATAAACAGTATTACATTTTTAAAACTGTTCTCTATTATAACAGTCAATTTCTGACACAGCGGTGAACAAACCCCCACTCCGTTGTATTTGGAGACTGGCCTCCCTGTGAACGTGGTAGCTTCCTTTATTACTCAGTGGCCAGCTCACTTAGGGCTGAGATGAAGGAGAGGGCTACTTAAGCTACTGTGTGCTTTTGTTTGTGTCTGAGTGGCATTAAGATGAAGTCTGGAGGAGCTAAGGACATAGGCAAGGTTCAACAGCCTTCCAAGGTACAGGAAGGTGCATGATGAGGACTAAGGCTGACCGACTAGGTTTTAACGTTTTTTGTTCCACCTCCACCCCCTATTTTGTGTGCCACATGCATTGGTAAATAGCAATTTCAGACCGGCTGGTCTTTCAAAAATTCAGGCCTTCGTTTTCCTCTTTCATGCTCCTGGCACATGTTATTTGTGGTGCCCAACATTTGGGGTCTTGAGCCTGCTGCTTGTCTCCTGGACACCAGTGAGGGTATGTGGGATGGGGTGGTGGGGTAGGAGACAGTGTCCGTGTTGCTCCTGCTTTACTTCTTCAAAACGCCAAACCCCCAAGGAAGATTGTAGGCTCCGTCTTGGGCCAGCTGAGCTATAGGGCAGGCTAATAGAATCGACCATTTCTAAGCACTACATGTATCATGAAAAGTTGAATGGCCTATTCACAAGATTAGCTCATTCACTGGAAATGTAGATTGATGTTCAATGTTTTTAAACTGGAAGAAGCTTGGTTTGTGTGTTGGTGGTTGTATTAGTGGGTCGTGTAACATTTTTTCCAGGTTGGAGTGAGGGGAGATGGCCACAGTGGCAAGTGGTCACACTAAATGCCATTTTGAAGGCTGATGTGTACATCATTACTGTCTGTAGCAATGAAGGATACGGTACTGTGTTGTGGGTGAGTGTCGCTATTGCCCAGCATTAATATTTGGGTGTGGATGTTTGAGGCTATGAGACATGCAGGAGTGTTTTTGTGGTATTTTAAGAGAAAGCAGCTTTTTCTTAAAATTCATTGTTCAGAAACTTGCATTTCTGGAGGTGCTGTCCTCTCCACCCTGTCGGGTCCTGGATGAGTACAAGTTATGGTCATGGTCACAGCCTGATCTCTGTGTATTCATAGCCATTCCCTCTCCCATCAGAACTGTTTGTCCTGAATGTGTCCTCTAGTTCTAGAAAATGACCACTAATTTAAAAAACTTGGTTGTGAGGTTTGCCCAGAGGCACCTGCTCCGGAATTGCCCCTCCTGCTTCAGCCATGTCCTTGTCACTTGGCATTGTAAGCTAAAGCTTCTGCTTCCCAATCCATGGTGTGCTAGGCCAAGATCTGGGAGCTGTGGCCAGCCTTGTCAAATGTGGAAGAGAAACAACCTGCAGTGAAAAAGTGATTTGTTAAGCGGTGCCCGTCTACCTTGTAACTAGACATACCAACCAGGGAAGGGCAAAGGATGGAAAGGGGTAACTTGTGCTTCCAAAGTGGCTAAGCAGAAGTAGGGAGGCAGTTTAGCCAAATGATTTTTGATTAGGCAAACATTGAGTTTTAAAGAGACTGTCAAGTTGAGGCCACTTGGTCTCTTAGCTGGTGCTGCCAAGACCACTACTCAGCATTTTCATACTGTCACAGGATTGCTCCTCTAATGAAATAATGCCCTAGTTTCTCTTGAGATGCTGTAAGTGGCATGTTACCTAAAGCATAGGCTTAGCTTGATTGCTGGGCTCAGTGTGTTCTTAAGGTGCCAACCTGTTGCTCTTTTTTCCCCCCATTTAAAAAGATAGCACCCGTTCCCTCTAACCACCTCACCCCATTCTTGAATGACATTTTATCCTTTGGAAAGAACAAGGCTGTGATGAAGTGACTTGTCCGTGTCTCCTGTGTGTGTCTGTTCTTGTCACAAATGTATTTGGGGACGTTGGATGCATTCATTTTTCTGTAATAAAGTTTCTTAATCACTCTTCCCAAAAAGTGATCAGTGGGCTGTCTGCAATCTGTTTGAGATACTGAATCTCTCCTTTTGGTTGATTATAATCAAGGTTTTAAAAGTACAAACTTTGTGTTAACCATAGATCTGAACTAACATTTACTGGAATGGTACTATCAAAAAGTTGCAAGTGTCAAGGACTCCAAATCCCCAAGATCAACCTCTTGGCCAGAGGCATAAGAGGGGGAGTTGGTTTTGAAGCCCTGGACTGGGTATAAATGGGCAATTTGCAGGATGCTAGTAAGCTGCTGTTTGATAAAGTGGCTAATAGCTTGTAATTAGCCAGCCCTGCCCACCAGGGCTCCTCGAGGCCAAGGGTCTGGGCTTAGTTGGCTGACTTAGCCATGCCCAACAAGGAGTTCTGGATGAGAGCCATGGGGGCCACTTGCTGTTCTTGGCTCCCAGCTCAGTTTTCTGTGGAGCCCAGGGCTGCCTGGGAGAGAAGAGCCATTGAGCCAGCTTGACAGCCCCAAGCTTCCCTTCCTGCTTCAACCAGAGCAGTCTTCTGCCCTGTTTTATATGTTGGGCATCCTAGGATTTCAGCTTTCAAAAGAAGCTGGGACACATGACCATGTCAATAGACACAAAAACCTTGGCGAACACTTTTTCATGACAAAAACAAGAGTAGAAGGGAACTTCCTGAACCTGATGTAGGAGGTTTAGGAAAACCCATGTTATTCATCATCATACTAAAAGTTCTAGCCAGGGCAATTAGGCAAGAGAAAACATCCAGACGGAAATTGAGAAGACAAACCTATGTCTATTTGTAGATGATGTGATCCTGTATATAGATAATCATAAGGAATTTCCAAATAAAACTGCTAAAAGAAGTGAATCCAGTTGCAGTATACAAGATTAACATACAAAAACTAGTATTTCTATACACCAGTCATGAACAATCTGAGACTAAGAAAACAATTCTATTAAATATCTACAATAACATCAAAAAGAATGAAATATTTAGAAATGAACAACATAAGTGCAAAATTTACATGGGGCGAAGTTCAAAAATTAAACACCTAAGGAAATAGATACTCCACGTTCATGAATTGAAAGGTTTAATATTGTTAAGATGGCAATACTCCTGAAATTGATCTACAATTCCTATCAGGATCCCAGCTGGCTTCCTTTAGTAGAAATCAGGCTGATTCTAAATTTCATATAGACATCAAGAGATGCAGGATGTTCAGATCAATCTTGAAAACAGTTGGACGATTCACATTTCTTGATTTCAAAACGGTTTTATTAAAAACTTTTTTTGAGACAACGTCTTTACTCTGTTGCCTAGGCTATTGTGCAGTGGCACGATCACAGCTCATTGCAGCCTCAACCTCCCAGGCTCAAGTGATCCTTCCACCTCAGCTTCCAGGTAACTGGGACTACAAGTGTTCACCACTGCACCTGGCTTTATTTATTTAAGAGACAGGGTCTCACCATGTTGCCCAGGCTTGTCATGAACTCCTGGACTCAATTGATCCTCTTGCCTCAACCTCCCAAAATGTAGAGATTACGGCACACTGGTGAGCCACCGCACCTGGCCTATTTCAAAACTTACAACAAAGCCAGGTGCGGTGGCTCATGCCTGTAATCCCAGCGCTTTGGGAGGCCAAGGCAGGTGGGTCACTTAAGATCAAGAGTTCGAGACCAGCCTGGCCAACATGATGAAACCCCATCACTAGTGAAAAAAAAAATCTGAGTGTAGTGGCACATGCCTGTAGTCTCAGCTACTCTGCAGGCTGAAGAAGGAGAACCACTTGAACCCAGGAGGCAGAGGTTTCGGTGAGCTGAGACCTTGGGGACTGCAATCCAGCTTTGGTGACAGAGTGAGACTCCATCTCAAAAAACAAAACTCAAAAACTTACAACAAAGCTACAGTAATCAAGACAGTGTAATACCAGCATAAGGACAGACATATTGGCTAATACATTTGTTGCCAACTGATTTTTCAATAAGGATAAAAACATTCAAGGGGGGAAATAATTTTCAATAAATAATGTTGGGACAACTGGATATCCATAAGCAAAGGAATGAATTTTGACCCCTCCCTAACACCACATTCAAAAATTAATCAAAATGGAATAAAGATCCAAATATAAGAACTACAACTATAAAATTCTTAGTAGGAAAACATAAGTGTGAATTTCATAACCTTGGACTTGGCAATAGTTTCTTAGGACACCAGAAACGCAACTAAAGAAAACAATAGATAAGTTGAACTTCATTACAATTAAACAAAAACTTACATGCCTCAAACAATACCACCAGGAAAGTGAAACGACAACCTACAGAATGTGGGAAAATCTGCACATCATATATCCTATAAGGATCTAGTATTCGAAATATATAAAAAACTATTACAGCAGGCTGCGGTGGCTCACGCCTGTAATCCTAGCACTTTGGGAGGCTAAGGTGGGTGGATCACCTGAGGTCAGGAGTTCAAGACCAACCTGGCCATCATGGTGAAACACCATCTTTAAAAAAAACAAAACAAAACTATTATAACTCAGCCATAAAAGACAATCCGATTTAAAAAAAGAGCAAAAGATCTTAACAGACATTTCTCCAAATAAGATGTACAATAAACACATGAAAAGATGCTCAGCATCATTAGTCATCAAGAAATTTAAATCAAGACTATAATAAGATAACATTTAACACTCACTAGGATGGTTATAATAATGATAAAAAAGGGAGCTCTTTCCTTTCGCTGCTGCGGCCACAGCCATGAGTATGCTCAGGCTTCAGAAGAGGCTCGCGTCTAGTGTCCTCCGCTACGGCAAGAAGAAGGTCTGGTTGGACCCCAATGAGACCAATGAAATCTCCAATGCCAACTCCGGTCAGCAGATCCGGAAACTGATCAAAGACGGGCTGATCATTCCTAAGCCTGCGACGGTCCATTCCCGGGCTTGATTCCGGGAAAACACCTTGGCCTGCGGGAAGGGCAGGCGCATCGGGATAGGTAACCAAGAGGGTACAGCAAATGCCTGAATTCCAGAGAAGGTCAAGTGGATGAGGAGAATGAGGATTCTGCACCTGGTGCTCAGAAGATACCGGGAATCTAAGATTGATGGCCCCATGTATGACAGCTTATACCTGAAGGTGAAGGGGAATGTGTTCAAAAACAGGCAGATTCTCATGGAACACAGGCAGACAAGGCCCGCAAGAAGCTCTTGGCTGACTAGACTGAGACCCTCAGGTCTAAGACCAGGGAAGTACCCAAGCACCATAAAGAGCCCCTCCAGGCCAAGGAGGAAGGAGATCATCCAGACTGTCCAAGGAGAAAGAGACCAAGAAATAAAAGCTCCTTCTTTGTCTGTACATACTGACCTTCGTGATTACACAGATCAGCCATTAAATTAACACAAGCCTTTATCTGCCTGCCAAAAGAAAGAAAAAAAAAAAAAAAAGAAAAATAACTAATATCGGCGAGAAAGTAGAGAAATTAGAGTCCTGCTGCATTGCAGTTGGGATTGTCAAATGGTGCAGTCACTATGGAAAACAGCTTAGAGATTTCTCAAGAAGTTGAACACAGACTTACCATATGACTCATGAAGTCCACTCCTAGGTATACACCCAAAATAATTGAAAACAGGTATTCAAACAAACACTTGTACAGCAATATTCATGTACATAATTCTTAATAGCCAAAAAGTGAAAACAACCCACATGTCCATCAAGTGATGAGTGGATAACATGTGGTATATCCATGTGAAGAAATATTGTTCAGCCATAATAAGGAATGAAGTACTGATACATGCTACAACATAGATGAACTTTGAAATAATTATGCTAAAGGAAAGAAGCCAGTCACAAAAATTATATATTGTATGATTCCATTCATATGAAATGTCCATAATAGGTAAATCTATAGGGAAAGAAAATAGGCTAGGCGCAGTGGCTCACGCCTGTAATCCCAGCACTTTGGGAGGCTGAGGTGGGTGGATCACGAGTTAAGGAGATGGAGACCATCCTGGCCAACATGATGAAACCCCCGTCTCTACTAAAAATACAAAAATTAGCTGGGCGTAATGGCGCAAGCCTGTAGTCCCGGCTACTTGGGAGGCTGGGGCAGGAGAATCTCTCGAACTCAGGAGGCGGAAGTTGCCGTGAGCCGAGGTCATGCCACTGCACTCCAGCCTGGCGACACAGCGAGACTCTCTCAACAACAACCAAAAAGAAAATAGATTAGTGGTTGCCTGGGGCTTCCAGTTACGGGGGAAATGGAGAGTGACTTCTAATAGGTACAGAGTTTTTTGGTGGATAATAAAAATGTTCTATAATTAGTGGTAATGGTTTACAACCCTGAATTTTCTAAAACTTGCACACTTTTAAAATTTTATTTTATTTTGTTTTATTTTTGAGAAATAGTCTTGCTCTGTTACCCAGGCCGGAGTGCAGTGGCATGATCTTGGGTCATTGCAACTTCCACCTTCCGGGTTTCAAGCGATTCTCCTGCCTCAGCCTCCCAAGTAGCTGGGACTACAGGCATGCACCACCATGTCCAGCTAATTTTTGTACTTTTAGTAGAGTCGGGGATTTCACCATGTTAGCCATGCTGGTCTTGAACTCCTGACCTCATGATCCTTCTGCCTCAGCCTCCCAAAGTGCTGGATTACAGGTGTGAGCCACCGTGCCCAGACTTTTAAGAAAATTTTTTTGAGACAGAGTCGCACTCTCTCCCAGGCTGGAGTGCAGTGGTGTGATCTTGGCTCACTGCAACCTCCACTTCCTGGGTTTAAGCAGTTCTGCTGCCTCAGCCTCCCATGTGGCTGAGAATACAGGCATCTGCCACCATGCCCAGCTAATTTTTGTATTTTTAGTAGAGACGAGGTTTCACCATGTTGGCCAGGCTGGACCTCAAGTGATCCACCCGCCTCGGCCTCTCAGAGTGCTGGGATTACAGGTGTGAGCCACCATGCCTGGCCTAAAAATTGTACATTTTAAACGAGTGGATTTTATGGAATGTGAATTATATATGTTGCCTTGTAAAAAATGATGGAGATGGAGACCTGACTCTAGTGTGAGGGGGTGGGAAGAGTAGATCTACAGTGGAGAAGACACCTCTTTTAGGAGGTGTGATCATGAGGGGGAGAGAAGAGAGAGAGAGGGAGAGGAAGTGCGGTATGGGGTGAGGAGCAGAAGCAGGGTGGCTTGTTTGCTTGTTGTTTTTTGTTTGTTTCTAAGAAAGGATCTTGCTGTCACTCAGGCTGGAGTGCAGTGGCACAATCACAGCTTACTGCAGCCTCATCCTCCTGGGCTCAGGAGATCCTTCCACCTCAGCCTCCTGAGTAGCTGGAGGCACTACAGGCAGGAACCAGCAAGCCTGAATAATTTTTAATTTTTTTTTTTTGTAGAGGTGGGGATCTTATTATGTTGCCCAGGCTGGTCTTGAACACCTAGGCTCAAGCGGTCCTCCTGTCTTGACCTCCCAAAGTGCTGGGGTTACCAGCCAGTTTTTGTTTCAAAATGGATGAGCCTTTATGAGTTGTGATCAGTGAGGACGTTAACTGTACATTGCCAGGCCAGGCTTCTTCCTTGAGCTCCAGACCCAGAGATCCAATTGCCTCTTTAACATACCACCTGAATGGCCCACTGGCACCTCTAACTTCACATCTTTAAACCTAATCTCATCATCTTCATCTTTTCCCAAGTCTTTTCTTCACCCCAGCCTGGCCCTTCCTTTTCTCACCCTTCAGAGTCAGTTCCCAAATCCTGCCAATTGTATTTCCTAAAATATCTTGCATCTACCCCTCACATTCATGCTGTCAGTGTAGGTGACTCTCCCATCTGTAAATTCTCTCATGCTTTCTTATTTATTTATTATTTTCTTTTTCCTTTCTCCTCCTCCTTCTCCTCCTCCTCCTTCTCTCCTCCTCTTTTTCTTCTTCCTCCCCTTTTTCTTCTTCCTCCTCTGCTTCTGCCTCTGCCTCCTGTTCTCCTCCTCCTTTTTTTTCTTTTTTCCTTCTTCCTCCTCCTCCTCCTTCTCCTCCTCTTTGCCCTGTCTTATGGTGCTGATCCCATGCTTTCTTAGGCATAGACTAGAATTTGCAATTTCGGGCTTTTGCCCTCAGTGCAAATCTCTGGCTTGGACGCCCTGGTCACATCTGTTACGGTGGTTGTAGAAATCTGTCTAGATGAGAGATTCTGGGAGCTCGTATAAGAATGGCAATGTTGAAGATATAGAAAAGTAAATGGATTCAAGAGATAACTTAGGCTTATTCATCTCACATAACTGCAACTTACCCACTTGCCACCCCCAGCTTCTGGTAGCCACCATTCTATTATCTGTTTCTATGTATTTTTAAAAAATACATCACAAATAAGTGAGATCATGCTGTTTTTGTCTTTCTGTACCCGGCTTATTTCACTTAACCTAATATCCTCCAATTTTATTCATGTTGTTGCAAATGGCAAATAACAGAATTTTCTCCTTTTTAAGACTGGATAATATTCCATGGTATATGTATACCACTCTTTTTTTTTTTTTGAGACGGAGTCTCTCTCTGTTTCCTAGACTGGAGTGCAGTGTGCGGTGGTGTGATCTCAGCTCACTGCAACCTCTGCCTCCTGGGTTCAAGCGATTCTCCTGTCTCAGTCCCACCCAATCAGCTGGGATTACAGGCGCCTGCCACCATACCTGGCTAAGTATTGTATTTTTAGTAGAGATGGGATTTCACCATGTTGGCCAGGATGGTCTCAATCTCCTGACCTCAAATGATCCGCCTGCCTTGACCTCCCAAAGTGTTAATATTACAGGTGTCAGCCACTGCGCCTGGCACATTTTCTTTAGCCATTCATTGATCAAGGGACATTTAGGTTGATTCCATATCTTGGTTATTGTGAATAGTGCTGCATCTCTACCAGGTGCTGACTTCTTTCCTTTGGGTATGTGCCTAGAAGCAGGTGATAGTTGTATTTTGAATTTTTTGACGAAGCTCTGTGCTGTTTTCCATCCAACAGGGCTGTGCCAATTTACATTCCCATCAACAATGTACAAGTGTTCCCTTTCTCTGTTCGCCAATACTTATCTCTTGTCTTTTTGAAACTAGCCATCCTAAGAATTTCGAGGTGATATCTCACCAATACTTGTCTTTTTGATAATAGCTATCCTAACAGGTGTGCGGTGACAGGTTAAAGGATCCAGTGTTGCATTGCGTAGGATGAATATGTCTAGAGAGCTAATGTACAGTAAAGAACTATAGTTAATACTATTGGATTATTTACTGGAATTTTGTTAAGAGAGTAGATTTTACGTGTTCTTACCTGGAAAGAAAGAATGTTAACTGTGAGACGATGGATATGTTAATTGGCTTGAATATAGTGATCATTTAACTAAGTATTTTTGTGTATCAGAACATTTATGTATATCAGAACATCATGTTGCATACCTTAAATATATACAATAAAAATAAAATTAAAAATAAAAAAACAAAGTTATTCACACTGCAAAAAAAAAAGGCAAGAGAGTATTTAGGAAATAAGGATTGCTTGGACTTGGTGGGGGATTGGGTGTGGTGGATGAAGAGGAAGAAGAAGGTAAGGAGCAGTGGCTCATGCCTGTAATCCCAGCACTTTGGGAGGCCGAGGTGGGTGGATCACCTGAGGTTAGGAGTTTGAGACCAGCCTGACCAACATGGAGAAACCTGCTCTCTAGTAAAAATACAAAATCAGCTGGGCATATGCCTGTAATCCCAGCTACTTGGGAGGCTGAGGCAGGAGAATCGCTTGAACCTGGGAGACGAACGTTACGGAGACGAGAGATCGCACCATTACACTCCAGCCAGGGCAACAAGAGCAAAACTCCATCTCAAAAAAAAAAAAAAAAAAAAGTCTAGTTTTATCACCTGGGGCACTGGCTGGATTGTGGAGTCTTTCAAAAAGATAAAGCCCTGGCAGGACACTGTGGCTCACACCTGTAATCCCAGCACTTTGCAAGGCCAAGTGGGGAAGAGTCCTTGAGCACAGGAGTTTGAGACCAGTCTGGGCAACATAGAAAGACCCCAATCTCTACAAAAAATACACAAACACACAAATAGCTGGGCATGGTGGCATGCACCTATAATCCCAGCTACTTGGGAGGCTGGGGTGAAAGGATGACCTGAGCCCAGGAGATCAAGGCTGCAGTGAGCTATGATCCCACCGCTGCACTCAAGCCTGGGTGACAAAGACCCTGTCTCAAAAAAAAAAAAAAAAAAAAAAAGAAGAAGAAGAGAAAAGAGCCTAGAGGAGAAGGTTTGAGAGGGGCTCATCTCCAGGCTGTGCAGTGTTCAGCAAGGGTAGCAGGTCCAAGTTCACACTTCTCCAGAGGGAAAGGTTTGTAACTTGGAATCACAGACCATTTGTGCTGTCAGTCTAAGCATATCTCCCCTTTCCCTCTTAAGACTTGATTTGAATGTGCATTTTCAGGCTATTTCCCACAAGTTTCCCTCTTGGGAAATCTTCTGCTTCTACACCCTGGTACGATCTGTCTGCTATGGTACAATCTTATGAGGGTGTCAGAGCTAGAAATTTCCCTGGAGGGAAATGAAATCCCTTGGGCTAGAAGGGGGATTCCCCCTTCCACACTCACACTTCTGTTTCTAAACTGGGAGCATTTGTGGAAAAGCTCAAAAAACCTTTCTGTTATTGGCCTCAGGCCCCAGTTGGTTTTCTCAATCCACATAGGAAATATGAGATGCACATTTTTCTAGGCTATGTGTTTTGTTCCAGGCCTGTGGTGGGTTTTTGTTTGAAAAGTCTTTTGGAAGCATGTCAGCGGTGATACTATGGCAATGTTGAACACAACATTTGACAGTTCCCACTGCAAGATGTGTAGAACATATGATGCTTTTGTCCTCTGTCCAATCTCTCAGTAGTTTACATGAAAAAGGGCTGATACTTCAGTGATGAAACATTAGCAGAAGGCTGAAATATGGCACTTAAAAATACTGGGCTAGCCATGATTTTTTTTTAATCCTCTTTTGCTGGAGCTGCTTTTCACTTCTATATCAAGAGCTCTCTTCTGCATATGTTTAATTTATTAAATAAAAGAAGCTGATAGAGGAGCATAATCCCCAAAGTTTCCACCTCAATTTAGATACTGAAGATCATCCTAAGACTAAGAGGCCCCATGGGATTGTAGAATAAACAGCAAGTAATGCAGTGCCATAACATGGACTCCCCCTCCTCATGCTGCTCGTAGCCCAAACTCCCAATTCCAGGAATGAGAAGGTCTGGGATCTAGAGGGGTTAAGTGACCTGTCTAAGGTTACATAGATAGTTGGGGGTGGAGCTAGAATTCCAACTGATACCCACTGACTCCAAAGCCTGTGAACTCCGTCTATAGAGTGCATACTATGTGCCCAGCCTACTACCGGAAGCTGAGGATATGGAAATCGTGGCACTGTGTCACGATTCTGGCCCTCAAGGAATTCATAGACTGCTGTAGTGAAACAGACAATGAAAACACAGTGTGATAATTGTGCTAATAGAAGTCAGCCAAGGCTTCTAGATAGTGAGAAAGTGGAACAACGTATGCGGTGCCTCATTAGGGAAGTCTTCCTGGAGGAGGAGATGCCTCAGCTATTTGTTAAATGTAGAAGGGTTAGCCAAATGAAGAGGAATGGGAAGAGCACACACAAAGGCACAGAAGCGTGGTTTGTACTGGGAAAGTCCAAGTAGTTCCCTTTCTTAGGAACGGTATTAGTTATTTACTGCTGCATACCAAATCACCCCACATTTTAGCAACTTAAAATAACTCTTATTATCTTACAGCTGTGTGAGTGTCAGGAATCCACTGCTTAGCTGGATCCTTTGGTTTGAGGTCTTCACAAGGCTGTAATTAAGGTATTGGCCAGGATTACAGTCATCTCAAAACCTGCCTGGAGGAGGATTGCTTCCAAGTTCACTCACACGGTTCTAGGCAGTGTTCAGTTTCTTTCTTCTTTCTCCTTCCTTCCTTCCTTCCTTCTTTTTCTTTCTTTCTTTCTTTCTCTTTCTCTCTTTCTTTTTCTTTCTTATCTTTCTCTCTTTTCTTCCTTTCTTTTTTTCTTGTTTCTGGTTTTTTTTTTGGTTGTGGGTTTTCTTTCTTTTTTTTTTTTTTTTGAGATGGAGTCTTGCTCTGTAGCCCAGGCTGAAGTGCAGTGGAGTGATCTTGGCTCACTGCAACCTCCGCCGCCTACCTGGTTCAAGCAATTCTCCTGCCTCAGCCTCCGGAGTAGCTGGGATTACAGGTGCCCACCACTGCCTGGCTAATTTTTGTATTTTAAGTAGAGATGGGGTTTTGCCATGTTGGCCAGGCTGATCTCAAACTCCTGACCTCAAGTGATCTGCCCGCTTCGGCCTCCCAACGTGCTGGGATTACAGGCATGAGCCACTGCTCCCAGTCTGGTTTCTTTCTTTTTTCTTTTTTTTTTTTTTTTGACAGAGTCTCACTCTGTCACCCAAACTGGAGTGGAATGGCGTGATCCCAGCCCACTGCAACCTCCACCTCCCGGGTTCAAGTGATTCTCCTGCCTCGGCCTCTTGAGTAGCTGGAATTATAGGCATGCACCACCACACCCAGTTAATTTTTTGTATTTTTAGTAGAAATGGGATTTCACCATGTCAGCCAGGCTGGGCTCAAACTCCTGACTGCAGGTGGTCTGCCCACTTCAGCCTCCCAAAGTGCTGGGATTACAGGCATGAGCCACTGTGCTGGCCAATTTTTTTTATTTTTTATTTTTATTTATTTATTTATTGAGACGGAGTTTCACTGTTGTTACCCAGACTGGAGTGCAATGGCACGATCTTGGCTCACTGCAACCTCCGCAGTGAGGGATTGAACCCCTCCTGGGTTCAAGCAATTCTCCTGCCTCAGCCTCCTGAATAGCTGGGACTACAGGCATGCACTACCATGCCCAGCTAATTTTTGTATTTTTAGTAGAGACGGGGTTTCATCTTGTTGACCAGGATGGTCTCGATCTCTTGACCTCGTGATCCACCTGCCTCTGCCTCCCAAAGTGCTGGGATTATAGGCGTGAGCCACCGTGCCGGGCCTATTCCTCTTGCATAACTGAAACATCATACTGTTGGCCCGTGCTGGCCAATTTTTGTATTTTTAGTAGAGATTAGGGTTTCGCCATGTTGGCCAGGCTGGTCTTGAACTCCTGACCTCAGGTGATCCACCAGTCTTGGCCTCCCACAGTGCTGGGATAACGGGCATGAACCACAGTGCTCAGCCTCTTTTTGTTTTTGCAACAGGGTCTCTCTCTGTTGTCTAGCCTGGAGTGCAGTGGTGCAATTGCAGCTTCCTGCAGCCTCAACCTCCTGAGCTCAAGAGATCCTCCTGCTTCAGCCTTCTGAGGAGCTGGGACCACAGGCCCAGGCCACCATGACTGGCTCATTTATTTTTTATTTTTGTAGAGAGAAACTAAAAATAGTCAACAATGAAAAAAATTAGATTCAGGAGTTACATGTACAGATGCAGTGTTCAGTTTCTTGCTGTTGATTGGATGCTGTCCTCAGTTCCTTGTCACTTGGGCCCTTCTGTAGGGCATCTTACAACATGATAGTTTGATTCATTCAAAAGGATCAAGTGAGAAAATCCAGAGTGTGTGTGTGAGCAAGATGGAAGTCACAGTCTCTTTGGAACCTAATCTCAGAAGTGAAATCTGATCACTTTTGCCATTCTAGGTCCAGTCCTCACTCAAGGAAAGGATACTACATAAAGGCATAAACATCAGAAGGTGGGGATCATTGGAAGCCATGTCTGAAGCTGCCACCTGGACTGCAATGATTCACATTCCTTACACAAGCAAAATACATTCACTTCTCCAAAGATCTCTAAACTCTCATTCCATTACACCATTGGCTTAAAGTCCAGAATCTCATTATCTAAACCAGGTCCAGGTGTGGATGAAGCTCCTTGGCTATATTCCTTAAGTACAGCACTTGGAATACAGTCCTTCTCCATCTACAGACAAGTTATTTCTGTCTATTTCCCAATATGCAATGGTCAGATAGGGCAGAATAACCACTATATATTCCTGTTCAAAAAGCAGGGAAACAGGGGGCACAAAGGGGTCACGGATCCATAACAATTCTGAAATTCAGCCAGGTAAATGTTGGAAGTTCCTTGCTTATGTTTCAAGGCCTGGAAATAATTCTCCATACTTTCATTTAGGTTGTACTGATTTTGTTTTTTTTAGACAGAGTCTCACTCCATCGCCCAGGCTGGAGTGCGGTAGCATGATCTCGGCTCACTGCAACCTCTGCCTCCCAGGTTCAAGTGATTCTCTTGCCTCAGCCTCCCGAGTAGCTGGGATTACAGGTGTATGCCACCACACCTGGCTAATTTTGTATTTTTGGTAGAGATGGGGTTTCATCATGTTGGTCAGGCTGGTCTCAAACTCCTGACCTCATGATCTGCCTGCTTCAGCCTCCCAAAGTGCTGGGATTACAGGCATCAGCCACTGCACCCAGCGCACCCTGGTTTGTTTAATAGTAGACCTTTAATTTCCTTTCTAATATATTAACGATTGTTTCTGTCCTCAAGTTTTCTAGTTTTTCTTGGGTCCATGTAAGTGTTTTATATTTTACTAAGAAATCATATTTCATCTTCTATATTTTAAAATTCATTGCTAAAGAGTTTATAACAGTTTTATCAAGACATACATACAAAATAATTCACCTACTTTAAGTGCATAACTTGATGATTTTTAGTATACGGAGTTGTGCAACTATCACCACTATCTGATTTTAGAACATTCTAGTCACATCCCCAAGAAAAACCTGTACCCAGTAGCAGTCACTTCCCATTTTCCCCCCAACTTCAGCACCTTTCAGCTTTAGGCAACTCAAATGCCCATCAGAAAAGAAACAATCCATGGTATATATGCACAATGGAATATTATTATACAGCAGTCAAAATGAACGCACTAAATCAACTTCTACAACATGCATAAATCTTTGTGATGTAATTTAACATGAAAAATAAACTTTAAAAGGTTGCACACATATGTACACAATGGAATATTATTATTCAGTCTTAAAAATAGAGGAAATCCTGTCATTTGCAACACTGTGGATGAATCTGGAGGACATTATGCTAAATGAAATAAAGGAGGTACAAAAAAGACAAACACCACATGATATCACTTATATGTGAAGTCTAATAAAATTGATCTCATAGAGGCAGAGGGTAGAATGGTGGTTGCCAGTGGCGGGAGGAGTGGTAAGGGAGGGAAGGAATGGAGTAGTCAAAGAGTAAAAATTTCAGGTAGGGAAATAGGTTTTGAGATCTCTTTCATAGCAGGGTGACTATGGTCAATAATAGGACATTTTACACTTCAAAGTAACTAAGAGTAAGTTTCAAATGTCTCACCATACAAAGTAATAGGTGGCTAGGTGTGGTCGCTCACGCCTGTAATATCAGTACTTTGGGAGGCCAACTTGGGAGGATGACTTGGGGCCAGCAGTTTGAGGCTGCAGTTAGCTATAATTGCAGCACTGCACTCCAGCCTGGAGACAGAGTCTCGCTCTGACACCCATGCTGGAATGCAGTGGTGCGATTTTGGCTCATTGTAACCTCCACCTCCTGTGTTCAAGCAATTCTCGTGTCTCAGCTGCCCAAGAAACTGGGATTACAGGCACGTGCCACCATGCCTGGCTAATTTTTATATTTTTAGTAGAAACAGGTTTCCCCATGTTGGCCAGGCTGGTCTCGAACTCCTGGACTCAAGCAATCCACCCGCCTTGGTCTCCCAAAGTGTATGATTACAGGAGTGGACCACTGCACCCAGCCAGACCCTGTCCCTTAAAAAATAAAAAAGATAAGTAAGTGAAGTGATAGAAGTGATGTATATATTAATTGGCTTGATTTAATCATGCCACATTGTAAACTATATCAAAATATAACATTGTATCCTATAAATATATACAAAATCATGACTTGCCAGTCAAAAATAACAATAATAATACATTTAATATTTTTAAAATTCAAAGACTGCATATAGAATGGTACCTTTTAATAAAGTTCATGCAATTAAAATTGTGAAATGTAGTACTTTGGAAAGTATACACATGTGTGTATACAATACACTTGATAGTACTATATGAAAAGTGAGCAAGAGAATGATAAAGAATTTAGGATGATGCTTCCCTTGTGTAGAGGCAAGCAGGAGGATCAACTGGCGGGGGAATATCATGCAGGTAATTGTCACGATCATAGCTTTCCATTTAGTGTGGTAGGGTCATGAGTACCAATTACATTACTAAAAATTTATACATACAGGCCGGGCACGGTGGCTTACGCCTGTAATCCCAGCACTTTGGGAGCCGAGGCGGGTGGATCACGAGGTCAAGAGATCGAGACCATCCTGGTCAACATGGTGAAACCGCGTCTCTACTAAAATACAAAAAATTAGCTGGGCACGGTGGCGCGTGCCTGTAATCCCAGCTACTCAGGAGGCTGAGGCAGGAGAATTGCCTGAACCCAGGAGGCGGAGGTGGCAGTTAGCCGAGATCGCGCCATTGCACTCCAGCCTGGGTAACAAGAGCGAAACTCCGTCTCAAAAAAAAAAAAAAAATTTCATACATACATAAAGTTGTTCACTTATAGCCTAACGTTGAGTGTTTGAAGAACCAAAAATTATAAGTAATTCAGTTCTGTGTGCTTGAGACTCAATAAAACATAAAATAAAATAGGGAGGATTAAATAAGGTTATGTATATAAAGCACTTATAACAAGGTGTGGTGCATAATTAGTGTTCAAAAAGTGTTTGCTATTGTAAATATACCTTCTAAAACCACTTACAAGTGCACAAAGATATATGAACAAGGATGTTCCCTGAAGAATGGTTAATATGTGTTTTAAAAATTTGATACGGGCTGGGCTCAGTGGCTCAAGCCTGTAATCCCAGCACTTTGGGAGGCCGAGGAGGATGGATCATGAGGTCAAGAGATTGAGACCATCCTGGTCAACATGGTGAAACCTCGTCTCTACTAAAAGTACAAAAAATTAGCTGGGCACGGTGGCACTCGCCTGTAATCCCAGCTACTCGGGAGGCTGAGGCAGGAGAATTGCCTGAACCCAGGAGGCGGAGGTTGCAGTGAGCCGAGATTGCGCCATTGCACTCTAGCCTGGGTAACAAGAGCGAAACTCCGTCTCAAAAAAATTTTTTTTTTGATGCAACCACTGGGCACGGTGGCTCATACCTGCAATCCTAGCACTTTGGGAGGTTGAGGTGGGTGAATCACCTGGGGTCAGGAGTTCGAGACCAGCATGGCCAACACGGTGAAACCCCGTGTCTACTAAAAATACAAAATTAGTCAGGTGTGGTGGCACACACCTGTAGTTCCAGCTACTCGGGAGGCTGAGGCAGGAGAATCACTTGAACCCGGGAGGTAGAGGTTGCAGTGAGCCGAGATTGTGCCACTGCACTCCAGCCTGGGTGATGGATTGAGACTCTGTCTCAACAAACAAACCAAAGAACCATTATAATCACAATCATGTTGCAAAAAAAAAAAAAAAAAACCAAACAACCAAACCAAACCAAAACCAGGATGGCCAATAATCACATAAAAAGATGCTCATTAGCTAATAGGAAAATGTATTTTGAAACCACAATAGATATCAGTAGACATCCGCCAGAATGGCTAAAATAAAAAAGACAGGCAACACCAGATGTTGGTGAGGATGCAGAGCAAGTGGGGCTCTCTGTCATACAATGCAGGTGAGAGCATAAAATTGTAGATTCATCTGGAAAAACTACCTGGTAGTACTGATTAAAACTCAACATTTATAATTCCTATAATGCAGCAATTGCATTCCTAGGTGTGTATGTCCAACAGAAATTGGGTACAAACTCACAAGACATGAACAAGACAGTCATAATTGGCACATTTGTAATAGGAAAAAACTACAAACAATATAAATGTCAATCAACAATGGAATATGTAAATAAATTGTGGTATATTCATACAGTGGGAAACAGTGCAACAATAAAAGATTATGTGATATAGGTATATGCAACAACATGGGTAAATCTTGCAGACACAATGTTGAATGAAAAAAGCTAGGCACAAAGAGTACATGGCTGAGTGTGTTGGCTCTGACCTGTAATCCCAGCACTTTGGGAGGCTGAGGAGGGTGGATTGCTTGAGGCCTAGGAGTTTGAGACCAGCCTGGAGATGCAGTGAAACCCATCTCTAAAAAAAAAAAAAAATACAAAATATTAGCTAGGTGTGGTGGCATGCACCTGTAGTCTAAGCTACTTGGGAGGCTGAAGTGGAAGGATCAACTGAGCCTGGGAGGTCGAAGCTGTAGTGAGCCATGACCATTTCAATGCCCTCCAGCCTGGACAACAAAGTGAGACACTGTTTCAAAAAATAACAAAAGAGTACATATGGCCCAGGTATGGTGGCTCAAGCCTGTAATTCCAGCAATTTTGGAGGCCAAGGTGGGAGGATCACTTGAGCCAAGGAGTTTAGACCAGTCTGTGAAACATAGCGTGACCCTGTGTCTACAAAAAAAAGAAAAGAAAAAACTTGCTGAACATGATGGCATGCACCTGTAGTCCCAGCTACTTGGGAGGCTGAGGTACAAGGACCACTTGAGCCTGGAAGTTCGAGGCTGCAATGAACCATGATCATGCCACTGCACTCTAACCTAGAAGACAGAGTAAGACCCTATCTCAAAAAAATTAAAATTAAATTTAAAAACTACATACTATATGATTTCATTTATATGAAGCTAAAAACAGGCAAAAAAAAATGATAGCAATAGTGGCTATTCCTGGGAGTGGTGTCCTGACTTGGAAAAGGAATGAGGAAATCTTTTGGGGTGCTTGAAACATTTTTTGTCTTTATCTGAACCGAGGATACATGAGTATATGCATATATATGCATATATAAAATGTACCTAGTGGTACACTTAAGTTTAGTAAACTTTATGCACCTTGCTTGATATGGTTTGGGTCTGTGTCCCCACCCAAATCTCATCTCAAATTGTAATCTCATCTCCCATGTATCAAGGGAGGATCTGGTGGGAGATGATTGGATCATGGGGATGGTTCCTCCCATGTTGTTCTCATGGTAGTGAGTGAGTTCTCACGTGATCTGATGGTTTGAAGTGTGGCTCTTCTCCTCACCCTTGTTCTCTCCTGCCACCATGTAATGGGTGCCTTGCTTCCCCTTCTGCCATGATTGAAAGTTTCCTGAGGTCTCCCAGCCATGCAGAATTGTGAGTCAATTAAACCTCCTTTATTTTTTTCACCATGTTCACCGTGTCGACCAGGATGGTCTCGATCTCTTGACCTCGTGATCCACCAGCATTGGCCTCCCAAAGTGCTGGAACTACAGGCGAGAGCCACTGCGCCCGGCCTAAACGTCTTTTCTTTATAAATTACCCAGCAGTGTGAGAATGGACTAATGCATTACTATATATATGTTCTTCTTCTTTTTATTTTTGAGGCGGAGTCTGGCTCTGTCATCGGGCTGGAGTGCAGTGGCGTGATCCTTAGCTCACTGCAACCTCTGCCTCCCAGGGTCGAGTGATTCTCCTGCCTCAGCCTCCCGAGTAGCTGGGACTATAGGCATCTTCGACCACTGGCTAATTTTGTATTTTTAGTAGAGACGGGGTTTCACAACGTTTGCCGGGATGGTCTCGATCTCCTGACCTCATGATCTGTCCATCTCCACCTACCAAAGTGATTACAGGCGTGAGACACCACACCCGGCGATGTATGTTATTCTTAATAAAAACGTTATGTATTTTATTGAAAAGGATGTGCATGTTCCAGACTTTAATTTCTGATTATGGTAGACTAGATAATTTGGACCAACTCTCCTTTTTAAAAAAAACCTGGGAAAAATCACCTTAAAAAACATTAGTGAACACTGTATGTTCTCACTCATAGGTGGGTGTTGAACAACGAGAACACATGGACTCAGGGAAAGGAGCATCACACACTGGGGGCAATTGGGAGGGGTAGGGGAGAGACAGCAGGGGGTGGGGAGCGAGGGGAGGGTGGGGAGGGATAACATGGGGAGAAATGCCAGATATAATATACACCTAAAGTAAAATAAATAAATTTAAAAAATCAGTGAGATAACTAGATAGTGACAAAAAAATAATGAACCAAGATCTGAGAGAAAAAGGGAATCCTGAGAGGTGAGCCTGGCAGTGGAAATGCCTTTGCCATGGGCTGTTTGGAGATTGCTGACCTGAGAAAAAGCAGCTGAGGGGCTGAGCTTTACCTGCGGCTGCCTCCAGGGGTTAGGACAAAGAGTCACAGTCCAGAGCCCACCAAGAGCATCATGGATACTTGACATGTGACAAATGTGTCACTGTGCTCTGACAAATCTTTAACCATGCTAGGGCAATTAGAGAGTCATATGAAAAAATAAAATTAAAGCCCTGCTTGGCGCCACACACACAAACAAGCTGCAGGTGGGATATAGACTAAGGCAAGACTAAAGGTAAAGCAAGAACACGTTCAGAAGATAATATTGGGAGGATATCTTCCTAAAATAGGATACAGAAAGACTTTGTAAGCAAGACACACAAACAAGCACTAACCATGGAAGACTGATCAATTATACTACATCAACATTAAGAACTTCTGCTCATTAAAATACATCATTAAGAGAATGTTAGACAACCTCGAGTGGGAGAAATTTGTAACGTATAACTGCAAAGAGCTTGCATCCAGAATATATAAAGAATGCCTGAGAATTAATAAGAAAAAGACAACTCTGTAGAAAAATGGGAAAAAGCTTTGAACAATTACTTCACAAGAGAGGATACCTAATGGCCAATAAGCATACAAAAATGTGTCCAATATCATTAGTAATGAGAAATGTAAAACTTAACACAATGAGATACCATCAGCTACCCATCAGAAAAACCAAAATTAACAAGTTTGACATTTCTTTTATTTATTTATTTATTTATTTTCATTGCATTTTAGGTTTTGGGGTACATGTGCAGAACATGCAAGACAGTTGCATAGGTACACACATGGCAGTGTGTTTTGCTGCCTTCCTCCCCTTCACCCACATTTGGCATTTCTCCCCAGGCTATCCCTCCCCAGCTCCACTCCCCACTGTCCCTCCCCTTTTCCCCCAATAGACCCCTGTGTTTAGTACTCCCCTCCCTGTGTCCATGTGTTCTCATTTTTCATCACCCGCCTATAAGTGAGTATATGCTGTATTTCATTTTCTGTTCTTGTGTCAGTTTGCTGAGAATGATGTTCTCCAGATTCATCCATGTCCCTACAAACGACACGAACTCATCGTTTTTGATTGCTGCATAATATTCCATGGTGTATATGTGCCACATTTTCCCAATCCAGTCTATCATCGATGCACATTTGGGTTGGTTCCAGATCTTTGCTATTGTAAACAGTGCTGCAATGGACATTCCTGTGCATGTGTCCTTATAATAGAATGATTTGTAGTCCTTTGGATATATACCCAGTAATGGGATTGCTGGGTCAAATGGAATTTCTATTTCTAAGGCCTTGAGGAATCACCACACTGTCTTCCACAATGGTTGAACTAATTTACACTCCCACCAACAGTGTAAAAGTGTTCCTATTTCTCCACATTCTCTCCAGCATCTGTTGTCTCCAGAATTTTTAATGATCGCCATTCTGACTGGCATGAGATGGTATCTCAATGTGGTTTTGATTTGCATCTCTCTAATGACCAGTGATGATGAGCATTTTTTTATATGTTTGTTGGCCTTATGTATGGCTTCTTTTGTAAAGTGTCTGTTCATATCCTTTGCCCATTTTTGAATGGGCTTGGTTTTTTTTTTCCCCGTAAATCTGTTTGAGTTCTTTGTAAATTCTGGGTATCAGCCCTTTGTCAGATGGGTAAACTGCAAAAACTTTTTCCCATTCTGTTGGTTGCCTATTCACTCTAGTGACTGTTTCTTTTGCCATGCAGAAGCTGTGGAGTTTCATTAGGTCCCATTTGTCTAATTTGGCTTTTGTTGCCAATGTTTTTGGTGTTTTGGTTATGAAGTCCTTGCCTACTCCTATATCCTGGATAGTTTTGCCTAGATTTTCTTGTAGGGTTTTTATCGTGCCAGGTCTTATGTTTAAGTCCTTAATCCATCTGGAGTTAATTTTAGTATAAGGTGTCAGGAAGGGGTCCAGTTTCTGCTTTCTGCACATGGCTAGCCAGTTTTCCCAACACAATTTATTAAACAGGGAATCCTTTCCCCATTGCTTGTTTTTGTCAGGTTTATCCAAGATTGTATGGTTGTAGAGATGTTGTGTTGCCTCCGATGCCTCTGTTCTGTTCCATTGGTCTATATCTCTGTTTTGGTACCAGTACCATGCTGTTTTGATTACTGTAGCCTTGTAGTATAGTTTGAAGTCAGGTAGCATGATGCCTCCCGCTGTGTTCTTTTTGCTTAGAATTGACTTGGCTATGCGGGCTCTCTTTTGGTTCCATATGAAGTTCATGGTGGTTTTTTCCAGTTCTGTGAAGAAAGTCAATGGTAGCTTGATGGGGATAGCGTTGATTCTGTAAATTACTTTGGGCAGTATAGCCATTTTCACGATATTAATTCTTCCTAACCATGAACATGGAATGTTTTTCCATCTGTTTGTGTCCTCTCTTATTTCGTTGAGCAGTGGCTTGTAGTTCTCCTTGAAGAGGTTCCTTACGTTCCTTGTGAGTTGTATTCCTAAGTATTTTATTCTTTTTGTAGCAATTGTGAATGGCAGTTCGTTCTTGATTTGCTTTCTTTAAGTCTGTTATTGGTGTAGAGGAATGCTTGTGATTTTTGCACATTGATTTTATATCCTAAGACTTTGCTGAAGTTGCTTATCAGTTTCAGGAGTTTTTGGGCTGAGGCGATGGGGTCTTCTAGATATACTATCATGTCGTCTGCAAATAGAGACAATTTGGCTTCCACCTTTCCTATTTGAATACCCTTTATTTCTTTTTCTTGCCTGACTGCTCTGGCTAGAATTTCCAGTACTATATTGAATAGGAGTGGTGAAAATGTTTGACATTTCTAAGCATTGATGAAGACATGGAACAAAGAGAGCTTGTGGGCTGCTCATGGGAATTTACATTGGTGTGACTACTTTGAAACACAGCCTAGCATTACTTAGCAAGTTAAGTGTGCACCTTACAGAGGGGTAGGCACATGATGTCCAGGAGACATCTTCACAGCAGCATTGTTTGTTATCGGCCCAAAGTGGAAAGAATCCAGATATCCATGACAAGAGAATAAGTAATTTGTGGTGTGTTCATACAGTGGAAACAAATAAAGTTCAGATACTCACAACAACATGGCCGAATCTCACAGGCATCATGTTAAGTGAAAGATGTTAATTAAGTGAAAGAAGCAAGATGATTCTGTTAACAAAAAGTTCATAAACAGGCATCTATTATTTAGAGATGCACACAGAGATGGCTCAACTGTAAAGAAAGGCAAGTAGTCGTTACTCTAAATGTCAAAATACTGTTCATTCTTGGTAGGGGATGAGGGAGATTATTACCATGGGAAGTATTATGAGCTGTGTCATATCCCCTCCAAACGTATATGATGAAGTCCTAATCCCCAGTACCTCAGCATATGAATTTATTTGGAGAGAGAGAGCCTTTAAAGAAGTGATTAAATTAAAATGAGGTCATTAGGGTGGACCCTATTCCAATATGACTGATGTCCTTATGAAAGAAAAGGAGATAAGGACACACACACTAAGAGAGAAAGAAGACCATGAGAAGTCACATGGAAAAGACACCATCTACAAACCAAGGAGAGACGCCCCAGGAGGAACAAACCCTGCTCACACCTTGATCTTGGACTTCCAGTCTCCATAATTGGGAGATGATGCATTTCTGCTGTTGAAACCCCCCAGCCTGTAATACTTTGTTCTAGCATTATGAGAAACCTAATACAAGAAGGCATTTGGGAAATCTTCTTGATGCTTCCAATTTTGTATTTCTTGATTAGGGTGGCATTCGCTTTAACATAAATTGTTAAATTGTACATTTCACTTTTCTGTACAAATGTTATATTTCACAATAAAAAAGCAAACTAAAAAAGTATGCTTTGGTCTGGGCAGGGAAAAAAGATTTTGCTTCATTGAGTCCTTCACCAATCCCGTGAGAATGACTTGGGAAGGACTCTTTTCTTTTAGTAAACAGCTTTATTGAGATATAATTTGCAAATCATTCAATTCACTCATTTAAAGTGTACAGTGAATAGTTTTTGGTGTATGAAGAGTTGTGTAATCATCACTGTAGCGAATTTTGGAACATTTTCATCATCTCAAAAAGAAACCCTGGCTGGGCATGGTGGCTTACACCTGCAACCCAGCACTTAGGGAGGCTGAGGCAGGCGGATCACTCAAGGTCAAGAGTTTGAGACCAGCATGGCTGACATGGTGAAACCTTGTCTCTACTAAAAAACACACACACAAAAAATTAGCCAGGCATTGTGGTGCGCGCCTGTAATCCCAGCTATTCAGGAGGCTGAGGTAGGAGAATCACTTGAACTCAGGTGACGGGGGTTGCAGTGAGCCAAGATCGCACCACTGCACTCCAGCCTGGGTGACAGAGTGAGACTCTATCTCAAAAAAAAAAAAAAAAGTAACCCTGTACCCTTTAGCTGTCAATCACCTAAGCCCCCACTCACCCCAGTTCCTAGCAACCATAAATTGACTTCTTTCTCTATGGATCAGCCTATTCTAGACATTTCATATAAATGGTATGTTACAGTATGTGGTCTTTTCTGTCTGTTTTTTTTCACATAGCATCATGTTTTCAAGGTTCATCCATGTTGTAGCACGTATCTGTTCTTCATTCCTTTTTATGATTGTGGATTTACTGCATCATGTTTCTGTTCATCAGTTGATGGAAATTTGGGCTATTTCCACTTTGGGGCTTGTATTAGTCCATTCTCATGCTGCTATTAAGAAATACCCATGACTGGGTGATTTACAAATAAAAGAGGTTTAATTGACTCATAGTTCTGCATGGCTGGGGAGGCCTCAGGAAACTTATAATCATGGCAGAAGGCGCCTCTGCACAGGGCTGCAGGAGAGACAATGAGTGCAAGCACAGGAAATGCTAGACACTTATTAAACAATCATATCTTGTGAGACTCACTCACCATCCCAAGAACAGCATGAGGGAAACTGCCCGCATCACTCAATTACCTCCACCTGGTTCCGCCCTTGACACACAGGGATTATTAGAATTCAAAGCAAGATTTGGATGGGGTCACAGAGTCAAACCATATCATTCCGAGCCTGGCCCTTCCCAAATCTCATGTACTCATATTTCAAAACAAAATTATGCCCTTCCAACAATCCCCCAAAGTCTTAAACCATTTTAGCATTAACCCAAAAGTCCAAGTCCAAAGTCCCATCTGAGACAAGGCAAGTACTTTCCACGTGGGAGCATGTAAAATCAAAAGCAAGTGAGTTACTTCCTAGATACAATGGGGGTACACATTTTGGGTAAATACACCCACTCCAAGTGGGAGAAATTGGCCAAAACAAAGTGGCTACTGGCTCCATGAAAGTCTGAAATCCAATAGGGCAGTCAAGTTTCAAAATGCTGATGCAAAAGGAGGGCTCTCAAAGCCTTGGGCAGCTCTACCTCTGTGATTTTGCAGGGTACAGTCCCTCCTCTCCCAGCTACATTCACGTCTGGCATTGAGTGTCTGTGGCTTTTCCAGGCACACAGTTCAAGTTCTTAGTAGATCTACCATTCTGGGGTCTAAAGGATGACGACCCTCTTCTCAGAGCGCCACTATGCAGTGCCCCAGTGCAGACTCTGTGTGGTGGCTTCAACCTCACATTTCCCTTCCACACTGCCCAAGAAGAGGTTCTCCATGAAGGCTCTGCCCCTGCAGCACATTTCTGCTGGACATCCAGGCATCTCCATATGTTCCGTGAAATCTAGGCAGAGGTTCCCAAACCTCAATTCTTGTCATCTGTGCACCTACAGGACCAATGCCACATGGAAACTTCCAAGGCTTTGGACTTGTACCCTCTGAAGCAATGGCCCGAGCTGTACCTTGACCCTTTTTAGCCAAGGTTGGAGCAGCTGGGGTGCAGGGCACCAAGTTTCAGGGCTGCAAACAGCAGGGGCCCCTGGGCCCAGCCCAGGAAATCATTTTTCCTTCCTAGGCCTCCAAGATTGATGGTAGGGGCTACTGAAAAGGTCTCTGACATGACCTGGAGACATTTTCCCCACTGTCTTGGTGATTAGCATGTGGCTTCTCATTACTTATACAAATTTCTTTAGCCAGCTTGAATTTCTTTCCAGAAAATGGGTTTTCCTTTTCTACTGTGTCGTCAGGCTGCAAATTTTCCAAACTTTTATGCTCTATCACCTCTTGAATGCTTTGCTGCTTAGAAATTTCTTCTGCCAGATAGAATTTAAACTTTCTCAAGTTTAAAATTTCACAGATCTCTAGGTCAGGGGCAAAAAGCTACCAGTCTCTTTGCAAAAGCATAGTAAGAGTGACCTTTACTCTAGTACCCAACAAGTTCCTCATTTCCATCTGAGACCACCTCAGCCTGGACTTCATTGTCCATATCACTATCAGCATTTTGGTCAAAGCTATTCAACAAGTCTCTAGGAAGTTCCAAACTTTCCCACATTTTTCTGTCTTCTTCTGAGCCCTCCAAACTCTTCCAATCTCTGCCTGTTACCCAGTTCTAAAGTCACTTTCACATTTTTTGGTATCTTTATAGCAGAACTCCACTTCTGGTACCAATTTACTATATTAGTCCATTCTCGTGCTGCTATGAATAAATACCCAAGGCTGGGTAATTTATAAAGAAAAGAAGTTTAATTGACTCACGGTTCTGTGTGGCTGGAAGGCCTCAGGAAACTTACAATCATGGCAGAAGGCACCTCTTCACAGGGTCACATGAGAGAGAATAAGTGCAAGCAGGGGAAATGCCAGATGCTTATAAAACCCCCAGACCTTCTTCTTTTTTTTTTTTAAACCATCAGATCTTATGAGACTCACTATCTTGAGAACAGCATGGGGGAAACTGCTCCCATCATTCACTTAACTTCCACCTGGTCCCACCCTTGACATATGGAGATTATTACAATTCAAAGTGAGATTTGGATGGTGACACAGAGCCAAACCATATCAGGGTTATTATGAATAGTGCTTCTTTTTTTTTCTTTTTCTTTAAGATGGGGTTTCACTATGTTGGTCAGGCTGGTCTTGAACTCCCGACCTCAGGTGATCTGCCCGCCTTGGCCTCCAAAGTGCTTGGATTACAGGCATGAGCCACCATGTCCAGTCTGAATAGTTCTTCTATGAGCATTCAAGTACAAGCTTTTGTGTAGACATATGTTTTCAATATCTAAGGTTACAATTGTTAGGTCATATGGTAATTCTGTGTTTAACTTATTGAAGAACTACTAAATTGTTTTCCACAAAGGCTGCATCATTTTATATTCCCATCAGCAATGTATGATGGTTACAATTTCTATTTTTTAATTAATTAATTAATTAATTAATTTTCAGAGAAAAAAGAAAGAAAGGAAGAAAAAAAAGAAAAGAAAGAAAAAGAGAGGGAATGAAAGAAAAAAGAATAAAAGAGAGAAAAAAAGAGGAAGAGAAAGAGGGAGAGAGAATGGGAATCTTGCTCTATTGCCCAGGCTAGAATGCAGTCTAAAAATGGGAATTAAAAACCTCTTTTATGCCGATAAATGTGCTTAACAATGGAGACAGGAAGGAATAAGGGAGGAAAATAACAAACAAGCAGCCAATCGATATTTCATTTAAACCTGTGAAATGCTATGCACTTGCTGAGGAGTGATTTACTTCCAATTTTGTGGTCACTTTTAGAATAGGTATGATGTGATACTGAGAAAAATGTATGTTTTGTGGATTTGGGGTGGAGAGTTCTGTAAATGTTTGTTAAGTTTACTTATTTCAGGTCTCAGTTCAAGTCCTGGATATCCTTGTTAATTTTCTGTCTGGTTGATCTGTCTAATATTGACAATGTAGTGTTAAAGTCTCCCACTATTATTGTGTGGGAGTCTAAGTCTCTTTGTAAGTCATTAAGAACTTGCCTTATGTATCTGGGTGCTCCTGTATTAGGTACGTACATATTTAGGATTGTTAGCTCTTCTTGTTGCATTGATCCTCTTACCATTATGTAATGTCCTTCTTTGTCACTTTTGATCTTTGTTGCTTTAAAGTCTATTTTATCAGAGATGAGAATTGCAACTCCTGCTCTTTTTTTCTCTCCATTTAATTGGTAAATCTTCCTCCATCCCTTTGTTTTGAGTCTTTGTGTATCCTTGCATGTGAGATGGGTTTCCTGGACACAGCACACTGATGGGTTTTGGCTTTTTATCCAATTTGCCAGTCCGTGTCTTTTGATTGTGGCATTTAGTACATTTAAATTTGGTATTGATATGGATATATATGAGTTTAATACTGCCATTTAATGCTAGCTGGCTGTTTTGCCCATTAGTTGATGGAAATTCTTCTTTATGGTGATGCTCTTTACCTTTTGGTATGTTTTTGGAGTGACTGATACTAGTTGTTCCTTTCTATGTGTAATGCTTCTTTCAGAAGCACTTGTAAAGCAGGCCTGGTGGTGATGAAATCTCTGAGTACTTGCTCGTTCGCAAAAAATTTTATTTTTTCTTCACTTATGAAGCTTAGTTTGGCTGGATATGAAATTCTGGGTTGAAAGTTCTTTTCTTTAAGGATGCTGAATATTGGCCTCCACTCTCTTTAGGCTTGTAAGGTTTCTGCTGAGAGATCTTCTGTGAGTCTGATGGGCTTCCCTTTGTGGGTCACCTGACCTTTTCCTCTGGCTGCCCTTAGTATTTTCTCCTTCATTCAACCATGGTGAATCTAACGATTATGTGCCTTGGGGTTGCTCTTCTTGAGGAATATCTTTGTGGTGTTCTCTGTATTACCTGAAATTGAGTATTGTCCTGCCCTGCTAGGTTGGGAAAGTTTTCCTGGATAATATCCTGAAGAATATTTTCCAGTTTGGATTCATTCTCTTCGTCACATTCAGGTACACCTATCAAACGTAGATTAGGTCTTTTCACATAGTCCCATATTTCTTGGAGACTTTGCTCATTCCTTTTTGGCCTTTTTTCTCTAATCTTGTCTTCTCGTTTTATTTCATTAAGTTGGTCTTTGACCTCTGATATCCTTCCTTCTGCTTGATAAACTCAACTGTTAAAACTTGTGCATACTTTGTGAAGTTCTTGTATTGTGTTTTTCAGCTCTATTAATTCAGTTATATTCCTCTCTAAATTGTCTATTCTTGTTAGCATTTCATCAAACCTTTTTTCAAGGTTCTCAGTTTCTTTGCATTGGGTTAGAACATGTTCTTTTAGCTCACAGAAGTTTCTTATTATCCGCCTTCTGAAGTCTGATTTTGTCAATTCATCACACTCATTCTCTATCGAGCCTTGTTCCATTGCTGATGAAGAGCTGCGATCCTCTGTAGGAGGAGAGACAGTCTGATTTCGGGTGTTTTCAGCCTTTTTGCACTGGTTTCTTTCCACCTTTGTGGATTTATCCACCTGTCGTCTTTGTAATTGCTGACTTTCAGACTGGGTCTCTGACTAGACGTCCAGCTTGTTGGTGATGAAGTTTTTTCTGTTTCTTAGTTTTCCTTCAGCAGACGTCCTTCCCCCACAAAGCTGGACCTTCCTGGGTTCAGCTGTGCTTGCTGTAAAACTCTCAATCTTCAGTGCTTCCAATTGCTGTTTTCTCGTGGGGGAATTTCCCCTGTGGTGACCCACTGTGCCGGCTGAAACAGTGGCATTGAGATTCATGGCACTTTTCTGCCCAGGAATCTCCCAGTCTGGCGCCCCACTTCAGTCCACCCTTCAATCAGCTGAATGGGCGACTCTGCCTTCCCGGAGCTCCAAAGGCCAACTAAAAGGCCACCCAGTCCCGTATACTCCGTATTGAGAACCACTGTGCTGGGGCGCCAGCAAAACAGCTGCACTGGCAAGAAGAGTCACGCTGGCAACCCGTGGGGCCCCTCCACTGGGAATCTCCTGGTTAGTGAGCAACAAAAATTCATCTGGAAGTGTGGCGTCCACTCACTCTCTGCGCTTTCCCTGGGAGCTACAATCCTGAGCTGCTGCTGATCGGCCATCTTGGATCTCTCGATGGTTATAATTTCTCCACATTCTTGCTAGCACTTGTTATTCTCTGCTTTTTTAAGTCATAGCTATCTTATTGGATGTTAGGTAATATTCACTGTGGTTTTAATTTGCATGTTCCTAATGACTAATGATGTTGAGCATTTTTTTTTGAGACATGGTCTCACTTGGTTGCCTAGACTGGAGTGCACTTCATCCAGGGCTCAAGTGATCATCCTGCTGTGGCCTCTTGAGTAGCTGGGACTACAGGTTCATGTCACTACTCAGGAGGCTGAGACAAGAGAATCATTTTTTATAATGTTTTAAATAAAAAATAAAAAGTGATCCTTCTAATTGTGTGTGCGTGTGGAGATAGAGTCTCACTCTATTGCCTAGGCTAGTCTCGAACTCCTGTGCTCAAGGGATTCTCCTACCTCAACCTCCAAAAGTGCTGTAACCATAGGCTTAAGGCACCATGCCTGGCCCCCAGAGCATCTTTTTATGCACTTCTTGGCTAGGACTGTTGACTCCATTTTACTGATAAGGAAATAGAGGCTCAGAGAGGGTAAGTGACTTGTTCCACATCTCACAGTCCAAAATTCATTTGTCCTTCTACTACATCTCTGCCACCTCCCTGGGGGGCAGGATCCTCTCAGCAGATAATCATGAAATTCAGCCTAGTTCTCGATTCCAGTCACCAGGTCCCCTTAGGAACCTGCTTCATCCCTACCCTGGGTCTATTGGTTTGTGTGGGTCAGTTTCTTTGCTGCCACCAAACCCCTGAAATCTTACTGGGTCTTCTGGCAACAACTCACAGTGCTTGTCATCTGTTTGTTCCATCTGAGGCCTTCTTGATGCCCATAACTTTCCTACAGAGGGGATCTTGGCTTTACCCAAATCTGATACTCAGATATCCCAGGTTAGCAAACAGATAGAGAATCCCAGAATGTGAAGACTGGCAGGGTCCTGTGAGAGCATCAAGTCCAAACTTTTATCATTCTGAGGCTAAAATTGAGGTTCAGAGAAGGCCAGGAGCTTCCTAAGGTCTTACAGAATGTTAGTGGTAGAGTTGGGGGCAGGGCAGAGCGCATCCTGCTATCCACACAATAGAGAAAACTGAAGAACATTCTTCCCTTTACACTACTCTCATGCAAGGAAGCATGTGGCAAAGGCTGTCTTGATGGGGAAGGGCAAATATTTGCTGTCTGCTGCCCAGGCAAGAAGGAGGCTAGAGCCATGCTTCCATGTACACTTGTGGGTGTTGATGGGCAAACAGGCTGCAGCAGCTGAAAGCTGGATTTGACATCCCCCGCCCTACTCTGTGTTGCAGGTGTCCTGATTGAGGAGCACAAGGTCTTCTGCCCTGGTGACAGGTTAACCACAGTCACTTGAGAAAGGTAAAGATAAATAGATCTCTCCTCCAAACCCTTTGACTTCTGCAAGCCAGTGGCAAAGCATGCTTAGACTCAATGGAGTTGCTAGGGGGAGGGAAGAAATGATAGGTCTTTTCTTTTTCAGTTTTACAAGCTTTGACCTTCAGCCAGTTCCACTTGTTTCCTCAAAGTTAGTCTCTCACTATGGCCAGCAGGAGGTTGGAAAGCCAGTATCTGCTGGTCCCCTCCCAGTGATGTTGTTCTTATTCTACTTAGAGGACTGGGCCTGTTGGGGCTGGAAGTCATTGTCCCAAAAGGTCACCCCTGCTTATAGAATGTCAATGGTGCAAGAAGGCCTAGGGAGACTATCTCTTTCAGTCCCAGTGGTGTTGAGAAAGCACTCTTGGCTAGCAGATGGAGGCCTGGGTTCTGCCCTCAACTTCTCTGTAAACTCACTCCATCCCTATGGGCACATACTTGTCTCTCTCTCTCTCTCTCTCTCTCAACAGAGTCTTGCTCTGTTGCCCAGGTTGGAGTGCAGTGGCATGATCTCAGATCACTACAACCTCTGCCTCCTGGGTTCAAGCAATTCTTGGCATATATTTTTCTAAGCCTCAGTTTTCATTTATAAAATGGAGTTAAGAATAACCCTCTTCATATCTTTCTCATGGGAGCCTTGTGAAGATAAAATCAGATCATGCATCTCGCTGCACTTTTAAAGTTCTCTTTTTTTCTTTTTTCTTTTCATCACCCTACATGGAAAAAGTAGTTTTAAAGTTCTGAATGCGCAGATAACCAGGTAATATCCTGATATAAAAAGAGCTATTAATAGGAATAGGGGCAGGGAGTGGTGGCTCATGTCTGTAATCCCAGCACTTTGAGAGGCCAAGGCTGGCAGATCACCTGAGGTAAGGAGTTTGAGACCAGCATGACCAACATGGAGAAACCCCACCTCTACTAAAAATACAAAATCAGCCAGGTGTGGTGGTGTGCACCTGTAATCCCAGCTACTCGGGAGGCTGAGGCAGGAGAATCACTTGAACCCAGGAGGCGGAGGTTGCAGTTAGCCCAGATCTGGCCATTGCACTCCAGACTGGGCAGTAAGAGTGAGACTCCGTCTCAAAAAAAAAGAAAAGTGTATATACTTTACTCTTGGAGTGTACCTTAAGAAAGTTACTCATATATGTGCAAAAATATAAGTGCATACCATCATATTGTTCTTTTATATTAAAAAAATTTTTAAATTCAGATGGTAATTTTTATTAAAGCAAACTTCCATAGTGCTTTTAAAAAATATACCAATTTAGGCAGGGTGCAGTGGCTAAGGCAGAGGCAGGTGGATCACCTGCTGTCAGGAGTTTGAAATTAGCCTGGCCAACATGATGTAACCCCATCTCTACTAAAAATACAAAAAATTAACTGGTGTGGTGGCATGTGCCTATTATCTCAGCTACTCAGGAGGCTGAGGCAGGAGGACTGTGTGAATCCGGGTAGCAGAGGTTGCAGTGAACCGAGATCATGCCACTGCACTCCAGCCTGGGTGACAGAGTGAGACTCTGTCCTAAAAAGAAAACAATATATATATATAAAAAAATATATATATATAAATTCAAATGTCCATTTATATTAAGGTTAAAAAAGTTTCCTTCTAATTTATCTTCTATTTATTCAAGCAAAAAATTTACAGATTTTCCATTTTATATTTCGTCACTGTACAGAATACAGAAATATATAAATTACATATTAAATATATTTAAGTGGTAGAAATGGAAACTTTTATTAGAGAATAAATACATTTGCCCTATATCCTATATATGTAAAATGTATAATTGCAATGTAAAAGTCTACAGAGTTATAAGACTACTCTTTATACCTGGTACACCTACCTATTCTTTATATTGTTTTAATGTTTTTTTGTGTATATGGAATATTTCATAATACACTTAAAAAAAGAAAATAAGGCCAGACACTGTGGCTCATACCTGCAATCCCAGGGTAGGGGTATTGCTTGAGTTCAGGAGTTTGAGACCAGCCTGGGCTACATGGTGAAAACCTGTCTCTACCAAAAATACAAAAAACTAGCTGAGCGTGGTGGTGCACACCTGTAGTCCCAGCTACCCAGGAGGCTGACGTGAGAGGATCACCTGAGTCCGGGAGATTGATGCTGCAGTGAGCTGTGATCGTGCCATTACAATCCAGCCTGGGCGACTAAGTGAGCTCTCGTCTAAAAAATAAATTAGTAAATAAATAAAGAAAAAAAGAAAATGAAGGTAAATGTATTATAAACTGGAAAAAATATTGAACAAGGATGATTATCATGGCCTTGCTTATAGCAGTAAATAATTCGAAAAATTTTCTGTGTGGTAGATTGTTATAATAATGTCCCAATGAATTATACCACCATATGTCTGTCTCATTTTTGCAATGTAATACTTCTGCTCCTTCCTCTTGGACTCTGGATTGGCCCTGTGACTTGCTTTGACCAATGGAATGCATCAGAGGTGATATTGTGTGACTTCCAAGATTAGGCCTTAAACCTTGCTGTCTCAATTTTTATCCTCTTGGAATCTCCAGACAATTATCCTGTGAGGAGACCCAGTATTGGAAGATGAGAAGTGTTCAGTAAAGGGTTAATTTAGCAGGCTTGAGTTGCATGAAACCTGCATACTCCAAAGAAGGGGCTGGCCTTTGGCTCTGGTGAAGACAACCTCTGAGACTTTGGAATAACCTCCCTGATATAAATCTTCTGTCTGAGAGTGTTTACATATGCCTGATGCTTTGGGCTGTGCTGTATCAGTTTGACCTCTAGGGGGCTGGATTCTGAGTAACTGAGGTCAGTAACATGGGCATTGCATGCCTACAAGACTGAGCCCCAACAAAAACCTGGACACTAAGGCTCAAGTGAGCTTTCCTGTTTGGTAGTACTTTGCATGTGTTCTCATACATTGCTGCTGGGAGAATTAAGCATGTCTCCATGACATTCCACGGTGAAGAGATGCCTGGAAGCTTGTGACTGGTGGTTTCACTTGAACTTTGTCCCATGGGCCTTTTTCATTTGCTGATTTTGATCAGTATCTTTTCACTATGGTAAACCCTAACCACGAGTATAACAGCTTTTCTGAGTCCTGTGAGTCTTTCTAGTGAATCATCAAGCCTGAGGGTAGTCTTTCAGACCCCTGACACAGAGGCATGTAGAGAACTGAGGAGCCCTCGCTAGCAGCCAGCACTGACTGGCAGACATGTGAGTGAGAACATCTGGGGCCCCTGAGCCCCACTCAAGCTGTGGGATGTCAGCAGCTGCGTGAGTGAGCCCAGCAAAGCCCAGCAGGACAGCCAGCCAACCTGCAAAATCATGATACAGAATATATCATTATTCTTTTAAGGCATTAGGGTGTGAAGTGGTTTGTTAGCACAAATAGGTACCTGAAACAGTAAATGATCAAGAATAGACAATTGGTTAAATAAATCATTGGATATTTATACATTGAAACACTAAGATGACACTAAAAATGCTGACGTAGATTCTATACATACTAACAAGGAACTATGTTCATATATATTTCAAGTAACAAAATGTTATAAATATGTATAAATAATCCCATTTTGGACAATTTTAATATATATGTATTTATATTTATATCTAAATGTGTGATTAGGACAAGCCACATTCAATCATTTTTGACTTCCCAAAACAACGATTTCCTGTGATTTTGATGTAATCAACTCTGGAAGGTGCCATAGCAAGTTGTTAACTGTGGTTCTGTTTGGTTAGTGAGTAATACGCATTGTTTTCTTTTTGTTGTTGCTGTTGTTCATCTGTATTCTCTAATCTTGGACCTCAAATATGTATTTTTTTCTTGTAGTATTAAGAAAAAAATTCTGGACGTGATGGCTTACGCCTGTAATCCCAGCACTTTGGGAAGCTGAGGCAGGCGAATCACGAGGTCAAGAGATCGAGATCATCCTGGCCAACATGGTGAAACCCCTGGGTGTGGTGGCGCATGCTTGTAATCCCAGCTACTCAGAGGACGCTGAGGAGAGATCACTTGAGTCGAGGAGTCCGAGCCTGCAGTGAGCTATGATCACACCACTGCACTCCAGCCTGGGTGACAGAGTGAAATCCTGTCTCAACAAAAGGGAAATGTGTTATTATTGTTGTTATTGTTATAAAATGCTGAATAAACTTGTTAAAAGACAATGAATAATGAGAAAATCAAGCCAGAAAGGTAGAAGGGCTGAGTTGGAGCTTGGAGCCAGGTCCCCATTTGTTGGGATTTAGGCTCACAATTTAGAGGAAGGTCACACAAGGTGGGCAAAGCAAATGGAGCCTGAAGTCAAGGGTGGAGGCTTCCAGATCAGGTGGCTATCTGGGGAGCTGGGCTTGTGTTTTGTATCTGCTTGTCCAGAGGCTCATTAATCACTGCCTTTTATTTCTTACCATCTTCTCCCTAGGTACTTAGTTGAGCACTGTCAGCCTCAGGCCTCAGGCAAGTGAGCAAGAAGCAAGAGCCAGCCTTCCCCCTTGGGCAGCCTGGGCAGGTATGAGAGGGCAGCCTAGGCCTGTGACCTCAAATGCTTAGTGGAACCCCCGCTCAGGTGGCTGCCTCTTTCTTCAAACTGGAGCATATCTGGGGGCAGGGATGGGATGTCTTAGCTCTAAAGAGAACATTGAAAATCAACTGGTGCCATCCCTTCAGGATGAGAGGACTCTCCCCAGGATGAGCTCCCTACACCCCCCACAAACGTTACCATCCTCTGCTTGTCTGCCCACAGCCCTGCAGTAAGGGGCACCCACCCCCATGTGGCAGTGACCGAAGAAGGTTCATACTTAATTGATGTGATGGAGGCCAGGCACTGTGGCTCAAGCCTGTAATCCCAGCACTTTGGGAAGCCGAGGCGGGTGGATCACGAGGTCAAGAGATCGAGACCATCCTGGTCAACATGGTGAAACCCCGTCTCTACTAAAAATACAAAAAATTAGCTGGGCATGGTGGTGCATGCCTGTAATCCCAGCTACTCAGGAGGCTGAGGCAGGAGAATTGCCTGAACCCAGGAGGCTGAGGTTGCGGTGAGCCGAGATCGCGCCATTGCACTCCAGCCTGGGTAACAAGAACGAAACTCCGCCTCAAAAAAAAAATTGATGTGATGGTTAATTTTGTGTGTCAACTTGACTGGGCCACAGGATGCCCAGAACTGGCTAAACATTCTTGGGGTCTTTGTGAGGGTGTTTGTGAAAAAGATTAGAAGTTGAATTGGTGGACTGGGTAACACAGATGTGGGTGAACATCATCCAATCTGCTGAGGGCATGAATAGAACAAAAAGACAGAAGGAGGAGGAATTTCATCTCTGCCTGACTGCTTGAGCTGAGACATTGATTGTTTACTGCCCTAGGACTGAGACTTATGCCACTGGTGTTCCTGGTTCTCAGGCCTTTGGACTTGGATGGGAATTTATACCACTGGCTTTCTGGGTCTTCAGCATGCATATGGCAGATGTTATAACTTCTCTGCCTTCATAATCCTGTGAGTCAATTTCATATAATAAATCTCATTGTATATAGATAAACATATACATATGTAAAATTAGATTTATTGTAGAAATGTAATCAATATTATATATACATATATGTATATATTTATGCAGATGTATATTTGTGTGTCTATGGTATCTATATCTGTACAGTCATGCACCACATAATGATGTTTTGGTCAATGATGGACATCATATGGAACAGTGGTCCCTTAAGATTATAACACTTTTTTTACTAAACCTTTTCTATGATTAGATATGTTTAGGTACACAAATACTTACCATTGTGTTATAATTGCCTACAATACTCAGTACAGTAAGATGCTGTACAGATCTGTAGCCTGGGAGTAATGGGCTATGCCGTACACGCCAGGTGTGTGGTAGGCTATACCACTTGGATTTGTGTAAGGGCACCCTACGATGTGTCACAACAAAATAGCCTAATGATGCGTTTCTCAGCACGTATCTCTGTTGCTAAGTGATGAATGACTGTATTTAAGTATGTATATATATACACACACATATATAGATATGTATTTGTATGTATGTATATCCTATTTGTTCTGTTTCTATGGAGAACCCTGTCTAATAAAGTTGGAATCACAAATCAGCCTCAACCTTTGCCCTCTCCCGAAGAATCTCCTTTCTTTCATTCAAGTATGAAGCCCATAGCAACCAATTTTTCTAAGTGAAATACCTCCCTCAAAGAAATATAATTTTTTTTTAAGATGGAGTTTCACTCTTGTTACCCAGGCTGCATTGCAGTGGCACAATCTCGACTCACTGCAACGTCCGTCTCCTGGATTCGAGCAATTATTTCGCCTCAGCCTCCTGAGTAGCTGGGATTACAGGCATCCACCATGAGGCCTGGCTAATTTTTTATATTTTTAGTAGAGACAGGGTTTTACCATGTTGGCCAGGCTTGTCTCAAGGTTCTGACCTCAGGTGATCCACCCGCCTCAGCCTCCCAAAGTGCTAGGATTACAGGCATGAGCCACCACGCCCAGCCTAAAAAAATATAAATCTTTATTGACTGCATACTATATTTCAGGAATGGGGCTTGGTGTTTTGATGCATATATGATATGGTATTTTATTGAATTATTCAAACAACCCTGTGAATGTGGTATTATTATCCTCATTTTACTGATGCCTACGGAGGCCTACCAAGGGAACATGAATGCCCAAAGTAACATAGTAGGAAGTGGCAGAGCTAGGATTTCAATCCTGGTCTGTCTGATGAAACCCCTGTAGCAAACAGCTGCCTTTATTTCATTGATTGACACCTGGCCTCATTCCAGAATGGATTTGGGGCAGCTTACAATAAAACACAATTTAATAAAAGAGGAAAAGAGAATCATGTCTAAAGAAAATAGAAACAGCAATATAAAATCAAGACCCGATAAAGAACTGTACGAATATGAAGAACATCAGGGCTATAGCTAAGCGTAAGGATTATTGTTGGCTCAGAATTTCCAGGCTGCTAAAGCAAAATGGGAAAGCCAATTAGTATTACAATTCTCATTACCAGAAGCAAATGATTTAGCAGAAGCTAACAATAAATTCTAAAAGCCATCTTTGAAAGCTGTTGATGAGACTGTCAATTCTTTTTTTTTTTTGAGATGGAGTCTTGCTCTGTCACCCAGGCTGGAGTGCAGTGACATGATCTCGGTTCACTGCAACCTCCACCTCCCAGGTTCAAGTGATTCTTCTGCCTCAACCTCCCCAGTAGCTGGGATTACAAGTGTGCACCACCATGCCTAACTAATTTTTGTATTTTTAGTAGAGACTGGGTTTCACCATGTTGGCCAGGCTGGTCTCAAAGTCCTGACCTTAGGTGATCCACCCGCCTTGGCCTCCTAAAGTGCTAGGATTACAGGCGTGAGCTACCGCACCCAGCGAGACTATCAGTTCTTAACACTTGGTATCTTCCATGTGCCACTAAACCTAGTTTTGAATGAGATGTCAATATTGAGGAAAGAGTATACCTGTACCTATGTCTCTGGATTTGTTTATCTGTCTATAACTGCATGTGTGTCTCTATATGTATCTCTATCTGGTCTGTGTCTCTGCTGTTATCTGTATGTGTATCTATGTGTCTACCTGGATCTGTATTTGTGTTTATATCTGCATTGTCTCTATATGAATTATATCTACGTCTCTATCTGTATCTGTGTCTCTAGATGTTCTCTTTCTCCATATGTGTGTGTTTTTCTGTCTCTATGTGTATTTGGTTGGTGTCTCTATACACATCTGTGTCTGTTTCTGCATGTATCCATATTTGCGTCTCTCTCTGTATCTGGTCTGTGTCTCTACTGCTATCTGTATCTGTACCTGACTCTGCGTCTATAGATTTCTATCTGTGTGTCTATCTCTAGTTCTATCTGGGCCTATTTATATATTTGTATCTGTATCCGTCTCTACCTTGTACTTAACTGCACTTATATGTGTATCTGTCCCTATCAGTATGTGTATCTGTGTCTCTGTTTCTCTGCCTGTACCTGTATCTGTGTCTCTCTATAGATACAGATCTGTGTCTCTACCTGTATCTAAGTCTGTGTCTATGTCTCTACCTGTATCTATATCTGTATCTGTTTCCATTCGTATCTGTCAGTCTATTTGTATCTATATCTGTGTCTTTACCTTTAACTATATATAATGATCTACTTATACCTGTATTTGTTTTTAATTTTTTTCTCTTTTTTCTGTTACTTCTTCTGAGGCAATTGTACTTATATTTGTGTGTCTAGGTATCTATATCTGTATCTGTGTCTTATTGGTATTGGTTTCTGTCTATGTGTCTCTAACTGATTCTGAATCTCTGTCTCTACCTGTACCTGCATCTGTATCTGTATTTTTGTCTCTACTTGAATAAGTATCTGTATATGTATCTCTACCTGTATCTGTATGTGTATCTAAATCCACCTGTATCTGTATCTTTATGCATCTGTGTCTCTTCCTTATGTTGTCTGTACATGTATCTGTGTCTTTACCTAATCCTGTATTTGTGCCTCTACCTGTATCTGTCTCTCTGTACCTGTGTCTGTTCCTGTATCTGTGTCTATATCTCTGTTTGTACCTATATCTCTGTCTACACCTGCACCTGTGTCCTTACCTATATTTGTATCTGTACACATGTGTGTCTTTATCTGTATCTGTGTCTCTACGTATATGTGTATCTGCGTTTCTACCTGTATCTGTGTCTCTTCCTGTAGGTGTGTGTCTCTCTCCATCTCTGCCTGTACCTGTATCTGTGTTTCTATCTGTACCTGTATCTGCATCTTTACCTGTATCTCTGTACCTGTGTCTATATCTGTGTCTGCACCTCTACCTGTATCTCTGTCTGTACCTATATTTTGTCTCTATATCTGCATCCATGTTTTTACCTGTGTCTGTCCTTGTATCTGTGTCTGTATCAATTTATGTCTCTGTGTCTGTATCTGTGTCCCTATCTACATCTGTATCAGTGTCTTTATTTGTATGTGTCTATACCTGTATCTGAATCTCTATCTTTATATTGTATCTGTGTCTCTCCATTTGTATGTTTCAGAATGTATGTTTCTGTCTCTATCTGTACCTGCATCTCTGCCTCTCTCTGTATTTGTATCTGTGCTTGTATGTGTATCTGCATCTGTGTCTCTACCTGTATCTGTTCTGCACTGTGTCTATATCTGTACCTATATTAGTGTTTCTACGTTTATCTGTATCTTCCTCTGTACCTTTATCTGTGACTTTCTATCAGATCTGCATTGCTGCCTTTATCTCTGGATCTTTGTGTGTATATGTATGTTTATCTGTATCTGCCTACCTCTATCAATATCTCTTCCTGCAGGTGTATTTGTATTTGTGTCTCCAGTTATATCTGTATCTGTATCTTTGTGTCTCTACCTATAGCTATTTCTGTGTTTCTCTTTGTGTCTGTGTCTCTAATTGTATCTGTACCTGTGTCTCTACTTGTATGTATATCTCTATATGTAAGTTCTGTACCTGAATCTGTATTTCTATGTGTATCTACGTCACTGTATCTAACTTTATCTGTACCTGTGTTGTACCTGTCTCCATTTGTATCTGATCTGTGTCTCTCCCTGCATGTGTATCTGTGTGTCTATCTGTTTCAATCTTTACCTCTGTCTCTGTATCAGTATCTGTGCCTCTATTGTATTTATATCTGTGTCTGTCTCTATCTTTATCTCTATCTGGTCTGTGTCTTTACCTGTATCTGAATTGGTTTTTGTGTGTTTACTTATATCCAAATCCATATCTGTTTCTGTATCTGTGTCTTTATCCGTATCTGTATGTGTATTTCTCTCATTTGAGTACTAGCCAGATCCAACCCTGCTCAGCGTCTGAGATCAGAAGAGATCAGGTGAATTCAGGGTGTATGGTCGTAGCGTAGATTGTATGTATATTTTTACCTGTGTCTCCACCTGTGCTTCTACCTCAGTCTATACCTGTTTCTCTACCTGTATCTGTGTCTCAATAAGTATCTGTCTGTACCTACATCTATGTCTCTATCTGTATCTAATCTGATCTATCTCTGTATGTATATTTGTAACTATGTCTTCTTGCATCTGTGTCTCTATCTGTGTCTCTACCTGTATCGGTGTCTGCATTAGTGTCTGTACTTGTACTCTCTGCTCTGATGGCTGAATCTCTGTATCTCTATCCTTGGTTCCACGTGTGTTTATATCTGTGTCTGTGTCTATTTGTATTCATGTTTTTACCAGGATCTGTATCTGTGTCTAACTGTATCTATAGCAGTACCTGTGTCTCTATCTGTATCTGTACCTGCACTGTAGCTGTATCTATATCTGTATCTGCTATTCAATTTGTATCTCTTTCTGTAACTGTATTTGTATCACCATCTGTAGCTGTATCTGATTTGTTCATATATGCGTATTCATATCTCTGTCTCTACCTGTATTTGTGTTTTTACCTGTGTCAGTGTCTCTACCTGTACCTATTTCTGCATTTGTGTCTCTATCTGTATCTCTCTCTTCCTGTATCTGTTTCTCCATCTGCATCTCTGTGGCTCTACATGTGTCTATATCTCTGTCTGTGTCTATCTGTATTTAGGCCTCTTCCTGTATCTGTATCTATGTCTCATCCTATATCTCTATCTGTACTTGCATCCGTGTCTATCTGTATTTATATCTGTGTCTCTACCTGTTTCTACATCTGTGTTTCTATCTCTATCTGTGCCTCTACCTGTTTCTGTATCAGTGACTCTTCCTGTATCTCTGTCTGCACCTGTATCTGTAACTATGGCTCTACATATATCTTGATTTATACCTGTATTTGTATCTGTGTCTCTTATTATTTTTGTTTTCAACATGTATCTCGACCTCTATCTACATTGCTATCTCTATCTCTGTCTCATCTGTATCTGTGTGTCTACCTGTGTCTCTTTCTGGGCCTATATCTTTGCTTCTATTTGTATCTGTGCCTTTCTATGTATCAGTTTCTCTATATTTATCTGTATATGTGTCTCCGCCTATATCTCTGTCTGCATTCATTACTGTGACTAGACTTCTATCTGTATTTGCTTGTGTATTTGTGTCTCTACTGACATCTCACTTTGTACCTGTATCTTATCTTTAGCTCTATCTGCATCTGTATTTGTGTTTCTACTTACATCTCTATCTGTTTCTGTGTCTTATCTGTGTCTCTTCCTGTATCTATACCTGTATCTGTGTCTTGTCTGTACCTGTATCTGTGTGTCTCTACCTCTTTCTATACTTGTTTGGTAAAAAGACTAGTAGGATATTCAGAAAAATATTAATAGTGGCTATTTCTGGACTCTAGGATTATGAGTGATTTTTCATTTTATTCTTATACCTTCTGTCTCACCAAGTTTTCTGCAATGAGCACTATTACATCAAAAAATACCTACATTTTAATTTTGTTACTATTTTGAAACATTTATTTGTTTAGTTAAAGACAAAAAAGAGGCGGGGCTGCAGATTTGACAGACAGGCCAGCAAATACAGTGGAAAGGAGTGGGAAAGTCTTAAGCCTGTGTTCCCCAGGAGCCTCTGAAAGTCAGTGTGAAGTGCTTCAGGCCTTCAAACTACCCTCACTCAATTCCAGTGGGACAGGCTCTGCGTTCATTTTCTGCCTCCATGTAACATTTGGTTTAAAGAAAGGACTTTATGGCAAAAAAAGAAAAGTTTGGAAAGTACTGCAGTAGAGAATGCCATTGGGGAAATGAGCTTAGACCAAATTTTGGGATCATGTCCCAGATGTCAGTGAATATATTCAGGCTGGGAGCATTTGGAACTCAACCGCTCCACCCAGGCTGGTTACTCAAGGCTCTATTTACTTAAGATTTTTCAGTGGATAAGCTAGCTGAACCCAGCTCAGAGAGACTCAATCACTCTGGCTGAGAGAGACTTTGGTTCTACACATTATGAAGCTTCAGCCTAGGATAATAATGCTGTTAAAATGTATCCTACTGGTGGCCGGGTGTAGTGACTCAGCACTTTGTGAGGATGAGACAGGCAGATTACCTGAGGTCAGGAGTTTGAGACCAGCCGGGCCAACATGGTGAAACCCCGTCTCTACTAAAAATACAATAATTAGCCGTGTGTGGTAATGCACACCTGTAATTCTAGCTACTACTAGAGAGGCTGAGATGGGAGAATTGCTTGAAGTAGGAAGGCAGAGGTTGCAGTTAGCAGAGATTGTGCCACTGCACTGCAGCCTGGGTGACAGAGTGAGATTCTGTGTCGAAAAAAAAAAAAGTATCCTACTGAGAATCCATTGGCATCAATATGTTTATACTTTGCCTCAGTAAAATTATCTCTGTCAAACTCTACCCCTTTTTTCCTAGGCGATTTCCATTGTGGCTACAAATAGGTCCCAAGAATGTCATGGGGACATTTGGATAGGGAGATTATCAAGCACAGAGGAAAGACGATGTGGAGACACAAGGAGAATGAATGCCATCTCTATGCCAAGGAACACTTAAGGCTGCCAGAGGGTAGAAGAGAGGCCTGGAATGGATTCTTCCTCACAGTTTAGTTCTCCGAAGGAACTCATCCTGCCAACACCTTGATCTTGAATTTGTAGCCTTCAGAACTGTTAGACAATACATTTCTGTTGTTTATGCTGCCTAGTCTTTGGCATCTTTGTTATGGCACTCCAGGGAAATGAATACAGGGCACAAACATCTCTGCTGAGGAGAGCAGATCACAGGCTATGATCACTATCCAGTGCTGTCTAGAGCAGCACTGTCCAGTAGAAATACAACGTGAGCCACATGTGTAATTTTAAATTTCTGACTAGCTAGATTTAAAAGTAAAACAAAAAACAAAAAACTGAAAAGGAGTGGAATTAATTTTAGCAATATATTTTATTTAACTCATTATTTGCAACATGAAATCCTTTCAAGACGTAATCAATAAAAAATTATTTTTAGTCTTTGAAATCCAATTTTTTTCTACATCTCGACTTGGACCAATCCACCTTTAAATGGTCTATGACCACGAGGGGCTTGTGGCTCCTGAATTGGCCAGCATGTTTACAGCCCAGGTCCCTGCAGTGGGCCTGTGCATGCAGTGCCCCCAGACTTATTTCACAGGCAGCCAGTCAACACCAAATCGAAATGACACGGGACCTGACTCATAAATCTGCAGATCAGTATTAGAAAGACACATTTTCCTGAGTGGTGATTCCCAGGTAAACAGCTCTTCAATCTACACTGACTTCAGGCAGATCCCGGTATGTCTGCTTCCACCTGGCATTTAGCTCTCCCGAGCCTTTGGATCCCTCGGATAGATATGGCCAACTTGGCATGTGCCTCAAATGCTGTTCAGACTATGGCTGCTGATGACTTCTGTGAAAGAGAATCATGCAACAAGCTCCATGTTTTTTGAGGGCTCCAGCATCCCTCACTCCTCAGTCTGAACATTTGATTCTATCCTCAGTGCTCTCACTCACCACTCACCTGCCATGGTGCTTTCCTGGGCCACTTCAGCACAACACACCTGCTGGGCACTGCCACCACATTCCAACACTGCCTTCCTTCCCACCTACAATTTCAGCTTCCTTTCTGGTTTTACTTGTTGGGTTTCAGGGAGCTCAATCCACAGCATTTCTATTCCTCACTGGAGTCTGCAAGCAGCTGAGACCTAAAAGAAGGAAGAAAGGCACAGATAGACTCTCCTTACCTCCTCCCTTATGTATAGGCTTCCTCTCTGGACAAGGGCAGTGGAGAGAAAGTGGGAAATGGAAGAAGAAGGAGCTGGCCTATCTATGCCTGGTTTCTCCTTTCAAACTTACCCACCACCTCACTTGCTTATTACTGTTTGTGGCGACACATTTGAAATTTACTCTCTCAGTTATTATGAAGCATATAATGTACTATTATTGACTATAGCCACCCTGCTGTGCAATTGATTTAATCACTCCACATTGCATACGTATGTCAAAACATCACTTTAAACCCCATAAATATATACAATTAGGAATTGCCAATTTAAAAATAATATTAGTGAAAAAAGTTACAAAGTTGTCTGTCATATAAAGCACCTTCTCCTCTCTGAGGAAGAGGAAGTAGGTGTTCTCCTTGCCCCAAAGTGACTCAATCACTGATAACTTTTGAAATGACACCTGAAAATTGCTGTTTCTATGTGCTGCTCTAACCTGGGCCTATGTGCAAGAGTCAGACAACACTCTTAGAAACCTATGTGTTATTTCAGGGGTGCCAAGGCACATGACAATGGAAGCTTGCTTGACAGCAGTTGCTCTGTCCTGCTGATATGGTGGTAGAGGGGCATATGTCTATCATTATGGTGGGCTAATATGGGGATGGAGTGCCAGAGACCCTGCACCCCTCAGTTCTAGTAGGAAGCACTGGCTGTTCCTCCCCCATGTGGCTCCACTCTAGGCATTCATTCCACTTTCAACAGTTATTATTTGAGTATGTAGGTGCCAGGCACTGTGCTGGGTGCTCAGGGTTGGCAATAAATGAGAAGATGTTCATTTATTCAATTAACACCATTAAATGGAAGCCTACTATGGGTCAGGCACTGCTCAGGGCTGGGGTGTGGTGGTCAATAAGACAGATGGAATTCCTGCTCTGCAGTGGGTAATGTGGGAGGAAAATAAACAAGTAAATAAACAGAGGTACCAGATGATGTCAAAGTGACTAATGGATACTAAGGAAATGAGGCAGAATAATGTTACAGAATGAGGAGGAACTTGCTATTTTAGAGTGAGAAGTCAAGAGAGTCCTTTGTAGGAAGGTGACATTTGAAATGAGCTCTGAATGATCAGAGGGAGGCAGAGAGTAGATGACTAATGCAACTGTTGAATGTAAATGCAACAGCAGGCGAAGAGGCCCTGAGATGGGAACTAACTTGCTATGTTTAAGAAAGAAAAAGATAGTAGTATGCAAGGAAGGCAGAGGCCTGGCCATGCTTGGCATTAGAGGCCATGTTTAGGGGCCATCGGAGACCTGAGTATACACTGAATAAGTGGCAGCTAATGGAAAAGTTATGCATCTCAGTCCACAAATTTTGAGGTACCAGAAAGGTCTCATTAAAGAAATTCTTCAAATAAATTTATATTCAACTCACAATCCCAGGCTGGCAGAAAATTCAATTTCAGTCACTATCGGGGCTTCTTCCCAGGATCATGCCAAAGTCTAGGGGTGTTCTCAAAGTCAAACAACCAGTGGTGGTCCTTGTAACTTTTGTCTGTAGGGGTTCCAGCTGGGATGTCTTTTGTTCAAACTCTCAAGGTCCCCTGATTCCAACCCATGCTCGATAATCTTTGCCTAGTCTGGGGAACCATTTAGCCTGCCCACATCCCCAGCTGCTAAGGGAACTGGGTAACACTCTGAAAACTGCATGAAGGGCTAAAAAGTTTGCCTATGAACACTGCTGCAAATTTCACTACTATTTCTCGTTGTATTAGTTTTCTGAGGCTGCTGTAACAAAGCACTGCAAACTAAATGGCTTAACCAGCAGAAATTAATTTCCTCACAGTTCTGGAGGCTGCAAGTCCAAGACCAAGGTGTGGGCAGGGTTGGAGTTCTTTCTGAGAGCTGCGAGAGAGAATCTGTTTTAGGCCTCTCCCCTAGCTTTTGAAGGGTTGCTGACAATCTTTGGCATTCTTTGGTTTGTAGAATCATCACCTTTAATCCTCTGCCTTCATCTTCACGTGATGCACTCCCTGTGTGTGTCTCTGTGTCCAAATTTCCTCCTTTTTTTTTGAGACAGGCTTACACTATTGTCCAGTCTGGAGTGCAGTGGCACAGTCTTGGCTCACTGCAACTCTGCCTCCCAGGCTCAAGAGATCCTTCCACCTCAGTCTCCTGAGTAGTTGGGACAACAGGCGTGTGCCATGTCACCTGGCTACTTTTTGTACGTTTTGTAGAGATGGGATTTTGCCATGTTGCCGAGGCTGGTCTCAGACTCCTGAACTCCAGTGATCCTCCTGCCTTGGTCTCCCAAAGTGCTGGGATTACAAGCATGAGCCACCTCACCCAGCCCCAATTTCCATTTTTATAAGGATATATCAGTCATGTTGTATTAGAGGTCACCCTAATGACCTCATCTTAACTACTTACAACAACCTTATTTCCAAAGCAGCCCCATTCACATTCTGAGGCACTGGGGGTCAGGATTTCATATGAATGGGGATGGACACAATTCAACCCATTAACAATCATCTTCTGTCTTCATTTTACTGCCCAGCTTGCTCCTGACCTCAGCCTTCAGGCTGACTCTGCTCTAGGCTTTCACCTGGGCCTGGTACAACTTATTGAGAAGGTCAAAGCCATTATTTGGGGAAAAGAAGCTCCAGGGTAACCCCAAGGACAGGTCTGTGGGGCAAAAGTCTAGTGGAGGGCAGGTCCCTGTGCAGAGGTGCTCAATTATGGAGAAGTAGTAGGTCCTATATCTGGAGCTGGAATTTGGGAGGAGGGTATATCAGTCAGATTGGGCTATGTAATGCTGCAGTAACAAGCAACCCCCCAAATCTCAGTGCTAACTCAATAAGGCTTATTTCTCACTTTATTCTATGTGTCCATTGCAAGTCAGCTGAAGCACTCAGCTCTCTATTACCCTGACTCAGGGTTCAGGCTGAGGGAGGTGCCATCCCCACCATGTCTAATACATTTGTAGCGAAAAGAGAAAGACACACATGAGTGACACATCAGGGGCCTGGATTACTGCCCTGAGCAACTGGCAGCTATGTGAAAGCAACACCCTGCAGGTGTCAGGAACAGCTCTGCCAGATTGGCACAGAGAAGTCTGAGGGTGAATGGGCCTTGTGCTAGGCAGTGGTGTCTGGGATAGCCTGCTTCTATCACCAGCTGCCTTCTTGAGAGTTGTGCACATCCACCCCAAGCAAAGGAGAGAGAAAGGAGGAAAAGGAGGAGGAGAAGGAAGAGGAAAAGAGAGGAAAGAAGAGGAGGATGAAGAATAGGAAGGGGAGGAGTAAGATGATGACAATGGCAAATTTGAGCAAGCCATCTAAGCCTCTGTAGGTGAGGAGACAAAGTCATGTGGTAGCACTCCTGGGACTCAAAAGGGGTGAGAATCATCCCCTCTTGCCCTTTTCTGCCTTCTGCCATGTGAGAATGCAGCAAGAAGGCCCTCATCAGATGCTGGTGCCTTTATCTTAGTCTTCCCAGCCTCCAGAACTATGATAATTAAATTTCTGTTTTTTGTAAATTACTCAGTCTTGTGCGTTCTGTTATAGCATCACAAAATGGACTAAGACGGGAGCCAAGGACTCCACTCCCTGCCATCCCTGACCCCAGCTCTGGGACAGGACACTGCTCACTAACTCTTAGACAGTCATTCCAGAACTCCTCTAAGATAGATGTCTTGAATTGGTCCACTTCTTTCCTTCCCCATGGCTACTGCCCTGGTCCAAGTCACCATCATCTGTCACCCTCACTATGGCAGTAGCTTCTTTCTGGTGTCCTGGCTCCAATCCTGCCCTTTATAATCCATTCTCTATACCAGCCAGAGTGAGCCTTCCGAAAATGTAACTTCAGCTCATGTCACTCCTCTGCTTAAAATCACGCAATGGTATCTCCCTGTACTTAGAATAAAAGCAAACTTCCTTCTTGTGACCCACAAGGTCTTGTAGAATCTGGCTGCTGCCCACCCCCCAGCCTCATTTCTTGCCACTTTCCTTCACTTGCAGGTACTAACTACAGTCACACTTTCCTGCCGCCGGGCCTTTGCATGTACTCTTCCCTCTGCCTGGAATATCCTTCCCCTACTCTCCTCATGTCTGGCTTCTCATCCATTTGTATTTGGCTAAAATGTCCCTTCATTTGAGAGATGGCTCCTTCTTACCCTCTCTCAGCAGATGTCGCCTTCCCTTCATCCTCTGTCAGGGCACCCCATTTATTTCCTTCATGACACTTGGCACGTTTTTTGAATAAGTATTTCTTTGTCAATTTTTGCTTTCCCTCTAGACTATAAATTTCATGAGGATAAAAACTATGCCTGTTTTATTCATTATCATATCCCACAACCTAACATAGTTCTTGGCACATAGCCTCAAATTAATGATTAAATAAATGAATGTATTTGTTTGAGGTCAGTTTCTAACTTTTTTTTTCAAATTTCCTGGCACTAAAAAATGATGCAGGAAGCAGGAAGGTTAGAAGCATCTTGGAAAACTGAAACTGAATTCTAGTTCAAGATGGGCATTCCTAGAAGGTCAGACACATGAAACAATTATTTGGAGATCAGGGTGTAACTCAAGAAATATGTGAAAACACATTGGAATATACCAAAGAACAATATATATATATATGTGAGAGAGAGAGAGAGAGAGAGAGAGAGAGAGAGAGAGAGAGAGAGAGAGAGAGAGAGAGAGTGAGTGTGTGTGTATTTTGTTTGTTTGTTTTTTTTTTTTTTAAATGGAATCTTGCTTCTGTTGCCCAGGCTGGAGTGCAATGACGTGAACTTGGCTCACCACAACCTCCGCCTCCCGGGTTCAAGCATTTTTCTGGCTTCAGCCTCCCGAGTAGCTGGGATTGCAGGCATCCGCCATATTTTTAGTAGAGACCGTGTTTCTCCATGTTGGTCAGGCTGGTCTCGAACTCCTGACCCCAGGTGATCCACCCACCTCGGCTTCCCAAAGTGCTGGCATTACAGGCATGAGCCACCCTGCTACTTCCAGTAATACTCATTCTCCATTGATGGCAAGTTCTGTGGCCATGAAGATTGGTGCCAACACAGGGGTCACTTGTTTGAGGCTCACTAGAGATCACACTGTATAAAAGGAAATATATCTGACTGTTCGCAGGAATGTGATAGCTTGGTGGAGAGACCACAAAGTACTGAAAGTCTCCCTTTGCCAGATAGAAGTGTAGTATATGCACTCAGTGCTTGGATTATTAGCTCCAGTTTTCAGAAAAAGAAACTGAGGCTCAAAGATATTAAGTCCATTGTCCAAAGTCAGCTACTACTATGTAGAAGACAGGCAGGCTGATCTTCTCCACTGGTCCTTGTCCTGTATTAGACTCTCAGTTGGTGGTGGGGTAAGATTGGAACCCAGAGCTTGCATGTGAGCAGCACTATCATTGGCAATACAGATAGATATAAATGTAACTGCTTTGTGATAAACTCTGGGAGGGTCTGAATCTCTGGCTGTGATTAGTGAAGGTATGTACCTTGATAAAGGCCCCCAGATAATTCTGAGACGTCTGCCTTAAGAGCACTTCCTCCAACCACCTGAACCCTTGAGAACCACTGTGTTAGAGAAACATGGAAAACAAGTTCTTAAGAAACTGACTTTCATTTAATGAGTTCATTACAAAGGCTGCCGAACACATTCCCAACTAGACGTCAGTTATACCTACATTTTTCAAAGTAGCACAACCACTGACACTCAGGGGTCATCAAGGTGACGGTGAGGCTTGCAAGATATGCAAATACATTCTGAGTGATCAAAGGAAGACATTTTCTTTGGTGGAGTATTGGTGTTCTGTGTGCTTGGTATATTTCAGTTCTCTGGAATGAGCTCATCAAGGTCTGGGAATTCACAGTAATTCTGTTCAGCAGACACTCGCATTAACCAGAATATACAATCCTATCTCCCAGGCCACTTTAAAGGTTTCATTGCAAATGCATTCACTGAATTTCCCAAAGATTTTTCACATATGAGCAACTTGGATAGGACTCTATGCTTCAGTTTTACCAAGGGCTTGTTTGGTTTGAAAGGGCTGCCACAAAAAAATTGAAAGCAAGATTTCTTTTGCTCAGTGAATGATTTTTGCGTACAAGTGTGGACCAAGGAAGCAAGCTCTGGACCTCTCTGCCTCCAATCACATTCCCAAAGTGCTCACACTTTTAAAGAAAAAGAAATGTTTGTTTCTCTTTTATTTTTTGTGGAACTGTAAAATAAGTGGAAAAGCCTATATCCCTAAACTACCCAAAAGTGGAAAACGCAGATTTGCAAGTGAAACTCCTATGCATTGATTATTGGAGACTCTTCAGAATAATCCCATTCAGCTTAAGTGGCACCGCCTCCCATTTCTTTATTAATTATGCAGTTCATTCATCCATTCATTCAATAAGTGTTTATTGCGGATCTACTATATGATGTCAGGCACTGATCAAAGTGCTGTGTAAACAGGCAGATAATAGGGACAAAAACACACAAAATTTTCATCCCTCATGGAGCTGACATTCTAGTTGAGGGATTCTGACCATATACAAGATAAAGAAGTAGAGGCTATAGTACATTAGAAGGCAGTAAATGCTGTGGATGAAAATCAAGCATGGAGAAGGCCAACAGGTGCCAGATGGTGGAAGTGGTGCTATAATTTTGAACTCTTTTTCAAGAGCACTAGCTTTGCAGTCAGAAAACTCAAGGCCTTTCTTCTCCTCTACTTAACTGTGTGGCCTTGAATGATTCACTTAATCTTACTGAGCTTCTATGTCCCCATCTGTTAACTGAAAGGAATGAAGGATGCTTTCTTCCTAAGGGCCCATTTGGCATCTGGGCACTGCAGTGGCACTTTCAAGGACCTGATGAGGATGTTGGAGAATCCAAGGAGACAGTGTCCTTTGTCATCATAATTCCAAATGCTTGACCAGAGCATTAAATTGCATCAAGGGGGCCTGGCTTGTAATTGGTGGTCCACATGCCTAATACATTTTTGGGGAAAAGAGAAAAGCATTCATGAATGACACATCAAGGGCCTGGATTACTTCCCTGAGCAACTGGCAGCTATTTGGAGGCCATACCCTACAGGTGCCAGGGACAGCTATGCTAGATTGGCCCACAGATAACTAGGGTTAATGGCCTTGTGCTAGATGGTGGTGTCTGGGATAGCCTGTCTCTATCACTGGCTGCCTTCATGAGAGTGGTGCATGTCTCCCCTCTCCTCTTCTCTCGACAAGGGATCTAGGAGGAGGAGCAGGGGAGGAGGAGGAAGACGAGAAGATGGCAATGATAACAGCAACAAGCATGAGCAAACCGCCTAAGCCTCTGAAGATGCTGAAGATGAGAAGACATAGTCATGTAATGCCACTTCTGGGGCTGAAGATGGTGGGGATTATTAACCCTCTGAACCAGACAGAATGGGCAGGGATGCTGTGTAATAATCATGATACTGCTAGTAAGATTAAACATTATTAGGGGGAGGAGACAGTACATCAAAACTCGTGATTTTACCCCTTAGATTTGCAGAGCCAAAATCTTCCTCTCATCAGTTTACCCTGAAGTTTGAGGTTCTGGATGGGAGTGAGAAGGGGCAGTAACTCACTCACCCTAAACTCTCAACTGACTGGCAGTTAGACTGTAAGCCAGAAGATCCATCTCTCTGTGGAGATTGCTGTACGTCTCTCTATGGAAATAGTAGATTTTGTTGGTCAGGGTTTTCCCTTCCCACTCAGGACATTTGAAAAATCAAATTATTCAGTACAAGTTTCTCAGGAACCAAGGGAATTTGGCTGGTCTTGATTAATTTTAATGCATAAATTAGGCAAAGGAAGAGATTAACAATAATAACTAACAATAAAATAGAACAATTATAACAATAAAAGTTATGTGAATGTTCTCTCTCCCCCTCTCTTTCAAAATGTCTCCATACTTTAGGACTGTGGTTGACCATGGGTAACTGAAACTGCTGAAAGTAAAACCACAGATAAGGGATGACCACTGCACTAGTGCCTACTTTATAGGGTTACCATGAGAAATAAGGGAGTTAATACATTAAGTGCTCAGAACTTACTAAGCACTCACTAGACATTATTATTAGTAGTATCGTAATCATTATATAGTATCCTCCCTCTGAACCACGTGGTTAATAATCTCTACTCCCTTCAGCTTAGGGGTAATATTGTGTGACTCAGTCCTGGCTGACAAGAGTACTTCATCTCAGGCAAAAGTGAAGTAAAAGTAAAAGAGAGCAGAGATAAACTTATTATCAGACAAGACTGAATCATGAGACAAAGGAAGGGAGATGATCCTCAAGGATCTAATAGTCTGAAAAATTCTGAACCAAATAAGACAGTATCAAAATTTATGTAGAAAAAGCCCCAAAAAATGCAAGGAGAAATAGAAACATATCTGTAGTAGAGAAATGTATCTCAGCGCATAGCAGAATAAGTGGCCAAAAGATAAGTAAATATGTAGAAGTTCTAAAAAGTATGATAAAAGTTATTTCTATTCATCATCTTTTACTAGGTTATGCTGTGGTAAGAAACAACTTCCGAAGTCCAGTGGCTTATAACAGCAAAGATTGATTTACTAAACACATTACATGTTGGTTGGGATAGGCATTGGCTCCACTCCATCTATTTTCTTCATTTGGGGATCCAAACTGAGGAGGAGCCCCTCTCCAGGACATGTCACTGCTGTGGCAGAGGAAAACAGCAGTGGCAGAGCCAATGATGGCTCTCAAGGCTTCTGCTCACTTGTAGCTTAAGCCACTTCTCTTCATGTTCCACTGGCTAAAGTAAGTCACATGACCAAATCTGACGTTAATGAGATTAAGAAGTATAATCCATCTACATGGTAATACTGCAAGTTACATGACAGTGGGCAGGGGTTGTACAGTCTTTTTACATGGAACCCAGAAAATAATTGAGAGCAATAATACACTCTACTACAATATCTTATTGGTATATAGCATGCTATATGATTTGTAATCATCAAATACAGCTTATAAGTACCCTTGCACATTCAGAAAACTTCAACGAATATAGGGCTACAAAGAAAGCATCAACACATCCTAAAATGTGGAAATAGAATTGCTTTCGGCAACAGCAGGTTAGTTTGTTTCAGTCCAATTCCTCAACTGAGAAAAACTAGAAAAGCTAGAAAAATATTAAGATAATCTTCTTGAGAGCATCGGAGAGCTACCAAGGCAAGGGGACATTACAAGGCCAAGATATTAAAGAGAAAGGAAGCCCAGAGAGCTGAGCTTGACACTTGGCAATTGTTAATTCTGAAATTCACAACTAAAAGAATAAGATGTGGTGCAAATCCATGGCACTGGGGCAACAAATTATAGTTCAGGGTCTACCAAAGAGGAACCCTGGTAACATGCTCTCATCCCCTAGGTTTTGAGTTGAGACCAGTTTAAAATTATCTCAATCTCATCTCAATTGGATTCAGTTAATCCGGTCATAGCCAAGTTGTCTGCCAGAAACAAAACTACAGTGGAGTATATAAGTAACCACAACTTCACCATACATGATATCTTTAAATTTGTTTAAGTAAACCATGTTTGACACTTAATAAAAATAACTAGGGATACAAGAAGTCAAGAGTTGACTCAAAAACCTAAAAGAAAAAAATAGAAAATAAAAACAGATTCTCTATTTCCAGTTTTCTGAGAGTGAAAAAAAATTCTAAGTGGATATTGGATTTTGTCAAATGTTTTTCTGCACCAATTTATATGATCATAAGTTTTTTTTCTTTATCTTGTTAATGTGGTGGATTACATGAATTGGTTTTGAATGTTGAACCAGCTTTGCATAGCTAGAACAAATCCCCCTTTGTTGTGGTGTATAATTCTTTTTATACATGATCAGATTCTATTTGCTAATATTTTGCATCTATGCTCATGAAATATATTTACCTATAGTTTTCCTTTCTTGTAATGTCTTTATCTTGTTTTATTGGAGTAATGCTGGCCTTGTAGAATGAGTTAGGAAATGTCACTTCTGCTTTTAGTTTCTAGAAGAGATTATACAGTATTGGTATTATTTCTTCCTTAAATGTTTGATGGGATTTACAAGTTAATGCATTTGGGCCTTGGGCTTTCTGTTTTGAGAGATTTATAATTATTAATTCAATTTCTTTAATAGTTATAGGACTCTTCATATTCTCTATTTCTCCTTGTGTGAGCTTCTTAGTTTTTATCTTTCAAAGAATTGGTCCATTTAATCTAAGTTAACAAATTTGTGGGCATTAATTGTTTATAATATTCCTTTATTAAGCTCTAGTTCATGGGATCAATGGTGATGGCTTTTCTTTCATTTCTGATATAAGAAATATATGTCTTCTGTCTTTTCTCTTGGTCAGTCTGGCTAGAAGTTTATCAACTTTATTGATCAATATTTTAAAAAGCCAGTTTCTGGTTTTATTCATATTCTCTATTGTCCTGTTTTCAGTTTCATTGACTTCTGCCCCAATTTTTATTTTCTTTACTTTAGGCTTAAATTGTTCTTCTTTTTCTAGTTTCCTACCATGGAAGCTTAAATTACTGATTTTAGGTATTTCATTTTTTTCTAATACATGCATTTAATGCTATAAATTTCTCTCTAAGCACTGCTTTCACTTCATCCCACATATTTTGATAAGTTGAATTTTAATTTAGTTCAAAATATTGAAACATTTCTCTGAGACTTTGGCCCATATATTATTTATAAGTATGTAGTTTAATCTAAAAAGTATTTGGCAATTTTCTAGCTACCTTTCTTTTTTTAATTTCCAGTTTAATTCCATTGTGGTATATGAACATACTTCATGTGATTTCTACTCTTTCAAAATTCTAAGGTGATTTTTACAGCCCAGAATGTGGTCTATCTTGGTAAATTTACCATGTGAACTTGAGAAGAATGTGCATTTTGTGCTTGTTGGATGGAATATTTTATAACTATTGGTTATATCAAGTTGATAGAAAGTACTGTTCAGGTCATCTATACTCCTGCTGATTTTCTACCTATTGGATTTATCAATTACTGACAGACAGGTGTTGATGCCTCAAACTATAGTTGTGGTGTTGTTTACTTATCTTTTCTGCTCTGTCAGTTTTGGCCCTGTAAAATAACTGCTCCTATTTGCAAGTGGCATGATTGTTTATATAGGCAATCTCAGCAAATCAATTACAAGAGCCACAACTCTTAGAACTGGGAGGTGAGTTCAACAATGTCTTAGGATACAAGATCAAAATACAAAAATGATTTAAATATATTAGCAATGACCATGTGGCAACTGAAAATAAAAAATGCAATACTATTTTAAATTTTCAAAAAAGGAAATATTTCGATGCCCTCAAAGGAGCTTGCAGCGTGCTCATGTAGTGTTCTCTGCTGTGGCCCAGCATGAAAACATGAGCCTGACTCATCAGTTCCCTGAACAACTTGAGCTGGAAAACATTTGAAGGATGAGGTAGTGAGCAATGAGAGCAGAAACTGAAAGGCCATGAGGTCAAGACAGGTCAGAGAAGCCATGAGATGTAATGTACCTAGGACAAGTTCTTAGGAAGCTGAAGTTATCAGGAAACATGAACCATGAGAATGCAAAAGTCATGAAGTAGAAGAGAAATGGAGAGTAGAAGGTGAAGAAGCCAGTTTGTCACAAAATCTATGGATAATGAATGCAGAGCAGCTGGTCCACATTGGTGGTCCCAGTGAAGATCCATAGAGCCCTTAGGTCTCATTTATGTGCATTGCAGTAGTCATAACATTTGGAAATCCAACTCAAATTAACTTTAGCACAAAACATTTATCAGCTCAAAAAATAAAAATAAAAAACATTTATCAGCTCATTAGACTGAAAAGTTCATTGGTTGAGTTGATTTTAGGGGCTCAATATTGCCAAGGTTTTGCCTCTCCTTTCTTTTATTGGATCTGTTTCCTTGTCGCATTTCTACTTTATTCTGTAGAGAATTTATTTCTTTTGTAGACATCCAGTAACAACTTAAAGTTAATTGTTAATTAACTTAAGTTAAAGTTAATGTTATTGACTGTGGTGCTAGCAGAGACAGACCTCCAAGAATGCACTTCTCTAGAAAGACCCTCATTGGCCCAGTTCAGTCATGTGTTCACTCCTAGATCAATTACTCTGGCTGGGGGCATGGATTATTCCTATTAGTCACTCTGGGATATGATTGACCACTCCCCTCAAGGCCACATAGATTGAGAGGACTAGTTCCTTAGTGCAGAAACAAGGTGTTGTCAGAAGAAGAGGGAAGGGGTATGGGCTTGCCAAACCCAACATGTCTAATTTGTCTAATAGCTCCTCCCCTTACTTTGGGAAACTGAAAAGATTCTCTTCCTGGGAACCAGAAGGACTTCCCTAGAATAAGTGCTCCTTGTCATTTCTGTCCTTAGGTTTTAGTTCTCCAAGTGTTTAGGGAAGTTCTGTGTGTCATGTTAAGGGGAAATGACAAAAAGATTTGAGTCTGTACCAACCTGAACTTAAAAGACGCAGATACATTCCTGGGGTTGAGGAAATTCCTGAAGTTTGTCAATTGGTTCTGATCATAAAGGGATGAGTGGTATTGGTTTTTACCCTCTTATACTCCAACAGTCTCCCTCTACCACCAACTCAGTCCCATTCTGCTGCCTGTTTCTACCATTACCCACTCTCAGGTTTGAAACATGCTGCCATCTCCCATCCAGAACCTAAGCTCCTCTTGAAAAGGTCACTTATTTTTCAATTTTCTATTTTACTTGACAGTGCCCTGGAACCTCTTTCTGGGCAACTCCTCTGGGGCTGGGGTTTCCACTCAGCCTACCAGGTTTGGGGGCTGAGGGCATAGAGCTCCTGAAACTTCTCACCCAGAGATCTGATTCAGATTCTATGGGCATGAAGGGATATGGTAGGCTTCCTGGCAGAGCTGACACTGTCAGTGTTGTGCTTGGGGTAGAAGAACAATGTGCTGGGGCATGGAATTGGCCCCAGCAAGTGCAACTTGCTAGCAACAAGTGAGAAGGCAAGAGGCACAGGGAGGCAGAGGGATGAAGAGCTGCCAAATGCCTCATGGCAGGAGAGTTACTGGAGCCTGGAGAGACCCAGAGTGTCACTGTGGGCTTGCTTGGTTTTCTGAGTCCCCATCTCTCTAGGTCCTTTAGCTATAACACCACTTGGGGTGTTGATACGGTTTGGATTTGTGTCCTTGTCCAAATCTCATGTTGAATTGTAATCCCCAGTGTTGGAGGAGGAGCCTGGTGGGAGGTGATTGGATCATAGGAGTGAATTTCCTCCTTGCTGTTCTTGTGATAGTGAGTGAGTTCTCATGAGAGCTCATTGTTTAAAAGTGTGTAGCACCTCTCCTTTCTGTCTCTTCCTCCTATTCCAGCCATGTAGGACATGCCTGACTCCCCTTCACCTTCTGACAAGATTATAAGTTTCCTGAGACCACCTCAGCCATGCTTCCTGTACAGCCTGCAGAACGATAAGCCAATTAAACCTCTTTTCTTTATAAATTACCCATTTCCAGGTACTTCTTTATAGCAATGCAAGAATGGATTAATATAGTTGCCTTACCTCCTTTTTATAACGATGCAGGATACAAATGAAGAAACAATCAACATAGGTTAAGAAAATTTATAGTCACTATACTCAGATATGCAAAAATGTTTTGCCTTTCTAACTTTCCATAATTATCATCTTGTTTTGAAGCTTCCATTTCCATTGATACAGGAGAGAAAAACATGGACTTGTAATAGAAGAAAACCAACCCTTTTTCAGTATAAGCAGTTTTCTTTCAGATACTTCAGTTTAGCTAAGTCCTCAGTCCTTTTTTTCGAGACAGGGTCTTGCTCTGTCACCCAGGCTGGAGTGCAGTGGCATGATCAGGTCTCACTGAAGCCTCAGCTTCTCATGTTTAAGTGATCCTTCCACCTCAGCCTCCTGAGTAGCTGGGACCACAGGCATCTACCACCACACCCAGCTAATTTTTAAATTTTTTTTTGGCAGAAATGGCATCCCACTGTGTTCCCAGGCTGGTCTCAAACTCCTGGGCTCAAGGAATCCTTCTGTCTTGGCCTTCCAAAGTGCTGGGATTACAGGAATAAGCCACTGAACCTGGCCAATGCACAGTCTTTCAGACTTTCTTTCCCAAACTCTTCTGTCACTCAAAATGGCATCTGGGTATGGGGAGATGCTCTTGTATTCTCAGAAAGAAGGGGCCCCAGATTCACATGCAGTCCCTGTGCTACCCTTCAGGTCCTTGCTAGTCACTGTAGCCATGTCCTTTGTCCAACTGGGTCACTGAGTGGCCTGTGGAATCTGCTGCTGAAATATGCTCTAGTGAAACTTGGGGAGTGGACCATCAGGCCTTGATCAGGCAACTGCTCAGCCCCAACTTGTTCTTAATGGTGCTAAAGATCTTCCCCAAGCACCAATGCATGGGAAGTCCTAGAGCAATGTGATTTCAGGATGGATAATACAACCATTCAAAACCATGTATCTCTGAATTTAAGAAGCGTCATTATTTTAGATACCCCTAAGAAAGTAAAAATGTTATCAACTAAACAATGAAACATCATTGATTGTGAGATGCATTCTAGTTTCAGGATGAAAAAATATGCATCTCAGAATTGTTAAAATATGGCGTTTTACTAATGGTTAAGAGCTCAGGTACTAGAGCCAGGCTGCTTGAGTTTACATCCATGCTTTGCTCTGTACAAGCTGTGGAGCTGTGACTCAGTCATTTGCCATCACTGTGCTTTAGTGTCTACAACTGCATAGTGGGGCTTGACCTACTTCCTTGTGGGGACTGAGTACATGTGTAAAACATTTCAAAATAGTGTCTGGCACATAGAAACTGCTATATGTGTTTGCTATTTTTAGTTTTTAGAAATATATTATCCATTAATACACAACTAAAAGGTCTTTACTACCAACCCAACCACCTTGTTGCCACTCCTCTCACCAGGTAAGCAAAGCTCTTGCCAGCCTTCCACAAACTTCCTGCCAGCCCTTGCCCAGCATAGGTTCCTTGTTACTGCATTGCAAATTTGGGGCTGTTAGGCAGGGGGGGACCATAGCTAGTTATTCCAGTCAGATCTCTCATCACTGTCATCCTCAGACACTTCAGGAAAGACAAGCCTCTTCCCCAATCCAAATCCCCATCTCTTTACTGCTATAAGCAGTCTCACCTTGGTTCCTCCCAACTACTCCCACCCCAACCTCTTCCCAAAGGACTTTTATAACTCCACTGCAAACAAATGTTACTACCTTCTCGATCTCTTCCCAGAATAATTTCCTCATTATTTTGCAGCTTTAAGTGGAAATGCCTCCCTCCTCTAGGGTGTAACCTTCTCCACTACATCCCATCTTGGGGAGGAACAGCTGTGAATTCTCTTGGCATGCTGCTGGATCTAGAGTCAAGCATGTGTCTTCTACTGTCAAAGCTGACCCTTCTATGAGCCTCCAACTATCAAAGTGTTCAGGCAAAGCTAAACACTATGTCTTAAAAATAAATGGATGTCCAATTGTGAAATTAATACATAAAGAAATCCTACTTATAAAAATTTCATCCTTTACCAATAAAGCCACCCCCTCAGACTTGGCCCCATCCCTAGCTGCTTTTGGAAAACTTCCAGTTGGTGCATCTCTCTCCTGACCTTTCCTTCTGCAATAAACCTGTGTGCACGCAGGCAAATGGTATCTTAGTGTAAACATCATTCAACAACCTGCCTTATTCACCTGTCTGTCCCGGCAGTCTTTTCATTTGGATACATATAATTGTACTTCATTGTTTTAAATTATTGCTTATTTTGGAAATACTACAAGGTTTCTTTATTTCTCCAATATGAACATTTATGTTGTTTTCATTTTCCCTATTATAAACAATGCAGGATATACAGCTTTCCATGTGTTGGTTTGCATACAAGGGAGAATATTTTTGATTCTCATTTTTATTGTATTTTTTGTTGTTGTTAATCAATGAGAGCTTGTTATGTTGCTCAGTTTGGCCTTGAACTCATAGCCTCGCCTCCTCAAGCACCAGAACAACTGGCCGGAGCCACCGCGTCTCTTTATTCTTATTTTTAAAGAACAACAATTACTTTGTTTTTATGAAGCAGATAATGCATATTCTAAAAATGAAGCAATTTAAGAATTACAATGAAGAAACAAATAAATCACCAATGATTTTATCACCCATAAAAGAAACAAATACAGTTAACATCTGGTGAGCAACATCCCAGCTGCTATGGTTTGAACATTTGTGTCCCCTCCAAAATTTATGTTGAAACTCAATCTCCAGTGCAACAGGATTGGAAAGTGGGGCCTTTGGGAGGTGATTGAGTCAATAAGGGCTCTGTCATGAATGGGGTTAAGTGCCTTTATGGAAGGACTTAGACAAAAGAGTTCATCCCTTTTGCCCTCTGCCTTCTACCACATGAGGCCATAGCAAGACCAGTCACCAAATGCCAACACCTTGGTATTGGACTTCCCAGCTTCCAGAACTGTGGTAAATAAATTTATGGTTTTTATAAATTACTCAGTCTCAGATATTCTGCTGTAGCAGCACAAAACAGACTAAGACACCAACCATCGCTTTATATACATGTAAAGGTAGAAAGCATCAAGCTATCAATAAATAATTTTATAACAAGGGGATCATATCAGTCATGCTATTTTTTTTAAACAAAAAAATGCCAGATTTGGCTTTACTTGAATTTAAAATACACAAAAAAAGGAACCAGTTTGAAAATAAAGAAACTACTGAACTTGATGTAAATGTTTCTTCCCCATAAGGTCTATTAGTTTTTTGAGGCTCTGTGGTTAAAAAAATCCTAAAGAAATTACACAATTGGATAAATTATTTTCTTTTACTCTTCTTCCCCCACCCTTTTTACCTCCCCCTCTCCCACCTTTCCCTTTCCTTTCCTTTTTATTGGTAAATCTATGTAGACACTGCCAATGGACTCCTCACAACGGAGGAAGACGATTTTTTTTGTTCTCCCACCTCCCAATTTTTGTTGGTTTTATTGGCTTTACTTTGACAATGGTTATAATGCATTATATTTTGCAATGATGTCATTTCCCCAGTCAGTCATTTAGTGAAGGTTCTATACTTAGTCTTACTGTTATATTTTAATGGATTCAATGCTCACAGCTATTTCTGAGTTCTAATATATCCCTTGGTTGGCAGCATTTTTCTTATTGGGTAGTTTAAAAAAAATTATTTTAATTTTTTAGAAAAACCAATGAATGGTTAATCTCCTGAGTCTTTCCTGTTTGTGAATAGCAATTATCCTTGAATAAGAAGTTGTCTGGGTGGGTATAATATTTTTGGGTCATATGTTCCCTCAGAACTTTGTGGACACTAGTCCACTGTCTTCTAGCACTGATAGTTTCTACGGAAAAATACAAGGAAAGTCTGGTTTTTATTCCTGTGACACTTTGCTGTTTCTGCTTGAATATTTGAAGAACTCTTGTTTGTACCTCAAGATAATTAATTTAACCAGGCCACATATCCAGTTAATGATTCTATATTCATTTTTATCATGATATGTGGTATGCTTTTACAATTTGCTCATTTAGTTCTTGCTTTATTTTGAGAAAATTTATTTACAGTAGACTTCTGATTTTTTTTGTTGAGTTCTTTCTGAGCTCTTGTTTTATTAAATCCATTCATCTACCCAGTAAGCAAATATTTATTAAGGGCCTACCAAGTGCCAGTCTGTCTTAGTCCATTTGCATTGCTGTAAAGGGATACCTGAGGCTGGGTAATTGATACAGAAGAGAGGTTTACTTGGCTCACAGTTCTGTAGGCTGCACAGGAAGCATGGTGACAGCATCTGCTTCTGGTAAGGGCTTCAGGAAGTTTCCATTCATGGTGGGAGGGGAAAGGAAACAGGCATCACAAAGGGAGAGGAAGGAAGCTGCACATGTGGGCACAAGAAAGAAAGAGAGCGAGAAGAGGAAGAAGAAAAGGAGGAGGAGGAGAGCGGGAAGAGGAAGAAGTGGTGGAGGAGGAGGAAGTGAAAGAGAGGGAGGAGATGAAGGAAGGTACCAGACTGTTTTGAACAACCAGATCTTTTGGGAACTGACTGAGAACACTTTCATTATTATGAGGAAGGCACCAAGCTGGGCATGAGGGATCCACCTCCATGGTCCAAACACCTCCTACTAGGCCCCACTTCCAACACTGGGGATCACATTTTAACATGAGATGTGGAGGGGACAAATACCTAAACCACATCACAAGTATCGTACCAGACAAAAACCTCTGCCTTCTTGCAGCTGACATTCTAGTGGGATGAAGGAAACAAGCAATAAACAAAACAAACATGTACAGTAGATGGTGTATTGGAGGTGATAAGTGCTATACAAAGCAGAAAATATACAGAGCTAGAATTCTCAGCGGCGGGGTCAGGGAAGAGCTGTGCAGAAGGTGACATGTAAGAAAGACTCCAGCTCAGATCTGTCCCCTGAATTCCAGACACCATATCAAGTGGCCTACTTGATTATCTCCAATTGGGTGTTTAACAAGAGCCTCAAACTTAACTGGTGTACAATGAAACTCGCATCTTCCCCAGTATGCTCCACTTGCCATTTTTCCATTTCAGTTAATGGCAACTCCGTGTTCTTCCCTTGCTTAGGCCAAGAAATTGAAGTCATCCCTAACTTGAGAGCATCTCCCAATTGAACAGGATTACGGGGGATAGGGATTTCTTTGCCAAATATGATATAGTATGCTTGTTAACTGGTTAAGAGCAGGGGCTATGCAGTTAGATAGACCTGTGTTGAGTCCTAGCTCTGGCACTCAGCTGCTGTGTGACCTGGGACAGTTATATAACTTCATTGGTTTTCACTTTAATCAGGGATAAAATAAGGACATAAATGCACATAGAGTAATTAGCACAGTTCTGGCACAGAGTGAATACCTAACCAATGAGTACGTTCACTCATCTTTTCATTTGACACGTGATGAGCACTGTGCTTGGCACTGGAGATCCAGTTTTGATCAGAACTGATGTTATCCTCACCGGTACAAATTGTAAAACTCCATCAGTGACAGCATCTGCTGGGAAAATGGGTGATTGATGAATAATTACCTGTTGGACAAGTGCTGTTAAAGGGGAAGACCAGGAAGCATTTGTCCTTGGGAACTAAGTTAGTCTTGGAGTCAGGGTCAAGAAGAAACCTCTCAGGCAATGACATTTATATCTGAGAGGAGAAAGAAAAATAGAAATTAGCCAGATAGCAGGGATGGGTGTGAGGGGAGGATTCTAGGAAGTGTGAACAGCATATCGGAGGCCTGGAGGCAAAGGAGAGCATGGAGCATCCTGGGGCTAAAAGCAGTCCAGCATGGTTGACCTGGAGGAGGTACAACTCTCCCTCCAGAGAGTGGTCACAGTGGTAGATGAGGAGGACCTTACATAGAATTTAGCTAAGGGGAGTCCCTGAAGGGTTTTATGCAGGGGAATGACAGGACCAGATACGCATTAGTTAACATTATATTTGTATATTACGTCATGGTCACACAGCATACTTGGAGTTTTCTAGTTTATTTTTTGAAAACCAGATATTTTCTAGCTTCACTAGGCAGACAGAATGGAACCACACTGCCACCTATGCTTGGATTTCTGCAACAGTTTGTGCCCCAGGTCTTTGCAGAAATGTAGCCCCTTCAACCATTCCCCAGCTATTTCTTGAAATCATGGAGGAGCCTTCATATATCCTGATACCACTGTCTCCTGGGGAGCAACTAACATAAGCAACCAACTTCCTTTTCATGTATGTGAACCTCAGCTGCTTGTGTGTACAAATGAAGAAGTCTCATTGTTATCAACATTAAAGGCTCCAGTCCCCAGCTGCCCCTGTTCTAAATGTCTCCCCAATATTTCTGGAAGACCCCTAAGGGAGTCTCCCTTACACGTGCCGCAAACCAGCCCCTCCCAGTGGCCTCTGATATATGCTTTCTCTTTGTGGCTCTGGTTCCCACATAGGGCCATCTACTGCCCACAGAGCCCCTGGGAAGGCCTTGATGCCACTGTTCCTGGTGATGCCCATCATGAAAATGCCACCATCCATGCAAAAGTGCCCCCAAAACCACTAATCCTTAAACTGCCAGAATGGAAAGGGATTCTGCACATGGGTAAGGACTATGGCCTTCTCCCTGACTCAGAGCTACCCTGTTTTCCATGGAGCCTAAAGCAGCTTGACTTATACTCACAGCTTCATAAACTCTATTAAGGAAACCCTTCCACCAGCTTCTATCATCACCTCTCTGGCTCAGGGGCTCAGGCCCAGTTTAAGAGGCTGCATTTTCACCTGCTTCCTCTTTCTTCCCAGTCAGCAGCTCTTTCCTCACCCAGTTATAAAACAAAATCTTTCATTGTCATCAATGGACAAAAACCAACCTGCGGGTGGTGATAGAGAGATGTTATTCTTTTTGTTGTTGTTGGTGGTTTTTTGAGACAGTGTCTTGCTCTGTTGCCCAGGCTGGTGTGCAGTGGTGCAAACATGGCTCACTGCATCCTCCAACTCTGGGGTTCAAGTGATCCTCCAACCTCAGCCTCCCAAGTAGCTGGGACTACAGGTGTGCACCACTATACCTGGCTAATTTTAAAATTTTTTTGTAGAGACTGGATCTCAGTTTGTTGCCCAGGCTGGTCTTGAATTCCTGACCTCAAGCAATCCTCTCGCCTCAGATTCCCAATGTGCTGGGGTGGCAGGTGTGAAACACCACACCTGACCAGATGTTATTCTTTACACTACTAGATTCTGTAGTCTTGTTCAGTTTGCTTCCAGCATCCATATTTAGGCAATGAAAACTGGACCCCCTCACTCAATAGATACTAAGCCTACCACTTGGGCTTAATGGTGTGGTAGAAATAGCATGGGCTGTGGAGTCAGAGAGGGGTCTAATTTTGTTGTTGTTGTTGTGTGTATTAGAGCAATTCGGATAACATCTCTGAATTTCAAGTTCATGATTTGCAAGATAGCAACACCCACCTGTCAGAACAGCGAGGAAGCTTTCATGAGGTATCCTGCAACCTCGTTGAACTTGTTTACTAGTGCTGATAGTTTTACAGTGGACTTTTTTTTTCTTTTTCCAAATGTCCTTGAGTGGGAAAGTGCACTTCTTAGGATTTTCTTTATACATGATTTTATAATCTGCCAATGGAGACAGTTTCACTTCTTCCTTTCAAATCTAGATCCCTTTCATTTCATTTCATTTCTTTTTTCTTTCTTTTTTGCTTAGCTACCCTTAAGAAAACTTCTAGTACAATGTTGAATAGAAGTGGGTCTTATGAAGAAAGCTTTCAGTCTTTCACCATTAAGGGTGTTATCAGCTGTGGCTTTTTAATAGATACCTTTTATTAGCATAAGAATGTTTCCCTCTATTTCTAATTTGTTGAGTGTTCTTTTCATGAAAGGGTGTTGGATGTTGTTAAATGCTTTTTCTGTACCTATTTCTATCCTTTATTCTATTGATGTAGTCTATTGCATTAAGTGATTTTTCGGATGTTAACCTGACTTGCATTCCTGGGATAAATACATCTTGGTCATAGTCTATAATTCTTTACATATGTTGCTGGATTCAGCATATTCTGAATTATATATGTTTGCTAGGATTTTGTTGAAATTTTTTGCATCTGCATTTATATAAGATATTGGTCTACGTTTTTTTCTTGTGATGTCTTGTTTATAAATACACTGAGTTTGAAAACATGCTGCTAAAACAACACATGTAATGTGATTTCATTTTTGTCAAGAAAAGGAAGTGTGTGCATGTGTGTGTGCGCACCTGTGTTGAACATGTGCATATTTTGAAACTTCATGGCCAAAATTGATTAATCACCATTTGTGGTTTATGGCTGTAAAGACATGGTTCTATAAGAGAAGCAGAACCACTATAAGTGATATAGAATAAAAGGTTTATTATAGAAATTAGACCTTATGCAATTTCTACAAAAAATTACATACAGCATCTTCTACCAGAGATAATGACCATTCAAAACTTGCGTTTAACATTCCCTTATTTAAAAAAAATTATCGACCAGGTGTGGTGTTTCACACCTGTAATCCCATCACTTTGGGAGGCTGAGGTTGGAAGATTGCTTGAGGCCAGGAGTTTGAGATCAGTCTGGGTAACATCGTGAGAGCTCACCTCTATAAAAAATAAAAACATAATTTTATCTGTACATGTTCCCAAAAGTACATTGTTTAGTTTTAGTTGTTTTTAACTTTATAAAAATGTTATGCTCTGTATAATTTTTGGCACTTTTTCACTTAATATATATTACTAAGATTCATCCATATTGTTGTGTGTGGCTGTAGCTAATTTAAAAATTAGCTGTATAGTAATAATATATTGAGTAACTGTAACTATTTTATATATATATATATATATATATATATATATATATATATATATATATATATATATATATATTCCTGCTCCTACCTATGGGCATTTAGATTGTAGTTCCAGATTTTTGCTATTATGAATGGAGTTGCTATTAATATTCTTGCAATTTGGATCTGCAGTTTCTTTGTAGGAATGGAGTCTCGCTATGTTGCCCAGGCTGATCTTAAACTCCTGGCCTCAAGCAATTCTCCTGCATTAGCCTCCCAAAGTGTTGGGATTACCAGTGTAAACCACCACACCGAGACTCCATTTTTAAAAAATGTATTTTTAATCAGAGTAATATATGCATGCAATGAAAATCATAGCACTTTCAATATAAGTGGACTGACACTGAAAAACAGCAGGTCTCACGCTCCTCCCCATTCCTGAGTGTCACTCTCCAGAGATAACAATGTTCAAACCATAGCTGTTTCTATAGGTATCAACCCCATACATTTAAAATCATATTCCTATGCTATTATTTTAGATAGCATTTATTAAGATCCTACTATATAAAATGATGAGTTCTCTCTCATGCTGCTACTGCCCCATAATCCCTCTTCCTCTTGCACCAAATATAGTTCTATTCTGATCTTTGGTGAAATAAATATTCAGTGTTTTAATTAATATGACTATGTAGATATTGTTCACAGGTGAGCCACACAGTGAACTACAATGACCTTTTATTTCATATTACAGCACGTCCTTGAATAACATCCTTTCATTCATTGATGTTTTAATGTTGGAGAGAAAAATAATTGGTTCCCAGCTGAGGTCTGTGTGAGTTTGGCATGTTCTCCCCATGTCTTCGTGGATTTTGTCCAGGTACTCTGGTTATCTTTGACATCCCCAAAATGTGCTTGTTAGGGTCATTGACAATTCTAAATTGTCCCAGTCCAAGTGAGTGTGGGTGTGGGTGTGAGTGCCCCCTGCAAAGGGGTGGCATCCTGTCCAGGGTCAGTTCCTACCTTGTGTCCTGTGTTGCCAGGATAGGCTCCAGCCATTCACGACCTTGACCTGGAATAATTGAGTAAATAATTATTCCATTTGTTTTAATTAGTTTTTCTTAAACGTACATATAGCTCACATTTATTTCAATGTTTAATATTTGAAGTGTTTTGAGTCTTTATTTAGAAGTTTGGTGATGTTTTTGTGACCAGAGATATGCCATAGGAACTTAACTATTGTTTATATCAATTAGCCTTATGGGAAAATTGGTTTTGTTATATGTCATTTCAGTGAAGGTCCCAGTCGCCAAGAACCTATCAATGACATTAAGTGAAGGCTTACTGCCCAATAAACTTTTTGGTTTTCCCTGGAGTCAATATTTGCTTCATTTAATTCATTTGCATTTGCTTTCTTTGCACCTGTGATGAAGTTTTTCTTCTGCACTTTCTAAGCAGAGATGTATATAGCCAAGCACATAAAATTAGGTTGCTTATTTTTTACCCTTGGAGGATGCCTTCCTTTAACAACGTCATTATTCTGCTCCAGTTTGCACTCGTCATCCTGGGCATTTCCTTCTCACTCTTTCTTTTCCATTTTAGATCTCATGTTATATTCTTTTTGTTTTAATTCTTTGTTTTGGTGGAAGACATCTTTCAGTAGCTTCTGGACAAAGGGTGCATGAGAGTTACATATTTCAGGGGACTGTATATGTTTGAATCAAGGCGTTGTATATGCTTTATTTTTTTTTTTTTACATGTGATTGGCACGTTGCTGGATATAGAATTCTAAGTTGGAAATAGAATTCTAAGTTGGAAATAACTTTCTTTAAAAAAATTTTAAGACACATTTCTAGTGTCTTCTAGTCTCTATTGTTGGAGTTGCTCAGTCTGATACCATCCTATCAGTCTTTTGACTTACTTTTTCTTTTCCTTTCTTGAAGTTTCTAGGATTTCATTATCATAGTGTTCTAAACTTTCATGATGCAGCATCTTCCTGTGGGTCTTTTCTCATTTATTTTGCTGTGCACTTGGTGAGTCCCTTTCAGTCTCATGTCCTTCATGAAGACTCATGTCTTTCAGTTTTGAGACATTTCGTTAAATTGTTTAAAAAATTTTCTCCTCTATTTAGTCTGTTCTCTTTTTCTAGAACCCCTATTAGTTGGATTTTGAACTTCTTAGATTGATACTCTAGTTTAAAACTATTTCCTTTCCTATTTTCATTCTCTCTCCTTCTATTTCTGGAAGATTTTCTCAACTTTATTTTCAATCTTTTTCTTGAAGTATGAATTTCAGTGATCATTATTTTAGAAATTACCAACAACTCTTTTCCTCTCTCCTTTTCCATAACCTACTCTTCTTTAATTGCCATAGTATCTTGCCATATCTCTCTGAGACTATTAATGTGTGCATGAGGTATGCTTTTTCTGCTTTCACTGGAATCTGTGGGGTGTATCTGGTGGGACAGACTAGAGGAAGCTTGTCAACTGGTAGTCCTAGCATTCAGAGTTCTGGGAACTGGAGGAGGGGGAGTTTTACTAATTAGTGGGTAGATTTGCTCAATCCCTTTTCACAGTGCATACCCCCTTTTGCCAGAGAATAAATCTTTCTCCTTACTTGGCTGGCTGTGATAGATATGGGGAACTGTTCCTTAAAAGACTTAATTGACTCTTATTTTCAGCCCCATGTTTTTCTCTGCCTTCCTTCATGCCTGACATCTCCAGTTCTGAAGGCTTTTTGGGTTCTGTGGAAATCAACTTGTTTCTCCCCTCTGATGGCTTCCTCTGGCTAGCTAAGTTAGCTACCATTCCTCTCTCCACTTTCCAACCTCCAAAAATAGACAGTGCCATTGGAGATATTTTCTTTTTCCATTTTGCCACTGTGAGCTTATAATATTAAAAAAAATCTCTGCATAGTCAACTTGAGTGAGATTTCTGGAGGAAACAATAACAAACTCATCTGTTCAATCTGCTATGCTTATCCAGAATTGTTAACTAATTCTTTTTATTTTCCTCAGGACCTATGTTACAAAGAATTGGATTACTTATAACCCTTGATGTATAATGTGTTATCACCACTGGTTTTTGCATGACCTTTATTTGTTCACTTTAATTACCCGATTGCTATAAAGAACACCTATAATCCCTACACCCAACTTGAAAACGAAGACATTATGTGTATCTGACATCTGAATTTGTGCTCATACTCCATCCTTCTCTCTCCCACAATTCCAAGATAACAACTTTCCTTCATGTTTATATTTTTAACTCCAATGATTTAAACTCTAGATATAGGCTGGGCATGGTGGTTCCATGCCTGTAATCCCAGCACTTTGGGAGGCCAAGTTGGGAAAATTGCTTGAGCCCAGGAGTTTGAGACCAGCCTGGACAACATAGCAAAACCTTGCCTCTACAAAAAGTACAAAAATTAGCCAGGCGTGGTGGTGTGGGCTTGTAGTCCCAGCTATCTGGGAGGCCGAAGTGGGAGGATTGCTTGAGCCCAGGAGACTGAGGCTACAGTGAGCCAAGATCACACCACTGTACTCCAGCCTGGGCAACAGAGCAAGACCCTGTTTCAAAATACATATGTATATATGTATTTACTTACATATGTAATTTTATTATATAAATATATAGAGAACTGTCTGATAGGTTATCATTTTTACTTTTTTTGAACTTTGTAAAAAGAGGGTCATACTATCTATGCAGTTTTCATGGCCATGCTTTTTTTCACTTAACATGTTACAAAGATTTTTTCACGTTATTGTTTGAGATTGTAGTATGCTCATTTCATTGCTGAATGTATACCAGAATTTGGTTACCCATTCTCTGGTTGATTGTCACTTAGGTTGTTCTTGTTTCTGCCATTGCAAACAGTGCTGCTGTGAACATTCCCATACATGTCTCCTATTGTGCCTAGAGATATAATTGCTGCATTAGAGGGTATACAAACATACGACTACACAATATTATGCCAAATTGTTTTGTTTTGGCTAATTAGTAGTGCTCATTTTCACTTCCATCAGCAAAGTATAAGAGATTCTGTTATCCCTCATCCTCTCCAACACTTGTCAGACTCTCTTTTTGCCAATTGAATGGGTGTAAATGGCATCTCACTGTAGTTTTAATTTTTCATTTCCCTGACTACTAATGAGGTTGAGCATCTGCTCATATGGGTGTTGGCAGTAGTGTGCACTACCTCTTCTATAAAGTGTCTGTTCATGTCTTCTGCCTATTTTCCTGTTGTCTTCTTATTGATTTTTAGTTCTTTATATACTAATCCTTTGTCAGTCATCTGCATTGCCAAATATCTTCTCCCAGTTTGTGGCTCGTCTTTTCTTTCTTTTCTTTTTTTTGAGACACACTTTCACTCTTGTTGCCCAGGCTGTAGTGCAATGGCACAATCTTGGCTCACTGAAACCTCCCTCTCCTGGGTTCGAGCAATTCCCCTGCCTCAGTCTCCTGAATAGCTGGGATTACAGACATGTGCCACCACGCCTGCTAATTTTGTATTTTTAGTAGAGATGGGGTTTCATTTCACCACGTTACTCAGGCTGGGCTGAAACTTCTGACCTCAAGTGATACACTCACCTCGGCCTCCCAAAATGCTGGGACCACAGGTGCAAGCCACCATGCCTGGCCTGTCTTTTCATTTTCTTTAAAATGATTTTTGATGAATAAAAGTTCTGCATTTTTTTATTGTAAACTTTTCTTTTATAGTCAGCACTTTTGTAACTAATTTAAGAAATCTGTGCTGATCATTTGCGCATTTGTTCTCAGATTCACTCTCTGTCCTCCTTCTGCTCTACTTTGAATTACTAGGGCTAGCATCCTTTAGATGCTGATTGGCTGCCAGTTAGGTTTGGCCAGTTAGGTTTCGATGAACTGGCATGATATTAAAGGGCAAGAGTAGGGAAAAGCCAGGATATTTTCTCCCCTTTTCTGTGCTTCAAATAGCATCTCTGGCAGTGACCATATATCTTCCATAGTTCCGGCTCCTCCTAGGCCACCATGTTTCTGCTCCTGCTGAGTGGTATCTTGATGCATACCAAATACTTCCCCACTCCAAGAGAAAAATATATCAATCTGCAGTTCAATCTAAACGTTTAAACATTTTTGATATTCAAATTCTTTTTCTTCCTTTCTTTTTTTTTTTCCGAGACAGAGTCTCACTCTATTGCCCAGGCTGGAGTACAGTGGCATGATCTTGGCTCACTATAACCTCCACTCCAGGGTTCAAGCAATTCTCCTGCTTCAGCCTCCCAAGTAGCTTCAATTACAGGCACTGGCCACCATGCCTGGCTAATTTTTTCGTATTTTCAGTTGAGACAAGGTTTCACCATATTGAATAGACTGGTCTTGAACTCCTGACCTCATGATCCACCCGCCTTGGCCTCCCAAAGTGCTAAGTTTACAGGCGTGAGCCACTGTGCCCAGCCCTTCAAGTTCTTTTTCTTATTTTATGTATTTTTATTTTTTTAGAGATGGATTGTTGTCATTTTGTTTCCTAGGCTGGTCTCAAACTCTTAGACTCAAGTGATCATCCCACCTCAGCCTCCCAAGTAGCTGGGATTAAAGTTGCAGCTGCAGTCAGCTTTGGTATTCAAATTTTAAATCCATATGAAGTTAATTGTGTATAATGTCAGGTAGTGCTCAGATTTAATCTTTTCATGTGGATAATCATTTTTTTCCAGCTCCACTAATTGAATAATTCATTTTCTCCTACTGCTCCATTATGCCCCCTCTCTCAGATGGCAAATATGCATTAACTTTGTGTCTAAATCAGTTACTTGTCTCTTTTTTTGTTCCATTGGATTATTTACATCTATTTGTCTATGCGCTAATTCCATTCAGGTTTTTTTTTTTTTGGGAGGGAAGGAGGAAGGGAGGAAGGCAGGAAGGGAGGGAAGGAGGAAGGGAGGGAGGAAGGAAGGGATGAAGGAAGGAAGGGAGGAAGGCAGGGGAGGGAGGGAGGGAAGGGAAGGAAGGAATTCAAGCAATGAGAGAGACATTGCCAACCTGGATCTAGAGGTTTACAAGTTGATTTCTTTTTCAGAGAGAAGGAAAGAAAAAAATGAGTAAAGGAGAGAAAGAAAGAGGAAGAGAGAGGGAGGGTGAACGGAAATATTGCTTTATTCTGAAAAAAATGGGTATTAATAATGGCCAATCAATGTTTCATTTAAACCTATGAGTAGGTGTGATGTGGTATTGACAAGAATGTATATTTTATGTATTTGAAGTGGAGAGCTCTATAAATATTTATTAAGTTTACTTGTTCCGGATCTGAGTTCGAGTCCTTGATATCCTTATTAATTTTCTGTCTCATTGAATCTAAGTCTCTATGTATCTGGGTGTTAGAATCATTAGCTCTTGTTGTTGTATTGATCCTTTTACCACTATATCTTTGTTGCTTTAAACCTATTTTATCTGCTACAAGAATTGCAACTCCTGCTTTTTATTTATTTATTTATTTATTTTTGCTCTCCATTTGGTTGGTAAATCTTTCTCCATTCCTTTGTTTTGAGTCTTTGTGTATCCTTGCATGTGAAACAGGTCTGGATGTAACATGCCGTTGGGTTTTGGCTGTGTCTTTTGATTGGGGGATTTAGTCGATTTAAATTTAGGGTTACTGCCATTTGATGTTAACTGCCTGTTTGATCCATTCGTTGATCAAAATTCTTCTTTATATTGGTGCTCTTTACTTTTTGGTATATTTTTAGTAAGGCTAATACTGGTTGTTTCTTTCTGTGTGTAATGCCTCTTTCAGAAGTTCTTGTAAAGCAGGCCTGGTGGTAATAAAATCTCTGAGTACTTGCTTGTTCATAAAAGATTTTATTTTTCCTTCACTTGTGAAGCTTAGTTTGGCTGGATATGGAATTCTGGGCTGAAGGTTCTTTTCTTTAAGGATGTTGAATATTGGCCCCCACTCTCTTCTGGCTTGTAGAGTTTCTACTGAGAGATCTGCTGTAAGTCTGATAGGCTTGCCTTTGTGGGTAACCTGACCTTTCTCTCTGGCTGCCCTTAGTATTTTCTCCTTAGTTTCAACCCTGGTGAATCTAACAATTATGTGCCTTGGGGTTGCTCTTCTTGAGGAATATCTTTGTGGTGTTCTCTGTATTAGCTGGGGTTGAATATTGACCTGCTTTGCTAGTTCAGGAAAATTTTCCTGAATAATATCCTGAAGGGTATTTTCCAGCTTGGATTCATTCTCTCGGTCGCATTCAGGTACACCTATCAAAAGTAAATTTGGTCTCTTTGCATAGTCCCACATTTCTTGGAGACTTTGCTCATTCCTTTTTATCCTTTTATCTCTAATCTTGTCTTCTTGTTTTCTTTCATTAAGTTGGACTTTGACCTCTGATATCCCTTCTTCTGCTTGAACAATTCGAGTGTTTAAACCTGTGCATACTTCTCGGAGTTCCTGTATTGTATTCTTGAGTTCCATTAATTCACTTATATTCCTCTCTAAGTTGTCTATTCTTAATAGGATTTCGTCAAACATTTTTTCAAAGTTCCTAGTTTCTTTATGTTGGGCTACAACATGTTCTTTTGACTCACAGAAGTTTCTTATTATCCATTCCCTGAAGAGTGATTCTGTCATTGGGATGCGCTCATTCTCCATCAAGCCTTGTTCCATTGTTGATGTGGAACTGTGATCATCTTTAGAGGGAGAGGCGTTCTGATTTTGAGTATTCTCAGCCTTTTTACACTGGTTTCTTCCCATCATTGTAAATTTATTCTCCTGTCGTCTTTGAAATTACCAACTTTCAGATTAGGTCTCTTGAGTGGACGTCCAAGTTGTTAGTTCCCAGGGCCAGAACAGCGGTGTTAAGACTGATGGTGCTTTTCTGCCCAGGATTCTCCTGTCTGGCTTCCTTCTTGTGTCCGTAATGGGCGACTCTGCCTTCCCCGGGCTCCAAACCTCAGTCAGAAGGGGAACCAGTCCCATTTACTCTGCCCCGAGAGCTGCTGTGCCGAGGTGTCGTCACAGCCGCTGTGCCGGTCTCAGGAGTCGTGCTGGGGACCCGTGTGGGTCCTCCAAACCTCAGTCGGAAGGGGAGCCAGCCCTGTTTACTCTGCTCGGAGATGCTGCGCCGAGGTGCCGGCGAAACTGCTGCACTGGCCACAAGAGTGGTGCTGGCGACCCGTGTAGTTCCTCCACTGGGTATCTTCTGCTCCGTGAGTGACCAGAATTTGTCTGAAAGTGTGGCGTCCTCTAGTTCTCTGCGCTTTGACTGAGAGCTGCAATCCCGAGCTGTTATCGATCGGCCATCTTGGATCATTCCTCTCCATTCGGGTTTTTAAAGTTTTATTTTATTTTTAATTGATAAGTAATAATTATATTTAAAGGGTACACAGTTATAATTTGACACATGTATACATTGTGAAATTATCAAATCAGAGTAACTATCATATCCATTACTTCAAATATTTATCATATCATGTAGTCAGAACATTTAAAATCCTCTTTAGGCTATTTGGAAATACACACTATATTATTATTGACTATAGTTACCTTGCTGTGCAATAGAAAACCAGAGCATGTTTTAGTTTTTTTTTGCTTTTTCACCTTTTTTTAAATTGCATTTTAGGTTTTGGCAGAGCATGTTTTTAAGTGTAACTTTGTACCCATTGACCAACAGCTCCCATTTACCCATCCACATTTTTCCCTCTTTTTTTCCCCTTAATGCTGAATAGTATTCTATTGGGTATATATGTCACATTTCCTTTATCTTTTCATTCATTGATGGACACGGTTTGATTCTATATCTTGGCTATTGTGAGTAATGCTGCAGTGAACATAGGAATGCAGACATCCCTTCAGCATACTAATTCCGTTTCTTTTGGATAAATTCCCAGTAGTGGGATTGCTGGATCATATGGTCATTGTATTTTTAGTTTTTTTGTGGAAACTCCATACTGCTTTTCAAAATGGCTGTGCTAATTTACATTCTCATTGACAGTGTATGAGGGTTCTCTTTTTCTCTACACCCTTGCCAACATTTGCTATTTTTGTCTTTTTGATCATAGCCAATCTAACATATGTGAGGCAATATTTCATTGTCGTTTTAATCTGCATTTCTTTGATGATTAGAGATGTTGAGCATTGTTTCAAAATATCTGTTGGCCATTTTGTGTGCTTGTTCTTTTTTTTCAGTAATGTCTATTCAAGCCCTTTGCCCATTTTGAAATTGGGTTTTTTCTTGTTATTAAGTAGTTTGAGTTCCTTGTATATTTTGGGTATTAATATACATTAATACCTTGATGTATGGTTTGCAAATATTTTATCCCAATCCATGGATTATCACTTCATTCTATTTAAATTGTTTCATTTGCTGTGTAGAAATTTTTTAGTTTGAGTCAATTTCATTGGTCTGTTTTTGCTTTAGTTACTTTTGTTTTTAGGTTCACATCTAATAAATTTCTGCCCAGATTAACATCATGGAGCTTCCCCCTATGTTTTTTTCTAGCAGTTTTATAGTTGAAAGACTTATGTTTAAGTTTTTAATCCAGTTTGAGTTAATTTTGTACAAGTGGTGAAATAAGAGTTTTCATTCTTCTGCATGTAGACATCTAGCTTCCCCAATTCCATATTTTCAAGAGTCTGTTCTTCCCCCAGTGTGGCACATTTGCATAAGTCAATTAATTGTAGACATATGGGTTTATTTCTGGGCTCTCTATACTATTCAGTTGGTCTGTGTATCTGGTTTTATGCCAGTACCATGCCATGCTGTTTTGATTACTATACCTTTGTAGTTAGTTAGTTAGTTAGTTAGTTTGTTTATTTATTTATTTATTTATTTATGTATTTATTTATTGAGACAGTGTTTCCCTCTTGTTGCCCAGGCTGGAGTGCAATGGCATCATCTTGGCTCATCACAACCTCCACCTCCCAGGTTCAAGTGATTCTCCTGTCTTAGCCTCCCAAGTAGCTGGGATTACCGGCATGTGTCACCACATGTGGCTGATTTTTTATTTTAATTTTTCTGGGAGGGGAGTATGAACAAAAATAACAGAGGAGATTATCACAGAATTTAATTGCAGAAGCTGCCTTAAAATGCCAGGGACTGATTTAAAAGGGGGGAGAAATGGTAAAATCTAAACTGAGATTATAGAAAGGGTCAGGAATTCATGGCACTGTAAATCTATGAAAGTGGCAATGAAGGACTATTAAAAGAACATTGAAAGAATAACTAATAACTTCTAATCAGTCCCCAGAGTTCTTGCCCACCACGCATAGCCTGGGAATTGCCTCTCCAACCTGTTTCTCTCCCTACTTCCCTAAGGAGGAAGACTGGAGGGGTTGTGCTAACAACAGAGAGTGTGACTGGAGTCACCATGCATAGCTAAGAATGGGTACAATGATGAAAACAGGGGCTTAAGGGAAAGAAAATATGATGGGGCTTCTAGACTTTCCCATACTTAAATCTCAGAACAATGGTACCCAGGCTTTTACCCCTAAGTCAGGAGATTGAAAGATACTTTTCTGGGGAATTTGACCAACCCAAAAAAAGAAACCTATAAATATCAACAAGCAGAGCTTTTCTAAGCCAATCTTTCTGGAACTGTGTTGTCTAATATGGTAGCCACTAGCAACATAGGCTACTGAACATTCAGACTAATCAGGTTAGTCTGATTTGAATTGGGCCTCAAATATAAAGTACACTCTGAATTTTGAATGCTTAGCATAAAATATCTTATTAATTTTTATTACCATGTTGAAATAATATTTTTGATGTATTGGGTTAAATAAAAGATATATTAAAATAGTTTTACAAATGAATAAGATACTGAATTTCTTCCAGATTGAAAACAGGAGAAACAACTTTTATGGCACAGACATTGGCATAGCAAGGAGGTTCTTTCTTTTTAAATTATACTTTAAATTCTGGGATACATGTGCAGAAGGTGCAGGTTTGTTATATAGATATACATATGACATGGTGGTTTGCTGCACCCATCAACCCGTCATCTACATTAGGCATTTCTCCTAATGCTATCCCTCCTCTATCCCCCTACCCCCTGACAGGCCCCAGTGTATAATGTTCCCCTCCCTGTGTCCATGTGTTCTCATTGTTCAACTCCCACTTTTGAGTGAAAACATGCGGTATTTGGTTTTCTGTTCCTGCGTTAGTTTCCTGAGACTGATGGTTTCCAGCTTCATCCATGTTTCTGCAAAGGACATGAACTCATCCTTTTTATGGCTGCATAGTATTCCATGCTGTACATGTATCACATTTTCTTTATCCAGTCTATCATTGATGGGCATTTGGGTTGGTTCCAAATGTTTGCTATTGTGAACAGTGCTGCAATACACATACATGTGTATGTGTCTTTATAGTAGAATGATTTATAATCTTTTGAGTATAAACCCAGTAATGGGATTGCTGGGTCAAATGGTATTTCTGGTCCTAGATCCTTGAGGAATCACCATACTGTCTTTCACAATGTTTGAACTAATTTATACTCCCACCAACAGTGCATTCCTATTTCTCCACATCCTCTCCAGCATCTGTTGCTTCCTGGCTTTTTAATGATCACCATTCTAACTGCTGTGAGATGATATCTCATTGTGGTTTCGATTTGCATTTCTCTAATAACCAGTGGTGATGAGCTTTTTTTAACATATGTTTGTTGTCCACATAAATGTCCACTTTTGAGAAGTATCTTCATATCCTTCACCCACTTTTTGATGGGGTTGTTTTCTTTTCTTGTAAATTTGTTTAAGTTCCTTGTAGATTCTGGATATTAGCCCTCTGTCAGATGCATAGATTGCAAACATTTTCTCCCATTCTGTGGGTTGCCTGTTCACTCCGATAGTTTATTTTGCTTATTAAATAGGGAATCCTTTCCCCATTGCTTGTTTTTGTCAGGTTTGTCAAAGATCAGATGGTTGTAGATGTGTGGTGTTATTTCTGAAATCTCCGATCTGTTCCATTGGTCTATATATCTGTTTTGGTACCAGTATCATTGCTGTTTTTGTTACTGGAGGCTTGTAGCATAGTTTGAAGTCAGGTAGTGTGATGCCTCCAACTGTGTTCTTTTAATTTAGAATTTTCTTGCCTATGTGGGCCATATTTTGGTTCCAAATGAAATTTAAAGTAGTTTTCTTCTAATTCTGTGAAGAAAGTCAATGGTAGCTTGATAGGGATAGCACTGAATCTATAAATTACTTTGGGCAGTATGGCTATTTTCACAATATTGAGTCTTCCTATCCATGAGCATGGAATGTATTCCATTCTTTTGTATGCTCTCTTACTTCCTTGTGCAGTGGTTTGTAGTTCTCCTTGGAGAGGTCCTTCACATCCCTTGTGAGTTGTGTTCCTAGGTATTTTATTCTCTTTGTAGAACTCCCATTGTGAATGGGAGTTCACTCATGATTTGGCTCTCTGTTTGTCTATTACTGGTGTATAGGAAAGCTTGTGATGTTTGCACATTGATTTTGTATCCTGAGACTTTGCTGCAATTGCTTATCAGCTTAAGGAGATTTTGGGCTGAGACAATGGGGTTTGCTAAATAGACAATCATGTCATCTGCAGAGACAATTTGACTTCCTCTCTTCCTATTTGAATACCCTTTATTTCTTTCTCTTGCCTGACTGCCTTGGCCAGAACTTCCAGTACTATGTTGAATAGGAGTGGTGAGAGAGGGCATCCTTGTCTCGTGCCAATATTCAAAGGGACTGCTTCCAGATTTTGCTTATTCAATATGATATTGGATGTGGGTTTGTCATAAATAGCTCTTATTATTTTGAGATACATTCCTTCAGTATCTAGTTTATTGAGAGTTTTTAGCATGAAGGGGTGTTGAATTTTATAGAAGACCTTTTCTGCATCTATTGAGATAATCATGTGTCATTGGTTCTATTTATGTTATGGATTATGTTTATTGATTTGCATATGTTGAACCAACCTTGCATCCCAGAGATTAAGCTGACTTGATCGTGGTGGATAAGCTTTTTGATGTGCTGCTGGATTTGGTTTGCCAGTATTTTATTGAGGATTTTTGCATCGATGTTCATCAGGGATATTGGCCTGAAATTTTCTTTTTTTGCTGTGTCTCTGCCAGCTTTTGTTATCAGGATGATGCTGGCCTCATAAAGTGAGTTAGGGAGGAGTCTCTCTTTTTCTATTGTTTGGAATAGTTTCAGAAGGAATGGTGGCATCTCCTGTATGTACCTCTAATAGAATTTGGCTGTGAATCTCTCTGGTCCTGGGCTTTTTTTTGTTGGTAGGCTATTAATTACTGCCTCAGTTTCAGAACTTGTTATTGGTCTATTCAGGGATTTGACTTCTTCCTTGTTTAGTCTTGAGAGGGTGTATGTGTCCAGGAATTTATCCATTTCTTCCAGATTTTCTAGTTTATTTGCATAGAGGTATTTATAATATTCTCTGATGGTAGTTTGTATTTCTGTGGGATCAGTGATGATATCTCCTTTATCTTTTTTATTGTGTCTATTTGATTCTTCTCTCTTTTCTTCTTTATTTCTCTGGCTAGCAGCCTATCTATTCTGTTAACCTTTTCAAAAAACCAGTTCCTGGATTCATTGATTTTTGAGGGTTTTTTTTTTTTGTGTGTGTCTTTATCTACTTCAGCTCTGCTCTGATCTTAGTTATTTCTTGTCTTCTGCTAGCTTTTGAATTTGTTTGCTCTTGTTCTCTAGTTCTTTTAATTATGATGTTAGGGTGTTGCCTTTAGATCTTTCCTGCTTTCTCTCGTGGGCATTTAGTGCTATAAATTTCCCTCTAAACACTGCTTCAGCTGTTTCCCAGAGATTCTGGCACGTTGTGTCTTTGTTCTCATTGGTTTCAAAGAACGTATTTGTTTCTGCCTTAATTTCATTACTTACCCAATAGCCATTCAGGAGCAAGTTGTTCAGTTTCTATGTAGTTTTGTGGTCTTGTGTGAGTTTCTTAATCCTGAGTTCTAATTTGATTGCACTGTGGTCTGAGAGACTGTTTGTTGTGATTTCCATTCTTTTGCATTTGCTGAGGAGTGTTTTACTTCCAATTATGTGGTCAATTTTAGAATAAGAGTGATGTGGTGCTGAGAAGAATGCATATTCTGTTGATTTGGGGTGGGAGTTCTGTAGATGTCTATTAGGTCCACTTGGTCCAGAGCTGAGTTCAAGTCCTGAATATTTTTGTTAAGTTTCTTCTTGTTGATCTGTCTAATATTGACAGTGGAATGTTGAAGTCTCCCACTATTGTTGTGTGGGAGTCTAAGTCTCTTTGTAGGTTTCTAAGAACTTGCTTTATGAATTTGGGTGCTCCTGTATTGGGTGCGTATATATTTAGGATAGTTAGCTCTTCTTGTTTCATTGATCCCTTTATCATTATGTAATGCCCTTGTTTGTCTTTTTTTATCTTTGTTGGTTTAAAGTCTGTTTTATCAGAGACTAGGATTGCAACCCCTACTTTTTTTTTCTTTCCATTTGCTTGGTAAATATTCCTTCACTCCTTTATTCTGAGCCTATGTGTGTCTTTGCACATAGGATGGGTCTCGTGAATACAGCACACTGGTGGGTCTTGACTCTTTATTCAATTTACCAGTCTGTGTCTTTTAATTGGGGCATTTAGCCTGTTTACATTTAAGGTTAATATTGTTATGTATGAATTTGATCCTGACCTTATGATGCTAGCTGGTTATGCCTGTTAGTTGATGCAATTTTCTTCATAGCATCAATGGTTGTTGCAATTTAGTGTGTTTTTGCAGTGGCTGGTACTGATTTTTCCTTTCCATATTTAGTGCTTCCTTCAGGAGCTCTTATAAGGCAGGCTTAGTGGTGACAAAATCCCTTGGCATTTGCTTGTCTGTAAAAGATTTTATTTCTCCTTTGCTTATGAAGCTTAGTTTTGCTGGATGTGAAATTCTGGGTTGAAAATTCTTTTCTTTAAGAATGTAGAGTATTGGCCCCCACTCTTCTGGCTTGTAGGGTTTCTGCAGAGAAATCCGCTGTTAGTCTAATGCGCTTCCCTTTGTTGGTAATCTGACATTTATCTCTGGCTGACCTTAACATTTTTTCCTATATTTCAGCCTTGGTGAATCTGACAATTATGTATCTTGGGTTGCTCTTCTCAAAGAGTATCTTTGTGGTGTTCCCTGCACTTTCTGAATTCCACTGTTGGCCTGTCTTGCTAGGTTGGGGAAATTCTCTTGGATAGTATCCTGAAAAGTGTTTTCCAAGTTGGTTCCATTCTTTCTGTCACTTTCAGCTATACTAATCAAACGTAGGTTTGGTCTTTTCATGTAATCCCATATTTCTTGGAGGCTTTGTTTATTCCTTTTCATTATTTTTTTTCCTCTAATCTTGTCTTCATGCTTTATTTCATTAAGTTGATCTTCAATCTTTGATATCCTTTCTTCTGCTTGATTGATTTGGCTATTAATATTTGTGTATGCTTCATGGAGTTCTTGTGCTGTGTTTTTCAGCTCCATCAGGTCATTTACATTCTTCTCTAAACAGGTTATTCTAGTTAGCAATTCCTCTAACCTTTTTTCAAGGTTCTTAGCTTCCTTGCATTGGGTTAGAACATGCTCCTTTAGCTCGGAGGAGTTTGTTATTACCCACTTTCTGAAGCCTACTTCTGTCAATTTGTCAAAGTCATTCTCCATTCAATTTTGTTCCCTTGCTGGTGAGGAGTTGTGATCCTTTGTAGGAGGAGAGGCATTCTGGTTTTTGGAATTTTCAGCCTTTTTCCACTGGGTTTTCCTTATCTTTGTGGATTTATCTACTTTTGTTCTTTGACGTTGGTGACCTTCAGTTGGGTTTTCTGTGTGGATGTCCTTTTTGTTGATGTTAAGCCTATTACTTTGTTTGTTAGTTTTCCTTCTAACAGTGAGGTGCCTCTGTTGCAGGTCTACTGGAGTTTGCTGGAGATCCACTCCAGATCCTGTTTGCCTGGGTATCAGTAGTGGAGGCTACAGAACAGCAAAGATTGCTGCCTGTTATTTCCTCTGGAAGCTTTGTCCCAGAGGGGCACCCATCAGATGCCAGCTGGAAGTCTTCTCTATGAGGTGTCTGTTTGTCGACTCCTGCTGGGAGGTGTCTCCAAGTCAGGAGGCATGAGGGTTAGGGACCCACTTGAGGAGGCAGTCTGTCCCAGAGCAAAGCTTGAGTGCTGTGCTAGGAGATCCACTGCTCTCCTTAGAGCCAGCAGGCAGGAACATTTAAGTCTGCTGAAGCTGCACCCACAGCCACCCCTTCCCCCATGTGCTTTCTAATTTTGTATTTTTAATAGAGACGGGGTTTCTGTATGTTGGCCAAGCTGGTCTTGAACTCCTGACCTCAGATAATGTACTCGCCTCAGCCTCCCAAAATGCTGGGATTACAGGAGTGAGCTACCACGCCCGGCCTGTAGTATATTTAAAGTCAGGTAGTGTAATGCCTTCAGCTTTGTTCTTTTTGCTTAGGATTGCCTTGGCTATTCAAGTTTTTTTTGTTTTGGTTTCATATGAATTTCAAAATAGTGTTTTTCTATTTCTGTGTAGAATGACATTGGAATTCTAAGAGTGATTGTGGTGAATTTATAGATTATTTTGGACAGTATGGATGTTTTAACAATGTAAATTCTTCCAGTCCATGAATACTAGATATCTTTCTATTTATTTGTGTCATCTTTAATTTCTTTCATCCGTGTTTTATAGTTTTCAGTATACAGATCTTTCACTTCCTTGGTTAAATTTATTCCTAAGTATTTGGTTATAGTGAGACTTGATACCTTATAGAGAAGGTCCTCCTGCCTTATCTTTTTTTCTTTTCTTTTCTTTTTTTTTTTTTTTGAGATAGGGTCTTGTTCTGCCAGCCAGGTTAGAGTGCAGTGGCGTGATCACTGCTCACTGCAGATTTGACTTCCTCCTACATCAGCCTCCCTAGTAGCTGAGACCACAGCACATGTCACCACACCTAGCTAATTTTTTTGTAGCAGTAGGGTCTCGTCATGTTGCTCTGGCTGGTCGCAAACTCCTAGACTAAGTTGATCCTCCCACCTGGCCTCCCAAACTGTTGGAATTACAAGCATGAGACACTATGCCAAGCTCTTATTCTTTTTATTCAGAAATGTCTTTTATTTGTGGCAATTTGCTCATCCTTATACATTTTAGAACCAGTTGTTAGGCTCCATGGAAAATGTAGAATTTTGGTTAGCATCATCATTGGATCTGTAGATGAATTTTGAAAGAATTGAAATCCTTATTATACTGTGTATTTCTAGCCATGACCATGGACTATGTATCAAGTTATTTAGATTTTCATAATGCCTTTCAGAATAAAGTTTCAGAACTTTCTGCATATGAATTATGTACATCTTTTGTTATACTGATTCCTCAGTATTTTACAGATTTATTTATATTATAAATAGTGTTTTTTTAATTTAAGAAAACATTTTCTAATTGCTTATGTATGAAATTGTAATTGTTTTCTATGCCATAATTTCATATTCTGTCACTTTGCTAAAATCTTTTTTCCTCTCAACAATTTTCTGTACTCTGGGGTTTTATATGTAGGCAATTACATTATCTGCAAGTAAGGACAGTTTTATTATTCGTTTCCTATCCTTTCCATTATAGTTCTTTTTTAAAAAAAATCTTGTTTTCCTGGCTAGAAACTCAATCAAGTACAGTGTTGAATAGATGTGGTAAGTTTGGAATTACTGACTTGCTTCTGATTTAAAGGAGATGCTTCTAACTTCCCCATATTTGGAAAGATATTTGCTTTAGACATTTTTGTAAGTACCTTTATTGCATTAAGAAAGTTTCCTTTTGTTTGCAGTTTATTATGGCTTTTAAAAAATACAAATGGGTATTGAATTATATCAATACATTTTCTGTATCTATTAAGATGATCATAGGATATTTCTTTTTGACCTAATAATATGTTGAATAACAATTTAAATACATTTTCTTTTTTTTTTTTGAGACGAGTTTCACTCTTGTTACCCAGGCCGGAGTGCAATGGCATGATCTCGGCTCACTGCAACCTCCGCCTCCTGGGTTCAGGCAATTCTCCTGCCTCAGACTCCCGAGTAGCTGGGATTACAGGCACGCGCCACCATGCCCAGCTAATTTTTTGTATTTTTTAAGTAGAGACGGGGTTTCACCATGTTGACCAGGATGGTCTTGATCTGTTGACCTCGTGATCCACCCGCCTCGGCCTCCCAAAGTGCTGGGATTGCAGGCATGAGCCACCGTGCCCAGACCGTACATTTTCTAACATTAAAACATCCCCATATTCCTGAAACTTAAATTGGTTAAGGTATATTGTCTTCCTTATAAACTACTAGACTTCATTTTTGTAGTATTTTGTTTAGATTTTTTTTTTTTGGTCATAAAATAGGCTTGACATTTTCATTCGTATTATGTCGTTATTTGGTTTTGGCAACAAGGTTATACTCACTTCATGAGAGTTTTTTGGGGAATATTTTCTCTTTTTCTGTGTCTTGCAACAGTTTGAATAAGAGTAGAATAATTGGTTTCTTGTTAGTCTGGTAGAATATTCTCTAAAATCATCTGGGCCTAGTGTTTTCTTCATAGGAGGAGTTTAAAACCACTACCTCAATTTATTTGGTAGTTATAGTACTATGACAGACTGAATGTTTGGTCCTGATTAGTCACTTCTTTATAACAGAATTATAATTCTTGCTATGGCTTACTAGTAGGAGGAATATATTTCTCTGCTCCTTGATTTTGAACTTGCCATGTAATTTGCTTTAGTAAACATGATGCCAACAGAGGCTTGAAATATGCTATCTTTGTTAGGCTTGCCTTCTTGCATACCAGTGACCCTCAGTGAGAAAAGCTTTTCCCAGGTAGCCACTGCCCTTTCACCTTGGCACAGAATGATCACCTATTGAATATACCTGAGCCCAACTTGTAACCTGGAAATAAGCCTAGCCAACCCACAGCCTGAAGCAGAGGCAGCTGGATGAGTTTAACGTAGATCATTCAAACTGTAGTTGATCTACAGATCTTTCAGCATGACAATACATGCTTGTTGTAAACTATTGATTTTTTTTGAAGGTTGCTTGCTATATAGCATTATTTTGGCAATAGACGACTAACACAATGACAATCAGGCTTTCTACTGTTTCATGAGTCAGTTAAGTAAGTGGTACATTTTCTACAGATTTGTCCATTTCACCTAAATATTCAAATTTGTTGATATAAAATTTTTGAACACATTCTCTTACTACATTTAATGTCTGCCTCATCTGTAATTATGTCCTTGTTTTCACTAATAATATTATTTATTTGTGCCTTTTTTCTGTTGATGAATCTTGCCAGAGTTCTATTTTGTTTGGCTTTCTTTGTCTTTTGACTTTGCTAATTGTTCCCGTTGTGTCTTTGTTTTCTTTCCTCCCTTTCTTCTAGTTTCTTCTGGCTTATTTTATTTTTCCTTTTCTAGTTTCTTAAGTTGGACACTCATGTTATCAATTTTCAGCTTTTATTATTTATAAGGTAAGCATTAAAGCTATGCATTTTCACTGAATCCCACAAAGTTTCCTATGTAGCATCTTCAATATTATTTAGTGGGTTCTCTAAAAAACATCTTTTTGGTTTCTTTTGTTTGTTTACAACAATAAACTCTATAAATGTTCAGTCTTTATCATTATTCTTCTGATAAATGTATCATTGTGTTTACACATTGAAACTATCAGAGGTGAATTGAAGCATGATGCCACAACAGTAACTGGCAGGAGACATTTCAAAGGTAGAATTGTAGGCTTTGTGAATGTTTGCGAATGTGTATAAAGGAATCAGGAGATAAGACCTAAAGGTTTCAAGTTTGGGTAACTGGGGAGAGGCAATTTAAAATGTTAGAGAAGAGTCAGAAAAGGAAACTATTGACAAAATTTCCATACATCCACCATGCTGAAGAGGCCGTCTTCTGGTGTGAATAAGTTGATACTTCTGTGTTTTTGACTGCAGACTGAAAGCTTTTTCACATTTCACTCAGGTGTAAATCTTCTGATACCAAATAAGAGCTGACTGAAGGATTTCCCACGTTCTTTTTTTTCTTGAGATGGAGTCTTGCTCTCTCTCCCAGGCTGAAGTGCAGTCGTGCAGTCTTGGCTCACTGCAACCTCAACCTCCCCGGTTCAAGTGGTTCTCCTGCCTCAGCCTCCTGAGTAGCTGGGTTTACAGCTATGTGCCACCACCCCCCAGATAATTTCTATATTTTTAGTAGAGATGGCATTTTGCTATGTTGGCCAGGCTGGTTTCAAACTACTGACCTCAGATGATCTGACTGCTTTGGCCTCCCAAAGTGCTGGAGTTATAGGCATGAGCCACCACACCCAGCCCCCATATTCTTTAAAAAAATGTGAGGATGTCCTTTTTATTCAGTTGTTCATTCAAGAACATAGACTATACCATTTTCCCAGCAACAACACTAGGGTGATTGGTTCACTGTCCCTGCTCTCAAGGAGTTCACAGTAAAGTTATGGAGATAGGTAAATAGTACTTCTTTGGAAGTAACAGTTTTATTGAGATAGAATTCACATACCATATCATTCACCCACTTAAAGTGTATGATTCAATGGCTTTTAGTATATTCAGAGTTGTGTAATTATTACCACAATTGATTCCAGAAAATTTTAATCATCACCCAAAGAAACCCTGTACCTTTGAAGCAGTCACTTCTCATTCTCCCTCCCTCAGCCACTGGAAACCACAAATCTGCTTTCTGTCTTTGGATTTGTCTATTCTGAATATTTTACATAAAGTGAAGGACACAATATGTGGCATTTTGTGTCTGGTGTCTTTTACTTAGCATTATGTTTTCAAGGTCTGCCCATGTTGCCATATGGATCAGTACTTCATTCCTTTATACAGTTGAATGATTCATTGCAATGACATAGAATACCATTTTTGTCTATTCATCCTTTCATGGACATTTAGGTTGTCTCTACCTTTTGATTATTATGAAAAATGCAGTTATAAAAAATTATGTATAAGTTTTTGTATATCTTCATTTCTCTGTGTTATATATCTAGCGTCCACTGACTTTTTGATTTTTTTTTTTTTTGAGACGGAGTCTCACTCTGTCACCTGAGCTGGAATGCAATGGTGCGATCTCACTCACTGCAACCTCCACTTCCCAGGTTCAAGCGATTCTTCTGCCTCAGCCTCCTGAGTAGCTGGGATTACAGGCATGCGCCTCCATGTCCGGCTAATTTTTGTATATATATTTTTTTAGTAGATCCATTTAGTTTCACAGTGTTGGCCAGGATGGTCTCAAACTCCTGACCTCAGGTGATGCACCCAGCTTGGCCTCCCGAAGTGTTGGGATTACAGGCATGAGCCAACGTGCACGGCTGACTTTTTGATTTTTGAATTTTATTTTACTTTGCATGATCCTGATTTTCCCCCTCTCATTTTTCCCTCTTATTCATGCAAGTTCTGAGGGTGTACCTCCCCCTTCCTTCTTTGAAACCCTTCAGACTGTCTTCTGAGTCTCGTGTGTTCATATTTATTTATTTAGTGTTAGATATTATAAGTAACCACGTGTTCTCTAAAATCATTTTCAGTAGTGTTTTGATGCCCCAGGATACACATAATAGATCCATTCAACATACCAACAACTGCAGTCTTTGGACTCCTGCATTGTACAGTAACTCAGAAAGTTCCAAGATTTCAACCTCATTACATACAGGCCATTACGTAAGTCAAGGCTTTGATTAGACAATCTCTCTTAACATTTGTCCTAGGGACTTGAGGCAACATATTAAACATTGCAAACTAGATGAATACATTCATGGCAATGAATTTCGTCTTTGCTGGGGTCTTGTAACTCTTTTGGAATACGAGCTGTCTCTCTCTGAAGGCCTTGTACTTCTCCCTCTGGGCTATGTTGGAATTCAACTCTTGTTATGGACCTGGAGGCAGTTGGTTAGGAATACTTTTCAGACTTAAAAAGCAATGGAATTTTGATATACACTACAATGTGAATGAACCTTGAAAATATGATAAATGAAATATACCAAACACAACAGGATAAATATTATGGGATTACACCTATATGAGGTACGTATAATATAGTTAAATTCACAGACATACAAAGTAGAATGGCAGCTGGCAGGAACTAAGAGGAGGGAGAGATGGAAAGTTGTTGTTTAATGAATACAGAGTTTTCAGTTTGGGATGATGTAAAAGTTATGGAGATGAATTGTGGTGATGATTGCACAACAATTTGTATGTACTATGCCACTGAGTTAAACACTTAAAAATGGTTAAAGGCATTAATTTCAGGTTACATATATTTTACCACAATAAAAATGACTTTGATAGGCGGAGCACAGTGGCTCACACCTGTAATCCCAGCAGTTTTTGAGCCAGAGGTGGGCGGATCACCTAAGGTCAGGAGTTGGAGATAAGCCTGGCCAACATGGTGAAACCTTGTCTCTACCAAAAAATACAAAAATTAGCCAGGCATGGTGGTGCACACCTGTAATCCCAGTTATGCAGCAGGCTGAGGCACAGGAATCACTTGAACCCAGGAGGTGGAGGTTGTGGTAAGCTGAGATCATGCCACTGCACTCCAGCCTGGGTGACAGAATGAGACTCTTTCTAAAAAAAATGACTTTGACAAATATTTATTATGGAATCATTTTTGTTTGGGTACCCTCACCCCTTAGAAAATATCTGTGCTTCTAATGTGGCTTCCCAATGTCCTTTAAAACATTCATTTTAAATAAAGCACTATAGAATAAACTCTTTGCCTATCTATCAGAGGAGAAAGGCAATCAATTAAAACATTTTTTTTGAAAAATGAACATACATACAATGCATCTGCTCTATGGGCTGTAATATGCTAAATAGGTACATTTAATAGAGACAATAAAATATTTAACAATAAACACTGTGCTTCTGGATATGAGAGCTGGTGAGGTGTGATGGAGGTTTTGGAATGAAAGGACTGCATAATTTAATACAGTGCAGTAGATGCGAAACCCCAGGAGGACTTCATGTTGAGTCTGATATGAAGTAGACAGTAAGGCAATGTCTTAGCCACCTGCACACCCAAACTGCGAAATCAAAGACTAATACAATCAAATGGGATTACTCCAGTGACACAAATGTATGTTGATATCATGAATTGCAGATTATGGAGCATCTGCTCCTTTTCTGACTCCCTGGGGTATAGGATATGCACAAGGTCCATTCCATTTTTCAGAGTCCCAGCTCTTCCATATTGGTGCCCTTATCTTAACCTAAGAGACTTAAGGGCTGAGCATTTAATTGGTGCTGCAATTCTGCCACCATTACAATGAGACATTGAGCTGGCCTTCAGTCACGTCTGTCCTTGCCTAAGGAGGTAGGACATGTTCTAAGATGCAATGGAAACCTTCTGCTGCTCTACTTGTGTTATTTTTTCCCCCCCACATACCATCATTCCCAATCTAGTTGTGCTCTCAATTGCATGTTCATATTTTGAAAGTTTCTTCCCCCTACGATTTCTAGAGCCTTAATATGGATTTAAGTGCTACCACAATCTTTGCAATCACTGTTGTTGCCATGTCAACCGAGTGCCATAGTCACTTTATCTCGTCTCACATTGCTCTCCACTTGCACATCATCCCAGTTTCGGGATGGTGATCATGTGAGTAATCATGATGTTACTGAATAACATGAATAACCACGGACTGTTACATCTTGGTGAGAAGACTATTCCCTGTACCGCTCCAAAACATGTTAAAGCTAAATCCAGAATCCCATTAGGAGAATTTGTTTCCTGGGGCTATTTCTGATACCAATGATTGTACTAGGCAGGGTCTCAATAGGAAACATATTGGACAAGAGAGAAAGAGGATAATTTAAAAAGTGGAAAAACCTAGTACTTAGTAACAGCTGACCTGTTACCACTCCTAGGCCTGAAGGGATTAGTAGAGGGAGTGTTTTCCAGGACTCAGTTGTATATAGAGTTTATGAAGTCACTTGTGTTGAAAGGGGCAGTGACTTTTATTCAGCCAAAGGACCAGTCAGCTCAGGGGTGACCTTGCAAGGATGGAGTCAGGGGAATAAATAACGTGACTTGATTCTTTGTCCTTCCTCCTTTTCCCTGCTGGGGTATCTAATTGGCTAAACCCAATTTGGAAATAGAGGTCAAGGGAACAACACTGATGAAGTTCATGGAAGTCAGCCTTTTGAGGTGGTCAGCAAGTTCCAGAAGGGTGAAGGGTGGATCTGGGAGGCAATGTATGGACAATAAAACATAGATGCCCAGCTCATGTGCTTTTTGGGTTCTTTAACATCTGAAAATGGCTGCACCTTTTATTCACAACACTGGTTTGAGTGGATATAGAATTTAGCATGCAATAATTTACCCTTGGAAATACACAAATATTGCTTTGTTGTTTTCTGATGTTTAATATTTCAAATGAAAAGTCTAACTCTGAACTGATTTTCTTTCCCTGTGGATAATTTTGATTTTCATTTTGGAAGCTAGTAGGACTTTCTCTTCATCCTTGGGATTCATGAATTTCCCCAAGGTGGTTAATGTGTGAGGTTATATTTTGTTTTTCCTGCTCAGCACTCAGTGGGCTCTTTCCAAATGGAGACTCAAATCTTTAACTCTTTTCTCCTAATTCCAATTTCCTTGTCATTTTGCCCAGCTCTCTGTGATCATTCCTTGTTTGTTTGAGATGGAGTCTCACTCCGTTGCCAGGCTGGAGTGCAGTAGCATGATCTCGGCTCACTGCAACCTCAGCCTCCTGGGTTCGAGCAATTCTCCTGCCTCAGCCTCCCGAATAGCTGGGACTACAGGTGCACACCACCACACCCAGCTAATTTTTGTATTTTTAGTGGAGGTGGGGGTTTCACTATGTAGATCAAGATGGTCTTGATCTCCTGACCTCATTATCTGCCCACCCTGGCCTCCCAAAGTGCTGGGATTACAGGCGTGAGCCAATGCGCCTGGCCAGTGTTTTTTCAATCAATAAATTTAGTTTCAATCTACTAGTCAGTATCTCATTTGTACGTTTTTTTTGTCAATCCTGATGGATATTTCTAAAGACTTTCTTGTTCTCTAATATTGTTTTATTTTTCACAGTAACCTGCAGGAGAATATCTGCATATTCTCTCAAATCCCCCTCAGATCTCATATCTCCCAAGTCTAATTCCCCGATAAGCTTTTAGAAAGTTCTTTCCTGTTTGCTAGATTGGTTCTGTTTCAGTAGTTTGAATTAATTTCTCAGATTGATTTTGCTAGCTTATTTATTTATTTATTTGCTGCCTGTCTGTGTTTCTTTGTTTTTGGCGTTGGTAGCTTGTGCTGTGTTTGATCAGCTCTCCCACTCCAGCCATACCTTAGATGAGAAAGAACCAATTCCATGAATTTTTTTCATTACGAGTTGGCTTTAACAAGAAAAAAACCCCACTATTAGCTACCATAATATCTATTCCGCTCTGCAGTGATCTTCAGTGGGGGAAAAATTAAGTACAGGAGGGTTTCTTGTCTGTTCTGAAACACTTTTTAGATTATGTCCTTCTAAGCCGGAGAAAATTATTGAGACTAGTTGGTTCATGCATAAAAAAGAAATAATAAAAACAAAAGACTGCAAATTGGGTTCAAGAAGTGAAAACCCTAAAGAAGATAAAAAGAAGCAATTATTAAAGACAAAATAATAAATCACCGAAGTAGAAGACAGTTGAAAAATAAATTTCAGTTAACCGGGTAGCTCTTATGGTAAAATAAAAAATAAATTAAAAAAAAGAAAAGAAGGAGGGGACTCAAGATGGCGCTGTGAGAACAACCCAGGATTGGAGCCCGCGTTGAATTCGCAAACGGTGAGTCAGTGCTGCATTTCCAGACTGATCTTTGTTGCCCACAGAACGGGGAAACTCCCAAGTATAAAAAGACACGGCACGCCAGGCAGTAGGTCTGCCTGGCGAAGCCGGCAGCCGGGGCGGCGGCGGCCGGCCCTACCCAGCAATCCCCACAGGGCGCGCTTGTCCGGGTGCCTTGTTGAACCGGCAACCTGAGACTTGAGAGGGCTGGACTTGAGACTGAACGAGACTTGCACAGTAGCCCAGCCCAGGGGATTGCAGGGACAGATCGTTTGGGATACCCAGTGGGACGAACAAAACCGCGACTTCAAACTATCCCGGGCAGACGGTCCGAGACGCTCTGTGGGGGAGGGGCGTCCACCACTACGGAGGCAACCTGCCCCAACTGATATACACGCCCACTGCTGAGGCAGCCAGCCGTTGCCGAGGCAACCCGCCCCAACTGAGATACACGCCCACTGCTGACGCAGCCAGCCGTTGCCGAGGCAACCCACCCCAACTGAGATACACGCCCACTGCTGACGCAGCCAGCCGTTGCCGAGGCAACCCGTCCCTACTGAGATACACGTCCACTGCTGACGCAGCCTGCCGTTGCTGAGGCAACACGCTACAACGAAGAGACTCCGCCGCAGGGTGTGGCGGAGACCACAGCAGAGCCGGCAGGAACAGCGCGAATCACACAACAGCTGGGCGGAGCCTCAGCAGCCAAACAGTGGCTAGTCTGCCTTTGAGCTGGGCGGGACACCTGATCGGACATCCAAAAATAAAGCCCAAACCCCTCAACACAGAGCATTTGAGAAAAAAAAAAGGGTTATTTAATGAGCTGTGTTGCAGCAGAATCAAACATAGCAGCCTAACAGCCCTGAATGAACAACAGAGTGCACAGCTCAGCAATTAAACCCCTATAAAGTACAAACTGTCTCCTCAAGCAGCTCCCTGACCCCTCTATATCCAAAAGACTGTCATTAGGCAGGCATCATCCTGGGACAAAGAGAGCAGAAAAAGAAACTGGTAGCATCCCTCGCTGTGCCACGGCTACTAGAGGTGCACCCCAGACAAGCAGGGTCTGGAGCGGACCTCAACAGTCGTACAGCGAAGGGGCTAGACTGGTAGAAGGAAAACCAAGCAACAGAAATACTTCATCATCAACATTCTGGGTGTCCACTCAGAGACCCAAACGAAAAGTCAGCAACTACGCAGACAACCAGCGGACAAATCCATAAAGATGGGAAGAAACCAGCGCAAAAAGGAGGAAAACACCCGAAACCAGAAGACATCGCCTCCTAGAAAGGACCAAAACTCCTCACCAGCAAGGGAACAAAGCTGGACGGAGAATGACTGTGACGAAATGACGGAATTAGACTTCAGAAGATGGATAATGAGAAACTTTTGTGAGCTAAAAGATCATGTATTAAATCAATGCAAAGAAACTAAGAACATTGAAAAAAGATTTGAAAAAAGATTCGAGGAAATGATAACAAGAATGGATACCTTAGAGAGGAATATGAATGAATTAAAGGAGCTGAAAAACACAATACGAGAACTTCGCGAAGCAAACGCAAGTTTCAATAGCCGAATTGACCAAGCAGAAGAAAGAATATCTGAAGTCGAAGACCAACTCAATGAAATAAAACGAGAAACCAAGATCAAAGAAAAAAGCGCAAAAAGGAATGAACAAAGTCTCCAAGAAATGTGGGACTATGTGAAAAGACCTAACCTACGTTTGATAGATGTACCAGAAGGGGATGAAGAGAATGAATCCCAGCTGGAAAATACTCTTCAGGACATCATCCAGGAAAATTTCCCCCACCTAGCAAGACAAGCCAACACTCAATTGCAGGAAATACAGAGAACACCACAAAGATATTCCGCAAGAAGAGCAACCCCAAGGCACATAATCGTCAGATTCAACAGGGTTGAAATAAAGGAGAGAATACTAAGGGCAGCCAGAGAGAAAGGTCGGGTCACCCACAAAGGGAAGCCCATCAGACTCACAGCAGATCTCTCGGCAGAAACACTATAAGCCAGAAGAGAGTGGGGGCCAATATTCAACATTCTTAAAGAAAAGAACTTTCAACCCAGAATTTCATATCCAGCCAAACTGAGCTTCAGAAGTGAAGGAAGAATAAAATCCTTTGCGAACAAGCAAGTACTCAGAGATTTTGTCACCACCAGGCCTGCTTTACAAGAGCTCCTAAAAGAGGCACTACACATAGAAAGGATCAATCAGTACCAGCCATTCCAAAATCACACTGAATGCTAAAGAGCTTCAACATAATGAAGAATCTACAACAACTAACAGGCAAAACAGCCACTTAGAATCAAAATGGCAGTATCAAATTCACACATAACAATATTAACCCTAAATGTAAATGGACTAAATGCACCAATCAAAAGACACAGACTGGCAAATTGGATAAAAATCCAAAACCCATCAGTGTGCTGTATCCAGGAAACCCATCTCACATGCAAGGATACACAAAGGCTCAAAATAAAGGGATGGAGGAAGATTTACCAAGCTAATGGAAAGCAAAAAAAAGCAGGAGTTGCAATTCTCATCTCTGATAAAATAGACTTTAAAGCAACAAAGATCAAAAGAGACAAAGAAGGCCATTACATAATGGTAAAAGGATCGATACAACAAGAAGAGCTAACGATCCTAAACATATATGGACCCAACACAGGAGCACCCAGATACATAAGGCAAGTTCTTAATGACTTACAGAAGGACTTAGACTCCCACACAATAATAGTGGGAGACTTTAACACTCCACTGTCAATACTAGACAGATCAACCAGACAGAAAATCAGCAAGGATACCCAGGGCTTGAACTCAGACCTGGAGCAAGCAAACCTGGTGGCCATTTACAGAACTCTCCACCCCAAATCCACAGAATACACATTCTTCTCAGCATCACATCACACCTACTCTAAAATTGACCACATAATTGGAAGTAAAGCACTGCTCAACAAATGTAAAACAACTGAAATCATAACAAACAGCCTCTCAGACCATAGTGCAATCAAGTTAGAACTCAGAATTCAGAAACCGACCCAGAACCGCACAGCTTCATGGAAACTGAACAACTGGCTCTTGAATGTTGACTGGGTAAACAACGAAATGAAGGCAGAAATAAAGAAGTTCTTCGAAACCAATGAGAACGAAGACACAACGTGCCAGAACCTCTGGGACACATTTAAAGCAGTCTCTAGAGGAAAGTATATAGCAATAAGTGCCCATATGAGGAGAATGGAGAGATCCAAAATTGACACCCTATCGTCAAAATTGAAAGAGCTAGAGGAGCAAGATCAAAAAAACTCAAAACCCAGCAGAAGACAAGAAATTACTAAGATCAGAGCTGAGCTGAACGAGATTGAGACACGAAAAACCCTTCAAAAAATCAATAAATCCAAGAGCTGGTTTTTTGAAAAGATCAACAAAATAGACAGACCACTAGCCAGATTGATTAAAAAGAAAAGAGAGAACAACCAAATAGATGCAATAAAAAATGATAAAGGGGAAATCACCACAGATTCCACAGAAATTCAAACCATCATCAGAGAATATTACAAACAACTCTATGCACATAAACTAGTAAACCTGGAAGAAATGGATAAATTCCTGGACTCCTGTGTCCTCCCAAGCCTAAACCAGGAGGAAGCTGAAACTATGAATAGACCAATAACAAGGTCTGAAGTTGAGGCAGCAATTAAGAGCCTACCTCACAAAAAAAGCCCAGGTCCAGATGGGTTCACAGCCGAATTCTACCAGACACACAAGGAGGAGCTGGTACCATTCCTTCTAAAACTATTTCAAACAATCCAAAAAGAGTGAATCCTTCCCAAATCATTTTATGAGACCAACATCATCCTGATACCAAAACCCGGCAGAGACCCAACGAGAAAAGAAAACTTCAGGCCAATATCCATGATGAACATAGATGCAAAAATCTTCAATAAAATATTGGCAAGCCGATTGCAACAGCAAATCAAAAAACTTATTCATCATGATCAAGTAGGATTCATCCCAGGGATGCAAGGCTGGTTCAACATACGCAAGTCTATCAACGTAATTCACCACATAAACAGAACCAAAAACAAAAACCACATGATTATCTCAATTGACGCAGAGAAGGCATTTGACAAAATTCAACAGCCCTTTATGCTAAAAACCCTCAATAAACTCGGTATCGATGGAACGTATCTCAAAGTAATAAAAGCTATTTATGACAAACCAACAGCCAATATCATACTGAATGGGCAAAAACTGGAAGCATTCCCTTTGAAATCTGGTACTAGACAAGGATGCCCTCTCTCACCACTCCTATTCAATATAGTACTGGAAGTTCTAGCCAGAGCAATCAGGCAAGAAAAAGAAATAAAGGGTATTCAAATAGGAAAGGTGGAAGCCAAATTGTCTCTATTTGCAGACGACATGATAGTATACCTAGAAGACCCCATCGCCTCAGCCCAAAAACTCCTGAAACTGATAAACAACTTCAGCAAAGTCTCAGGATATAAAATCAATGTGCAAAAATCACAAGCATTCGTCTACACCAATAACAGACTTAAAGAAAGCCAAATCAAGAGCGAACTGCCATTCGCAATTGCTACAAAAAGAATAAAATACCTTGGAATACAACTCACAAGGAACGTAAGGGACCTCTTCAAGGAGAACTACAAACCACTGCTCAACGAAATCAGAGAGGACACAAACAGATGGAGAAACATTCCATGTTCATGGTTAGGAAGAATTAATATCGTGAAAATGGCTATACTGCCCAAAGTAATTTACAGAATCAACGCTATCCCCATCAAGCTACCATTGACTTTCTTCACAGAACTGGAAAAAACCACCATGAACTTCATATGGAACCAAAAGAGAGCCCGCATAGCCAAGTCAATTCTAAGCAAAAAGAACACAGCGGGGGGCATCACACTACCAGATTTCAAACTATACTACAAGGCTACAGTAATCAAAACAGCATGGTACTGGTACCAAAACAGAGATATAGACCAATGGAACAAAACAGAGGCACCGGAGGCAACACAACATACATACAACTATACAATCTTTGATAAACCTGACAAAAACAAGCAATGGGGCAAGGATTCCATGTTTAACAAATGGTGTTGGGAAAACTGGCTAGCCATGTGCAGAAAGCAGAAACTGGACCCCTTCCTGACACCTTACACTAAAATTAACTCCAGATGGATTAAAGACTTAAACATAAGACCTGGCACCATAAAAACCCTAGAAGGAAATCTAGGCAAAACTATCCAGGACATAGGAGTAGGCAAGGACTTCATGAACAAAACACCAAGAGCATTGGCAACAAAAGCCAAAATAGACAAATTGGACCTAATGAAACTCCACAGCTTCTGCACGGCAAAAGAAACAGTCACTAGAGTGGATCGGCAACCAACAGAATGGGAAAAAATTTTCGCAGTCTACCCATCTGACAAAGGGCTGATATCCAGAATTTACAAACAACTCAAGCAGATTTACAGGAAAAAAACAAACAAGCCCATTCAAAAGTGGGCAAAGGATATGAATAGATACTTTACAAAAGAAGACATATATGAGGCCAACAATCATATGAAAAAATGCTCGTCGTCACTGGTCATCAGAGAGATGCAAATCAAAACCACACTGAGATACCATCTCACGCCAGTTAGAATGGCGATCATTAAAAAATCTGGAGACAACAGATGCTGGAGAGGATGTGGAGAAAAAGGAACACTTTTACACTGTTGGTGGGAGTGTAAATTAGTTCAACCATTGTGGAAGACAGTGTGGCGATTCCTCAAGGCCTTAGAAATAGAAATTCCATTTGACCCAGCAATCCCATTACTGGGTATATATCCAAAAGACTATAAATCGTTCTACTATAAGGACACATGTACACGAATGTTCATTGCAGCGCTGTTTACAATAGCAAAGACCTGGAATCAACCCAAATGCCCATTGATAATAGACTGGATTGGAAAAATGTGGCACATATACACCATGGAATATTATGCAGCAATCAGAAATGATGAGTTCGTGTCGTTTGTAGGGACATGGATGAATCTGGAAAACATTATCCTCAGCAAACTGACACAGAACAGAAAATGAAACACCGCATATTCTCACTCATAGGTGGGTGATGAAAAATGAGAACACATGGACACAGGGAGGGGAGTACTAAACACTGGGGTCTATAGGGGGAAAAGGGGAGGGCCAGTGGGAGGGGGAGGTGGGGAGGGATAGCCTGGGGAGAAATGCCAAATGTGGGTGAAGGGGAGAAGAAAAGCAAAGCACACTGCCATGTGTGTACCTACGCAACTGTCTTGCATGCTCTGCTCATGTACCCCAAAACCTATAATCCAATAAAAAAAAAAAAAAAAAAAAAAAAAACCACCATGAACTTCATATGGAACCAAAAGAGAGCCCGCATAGCCAAGTCAATTCTAAGCAAAAAGAACACAGCGGGGGGCATCACACTACCGGATTTCAAACTATACTACAAGGCTACAGTAATCAAAACAGCATGGTACTGGTACCAAAACAGAGATATAGACCAATGGAACAAAACAGAGGCACCGGAGGCAACACAACATACATACAACTATACAATCTTTGATAAACCTGACAAAAACAAGCAATGGGGCAAGGATTCCATGTTTAACAAATGGTGTTGGGAAAACTGGCTAGCCATGTGCAGAAAGCAGAAACTGGACCCCTTCCTGACACCTTACACTAAAATTAACTCCAGATGGATTAAAGACTTAAACATAAGACCTGGCACCATAAAAACCCTAGAAGGAAATCTAGGCAAAACTATCCAGGACATAGGAGTAGGCAAGGACTTCATGAACAAAACACCAAGAGCATTGGCAACAAAAGCCAAAATAGACAAGTGGGACCTAATGAAACTCCACAGCTTCTGCACGGCAAAAGAAACAGTCACTAGAGTGGATCGGCAACCAACAGAATGGGAAAAAATTTTCGCAGTCTACCCATCTGACAAAGGGCTGATATCCAGAATTTACAAACAACTCAAGCAGATTTACAGGAAAAAAACAAACAAGCCCATTCAAAAGTGGGCAAAGGATATGAACAGATACTTTACGAAAGAAGACATATATGAGGCCAACAATCATATGAAAAAATGCTCATCGTCACTGGTCATCAGAGAGATGCAAATCAAAACCACACTGAGATACCATCTCACGCCAGTTAGAATGGCGATCATTAAAAAATCTGGAGACAACAGATGCTGGAGAGGATGTGGAGAAAAAGGAACACTTTTACACTGTTGGTGGGAGTGTAAATTAGTTCAACCATTGTGGAAGACAGTGTGGCGATTCCTCAAGGCCTTAGAAATAGAAATTCCATTTGACCCAGCAATCCCATTACTGGGTATATATCCAAAAGACTATAAATCGTTCTACTATAAGGACACATGTACACGAATGTTCATTGCAGCACTGTTTACAATAGCAAAGACCTGGAATCAACCCAAATGCCCATTGATAATAGACTGGATTGGAAAAATGTGGCACATATACACCATGGAGTATTATGCAGCAATCAGAAATGATGAGTTCGTGTCGTTTGTAGGGACATGGATGAATCTGGAAAACATCATCCTCAGCAAACTGACACAAGAACAGAAAATGAAACACCGCATATTCTCACTCATAGGTGGGTGATGAAAAATGAGAACACATGGACACAGAAAGGGGAGTACTAAACACTGGGGTCTATTGGGGGGAAAAGGGGAGGGCCAGTGGGAGGGGGAGGTGGGGAGGGATAGCCTGGGGAGAAATGCCAAATGTGGGTGAAGGGGAGAAGAAAAGCAAAGCACACTGCCATGTGTGTACCTACGCAACTGTCTTGCATGCTCTGCTCATGTACCCCAAAACCTATAATCCAATAAAAAATTAAAAAAAAAAAGAAAAAAGAAAAAAAAAAAAAAAAAAGAAAAGAAAATTCAAAATATATATGTAAAAAAACAAATAGAGAAGCTGGGTCTTTGAAAAGATAAAATAAAATTGGCTAAGCTTGGGCAAATAATATCAGGAAAAATGAAGGATTATACAAGTATACATGACTCAATGCCAAATGATATCTCTAGTTTAGATATTCTAGTACAGATACAAAATAATATTTTGTAAATTCTATGCTAAATTTAGAAACTCTGGGATATCATGGATGGTTTTATAGAAAACATAAATGATCAAAGTTGACACAATGATACATAAGGAGCTCAACGGATGAATAATATTAAAAGAAATCGAAAGCATTAAAGCATTAAACTGTTTTCCAAATAATGGTCCTTGACTACCAGCATCAGAATCTCATGGAGTGCTTTTATTTTTCTTAAAAAAAAATTTTTTTTGAGGCAGGATCTTGCTCTGTTGGCCAGGCTAGAGTGCAGTGATACGACCACAGCTCACTGCAACCTTCACCTCCTAGGCTCCAGCAATCCTCCCATCTCAGCCTCCCAAGTAGCTGGGACTGCAGGGACGTGCCACTGTACCCAGCTAATTTTTTTATGTTTTATTTTTATTTTGCAGAGACAGGGTCTTGCTATGTTACCCAAGCTGATCTTGAACTCTTGGGCTCAAGTAATTGTTGTGCCTCACCCTCCCAAAGTGCTGGGATTACAAGTATGAGCCACTGTACTCAAACTGAGTGCTTCTAAAATGAAGATTCCTCAAGTTTTAGTGTTCAATAGCACTGTAGGACGACTACAATTAACAGCAGCTCATTGGACATTTTCAAATAGCCAGAAGAATGGATTTTGAATGTTCCCAAAACAAAGAAATGATAACTGTTTAAGGTGATGGATATGCTAATTACCCTGATTGGCTCATTATACATTGTATACATGTATATGGAGATACCACACTGTACCCCATAAATATGCACAATTGTTACATGTCCATTTAAAACGATAAAAGCAAAAATACAATAAGAAAAATGGAAGATTCTTAGGCTTTGACTTGGGCCAATTATATCAGAGTATTTAGCAAACAGAATTCAGCACAATATCAAAAGAATTATGGAAACACATTTAACAAGGATTATTTCACATGCAGCTATCCAGATGCCCACTTCGCATCTCTTTCTGGATGTCTAAAGGGCATCTGAAATTTAACACATCCCAAACCAAATTCCTGATCTTCCTTCCAAAACCTGCTCTTCCTGCAATCCTCATTTCAGTGTGTGACAACTTTATTCTACTACCTGTGACTCCTTGATTTCTCTCATGTCTCATAGGCCATCTGTCAGTGAATCTTGTGGGCGTTTACTTTCAAAACATATCCATATACAGTCATGTGCTATATAATGATGATGCTTTTGATCACCAAGGGACCATGTATATGACTGTGGTCCCATAAAATTATAATATGGCATTTTTACTGTGCCCTTTCTATGTTTAGATACACAAATAATTACTCTTGTGTTACAATTATCTAGTATTCAGTATAGCCACATGCTATACAGGCGTGTAGCCTAGGAACAATAGGCTATACCATACAGCCGAGGTGTGTGTCCCATCTATGTGTGTGTAAGTGCACTCCATGAAGTTTGTATGACAATATTGCCTAACAGTGCATTTCTCAGAATGTATCCAGTTTTTTAAGTGACATATAATTGTATGTCCATAAGCTACCTCCACTGCTAGCTCTGTGGTCGGAGCCAAGGTCCCCCATCAGCTCTCACCAAGGTAAGTGCAACAGATTCCTAAATGGTATCCCTACTTCCACCTGTGCCTTTCCCCAACCCATTTCCTACACAACAGCCAGAGTGATTTTTTTTTTACACATAATCAGATTGTGACTACCTCACTTAAAACTCTCCAAAGGCTTCCCAGTCACAAAAGTAATCTTGCCATTCCTCAGACATGCCAAATATATGCTTGTCTTTTGTATGGACACTCTATGTTTATTTCTATTTATTGCTTCTTTCCACCACTAAAGTGTGAGCTCCATGAGAGCAGAGACTTTGTTTGTCTTTTTTGCTGTTGTAGCCCCAGAGCCTAGAATAGTGCCTGGTATACAGCAGATGCATAATAAATGTTTTATGAATGAAGAAATACCCAAATGCAACTTTAGAAAATTCACTGTTAAAATTAATCACATCGACCAGTAGTTCAAAGGTGACTGAGCACATAATTTTAATAGATACAAAGGAGATGCTTGATAAACTAGCAAACATTCCTAGTAAAGAATTTTGATGAACTTCCTGATTTTAAAAAATCAATTTCAAATGAATAGCCCAGATCATAGGGGACTGGAAAACCCTAGAGACAGTCTCACTAAATTCGGGACAGAACATGAAGTCCTTTAACCTAGGAGTGTATAGCCCCAACTTAATTTTTCTTCTTGTACTTGTATTGGGACTGAGCATCAGATACTGGGATAAGTTCCTCACACAGGTAGTTTTATTAGTCGTCATGCCAATCCTATGAGGGCAGCGGTATCCTCTGTTCACAGTCAATATAATGGTGCCTCTGCAAAGTTAACCCCTTTCCCAAAGTCAGTGAGTACAGGAGGCAACTAGGACACAGAGCCAGCGCTGGTGGAGAGAAAGGGTCTGGCTTAACGGAGCCCTAGAATAAGAATGAGCATCAGAATGATAAACTCTAAATGCCCCACAGGCATAAAAATAGTTCATTCTCACTAATTAACAGAGAAATGTGAATGAAAGCAATAATGCCTATCAAATGACAAGTCATATTTATTTATTTATTTTGCTTTAAGTTCGGAGATCTATGTGCAGAACATGCAGGTTTGTGGAATAGATATACATGTGCCATGGAGGTTTGCTGCACCCATCAACCCATCATCTAGGTTTTAACCCCCTATGCATTAAGTATCAAATGGAAAATCTTTTTAAACGGGTAAGAATGGCCACACTATTCGTGAGAGTACAAATGGTGGGCACTGCCTTTCAGCACAGAAGAGTAAAAATCGTTTAGTCTTTCTAGAAGGTAATTGTCAGCCCGTAGCTTAAGCTGTGGGACTGTTCATTTGCCTTGACCCAGCAATTTTGCCTCTGGTAATTTATCCTTAGGGAATAATTCAGGATGTGGGCAATGATTTAGTTACAGGGATATTAAGTACAGGGTGATTGTACACTATGAATTCAATTTTTGATATATCTGTACCTATTTCATATATGTTAATATCTATCTATCTATCTATATGCACAGAGAGAGAAACTGGGCAGGAATATACCAAAATATTAACAGTGATTTTCTCTGGACAATCAGATTACATGTGACTTTTTGTTTCCTTCTGAACAATTTGCTCTATTTTCAGAAGATTTATCATGATCATACATTACCACTATAATTAGACAACACCATAAAATTATTTTCATTTTGGAAATAATGTGGGTATCTTCTTCTCACATGCCTGGCATTTGAGGTGGGATCGATCACTGTATTTCATTCAACAAATAGGTTCTGTAGCAGGGATGGAAATACAGCAGTGAATGACAGACTCTAAGACCCAGCTCTCAAAATGTCTTTTATATTTACCCGCATTTAACTGTTTGTGATGCTGACCACTCCTTTGTGCAGATCTAAGTTTCCAACTGGTGTCATTTTCCTTCTGCTTGAATAGCTACCTGTAACATTTCTTATAGTGAAGTTCTGTTGGTGACAAATTGTCTCAGCTTTTTCTTTCATCTGAAAATGCCCTCATTTTATCTTCATTTTTTGAAGGATTTTGTCCTAGATACAGAATTCTAGGATGACTATTTTTTTCTTTTTTCTTCTTTTTTGACTTGGAGTCAGAGCAAGACTTGCTCTGTCGCCCAAGCTGGAGTGAAGTGGCGTGATCTGGGGTCACTGCAACTTCTGCTTCCTGGCTTCAAGTGATTCTCCTGCCTCAGTCTCCTGAGTGGCTGAGACTACAGGTGTGAACCACCACACCTGGCTAATTTTTTTGTATATTTAGTAGAGACAGGTTTTCACCATGTTGGGTAGTGTGGTCTTGAACCCTTGACCTCAGATGATCCACCCCACCTCAGCTTCCCAAAGTGCTGGGATTATAGGCGTGAGCCACCGCGCCCAGGCTAGGTTGACGGTTTTTTAAATTTCAGCAAGTTAAAGACATTTTTCAATTTTTTTCTGATTTGCATTGTTTCTGATGAAAAATCAGTAGAAATTTTCTTTGTTCCTATTCATGTAACATGCCATTTTTTTCTGCTGTTTTTTAGATTTATCCTTTATCACTGATTTTCACCCTTTTGCTTATGTGCCTTGGTGTGATTCAAGTTTTAAAATTTTGCTTAGCGGTTGTTGAGATCCATGCCTGTCTAGGTGCAGTCAGGGCTCTGTGTGTTGACATATTTGAGTTAAAATTATAAAAAAAAATGTGTAAGAAACCCAGGAGACTGCTTTTATTCCCGCTTTACTTCCAAATAAACAGAGGCCTAGAGAAGCAGCAATCTACCCAGGGCCCCATAGGTTAGTAGTGGGAGAGCCAAGTCTCAAAAACATGTCCTTGCCTGTGAAATGAATGTCATAGCCTCATTCAACAGTTACTGTTTAGGGGCTGTGATAGTGTTTCATGGGTTTTATAAACTTGAAGATGGTGATAACTCCTGGTTTAATTTCAATTAAAATTAACAACGTTAAAATTATGTAAATATTTCCCCCTTCAAAACCAGACTAGTTTGAAGGTATCTCAGTGAGTGTTGAGTGAACATGTGGTTAATATCAGTTCACAATTTAGCTAAATACTTTTATTCCCGGTGGCCATTTTGACTCATTATGCAGTTGAAAATTGATTTTATTCTTCTGTAAAGAAAATATTGACTATTTATATTTGTAAAGGACCACCACTTCAAGACATAAACATAAGGACCACCTGATATTCAAATACAAGCAAATGATGAGGATAAAATGATAATGATCTTGCAATTTCACCTCAAGATGATTTTTACCAGATATGTAAGTTACATCCATCTCACCAAAATTCCTGTAAAACACACTAAAGTTTCTATTACTTCAAAAACAATTTTAAGAAGAGATAATAGAGTGGCAGATACCAAAATGATTTGGTGCTTACTTATTTTTTTTGTTTTTCTTTTGAGATGGAGTTTTGCTCTTGTTGCCTAGGCTGGAGTGCAGTGGCGTAATCACAGCTCACTGCAGCCTTCTCCTTCTGGGTTCAAGTGATTCTTCTACCTTGGCCTCCTGAGTAGCTAGGATTACAGGTGACTGCCACCATGCCTGGCTAATTTTTTATATTTTTGGTAGAGACGGGGTTTCACCATGTTGGCCAGGCTGGTCTTGAACTCCTGACCTCAGGTGATACACCCGCCTCGGCCTCCCAAAGTACTGGGATTACAGACTTGAGTCACCGTGCCTAGTTGGCAATGTTTTGGTTTTTAGTTTATTTGGAATAGACACTAGCAAGCTGTTTTTGGAGAAAAGTGCTTATAACTATAGCAGCCTTTAATGCTGTCTCTTAGCTAATCATGTAGACACAAGAGCTGTACATTTCAAATAATAACTACATGATTTTTAAGTTCAAAAACAAGAATTTCCAACATTAGGCTACAAAAGTTATTTTTGTAGCTGCAGTATTTGATCCTGCAATCTGTGTTTTTGCTTTTTTTTATACAAAAAAGTTTTTTGGTAGAGTCAGGGTCTTGCTATGTTGACCAGGCTGGTCTTGAACTCCCGGCCTCAAGTGTTTCTCCCACCTTGGCCTTCCAAAATCCAGGGATTATTGGTCTGAACCACTGTGCCTGGCCTTTTAACATGTATTTGAATGTAATCTACCTCTTAATACACTTTTAGTCTTCAAGCCAATCATGCAAATCATGCTTTGTTTCATAACTAATATAAAATAAAAATGAGTACATTTCACTTTTTGAATTGGGAAAAGTCTAAATCTGTCTATTTATTATGAATGTTATTAAATATTATAGTTAACCTGAAAATATAAATTTTGTAGCCATATACAAATCTAAATAAAATATTTTGGATTTAAAATAACTTCTTTATTGTATGCCATGCAGAAATAACAAAATGATATTTAAAATTCTTAATGGAGGTTAAGAGATTACATACTACTGTTTCTTTCCCTTTCTCTTTCTTTCTTTTTTTCCTTCCTCTCTCTCTCTCTTTCTTTCTTTCTTTCCTCTTTCTTTCTTTCTTTCTTTCCTTCTTTCTTTCTTTCTTTCTTTCTTTTCTTTCTTTCTTTCTTTCTTTCTTTCTTTCTTTCTTTCTTTCTTTCTTTCTTTCTTTCTTTCTTTCTTCTGAAAGGGATTACAAGTGAAGAAGAGATGAGGCTACGCCGGCCTGGTATTTCTCTGACTCTTCTCCACTCACCTCCATCCCGTAGAACAGTGCTGAGGAAACTGTTCAGAGGAATGAATGTGGGTGTTTGAACATGAGGGTGTCAGCGTGTGAGTATCTGTGTTTATGAGTGATTTTTTTTGTGTGTGTATGTGAGTGTGTTGGTGTATTTGTGTAAGCATTTGTGTGTTAATGTATATATGTGTGACTGTGTGCACGTGTATTTGAGCCTGTGTATGTATGTATGTTTCTGTGAGTTTGTGTATGTGTGTGTGTAAAACAGTCCAAGCTCTGGGGAAGAAAATCTAGATTCATATGACAGTGGAACAAGACAGTTCAAAAATACACAAACTTATTAAATTCAATGAAAGAGATTCCGAGCATCCTGAATGGAGCTGACAAGAGCCATGCCATCTCTTTCTCTGCTCTTTTGATGGTAGTCATGTAGCGGTAAGGATGGATGCACATGTGCGTGTGTTTGTGTGTGTGTATGTGTGTAAGGAGGGCCAGTGGGAAGCACTCACTCAACAAAGTGGACCAACCTGTCAGCCCAGGTTCGGCCAGCTCAGTGCCCTCTGGGGTGAGGGCAATTGTGGGTGGCAGCAGCTGAATCCATGACACCAGCACAGGGTGGAAATTTTCCCAGCTGTTTGGTGGGTCTTCCCTTCTTGTCTCCCTCCCTCCCTCTATCCATCCCCCATTGCCCCCCTGCAGGACACACACACCAAAGTGGGCTCAAGCCTCTGTCTTTAATAAGCTCAGAAGACAGTAAATCATGGTAATGAGAAAAACGAGGAGCACATCTGCTCCCAATGAAGCATTGCATATGGGCTGATCAATTGCTCTAGAAATTGTTCTTCGGGCATTATTCACGATGAAGCTGTCCCATTAGAGTACAGTTTCCTATACGTAATTGGAGGATGTGTCAGACTGCTTGTGGGTTCTTCTAGTGGAACCATCATCATGTTTTCAGCTTAGGCCATTTTAAAGAATTTGGGGTTGTGTTTCCAAATTGCTTTTAATTTTTTTTTTTTTTTTAGACAGAGTTTCGCTCTTGTTGCCCAGGCTGGAGTGCAATGGTGCGATCTCAGCTCACTGCAACCTCTGCCTCCCAGGTTCAAGAGATTCTCCTGCCTCAGCGTCATGAGGAGCTGGGATTACAGGTGTGTACAGCATGCCTGGCTAATTTTTTGTATTTTTAGTAGAGATGGGGTTTCACCATGTTGGCCAGGCTTGTCTCGAACTCTTGACCTCGGGTGATCCTTCACCTCGGCCTCCCAAAGTGCTAAAATTACAGGCATGAGCCACTGTGCCCGGCCTATTTATTTATCTTTAATCTTAGAGTCCATTTTCACTGAAAAACAATTTTAGCAATGGTGGCGAATTTCCAGGGGCACCTTCTCGCTAAAAGACATGCTTTTGACCCCTGAATTGTTTTTAGAATCTCCGATCAACATTAACCTCTCTACCCCATGAGTTCACATTTGTTTTTGGCAAGGATTGGAGGCACTTTCTGATTAAAAGCATTCATAGGCCTGGCTGTGAGCCTCTTGAGAGTATGCTCCTCTCATGCAACTCTGACTTTCTGAGAGCCACAAGGGTAGGGGGTTATAAGTATATATAAGCCTTTAGTGCTCCCAAGGACTGCTGATGCACATCAGCACATGGTCATTCATTCACTCATTTGATGCTGGTTTAGACACTTGAGATACATCAGTGAAGCAAATGAAGATCTCTGCCCTCTGAGGTTTATGGGGCAGCAGATAGAAAGATACATATAATATTAATAGCATCATAAATAAGAAAACAGTATGTATATATGTTCGCAGGTGCTATGAGAAAATGTCATTTAAGCAGACTTGAAGGATGAAGCTGACAGCTAAGGGAGGTGCATTCTAGCAGAGGAGATAGGCAGAGCAAAGGCGGAACAGCAGAGGCCTGTGTGGCTGACTGGGAGAAAGCAAAGGGAGGAGAATAGGGTGACTGGATAGGAAGGTGATGGCATCAGATGACATATAGGGCCTCGCAGGCCATGACAAGGCCTCAGCCTTTGACTCCATTGGACACGGGAGCCGGTGAAGGCTTTTGAGCACAGGAGGGACCTCAGATGTGTTTTAATGGAATCGCTCTGGCTGCTATGCTGGCAACAGACTGTAAAGCTGTGAGGGTGGAAGCTAGCTAATGCAGTAATTCAGGTGAGAAATGATGATGACTTGTCCCATTTGCTGGGTTGAACTGCTGAATTGAGAAATTTGCCTCTAAGATAATGGCAGGAATTTAGCAGTGTAGGTTTTAAAGCTCAAAGTGAACAATATTTTTTTGGTATTTGGGGTTCAATTTGGCTTCTAACTCCCTTGGAGCTGGCCATGTATATTCCACTCTGGGAGACAGAGACAGAGGAAGTGTGAGCACGGGATCTACTCCTTCAGGTTCTTATAAAGGCAGACTCTAAGGAGAGGCTGCTGTTCCCAGAGTAAGGCTAAACATGACATGAAAAATTCTTCACAGCTGTGGGGGAATCTGGGTCCAAGGACATGGGGGCCTGGCTGGGGAGCTGGGATCAGATTCCTGGCCTGGCAGGCCGGTGGAAAGGAAGGCTGACTGCTGTTTGACTGCATAGCTGCCTTCAGAACCTGCCTGCTATTAATGGTGGTCTCTGGAAGACCTTAGGACACACAGAAGGAGAACAGTGCAGGCTCTAGGGCTTTTGCAGACATTGTTTCTTATCTTTCTTTCCTGGCATGCTCTGAACAGAAATCGGAGAAGATTGCAGCCTCTTACCCCTGCCCCCATGGAGGAGCTCAGGATAGGGGGTCTGTAGATACACCTGGGCAGGAGGCTTTCTGGCAGGGGAGGAAGCAGTTTACCTCGGGAGCTTGGGAGTGATAGTGGCAGCAAACTCTAGGGAAAGGGCTAGTTGGAGGCCTTTGCAAGCCTTAAGTCCATCGTGCAGTCCCAGAGACATCCAGAATTGTGTAAAGGGTCAATATTCATGAGACCAGGCTTCTGGTCCTGGCTGCACCGCCGCAGCCTTGAGCAAGGAGGCCCTGTCCCCTCCAGGTGCCATATTTCAGCAAGGAGTGGGCACAGGTGACTTCTGAGGCCTTCCAGCCGGGACACGAGGGACTGCAGCTTAGCCAGAGGCCGGCTTCTCCCGCTGCGCTGAGCCAGCTCCGCAGAGGGCGCCGACGCGGGAGAGCGCGCCGAGTCTGGGCTTTTATAATACCCACGGCGGGTAGCTCGGAATACAAATACAGCGGCGGCAGCGCCGGGGCGGCTGCCACCCTGGTACCCCGGACGCGCCCGCCACCCTGTGGTCAGCCTAAGCACTGCAGGCTGCGCTGCGGGTTTTGGCGTTAATTTTAGGCGCGCGGCGGGGGGCGCCGGGAGTGCAGGTTGGAGGGCGTCCGGAGGGAGAGGTGGGGACAAGGAGGTGGTGAAGAGCTAGGCTCCAAGACAACGCAGAAGCTCCCACAGCTCCCCTCTGCAGGCCACAGTCGCTTTCTCGTCCACAGCCCCTTTCTGACCATCTCTTGGGGATCCTTCTACACAGTCACAGCTTGACTTTCCCTTTCCGAGTCTCAGCTACGTGGACTGTTCAGTGGGAGCCATAGCACTGACTTCACAGCGTGGTTGAGCCGTCAGTATCGCCCTTGAGCCCGAGCCAACCGGGACCTTGCCCTGGCCCCTTGTGTCAGGGGTCCCATGTTTTCCAATGCCTTCCAAGAAGGAAGATCCCCACCAGCGCCTGGAACATCTGGGCTGAACAGAAGGAAACCCCAAGCCCAGATCACAGACCTGCATGAAACCTGGTCCTGGTTTCCATTCTCTGGGCTCCCTTCAATCCTCTGTCTTCCACCAACCCCCTGGAATCAGATATCCTGAGAAGCTCCAGGACTCCCACCTATGGGAATTATCCCAGGGCCCCATGGCCTGGCCTCCGCTGAGACGGTTTTCCGGCCAGGAGATTGCGCCCTCTGGCCAGCAAGGTATTTCTTTCACAGGAGTGAGAGAGATTAGGTCATCATGCTGGTACTGACACACTGATTTTGATGACTCTTAGTCTGTATTGGTAAGGAAATATGTTGATTGGTAAGGAAAGTCGGAGCATGAATCCCCAATCTGGGCCAGCCTCTAGACTCAAAGAGCCTCTGTTTTTTGACAGCTATTGACAGCTCTGGCCTGTGGCTCCTCTTTAATTTCTGAAAGCTGTCTTCTGCAGGCTTCCAGGACACCCCCTCCACTGCAGGATTGTTTGCCTGTCCCTCAGGCGAACTTCTGTTCTGGACCCTTTCCCTTTTCTCTGCCCTCACTGCCTTCCCACCAAGCTCATCCACACTTAGGACTTGAATTGTGACTGTGCAGCCTGAACCGATACCTCTACCTCTAGCTGTGCCCTCTCCCATGAGCTCTAGAACCATATACTCCACTGCTGGGGGCGGAGGGGACTGCCACATGGATGTCCCATAACCAATACCCACTCACTGTGTTCAATTTTGACCTCATGACTCATGATCTCCCTCGCCCCCACAAGTTTCATGGCCACTCAGACCTAGTGCAAACTCCTTCCCGTGACCTGCAAGGGCACTCATGCCCCAGGCCCTGCTTGTCACCTTATTCTTCAACTTCACATTGACATCAGCCTTTCGGTCCTCACAGAGCCACACACTCTTGGTCCATGCTATGCCCTCTGCCCCTCTCATAGGTTCATCAGCCCCTCCTGCCTCATTGTCCTCCCAATTCATATCAGCCCCTGCCATGTGCCACTTTAACCCCCATCTTCTAACACCTTCAGTACACCCCCACCCCCACCCTGGCGGTCCTGCTGCTGCATGGGCCTTGAGGACCCTAACTAGCCATCCACCCTCTTCTGGAATATAACTCCTTTTCTTCTAAGCTTGTTTTAGTGTTTCTCAACAAAATGCTACTGGCATTTTGGGTGGAAGATTTGGAAGGACCATTGGAAGGTCTTCTGAGGACTTATAGAATGCCTGGCTCTTACCTTCTAAATGCCAGCAGCACATTCCTCAACACCAGTAACTGTGACATTCATGAAACCTACATGCAGCTTTCCAAATGCTGCCTGGGGAAATCTCCTCTGGCTCCCGGTGGATTGTACTGGTACTGATTGAGAATCATTCTAATCTTTCCTGTTTGAAGACCTTTCTTTTGGGGAAGTATGGATGCAAAATGAGAGCTGAATAGGTTTGCTTTTTGCCTGCCACTTGTTAACTCTGTGCCATTGCTTCAGACTGGGGGTCAGGAAATGACAGAGAATGTCAGACATTTAGAAATGAAAAAACAATTGGAAAAACCCAGGGTTCAAGTGACACAGGAGTTTATGCCAGGAGAAGGGCATAAACCAGTAGTTCCAGAGCAGCAGAGCAGCTGAGGTTGGGAGCATGAAGATACCAGGCCCAGCTTCCAAGAAAAGGGGACTCTGCTCCTGCCTCTTGGAGGAGCCCACCCGAGGCTGTCTGTCTTGGTCCTGGATCTGTCTCAAGGACCACAGGGCCCAACCATGCCATTTGGCATCCTGGAGCTCCTGGCTGAGGGAGGGAAAGGGAACTGAGAACATCTCTGTGGGCTTGTTTTTGCACCCAGCAGTTAGTCCCCTGAGGTTTACCCTCCTGTGCCATGTGCCCTACAGAGTTGACATTCTGGTTCATTTCAGTTTGGAACACTGCCAGGATTGCTTAACTAATGTTCCTGCCTTTATACTCTCCAGAGAGATACTAGCCTGACACCCTGTCTGTACCTTTTCATCATGCAGCATTCCTTCAGATCATTGTGTCTAATCTTTGGTGCTGACCTCCCAAACTACTCTCCACAGCTTTTGATGACCTCTAAATACTGAACTCAGGGGTCGCTTTTCAGTCTGTACCTTCTTGTTATTTTTTAGAGACAGGGTCTTGCTTGTGGCCCAGGCTTGAGCGAGTCCTGGGCTCAAGCGATCCTCCCTCTCAGCTTCCTGAGTAGCTAGGACTACAGGCATGTGTCACCATCACCAGCTGCTTAAAAAAAATTTTTTTGAGACGGGGTCTCCCTATGTTGTCCAGGCTGGTCTTCAACTCCTGGCTTCAAGTATTCTCCCATCTGCAGCCTCCCAAAGTGCTCAGGATTACAGGCTTGAGTCACCATGCTTGAGTCAGTCTGTTTCTAATCTGACCTCCTTGTGACACTGAACTTCTTTCTTCTTGTGCCTGTTTTCAGACACATTCTTGGTTTCCTGGCTCTTTTCCTACCTCCATGACTGCCCCTTCTTCCTCCTCATAGTGTCAGTGGCTGTCACTTACAAAAGCCATCTGCTTTTTGCCTGCCTTATATTTCCTAGACCATAGTTCTCAACTCTTATGAGTAAGGGTCTGAATTTCAGTTCACAAATACTGATGTGCAAAAAAAAATATATATATATATAAATATATGTGTGTGTATATATATATAAATATATGTGTATATATAAATATATGTGTGCATATATATTAAATATATGTGTGCATACATATATATAAATATATGTGTGTATATATATAAATATATGTGTGTATACATATATAAATAGATGTGTGCATATATATAAATATATGTGTGTATACATATATAAATATATGTGTGTATATATATAAATATATGTATGTGTATATATAAATATATGTATATATGAATATATGTGTGTATATATATAAATATATGTGTGTATATATATAAATATATGTGTATATATATAAATATGTGTGTGTATATATATAAATATATGTGTGTATATAAATATGTGTGTATATATATTTATATATAAATAGGTGTGTATATATATAAATATATGTGTGTATATATAAATATATGTGTATATATAAATATATGTGTATATATATAAATATATGTGTATATATACATAAATATGTGTGTATATATGTATATAAGTATATGTGTATATATATAAATATATATGTATATATACATAAATATGTGTGTATATATGTATATAAGTATATGTGTATATATAAATATATGTGTATATATATAAAAATATATGTGTATATATATAAATATGTGTATATATATAAATATGTGTGTGCATATATATAAATACGTTTATATATATAAATATATGTATATATATAAATATATGTGTATATATATAAATATGTGTATATATATAAATATATGTGTGTGTCTATATATAAATATATGTGTGTATACATATATAAATATATGTGCGTATACATATATATAAATATATGCATGTATATATAAATATATGTGTGTATATATAAATATATGTATATATATAAATATATGTGTATATATATGAATATACGTGCGTATATATATGAATATATGTGTGTATATATAAATATATGTGTGTATATATACATAAATATATGTGTGTATATATATAAATATATATGTGTGTATATATACATAAATATATGTCTATATATATAAATATATGTGTGTGTATATATATAAGTACATGTGTGTATATATATAAATATATGTGTGTATATATAAATATATGTGTATATATATAAATATATGTGTGTATATATGTATAAATATGTGTGTGTATATGTATAAATATGTGTGTATATATAAATATGTGTGTGTATTATATATAAATATGTGTGTATATATAAATATATGTGTGTGTATATATAAATATATGTGTATATATGTATAAATATGTGTGTGTATATATAAATATATGTGTATATATGTATAAATATATGTGTGTATATATATAAATATGTGTGTGTATATCTATAAATATATGTATATATAGATATATGTATATATATATAAATATATGTGTGTATATATAAAAAATGTGTGTGTATATATATTAATATATGTGTGTATATATATGTGTGTATATATATTTATATATAAATATGTGTGTATATATAAATATATGTGTATATATATAAATATATGTGTATATATATAAATATATGTGTATATATACATAAATATGTGTGTATATACGTATATAAGTATATGTGTATATATAAATATATATGTATATATAAATATATGTGTATATATATACATAAATATGTGTGTATATATGTACATAAGTATATGTGTATATATAAATATATGTGTATATGTATAAATATGTGTATATATACAAATATATGTATATATATATGTGTGTATATATATAAATATATGTGTGTGTATATATGTAAATATATGTGTATATAAATATATGTATATATATAAATATATGTGTATATATATAAATATATGTGTGTGTATATATGTAAATATATGTGTATATATATAAATATATGTATATATATAAATATATGTGTATCTTCTAAAAGAAACTAATTGCTCATGCCATATCTTACTCTTCCAGGATGTCAGAAAGCTTAACCTCAGGATTCCCCCAGGGTTGTGACACAGATCTGAGATCTTGGAACTGTTATCCCATCAACCCAGATTCCTTAGCAAGTCACTGACTCCATCCCACTACTAAATTTTCTCAGCCACATTTGAGTGCTCCAGAATCACCTGAGATGTGTGTTCAGTCTCCGGTTCTGGCCTCAGACGGTCAGAGTCAGTCAGTGTCATTTGACCCTCACTATACCAATCAACAGCATTGACTGAACGTCACATGTACTAGACATATTTCTGAGCATGCTGCATGCACCTTCTCAGGTGGAGGCTGCCAAGAATTGGGCTAACTGTTCAGGTTCCACAGTTAGCCTAGCTATGTTTGAATCGGATCACTGCCACTGACTGGTTGGGTGACCTTGGGTGAACCACTTAATCCACACTTCAGTGTCCAAATTGATAGAATACCAACTTCATAGAGTTGTCATGAGGATTACACATTCAAATACATGTGAAGTGCTCAGAACAGGGCTTGACATGGAGTAAGTACTATGAAGTATTTTCTGCTATTATTAGTTATCCCCATAATACCATGAGCTAGGCATTAATTACAATCTTCATTTTATAGATGAGGAAACTTTGGCCTACAGAAATCAAGTAACTTGCCCAGGATCATAGAGCTAGGAAATGACAGAACAAAGCCTCAAACTGAGGTGGCCACATTCTAGAGGTCAATGTCATTGAGCCTATCACTACTGAAATGATTTTGCTCTGTGTCTCCACCCAAATATCACCTTGAATTGTAATCATCTCCACGTGTTAGGGACAGGACCAGGTGGAGGTAATTGAATCATGGGGGTGGTTACTCCCATGCTGTTCTTGTGTTAGTGAGTTCCCATGAGAGCTGATGATTTTATAAGGGGCTTTTCCCCTTTGTTGAACATTCACATGAGATGCAAGTATCTTCCCAGTTTTTGACCACTTAGAGAGGTTCATCCACGTAGCAAGTGTGCAAAAGAGGGGCCTACTTACCATGTAAGTAGAATATGTAAAATGAACACATGTAAAATATAACATTAATTGCAATTACATTGATTACTACTTACAAAGGAGGAGAACTCACAGGCTCAGAGAAGTGGCTTACGCAAAGTTATACGGTCACATGGCTCATCAGTGGGAGGGCTGAGATTTCCACTATGGCTAATTCCAAACCCCTTGCAAACATGTGGAGGTATGAAAGGGTGAAGAAGACTTTGGAAGAATTGAATTGACTCAGATTACTAACTCAGGGTAAAAACAAATGATGGCTCCTGTTTCTGTTGAAATGACAAGCAGATGAGCAGCATTTTAGAATGAACTGGTGATGATTATCAATGGTGAAGTGTCAGTTTCATCTTACTTGAGTTCTGAGCAGCACTTGATATGGTTGCCTATTCTCTTTTCCTTTGAAACACCCTTCCATGGTTTCCAGGACACTTCTCTCTCCCAGTTTTTCCTGGTACCTTACAGGTTACTTCTCTTCAGTATCCTTTGTTGGCTCTTCTTCATCAGCCTGTAACTTTTCCTCTTTTTTCTTTTTACATTTGTATTGTGTTAAAATTTATAAAACATAAAATTTGCTATTGTAACCATTTTAAACATATAATTCAACGACATTAATTACAATCACAGTGTTTTGCAACCATTACCACTGTTTATCTGCAGATAAACATGATCCCAAACTGAAACCCTACACCTTTTAAGCAATCACTCTCCGTCTACCTCCCCGTCTCTGATAAATTGCTTGTTAACCACCATTCTACTTTCTGTGTCTATCGACTTGCCAATTCTGAAGACCTCATATGAATGGGATCATATAATAATATATGGTCATTCGTGACTGGCTTATTTCACTTAGCATCATGTTTTCCATGTGTATCCATGTTGCAGTATGGATCATTACTCAACTTTTTGTGGCTGAATAATGTATGTGTATCCACATTTTTCTTATTCATTCATCTGTTGATGGATACTTGAGTTGTTTCTATCTTTTGACTACTCTGAATAAGGCAGCAATGAGCATTGGTATACAAATATGTGTTTGAGTCCCTGTTTCCAGTTCTTCTGGGTGTAAAGCTTGTCTTCTTAATTTTGGAAGACTCCAGCAATCTGCCTTTGCACTCTGCCCTTACTATATTCTATGTGATTACACCTAATCTCATGAGTTTAAATACAGCCCAGTGCTGCTGTGTCCCAAATGCCTATCTTCAGCCTAGAAGTCTCCCCTGAACTCCAGACTTCTGTGTGTAGTTACCTCTTTGACTCCATCACTGGATTGTCTGATAGCATCTCAAAGAACAGAACACAACCACACCAAACACTTTCTTGGTATTTTTCCCAAATATGCTACTGCCGTATGTTTAGTAAATAGCAACTCTGTTCTTTCATTTGATCAAGTCCTCAGACCTTGAAGTCTTTGCTTCTTTCATCACTTATTACAGCCAGTCAATTGACTTGTCAATCCAGTGACGAATCCAACAAATTTTGTTGACTTCAATAATTTCACAATATATCCAGAGTCTGACCACTTCTCACAACCTCCATGACCACCACTCTGGTCCCAGTCACCATAAATCCTAGGTTACTCTAGTAACCTAGGTTACCACCATAAGCCTAGGTTACTCTAATAGCCTAGGTTACCACCATAAGCCTAGGTTACTCTAATAGCCTAGGTTACCACCATAAGCCTAGGTTAGTCTAATAGCCTGCTAAGTGGTCTCCTTGCTTCTACGCTTGAATCTCTTACTCTATAGTCTATTCCTACCCCAGCAACCAGAAGGGTCCTTCCACAACATAGGCCAGATTATGGAAGGACCTGCAACTATGTAATCAAAGTCTGCAATGGATCACCATCCCTTTGTGACATGTCTCTCTTTACTTTCCTCTTTCTGCACTCTAGCCATACTAGCTTCCCTGCTTTCCTTCTAACATGCTGGACACACTGTTGCCTCGTGTGACCTCACTTGCTGATCCCACTTCTTGGAACACTCTTTGACTAGTCTTTGCTCAAATGTCACCTTCTTAGAAAGTCCTTCTTTGTCCTACCTGATTTAAAAGTGTGCTCCTGCTCCATTTCCAGTTTTTCCATAGCACTTAGCATCATCTGGCATACTCTTCTCTCTTACTTACTTACTGTTTTTGTCCTCCAACCAGAGCACCAGCTTCATAAGAAGAGAGGCTTTTGCTTGTTCTGTTCTATGATGTATCCTTAGTTCTAGAATAGCTTGGCACAGAGCAGGCAGTCAATAAATATTTGTTGGATGAACACATGAATAAAATAATGTGTCATTTCAAACACAATTTACTGGGTATCACATACTGTCTCAAACCCAAACTCTTTTATCATAGTGGACTTCTATGCCGACTTTTTGGAAATCTGGTACGTCACTCCATACTCCCTCATCCTGGCGTGGTTAAGGTCTCCATGTCCAGGCCCATATCTTCTCTGTGCTTTCCTCTGGATAGATTTCATCAATATGTATGTATATGACTCATTCTTTCCCAATCAAAACTGCCAACAATCTTGCCTGCACTTGCTGTCTTCTTTTTCTTATTTCCCACACATTCTTCAACTCACTTTGATCTGACTTTTTTTTCTATTGTGTCACTATAACAGTTCTCTTAAGGATCCAAGAATCTCTGTGTCACCAAATCCCATGGTCACTTTTGATCCTTATCTTAATTCACTCACATACCCTCTTTTTGAAATCCCCTCTGTCCTTGACTTCCAGTACATAGCACTCTTCTGATTTCTCTTCTATTGCTCCAACTTTGCAGGGTCTTCCTTTAGTCAATCTCTAAACAAAGAGTTTCTCAAGTTCCAGCCTAAAACCTTCTCCTCTTCCTAGTCTTCACTCTAAATTTTCACAATCTAGCCATGCCATGGCTTAAGTCATATCTGTACATAGACAACTTTCAAGCCTATACCTCCAGCCCAGACCTCTCCTGTGAGCTCCAGACCCATAAACTTATGGTTTGATGAACATATGTCCTCTTGGACATCACAAAATCCCTTTAAAGTTAACATGCTCAAAATAAAACTCATGATCTGTCTCCCTTACTCTTTCTTCTTATATTCCTCCAGCTTTCCCTGTATCAATGAATGGTACCACATTCATCCAACTGCAGAGCCAGAAATCCAAGTGTCATCCTTGCTGTCTCTCGCTCCACCATATCTAATTCATCACCAAATTCTGACAATTTTACTTCCAAAATAGCATATTTCAAATTCACCAATTTCTCAAAATATTCACTGTAACTACCCCAAGTCTAGCCACCACTATCTCTGGCCTCAATAACAGTAACCTCCTAAGTTACCTTTCCTTTCCACTGTACCATGCTCCAAGAACTCCACATGCTACAGCCAAAGTGATCTTTTGAAAACATGAATGAGATGGTTTCAAATTACTGCTTAAAATTATCTATGACTTCCCACAATTCTTACGAATCAGACAAAAATCTTTTGTGTGGCATCTAGCTCCTGTGTACACCTCCAGCCATATTTCTCACCTTGCACTTCTAGTTTACCAATAAATCCTGCTATAATTTGCTCTTGCTATAGGGCATCTTTGCCTAGTTAACTTTTCCTCATTCTTTTTTTTTTTTGGAGATGGAGTTTCACTCTTGTCACCTAGGGTGGACTGCAGTGGTGCAATCTCGGCTCATTACAATCGTCACCTCCTGGGTTCAAGCAATTCTCCTGCCTCAGTTTCCTGAGTAGCTGGGATTATAGGCATGCACCACCATGCCTGGTTAATTTTTGTATTGTTGGTAGAGATGGGGTTTCACCATGGCCAGGCTGGTCTCAAACTCCTGACTTTAGATAATCAACCAGCCTCGGCCTCCCAAAGTTCTGCGATAACAGTGAGCCACTGTACCCAGCCCTTCTCCTCATTCTTGATGTTTCAGTGCAATCATAACTTTCTAAGGAAAGCCTTTCCTGACCTCCCTGATTCAGATTCTCTCTTCCTACTCCTTAATAGGACTATGTACTTATCTCTCCTTCGGAGCATTTTTCTCAGTTGCAATTCTTCATTTATTCATGGGATAATATAATTGATATCTATCTTTCCCAACAGACTACTTTATTATAACAGGTTTTTGTTTTTGTTTTTTCTTCAGAGACAGGGTGTCTCTCTGTCACCCAGGCTGGAGTGCACTTGCATGAACATAGCTCACTGTAACCCTGACCTTCTGGGCTCAAGAAATCCTCCCACTGAGTTTCTCAAGTAGCTGGAACTACAGGTGTGAGCCACCACACCTGGCTAATTTTTAAATTTTTTGTAGAGACAAGGTCTCCCTATGTTGCCCAGACTGGTCTCAAACTCCAGGCCTCAAATGATCCTCCCACCTTGGCCTCCCAAAGTGCTGGGACTACAGGTGTGCATCACTGTGCCCAACTGAGAATGGGTTCTGATCTGTCTTTCCTTACCATTGTATCCCAGCATCCAGTACAGTGCCTGGCACAGAGTGGGAGTTAAACAAATGTTTGTTGAATGAATTAACGACAAAGAGATGATTGGTGACCTCAATGAGAGCAACTTAAGAGGTGAAATCGTTAAAGTTAAGGGGCTGTGGTCAGAAAATGTGATGACTGAATAAGGAATTTCAGAGGATGAGTATATTTGGGTCATGAGTACAGAAGGGATAGATTAGGAAATGGAAGGGAAGGTTACTGAAATGAGATGGCTGACACATGAAGCAAGGCCCATTACTCCTTATAAGTCTTCATGGCCATATGTGGTGACAGGCAGATACAGGGGTATCAAGAGGGCTCCACCGTTTCTTTGCCTTTCTCTCTTTTGAATTCAGCTCTTCTCAACAATGGCCTTAGGCTCATTACTAGGCTCTTGGTTACACATCCACAGAAGTGATAGCCACATATAGGCAGCAGTTTCTCATATACTGTCCCACAACTCCTCTTTGTCATTGATTTAAACAAATGCACATAATTTTCCAGATTTTCCTGCAAGCCCTGACTTGTCCACCATATGCTTTAGGGGAAGTCATTAGTAACTCTTGATCTGATCTTTCAACTCTTGTTTCCAGACCTTCACTTCCCAGCTCCTTCCACCTTTTTGCAAGGTTGAATTTCCCAGAATCCCCATAGTGGCTCTGCTTTCCTGACTGAACTTTGACTGGTACAGTTATGGCTGGGTTGTCCTCTTGGACACCAAAGTCACCCAAGATGATAATCCAGCTTTGGAGTAGGAGGAATACAGTAAGCTAAGTGTCCAATGACTGAGGCACAGTGACTGGGAGGTCATTAGATGACAAAAACCAGGACAGAAATAGACAGACAAAGTGGCTAAAAATAAGGGGGTTTTACATACGGATGGCAGAACAGTGGCCTGAGCAAAACACTATAGAATGAGAAGAATGCTTACCCCTCTCCTACTCTTAGGTGAGGATCTCCCAAGATATGAAGGTGAGAGCCAGGGCTCAGGATGAGAAGGTAGAGAAAGATTCCAGTTAAGAAAGCCAGACTAGAGTTTGATTTAATAGACTAGGGGGTGGTTGAACAGTGCAGTGGTGAAATAGACACATCATGTGTGATCTTGAGAGAACTGTTTGCCTTCTTTGTGCCTCAATGTCCCCATTAGTACAGTGAGACCATGTTAGTACCTACCTTTTAAGATTGAGGAAATTAAATAAGTTAATGCATACAAAGTGCAAAGAGCAATACTCCTTTAAAGTAGTGCTTAACAAGTAATACATACTCACTAAAGTTTTTTTTTTTAATTTTGCCCTTATCAAAACTCTGAGGTGTCAGCAAGGTCAGGATTATTGCCCCCAGTTGAAGAATGTGTTACCCAGAGAGGTTAAGGAGTTTGCCAAGAATCACACTTAGTAATGGAGTTCAGACAAGTCTCTGGTTTGACTAGTTGGCCAACACATTTTCCCTTCCTTCCTCTCTCTTTTCTTCCTTCCTTCCTCTCTTTCCCTTCCTTCCTTCCTTCCTTCCTTCCTTCCTTCCTTCCTTCCTTCCTTCCTTCCTTCCTTCCTTCCTTCTCTCTCTCTCTCTCTCTCTCTCTCTCTCTTTCTTTCTTTCTCTCTCTCTCTTTCTTTCTTTCTTTTTCTAGCTGGGATTATAGACTTGTACCACCACGCCCAGATAATTTTTGTATTTTCAGTAGAGATGGGGTTTCACCATGCTGGCCAGGATGGTCTTGATCTCCTGATGTTGTGATCCACCCACCTCGGCCTCCCAAACTGCTGGGATTATAGGCATGAGCCACCATGCATGGCCAGCTAACCAACACATTTTCTACCACTGCTTACTGCATTAGAAGTTCGGAGAAGTGGTGAGTAAGCAGGTCAGATGAGGAGTAGTGTTGTGTAAGCCAGGAAATTCTTCTCATCAAATCATGCCTTCACAGAGCCCTCAGTTATAGCCACCCCACCTAACAGTCAACCAGTCTTTACGATCAGCCTCCATAAAGGAGGGATTCATCCTTTAATTGTCTCTGATTCCAGGTCCCTCGCCTGTTGATCCTCAGAGCTGGTAGGAGATTTAATCTGCCCTCAGCCTGACCCAGTACATCCCACTGAGTTCCTGCTGAGCAAAATGTTCAAACAAACTAGTAATCTGATTAGCCCCAGTGCCTCCTGCTCTGGTTAGCTCCCTGCTGTGCTAATAAAGGAGGAGGGAGATTAAATTGGTAATGATATTGAGGTGGTGGAGCTGCTGAAATGTGTTTATAAATGGATTTTTAATATAAAAAATAAGGACAATTGGCACTGGCAATTAGTATATAATGAAGGCCCTTGTAGCTAGAGCTGCTGATAAGAGGATAATAAATTGAAGTGTGAGAAACCCCCAAAGTAATTGACTTTGAGAGTTAAATATCTGGAAATACTCATACAACCGGTAACTATGGGCTTTCCTTTGCCATTGGTTAGGGTGATCAAAGAGGGGAGGCCAGGAGTGGTGGCTTATGCCTGTAATCCCAGCATTTTAGGAGGCCAGGGTGGGTGGATCACAAGGTTAGAAGTTCAAGACCAGCCTGGCCAATATGGTGAAATCCCGGCTCTACTAAAAGTACAAAAATTCGCCAGGCATGGTGGTGGGTGTCTGTAGTCCCAGCTCCTTGGGAAGCTGAGGCAGGAGAATTACTTGAACCTGGGAAGTGGAGATTGCAGTGAGCTGAGATGGTGCCACTGCATGACCTGGACAACAGAGTGAGAGAGTGAGACTCTGTCTCAAAAAAAAAAAAAAAAAAAAAAAAGGCAGACAAGCAGATAGGAGGAATTACCCTAATATCACGAAGGGCAGGGCAGAGTGGGATCCTTTTAGCAGGAGAAAGCAGGGTTTTTGGGAAATTAGCAAACTGGTGGAAAAAGCATCAGAGAACGGAGCCTGGCTTACGGGCCTGGGTAGTGAAGGCTAGGAGGATGAGCAGGGCTTACGGAGGTAACTGCTATGATGACAATATTCCAGGGAAGCAAATCCAAAAAAAATCATTCCAATGGGTTCAGGAATCTGAAATATCATCTCGCTGTAGCTTTGACTGCATTTAAAAAAAATAGCAGCTTTATTGAGAAGTAATTCACACACCAAAAAATTCACTCTTCCAAAGGGTACAATCCAGTGGTTTCTAAAGTATATTCAGTTGTGCAACCATCACCACTATCAATTTTGGAACACTTTTTTAAGGCACTTTATTGAGGTATATTGCATTAAAAGTCGTGCATATTTAATGTGTACATCTCAAGGAGTTTGGGGATAAGTATATAACTGTGAAACCATCACCATTATCAAGGCCATAAATATATCCATCACCTCCCAAAGTTTCCTCCTGCCCTCTTTATTATTATTTTTGTGTGTGTGGTAATAACACCTAGCATAAGAGCTAGTGTCTTCCAACATAGTATAGTAGACCTCCAGCACTTATTTATCTTGCATAACTAAAACATTGTACCCTTTGATCATCACTTCCCTATTTATCTCTTTCCCCTACTCTCTGCTTGTAAAAGTTTGACTATTTTAGATTCCACATATAAGTGAGATCATGCAGCATTTGTCTTTATCTGCCTGACTTATTTTACTGAACAAAATGCCCTCCAGGTTCATCTGTGTTGGAACAAATGGCAGGATTTCCTTCTTTTTTAAAAGGCTGAATGATATTCCATGGTGTGTGTGTACTATATATACTTCCTTTATCCATTCATTCACCCATGAACATTTAGGTTGTTTTCATATCTTGCCTATTGTGAATAAGGCTGCAATGAAAATTAAAGCACCAATATCTCTACAACGTACTTATTTTCTCTCTCTTGCTTGTGGTATTTTGTTTTGTTTTCTACTTAAAGATAGGGTCTTTCTCTGTCACTCAAGCTCAAGCGCAGAAGTCTGATCATAGCTCACTGCAGCCTCAAACTCTTGGATTCAAGAGACCCTCCTGCCTTTGTCTCCCAAGTAACTAGGATCACAGATGTGGACCACTGTGCCTTGGTCTTGATTCCTTACTTTTGGATACATACCCAGAACTGTGATTCCTGAATCATAGGATAGTTCTCTTTATAGTTTTCTGAGGAAACGCCATACTTTTTTCCGTAATGGCTTTACCAATTTCCATTCCTACTGATTGTGTATAAGGATTCCCTTTTCTCCACATCCTTGCCAGCATTTGCTATCTTTGGTTTTGTTTTAAATAACTGCCATTCTAACAGATGTGAGGTTATATCTTTTGGCAGCTTTGATTTGCATTTCCTTGACAATTAATGATGTTGAACACCTTTTTAATACCCATTGGCCATTTATATGTCTTCTTTTGAGAAATGTATATTGAAGTCTTTTGCCCATTTTTAAATCAGTTTATTTGCTTTTTGTGGTCTTCAGTTGTATGAGTTCCTTGTGTATTTTGGATATTTACCCCTTATCAGTTATATGGCTTGCAAATATTTCCTCCTATTCTGTAAGTTGCTTTTTCATTTTGTTGATTGCTTCCTTTGCTGTGCAGAAGATTTTCAGTTTGATGTAATCCCATCAGTTTATTTTTGAAAGAAAAACTATACTCTTTAGCAGTCACCCTTCATTCCTTTCATCCCTTCAGCCCTGAGAACCACTAGTCTTCTTTCTGTCTCTCTGGATTTGCTGACTCTGGACATTTTATATAAATGGACATTTTATACACACCATATACACACATTTTGTGTCTTGCTTCTTTTACTTAGTATAATGTTTTAAAGGTTCATCTATGTTGTAGTATATATCAGACCATCATTCCTTTTTATGGTTGAATAATATTCCAATGTATGAATATATGGATATAATACATTTTGTTTTTTTTTTCTTAAGTTGGTGGACATCTGAATTGTTTCCACTTGAGAGAGCTTATGCTGCTATAAATATTCATATAAAAGTTTTTGTGTGGACATATTTCTTCTTTTCTTTTAGGTATATAGCTAGGATTGAAATTGCTAAGTCTTATGGTAGCACTCTATATTCACTATTTTAGGGAACTGCCAAACGTTTTCACAGCAGCTACACAATTTTGCCTTCCCATCAGTAATGTATGAGCCTTCCAATTTCTGTACATTCTCATCAACGTTTATCTTCCAAATTTAAGAAAATTATAGCCATCACAGTGTGTGTGAAGAGGTATCTCATTGTGGTTTTCATTTGCATTTCCCTAATGACTAGTAATGTGGAGCATGTTTTCTTGTATTTATTGGCCATTTGTATATCTTCTTTGGAGAACTGTCTATTCAGAACTTTTGCCCAATTTTTAATTGGGTTGTTTGTCTTTTTACGGCTGAGTTGTAATGCTTCTTTATGTATTCTGAATACTAGACCCTTTCAGATGTATGATTTATGAATATTTTCTTCCATTCTATGTGCTTTGTTTTCACTTTCTTGGCAGTGTCCTTCAATGCACGAAAAGTTTTAGTTTTCATGAAGTCCAATTAATTTGTCTTTTCTTTGTTGCTTATGCTTTTAGTGTCATCTGACTGCTTTTTTAAGGCAGTAGTTCTTGATCTTTCCTTTCCTATTACCACTCTAGACCCATCTCCAATCACTCTATTGAAAGCCTTTGGTCCCAAGCAAAGAAATTAAAAGCTGACTTTTCTGAGAACTTGTTGATAAGCTTCCCGGCCTTGTGCTATGATGTGGTTAATTGATGGGAAGCTGTGAGACCAGACCCAATCACAATGGGATGGAGGGAGGCAGTAGCAAATTATATTTCCATAGTTCTACAACACAAACACACTCAACTATTACCATTAGTAGTTGAACGTTGTTATAATACAGTTGAAGAAATGTCACCTTTGCAGTGGCTGAACAATACAAAGATGGAATATTTTTCTAATGACTTTAGTATCAATGGCAATAAATGTGGTTATTTTAATTAAAGCACTAAAGGCAAAAATAATATTGGTAATAACCATAACTGATGTGAACACCCTGTTTCCCATCAAGACTAATCCTAGACTGAAATCCATATTATGTATGCCTCTAGGTTTCTTCTCCATGTCTTTGAGGCTGCCTCCCACTACACTTTCTTTTTGAGACAGGGTGTCCCTCTGTTACCCAAACTGTAGTGCAGTGGTGTGATCTTGCCTCACTGTAGCCTCCACTTACCAAGCTCAAGTGATCCTCCCACCTCAGCCTCGTGAGTATCTGGGACTACACCATGCTTGGCTAATTTTTATATTTTTTTGTAGAGACAGGATGTATTAATCAGAGGTCTCTTGAGGGACAGAATAGGATATATGTATATATGAAGGGGAGTTTATTAAGGACTCACACGATCACAAGGTGAAGGCCCACAGCAGGCCATCTGCCACCTGAGGAACAAGGAAGCCAGTCTGAATCCCAAAATCTCAAAAGTAGGGAAGCCAACAGTGCAGCCTTCCATCTGTGCCTGAAGGCCTGAGAGCCCTGACAAACCACTGGTGTAAGTCCATGAATCCAAATGCCAAAGAACTTGGAGTCTGATGTTCGAGATCAGGAAGCATCCAATACAGGAGAAAGATGATGGTCAGAAGACTCAGACAGTCAGCTTCTTTCACTTTCTTCTGCCTGCTTTTATCCTAGCACGCTGGCAGTTGATTGGATGGTGCCCACCCAGATTGAGAGTAGGTCTGCTTCTACCAGTCCACTGACTCAAATGTTCATCTCCTTCGGTAACACCCTCATAGACACACCCAGAAACAATACTTTGCATCCTTCAATCCAGTCAAGTTGACGCTCAATATTCACCACATGGGATTTTTCCATGTTGCACAGGCTGGTCTCAAACTCCTGAGCTCAAGCAATCCATTCGCCTCAGCTTCCCAAATTGCTGGGATTACAGTGTGAGCCACTGTGCCCAGTTCCACTTTATATGACCAACTTTTACTGACTTTTAAAACCCAGCTCACTTCCTTCATGAAGCTTTCCCTGACTTTCTTCATCCTTTACCCTCAAAGCAGCCTGAGGTGAGGGGTGCTAGTCAAACTGTGTGTGGACTGATGACTTGCAAAGAGCCAAGTTTCAGGATGAGGAGATAGAGAAAGTCTCCAGTTGAGAGAACCAGGCTGAAGAGGAGTTTGATTTTATAGACCAGGGGCAACCGAACAGTGCAATGGTGAAACACATAGTGACTAATATGCTGTGACCTTGGGAAAGTTGTTTGCTTTCATTGTGCTTCAGTTTCCCATCTGTTCAAGGAGATTATATTAGTATCTACCTCACAAGCATGTTCAGGAAATTAAATTAATTCATAAATGCAAAGGACTAAGGGTGATGCTCCATTAGAGCAGTTTTTGACTAGAATGTGTACTTGTTACAGGATTTATTTATATATTTAAATATTTTATTTGGTTAAAAGCTCAGCCTTCTCATGTGAGAAGCACAGGGACAGATCTCAAGGACTCCATTTCCATTCCACAGGAAGTTCTGACAAATGGTATAACATGCACAGAGCACACTGGGATATGGGAGGTAGCAAAGACTCCTGTACCATAGCAGTGTCTCTAGTAACATTTGGATACAGAATTTGGAGCAGACATAAAAAATCCAAAAATATCCACAAATAAATGTTTAGAATTAATAGGCAACATCATTTATATAGACCAGCAACAAACAAACAGAAAAAAATTTACACGATAAAATTGACAATTGCAACAAAAGTGTCAATTATGTAGAATTTAGTATAACAGAAGATGTATGCAGTCTTCACAATGAATACTACAAGGCATTGCTGATAGACATTTTTAAAAATCTAGAGAAATGGAGATATATATCATGTTCACGGACTGAAAGAGTCAGTATTGTTTAGATGTTAATTCTCCCAAAATTGATCTACAGACCCAATGTGATTCCAATAAAGATAACAGTAGGTTGTGTGTCTGTAAACTGATAAACTGATTATGAAATTTATATGGAAATGCAAAGGGTTGAGAATATGTAAGACAATCCTGAAGAATAACAAAACTAGGGGCACTTATACCACCTTATATCAAGTTTTATAAAGCCTCAGTAATGAAGACAGTGTGTTATTGTCACAAGGATATAAAAAATATTCCTGAACAATGGAACAGAACGGAGAGTTCAGAAACTGATCCAATACGTTTCAATTGACTTATGTCAAAGATGAAACTGCAGTGCAGTGGAGGAAGGATGGCCTTTTTAATGGTGCTGGACCTCACCATTCTTCTCAGATATGAAGCAAAGCACCACTTCTTTAACTCTGCTGATGATTTGCACCAATTTGTTAATTACATCACCAAAGGAGAAAATATCAGAGGAGAGGACTGGGGTCCTTATTTAGTTTGGACATTTGTCCTCTCCAAATCTCATTTTGAAATGTCATTCCCAATGTTGGAGGTGGGACTTGGTGAGAGGTGTCTGGGTCAATGGGAGTGGATCCCTCGTGAATGGCATGGTGCCTTCCTTCTAGATATTAGTGAGTGCTCACTTTGAGTTCACATGAGAGCTGGTCGTTAAGGGCAGTTGGGGACCTCCCCCTTTTCTCTCTTGCTCCCCCTCTTGCCATGTGACACTAAACCTGCTTTCCCTTAACCTTCTACCATGAGTAAAACTTCCTAGGGCCTCTCCAGAAGCTGAGCAGATGGTGGTGTCATGCTTGTGCAGCCTGCAGAACTATGAGCCAAATAACCTCTTTTCTTTATAAATTATCCAGCCTCAGATATTCCTGTATAGCAACACAAAATGGTCTAATATAGTTCCTAAGAAACACTATGAGGGATCCATGGAGAAAGGAAAGCCCAGAAAACAGAGTAAGAAGGAGTAGTTAGAGAGGTAGGAGACCAATTAGGACTATGTGGAATCTGTTAGCAGAGAAAAGAGAGTGTTTCCAGAAGAGAGAATCTACTATGCCCAATGCTGGTGAGAGTGAGGAAGGTGAGAATTGTAGTGACCAGGCCGAGGCAGGTGGATCACGAGGTCAAGAGATCGAGACCATCCTGGTCAACATGGTGAAACCTCGTCTCTACTAAAAATACAAAAAATTAGCTGGGCATGGTGGCGTGTGCCTGTAATCCCAGTACTCAGGAGGCTGAGGCAGGAGAATTGCCTGAACCCAGGAGGCAGAGGTTGCAGTGAGCTGAGATCGTGCCATTGCACTGCAGCCTGGGTAACAACAGCGAAACTCCATCAAGAAAAAAAAAAAAAAAGAAAAGAAATGAGTCCCTGAGATTTGGCTAGGTGGAGGTTGTTGATGGCCTTGAAAAAAGTTGTTTTGATGGAGCAATGGGTTTGCAGCCTGACTGGAGAGATTTGGAGAAAGAAGGGGTGGAAAAGAAATGGATAGAAGGAGGCCAAGCATGGTAGAGAGAAGGAGGCCTGGCATGGTGGCTCATGACTATAATTCCAGCACTTTGGGAAGCCAAGGTGAGGTCAGGAGTTCGAGACCAGCCTGGCTAACACGGAGAAACCCCATCTCTACTAAAAATACAAAATTAGCTGGGTATGGTGGTGCATGCCTGTAATCCCAGCTACTGGAGAGACTGAAGCATGAGAATCACTTTAACTCAGGAGGCGGAGGTTGTCCATTGCACTCCAGTCTGGGCAACAAGAGCAAGAGCGAAACTCTGTCTCAAAAAAAAAAAAAAAAAAAAAAGAAGTGTTTGCAGTTTACCCATCGGACAAAGGGCTGATATCCATAATTTACAAAGAACTAAAATAGATTTACAAGAAAAAAACAAGCCCATTCAAAACTGGGCAAAGGATATGAACAGACACTTTACAAAAGAAGACATACATGAGGCCAACACACATGAAAAGATGCTCATCATCACGACAGGTGGATAAATCCACAAAGATGGGAAGAAACCAGTTCAAAAAGGAGGAAAACACCCGAAACCGGAACACCTCGCCTCCTACAAGGGACCACAACCCCTCATCAGCAAGGGAACAAAACTGGATGGAGAACAAGTGTGATGAAAAGACAGAATAAGACTTCAGAAGGTGGGTAATGAGAAACTTCCGTGAGCTAAAAGAACACGTTCTAATGCAATGAAAAGAAACTAAAGAACCTTGAAAAAAGATTTGAGGAAATGATAATAAGAATGGACAACTTAGAGAAGAATATGAGTGAAATGATGGAGCTGAAAAACACAACACGAGAACTTCGCGAAGCATGCACAAGTCTCAACAGCCGAATTGACCAGGCAGAAGAAAGGATATCAGAGATTGAAGATCAACTCAATGAAATAAAATGAGAAGGCAAGATTAGAGAAAAAAAGCACAAAAAGGAATGAACAAAGTCTCCAAGAAATGTGGGACTATGTGAAGAGACCTAATCTATGTTTGATAGGTGTACCAGAATGTGACGAAGAGAATGAATCCAAACTGGAAATACTCTTCAGGATATTATCCAGGAAAATTTCCCTAACCTAGCAAGGCAGGCCAATATTCAAGTCCAGGAAATACGGAGAACACCACAAACACTACAAAGATATTCTGCAAGAAGAGCAACCCCAAGGCACATAATCGTCAGATTCACCAGGGTTGAAATGAAGGAGAAAATGCTAAGAGCAGCCAGAGAGAAAGGTCGGGTCATCCACAAAGGGAAGCCCATCAGACTCACAGTAGATCTCTCGGCAGAAACCCTACAAGGTGGGGGCCAATATTCAACATCCTTAAAGGAAACAACTTTCAATCCAGAATTTCATATCCAGCCAAACTGAGCTTCATAATGTTGACTGGATAAACAATGAAATAAAGGCAGAAATAAAGAAGCTCTTCGAAACCAACGAGAATGAAGACACAACATACCAGAATCTCTGGGACACATTTAAAGCAGTCTCTAGAGGAAAATATATAGCAATAAGTGCCCACATGAGAAGAGTGGAGAGATCCAAAATTGACACCCTATCATCAAAATTGAAAGAGCTAGAGGAGTAAGAAAAAAAAACCCAAAACCTAGAAGAAGACAAGAAATAACTAAGATCAGAGCAGAACTGAAGGAGACAGAGACATGAAAACCCTTCAAAAAATCAATAAATCCAAGAGCTGGTTTTTTGAAAAGATCAACAAAATAGACAGACCACTAGCCAGACTTATAAAAAAGAAAAGAGAGAATAACCAAATAGATGCAATAAAAAACGATAAAGGGGAAATCACCACAGATTCCACAGAAATTCAAACCATCATCAGAGAATATTACAAACAATTCTATGCACATAAACTAGTAAACCTGGAAGAAATGGATAAATTCCTGGACACCTGTGTCCTCCCAAGCCTAAACCAGGAGTAAGCCAAAACTATGAATAGACCAATAACAAGGTCTAAAGTCAAGGCAGCAATTAAGAGCCTACCACACACAAAAAAGCCCAGGTCCAGACGGGTTCACAGCCGAATTCTACCAGACACACAAAGAGGAGCTGGTACCATTCCTTCTGAAACTATTCCAAATAATCCAAAAAGAGGGAATCCTTCCCAAATCATTTTATGAGACCAACACCATTCTGATACCAAAACCCGGCAGAGACTCAACAAGAAAAGAAAACTTCAGGCCAATATCCATGATGAACATAGAGGCAAAAATCTTCAATAAAATACTGGCAAGCCGATTGCAACAGCACATCAAAAAGCTTATCCACCATGATCAAGTAGGATTCATCCTGGGGATGCAAAGCTTGTTCAACATAAGCAAGTCTATAAACGTAATTCACCACATAAACAGAACCAAAAACAAAAACCACATGATTATCTCAATTGCCGCAGATAAGGCATTTGACAAAATTCAGCAGCCCTTTATGTTAAAAACCCTCAATAAACTCGGTATAGATGGTACATATCTCAAAATAATAAAAGCTATTTACAACAAACCAACAGCCAATATCATACTGAATGGGAAAAAACTGGAAACATTCCCCTTGAAATCTGGCACTAGACAAGGATGCCCTCTCTCACCACTCCTATTCAATATAGTACTGGAAGTTCTAGCCAGAGCAATCAGGCAAGAAAAAGAAATAAAGGGTATTCAAATAGGAAAGGAGGAAGCCAAATTGTCTGTATTTGCAGACGACATGATAGTATACCTAGAAGACCCCATCGCCTCAGCCCAAAAACTCCTGAAACTGGTAAGCAACTTCAGCAAAGTCTCAGGATACAAAATCAAGGTGAAAAAATCACAAGCATTCCTATACACCAATAACAGACTTAAAGAGAGCCAAATCAAGAATGAACTGCCATTCACAATTGCTACAAAGAGAATAAAATACCAAGGAATACAACTAACAAGGAACGTAAGGGACCTCTTCAAGGAGAACTACAAACCACTGCTCAACGAAATAAGAGAGGACACAAACAGATGAAGAAACATTCCATGTTCATGGTTAGAAAGAATCAATATCATGAAAATGACCATACTGCCCAAACTAATTTACAGAGTCAACGCTATCCCCATCAAGGTACCAATGACCTTCTTCACAGAACTGGAAAAAAACCACCTTAAGCTTCATATGGAACCAAAAGAGAGACTGCATAGCCAAGTCAATTCTAAGCAAAAAGAACACAGCAGGAGGCATCACACTACCGGACTTCAAACTATACTACAAGGCTACAGTAATCAAAACAGCATGGTACTGGTACCAAAACAGAGATATAGACCAATGGAACAGAACAGAGGCATCGGAGGCAACACAACATATCTACAACCATACAATCTTGGATAAACCTGACAAAAACAAGCAATGGGGAAAGGATTCCCTGTTTAATAAATGGTGTTGGGAAAACTGGCTAGCCATGTGCAGAAAGCAGAAACTGGACCCCTTCCTGACACCTTACACTAAAATTAACTCCAGATGGATTAAAGACTTAAACATAAGACCTGGCACCATAAAAACCCTAGAAGAAAATCTAGGCAAAACTATCCAGGACATAGGAGTAGGCAAGGACTTCATGAACAAAACACCAAAAGCATTGGCAACAAAAGCCAAAATAGACAAATGGGACCTAATCAAACTCCACAGCTTCTGCACGGCAAAAGAAACCATCATTAGAGTGAATCGGCAACTGAGAGAATGGGAAAAAAATTTTGCCGTTTACCTATCTGACAAAGGGCTGATATACAGAATTTACAAATAAGTCAAACAGATTTACAAGAAAAAACAAACAAGCCCATTCAAAAATGGGCAAAGGATATGAACAGACACTTTACTAAAGAAGACATACATGAGGCCAACAAACATATGAAAAAATGTTCATCATCACTGGTCATTAGAGAAATGCAAATCAAAACTACCTTGAGATACCATCTCATGCCAGTTAGAATGGTGATCATTAAAAAATCTGGAGATAACAGATGCTGGAGAGGATATGGAGAAATAGGAACACTTACACTCCTGGTGGGAGTGTAAATTAGTTCAACCATTGTGGAAGACAGTGTGGCGATTCCTCAAGGACCTAGAAATAGAAATTCCATTTGACCCGGCAATCCCATTACTGGGTATATATCCAAAGGACTATAAATCGTTCTGCTATAAGGACACATGCACACGAATGTTCATTGCAGTACAGTTTACAATAGCAAAGACCTGGAACCAACCCAAATGCCCATCGATGATAGACTGGACAGGGAAAATGTGGCACATATGCTCCATGGAATATTATATAGCCATCAAAAACGATGAGTTTGTGTCCTTTGTAGGGACATGGATGAACCTGGAGACCATCATTCTCAGCAAACTGACACAAGAACAGAAAATGAAACACCGCATGTTCTCACTCATAGGCGGGTGTTGAACAATGAGAACACATGGACACAGGGAGGGGAGCACTACACACTGGGGTCTGTTGGGGGGAATGGGGGAGGGACAGCAGGGGGTAGGGAGTTGGGGAGAGATCGCATGGGGAGAAATGCCAGATATAGGTGAAGGGGAGGAATGAAGTAAATCACAGTGCCACGTGTGTACCTATGCAACTATCTTGCATGTTCTTCACATGTACCACAAAACCTAAAATGAAATTAAAAAAAAAATAGAAGTGGAGAGAAGGAGTCTAGACTATTATTTGGAAGAGTTTTGCTGACGCAACGTCGGGGCAGCTGGAGGGACACGTAGAGTTGAGGGAAAGCATTTTTTGTAAGGATGTGACCAACAGGGTTGTCTTGTGCTAATGTGATGAGGCCAGTGACCAGAACAAATCATGTGGCTGACTTTATTTCAAAAGCTGTTCATGCGTTATCTTATTTGATCCTCACTGACCCTGTTAGGTAGGTAGATGCAATTATTAACCCAAGTTTACAGCTGAGGAAACAGGCTCAGAGAGATAAAGCAACCTAGCCCAGGTTGCAGAGCTAATAAGTGGCAAACTAGGTTCTGATCCTTAAGCAGATGTCACCAGAGTCTGGGCTCTTATCCCACATACAACATTGCTGCCCAGAGAGGAGGAGGTAAATGGAAAGACTAAAGAGAAAGAAAGGCGAGAGGGGATTCATGAGGTGCTGAAACTCTGAAGATCATGAAAAACAGAATCCAGGGAAGGGGCTGACCTAGGATGGAGAGAGGGAGGACCTCTCTGTAAGTGGGACACACAGCTAGGAAGTGGCCGTGATGGTTAATAATGAATGTCAACTTGACTGGATTGAAGGATGCAAAGTATTGATCCTGGGTGTGTCTGTGAGGGTGTTGCCAAAGGAGATTAATATTTGAGTCAGTGAACTGGGAGAGGCAGACCCACCCTCAATCTGTGTGGGCACCATCTAATCAGCTGCCATCATGGCTAGGATAAAAGCAAGCAGAGGAATGTGGAATAACTAGATTGGCTTAGTCTTCCGGCTTCCATCTTTTCCCCATGCTGGTGGCTTCCTGCACTCGAACATCATATTCCAAGTTCTCCGGCTTTTGGACTCTTGGACCTTCAACCACAGATGGAAGTCTGCACTGTTGGCTTCCCTACTTTTGAGGTTTTGGGAGTCAGATTGACTTCCTTGCTTGTCAGCTTGCAGATGTCCTATTGTAGGACTTCACCTTGTGATCATGTGAGTCAATATTCCTTTATAAGTTCCCTTTCATATATACATCTATCCTATTAGATCTGTCCCTCTAGAGAGCGCTGACTAATACAGAATTCAAACCCAGGACTCACTGCAGAAAGTCGATTGGAGAAGACAGAAAATGGCTTCATAGGCTTGTAGATGAGGAGCAAGGCCTGGTTTGCTCCATTATGTCAAACATGAAGCTACTTTAGGGTAACCCAGAGAAAACTGGTGTTCTTTTTCTTTTTTTTGAGACAGAGTTTCACTGTTGTTACCCAGACTGGAATTTTTCTTTTTTTTTTTTTTTAAGTAGCCAGCTTCCATGCACAGAGCAGGCAGCTGGGAGGCAAAGGATTACTGCTCAACTCCAACTCTGCCACTGACTCACTGAAGGATTAGCAAGTACATTGTCCTCAGCATCTATCTAGGCTCAACCTCTCTTACCTGTCTTGTAGCCTATACAACACAACCACAGGTAAGTGACCACCGCCACTTTCTGTTTTACTTTAGGGCCTCTAGGATCATCCAGGCAAGTCCACCCTGCCCCAGATTTCCCACTTTTATTAATTCAACAAATATTTAATTGCCTTCTTTTTATTTTCTTTTCCTCTCTCTTTTTAATTAATTGATTAATTAATTGACTTATTTTTGAGACAGAGTCTTGCTCTGTCACCCAGGGTGGAGTGCAGTGGTGCAATCTCAGCTCACTGCAACCTCTGCCCCCCCAGGTTCAAGCAATTCTCCCGCCTCAACCTCCCGAGTAGCTGGGGATTACAAGTGGGCACCACCATGCCTGGCTAATTTTTTGTATTTTTAGTAGAGATGGGTTTCGTCATGTTGGCCAGGCTGGTCTCAAACTCCTGACCTCATGATCCACCCCCCTTGGCCTCCCAAAGTGCTGGGATTACAGGCGTGAGCCATCGTGCCTGGCCCTCTCTAAGTTTGAGACAGGCTTTCGCTCTGTTACCTAGGCTGAAGTGCAGTGGCACTATCTCAGTTCACTGCACCTTCAAACTCCTGGGCTCAAGTCATCCTTCTGCCTCAGTCTTCAGGGGAGCTAGGATGACAGGCACCTGGTTTTATTGCTTTCTTTGTGTTAGGCACTATGCCAGTGGCTGGGAATCTAGGGGTGAACAAATCGGACAAGATCTAGGCCATCAGGAAGCCTGTAGTCTGCAGGGGGCCACAGGCCAAGAAGAAGCAACTTCACAAGATGCTTGCATGAAAGACTGTTATGCGTGCTATGAGGTTAAAGGACAGAGCACTGTCCTGGAGAGCATTAAAGGATGGCTGAGCTACTGCCAATAGGACAGTCAAGGATGATGTCTCTTGAGGAGGTGGTGTTTGAAAAGAGACTTGGATGATGTGAAGGAGGCAGTCGTGATGATCTGTGGATACAGCATTCCAGGTTCAGGAAATAGTTATAATAAAAGTGCTGAGGCAGGAACAAACTTCAAATGTTAGAGGGATGGCAAGAAAGCCAGTGTAGCTGGGTGGAGAGAGTGAGGAGAAGAAAGGGAGATGAGGTCAGAGAGGTGATGGCCAAATAGTGACTTCCCCACTAGATGCCCACACTTTAATTCCTGGAACCTATGAATATGTTAAGTTACATAGCAAAGGGGACTTTGCTGAGGTGATTAAGGTTACAGGCCTTAACATAGGGAAATTAATCCTGGATTAACCGAGTGAGTTCACTCTTGTCACATGAACCCTTAAGAGCAAAGGCTTTTTCTGGCTGGAGTCAGAAGAGATGCAGTAGAAGTCAAAGAGATTCAAACTGTGAGAGTGACTGGACATACCATTACTGGCTCTGAGTTGTAGAGATCATAGTCAAGGACCAGAGAGCAGTCTCTAGGAGCTAAGGTAGTTCCTTCCTGATAGTCAGCAGGAAAATGGGCACCTCAGTCCTACAACAGCAAGGAAATGTATTCTGCCAACAACCTTAATGACCTTGGAAGCAGATTCTTCCCAGAGCTTCGTGATAAGAGTCCAGCCCACCAACCCCTTGATTTTGGCCTTGTGAGACTCAGAGCAGAGAAACCAGTTGAGTCCTCTCAGACTTCTGCTCGCTTCCAGAACTGTGAGATAATAAATCTGTGTTGTTTTAAGCCACTGAGTTTGTGGTAGTTTTTACAGCAGCCTCAGGAAACTAATACATCATGGTAAGGACTTTAGATTCATTCTAAGTGCCCAGAGAAGCCACTAGGAGGCTTTAAGCACAGCAGTGACATAAGGGAACTTCTGAGGAGGGAAATTCTCTTTTGTGTCCCCACTCACGGCCTTGATGTTCCTGCCTTGTCTCATGCCTTTAAATACACTTACTATTTTGTTGACTCCCAGATTTGTATCTCCAACCCAGTCAAGACTCTTATCAACATCTCCACTCACATATTCAACACTTTATCTCAAACAACTGTGCATGACCCAAAAAGAGCTCCCGACATATCTTCCCCTCAACCTGCTCTTCCTGCTGTTTCCATTGCCTCAGTAAATGGCAACTCCATTCCTTCATTGGGTCAGACTCAAAACTTTTAAGCCATTGTTGACTGTGCTCCTTATCTCATGCCCTACCTCTAATCCATCAGCAAATTTGGTCAGCTCTACCATCAGAAAACATTCAGAGCACAGTCACTTCTCACTATCATGCTGCTATCCTCCTGGTTTGAGAAACCACCATCTCTCCTATGGATCATTGCAATAGCTAATTGCTTCTCTTTTGGGCTCCTGTAGCTAACTGGCCACTAAGATTGGAACTCCCTCTTCTATGGTAGGGAACTGTTGCTGGGAAGTGGATGTCTAGACAGGACTACTTCTCAAGTTCTTGTCTATACAGCTGGGACCATTTGACTTGTTTTCACCATTGGGATATCAGCAGAAATAATATATGTCACATAAATTAAAATGACCATTATCTTATTTATAAGTAATAAGAAAATAAGATAACTAGTAATAAGAGAAAAGAAAAACATTTGGGTCAAGGTGGCTAAGAAGCAGGTGTTTCTTATTTTTTCTTCCTCTACTTCTGTGGCTCAAAACTGAGAGGGATTTTGCCCCACCCCTGCCAGACGACATTTGGCAATGGCCGGAGACACTTTTCATTTTCATGAGTTGGGGATGGGATGTGCTACTGGCATTTAGTGGGCAATGGCCAGGATACTGCTAAACATCCTACAGCATCCAGCACAGCTCCCCCAAACAAAGAATTATCCAGCTCAAAATGTCAACAGTGCTGAGGGCGAGAAACCCTGTAGGATAAAATTTTTAGACCCTAGTGGGTGTCAGAACCACAAAATCAAAAGAATTTGATTTCCTGAATAACTATGTGGAAGACCATCTACAAACCCGGAATGCTCATGTTGGACTTCTAAAGTGAATTGAACCACTGAAATGTTTAGGCTTGTTTGTTAATTAAAACACTCCTTTAAGTCATTCTCAAAAGAGCCTGCCTGCTCTTGTTCTGTTGAAACATAACTCAGGTTACATCACTCTTCTGCTTAGAAACTCCCAATGTCTCCCCATCACAGTCCAAATAAAAGCCAAAGTCCTTATGATGGCCTAAAAAGCCCTATGTGGCCTGGCACGTTGACTCATGCCTGTAATCCCAGCATTTTGGGAGGCCGAGGTGGGTGGATCATGAGGTCAAGAGTTCAAGACCAGCCTGGCTAACATGGTGAAACCCTGTCTCTACTAAAAATACAAAAATTAGCCAGGTGTGGTGGCGAGCGCCTGTAATTCCAGTTACTTGGGAGGCTGAGGCAGAGAATTACTTGAACCCAGGAGGCGGAGGTTGCAGTGAGCCGAGATTGCGCCACTGCACTCCAGCCTGGGCCACAGAGCGAGACTCTGTCTGAAACAAAACAAAACAAAACAAACAAAGAAACAACAAACAAAAAAATTCTATGTGATCTGGCTTCCTAATATTCTCCTGACCATGTCTCCTATCACTTTTCCCTATGCTACTGTGCTCCTAATAACCTGGCCTCTGCCTTCTCGAACCCTCTTGGCAGCCTCCAACATTAGGGTGCTTGCATGGGCTATTCCCTTTGTTTTAAATGCTCTTCCCCCAGACAACCACATGATGTCCTCTCTCAGCTTCTTATTAAATTATTTTTTTTACTTCCACGTAATCAGTGGAAGAATTTAATCATTTTATCAATCATTTATTTCATGTTTAACTCTTATTACATCTAAATTTAAAAGGATTGCTAAGAAGTTGTGAGGGTTTGTGAAGCAGGAGTCTCTAGATTCTGGTACTTTCTTTAAAAAAAACTTTCTAAAAATTAGAAAAAGTTTCAACAGCTTTTGAGCTACACCTGGTTTTTGGTTACATGGATGAATTGTATAGTGGTGAAGTTTGAGATTTTAGTGCACTTGTCACCTTGATAGTGTACATTGCACCCAATATTTAGTTTTTTTTTTTTTTTTACCTTTTGCCCTGCTTCTGAGTCACCATAGACCATGATACCACTCAGCATGCCTTTGCATACCCATACCTTAGCTCCTACTTATAAGTAAGAATAAAAAGTATTTGGTTTTCCATTCCTGGGTTACTTCACTTAGAATTATAGCCTCCAGCTCTATCCAAGTTGCTGCAAAAAACATTATTTCATTCTTTTTATTGCCAAGTAGTATTCCAGGGTGCATATATACTACTTTTTGTTATTCACTCATTGGTTAATGGTCACTTAAATTGGCTCCATATATTTGCAATTGTGAATTGTGCTGACTATAAACACTCAAGTGGAGGTGTCTTTTTGATAGAATGACTTCTTTTTATTTGGGTATATACCCAGTAGTGGGATTATTGCACTGAATGGGCGGATCTACTTTTAGGAGTGTATAACCATTACTCTTTTACTACATCCATGCCAACATTTATTGTTTTCTGACTTTTTAATAATGGTCATTATTGCAGGAGTAAGGTGGTATCTCATTGTGTTTTTAATTGATTTTGGTCCTTTCATTTATCATCTTTGTTTTGCTCAGCTTCCTGTCTTCATCCCCTCCTCTCCAAATCACGGACATACATAAAGACAAAATGAAGTCAGAACAACTGTCTGAGAGGTGTGTGGAAAGGAGAGAAAGAAGGGCAATCCTACTCTTTGGCCTTTTCAATAGTGGGAGGTGTTTATGGGTCAATTGCACACTAGCCTTGGGGATTGTTAGGTTTTTTTTTTAATCTTTTACTTTAGGTTCAGGGATATGTGTGCAGGGTTGTTACATAGGTAAATTGCATGTCATGGTGGTTTAGAGTACAAATTATTTTATCACTTGGGTAATGAATATAGCATTCAATAGATATTTTTTCAATCCTCACCTTCCTCTCACCCTCCACCCTCAAGTAGGTCCCAGAGTCTGCTGTTCTCTTCTTTGTGTCCATGTGTTTTCAATGTTTACCTCCCACTTATAAATGAGAACATGTGGTATTTAGTTTTCTGTTTCTGCATTAGTTCACTTAGGATAATGGCCTCCAGTGTCATCCATGTTGCTGCAAAGGACATAATCTCATTCTTTTTATGGTTGTGTAGTATTCCAGAGAGTATATGTACCACTTTTAAAAAATCCAGTCTTTCATTGATGGGCATTTAGGTTGATTCCACCCAGTGGTGTTGTGAATAACACTTCAACACACATACATGTGCATGTGTCTTTATGGTAGAATAATTTATATTCCGTTGGATATATACCTAGTAATGAGATTGCTGAGTTGAATGGTAATCCTGTTTTAAGTTGTTTAAGAAATCACCAAACTGCTTTCCACAGTTGCTGCTGAACTAATTTATACTCCCACCAACAGTGTCAAAGTGTTCTGTTTTCTCCACAACCTCGCCAGCATGTTATTTTTTGACTTTTTATTAACATCCCCTCTGACTGGTGTGAGATGGTATCTCACTGCCCTTTTGATTGCATTTCTCTAATAATTAGTGATGTTGAGCATCTTTTCATATGCTTGTTGGCCATTTGTATGTCTCCTTTTGAGAAGTGTCTATTCATGTCCTTTCCCACTTTTTTATGAGGTTGTTCATTTTTTCTTGTTAATTTGTTTAAACTCCTGATAGATTCTGGCTATTAGACTTCTGTTGGATTCATAGTTTGAAAAATGTTCTCCCATTCGGTAGGTTGTCTGTTTACTACGTTGATAGTTTCTTTTGCTGTGCAGAATCTCTTTAGCTTTATTAGGTCCCATTTGTTCATTTTTGTTTTTATTGCACTTGCCTTTGGCATCTTTATCATGAAATCTTTGCAGGGCATTGTGTTCAGAATGGTATTTCCTGCATTATCTTTCAGGGATTTTATAGTTTGAGGACTTACATTTAAGTCTAATCCATCTTGAGTTGATTTTTGGGGTCCTGTTTCAATCTTCTGCATATGGCTAACCAGTTATCCCAGTATCATTTATTGAATATGGAGTCCTTTTCCCATTGCTTTTTTTTTGTCAGGTTTATCAAAGATCAGATGGTTTTAGGTGTGTGGCATTATTTCTGTGCTGTCTATTCTGTTCTATTGGTCTACGTGTTTGCTTTTGTACCAGTACCATGCTGTTTTCGTTACTGTAGCCTTGTAGTATAGTTTGCAGTCGGGTAATGTGATGACTCCAGTTTTTTTCTATTTGCCTGAGATTGCCTTGGCTATTTGAGTTCTGTTTTGGTTCCATATGAATTTTAAATTTTGTTTTCTAATTCTGTGAAGAATGTCATTGGTAGTTTGATAGGAATAGCATTGAATCTATAAATTGCTTTGGGTAGTATGGCCATTTTGACAGTATTGATGGTCCCTAACCATGAGCAAGAAACGTTTTTCCATTTTTTTGTTTCATCTCTGATTTCTTTGAGCAGTGGTTTGTAGTTTTCCTTGAAGAGTTCCTTCACTTCCCTTGTTAGCTGTATTCCTAGGTATTTTATTCTTTTGTGGCAATTGGGAATGGGATTGTCTTTGATTTGACTCTCTTCTTGGATATTGTTGGTGTATAGACATGCTACTGATTTTTGTACATTGATTTGGTATCTTGAAACCTTGCTCAGGTTATTTATCAGATATGGGAATTTCTGGGTGGAGACTATAGGGTTTTCTTGCTGTAAAATCATATCAGCTGCAAAGAGAGATAATTTTACTTCTTTTCCTCCTATTTGGATGCCTTTTATCTTTCTCTTGCCTGATTGTTCTGGCGAGGGCTTCCGGTATTATGCTGAATAGGAATGGTGAGTAGGGCATCCTTGTCTTGTTCCAGTTTTTAAGGGGACTGTTTCTTGCTTTTGCCCATTTAGTATGATGTTGGTTGTGAAGTTTTTCATAGATAGCTCTTACTATTTTGAAGTATGTTCCTTTGATGCCTCATTTGTTGAAGGTTTTTTTCTGTTTTTAACATGAAGAGACATTGAAATTTTTCAAAAGCCTTTTCTGCATCTATTGAGATAATCAGGTGGTTTTTGTCTTTAGTTCTGTTTATGTAATGAATCACATCTATAGATTTGTGTAAGTTAAACCAACCTTGCATCCCAAGGATAAAGCCTACTTGATTGTGGTAGATTAGCTTTTTGATGAGCTGCTGGATTCAGTTTGCTATTATTTGGCTGGAGATACTTGTATCTATGTTCATCAAGGATAATGCCTAATGTTTTCTTTTTGTGTTGTATCTCTGCCAGGTTTCTGTATCAGGATGATTCTGGCTGTCCTCACAAAATGAGTTAGGGAGGTGTGTCTCCTTGATTTGTTTGGAATAGTTTCAATAGGAATGTTATCAGCTCTTCTTTATACATCTGGTAGAATTCAGCTGTGAATCTGTCTGGTTCTGGGCTTTTTTTTTTTTTTTTGATTGGTAGGCTTTTTATTACTGCTTCAGTTTTGGAACTTACTATAAGTCTGTTCAGGGATTCAGTTTTTTCCTTGTTCAGTCTTGGGAGGTTAGATGTGTCCATTAATTTTTTCATTTCTTCTAGGTTATCTAGCTTGTGTGCATAGAGGTGTTCATAGTAGCCTCTGAGGATTTTGTATTTCTGTGGGGTCAGTGGTAATGTACTCTCTCATTCTGGTTGTATTTATTTAGATATTCTCTCTTTTTTTCTGGTGTATCTTATAAATTTCTTCAATAAATCGACTCCTGGCATCCTTGATCTTTTCCTTGTGGTTTTTTTTTTTTTTTTTTTTTTTTTTTTGCATCTCAGTTTCCTTCAGTTCAGCCATGATTTGGGTTATTTATTGTCTTCTGGTAGCTTTGCGGTTGGTTTTCTCTTGTTTCTGTACTATCTTTAGTTGTGACATTAGCTTGTTAATTTGAGAACTTTCTAACTTTGTGATTTGGGTGTTTAGTGCTCTAAATTCCCCTCTTAACACTGCCTTAACCGTGTTCCAGATATTCTGTTATGTTACATATTTGTTCTCATTTGTTTTGAAGACTTTTATGATTTTTGCCTTAATTTTATTATTTATTCAAAAATCATTGAGGAACAGGTTGTTTGATTTCTGTGTAATTGTACAGTTTTGAGTGATTTTCTTAGTATTGATATCTATTTTTATTGCACTGTGATTTATCATCAGAGAATGTGGTTGGTATTTCAGTTTTATTGAATTTGCTAAGAATTGTTTTATGTCTGATTCTGTGGTCTATTTTAGAGTATGTCCCATTGCAAATGAAAAAAATGTATATTTTGTGGTTTGGGGCTGTTCTATAGATGTCTATTACATGCATCCAGTCAAGTGTTGAGTTCAGGTCCTGAATATCTTCATTAGTTTTCTGCCTCAATGATCTGCTTAAATCATTTGAAGTCTCACAGTATTATTGTGTCATTATCTAAGTCTCCTTGTAGGTTCTAAGGGCTTGCTTTATGAATTTGGGTGCTCCTGTGTTAGATGCACATATATTTAGGATAGTTAGTTAGATCTTCTTGTTGAATAGAGCCCTTTACCATTAAGTATTGCCCTTATTTGTCTTTTTTGATCTTTGTTGGTTTAAAGTCTGTTTTGTCTGAAACTAGTGCTGTAAACCCTGATTTTTTCTGTTTTCCATTTGCTTGGTAGATTTTTCTACATGTCTTTATTTTGAGCCTATGAGGGTCATTGTGTGTGAGATGGGTCTTTTACACACAGCATAAAAGAAGCAAAAAGGGTCTTGCTTTTTTATCCAGCTTGCCACTCTGTTCTTCTTAATTGGGCATTTACTGTGTTTATATTCAAGGTTAGTATTGATATGTGTGGATTCGTTCCTCTCATTATGTTGTTAGCTGATTACTAAGCAGACTTATTTTTGTAGTTCTTTTATAGTGTCACTGGTCTGTGTACTGAAGTATGTTTTTGTAGTGGCCAGTAATGGTCTTTCCTTTCCATGTTCAGCACTCCCTTCAGGACCTCTTGAATGGCAGTTCTGGTGGCAATGAAATCCCTTATTATTTGCTTACATGAAAAGGATATAATTTCTTCTTTATATATGAAGCTTAGTTTGGCCAGATATGAAATTCTTGGTTGGAAATTCTTTTCTTTAAGAATGCTGAATATAAGCCTCCATTCTCTTCTGGCTTTTAGGGTTTCTGATGAAAGGTCCACTGTTAGCCTGATGGGGTTCACTTTGCAGGTGACCTGCCCCTTCTCTGTAGCTGCTTTTAACATTTTTCTTTCATTTCAGTCCCGGAGAATGTGAGGACAATGGTCTTTCGAATGGCAGTCTTGTGTAGTATCTCATAGGAGTTCTCTGCATTTACTGAATTTGAATGTTGGCCTCTGCAGCGAGGTTGGGGAAATTTTCAAGGATGACATGCTGAAGTTTTCCAAGTTGCTACCTCTGTTTCAGGGATTCCAATGGGTCTCTTTACATGAGCCCATATTTTTCAGAGGTTTTTGTTCATTATTATTTTTTTTTATTTTTGTTTGACTGAGTTGTTTCAGATAACTGGTCTTCAAGTTATGAGATTCTTTCCTCAGCTTGGTCAACTCCACAATTGTATTCTGAAATTCTTGAAGTGAGTTATCCTGCTAGGTTAGCTCAGTTTGATTCTCTCTTTCTCTCTCTTTGAGATGGAGTCTCGCTCTGTCACCTAGGCTGAAGTGCAGTGGTGCGATCTTCGCTCACTGCAACCTCTGCCTCCCAGGTTCAAGAATTTCTGCTGCCTCAGCCTCCTGAGTGGCTGAGACTACAGGCACCTGCCACCACACCCAGCTAATTTTTTTGTATTTTTAGTAGAGATGGGGTTTCACTGTGTTGGCTAGGCTGGTCTCAAACTCCTGACCTCAGGTGATCCACCCATTTCGGTCTCCCAAAGTGCTGGGATTACGATCATGACCCACCATGTCAATTCTTTCTTATAACGGTAATTTAATCTTTCATCTCCTGTATTGTTTTATTGTTTTCCTTAGGATCCTTGGATTGGGTTTTGACTTTCTGCTGAATCTCAATGATCTTCATTCCTGTCAGTATTAGGAATTATATTTCTGTCATTTTAGCCATTTCAACCTGGTGAGGAACCATTTCTGGGGAACTAGTGCAGTCATTTGGATGTAGGAAGACACTCTGACTTTTTCAGTTGCTGGGGTTCTTGCACTGGTTCTTTCTTATCCAATGAACCATTGTGGGCTGATGTCCCTACAATCTTCAACATTGCTGTCCTTTGGATTTTTTTTTATGCCATTGGGCATTTAATTGTGATGTAAGATAGATTCAATAGACTAGCTTCATTTCTTTTAGATTTTTTTTTTTTTTTGTGTGTGTGAAGTCAAGGCTTGGCTCAGCACTTCTGGACTGTGTGCTTTAACTCTGGAGGGTTGGTATTGGGCCCCCAGGTTTATTCATTGGTCCTTCAATGTTGGGATCCTGTTGTGCCTGGAGGGACCAAGGTGTTCCTGGGCCACTGGCCACAGAACTCCAAAGGTTGGTGTCAGCCAAAGCACTTTAGTGGGTGGTAGCAATGAGATCTGTGCACATTCCAATGTGCTACAGCAGCAGCAGCAGCAGCAGCAGCAGCAGTGCAGTGGGGTGTATGCTCATTGGCTGAGGTGGGATACAGATGAGCCTGGAACTACCATCTTCCTTGCAGTCATTGGCAGCAGCAGCAGTGGCAGCCAGCAGTGGGGAGACCTGGCAACTGAGGTTCATGTGCCCATTTGCACCCATGGCAGTGTCAGTGTGGGGGAATGGGTGCTGGCAGGTGTAGGGCTGCCAACCTTTGTGCACACATCCACACCAGTGGTGGTGGTGGCATGGGATGGGGGGCAGGGCCAATGGTGTGGGTCTGCGCTGGCAGTGGTGGCAAGATGGCACAGTGGCAGGGGAATGGGTGCGTTCATGTCAGCAGCAATGGCACCATGAAGCTCACGTTGCAACCAGGAGCTGATGCAGAAGGAGAGGCGAGGTCTATCCATCCACATGTACACCAGCAATGCAATGGGAGATGTGGCCATGGGTGAGTGCATGCCAGCAAAGTGGCACATGAAAGGCTGCAGTGGGGGAGGGATGCACGTGTGCTGGCACATGTTGGCAAGGGATCACTTTGCTGGAGGTCTCTGATGGTCAGGTGTGGTATGCCAGAACAGAAGCTACAATGTGTCACCCTGGTTGGGCATCTGAGGCTTCACTGCAAGCAGGCTTACAGGTTGGGGTCTTGGGAGAGGACAGCAAACAGAAAGGTGCTCAGGTCAGACTAGCCCTGTCTCATGGGCAAGATTGCCCTGCTCTGTTTGGGTCCAACAGTTCCCCTAAGGCTGGAATATCTGAAAGGAGCATAGTAAGTGCTTTGGGGGATGGACATCTCTGGCCATGCTCACTTGCAGATGTTCCAGTACCAAACTCTCTGGGCTCTGTACAGGCTGGAGTTCTGCCCCTATCACTTCTCTAAGCATTTCTCCATGCTGGGTCAAGTGTCTATGCCAGTTGTGGGATGTTCTGCTGCCAGGATTCTGGAAGTCCATGGAGAGAGTGGGTTGTTCCTTGTCTCTTCAACTTACCCCTTCACCAGCAGCCATTGGGGGTCAGAAACAAATTCTGGTGTACAATAGCCTTGTGCACGGCTCCCAGCTTCTTCCCCCTTCAGCCCAGTATCTGTGTCCTCCCTCTCAATGCCTTCCTTCTGATGATCTCAGAGTGTGCCAGTCTTACTGGCATCTTGGTCCCTTGGTGGCAGATGTTCCTCCTAGCTGTATCTAGTCAGCCATCTTGCCTCCCCTTTCATCATTTCTCATATTCCAGGATGCAGCTGTATTAAGGTTACAGAATTGCTTATGACTCAAAGGAATTTTCTATGCTATTTGAGAATGGAAGCCCAGTTACCTGGCCCCCCAAGCTGAGTTGTATCTTCAGTATTGGCCTAGAACAGCGAGATCTTTTTAAGGTTACATAAGGACACATACAACAATCACAAAAGAACATACATAACTAATCTTATCTGTCAGAATTGGCCCTTACAATCTCATGTACCTGCCCCCGTTTCTGCGATAGTCCATGGGCCTAGAGGGATTGGATAGTTTTAATTTGTGGCCCTGTGTCTCATGAAAGCAGTTAACTTTATTGCCTTCTCCTGGGTCTAAAGTTGATGTTTTGATTGGTGTCAATGTTAAAGATTTAGCTGGTGCCTTTTTCAGACCCAGGATTCAAAGCCCTGTAAATTAACGGCATAAGGATTAATTAATAAGATGCTTATCAAAGACATTAAAAGGCTTAGAACGTTTTATTAAAACAGAATCACAGGTCATTGTAAAATAACAGTTATTCATTTAACCAAAGTGATCATCAAAAGACTTTAAAACCAATATCGAAAACATTACAATAAAAGGGCAGTCTACGTGTAATATGCAGACATTCTATCTACAATGTAAATTATCAAGTATAGTATATGCATTTATGCTAAAAACAGCAGAGGAGACAGCCCTACAGAAATTAAAGTTGCCAAGGATAGAATAACTGTGCTAGAATGGGCTAATGCCACAGGCACACATAAGTGTAAGCTTGCTGTGGCAGGCAAAAGCTTGCATTTTTTTTGTTTTCAAGGAGTGAATTTCTTTTAAGTCCATTATGCTAACAAAAAGGTATGGATCGTCAGCAACGTCTTTTCTGATTGGTTTCACAGTTTGTAGCAGCGGCTTGTGCTCACTTCAGGAAAGCTGGACTGGGTTTTGCAGGATTTACTTATTCCTTGACAACTGTTTTTTTCATTTCTCAGCTGAAATTCTCATAAAAAATAATGTTTATACCATGTACTTCCCCCAAATGTGACTCTATTAACTCAGCCGTGTGACTGGGATATTCTTAGATTACTGAAGTGTAAATATTAAAAAAAAAACTTTATTGAAGAGCATGCTAGCAGCAATGAAGAAAGATATGGATGCGGAAGGTATTCAAAAGGAGTTTAACATAAATGATACTATATATATGCTGTTACCAATGCCTGGAAAACAGTCGTATATGCCTGGCACAACCTCTGGCCTGTGATTATGCTCCGTAAGGATGAACAAGGTGGTGACTCAAGAATTTTATATGTCAAGTGAGAAAAAAAAAATGCTTGACCTCCTTACATATGCAAAAAATATACCTGCAAAGTCTGTCTGTAAGAAGTGGATGTCAAAGAAGTTTTTGAATTGGATAATGAGGCTTCACTTTTTCATTCATTAACCAGTGGTGGAAGAATCAACATGGCTCTGAATAAAGGTGATATGATCATAGTAATGAAGATTACATGATTAACACTGCAGCAAATGTGCCTTTAGATGATACTGTGAAAATGATATGGTGGAATGTGTGACGGGCTTATTGGAGGACAGAGCAGTATGCATTCCTAACAGAGAAGAAATCGTGTCACTTTATAAAATCAAGAAGAGATTTCTAAGACAAAACTGTTGTTAATGAGAGAAATCACTCTGGAGGAAACACTTTAAAAAGTCAACATACGCAAGTCTATAAACGTAATTCACCACATAAACAGAACCAAAAACAAAAACCACATGATTATCTCAATTGATGCAGAGAAGGCATTTGACAAAATTCAACAGCCCTTTATGCTAAAAACCCTCAATAAACTCGGTATCGATGGAACGTATCTCAAAGTAATAAAGGCTATTTATGACAAACCAACAGCCAATATCATACTGAATGGGCAAAAACTGGAAGCATTCCCTTTGAAATCTGGCACTGGACAAGGATGCCCTCTGTCACCACTCCTATTCAATATAGTACTGGAAGTTCTAGCCAGAGCAATCAGGCAAGAAAAAGAAATAAAGTGTATTCAAATAGGAAAGGTGGAAGCCAAATTGTCTCTATTTGCAGACGACATGATAGTATACCTAGAAGACCCCATCGCCTCAGCCAAAAACTCCTGAAACTGATAAGCAACTTCAGCAAAGTCTCAGGATATAAAATCAATGTGCAAAAATCACAAGCCTTCCTCTACACCAATAACAGACTTAAAGAGAGCCAAATCAAGAACGAACTGCCATTCACAATTGCTACAAAAAGAATAAAATACCTTGGAATACAACTCACAAGGAACGTAAGGGACCTCTTCAAGGAGAACTACAAACCACTGCTCAACGAAATCAGAGAGGACACAAACAGATGGAGAAACATTCCATGTTCATGGTTAGGAAGAATTAATATCGTGAAAATGACTATACTGCCCAAAGTAATTTACAGAATCAATGCTATACTCATCAAGCTACCATTGACTTTCTTCACAGAACTGGAAAAAACCATCATGAACTTCATATGGAACCAAAAGAGAGCCCGCATAGCCAAGTCAATTCTAAGCAAAAAGAACACAGCGGGGGGCATCACACTACCGGATTTCAAACTATACTACAAGGCTACAGTAATCAAAACAGCATGGTACTGGTACCAAAACAGAGCTATAGATCAATGGAACAGAACCGAGGCATTAGAGGCAACACAACATAGCTACAACCATACAATCTTTGATAAACCTGACAAAAACAAGCAATGGGGAAAGGATTCCCTGTTCAACAAATAGTGCTGGGAAAACTGGCTAGCCATGTGTAGAAAGCAGAAACTGGACCCCTTCCTGACACCTTACACCAAAATTGACTCCAGATGGATTAAAGACTTAAACATAAGACCTGGCACCATAAAAACCCTAGAACGAAATCTAGGCAAAACCATCCAGGACATAGGAGTAGGGAAGGACTTCATGAACAAAACACCAAAAGCATTGGCAACAAAAGCCAAAATAGACAAATGGGACCTAATGAAACTCCACAGCTTCTGCACAGCAAAAGAAACAGTCTCTAGTGTGAATCGGCAACCAACAGAATGGGAAAAAATTTTTGTAGTTTACCCATCTGACAAAGGGCTGATATCCAGAATTTACAAAGAACTCAAACAGATTTACAGGAAAAATCAAACAAGCCCATTCAAAAGTGGGCAAAGGATATGAACAGACACTTTATGAAAGAAGACATATATGAGGCCAACAATCATATGAAAAAATGCTCATCGTCACTGGTCATCAGAGAGATGCAAATCAAAACCACATTGAGATACCATCTCACGCCAGTTAGAATGGGATCATTAAAAAATCTGGAGACAACAGATGCTGGAGAGGATGTGGAGAAAAAGGAACACTTTTACACTGTTGGTGGGAGTGTAAATTAGTCCAACCATTGTGGAAGACGGTGTGGTGATTCCTCAAGGCCTTAGAAATAGAAATCCCATTTGACCCAGCAATCCCATTACTGGGTATATATCCAAAGGACTATAAATCGTTCTACTACAAGGACACATGCACACGAATGTTCATTGCAGCACTGTTTACAATAGCAAAGACCTGGAACCAACCCAAATGCCCATCGATGATAGACTGGATTGGGAAAATGTGGCACATATACACCATGGAATATTATGCAGCAATCAGAAATGATGAGTTCGTGTCATTTGTAGGGACATGGATGAATCTGGAGAACATCATTCTCAGCAAACTGACACAAGAACAGAAAATGAAACACCGCATATTCTCAGTCATACGCGGGTGATGAAAAAAGGGAACACATGGACACAGAGAGGGGAGTACTAAACACTGGGGTCAATAGGGGGGAAAAGGGGAGGGCCAGTGGGAGGGGGAGGTGGGGAGGGATTGCCTGGGGAGAAATGCCAAATGTGGGTGAAGGGGAGAAAGCAAACAAAGCACACAGCCATGTGTGTACCTATGCAACTGTATTGCATGCTCAGCACATATACACCAAAACCTAAAATGCAATAAAAAAAAAAAAGTCATCCAGCAGAATGCCTCCTCATCCGTAGAGGGCCTACTTCTGGGTTTCTCCACTGCTTGTGATGTTTCTTTTCACCTAATAAATAAAATACACAGTACAGTACCCATTTTAATGGAAACACAGCATCATAGGTGGAGATTGAAAAATGTGGTATCAGGCCAGGCACGGTGGCTCAATCCTGTAATCCCAGCACTGTGGGAGTCCAAGGCGGGTGGATCACGAAGTCAAGAGATTGAGACCATCCTGGTCAACATGGTGAAACCCCGTCTCTACTAAAAATACAAAAAATTAGCTGGGCATGGTGGCGCGTGCCTGTAATCCCAGCTACTCAGGAGGCTGAGTCAGGAGAATTGCCTGAACCCAGGAGGCGGAGCTTGCGGTGAGCCGAGATCGCGCCATTGCACTCCAGCCTGGGTAACAAGAGTGAAACTCCGTATATAAAAAAAAATGTGATATTATATCTTGTTGCTGTTGCTGAACAGCTGAAACAGGTATTCTAGTGGTACTACTGTGCTGCTTAGTTACCTGAACACATTATGTTTTTGCTGTATGAATGATACATCATATTTTTTACTGTTAAGTACTTGTGTACTAGTAAGTGTAAGAAAGCGATTGCTTATTGGTAGCATATAAATTCAGAGTCAGGAATAATGGATGACAAATGACCACAAATTGTCCACATGGATGGCTGAGATAGTGACACCTTTGCTTTCTAATTGTTGTATATACACAAACCTTGTTTCATGCACAAAATTACTAAAAAATATTATATTGGCTGGGCACAAGTGGCTCATACATGTAATTCCAGCACTTTGGGAGGTTGAAGCAGATGGATCACTTGAGGTTAGGAGTTCAAGACCAGCCTGGCAAACATGGCAAAACCCTGTCTCTACTAAAAAATACAAAAATGAGCCAGGATTGGTGGTGGTGCATGTCTGTAAACCCAGCTACTCTGGAGGCGGAGGCAGGAGAATCGCTTGAATCTGGGAGGCAGAGGTTGCAGTGAGCTGATATCACCCCACTGCACTCCAGCCTGGGTGACAGAGTGAGACTCTGTCTCAAAAAGAAAAAAAACTCCTTGTGCATGTCTAACTGGTAACATTTTAGTGACAGAACTGTGACCAAAAGCATCAGAAATGTTATAAGTCCTATGGCAAACATATCTAAGTAAGACAACTAATTTTTCTCTTCATCATTTAAAAAATGGTAAATGCAAGTATGAGTTTTGGAATTCAGTGTGACTGTAAGTAAGTTCCTTTCACTCAAATATTATCCAACAAAACAGGGACAAAGTAAGAACAGGCACAGATTAATTTCTTTTCAGCTCTTTTTAAAGAGTATCACCACACATTTCCATGATTGGTTTCTAGATACAGTACTGACAACTGATTCAGTAATTTTCACCACTAGAATCTTCAAAGCACTGCAACACCTGATTTTGTTTTCAAGCACAGATATGAAGGTCTGATGGTGATAAAAGGCTTGGGACCAAATATCACTAGAAAGCCTCACATTTTTATTATGACTGCTTAATCCAAGTGAATGTCATTTAATTTTAATAATGGTAAATGCAACTAAAGTAGTCTGAGAGAAATCCCAGTCAATATAATTTCCTTAAGCACAAGGCCAATCTTTCCTGAACATTAAAACTTTGTACTCATGTCATGATTTTTCCTCAATACCTGAAGGAAAAGATCTGAAACCAACTCGAATTATTAATTGAATTGGATTAACTTGGAGATAAACACCATTTAAACATGTTTAACTACTTTTCCAAATAACAAACTGGTGTATTATTTTTGTTCAGAACTTACAAAATTAAATTTTTTATTAAATTTTTTTTTTTGCCAGGAACCTTAAACCTCTTATAGCTCTCTAGATCATGAGAGGTAAGCGAAATCAATCAAATTTTAAATGGACAGTGTGCTCTTTCAATTTTTAGAGGCTTAACAAAGGTTGCTTAGTAATGTTGGAGGCAAATAATTTATGACTAAGTCCTCAAAACCAAATGCAACAAAAACAAAAATAGACAATTAGGACCGAATTAAACTAAAGAGCTTTTGCTCAGCAAAAGAAAGTATCAAGGGATTTAACAGGCAACCTACAGAATGGGAGAAAGTACGTGCAAACTATGCATCTGACAAAAGACTAATATCCAGAGTCTATAAGAAACTTAAACAAATTAATTTAAAAAAAACCTCATTAAAAAGTGGGCAAAGGAAATGAATAGACACCTCGCAAAAGAAAACATATAAGCATGCAACAAACATTAAAAAATGCTCAACATCACTAATCAGAGAAGTGGAAATCAAAACCACAGTGAGATACCATCTCATGCCAGTCGGAATAGCTACTATTAAAAAAATAAAAAAATAACAGATGTAGGCAGGGATGCAGACAAAAGCTAACACACACTGTTGGTGGGAATGCAAATTAGTTCAGCCACTCTGGAAAGCAGTTTGAAGATTTCTCAAAGAATTAACAATCGAATTACCATTTGACTCAGCAATCCCACTACTGGGTATATACCCAAAGGAAAAGAAATTGTTCTACCAAAAGGACACCTGTACTCATATGTGTATCACAGCACTATTCACAATAGCAAAGGCGTGAAATCAACCTGGTGCTTATTCTTAAAACCTTGTCTGGATAGTCTCTGGCTCTTGTATTAACCCCTAGAATTGATCAGAAGCAAACAGATCAAATGGCTCCAAATCATTTACTAATGATTCAAATTTTAAACTTTTGTATCAAACTAAAACAGATATAGAAAACTATACAAATTATCACGAAATGACCACGCTTGTGTAGCCACCATCCAGATCATGAACTAGAACATGGACAACACTCCATATGCACCTCCTCAGTATCACTTCTCTTTCCTTTACAGCTGTAAACACTGTCTAGAATTCTAACATTGCAGATTAATTTTCTTGTCTTTGAAGGTTTTATAAATGATGTCCTACAGTATATATTTCTTTGGGTCTCACATGTGTTCTTCAACATTATGTTTGTGAGGTTGATCTATGGTATTGTGTATTTGTAGTTTACATATACATCATTTATATATACATTCTATGGTTGATGGGCATTTCAGTTGTTTCCAATTACAAATAATACTATGAAAACTCTTGTGTGCATGATACACATATTTCTACTGGGTATCTATTTAGAAGCTGAATTACTGAGTCTTGGATTATGCATACATTCAATTTTACAGATACAAATTGTAATAAATTGTTTTCTACTCAGCATATGTCCTTGAGATTGATCCAAATTGTTGTATCAATAGCTCATTCCCTTGTTTAAAGTAGTATTCCATGTGTATTCCTGCGATAGTATGAATGTACCACAGTTTGTTTAACCATTCACCTGGCCATGTAGCTCTCCTGGACAAAAACATACCACCCCACAGATTGGGAGAACTAAAATTCATATTTATCATCAGGATTTCTTCTTTTGTGAACTTTTTTTCATATTCATTGCCCATTTTCTGCTGAGTAATTTGTCTTTTTATGTTTGATGTGTACAAGATATACATTCTGAACATAAAAAGTTTAAATATCATATACATCATAAATATTATGACTTGGGTTTCTTTTTTGCATTTTTGCCAGAAATTCTGCTCTACCCTACGATCCTGAAGATAATCTAGACGTTTTTCTTCTGGTTTTAAACTTTTGCTTTCCAAATGTAGGTGTTTAGTATACTTGAGATTTTAAAAAACCTGTTTGTATATACCTCACATAAAGTGCATATACTCTAGGTGCACATTTCTATGAATTTTGACAAATGTATACACCTGAGGAATTACCATCAAATCATATAATATTTTTGTCATCCCCAAAGTTCCCTCATGTCTCTTCCCAGTAAATCCCCACGTTTATCCCCTGGAAGAAAAAAAAAACACCACTCTGATTTTTTCCCAAACATATACTACTTTTATCCTTTTCTAAAATTCCAAATAATTATAGTCATACAATAAGTAATTTTTGTGTAAGGCCTTTTTCTCCCAACTCAGCATAAGATTTCTGGGATTCATTCATGTTTTAAAATTTATCTATAGTTAATTCCAACACATGACTGAGTAGGATTCCATTCATTTTTCTCTATCCTTCCATTGGTGACACTGGGTTGTTTCTAGTTTTTGGCTCTTATTGCTAAGCTGCTATGAATATTGATGTAAGAGTCTTTGTGTGGACATATGTTTCCATGTCTCAAGTAAGTAGCTAAAAGTGGAAATGCTCAGTCGCATGGCAACTATACATTTAGCTTTTGATGTATTTGCATGGTTTTGCTTTCCCAACAGCAATACACAAAAGTTGCAAGTTGCTTTAAATTCTTGCTAATACTTGATATTATAAACTTAAAAAAATTAGCTTTTCTAGCAGGTGGGTAATGGCATCTTGAGGCTTTAATTTACATTTATTTGATGACTGTTGATCAATTTTCATGTGTGAATTGGAAATTTGCATGCATATTTTGGTGAGTGTCTGTTGAAATATCTTCCTCATTTAAAAACTGTTATTTATCTTATTTTTATTGAGTTACAAGGGTTCTTTATATAATCCAGTTCTTTGTTAGATATGTGTATTACAAATGTTTAGTACCATTCTGTGGCGAACCCTGCTTGATGGAATCTTTAAAACACAGAACTTTGTGTACTTTTGTTTGGATGTTTGTGTATTTTCTTTTCTTTTTTCTATTGCATTTTAGGTTTTGGAGTACATGTGCAGAACATGCAAGACAGTTGCATAGGTACACACATGGCAGTGTGTTTTGCTTCCTTTCTCCCCTTCACCCACATTTGGCATTTCTCCCCAGGCTATCCCTCCCCAGCCCCCACACTGTCCCTCCCCTATTCCCCCCAATAGACCCCTGTGTTTAGTACTCCCTTCCCTGTGTCCATGTGTTCTCATTTTTCATCACCTGCCTATGAGCGAGAATATGTGGTATTTCATTTTCTGTTCTTGTGTCAGTTTGCTGAGAATGATGTTCTCCAGATTCATCCATGTCCCTACAAATGACACGAACTCATCATTTTTGATTGCTGCATAATATTCCATGGTGTATATGTGCCACATTTTCCCAATCCAGTCTATCATCGATGGGCATTTGGGTTGGTTCCAGGTCTTTGCTATTTTAAACAGTGCTGCAACGAACATTCGTGTGCATGTGTCCTTATAGTAGAACAATTTATAGTCCTTTGGATATATACCCAGTAATGGGATTGCTGGGTCAAATGGAATTTCTATTTCTAAGGCCTTGAGGAATTGCCACACTGTCTTCCACAATGGTTGAACTAATTTACACTCCCACCAGCAGTGTAAAAGTGCTCCTATTTCTCCACATCCCCTCCAGCATCTGCTGTCTCCAGATTTTTTAATGATCACCATTCTAACTGGTGTGAGATGGTATGTCAATGTGGTTTTGATTTGCATCTCTCTAATGACCAGTGATGATGAGCATTTCTTCATGTTTGTTGGCCTCATGTATGTCTTCTTTGGTAAAGTGTCTGTTCATATCCTTTTCCCATTTTCAAATGGGCTTGTTTGTTTTTTTCTTGTAAATCTGTTTGAGTTCTTTGTAAATTCTGGATATCAGCCCTTTGTCAGATGGGTAAACTGCAAAAATTTTTCCCATTCTGTTGGTTGGCGATTCACTCTAGTGACTGTTTCTTTTGCCGTGCAGAAGCTGTGGAGTTTCATTGGGTCCCATTTGTCTATTTTGGCTTTTGTTGCCAATGCTTTTGGTGTTTTGGTCATGAAGTCTTTGCCTACTCCTATGTCCTGAATGGTTTTGCCTAGATTTCGTTCTAGGGTTTTTATGGTGCCAGGTCTTATGTTTAAGTCTTTAATCCATCTGGAATTAATTTTAGAGTAAGGTGTCAGGGAGGGGTTCAATTTCTGCTTTCTGCACATGGCTAGCCAGTTTTCTCAACACCATTTGTTAAACAGGGAATCCTTCCCCCATTGCTTGTTTTTGTCAGGTTTATCAAAGATTGTATGGTTGTAGATATGTTGTGTTGCCTCCGATGCCTCTGTTCTGTTCCATTGGTCTATATCTCTGTTTTGGTACCAGTACCATGCTGTTTTGATTACTGTAGCCTTGTAGTATAGTTTGAAATCCGGTAGTGTGATGCCCCCCGCTGTGTTCTTTTTACTTAGAATTGACTTGGCTATGCGGGCTTTCTTTTGGTTCCATATGAAGTTCATGGTGGTTTTTTCCAGTTCTGTGAAGAAAGTCAATGGTAGCTTGATGGGGATAGCATTGATTCTGTAAATTACTTTGGGCAGTATAGCCATTTTCACGATATTAATTCTTCCTAATCATGAACATGGAATGTTTCTCCAGCTGTTTGTGTCCTCTCTTATTTCATTGAGCAGTGGTTTGTAGTTCTCCTTGAAGAGGTCCCTTACATTCCTTGTAAGTTGTATTCCTAGGTATTTTATTCTTTTTGTAGCAATTGTGAATGGCAGTTCATTCTTGATTTGGCTCTCTTTAAGTCTGTTATTGGTGTATACGAATGCTTGTGATTTTTGCATATTGATTTTATATCCTGAGACTTTGCTGAAGTTGCTTATCAGTTTCAGGAGTTTTTGGGCTGCGGCAATGGGGTCTTCTAGGTATACTCTCATGTCGTCTGCAAGTAGAGACAATTTGGCTTCCTCCTTTCCTATTTGAATACCCTTTATTTCTTTTTCTTGCCTGATTGCTCTGGCTGGAACTTCCAGTACTATATTGAATAGGAGTGGTGACAGAGGGCATCCTTGTCCAGTGCCGGATTTCAAAGGGAATGCTTCCAGTTTTTTCCCATTCAGTATGATATTGGCTGTTGGTTTGTCGTAAATAGCTTTTATTATACCAAGTTTATTGAGGGCTTTTAGCATAAAGGGCTGTTGAATTTTGTCAAATGCCTTCTCTGCATCAATTGAGATAATCATGTGGTTTTTGTTTTTGGTTCTGTTTGTGTGGTGAATTACATTTACAGACTTGCGTATGTTGAACCAGCCTTGCATCCCCAGGATGAATCCTACTTGATCATGACGGATAAGTTTTTTTGATGTGCTGTTGCAATCTGCTTGCCAGTATTTTATTGAAGATTTTTGCATCTATGTTCATCATGGATATTGGCCTGAAGTTTTATTTTCTTGTTGGGTCTCTGCTGGGTTTTGGTAACAGGATGATATTTGTCTCATAAAGTGATTTGGGAAGGATTCCCTCTTTTTGGATTATTTGGAATAGTTTCAGAAGGAATGGTACCAGCTCCTCTTTGTGTGTCTGGTAGAATTTGGCTGTGAACCCATCTGGACCTGGGCTTTTTTTGTGTGGTAAGCTCTTAATTGCTGCCTCAACTTTAGACCTTGTTATTGTTCTATTCATTGTTTCAGCTTCCTCCTGGTTTAGGCTTGGGAGGACACAGGTGTCCAGGAAATTATCCATTTCTTCCAGGTTTACTAGTTTATGTGCATGAGTTGTTTGTAATATTCTCTGATGATGGTTTGAATTTCTGTGGAATCTGTGGTGATTTCCCCTTTATCATTTTTTATTGCATCTATTTGGTTGTTCTCTCTTTTCTTTTTTATCAATCTGGCTAGTGGTCTATTTTGTTGATCTTTTCAAAAAACCAGCTCTTGGATTTATTGATTTTTTAAAGGGTTTTTCGTGTCTCTATCTCCTTCAGTTCTGCTCTGCTCTTAGTTATTTCTTGTCTTCTGCTAGGTTTTGAGTTTTCTTGATCTTGCTCCTCTAGCTCTTTCAATTTTGATGATAGGGTGTCAATTTTGGATCTCTCCACTCTTCTCATGTGGGCACTTATTGCTATGTATTTTCCTCTAGAGACTGCTTTAAACGTGTCCCAGAGATTCTGGCATGTTGTGTCTTCATTCTCGTTGGTTTTGAAGAACATCTTTATTTCTGTCTTCATTTCATTGTTTATCCAGTCAACATTTAAGAGCCAGTTGTTCAGTTTCCATGAAGCTGTGCGGTTCTGGGTTAGTTTCTGAATTCTGAGTTCTAACTTGATTGCACTATGGTCTGAGAGACTGTTTGTTATAATTTCAGTTGTTTTGCATTTGCTGAGGAATGCTTTACTTCCAATTATGTGGTCAATTTGAGAGTAGATGTGATGTGGTGCTGAGAAGAATGTATATTCTGTGGATTTGGGATGCAGAGTTCTGTAAATGTCTATTAGGTTTGCTTGTTCCAGGTCTGAGTTCAAGCTCTGGAAATCCTTGTTAATTTTCTTTCTGGTTGATCTGTCTAATATTGACAGTGGCGTGTTAAAGTCTCCCACTATTATTGTGTGGGAGTCTAAGTCTCTTTGTAAGTCATTAAGAACTTGCCTTATGTATCTGGGTGCTCCTGTATTGGGTTCATATGTATTTAGGATCGTTAGCTCTTCTTGTTGTATCAATCTTTTTACCATTATGTAATGTCCTTCTTTGTCTCTTTTGATCTTTGTTGCTTTAAAGTGTATTTTATCAGAGATGAGAATTGCAACTCCTGCTTTTTTTTTGCTCTCCATTTGCTTGGTAAATCTTCCTCCATCTATTTATTTTGAGCCTTTCTGTATCCTTGCATGTGAGATGGGTTTCCTGGATACAGCACACTGATGGGTTTTGGTTTTTTATCCAATTTGCCAGTCTGTGTCTTTTGATTGGTGAATTTAACCCATTTACATTTAGGGTTAATATTGTTATGTGTGAATTTGATACTGCCATTTTGATGCTAGCTGGCTGTTTTGCTCATTAGTTGATGTAGGTTCTTCATTTTGTTGATGCTCTTTAGCATTTCGTGTGTTTTTGGAATGGCTGGTTACTGGTTGTTACTTTCTATGTGTAGTGCCTCTTTCAGGAGCTCTTGTAAAGCAGGCCTGGTGGTGACAAAATCTCTGAGTACTTGCTTGTTCGCAAAGGATTTTATTTTTCCTTCACTTATGAAAGTCAGTTTGGCTGGATATGAAATTCTGGATTGAAAGTTCTTTTCTTTAAGGATGTTGAATATTGGCCCCCACTCTCTTCTGGCTTGTAGGGTTTCTGCTGAGAGATCTGCTGTTAGTCTGATGGGCTTCCCCTTTTGGGTGACCCAACCTTTCTCTCTGACTGCCCTTAGTATTTTCTCCTTCATTTAAACCCTGGTGAATCTGACAATTATGTGCCTTGGGGTTGCTCTTCTTGCGGAATATCTTTGTGGTGTTCTCTCTATTTCCTGGATTTGAGTGTTGACCTGCCTTGCTAGGTTAGGGAAATTTTCCTGGATAATATCCTGAAGAGTATTTTCCAGCTTGGATTCATTCTCTTCGTCACATTCTGGTACACTTATCAAACGTAGGTTAAGTCTCTTCACATAGTCCCACATTTCTTGGAGACTTTGTTCATTCCTTTTTGCGTTTTTTTCTCTAATCTTGGTTTCTCATTTTATTTCATTGGGTTGATCTTCGACTTCTGATATTCTTTCTTCTGCTTGGTCAATTCAGCTATTGAAACTTGTGCATGCTCGGCGAAGTTCACGTGTTATGTTTTTCAGCTCCTTCAATTCATTCATATTCCTCTCTAAGTTATCCATTTTTGTTATCATTTCCTCGAATCTTTTTTCAAGGTTCTTAGTTTCTTAGCATTGATTTAGAACATGTTCTTTTAGCTCACAGAAGTTTCTCATTACCCACCTTCTGAAGTCTGATTCTGTCATTTTGTCACACTCATTCTCCGTCCAGCTTTGTTCCCTTGCTGGTGAGGAGTTTTGGTCCTTTGTAGGAGGCGAGGTGTTTTGGTTTCGGGTGTTTTCCTCCTTTTTGCGCTGGTTTCTTCCCATCTTTGTGGATTTATCCACCTGTCGTCTGAGTAGTTGCTGACTTTTCAATTGGGTCTCTGAGTGGATGCCCAGATTGTTGATGATGAAGTATTTCTGTTACTTGGTTTTCCTTCTAACACTAGCCCCTCTGCTGTACTACTGCTGAGGTCCACTCCAGGCCCTCCTTGTCTGGGGTACACCTGTAGCAGCTGCAGAACAGTGAGGGATGCTACCAGTTTCTTCTTCTGCTATCTTTGTCCCAGAATGATGCCCGCCCAATGTCAGTCTGATCAGTCCTTTTTGAGGTGACTCTTTGGATATACAGGGGTCAGGGAGCTGCTTGAGGAGACGGTCTGTACTTTATAGGAGCTGAAGTGCTGAGCTGTGAGCTCCGTTGTTCATTCAGGGCCGTTAGGCTTCTATGTTTAAGTCTGCTGCAGCAGAACTCATAAAACCCCTTTTTTTCCTCAGATGCTCTGTCTCAGGGAGTTAGGGATTTTTTTTATGAGTGTCCGTTGCACTGTCCTGCCCAGCTAGGAGGCAGTATAGTCACTATTTGCCTACCGAGGCGCCACCCTGTTGGCGTGGGGTCCGCTCTGTTGCCATGGGCTCTGCCCTGCTGCCACGGGCTCTGCCCTGCAGCAGAGTCTCTCTGTTATGGCGGGTTGCCTCGGCAATGGCAGGATGCATCAGCAATGGGAGTGTACCTCAGTAGGGGCAGATTGCTTCGGTAATGGCGGACGCGCCTCCGGCATCGAGCTGCACCTTCCTGGGTTCAGCTGTGCCTGCAGTGAAACTCTCCACCCAGAGTGTTTTAAATCGCCGTTTTGTTTGTCCCTGTGGGGATGAAACCCGGTGAGCCTGCTCACCTGACTCCCTGTCTCAGAGCGCCTTTTTTTTTTTTTTTTTTTTTAAAGTTGAATGGTTGACTCTCTCCCAGGTGTTTCAGTTGCCTGCTGTTAGGGCACCAGGATCTGTGTGATTTCCCATGCAGCAACCCACTGCGCTGGCTCAAACGATGCTTCCCAGGAATCTCCTGGTCTGGCTCACTGTCCAAGTCCCGTTTAATCAGATGGATATACTAATCTGCCCTCCCAATTCTCAGATTGCCAGTTTAACAGGGCACCCGGATCAGTGTGTTTTGTGCAGAGTGTTACGGAGTGCCGCTGCGCTGCAGTGCCAGCAGAAGCAGCCGCACCAGCCGAAACAGCTGTGCTGGCGTTCTGTGTCTCTCCTACACCTGGGAATTTCCTCGTTCTGTGGGCAACAAAGATCTGTCTGGAAATGCGGCTTTGACACACACTCTGCGCATTCACTGAGCGCTGCAATACTGAGTTGTTCTTACTGCGCCATCTTGAATCCTCTCCCTTGTGTTTTTTGTTTTCTATATAAAAATAATTTATGCCAACCCAATCATCATAATGATTTTTGATATTTTATTCTAGAAGTTTTATAGTTTTAGCTTTCACATTTAGCTTGAAGATCCAAATTGAGTTAACTTTGTATACAAATAAAGTGTGTTTCTCTCCTCTGAATTTAAATAGACATATTTTTCTCTTTACCAGTGGTTTTCAGCAAATTGATTTCTTATTTTAAAATAAATTTATGCAGTAAATGTGAAATTTTGTTGCATGTATATAATGTGTAGTGATCAGGTCAGGGTACTCAGGGTGTAATTTAAGGTGCAGCATTTTTGTAAAGTATTGTCACTGGATTAGTCTGTTCCCACACTGCTATGAAGAAATACCCAAGACTGGGTAATTTATATTTAAAAAAGGGGGTTTAATTGACTCACACTTCAGCATGGCCGGGGAGGCCTCCGGAAAGTTGCAATCATAACAGAAGAGAAAGGAGAATCAGGCACCTTCTTCACAGGGTGGCAGGATGGAGTGAGTGCAAGCAGGGGAAATGCCAGACACTTATAAAACCATCAGATCTCATGAGACTCACTCACGATCATGAGAACAGCATGGGGGAAACTGCCTCCATGATCTGATTAATCCTCCACCTGGTCCCCCCTTGACACGTGTGTTGCCTCTTGTCTAGTGTCGAAGATTAGTTCTTTAATATATTGTGTCCAACTTCTGGTTGCTTATGGTGGATGAGTAATTCCAGATTCTGTTACTTCTTCAAGGCCAGAGATTTGTGTTTTCCAAGCCTTATGAAATAAGTATAACTCAATTTTCTAAAAAAATATATTAAAAATTACATTGTAAAGAAAAATAACATGCACATGTGTGCATGACACCTACACACCATGAAGAATATTCCAGAGCGTAAGTTTGGCCTATGGGTGATATCTGTGCCCCTTCAGGCTTCAGACTCAGACCTATGCTCATAATTCCTGGAAATTCACAAATTCGCCTCAGGATGAATTGCGTTTCCTTATTTGAAACTATGTGTTGGAGATAAAATTTGGCTACAATCAAGGAAAGGTAGCAAGCTGAGTCTCATCTGGTTACTGAGTTGTGTGATCCTATTCTTTCCAAATTCTTTAATGGTGCCAAAGTCACTGTGGACACTAGAGGGCGCTCCTTGACTGAAAATGACATACTCTCCCTAACCAACTTCCTCAGTTTGCACCAGCTCTGAGATTGAATCTTGCTGGATCTTAGTCTTTCGTTGCAGCCAAAGCTTGCCCTGCCATAGGGCCCCAGGTGGCCTGTTCCCCCATCTCTTCATTTTAAAGGCTAACTCTCTTTCCACTCCTATCCCCACTCTCAGAATGATTCAGCCTGGCTTCCTAAGATACCTTATAGCACCAGAACTATCCTATTTTATTTCCTCTTTGCCAGTGGTCACTGAGGAAGGAGGTCTGGGTCATTGGTTATTCCTCTTTATGCTGAAACTTTCTCTAAGGTCAATTATACAGATTTAAAATCACACAAATGGATTCTCCAACAATTCCATGTGGCACAAAGCTTCTGTTGGGGGCACCCAGGAGCTGTGAGAAGTGACCCGCTGGATCATCCTGGGACAAGTCTCTACCTCCATCTGAATCTTGGCCTCTTCATTTGTATATTGAGGCACGTAGGTATGACAGTGTCTAGCAAGAGCACAGGGAGAGCAGGGGCGGTGATGGGGGCCGGAAATTTTTTTTTTTTTTGAGGCAGGGTCTCACTCTGTCATCCAGGCTGGAGTGCAGTGGCGCTATCACTGTGGCCTTAACTTCCCAGGCTCAAGTGATCCTCCTACTTCAACTTCCCAAGTAGCTGGGACTACAGGCATATGCCACCGTGCTCAGCTATTTTTTATCTTTTAATCTTTTTTTAATCTTTTGTAGAGACAGTGTCTCACTAAGTTGCCCAGGCTGGTCTCAAACTCCTGCACTCAAGTAATCCTCCCACATCAGTCTCCCTAAATGTTAGGATTTCAGACGTGAGCCTCTGCACCTGGCCTTGGAATTTTTTGTATGCAAGGAGTTAGCCTAATTAGACCTCTCTTGTCTGGAAAGAGGATGTCTGGGAGAGGATAAGGAGAAAAAATTGAATTTATAAATTCAGCATGATCATGGAGACAGTAACCAGGGTCTTGGCCACCTAATTACTGGCATATATAAGTGACTCAAAAAACATTTATGGAAACATGAAAGAATAAAGGAGTGGATAGATGTGAGAATAAGAAAACTAAGTAATATCCATTAAGGCTTGAAAGCAATGCTTTGCAGTAGAACAAAGAACGGCCCTAAGGTGGGAAGTGATTTGCCAGAATTACAGGGCTAGTTAAAGGCAGAGCCAGGACTTGAATTCCAGAATTCTGATTTCTGGTCTAGAGTTCTCCTGGCTCAAATATGCAGCACAAAGCCCTTGGCTATTCATGTCCCTAGGAGGTTGGTGGGAGGCAGGCATAACTGGTCACCTCATGATGAATCACTGCTGGTGCTGGCTGGAAACCAATACTTTTCCAGGGCTCCGGCATCCTAACTGCTTGCGGAGGAATTGCTCTTTGCGCTGCTTGCACCGTTCTACATGCTGGGGGTGCTGTTGTTTAACTAGTGGGCTCATTTGCTCAGTTATTTTCCATTTGTATCTTTGGGGGTGCCCAGACATAGGCTGGGCGCTGTTCAGACGTTTCCAGGTGTGACTAAACTTGGCTGCTAAGCCCTCCTGGGCTTCTGCCCAAAATAACAGGCCACCACTCCCTCAGGTACCTTCTCAGATCACTTAAAGCATGAACACTTAAGCATCTGGGAATTGTGAACTCTGTTGAGAATCAGAAATGTGGCATTCAGGGGATCTGCTGCTGCTAAACAGGTCGTGGGCCATGGATTAAAAAAAACCTCTGCTTTTCTCGGACCTGTTTTTATCCTGAGAAAATGTCAACATAGAATCCATATTAGGAATAATTGGCACACAGAATGACTACATTTGGGGGCGCAACATTTCTGCTGGAGAAGAGGGTGAAGGGTGGCAGGATAGAGGATTGCAAATGCCCCAAAGGAAGTCTTTTCCCAGAGGTCCCTTCCGTGTTTTGTAGAGTACCAGAGGCACGCAGCTCAGCAAGTCATGACTGTGTCGTCATTATGTTCTCGTCAGCACGGATGATTCCGTCAATGTATAAACAAGCACAGTTGCATTTTATGCGACTTTCAAATTAGTTCATTTCCAAGTCGTAAAAATCTTTCAGAAAGTCTCATCACCACCCCCACAGGGCAGCAACCAGTTTTAGGGGCTTCACCTGTTAAGATGATTTGGCTTGTTTGCAAGTCATTTTCAGAGAGCAAGAGAGACAATCTTCCCACTACTCTATAATTAAAGTGCTGGGGGCAGGCTGGGGGGAGGCAACATGAACACAGAGCTCTCACTCTTATTCAGGAGCATCTGTAATTCAGACATCCCTGGGGACTGCCTCAGATGTAATATTCTCTCCACAAAGGATGGAAATCTTTTCTCTTAGAACGTCTTTTCACTGCAGCTTTCCTTAAGGCTTCATTGGATAAGTGTATAAAAAATCCAAAACGTACCTGTTTTCTATTTTGTTTCACCCAACTCATTTGTGTTTCTATAATTAAGCATGCCCTGCTTGGTCAGTGTGTGTAGGGTGTATGTGTGTGTGTCTGTGTGTGTGTAAATCTTAAAGGACTCAGAAGTTGGAATATTTGTGCCCTTAACACAGCTCCACGGACTCTATCTAATTATTTATCTTCTTGAGCCTTTTTCTTCCCTGTGATTTTCAGAAGTGCAATGTCTTCATCGCTTAAAAAAAAGCCTCATCACTCTTTGAACCCCCACAATGCCTGAGGTAGGAAGGCAAACTCCTGGGCTTTTGGTAAATGACAATTTGATTCTACAACAATTGGTGGGAACATTCCAGTTTCCAGAGGGTCTCTACTTTCCTGGTCTATTAAATGGAACCAAGCCCAACTTCAGCACTCAAAGCCTTCATTTTTACTCTTTACTTAACCATCCATAAACTTCTTGTTCTGTTCCCTGCTCTTCTCCCAGTCCTTGCCTTGCATCACTGTTCTCTCTATACCTCAGACCTCTGCTAAACCTAAAGAAGATGCTGTCTGGGGCCTTGCTTTGTTCTTCTCCATGTTTCTAGCCCCCAACATAGGGCCTGGATCACACAAGAGACTTGGGGCTGAATGAACTTAATTGACTTGTTTGAATTTCTTGCACATGTGACTGGGATTAGATCATTTTCCTTCTCGGAGATTTGGTTGTCTGACTTGCACAAGAAGGGACTAACATGGATGACTACTGAAATCTTTTGTTTTTTAGAAGAGGAGTTCATAATTCTATGAATATTTTGTATTTTTCTAAATTTATTTATTCACTTAACACTTTCCTCTTACCATTTTTTTCTAGCACAGAGGAAGGGGAACAGCAAGAAACAACCCCAAAACAAATGAATCCAACCACTAGTTCCTCTCTACCTTCCTAAAAACCATATTATCTCTGTTGTGTAATGGTTGTTTTTTTTCCCTATCTTATCAAAAGTCATCCATTCATGTACTTTCAAGATGACTAGTGGCCAAGTTTGTTGTTCATGTTGTACGCTCCTGCTGCTGGAACTGAGCACTTGAATACTAATAATACTCTCCACATCACCAATCTCATCTTTTTTCTGACGTATTGACTGATCCCTGGCAAACCACTCTGAGTCCATATAACCCTACTGCAAATTAATCAAGGGTTCAGACACTGGGGTGTGTCTGAACATAGAGGGGACTCCATCAGCTTAATACCAAGTATGGCAGATTCTGAATCAGCTTTTCTTGTCTAAAGAGTGTGGATAATTTCTACCCCAACATATATTGAGCCAGGGAAGTCTACTATCAGGGCCCTCTGAGCTCACACATCTCCAGTACCAGGTGTGGCCAGATGCTCTTATTTATTTATCTATTTATTGTTTCTGAAATGGAGTCTCTCTCTGTCACCCATGCTGGAGTGCAGCAGCATGATTTCGGTTTACTGCAACCTCTGCCTCCCAGGCTCAAGCAATTCTCCTGCCTTCCAGGTAGCTGAGAATACAGGTGCCCCCCACCATGCCTGGCTAATTTTTGTATTTTTAGTAGAGACAGGGTTTTGACATGTTGGCCAGGCTCATCTCGAACTCCTGGCCTCAAGTGATCCACCAGCCTTGTCCTCCCAAAGTTCTGGGAGTACACGCGTGAGCCACTGTGCCCAGCCCAGATGCTCTTATAATGGCTTTTGAACAACCACTACATGGCTGTGAAAAGCAATCCTGAAAGAGGAAACTCTAAGAGAGTTGTCACCTTGCCGTTTGTAAACAACCATGAAATATATTTATGAACAAATAATACAAATATTTATCAAAATAAAGGAGGAACAAACACTGCCTACTGGACCACAATATATGCAACAATGTTGAAACATTACTGATTACAATTTGAAAGTATTTTATAGGAACCTGGTGTTCGTGTGGGTGTGAGGTGACAGAAAAATGGAAAATGGACACAACCAACTCAATCCCCACGAATTTATCCTCTAGACACTCACACGCAAGGGGGCACACACAAAGATATTCACTGAAGTGATGACTACTAGTGAAAAGCTGGAAGCACTGTATTTGTCTGTGTAGATATAAAAGATGATCCATTCATAGTTGGGAATACCACATACCTGTTAACGAAAACAAGATATCTAGCATTTACTCTGCACCAGGCACTGTTCCAAGTGTGTTGTGTACATTAACTCATTTAATCCTCATAACAAGTTGTGAGGTTGATACCCACTTCCCAGATGAACCTACTGGGAGGAGAAAGGTTAAGCAATTGCCTAGAATCATGCAGCTAGTAAGTGGTAGAGCCAGGACTTGAATCCATGCAGTATGGCTCCAGTGACTGTCCCCTAAGGTGCATGGTAAGGAGCACTGCCTGGGACAGCCTTCTCCTGGATGGCCAAAGGAAGACAGCAGAGGCTTTTTGGTAGGCGTAAGAAGCAAGTTACTTAATAGTGTGCAAAATAAGATATCAGCTGGTTAAGAAAAAGGATTTGTATCACCCCCATGCATAGGCAGCCTCTGGAGGGACCCCAACTGGAAAGCTAAATACTGTCTCTTCTGGGGAGGGGCAGAACGACAAGGGGATTGGGAGGTAGAAGGATTCTATGTTTCGCATTACACTCTCTTGACTGTTGAAATTGTACCCATGAGATTAAAAAAAATTACATTGCCGGGTGCAGTGGCTCACGCCAGTAATCCTAGCACTTTGAGAGGCTGAGGCAGGCAGATCACCTGAGGTCAGGAATTCAAGACCAGCCTGGCCAACATGGTGAAACCCCTGTCTCTACTAAAAATAGAAAAATTAGCCAGGTGTGGTGGTGTAGGCTTGTAGCCTCAGCTACTCGAGGCTGAGGCAGGAGAATTACATGAACCCAGGAGGCAGAGGTTGCAGTGAGCCAATATCCAGCTAATACACTCCACTGTGGGCAAAAAGAGTGAGACTTATCTCAAAAAAAAATAAATAAAAATAAATTCATTAAAAATAAATAAAAATTAAAAATTAAGTTGAACATTAAAAATTCTTGGCCAGGCATGGTGACTCATGCTTGTAATCCCAGCACTTTGGGAGGTTGAGGCAGGAGGTTTGCTTGAGCCCAGGAATTTGGCCTGGGCAACATAGCAAGACCTTGTCTCTTAAAAAAAATCTTGTTGGAAGAAGAAAGTCTTAACACAGCCTCTGAATTCAGAAATGGAGGCAAATTTTAATGGGAGGAGCAGTGTGGGGCAGGAGAAAGAACAGAAAGAGCTTGGAGCTCTACCACTGTATTAGTTAACTATGGCCAGAAGTCTGAATTTAAGGTGTCAGCAGGGTCATGCTTTTTCTGAAGACTGCAGGGAAGGATCCTTTTTTGCCTCTCCTTAGCTTCTGGTGGTGGCCATCAGTCCTTGGCATTCCTTGCCTTGCAGCTGCATTACTGCAATCTCTGTGCTTCCATCTTCATATGAAGTTCTCCCCTCTGTGTCTCTGTGTCACCGTATCTTCACGTCGTATTTTTTATAAGGACACTAGGCATTGAATTTAGGGCCCAATCTAATCTGTTATGACTTCACCTTCACATAAATAATAACATCTGCCAAGACCTTATTTGCAGGTGGACATGAAGTTTTATGAGGATGCTCTTTGTATTGGTCGGATTGTGCTGCCATAACAAAATACCATAGAACAAGTGCTTAGACAACAGAAATTTATTTTCTCATAGTTCTGGAGATTGGAGTTTGGAAAATCTAAGATTAGGGTGCCAGCAGCGTTGGTGCCTGGTGAGGACTCTCTGGCTTGTAGACAGCTGACTTTTTGTTGTTTCCTCACGTGATCTTTCCTCTGTATATGCAGAAGTCTCTCTCAGTCTCTCTCTCTCTCTCTCTCTCTCTAGTGTCTCTCCCTCTTCTTTTCAGAATACCAATCCTATTGGATTAGGGCTCCACCGTTAAGATCCCATTTCACCTTAATTTTTTTTAACTTTTATTTGAAGTTCAGGGGACATATGCAGGATGTGCAGGTTTGTTACATAGGTAAATGTGTGCCATGGGGGTTTGTTGTACAGATTATTTCCTCACCTAGGTATTAAGCCTGGTACCCATTAGTTTTTTTCCTGAGCCGCTCCCTCTTCCCTCCCTCCATGCTCCAGTAGGCCCCAGTGTGCATTGTTCCTCTCTATGTGTCCATGTGTTCTCATCATTTAGCTTGCACTTATAAGTGAGAAAATGAGGCATTTCTTTTTCTGTTACTGTGTAAGTTTGCTAAGGATAATGGCTTCTAGCTCCATCCATGTCCCTGCAAAGGATATAGTCTCCATCTTTTTTATGGCTGCATAGTATTCCATGGTACATATTCCATATATACCACATTTTCTTTATCAAATCTATCATTGATGGGTGTTTAGTTGATTCCATGTCTTTGCTATTGGGAATAGTGCTGCAATGAACATAGGCATGCATGTCTTTATAATAAAATGATTTCTGTGCCTTTTCATATATACCCATTAATGAGATTACTGAGTTGAATGGTATTTTTGTCTGTATGTCTTTGATGAATCACCACACTATCTTTCACAATGGTTGAACTAATTTACAATCCCACCAACAGTGTAAAATATGCCCTTTTCCCCAGAACTGTGCCAGCATCTGTGATTTCTTTGAGTTTTTAATAATAGCCATTCTGACTATTGTGAGATAGTATCTCATGTGGTTTTGATTTGCATTCCTCTAATGAACAGTGCTGTTGAGCTTTTTTTTTTTTTAAATGCCCTTTGGCCACATGTATGTTTTCTTTTGAGAACTGTCTGTTCATGTTCTTTGCCCACTTTTTAATGGGGTTTTTTTTTTTCTTGTAAATTTGTTTAAGTTCCTTATAGATGCTGGATATTAGACTTTGGTCAGATGCATAGTTTACAAGTTTTTCTCCCATTCTGTAGGTTATTTGTTTATTCTGTTGATAGTTTCTTTTGCTATACAGATGCTCTTTAGTTTAATTAGATCTCATTTGTTCATTTTTGCTTTGTTGCACTTGCTTTTGGTATTTTCCCCATGAAATCTTTGCCCATGTCATGAACAGCATTGCCTAGATTTCTTCTAGGGTTTTCATAGTTTTTGGTTTTACATTTAAGTTTTCTTGAGTTGATTTTTGTATATGGTATAAAGAAGAGGTCCAGTTTCAATTTTCTGCATATGGCTAGCCAGTTATCCCAGCACCATTTATTAAATATAGGGAATCCAATCCTTTCCCCATTGCTTGTTTTCATCAATTTTGTCAAAGATCAGATGGTTGTAGATGTGCAGTCTTATTTCTATGTTCTCTATTCTGTTCCTTTGATCTATGTGCCTGTCCTTGTACCAGTACCATGCTGTTTTGGTTACTGTATCCCTGAGTATGGTTTGAAATCAGGTAGCATCATGCCTCCAGCTTTGCGCGTTTTGCTTGGGATTGCCTTTGCTATTCAGGCCCTTTTTTGGTTCCATATGAATTTTAAAATAGTTTCTTCTAATTGTGTGAAGAATGTCAATGGTAGTTTAATGGGAATAGCATTGAATCTATAAATTACTTTGGGCAGTGTGGCCATTTTCACAATATCGATTCTTCCTATCCACAAGCATGGAATATTTTTTCATTTGTTTATGTCATCTCTGATTTCTTTGAGCAGTGATTTGTAGTTCTCCTTGTAGAGGTCCTTCACATCCTTTGTTAGTTGAATTCCTAGGTATTTTATTCTTTTTGTGGCTACTGTAAATGGGAGTTCATTCATGATTTAGCTCTCTGCTTGTCTATTGTTGGTGTATAAGACTGCTTTTGATTTTTGCACATTGATATTGTATCCTGAGACTGCTGAAGCTGCTTATCAGCTTAGGAAGCTTTTGGGCTGAGAGGATCAGGTTTTCTATATATCGGAGCATGTCACCCCATTTTCCTATGCAGGTCAAAGGCACTAGACATAAACACTGGCCAAGAGTATGTATTTTAATGACATGCCTATGCCATCCCTACCCGGCTAAACCTTCCTTTGGTTTCTTGTCACCAGTGAGAGTATGCTCTCTTTTGTTTTGCTAACACAGTGAACCTCTCTCTTTCACAGGACTAAAGGGTCCTGTGCATCTTATTTAATGAAAAGTGCCTAAAACCGTTATCACAGTCAATGCCCAGGAGCATTTCTAGGTTGGAGGCCAGGCCTAAGTCCTGGTGAGTTATTTTAGGGAGGTGCAAAGGAAGTTAACTTGGCTGTAGGGGAGACATGTGGCCCAACTCTAATATTTTATTACAACAGCTGGCATATAGTGAGAGCTGACTTTTGTCAGGCTTGGTTTGGAAAGCTTTCCAAAGTTTATTTTCTTTATTCATTATGACAATCCCATATTGTTGCATTAGTTGTGTCATTATTCCTTTCTTTTAGGTGAAGAAACAGAAGCAAAGAGAGGTGAAGGGACATGTCCGAACTGACACGACCCTTATGTGGTAGATCCAGAAAATAAAATTGGAGGATCCAGGCTTCAGAATCCATCCTCTGAAAAGGGCTCTGGAGCAGGCCCTTTCACGAGCTCTCTAGAAGCCTGGTCTACACAGGCTTGGCCTGCCTCCCTCCAGTGGGACAGCCACATTAATCCCTTCTCCCCTGACTCAGTCTCCTCTTCTTCCCATTTCCCCTCCTGGCTTCTTATGCTTTCCCAGCCTCACCTTACCTCCCAGCCCCTCATCTTGCCAGATGCATGATACCCTTTGCTTCTCTGCTGTGACCTTCCATAAACACAGATGCCCCTTTGGGCCCTGTACCCAGGGACTCTGCTCTGCTCTCAAGAACTGTCGTCCAGAAGCATAGCCTCCCCCTTCAATCTCCATGGGCCCTCTCAGTTCTCAAGCCCTCTGGATTTTCCCATCTGGGCTTCTAGTCCCCACCCAATGGCTCATCCCTTGCCAGGGACCCCAACGCAGAATTTTCAGTTGACACAGGGAAGTCACATGCAGGGCCCTGGCTCCTGCCCTTGCAGTGTTCTTCTCTTTCCAGTCCCTGGCTCTGAGAAATTTCCCTTGGTGCCTACTTCCTGGCAGCTTCCCTACATCCCTCTCTCACCTAGCACTGCCTGAGTACTGCCTTGTATTTTATCACTTGATTGCATTTATTATGTATTTGCACTGGGAAGCCTCAGTTGGCCTCACAACTTCTCCATAATCCTTGTGTTCATTACCTGTACCTTGCCTACAGCTGACTTTTCACCTCTCTTCTCCCTGAGGCCAGGCAGGGTGCTAAGATTGGCAAGGGACATGGTAGTGGTGTCTGAAATGCTTTTCTTTCTTTCTCTCCTCTTTTACCAGGCAACCTCCTCCACCTCTCACTCTCCCTCACCTTCAAGGCCTGGACTTTCTCTGGACACATTCGTTACTGCATCTTGAAAGTAGGTCAGGTATATTGTCCACGAGTCTAGCTCTTCCACAGCACAATGTGGAGGCCATATCTCTAATTTAAGGTAAGGTTTATCATAGCTCTTCACAGTCTTAAACTCAGGTAAAACTACTTAACACTAGGCAGGAAAAGCCCTTGCCCTGTGACCTGCCCTTTAAAGGGTGGCATGTCTGGAGGAGGACCAGAGAAAAACCTGTTGAAGTGAATGACTCATGGCAGGGTCAAGGAGGCCAAAGGATCAAGAGGTTGCTCTAGACCATAGCCAATACCTCTGCCCCCACTTCGACTGTGCTCTAATGACCCGGGACTGAAGAATTCCCTGTGCAAACTGCCTGCTTTTAGGTACATCTTCCTGAATGTGAACTGAGACATTGATAATGTGCAAGATGTGGCCAAGTGGTGGGTGTTTGTGGGGAGTTTGGCCAAAGTGTGGATGTGCATGCTCATGTCCACAGGCATGTACAGGGAGCCCCTCACAGTGTTGGATAGGGTGGGAGTGGGAAGAGAAAAGGAGTGCCCTCAACCAAGAGTTGGAGGATGACTATCCAAGTTCAATAGTAGAACTCTGAGGAGTCTAAGAATTTTAAATTTGGACCTACTTTTCTGGTCATTAGGAAGTTACAATTGTAAAGCTAGGAAAATGGAGCACTTTTTTTTAATGTCTTGTTAACTTCATTAAAACTTAAATATTTAGACATATAGCACATGGTCCTTTATTTTTCTCTTGCCCTGGGCCCCACAAATGTTAGAGTGGCTGTGGACTCAGGAGTAAGCTCTTGTTTCACCAGCCAGCCTGTCTTGCCATTCTAACTTCCTCTTTGGCTTCATGGTATTTGGAGAATATTTTTTATGAATTTTCTCTGAGCGGGTGGCAGTGGGGGCAGAACGAAGGGCAGTCTTTAGAATCAAGAGGGCTGTTGGAAACTATTTGCTTCACTTTCATATGCACTCTGACTCCAAGATTGCATAGATGAGAAAAACTGAAATCTGTTTTTTATAACTTCATGCTACTAATTTAACCAGGAGCCACATATGGCTATTTAACTCGTTTAAGTTAATTAATAATTAAATACAATCAAAATCTCACTTTCTCAGTTGTACTACTCACATTTCAAGTGTTAAGTAGCCACAGGAATCTAGTGCCTGCCTTATTGGAGATAGAGAGCACTTCCATCATCACAGAAAGTTGGAGAGTGCTGGGTTAGAAATCAGGCCTAAGTCATCCTGAGAGTGTTACAGGTATAGGCTATCTCTCAGCTCTCTCTGAAAAATCATTACCAGAAATGAGTAACATGCCTTTTATTCAAATTAGAGCATAAACCGATGTTTACTTTTTCCAAACAATCATATATCTCATAAGAAAAATTCAGCTAGTGAAAAATGGCAATGTAGCTGAGAACTTTAGACACAAAAATAAAAGACTAGGGTAAGAACCAGTTTCTTTGCCCTCACCATCAAAGTTTCACAGTGATTTGATTTTGGATCCTATACAAGATACTAAATTATGAAAGGATATATCTTATAATTCTTACAGAGTACTGAAGATATACAATTCATTTTCTGGGAACTAATTTTTCCAGATGACCTTCTTAATGTATCTCTATGTCAAATAGGGTATCACACTGTGATCAAAAGAGCGAACCGATGCTGTGATGCTTTTGCTACTCCTCTTTTTGACATGGTCCCAGGTAAGGCCAAATACTTCTGCCTAAACCCACAGTCCCACACAAGATGGGGATCTAGGACAAAGCATTTGGTCACACATCACACACAGCTAAATGAAAGCTGCTGAGCCCCAAAGGGCATTTGCTACTCTAAGGAGTCTCCTTCTCCAGAACAGAGCATTAAGTATTCTTGGCTGGAACTGGTGTGGCCCTACTAAGCTTTCATAGAAATTATTTACTATCATTTTCATTCTTGAAAATATCTTCAAAAATATGAAATTCTAAAAATTTAGAGCTGAAAATGCTTCTAGAAGTCACATACTGAAGTTTGGAGAGTCAAGGCTATTTGTTCACATTAAATAGCATGAAGAATAGAGATCAGGTCTTTCAAACTTGAGTTCAGTTGTCCATTCACATATTGGTGAGAGGAAAAGCAGCAGCTGGAAAATAAATGGCCAGGAGGGTAAGTAAAGAGTGTTTCAAAAAGGGAATGGTTAATCTTACATATGGTGGAGATGTCAAGGAAGATGACCAATGGAAAATATTCATTGAATGCAGCAATATAGAGGTTTTTTTTTTCTCCAAAATGGAGTTTCTCCAAAATGGAGTCTCACTCTGCCGCCCAGACTAGAAGAGGTGGTTTTTGAGTGACCTTGCCGAAGGCAATTTCAAGAGAGTGGTGGAGATGAAATCCAGATTATAGTAACCTGAAGAGTGAAGAGGGCTAACATTTATAGATGATACACTGAGCACTCAGGTTTATCTTTAAGCCCTGTTGAGATGCCACTAAAAATAATAAAAGGGAAAAACTGTAAATCAAGGAACACAAAGAGAACATGAGATAGTGTCATCGTAGAGAGATTTCAGTGACTGTTTATACAGCATAATGCAGATGAAAGAGTGGTAACTGACAAATAGAAATGAAAGGAGCTGTCTGCTGGGATATATAAAGAAGGTGCTGTTGAGGAGGGAACGAGCTTCGTGGAAGACCTCTACAGACAATTAAGATTTGGAGATCCAGAGGACAAGAGAGAGATGGGATGCTGAAAAAATCAAAAAAGAAATGGTTTGAAATCTGTACATAGTGCAGTTGGACCATGCACTCCAGAATATAATGGATTGATGACTTCCAGTTCTAGGAATGGGGCAAGCTAGGTTAGCCAGACCAGCTCATCTGCTGAAAACAACCAGAGAAGTTAGACAAAATATATATTTTAAAAATCTTAAAAGCATAAAAGATCTGAAACAGAGAATGAATTACAAGTCTGAAATCTAAGGAAACATAACTCAAAGTTTCATGGAATAAAACATTTGCTTTGAGGGTATCCTGGCAAACTTGAACTTAGGATTTGACAGCGTCATGGGGTAAAGGGTTCAGAAGCCAAAGGCTGGACGGAAGAGTCTAATAAGAGATCTTCCCTCATAATACACTGGGACCCCAAAATAAAGCTATAACCTCAAGATAAAGGTAAAATAAAAGTAGACCTGCCCCCTCCTACACTGCAAAATCCAGAGGACCTGTTAATCGACTCAGCAGTAAAAAAATCTTCCAACAAAGACAAGTCTAGGACCAAAAGCCTTCAATGGGGAATGCCAACAAACATTTAAAGAAGAATGAACACCAATCCTCCTCAAACTCTTCCAAAACATTGAAGAGAATAGAACCCTTCCAAACTCATCCTTTGAGGCCAGGATTACCCTGATAACCAAACCAAAGAAAAACACTGCAAGAAAATAAAACTATAAGCCAATATCCCTTATGAACATTGATGCCAAAATGATAAACAAAAATACTAGCAAACCAAACTCAATGGCACATTAAAATGATTACACACCATGACCAAGTGGGATTTATTATTAGAATGCAAGGATGGGTCAACACACAAAAATCAATCAGTGGAATATTCATTAAAAGAATGAAGCAAAAAACCAACATAGTCATCTCAATTTATGCAGAAAGAAACATTTGGAAAAATCACAACCCTGCGATGATAAAATAACAACAACAACAACAACAAAAAAACCAACCACTCCACAAACTATTAATAAGAACAGAAGGAAAATCCCTCAACATAATAACAGCCATATGTAAATGGAGTTTCCACCTTTGTATCGTCCTCATTTTTCTCTTCCCCATTTTTCTCTTGCCACCACCATGTAAGAAGTGGCTTTCACCTCCCACCATGATTCTGAGGCCTCCCTAGCCATGTGGAACTTTAAGTCCAATTAAACCTCTTTTTCTTTCCAGTCTCAGATAGGTCTTTATCAGCAACAAAACGAACTAATACACATAGTGAGAACAGAAAGCAGACGGTGAGAAGCATACTGGCCACGTAAGGCAATTTTGACTAGAAAGTGGAACTTAACTATGAACTATCTGCTTCAGAGAGGATAGAAGCACCAGAACTTCTAGCCAATTGTAAGCAGGCAATTATCTCAGGATGCAGGAGAGGAGGGGGCTTCTTTTTGACACCCACTTCATCAGATGCTCCTCAGATCAGAGCCTTGCAGGTCGTGCTAGAGGGGAGCCTCAGAAAGTGTTTTGCTGTTTGTTTCAAATGGGGGCTTATTGTGGGCCCTGTGTCACTGAAATTACAATACCTGTTCAATCTAATTCCCTGGGGGCTTTAAGTCTTACAAACTGGCGCTGGCCTCAGTGTGAAAAAAAAATAAGGGAAGCCTTGGAGTCTTTTTGACACAGACTAGTGTGGGATTGTTTCCTCATTTGTATCCACTTACAGAAAGTTCCAATGATTTCTTTTGGTGACTCTACAGCCAAATGAATGGTCCTGGTAGCGTGTTTTATTGCAACTTGTCCTTTTGCTTCTTTAATATTCCAGACAGACACATCTCCCCCTTGGGCCCTTCACATACTTTCCTCTCCATTCCAGTAATACCTGGTTTGAGGAGGTGGTGCCTGTGCATACAATTCACCACCTTCCACTCATTGGCCTCCCTCTGACTGGAATGGATACAGATGTAATATAAGAGAGTTCTGATTCTCTGGCTTAGGTGACAAAGCTATTTCAATAAAATTATACTCTTTTTCTGACTGTTCATGCATTGTAACATCATGTGAAAATGGCTAGACATATGTTCTCTGCATTTAGAGGTAGCTTTACGATGTTCAGACTCTGAAGATATGTTACATGGAATATACAAAATTGATTTGGGGGAGTCCTGGGAAGGCCCCCCAAAAGCTAAGTCTTCCAGGGCAGCTGAAATTGAGGTTCTAAGAGAGACCCACCATACCTATGAGATGGCATGGATACAAAACACACAGTGGTTTCAAATGTAACCCCAAATCAAAACAGAATGTACATTTCTCAAATGCCAGGGGTCAATTTGCAGTCAAACTTCTACTTACAGGGACAATCCTACAGTACTGTACTACTCAGGCAAACAGGAGACAGGTATGTATTTAAGGATGGGTTATGAATCTCCTGAGCAAACAGAGGAGGCTGGCTAAAGGAAGTAGGAAATATACCAAACCAGTATCCACCAGAGGCAGATGGCAAGTTGATAGCCAGAACTGGGCTCCTCCAATCCTGAATCAATAGTTCCTGCTCCCCAGAGTTGACTGAACCCCTTGTTGGGGGAAAGGGGTGGAAGAGACAAAATGCCATTACCAACCAATGCCAAGTCCTCATATTTGACTCATTTAGGGTCAGCCACAGGTGGCTCACAACCATAGAGCTGCCAGATAAAATACAGGACGCCTGACTAAATTTAAATTTCTGATAAACAGTGGAAAGTTTTGAGTATAAGTATGTTCAAATATGGCATGGAATATATTTGTACTAAGAGTATACTTGGGATTCAGATTTAATTGGGCATCCTGTATTTTTTGATAAATAGGCAACCCTACTCAGGCAAGCCATCAGAATTAGTCTGGCAACAGGAAAGTGGCCATAGTCAGGCCTCTGGTCACCCTATTTTCAGGGAGCTGGGCAGGTTATTATCAGACATCAGGCTGGGAACCCCATCACCAGGACCGTGATACAGGGTAGGGTTTAGTCTGAGGGTAAAAGCAAGATCTTATACACTAGAACAAGTTTATAAAGTCCCAGCAGGGACTAGTATGTAAACTCTCAGGAGCAAACTTGGCAGGAGTCACTGGATGACAGACCTAGATGTCCTGAAATTACCGAGGGCTAGGGGCAGGGCTAAGTTAAGAGCAGGATTTCTCTAAAAGGGATCCCTTGGCTGCTTGCATCAGAATCATCTGAGATACTTGGGAAACATGCAGATTTCAGGGCCCCATCCAGACCTGCCAAGGTCTTCCCCCACTCTCTAGGGAAAGTCCTAGAAAGCTGCAATTTCCTAAGCACTCTTGGCTGCTCTGTCATGAACTAAATTTGAGACCCAGTGCTCTAGAGCCAGGAATCAGGTGTGGCTTGCAAAGAAGTCATGAGGCACAGTGGTTAAAACATAGACTCTGGAGCCAGACTGCCCAAGTTAGACTTCTGGTTCTACCACTTATTATCTGTGTGACTTTATTATCTAAGTGATTTAACCTTTCTGGGCCTCAGTTTCTTTATCTGTAAAGCCCGCATAATAATAGTGTCTAATTCATAGGGCTATTGTGAGGCTTAAATGAGATGTATCAGCAAAGCACTCAGAACAGTCTGGCATCTAGGAAGCACACATTCATATGTGTTAGCTGTTATTAGGAGCTTAGTGGACCCACAGGGTCCTCAGAAAGAGGACCGATTTGGGCCTTGATGGGTACTCATGGCCTATGGCCTATGTCCTGCAGTAGAGTGGGCAGAAGCAGAACTCACAGAGCAAGTGGAGGAGGGTTTGTTGCATGAGAAGTCATGAGGATGATTAATATAAGGGACAATCGTTGAATCCACAGGTGATCATCCTTGGCTAGAATGAGAAGCTAAGAAAATGGATATTGTTCATTAAGCTCTAATTAGCAGATTAATTGTACAAGGGAAAGAGAGTCCAAGAGTCACTACAAGTAATTAATGTACTTCTTCTCTCCCTGGTCACCCTTTGATTTGAACCACATAACCTGTAGTCTTTATCAGACACTAAGATCCTGGAAATACTGGCTGCTAATCGTTTTGGTGAGCCCCTGATTGCACTAAAGGAAATGGATGTGTCCTGCTCTCTCTAATGACTCAGGCACAGGGAGAAGATAACGTGGTTCTAACCATGATGAATTAAGCCTGGAAGACCTGGAGAGGACAATCATTCTCTCTGTTCATTTAACAAATGTGAATGATGTCTCCAAGTTGCTAAAGAAAATGTGACCAGACACAGTCTGATTAAGAAAAAATCAGTACCTGTCACAAACTGCTCTTGAATTTGCTGATGTCGTGACATGGCTGGTTCTCAGTTCCAATGTCTTGATCCCTGCCTAAATCTCTCCTCAGTTCCTTTGAAGATTCAGCCTTACCATTGGAGTCCTGGCCCCACCTTTGACTTAGAACCAGAACTCCCTTAGCCTGGACTGGCCTCCCGCTCCATTGAAGCTACCTGAGCTCTCCCAGCCACCTATGCACTTGGGATCTCATGTATTTCTAGGCCAACCATCCTTCCTACTTTCATACTGAACTGATGTCAAGGAATTTATTGTTCTTTCCTGTGGAAAAGATACAAACTGTGTCAGTGAAGCATCTCTGGGGTGGAGGTGGGGCACAGTGAAAAGGCAAGTCACTCTGTATGTCCTTTTCCATGACACAGTCACAGGGGCTTGGGATGCTGGTGTGTGCCCATAGGTTGGCTTCTGCCAGGAATTGGGGCCTGGGTGTGCTGGGTGCAGAGTCTCCTGATATCACAGAGAGCCCCTGTTTTCAATAGAAGTGCAACAGAGTAGAGTCTAGACAGAGTATCAGAAACTTTCAGGATAATAACATGGTAACAGCTAGTGGTTTTCAAATGCCCCCTCTGTTCTGTGTAGTATGCTAGGTGCTTACAGGCATTATCTCACTTCACTTTCCTATCAACCCTACAATGAGGCACTATGATTATCTGCATTTTATAGTGAAGTAACTGACACAGAGAGGCTAAGTAACTTGCCCAAGGTCACATATCTGACTAGTGGTAAGGCTGGGTTCTGTGCTTGTTTTTATTTTCAAGAATTAAGTCAAATGTAAGTCCCCCTTCATTAAGCTGCTGGGATGGGAGCAGCAGGATGGGCAGGGCCTGGATGGGTGAAGCAGGCTCCTGTGTAACTTTCTATGAAGAGGTAGATATCTCCAAATATGTGGAAACAAATTGAGAATGTTCTGCTTATGTTCCAACTGAAAGACATTTTCATTCTTATTGGGTTTGCATCAAATTCTCATTTTGCTAGTCTTATACATTAGAGTATCAACCAATGGTGCCATGTAGCTTTAACAAATGATCTAGTAGCTTCAGAGAAGCATCGGCCAGAGAAAGTTGGAGTGCTTGGGACAGGCCTTGTCTGGCTGTCCAGGTTTACCTGGGGGAGAGGGAGGTGTGAGCTGGCACTAAGAGACCCTCTGCCTATCTAACTTGGGCCAAGGCTGCTTGGGACTAAAAGAGAACCCAAAATGTTCATAGCAGCATTATTCACAATAGTCAAAAAGTGGAAAGAACTCAAGCATCCACCAATGGATGGGTAAATAAAATGCGGTGTATCTATATAGTGGAGTATTATTCAGCCACAAAAAGGAATGAAGTACTGACCCATCCTACTACATTGATGAACCTGAAAACCTTATGCTAAGGGAAAAAAGCCAGATCCAAAGGTCACATATTAAGAGATTCCATTTTTATGAAATATCCAGAATAGGCAAGTCCATAGAGAATGAAAGCAGATTCATAGTTTCTAGGAGCTGGGAGGTTATACAGATTATGGAGTGACTACTGATTAGTATGAGGGTTCTTTTTGGGGTCTTGAAAATGTACTGAAATTAGATAGTGATGATGATTGCACAACTTTGTGTATATACAAAGAACTCCTGAACTCTACACTTTAAAAGGTGAATATTATGGTATGAGGTATATGAATTGCATCCCAATAAAAACAAACAAACAAACAAAAACCAGAACAACGGTAACAAAAAAGAGAACACAGAGTCCACATTATTAAGTTCCAGAGCAAAACACTGTCTTATGAAGTTGTGCTGTGGAAGAAATACCTTAAGCTGAGAGGGAACCCACCCTGGATTTAAGCCTTGGCATGACCTTGGACAAGCTATTTCACCTCTCTTGGCCTCAGTTTTCCCATCTATTTAATGACATTGTTATGAGAAAACATTTTCCTAATGAACTTTTGAAAACTATATTATGCTTATTTAAAACTGGGCTCACTAGTTACAAGCCAGGTATTATTATAGTGCTGGAGGGTTAAACAGAGAGCTTAGAATGCTTGATGAAAGGTAACCTTCCACCATTGCCACTGCAAATTAGAGAACTGAAGATACAGGCAGTACCCTCATGTGCACAGAAGGATTACCCATTCCTAAGTAGAAACTGCTCACTTGCCTTCTGTCATTCCTCTCTCTCCTGCCTACTCCTCAATCCCAGGGCTGTTCAGACCACATCCGTGGGGAATTCTCGGGGTTTCTGTGCACTCCCGTTATTTAGGGCTTCCTAAGAAGCCTTTTCAGAGACTTAATTAAAAATCCATTGGAATCTTAAACCTTGCACACCACACCCTATCCAGTAAAGGACTCCCCCTTAACTATTCCAAAGTAATTGAACTTACTGCACATGAAACTTTTTTGCCTTTGCAAACAGGGACGGATTCTCTCCCTCATATGTATCCTTACAACTGACTCAATATCTGATTTTCTTAGTACTGGAGCAATGTTCAGAATCTTTATTAAGACAAGTTCATAAAAATAAGAAAACTAATTTAACTAGATACATAATTCTGTCTCCCTATATTACTAAAATATTCACATTTTCCTCTTTTCTAGTATTGAAAACCCAAGTCCCATCAGGTCATGGTCAAGTAGTGTTCAAGCAGGGGCAGCGGCCGGGGGATCAGCTCACCCTCTCTCTCCTGCCTACTCCTCAATCCCAGGGCTGTTCAGACCACATCCGTGGGGAATTCTCGGGGACCCTAGGGTCACCGTATCTCAGAAAGGCAGCACAATGGAGTGTAGCAGTGCCTGCTAAGGGTTTGCAAGCTCTCCTCGCAGGCTTGTTTGGGGCGGGGGGAGTCTTATGTCTAAAGACACTAGAATGCTGGTTTCCTTTTTTTCCTTCAAATGTATTTTGTTTGCTTATTTTACTTCAAAACCGCTCCTTCCCACAAGTGAAGGGATTCAAACTCGGGGAACCAGCAAGAACAGCCTGATGTGCATCGTACAAAATCTTCCACTATCCGCACGGGCTTTTGATTGCCAGCCTCTTACCAGGTCGCACAGCTGTGTAGCGGAGGACACTGGAGTCCCTTCACTAGCTGCACTTATGGGGAAAAATGGGAGCGCGCGCGGCCGGAGTTCCAGCCAGCAAGAAACAGTGAGATAATGAATGTCAAAAGCCTCCAGGCTGGAGATTGTAACTCGCGCCGGATTCAGTTCAAGGAGGCAAAAGCCGCAGGATTGTGGAGGGGGCTTCATTTTCAAACAAGGGGACACATTCCCACTTTAGGCTTTTTAGCTAGAGACAGTGTGTGCAATTTTGGTTTCCAACAGTGTCTGTTTCTCTTTTTTTTCGTTAAAGAGTTTAACGTTGAAGTCTGTCTCGGAGCCGGCCCCTACCATCCTGCCTTGTCCGTCCCCCAACCCACCCCGGGGCAAGAGGGCGGCTGTGTCCAGACGATGGCGCTCCTGGCCAGTGCAACCCCCTGTCCCCTACTGTGGCAAGAAGACTAGTCTGGAACAAGTTTCAAGGTGTTTACCGAGATTTTGGAAGGCTTCTCGACAGTAGCCATAACTTTTAGTAGGCGGCAAAAATCCATTCCCATGACCAAGGGCATTTTTGTTGTTGAAGAAACGAGTGTCAGAATCGCGCCTCTTTAGTTTTGCCCAAATATTCGAATTTTCCGTGGTCCCTGTGCGGCAAGATCCTGGGAGCACCGCCGGGTAACCGTGAGGCACGGGAACAGAGATCCGCAGTGTGGACGGAGGGGTCGGGAGGAGGGGTGCGGCCTCAGAGGGATGGAGTCGAAAAGGGAACCCCAGAAGGGAATGTGAAAGTCTAAAGACCGAGATGAATCCTGACTGAGGCAGGGGTCTCCGGTCAGCCAGCGGCTTCTTGGCTTTGCCGCCGGACACCTCCGCACCATTCCCTCAGCCTGCCTGACTGCCCCGTACCGCTCAGTAGAGCGCACCCCGAGAGGGGAGAGGAATGAGAGCCTCTCGTCCTGGGTTTCCTCGAGAAGAAGGGGCCCAAGAAAAGAGCTTTATTGCCTGTTTTACTTTTTCCCAAAGCTTCCCGTGGCTCCCGCCGCTGGGCTGCCCGCAGCTGGCAAGGAGAGGAGCTCCCGCTCCCGTTCGCCCCAAAGCTGAGGACCGAGTGGCCACCGCTGCCTTCCCCGGGTCCCAGGGTGCAGACGCGCTCCCTGCTTCCAGACCTGGGCGCAGGGTACTTCTCTTTATGGAGAGTGCAAGACCTGGACTTGAATAAGCGGCTCCTCGTGGCTGCCGCGAAGGGAGCCAAGCGGCTCCTGGCGAGCACAGGAGCTGGGATAACTTCGCTAGGGATTAAGGACCCAGATTGGGGGTCGGAGCTCCCAGCAGTATTCCCCAGTTCCCCACGGGGCACAGAAGGCTCTAGACAGGCAAGGGCATGGGGTTTGGGATGGAACTCACAAGGATACGGCAGAGGCGAGCATCTAGGGTTCAAGGAGCCACAGGCTGTCCCCCACATCCTGCTGGGGGCTGCGGACTGGCTTGGGCTGAAACCGGATCCTTTGAAAGACTCCTTGCTCCCGCTAGCTCGGCCATGTACCTCTCTTTGCCAGGTGTTTGCACTAGAGGAGGGAGGGCGAAGAACTTGCTAGAAACTAATTCGGCTGGTGTGGAGGGGGAGGTAGACTCCAAGCTGATGCTTGCGAGGTACCTGGGAGATTGAAAGGCAGGGAGGGCGGCTGGCTAGAGGGGAAGCACTTACAAGGCAGTCGGAAGCAAGACGACACCTCAATGTGGATTTGTCCAAAAACAGAGGGTGGCCAAGGGGGTGTTCAGGGAACTCTGATTGGTCAGGGGGAGGGATTTGGGGTGGGGCTGGCCGCCTCTTGAGGCTTTAAAAGCTCATCGGAGAGGGGTGGGATGCTGTCATTTGCTTTCTGACTCTCAGAGAGGGAGGCACGCTTTCCTGGAGCTCCTGGTGACAGAGCAGGTGGTCACTGTCTGGACTCAACTGCTGATCCCGAGCCTGCTGGGAGATCTTAACGATCTGCAGCAGCAACATGGGGCCTACCCTAGCGGTTCCCACCCCATATGGCTGTATTGGCTGTAAGCTACCCCAGCCAGACTACCCACCGGCTCTAATCATCTTTATGTTCTGCGCGATGGTTATCACCATTGTTGTAGACCTAATCGGAAACTCCATGGTCATTTTGGCTGTGACGAAGAACAAGAAGCTCCGGAATTCTGGTAAGCCACCCTTTCTTTTCCCTACCCAGTGTGCAGTGACTTGCAACCCCTAGGGCGTTAGTTTTTGAGCACCCTGAATAGAGAATCTATGGATAGTGCCCTCACATTGAACATCCCTGCTCCCAAATTCCCTGAAAGCCTGGGGGTGGTGGTATTCTGGCTGGGCCCTCTAAACGTAGAGGTTCTCAAGGCCAAGAGAGCTCAGAAAATCAGCTTTGGGCGTCCAAGTGCAAAGCGTTACCGTGGTGCGTGGCAGCCGGAGGATCCCTGTTTCGTTCGAGCCTGATGCGGACGGAGCCGGCTCCCGAGCGGGAGAGTCAGGCGGGCTGCCTGGGGACAGCAAGCCTAGCCGAATGCAGCAAGAGCTGCCGCGCTGAGGCAACGCGGACCTAACTGACGCGGAGGGAGCAGCGGGGCTGCGACCTGATCTGTGAAAGTTAAGTTGGCTGCAGTCGCGGCGGCGCTTACCAGAGCGCAACGCGGTGGCTTCTCCCTAGCCTGGCCAAGACCCCGCTCGCCGCAGCTCTGGGGCTCCAGAGCGTCTCCTGGGCAGATCCCGGGCGGCGGAGCACAGACCCCCGCGCCGGAGAATCGAGCAGGGAGGTCTGAGCCCGCCGGAGCCGCCCTGTCCCAGGGCTCGCGGCAGAGAGAGGCGAGCGGCGGGTCGGGCACAGCAGGCGGTGGCAGCGACGGCGGCGGCAGCGGAGATCTCGAGGTCCGTAAGCGGGGAACCGGGGGTCGCAGGGCGGGCCGGCGGAGAGGCCTGGGAGCTGAACGCTGCTGGGGGTGGAGGGATAGAAGGCAGTAAAACCGAGTAGGGATTGGCGCGAGGGCAAAGGGAGAGCTCTGAAGGGGAGTTGGGGGACTCAGAGAGGATGCTAAGGTCTAGGGTATGGGAACCTCTAGCAGGACTTCCCTCGCTGCCAGCCACTGCCGAGGGGGAGGGTGCCGGGGGCCGGGGGCAGGGGCGGGCGGCGAGCAGGGCTGGAGGGAAGCGAGGGAGGAGGCCTGGCTCTGTGACCTGTGCTGGGGGTGGGGGCGGCAGAAACTGCCAAGCCGCTAGTCTGGTTTACGCGTTGGGCGGGAGAGGGCTCTGGAGGAGAAGGGAAGGGGCGAAGGGGCCCGAACTCCTGGTTCAGGCTGTGGGAGGAAGGGGTGGCGCCTGGAATTTCCTCCGCCCGGGTCTGAATCGGCTGGGGCGAGGAGTTGGGACCGAAAGGGGTCCGAGAGGGTGGGGAGACAACTGGATTCTCACTGGTGGGAATGGAGGCAACCGGGGTCTGTGGGATTACTTTGCTTGGGCAAGGACTCAGGAACACCGAAGAAGTTTCAAAACGCACTCACTGGTACACAGTCATTAAAAGTTTTCTTCCAGGGCCGGGCGCGGTGGCTCACGCCTGTAATCCCAGCACTTTGGGAGGCCGAGGCGGGTGGATCACAAGGTCAAGAGATTGAGACCATCCAGGTCAACATGGTGAAACCCCGTCTCTACTAAAAATACAAAAAATTAGCTGGACATGGTGGCGCGTGCCTGTAATCCCAGCTACTCAGGAGGCTGAGGCAGGAGAATTGCCTGAACCCAGGAGACTGAGGTTGCGGTGAGCCGAGATTGCGCCATTGCACTCCAGCCTGGGTAACAAGAGTGAAACTCCGTCTCAAAAAAAAAAAAAAAAAAAAAAGTTTTCTTCCAAAGTCTGTTGGGTGTCTCCGATTTCTTCTTCGTCTCCCGGAGTCGTGGAGCGACACATTAGGACTTCACCTTCACCCTCGCGGTGCGTCCGGAGGTGCAGACCCACGGAGTCCTTGGGGGGGACCTGCAAAGCCCATTTCTTTCCTTTACGTTTCTTCTTCTTTTCTTGCTGTTTCTCCTTCTCCTTCCTTACTCCTATAATTCAAATAAAGGCTTTTATCGTTGTTGTGGTTTTGTTTTTAAGACTTTTCCCCTTCTCTTTTCCACTGCACTTCCTTGAATTCATTACTTTCAGGGAAAACCCTAGAAAGAACCTCTTCGGTAGAAAGTGCTGAGGCCGAGTCTTGGCAGCGCTGGTGGAAGGAGGCAGAAGGATCCATACCTTTGCCCTTTCCAAAAGCGCTCATTTTCTTCTAGTCCAAGACCAAGTGCAATATTTTGCCAAACCAATGCTAATTAGCAACGAGGTGTTTCCAAAGAAAGAGGGCTCTGCGCCTGCACTTGGCCTCTTCCTTCTCCTTTTTGTGAAAGGTTTTACAAAATAGTTCCCACCTCAGCCCTACAAGACCTGAGTGGGGGTGATTCTTCTTCGCTATCCTGTTTAATTCCTGCAGGCTCCAGTAAAGTTCAGTGCCCTGGGCCGGGAGTCCTGTGAAGGGCGCTGAATGTGCCAGTGCTCGGCTCTGCGCGTGAACGGGACATGAAACTGAAACGGGTACTTCGGCAAATTTGCAGAAGTTTTTCTCCCATCACCGCCCCGCTTTCCCCACCACCTCGCGCCACCCTCCCCGCTCGCTCTCTCACCACTTCGTTGGTCTCAGACTAAATTTTACAGGTCTTTCCTGCTTCCCCTCGGTTTTCGCTCTTAGGTTACCTCGGGAACGGTAAGTATTTGACTTGGCAAGGTTTTATATTACTGCTTGATCTCATCGGAAGCGACTGTTTAAGAAGATGGTCTCTAATGCTTTTTCTCAGGACCTTCTCTCTAGTAATGTATTCGTTATAAATGCAATGCTACACTTTAGGAGGGAGATGGCTAATTTATCTTTTTCTAATTACGTTACTTTTTTTTTTTTTTTTTAGTTTGAGGCTTCCCTCCAGTGTCTCTCCTTGTCCCCCACTCTCCAGCCTCCTTCCTAAGGACAGGTCCCTCTAGCTCACCTCTACTCCCCTCCTCTTTCTCCCTCCCCCTCCTCTTTCTCCCTCCCCCTCACCTCCAGTGAGGGAAGCATTTGCTTTTTGTTTTTCTCTAAAATGGTGGCGGCAAGGTCCTGTCTGAGTGTGAATGCTCCTGGTAGGGCTTTTGTGCTCACTGCCTTCTGTCTTATGTTTGCTTATTTCTCATAGCAGAGATGACGTTGTTCTGAAAGGAAAAAAGGTGGGCAAAGTTCAGGTCTCCCAAACCTGGCTGCTCACCAGAGCCATGAAGGGCCTGCTTGTAAATAAAAATAAAAACACAACTGCATTTCTTTAAAAGATTTTCAGAATTCTAAATGGTCATAATGCAGCTGGCTTTCCCCTGCACCTTAAATGTGTGGATTTCTGTACTTAAACCATTTATTCTTCTCTGTCTTTCCCCTTTCTCCCTCCCTTGTTATGTTTTTCAGGCAACATGTTCGTGGTCAGTCTCTCTGTGGCTGATATGCTGGTGGCCATCTACCCCTACCCTTTGATGCTGCATGCCATGTCCATTGGGGGCTGGGATCTGAGCCAGTTACAGTGCCAGATGGTCGGATTCATCACAGGGTTGAGTGTGGTTGGCTCCATCTTCAACATCATGGCAATTGCCATCAACCGTTACTGCTACATCTGCCACAGCCTCCAGTATGAGCAGATCTTCAGTGTGCGCAATACCTGCATCTACCTGGTTGTCACCTGGATCATGACTATCCTGGCTGTCCTGCCCAACATGTACATTGGCACCATCGAGTACGATCCTCGCACCTACACCTGCATCTTCAACTATCTGAACAACCCTGTCTTTGCCGTTACCATCGTCTGCATCCACTTTGTCCTCCCTCTCCTCATCGTGGGTTTCTGCTACGTGAGGATCTGGACCAAAGTCCTGGCGGCCCGTGACCCTGCTGGGCAGAATCCTGACAACCAACTTGCTGAGGTTCGCAATTTTCTAACCATGTTTGTGATCTTCCTCCTCTTTGCAGTGTGCTGGTGCCCTATCAATGTGCTCACTGTCTTGGTGGCTGTCAGCCCCAAGGAGATGGCAGGCAAGATCCCGAACTGGCTTTATCTTGCAGCCTACTTCATAGCCTACTTCAACAGCTGCCTCAACGCTGTGATCTATGGGCTCCTCAATGAAAATTTCCGAAGAGAATACTGGACCATCTTTCATGCTATGCGGCACCCTATCCTATTCTTCTCTGGCCTCATCACTGATATTCGTGAGATGCAGGAGGCCTGTGCCCTGGCCCACGCCCGTGCCCGTGCCCGTGCCCGTGCCCGTGCCCGTGCTCGTGACCAAGCCCAAGAACAAGCCCTTGAACAAGACAGTCCCCATGGCTTTCCTGCTGTGGAGGAAACTCCAATGAATGTCCGGAATGTTCCACTACCTGGTGATGCTGCAGCTGGCCACCCTGACCGTGTCTCTGGCCACCCTAAGCCCCATTCCAGATCCTCCACTGCCTATCGCAAATCTGCCTCTACCCACCACAAAACTGTCTTTAGCTACTCCAAGGCTGCCTCTGGCCAACTCAAGCCTGTCTCTGGCCTCTCCAAGCCTGCCTCTGGTTACCCCAAGTCTGCCACTGTCTACCCTAAGCCTGCCTCTGTCCATTTCAAGCCTGCCTGTGTCCATTTCAAGGGTGACTCTGTCCATTTCAAGGCTGACTCTGTTCATTTCAAGCCTGCTTCCACCCACCCTAAGCCCATCACTGGTCATTGTGTCGCTGCTGGCAGCCACTCCAAGTCTGCCTTCAGTGCTGCCACCAGCCATCCTAAACCTACCACTGGCCACATCAAGCCTGCTTCCAGCCATGCTCAGCCCACTGCTGCTGACTATTCCGAGCCTGCCACCACCAGCTACCCTGAGCCCACTGCTGGTGACCACCCTGAGCTCTCTGCCTCCCACTGTTCTGAGATCCCTGCCATTGCCCACCCTGAGTCTGATGACAGTGACATCCCTAAGTCAGCCTTTAGCCCTGCCACTGGGCCCACCAAGCCTGCTGTCAGCCAGCTGGAGCCTGACACCATCGCTGACATTCCTGATACTACTGTAGTCACCACCGCTGCTAATGATGACCATGATGTTGTGGTTATTGACGTTGAAGATTATTCAGATGAAATGGCTGTGTGAAAAATGCTCTCGTGGGTGGCCAAGCAGTGGTCCCCTTTCCAGTTTGTTTTGCATATGTAATCCAAAGTGAGATACCTTACTGCATCTACACACAGACACTGACACATAGATATGTGTAAGCTACATCCACCTATCAGGCATACTCCTCCTTTACTTAATGTACTCTATAAAAGTGTGTGTGTGTGTGTGAGTGTGTGTATGCTTCCTGTTTTGGAGACCTTAATTTCCCTCAAATTTGACATCTGCTGTTCTAAGTCTCCCTTTACTTCTATGGTCGACCTTCAGCCCTCAGTGATCCCTGAAATTTTAGACTTTGATTTTTTCCCACTCCTGTGTCCCTCCTCCTCTTTCCTGATTTCCTCTGCCTTGTTCCTGCTTTCTTCTCCCATTCCCCAAGGGGGTTGGGAGAGGGCCGAATGCGCAATGGTAAAGGTGTGTTGTGGTGAAGGCTTCCATTAATATGACTGCACAGCTTTATGTTCTTAAATGTGCAACTCTATACTGGACTTTAAACAGCAGTCAGAAAAGTGGTTGTGATCAAGTACAAGTACTTGAAAGTTTCTTTCCTGAATTTCAGCAACAACATATGACCCATATTTGAAGAATACAATTTTTTGATGAGCTCTTATTAAAATGCATTTTTTATGCCTATGAGATCAAATGGCAAAAGGAAAGATATGGACACACCAAATTATTTCTATTTTGTGAAAGTTCAAACATTGGTGATTTTTATAGTCAAACATGGTTGCAAATGATAAGATGTTTTTACCTTATTTGTAATTATTTACCGTTTTTAACGTTTGCCAGGATTTTTTTTTCATTTAGTTCCAGAGAAACAAATCCATTCATAAACTGGTTTCTTCTCCCCAAATCCAGTCTTACAGTTGCCAGGATCAATTACGGTAATGTTTTTAATATTGTAAGTCATAACTACTCTTTACTACAGAGACTTTTTTTTAAACAGCCTGGTGTGTTTACACAGTTTTTACACTTTTTTTTTCATTCAAAAGGGAATTCAAAGTAATAACTGGCAGCAAGAAGCAAATGGAGCACTGCTGGGAGGTTGTAAGTGAGCACTCCTCCCGCAAGGAGGAGGAAGAGATGCCGACACCAGCCAATCCCACCACACTTGGCTAAGGTTCAGTAATGCACGATGTTAAGTCCTAGATGTCTTGTATCAGCACACTTGACAGACCAGGAAATAATTTTTCTCTACAATTCAAGACAGAAAAAACTGCTGTTTAATAGACATTTCAATTGCTGATTCAAATAGACACTTTAAGCAAAGTTTACTGTATGAAAGCTTGTGAGGATAAGTGGAAATGCATTATACTGCCTTAATTCTATTCTGTATTTGTGGTGGCAATTAAATAAAAGTGTTTTTGTGGCTTTAGTTTGTGGTTTGTTAATAAATTCATTTCTCCACTGGAGTTATGGGGAGGCGGTACAGGGTGAGGGGTGGGAAACCACTGACCTTGGGGGAATCAGAAGACTTGGGAGCAAGTTCCATCCCTGCTACCAACTTGCTGTATGCCAGAGCAAGTCCCTTGACCCCACTCACCTAAACTGTGGAGAGGCGTTGGGGGTAGGCGAGCATGCTGGGTTGGTATATTCTTCACACTAGTACAGCGACATTGGATGACCTTGCCTGCCTGCTCTTAGATTTCTGGACTGTACCTGACATGGCTTCTGAAAACAGACCCCTCTTTATCCCCCTGAAAGGAGTGAATCCAGGCCCCCAATAATGTCAAAACCCAAAAAGCTGCTGGGAAGAAGAAACAGCTTATGAGGCAGTGGGGGAGGCACAGGACTGAGAGACACCTGGGAAGAAGGAGGGGAGCATTACGCACTGGGGTCTGTCAAGGGGAAATAGGGGAGGGACAGCGGGGGTTTGGGGAGTTGGGGAGAGATAGCATGAGGAGAAATGTCCGATATAGGTGATGAGGAGGAAGGCAGCAAATCACACTGCCATGTGTACCTATGCAACAATCTTGCATGTTCTTCACATGTACCCCAAAACCTAAAATGCAATAAAAAAATAATTAAAAAATAAAAAAGAGGGCTGATGGTTTGCTCTCCAGCTTGGAGGTGGGTAGCAAGACCTCAGCCACTGGGCAAAGCTCCTGATCTCAGGAAATGCTCAAAATACACCGCTCAGCAAAAATAAAAGTAGATTCAAAGTAATATACAGTAGGGCATAAATTTTAAAAATATACATGCATACTTAACATATTCATATATAGACAGTTATGCATATGCCGGGCTGAGTATAGATAGACTAAGGTCATCTTAATTTTTAATGCCCTAGTTAAAGTGCTTTGAGCCATCAAGGGCTGCCTGTCTGAGGGCTGCCTGCACCCTGTGCCGAATTTCTGTGCAGAAAACATAACTAAAAAGGACGTTTATTCATGTACTTACAAACTGGTCATGGTCAGCTCCCCTCTCCATGTTTTCCATGTTCTTACTCTCCATTCACACCAAAGAAGTTGCTTTGTGTGAGACTGCAAGTGCCCAAACCAAGGGTACTGTGTCCCAATGCTCCTAACTGGCACTCTCCAGGGGTTTGCGGGGTGCGAGGTTTTGAAAGGAGATGAGAGAGGTGACGAAAATTATCTGCCATTATTACAACTTTGTTTCACACTTTTCTCCCAGTGCCTGAAGCAACACCACTCACACCAAGTCTCCTGAAAGTCATACCATGTGTCCTGAAAATCATACCGAGTTTATTGAAAGCAGTCACTTCGGCCATCTCTGCTTATTTCCTGCAGCTGCCCTCAGCAAACTTGCCTGCGCCACTGTGTCGCACCTCCGCCTCCATGGCCATAATCACCTGCCCAGGAGCAAGCAGCACTTCCAGCCCAGTTCCTTTTCAGTTCATTCACAGTCCCCTCTCCCTTATCCTGTTCCCCTTCACTCTCAAAAGCAATTAAGCTTCCTAAACGCAGCTCTGATTTACCCCACCCACTTTGAGTGACCAAGGCAAGAAGCTGAATCTCTGCTTTAGGTTTCACGTGTGTCGTAGTTCTCCCTGGAAAAATGCAGAGCTTCTAGCTTTACAGCAGTGAGAATGAAAGGGATAATTTTGCTGACTTCCTCAAAGAGACAATCTGCTTCCAGGTGAGCCTAAATCTCCATAAGCAAGGGATTTTTAATATGCAAGCAACTTTTAAATGACAGTTTTTCCATCTTTTCTTTTTAAATGGGAATATAATTTATATTCTGTAAAGTGACAGCATGACTTTCTTTCTTCTTTCTTTCTTTTTTTAACATATGTATACATCCATGTAACTACCACCCTGGCCAAGATATAGGTAGACCTCTAGGAAGTTTCCTCTTGCCCCCTTCTAATCAATACCCCATCCAAAGGCAACCAATATCCTGACCTTACCATATATTAATTTTGCCTGTTCTACAATTTCATATAAATGGAAGCATACAGTATGTACTCTTTTGTGTCCAGCAAAAGAATACATACTTTAAAAAAAAATTGTGATTAAATGTACATAACATAAAACTTACCATTATCTCAAACTGAAACTCTGTATGGATTAAATAATCACTTCCCCTCCGTTAACCCCAGTAACCACCATTCTGTCTTCTGTCTCTATGAATTTACCTATTCTAGGTACCTCATATGAGTGGAATCATACAATGTTGGTCCTTTTGTGTCTGGCTTCTTTCACTTAGCATAATGTGTTCAAGGTTCACCCATATCATAGCATATATCCATACATTATTTATTAATGACTGAATAACATCCCATTCTAGAGACATACCAAATTTTGTTTACTGGTTCATGTATTCATGGACATTTTGGTGGTTTCCATTTTTGGCTATTGTGAATAATGCTGCTATGAACATTGAGGTACAGGTTTCTGCTTGGGTCCCTGCTTTCAACCTTTTTGGATATTTCCCTAGGAGTGGAATTGCTGGGTCAAGTAATCCAACTTCTTTTGCTCAATATTATGTTTTTGAGATTCATCTCTGTTTCTGTGTATGTCAGTGGTTGCTTATTTTTCATTTTTATGCAGCATTCTACAGTTTAAATATATTACAATTTACTGATTTATTATACTACTGATGATATTTGAGTTGTTTCTAATTTGAAACTATGATAAAAGTGCTTCTATAATCATTTTTGTATATGTCTTTTAATTTAATTTTGTATGGAGGTATAATTTCACATACAGTGAAAAACACTACTTCAGTGTCAAGCTCTACTTCAGTAGAGAGCTCGAAAAATTTTAACATATGGGTATACGCATGTAACTACCACACATAACAAAATATAAAACATTTCCAGCACCCCAGAAAGCTCTTCTTTGCCAAAGTAGTTTTGCTAATTTACTGAACTTCATTTAAATGGAAGCATACAGAATGCATTCTTTTGTGTTTGTGTTCTTTTGTTCATCATTTTATTTGTGAGATTTATCCATTTTATTTTAGGTAGAAGGAATTCATTTTCTTTTATTGTTATGTAGAACTTATCTGTATGAATATAATACCACTTTTCATCTATTCTACTATGGCTGAATATTTGCACTGTTTTACAGTTTGGGCTTTTAAGAAACCTGTTATGAACATTCTTTTACATATCTTTTGACACATATATGGACTCATTGCTCTTGGAAATATACCTAGGATTGGAATTGCTGAGTCATGAGTATGTATGTATTTAGTTTTAGTAGACACTGCTAAATATTTTTCCAAAGTTGTTTTTATTAGTCCATTTTCATACTGCTATGAAGAAATACCTGATGCTGGGTAATTTATACAGAAAAGGAGGTGTAATGGGCTCACAGTTTCACATGGCTGGGTAGGCCTCATAATCATGTTGGAAGGTGAAGAAGGAGCAAAGGCACATCTTACATGGCAGCAGGCAAGAGAGTATGTGTGGAGGAACTGTCCTTCATGAAACGATCAAATCTAGTGAGACTTATTCACTTTCAGAGAACAGCATGGGAAAAATCTACCCTCATGATTCAATTACCTCCCACTGGGTCCCTCCCATGATACCTGGGGATTATGGGAGCTATAATTCAAGATGAGATTCAGGTGGTGACACAGCCAAATCATATTATTGTTGAACCACTTTATAGTCTCATTAGCAATGTTTGGGAATTTGAAGTGTTCTGTATTCCTGTAAACATTTGATATTTTCAGCCTTTTAAATGTGAGTTATTCTGGTGGGTGTCTAGTGCTATTTCATTGCGGTTTCAGTTTGCATTTCTCTAATGAGCAATGATGTCAATCATCTTTTCACATGATTATACACCATTTAAATATATTCTTTATTAAAAACCCTGAACAAATATTTTGACTATTTTAACACGGAATTTTCTTTTCCTTATTGACCTGTAACAGTATATGCATGTGTATATGTGTCAATTTCATGAATATATTCTCCGAGTCTGTGGTTTGCCTTTTTGCTCTCTTAATTGTGTCTTTTGATGAACAAAAGTTCTTAATATTATAAAGTCCAATTTATTAGTTTTTTCTTTTTTTAATTGCATTTTAGGTTTTGGGGTACATGTGAAGAACATGCAAGATAGTTGCATAGGTATACACGTGGCAGTGTGATTTGCTGCCTTCCTCCCCTTCACCTATATCTGGCATTTCTCCCCATGCTATCTCTCCCCAACTCCCCATGCCCCACTGTCCCTCCCCTATTCCCCTCAACAGACCCCAGTGTGTAGTGCTCCCCTCCCTGTGTCCATGTGTTTTCACTGTTCAGCACCCGCCTATGAGTGAAAACATGCAGCGTTTGATTTTCTGTTCTTTTGTCAGTTTGCTGAAAATGATGGTTTCCAGGTTCATCCATGTCCCTATAAAGGACACAAACTCATCGTTTTTGATTGCTGCGAAATATTACATGGTGTATATGTGCCACATTTTCCCTCTCCAGTCTATCGTCGATGGGCATTTGGGTTGATTCCAGGTCTTTGCTATTGTAAACAGTGCTGCAATGAACATTCGTGTGCATGTGTCCTTATAGTAGAACAACTTATAATCCTTTGGATATGACAGTGGAGTGTTAGTCTCCCACTGTTATTGTGTGGGAGTCTAAGTCTCTTTGTTAGTCATTAAGAACTTGCCTTATGTATCTGGGTGCTCCTGTATTGAGTCTGTATATATTTAGGATCGTTTGCTCTTCTTGTTGCATTGATCCTTTTACCATGATGTAATGTCATTCTTTGTCTATTTTGATCTTTGTTGCTTTAAAGTCTATTTTATCAGAGATGAGAATTGCAACTCCTGCTTTTTGTTGCTCTCCATTTGCTTGGTAAATTTTCCTCCATCCCTTTATTTTGAGCCTTTGTGTATCCTTGCATGTGAGATGGGTTTCCTGGATACAGCACACACGATGGGTTTTGGCTTTTTATGCAATTTGCCAAACTGTGTCTTTTGATTGGTGCATTTAGCCCATTTACATTTAGGGTTAATATTGTTATGTGTGAATTTGATCCTGCCATTTTGATGCTAGCTGGCTGTTTTACCCATTAGTTGATGCAGATTCTTCATTTTGTTGATTCTCTTTAGCATTTGGTATGTTTTTGGAGTGGCTGGTACTGGTTATTCCTGTCTATGTGTAGTGCCTCTTTCAGGAGCTCTTGTAAAGCAGGCCTGGTGGTGACAAAATCTCTGAGTACTTGATTGTTTGCAAAGGATTTTATTTTTCCTTCACTTCTGAAGCTTAGTTTGGCTGGATATGAAATTCTGGGTTGAAAGTTTTCTTTAAGGATGTTGAATATTGGTCCCCACTCTCTTCTGGCTTGTAGGGTTTCTGCCAAGAGATCTGCTGTGAGTCTGATGGACTTCCCTTTAAGGGTAACCCGACCATTCTCTCTGGCTGCCCATAGTATTTTCTGCTTCATTTCAACCCTGGTGAATCTGACAATTATGTGCCTTGGGGTTGCTCTTCTTGTGGAATATCTTTTTGGTGTTCTCTGTATTTCCTGGACTTGAATATTGTCCTGCTTTGCTAGGTTGGGGAAGTTTTCCTGGGTAATATCCTGAAGAGTATTTTCCAGCTTGGATTCATTCTCTTTGTCACATTCAGGTATACCTATCAAACATAGATTAGGTCTCTTCACATAGTCCCACATATCTTGGAGACTTTGTTCATTCCTTTTTGCACTTTTTTTCTCTAATCTTGCCTTCTCATTTTATTTCATTGAGTTGGTCTTCAACCTCTGATATCCTTTCTTCCGCTTGATCAGTTCAGCTGTTGAAACTCGTGCTTGCTTTGCGAAGTTCTCGTGTTCTGTTTTTCAGCTCCATCAATTCACTCATATTCCTCTCTAGGTTGTTCATTCTTGTTATCATTTCATCAAATCTTTTTTGAAGGTTCTTAGTTTCTTTGCATTGAGTTAGAACATGTTCTTTTACCTCACAGAAGTTTCTCATTACCCACCTTCCCAATTCTGATTCTGTCAATTCATCACACTCATTCTCCATCCAGCTTTGTTCCCTTGTTGGAGAGGAGTTGTGATCCCTTGTAGGAGGAGAGGTGTTCTGGTTTCAGGTGTTTTCCTCCTTTCTGCGCTGTTTTCTTCCCATCTTTGTGGATTTATCCACCTGTCATCTGTAGAGTTGCTGATTTTCAGATTGGGTCTCTGAGTGGACGTCCAGGTTGTTGATGATGAAGTTATTTCTGTTTCTTAGTTTTCCTTCTAACAGTCTGGCCCCTCTGCTGTAGTACTGCTAAGGTCCACTCCAGGCCCTGCTTGCCTGGGGATCACCTGCAGCAGCTGCAGAACAGTCAGTGTTGCTGCCAGTTTCTTCTTCTGCTGTCTTTGTTCCAGAATGATGCCCGCCAAATGTTAGTCTGATCAGTCTTTTGTGAGGTGACCGTTTGGATATATGGGGGTCAGGGCACTGCTTGAGGAGACCGTTTGGATATATGGGGGTCAGGGCACTGCTTGAGGAGACAGTGTGTTCTTTATAGGAACTCAAGTGCTGAGCTGTGAGCTCCATTGTTCATTCAGAGCTACTGGGCAGGTACGTTTAAGTCTGCTGTAGTAGAGCTCATAAAGCCCCCTTTTTCCCCAGGTGCTCTGTCCCGGGGAGTTAGGGTTTCATTCATGAGTATCCATTGCTGCCTTTTTCCCCCCTTTTCAGGGGTGCCCTGCCCAGCAAGGAGGCAGCGTAGTCTCTGTCTGCCTGCAGAGGCTTTGCTGAGCTGCTGTGGGTTCCACCCTGCTGCCAGCTCTGCCCTGCTGCTGGATCCACCCTGCTGCCATGTGAGCTTCCCTGTGGTCCTGTTTATATGGGTGTGGTTAGAACTGCCTCAGTGATGGTGGCCTGCCTCTGTAATGGTGGACTCTGTTATGGTGGGGTGCCTCGGCAATGACAGGTTGCCTCAGCAACAGCAGGCTGCCTCAGCAATGGTGGACTACCTCTGTAGGGGTGGAGTACCTTGGTAAAGGTGGACGTCCCTGCCCCACTGAGCTGCACCATCCTGAGCTGAGCTGCGTTTGCCATGAAACTCTCAACCCCGAGTGTTTCCAATTGCTGTTTTGTTTGTTTTTGTGGGGTTGTAACCCACTGAGCCTGATCACCTGGCTCCCTGCCTCAAAGCCTTTTTTTGGTAAGTTGAACGGTTGACTCTCTCCCAGGTGTTCCAGTCACCTGCTGAAAGAGTGCTGGGATCTGTGTGATTTCCCGTGTGGTGACCCACTGCACCGGCTGAAACAACGGTGCTGCCTGGGAATGTCGTGGCCTGTCTCCCTGTTTCAGACCCATTTAATCAGGTGAATGGGCTAATCTGCCTTCCTGGAGCACCAATTACCAGCTTAAAAGGGCAACCAGACCAGTGTATTTTGTATGGAGAACTGCTGTGCTGCGGTGCTGGCAAAACAGCCGCACTGGCCAAAACAGCTGCGGTGGCAACCTGTAGGGCTACTCTGCCTGTGAATATCCTGGTCTGTGGGCAATAAAGATCCATCTGGAAATGTGGTGTCCACTCACCCTCTGCACTTTCTCTGGGTGTAAAAATTTGATCATTTTGAAGAGTTCAGTTAAAGTTGTGTCACCATTATCTAATTCCTATTACTTTCATCATCCCAGAAGAAATCCCATAATCATTAATGTTCACTCTCTATCCCCTCCTTCCCCATGGCAACTACCAATCTTTCTGTGACTATGGATTTACTCATTCTGGATATTTCATATAAATGAAATTATATAATATGTAGCATTTTGTGTCTGGTTTCTCTTACTTAGTATACAGTTTTCAAAATGCATCTATGTTGTAGCATGTATCAAAATTTTATTCATTTTAAAGGTCGAATAATATGCCATTTATATTTATCACATTTTATTTATCCATTCATCAGCCAATAAACATTTGGACTTTTTCCATCTTTTGGATCTTATAAATAATACTGCTATAAACATTGGTATACAAATATGTTTGAGTCCTTGCTTTCAATTCCTTTGGGTATATACCCAGAAGTAGAATTGCTGGGTCATATGGTAATTCTATGTTTAAATTTTTTGAGGAAATGCCATACTATTTTCTGCAGTGGCTGCATCATTTTATAATCCCAACTCTAAGAAAAATAAAAGGAAATGGTAGAAATTAAAATACACTGTAACAGAAATGGATATTAGCTTTAATGGGCTCATTAGTTGACTGGACTCTGCTGAAGAAAGAATCAGTGAACTCGAAGATAGGACAATAGGAATTTTCCAAACTGAAAAGCAAAGAGAAAAAGAAATGAAAAAAAAAAAAAAGTAACAGGGCACTCATGAACTGTGGAACAATTACTGTTGTATAATTGGAATATTAGAAAGAGAAGAAAGAGAGAAAGGAACTAAAGAAATCTTTGAAGTGATAATGGCTGAGAGTTTTCCAAAATTAGTTTCAGGCATCAAACTACAGATCCAGGAAACTCAGAGAACACTAAACAGGATAAATGCCAAAAACATTATATTTAGGTATGTCATATTCAAACTGCAGAAAATCAAAGGCAAAAAAAAAAAATCTTGAAAGAATTGAGAGGAAAAAAATTTATCTATAGAGAAAAATGATAAAAATTTTGTTGGATTTCTCTTCAGAAAGCACCCAAGTGAGAAGAGGGTGGAATGAAGTATTGAAAATGTTGAAAGAAAAAACCTACCAGCCTGGATGTATGTATAGAATATAATTATCCTTTAAAAATGAAGGAGAAATAAAGACTTTCTCAGACAAAAAAAATTGAGGGAAGTTGTCACTAATAGACCTACCTTGGAAGAAATATTAAAAAGTAGTTCTTCAGAGAAAAGGTCAGAAACTTATTTATGCATAAGTAAAGGAAGAACATTAGAGAAGGAATAAATGAAGGTAATATTAAATCAATTTTTCTTATTCTTAATTGATCCAATAGGTAACAGTTTGTTAAAATCATAATAGCAACAATGTATTGGGTGATTATAGTTTATGGGTAAGTGAATGAATGACAGCAATATTATTAGGGAGGGCAAGGAAGACTTGGGAATACTCTGTCATAAGGTACCTGCACTATCTGGGAGGTAGTATGGCATTATATGAAAGTTGGTTCAGATTAATTGTAAATGTATATGTCAAACTCAAGGGAAATCACTAAAATTAAACAAATAAGTACAATCAGTGTATAACAGAGGAGAGAAAATGGAATCACAAAAAGTTCACTTAAACCCAGAAAAGGCAGAACAAGAGTGGAAGAAAGAAAAACCAAAGAAACAATGATATGGTTTGATTCTGTATGTCCACCCAAATGTCATCTCAAATTGTAATCCACACGTGTCGAGGGAGGGACGAGGTGGGAGGTGATTGGGTCATGGGAGTGGTTTCCCCCATTCTGTTCTTGTGATAGTGAGGGAGTTCTCCTGAGATCTGATGGTTTTAAAAGTGACATTTCCCCTGCACTCTCTGTCTCTCCTGCTGCCTTGTGAAGAGGGTGCTTGCTTCTCCTTTGCCTTTTGCCAGGATTGTAAGTTTCCTGAGGCCTCCCTAGTCATGCAGAGCTGTGAGTCAACTTAACCTGTTTCCTTTATAACCCAGCCTCAGGTAGTATCTTTATAGTGGTGTGAGAACAGAGTAATACGAACAAAAAACAAACAAACAAAATAAAACTGACCAAAAAAAACCCTGAGAAAGAACAAGGCAATGAATTGAAAATAGTTACAAATATGGTGGATGTAAATTCAATTATATCAATAATCACTTAAATGTGAATAGTTTAAGACATCAATCAATAGAAGAGGTGGAAAAAATGGCTGAGTAGAAGCCTCCAGTGATTATTCCCCCCACCCAAACACCAGATTGAACAACTGTTCACACAAGAAATCATGTTCATAGTAGGAATCAAACATAGGTGAGCAATCATAGTATCCAACTTTAACATAATATTACTGAAAGAGACACTGAAGAGGGTAGGAAAGGCAGTCTTGAATTGCCAACACCACCCCTCCCTCACCCCCTGGCAGTATTGTGTGGCTCAGAGACAGAAACTGTGTGCTTAAAAGAGGGAGAGCAAAGCGATTGTGGGACTTTGCAACAGAACTCAGTGCTGCCCTGTCACAGTGGAAAGGAACACAGGAGAGAATTCAGCTGGCTCCCATGGAGAGAGTACTTATACCAGCCCTAGCCAGAGGGAAGTTGTCCAACCCAGCAGTTGAAATCTGAGTTTTGGCAAGCCCTACCACCATAGGCAAAACTACTCTGAGGTCCTAAATAAACTTGAAAGGCAGTCTATCCACAAGGACTGCAATTCTTGGGCAAGTCCTGGTGTCATGCTAGGCTTGGGAACAGTGGACCTGGGGACACATAACCCACTAAGACACCAGCCAGGGCACCCAGCAGAGTACTTGTGCCACCATTCCCCTAAGCCTAGTCAGTACCACTCACAGCTCCTGAAATAATTTCTTTTATTTGCTCTAGGAGAGGAGAAGGAAGAGTAAAGAGGACTTTTTCTTGCAACTTGGGTACCAGATCAGCCACAGCAGGACAGGGCACCAAGCAGAGTCCTGAAACTCATCTTTCAGGCTATATTTCTAGACCCACCCTGGGATAGAAGAGAACCTACTGCCTTGAATGGAATGACTGAGTCCTGGCAGAATTCATCACTTCCTGACTAAATAGCTCATGGGTCTTGAATAAACATCAGCAGTAGCCAGGCATCAGATGCCACAGGCCTTGGGCAAGACCCAGTACCATGCTGGCTTCAGGTGTGACCCAGCACATTCCCAGCTCTAGTGGCCACAGGGAGAGACTTCTGATTGAGGAAAGGAGAGGGAAGAGTAAAAAGGACTTTATCTTGCAACTTGGGTGCCAACTCAGCCATGGTAAAAAAAAAAAAAAAAAAAAAAGAAAAACCAAACAGACCCCTAAAGACCATGATTCCAGGCCTCTGCTTCTGAAGAACATTTCTAGACCTGCCCTGGGCCAGAAGGGAGCCCACTGCCCAAAAGAAAGATCCAGTACTGTCACTAGTCATCACTTGATGACTAAAAAGCACTCGAGCCTTGAATAAACATTAATGATAGGCAGGAAATAGTCACCACCCAGGCCTTGGACAAGACCCAGTACTATGTTGGCTTCAGGTGTAACCCAGTGCAGTCCCAGCAGTGGTTGCCATGTGAGTACTTGCATCACCTCTCTCCCAAATCCAGGCAGCACAGCACACAGACAGACTCTATTTGTTTGGGAAAATGTAAGGGAAGAGAACAAGAGACTACCTGGTAATCCATGGAATTCTCTCAGACCTTACTTAACATCATCAAGGTGGTACCTCTACAAGTCTGCAAGAATCACGGAATTACTGGGTTTGGGGTACCCCCTATTGCACATACGGGTGCAGTGACCAAGCAATTAGATTATAACACTCAATTATCATTGAATACTTGGAAAGCCTTCTCAAGAAGAATGGGTACAAACATGCCTAGACTGAAAAAATTAGAATAAGTACTTAACTCTTCAATGCCTAGACATTGATGAATATACACAGACATCAAGACCTTTCAGGAAAATAGGACTTCACCAAACAAACTAAATAAGACACCAGTGACCAATTCCAGAGTGATACAGTTATAGGACCTTTCAGACAGAATTCAAACTGGCTGTTTGGAGGAAGCTCAACACAATTTAAGATTACATAGAGAAGAAATTCAAAATCCTATCAGATACATTTAACAAAGAGATGGAAATAACTAAACAAAATTAAACAGAAATTCTGAGATGAAAAATTCAATTGACAACTTAAAGAATGCATCAGAGTTTCTCAACAGCAGAATTGATCAAGCAGAAGAAACAATTAATGAGCTTGAAGACAGTCTATTTAAAAACACAAAGTCAGAGGAATAGAAAAAGAATAAAAATAATAGCAACAAAAGAGCAAATCTAAGAGTACTGGCCTTAAGGAGTTAGAGAGAAACAGAATGGAGTAGAAAGATTATTTGAAAAGATAATAATGAGAACTTTCTAAACCTAGAGAAAAATATCAATATTCAAATGCAGGAAGGTTATAGAACATCAAGCCAATTTAACCCCAAGAAGACTATGTCAAGACATTTCATATTCAAACAGCCAAAGATCAAGACTATATTGTAGACTTTTTTGTTTGTTTGTTTTTGTAGAGATGTGGTTTCGTCATGTTGCCCAGGCTTGTCTCGAACTCCTGAGCTCAAGGAATCCACTTGACTTGGCCTCCCAAACTGTTGGGATTACAGACATGAACCATTGTGCCTGGCCCCAAAGGTCAAGGATAATGAAAGCATCCTAAAAGCAGCAAGAGAAAAGTAAAAACAAACGAACAAACAAACACAAAAGGAGCTTTAATATGTCTGGCAGTAGATTTCTTAGTGGAAATCGTATAGACCAAGAGAGAGTGGAATGATATATTTAAAGTGCTAAAGGAAAAAATCTCTTATCCTAGAAGAGTATATTCAGTAAAAGTGTCCTTCAAACATGAAAGAGAAACACTTTCTCAGACATACAAAAGCTGAGGGATTTTATCAACACCAGACTAGTCCTGTAAGACATGCTAAAGTATCCAAAAGTCAGGCAATAACAAGTGCTGTCAAGAATATGGAGAAAAGGGAATGTTTGTACACTGTTGGTGAAAAGGTAAATTAACTACTATGGAGACCAGTGTTGAGGTCCCTCAAGAAACTAAAAATAGAGCCACCTTGCAATCCAGCAATCCCGCTCCTAGGTATATACCAAAAAGAAAGGAAATCAGTATATCAAACATGTATCTACACTCCCATGTTTATTGCAGCACTATTCACAATAGTCAAGATTTGGAAGCAACATGCCCATCAGCAGATGAATGAATAAAGAAAATGTGGTACATAAATACAGTACAGTACTATTCAGCCATAAAAAAGAATGAAAGCCTGCCTTTGCAACAACATGGATGGAACTGGAGGTCATAATATGAAGTGAGACAAATATTGAATGTTCTCACTAATTTGGGGAACTAAAATTTGAAATAACTGAACTCATGGAGATAGAGAGTAAATGGATGGCTACCAGAGACTGGGAAGGGTAGTGGTGGGTGATGAGGGAAAGTGGAGAGAGTTAATGGGAACAGAAAAATAGAAAGAATGAATAAGACCTAGTATTTGCTAGCACAGCAGGAGGGCTATAGTCAAAAATAATTTAATGGCACATTTAAAAATAACTAAAAGAATATAACTCGATTGTTTGTAGCACAAAGAATGGATAAATGCTTGAGGTGATGGATACCTCATTTACCCTGATGTGATTATTACATATTGTATTCTTGTATCAAAACATCTCATGTATCCCGTAAATGGATATACCTACTAGGTGCCCACAAAAATTAAAAATTAAAGTAAAAGAAGAGAAATGCTACAGGGAGTTCTTTAATCTCAAAGAAAAGGACATTGATGAGAAATATGCAATCATCTAAAGGTACAAAACTCTCTGATATCCGTAAGCACACAGACAAATACAGAATATTATAGTACTGTAATTGTAATGTATAAACTACTCACATCTTGAGTCAGAGAATAAAATATGAACTAATCAAAAGTTTTGAACAAGATTTGAAGACAGAAAGTATAATATATAAATAGAAACAACATAAAGTTAAAAAGCAGGAGAGATGAAGTTATAGTGTAGAGTTTTATCATTGCATATTTGTTAGTTTGTTTTTGCAATCAGACTGAAGTTGTCATCACTTTAAAATAATGTGTTACCAATGGAACAGAATAGAAAAAATCCCAAATAAGTCCACACATCTGCAACTATCTGATCTTCAATAAACTTGACAAAAATAAGCTATGGGAAAGGAATTCCCTATTCAACAAATGGTGCTGGGCAACAGACAACTGGCTAGCCATATGCAGAAGATTGAAACTGGACCCCTTCTTTACAACCTAAACAAAAATTATAATAGCTCAAGATGAAGTAAAGGCTTCAATGTAATACCAAAAACTATAAAAACCCTATAAGAACACCTAGACAGTACTATTCTGGGCACAGGAATGGACAAAAATTTCATGACAAAAACACCAAAAGCAATTGCAACAAAAACAAAAATTGACAAATGAGACCTAATTAAGCTAAAGAGCTTTTAGGCAGCAAAAGAAACTATCAAGGGAGTAAACATACAACCTACAGAATAGGAGAAAGTTTTTGCAAACTATGCATCTGACAAAGGTCTAATATCCAGCATCTATAAGGAACTTAAACAAATTTACAAAAATAAAACAAGCAAACCTATTAAAAAGTGGGCAAAAGATATGCAACCAGCAAGCATATGAAAATAAGCTCAGCATCACTGATCATTAGAGAAATGTAAATCAAAACCACAATGAGATACTATCTCACACCAGTCAGAATGGCTTTAATTAAAAAGTCAAAAAATTGCAGATGCTGGCAAGGTTTCAGAGAAAAAGAAACACTTAGACATTGTTGGTGGGAGTATAAATTAGTTCCGCCATTGAGGAAAACAGTGTGTTAATTCCTCAAAGACCTAAAAACAGAAATACAATTTGACCTAGCAATTTCATTACTGGGTATATATCCAAAGGAATAGAAACCACTCTGTCATAAAAACACATGCATCCCTATGTTAATTGAAGCACTATTCACAATAGCAAAGACATAGAATTAATCTAAATGCCCATCAAAGGTAGACTGGGTAAAGAAAATGTGGTACATATATGCCATCGAATACTATACAGCCACAAAAAGAATGAGATCATGTCATTTGAGGGAATATAGATGAAGATGGAGGCCATTATTCTTAGCAAACTTACATAGGAACAGAAAACCACATACCTCATGTTCTCACTTATAAGTGGGAGGTAAATGATGAGAACAAATGGGCACATAGAAGGGAACAACACACACTGGAGCCTATCAGAGGGTGGAAGGTGAAAGGAGGGAGAGGATCAGAAAGACTAACTAATGGGTACTAGGCTTAATACCTGGGTGATAAAATAATCTGTACAATGAAGTCTCATGACACAAGTTTACCTATATAACAAACCTGCACATGTTTGTTGAACTGAAAAGTTTAACTTGGTAGGTAAGTTGAACCCCTGAACTTAAAATAAAAGTTAAATTAAAAAATAAAATAAAATAATGAATTATAAGATGTTGTTCTCGAGCTTCATGGTAACTTCAAATAAAAACCAATAGCAGATACATATATAAAGCAAGAAATTAAAGCATGCCATCAGAGAGAATCACTTTCATACAAGAAAAAGGAAGGAACAAAGGGAAGGAGGGAAGGAAAGAAGAAAGGAAGGGAGAGAGGGATGGAGGGAGGCAGGCAGGCAGGCAGGCCGGCCATGCAACAACCAGAAAACAAAACAAAATGGCTGTATTAAGTTCTTACTTATAAATAATAAGATTGAATGTAAATGGACTAAGCTCTGCAATCAAAAGACATTCAGTGACTGAATGGATCTAAAAAAGACTCAACAATCTCTTTCCCACAAGAAACATACTTCACCTACAAAGACACACATAAACTGAAAATAAAGTAATAGAGAAAGATACTCCATGAAAATGGAAACCAAAAAAAAAAAAAAAAAAAGCAGGAGTAGCTATACTTACGTCAACCAAAATAGATTTCAAGACAAAATTATAAAAAGAGACAAAGAAGTTCATTATATAATGATAAAAGAATCAATTTGGCAAGAAAAAATAACAATTGTAAATATCTATGAACCCAACACTGGATCACCCAGATATACAAAAAAAAAAACAAAAAACAACAACAACAAAAAAACATTATTAGAGCTAAGGAGAGAGAAAGACCTCAATACAATAAGAGTTTGAGATTTCAGTACCCCATTTCAGAATTGGACAGATTACCCAGACAGAAAATCAATGAAGAAACATTAGGCTTAATCTGCTCTATAGGCCAAATGGATATAACAGATATTTACAGAACATTTCATCCAGTGTCTGCAGAATACACATTCTTCTCCTCAGCATAGCGATCATTCTCAAGGATAGACCATATATTAGGTGACAAAACAAGTCTTAAAACATTCAAAAAATGAAACAATATCAAGCATCTACTCTGACCACATGGAGCAACACTAGAAATAAATACAGAAATGGATATTGGAAGCTGTAAAAATACATGAAAATTAAACAATATGCTCCCCAATGACCACTGAGTCAATGAAGAAATTAATAAAACTGAAAAATTTCTTGAAATAAATGGCAATGGAAATGCAATATACCAAAACCTGTGGGATACAGTGAAAGAAACACTAAGAGGAAGGTTTACAGCAATAAGAACCTATATCAAAAAGTAGAAAAACTTCAAATAAACAATCTAATTATACATCTTAAAGAATTAGAAAAACAAGGGCAAACCAAACCCAAAATTAGTAGAAGAAAAGAAATAATAAAGATCAGAGCAAAAATAAGTGAAATTTTCAAAACCAATATGAAAAATCAATAAAATGAAAAGTCATTTTTTAAAAGATAAAAAAATGGACAATCCTTTGATCAGACTAAGAAAAAAAAAGAGAAGGCCCAAATGAATAAAATCACAGATGAAGATGGAGACATTACAACTGATACAACAGAAATTCAAAGTATCATTAGAGACTACTATGTGCAACTATATGCCAATAAATTCAAAAACCTAGAATAAATGGATAAATTCCTAGACACGTACAATCTACCAAGATGAAAATATAGAGAAATCGAAAACCTGGATAGACCAATAACAAGTAATGAGATTGAAGCCCTAATAAAAAGTCCTTCAGCAAAAACATCCTGAGACTTGATGCTTTCATTGCTGGATTCCACCAGTTTTGTTTACAATTTTTATTTTAGAATCAGGGGGTACATGTGCAGGTTTGTTACATAGGTATATTGTGTTGTGCTGAGGTTTGGAATATGAATGAATCAATCCCCCAGGTGGTAAGCATAGTACCTAACATGTAGGTTTTTCTCAACCCTTATCCACTTCCCTTCCTCCCCTTTTATTCTCTAGAAATATTTTGTTCTGATGCTTACGACCTTGTGTACCTAATGTTTGTCTCCCATGTATAAATGAGAACATGTGGTATTTGGTTTTGTTTCTATGCTAGTTTGCTTAGGATAATGATTTACAGCTACATACATATTGCTGCAAAGGACATAATTTCATTGTTTTTAATGTCTGTGTAGTATTCCACAGTGTAGACATGCCACATTTTATTTATTCAATCCACTGTTGACGGGCAGCTGGGTTGATTCCATGTCTTTGGTACTGTGAATAGTGCTGCAAAGAACATACAGATGCATATGTCTTTTTGGTAGAACAATTTATTTTTCTTTGGTTATATACCCAGTTGTGGGATTGCTGAGTCAAATGGTAGTTCAACCCTTAGTTCTTTGAGAAGTCTTTAAACTCCTTTCCACAGTGACTGAACTAATTTACATTCCCACCAGCAGTGTATAAGTGTTCCCTTTTCTCCAAAGCCTCACTAATATCTGTTGTTTTTTGACTTATTTATATGACTGGTGTGAGATGGTATGTCTTGTTGTGGTTTTGATTTGAATTTCTCTGCTGATTAGTGATGATAAGCATTTTTTCATGTATGTCTTCTTTTGCGAAGAGTCTGGTATTTTTTTTTTTCTGAGACACAGTCTCACTCTGTTGTCCAGGCTGGAGTGCAGTGGCTCGATCTTGGCTCACTGCAATCTCCACCTCCTGGGTTCAAGTGATTCTCTCGCCTCGGCCTCTGGAGTAGTTGGAACTACAGGCACCTGCCACCATGTCCAGCTAATTATTGTATTTTTAGTAGAGACAGGGTTTTACCAAGTTGGCCAGGCTGATCTCAAACTCCTAACCTCAGGTGATCAGCCCATCTCAGCCTCTCAAAGTGCTGGGATTACAGGCATGAGCCACTGTGCCAGCCCTGTGTCCACTTTTTAATGGGGGTGCTTGCTTTTTTCTTTGTTGATTTAAGTTCCTTATAAATTTTGGATATTATACATTTATTGGATGCAAGTTTGTGAATATTATTCTCTTAAGTTATAAGTGGTCTGTTACTGCCTTGATAGTTTCTTTTGCTGTGCAGAAGCTCTTTAATTAGGTTTCATTTGTTAATTTTTGTTTTGTTGCAATTGCTTTTGAGGACTTAGCCATACATTCTTTTCCAAGGCTTATATTAGGAAGGGAGTTTCCTAGGTTTTCTTCAGAGACTTTTATAGTTTGAGGTCTTATATTAACTCAAAGGGGATAACGACTTAATCCATCTTGAGCTAATATTTATGTATGGTGATAGGTAGGGGTCCAGTTTCATAGGACCATTTATTAAATAGGGAGTCTTTTTCCCATTTCTTACATTTGTTGGCTTTGTCGAAGATCAGGTGGTGTTAGATGTACAGCTTTATTGCTGGTTTCTCTAGTTTTTTAAAATTTTATTTCATTGGTCTACATGTCTGTTTTTATACCAGTACTATGCTGTTTCTGTTACTATGTAGCCTTGTAGTATAGTTTAAGTTAGGTGATGTGATGCCTCTGGCTTTTTTTTTTTTTTTTGCTTAGGATCGCTTTGGCTATTTGGGTTCCACAAGAATTTTAGAACACTTTGTTCTTATTCTCTGAAAAATGATGTTAGTAGTTTGACAGGAATAGCATTGAATCTGTAAATTGCTTTGGCAGTATGAGCATGATGTTGATTCTTCCAATCCGTGAACGTTATGTGTTTTTCAACTTATTTGTGTTATGTATGATTTTATGCAATGTTTTCTAATTCTCCTTGTGAATCTGTTTCACCTCCTTGGTTAGCTATATTCTTAGGTATTTTATTCTTTTTTTAATGTTTTAATTTATTTAGTACATGTGCAGATCTTGCAGGATTGTTGCATAGGTACACACATGCCATGGTGGTTTACTCCATCCCCCTGTCACCTACATCAGGCATTTCTCCCAATGTTGTCCCTACCCAGCCTCCCCACCCCCTGCTATCCCTCCTCTAGCCCCACCTCCCAACAGACCCCAGTGTTTGATGTTCCCCTCCCAGTGTCCATGTGTTCTCATTGTTCAACACCCACCTATGAGTGAGAACATGCAGTGTTTGATTTTCTATTCTTGTGTCAGTTTGCTGAGAATGATGGTTTCCAGACTCATCCATGTCCCTACAAAGGACATTAACTCATCCTTTTTTTATGGCTGCATAGCATTCCATGGTGTATATGTGTCACATTTTCCTTGTCCAGTCTAACATCGATGGGTGTTTGGGTTGGTTCCAGGTCTTTGCTATTGCAAACAGTGCCACAATGAACGTACATGTGCATGTGTCTTTATAATAGAATGATTTATAATCCTTTGGGTATACACCCAGTAATGGGATTGCTGGGTCAAATGGAATTTCTGTTTCTAGATTCTTGAGGAATTGCCACACTGTCTTCCACAATGGTTGAACTAATTTACACTCCCACCAACAGTGTAAAAGTGTTCCTATTTCTCCACATCCTCTCCAGCATCTGTTGTCTTCAGATTTTTTAGTGATTTTCATTCTAACTGGCATGAGATGGTATCTCAATGTAGTCTTGATTTGCATTTCTCTAATGACCAGTGATGATGAGCATTTTTTCATGTTTGTTGGCCTCATACATGTCTTCTTTTGAAAAGTGTCTGTTCATATCCTTTGCCCACTTTTGGATGGGTTTTTTTTTCTTGTAAATCTGTTTTAGTTCTTTGTACATTCTGGATACTAGCCCTTTGTTAGATGAGTAGCTTGCAAAGGTGTTTTCCCATTCTGTTTGCTGCTGGTTCACTCTAATAATTGTTTCTTTGGCTGTGCAGAAACTCTTAAGTTTAATGAGATCCCATTTGTCTATTTTGGCATTTATGGCCATTGTTATTTGGTGTTTTAGTCATGTAGTCCTTGCCTATGCTTATGTCCTGAATGGTATTGTCTATGTTTTCTTCTAGGGTTTTTATGGTGTTAGGTCTTATATTTAAATCTTTAAACTATCTGGAGTTAATTTTAGTGTAAGGTGTCAGGAAGGGGTCCAATTTCTGCTTTCTGCACACTGCTAGTCAGTTGTCCCAACACCATTTATTAAACAGGGAATCCTTTCCCTGTTACTTGTTTTTGTCAGGTTTGTCAAAGATCGGATGGTTGTAGATGTGTGGCATTGCCTCTGAGGCCTTCGTTTTGTTCCATTGTTCTATATCCCTGTTTTGGCACCAGTACCATGATGTTTTGATTACTGTAGCCTTGTAGTATAGTTTAAAGTGAGGTAGCATGATGCTTCCAGCTTTCTTCTTGTTGCTTAGGATTGTTTTGGCTATGCAGGCTCTTTTTGGTTCCATATGGATTTTAAGGTGTTTTTTTCCAGTTCTGTGAAGAAGGTCATTGGTAGCTTGATGGGGATAGCATTGAATCTGTAAATTACATTGGGCAGTATGACCATTTTCATGATATTGATTCTTCCTAACCATGAGCATAGAATACTTCTCCACCTGTTTCTGTCCTCTCTTATTTACTTGAGCAGTGGTTTATAGTTCTTCTTAAAGAGGTCCTTCATATCTTTTGTTAGTTGTATTCCTAGGTATTTTCTCTTTGTAGCAATTGTGAATGGGAGTTCATTCTTGATTTGGCTCTCTGTTTGTTTGTTATTGGTGTATAGGAATGCTTGTAATCTTTGCATATTGATTTTGTGTCCTGAGACTTTGCTGAACTTATTTATCAGTTTAAGGAGATTTTGGGCTGAGACAATGGGGTGTTCTAAATATACAATCATGTCATCTGCAAATAGAAACAATTTGACTTCCTCCTTTCCTAGTTGAATACCCTTTATTTCTTTTTCTTGCCTGATTGGTCTGGCTTGAACTTCCAATACTATATTGAATAGGAGTGGTGAGAGAGGGCACACTTGACTAGTGCCAGTTTTCAAAGGGAATCATTCCAGTTTTTGCCCATTCAGTATGACATTGGTTGTGGCTTTGTTGTAAATAGCTTTTATTATTTTGAGATACGTTCCATCAATATCTAGCTTATTGAGAGTTTTTAGCACAAAGGGTTGTTGAATTTTGTTGAAGGCCTTCTCTGCATCTATTGAAATGATCGTGTGGTTTTTGTTTTTGGTTCTGTTTATGTGATGGATTACCTTTATAGATTTCTGTATGTTGAACCAGCCTGGGCATCCCCAGGATGCTATCATGAAAGTTGAAAGAGATAGAGGAGCATGTTAAAACAAATTCAAAAGCTACCAGAAGACAGGAAATAAATAAGATCAGAGCAGAACTGAAGGAGACAGAGATCTTCAGTTCTGTCTCCTTCAAAAAATCAATAAATCCAGTATCTGGTTTTTTGAAAAGATCAACAAAACAGATTGCTAGTCAGACTAATAAAGAAAAAAGAGAAGAATCGAATAGATGCAATAAAAAGTGATAAAGCCTATATCACCAGTGATTCCACAGAAATACAAACTACAATCAGAGATTACTACAAACAATCCCAATGCACATAAACCAGTAAATCTAGAAGAAATGGATAAATTCCTGGACACTTGCACCCTCCCAAGCCTAAACCACGAAGAAGTTGAATCCTTGACTAGATCAATAACAATGTCTGAAGTTGAGGCAGCAATTAATAGCCTACCAACCAAAAAAAGTCCTGGTCTAGATGGGTTCATAGCCAAATTCTACCAGATGTAAAAAAGAGGAGCTGGTAGCATTCTTTCCGAAACTATTCCAAACAATACAAAAAGAGGTATTTTGTTCTTTTTGTGGCTATTGTAAATGGGATTTCCTTCTCGATTTAGCTTTCAACTTGTACATTATTGATGTATAGAAATGCTAATGTTTTTCTACACTGAAGTCATTTATCAGCTCTAGGAGCATTGTAGCAGAGTCTTTAGCATTTTCTAGGTATATAATATACCTAGATTGATGAATCATTGATGATGATTGATTAATCATATAATCAACAAAGAGAAATAGTTTGACTTTTTCATTTTCTATTTGTATGCTTTTTATTTCCTTCTCTTGCCTGATTGCTCTGGCTAGGACTTTCAGTACTATGTTGAATAGAAGTGGCGAGTGTGAGCATTCTTGTCTTGTTCCAGCTGTCAAAGGGAAAGCATCCAGCTTTTGCCCATTCTGTATGATGTTGGCTACGGGTTTCTCATAGATGGGTCTTATTATTTTAACATATTTTCCTTCAGTGTCTAGGTATACAAAACATATATTATTTGTTAATAATAAATAAACAATTTATTATTTGTTAATTTATTATTAACAAATAATAACTTATTTTTGTTTTTACTTGTTTGTTGAGGGTTTTTAGCATGAAGGGGTGTTAACACCAACAGTGTGAAAGCATGTCTGTTTCCCCACAGCCTCACCAGCATTTGTTGTTTTTTGACTTTTTATAATTGCTCTTCTGTCACTATGCCTGATTTATAAATTATTTATAAATTAAACTTCACCATAGGTATGTATGTATAGAAAAAACTATATGTAAGGGTTGTTACTATCCACAGTTTCAGGCTGGGGGTCTTGGAATGCATCCCTTGCAGATAAAGTGGAGCTATTGTATTTGACTGCCAAAAGAAAAAGGCTGTTCAAGCAAGGAACTTATATGCAACAAAACAATTTAAAAATAAAAGTGAATTCCTGAAGAGATCCAAGACGGCTGAATAGGAGCAGCTCTGGAGTGCAGTTCCCAGAGAGAACGACGCAGAGAGTGAGTGATCACTACATTTCCAAATGAGTTTTTACTGCCCACAGACCAGGAGATTCCTAGGCCGAAAAGCACCACAAGTTTCCAACATGGCTGTTTCAGCTGGTGCCGTGGGATTCTGCACAAAAACTCACACAAATCTGGGTGGCTATTTCAACTGGCACCTGAAATGCCCAGAGCTGCCCATTCAACTGCAAAAGACGGGGCTGAAACAGGGAGCCAGGTGATCTGGCTCAGCAGGTCCCACCTCCACAAAGACAAGCAATCTGAAATGCTCTGGATTGAGAGTTTCACAGCAAGTGCAGCTGGATTCAGGACTGTCCAGCTCTGTGGCAGGAAGGGCATCTGTCATTACTGAGGCAGTCCACCATTACTGAGGCAGTCTGACCTTACTGAGGCAGACTGCCATTACCAAGGCAGTTCTAACCATCCCTCTATAAACAAAACTGCAAGGAAGTTCACACAGCAGCTGGACACAGCCCACAGCAGTGCAGCAATGCCTCTGTTGGTAGACTGTGACTAGACCACCACCTTGCTGGGCAGGGAATCTCTGAAAAAAGGCAGCAGCACATCAGGAACTTATAAATAAAGCCCCACCTTTCCAGGACAGAGCACCTGGGAAAAAAGGTGGTTATGAGTTCTGCCGCAGCAGACTTAAACGTACCTACCCAGCAGCTCTGAAAGGAACAATGGAACTCCCAGCATAGCACTATAAGGGACAGACCATCTCTTCAAGTAGCTCCCCAACCCTGTAGATCCAAAGAGACACCTCATAAAGGAGAGCTCAAGCTGACATCTGGCAGGTACCCTTCTGGGACAAAGATAACAGAAGAAATCAGCAGCAACTCTTACTGTTCTGCAGCCCCCACAGGTGATCCCCAGGAAAGCAGAGTCTGGTGTAGACCTCCAGAAGTCTTGCAGCAGAGGGGCCTGACTGTTAGAAGGAAAACTAAAAAATAGAAAAAAGTAGCTTTAACATCAACATAAAGGACATCCACTGAGACCCCATCCAAAGTCACCATCTCTGAAGACCACAGGTAGATAAATCCATGAAGATGGGAAGAAACAAGCGCAAAAAGGATGAAAATGTCGCAAACCAGAATGACTCTTCTCCTCCAAGGGATCGCAACTCCTCACCAGCAGGGGAACAAAGCTGGATGGAGAATGAGTCTGATGAATTGACAGAAACAGGCTTCAGAAGGTGAGTAATAACAAACTTCTCTGAGCTAAAAGAACATGTTCTAACCCAATGCAAAGTAACTAATAACCTTGAAAAAAGGTTAGATGAAATGCTAAAGAGAATAAACAGCTTAGAGAAGAATATGAAAGACTTGATGGAGCTGAAATATACAGCACGAGAACTTCATGAAGCATACACAAATTTCAATAGCCAAATTGACCAAGCAGAAGAAAATATATCAGAGATTGAAGATCAACTCAATGAAATAAAACTAGAAGGCAAAATTAGAGAAGAGTGAAAAGAAATGAACAAAACCTCCAAGAAATATGAGATTATGTGAAAAGACCTAATTTACATTTGATAGGTGTACCTGAATGTGGCAGAGAGAATGAATCCAAGCTGGAAAACACTCTTCAGGATATTACCCAGGAAAACTTCCCCAACCTAACAGGGCAGGCCAACATTCAAGTCCAGGAAATACAGAGAAAACCACAAAGATGTTCCTCAAGAAGATCAACCCCAAGGTGCATAATCATCAGATTCACCAGGGTTGAAATGAACGAAAAAATGCTAAGGACAGACAGAGAGGAAGGTCAGGTTACCCACAAAGGGAAGCTCATCAGACTCACAGATCTCTTGGCAGGAACCCTACAAGCCAGAAGAGAGTGGGGGCCAATATTCAACATCTTTAAAGAAAAGAACTTTCAACCTAGAATTACATATCCAGCCAAACTAAGCTTCATAAGTGAAAGAGAAATAAAATACTTTACAGAAAAGCAATTCCTGAGAGATTTCATTGCCACCAGACCTGCCTTACAAGTGCTCCTGAAAGAAGCACTAAACAAGGAAAGGAACAACCAGTACCAGACACTCCAAAAATGTACCAAATGGTAAAGACCATTGACACAATGAAGAAACTGTATCAACTAATGGGCCAAACAACCAGCTAGCATCAAAATGGCAGGATCAAATTCACACATAATGATATTAACCTTAAATGTAAATGGGCTAAATGCCCCAATCAAGAGATACAGACTGGCAAATTGGATAAAAAGTCATGACTCATTGGTGCGCTGTATTCAGGAAACCATCTCACATGCGAGGACACACATAGGCTCAAAATACAGGGATGGAGGAAGATTTACCAAGCAAATACAGAGTGAAAAAAAAGTAGGAGTTGCAATTCTAGTCTCTGATAAAATGGACTTTAAAGCAACAAAGTTCAAAAGAGACAAGGAAGGGCATTATATAATGGTAAAAGGATCAATGCAACAAGAAGAACTAATAATCCTAAATATATGCACACCCAATACAGGAGCACCCAGATACATAAAGCAAGCTCTTAACAACCTACAAAGAGACTTAGACTCTCACACAATAATAATGGGAGACTTTAACACTCCACTGTCAGTATTAGACAGATCAACTAAACAGAAAATTAACAAGAATATCTAGGGCTTGAACTTAGATCTGGACCACACAGATCTAATAGACATCTACAGAACTCTCCACCCTAAATCCACAGAATGTACTTTCTTCTCAGCACCACATCACACCTACTCTAAAACTGACCACATAATTGGAAGTAAATCACTCCTCAGCAAATGCAAAAAAAACGGAAATCATAACAAACAGTATCTCAGACCATAGTGAAATCAAATTAGAACTCAGGATTAAGAAACTAACTCAGAACCACACAACTTCATGGAAACTTCATGGCTCTTGAATGCCGACTGGATAAACAATGAAATGAAGGCAGAAATAAAGATATTCTTTGAAACCAATAAGAATGAAGACACAACGTACCAGAATCTCTGGGACACATTTAAAGCATTGTCTAGAGGGAAATTTATAGCAATAAATACCCACCAGAGAAGTGAGGAAAGACTAAAATCGACACCCTATCAGAAAAATTGAAAGAACTAGAGAAGCAAGATCAAAAAAACTCAAAAGCTAGCAGAAGACAAAAAATAACTAAGATCAGAGAAGAACTGAAGGAGATTGAGACACAAAAAACCCTTCAAAGTTCAATAAATCCAGGAGCTGGTTATTTGAAAAGATCAACAAAACAGTTAGACTGCTAGCTAGATTAATAAAAAAGAAAAGAGAGAAGAATTAAATAAATGCAATAAAAAACGATAAAGGGCATATCACCACCAATTCCACAGAAATACAAACTACCATCAGAGATTACTACAAACAACTCTATGCACATAAACCAGTAAACCAGGAAGAAATGGATAAATTCCTGGACACTTGCACCCTCCAAGCCTAAACCACGAAGTTGAAAACCTGAATAGACCAATAACAAGGTCTGAAGTTGAGGCAGGAATTAATAGCCTAACAACCATTAAAAGTCCAGGTCCAGATGGGTTCACAGCTGAATTCTACCAGATGTACAAAGGGGAGCTGAGTACACTCCTTCTGAAACTATTTCAAACAATCCAAAAAGAGGGAATCCTTCCCAAATCATTTTATGAGACCAACATCATCCTGATACCAAAACATGGCAGAGACTCAACAAAAAAATAAAACTTTGGGCCAATATCCATGATGAACATCGATGCAAAAATCTTCAATAAAATACGGGCAAACCGATTGCAACAGCACATCAAAAAACTTATGCATCATGATCAGGTAGGCTTCATCCCATGGATGCAAGGCTGGTTCAACATATGAAAGTCTATAAACATAATTCATCACATAAACAGAATCAAAGACTAAAACCACATGATCATTTCAATAGATGCAGAGAAGGCCTTCAACAAAATTCAACAGCCCTTTATGCTAAAAACTCTCAATAAACAGGATATTGATGGAATGTATCTCAAAATAATAAAAGTTATTTATGACAAAGCCACAGCCAATGTCATACTGAATGGGCAAAAACTGGAAGCATTCTCTTTGAAATCCAGCACTAGACAAGGATGCCCTCTCTCACCACTCCTATTCAATATAGTATTGGAAGTTCTAGCCAGACCAATCAGACAAGAAAAAGAAGTAAAGGGTATTCAATTAGGAAAGGAGGAAGTCAAATTGTTTCTATTTGCAGATTACATGATTGTATATTTAGAACACCTCATCATCTCAGCCCAAAATCTCCTTAAACTGATAAACAACTTCAGCAAAGTCTCAGGACACAAAATCAATGTGCAGAAATTACAAGCATTCCTATACCCCAATAACAAACAGAGAGCCAAATCAAGAGCGAACTCCCATTCTCAATCCCTACAAGGAGATTAAAATACCTAGGAATACAACTAAGAAAGGATGTAAAGGACCTCTTCAAGGAGAACTACAGACCACTGATCAAGGTAATAAGACAGGACACAAACAGATGAAAAAACATTTCATGCTCATGGTTAGGAAGAATCAATATTGTGAAAATGGTCATACTGCCCAAAGTAATTTATAGATTCAATGCTATCCCCATCAAGCTACCAATGACATTCTTTACAGAACTGGAAAAAGCCACTTTAAACTTCATATGGGACCACAAGAGAGCCTGCATAGCCAAGACAACACTAAGCAACAAGAAGAAAGCTGGAGGCATCATGCTACCTCACTTCAAACTATACTAAGGCTACAGTAATCAAAACAGCATGGTACTGGTACCAAAACAGAGATACAGACCAATGGAACAGAACAGAGGCCACAGAAGCAACACCACACATCTACAAAAATCTGATCTTTGACAAACCTGACAAAAGCAATGGGGAAAGGATTCCCTGTTTAATAAATTGTGTTGGGAAACTGGCTAGCCATGTGCAGAAAGCAGAAACCGGACACCTTCCTGACACCTTACACTAAAATTAATTCCAGGTGGATTGCAGACTTAAACATAATATCTAACATCATAAAAACCCTAGAAGCAAACCTAGGCAAAACCATTCAGGACTTAGGCATAGGGAAGGACTTCATGACTAAAACACCAAAAGCATTGGCAACAAAAGCCAAAATAGACAAATGGAATCTAATTAAACTTCAGAGCTTCTGCACAGCAAAAGAAACAATCATTAGAGCGAATCGGCAACCAACAGAATGGGAAAAAATTTTTTGCAATCTCCCCATCTGACAAAGGACTTACATTCAAAATATACAAAGAACTAAAACAGATTTACAAGACAAAAAACAAAGAAACCCATTCAAAAGTGGGCGAAAAATATGAAGACACTTTTCAAAATAAGACATATATGAGGTCAACAAACATGAAAAAATGCTCATCATCACTGGTCATTTGAGAAATGCAAATCAAAATCATATTGAGATACCATCTCATGCCAGTTAGAATGAAAATCATTAAAAATCTGGAGACGAGATACTGGTGAGGATGTGGAGATATAGGAACACTTTTATACTGTTGGTGGGAGTGTAAATTAGTTAAACCATTGTGAAAGACAATGTGGCGATTCCTTAAGGATCTAGAAATAGAAATTCCATTTGACCCAGCAATCCCATTACTGGTATATATCCAAAGGATTGTAAATCTTTCTATTACAGAGACACATGCACATGTATGCTCATTGTGGCACCGTTTGCAATAGCAAAGACCTGGAACCAACCCAAATGCCCATCGATGATAGACTGGACAAGGAAAATGTGGCACAGATCCACCATGGAATACAATGCAGCCATAAAAAACGATGAGTTCATGTCCTTTGTAGGGACATGCATGAATCTGGAAACCATCATTCTCAGCAAACTGACACAAGAACAGAAAATCAAACATTGCATGTTCTCACTCATAGGCAGGTGTTGAACAATGAGAACACATGGACACAGGGAGGGGAACATCACACACTGGGGTCTGTTGGGGGGTGGTTAGGGGAGGGACAGTGGTGAGTGGGGAGGTAGGGTGGGATAACACGGGGAGACATGCCAGACATAGGTGATCAGGGGATGGAGACAGCAAACCACATTGCCATGCATGTACCTATACAACACTTTTGCATGATATGTGCATGTATGCCAGAACGTAGAGTACAATAACAAAAAAAGAAAAAAAAAACATGAATAAACAGTATGTAACACTGAAAAAAAAGTGAATTCCTAATGGCATATGATGTTGAGCATCTTTTAATATGTTTATTTTGCTATCTGTATCTCTGCTTTGATGAGGCATCTGTTCAAATTTATGGCCCATTTTTAAATTGGTTTGTATGTTTTCTTATGGTTGAGTTTGTGTTCTTTGTATATTTTGGATACAGTATTTAATCAGATATATGTTTTGCAACTATTTTCTCCTAGTCTGTAGTTTGTCTTTTCCTTCTCTTAACAGAGTAGTTTTGAATTTGATTACGTTTCATTTTTCATGTTTTTCTTTTATAGATTGACCTTTTGTTAGTCATTACCAAACTCAAGGTCAGCCAGATTTTCTCCTTTGTTATCTTCTAAAATTTTTATAGCCTTGCATTTTACATTTAACACTATAATCTATTTTAATTACATCTATTTAATCTGGGAAAAAGTTGTCAATTCTGTATAGATTTGTGTGGGGCTTTTTGTTTGTTTTTGGGCTTTAAAAAACTTTTTATATGTGGTTGTACAGTTGTTCCAGCACCATTTGTTGAAAAGAATACTTTTTTTCCATTGAATTACCTTTGCTCCTTTATTAAAAGTAGGTTGACTATATTTGTGTGGAACTCTTTCTGGGCTCTCCATTGTCTTTCATTAATTTATTTGTCTGTTCTTTCATCAATATCACACTATCTTGATCATTGTAGCTTTATGGTACATCTTGAAGTGAAGTAATGTAAATCTTCAAACTTTGTTCTTCTTTTTGGATCTTTCCTAAGCTCGTACACAATCATGGGCATTTGCACAGTCTTATGTGTATGTAAGGTCTTCCAGATTTCCAAGAACATTTTGAAACTTTTTAAAACCCTCTGTGGTCATCTCATTCCCCAGTTTTTTCTTTCAAGTTTTTTGGCTAGCTTATTATAAATCCCAACTGATAATGTAGCCTCAGGCAGTTCCAGTATTAATTGACAATGATTGTTTTGGACAAGTGCCCTGAGGATAAGCCTATTAACACAGAGGAAGCTCTGAGTCAGGTCAAATAATGACAACTCCTGAGAATGGAACTTTTCTGCAAGTTATCAATCAGAATAGCTGACTATTACAATTTCTCTGGGGATGGGGCTTTTGCATACTTCTAAACCTCTATGTCCTTTCTGGTGTCTCCTAGGCTGCTGATTTCCACAACTACTATCATTGGGACACTGTTGGTTTTTAAGGTTTCTATGGGACTAAGTGAGAGGAATGAAAGTAGGGCAAGTTAAAGTGCCATGAAACTCACTGTTCTTACCAAGATGCAGTGATTTTTCTTGAATAAACACTCTGTGGATTATTGCTAACCTTAGGTTAATTTCTGGAGTTCTAAAAAATTTGATTTTTCAGTTTTTATGATGTTTTCATTGCTTTTATTAAGAAATACATTTTCGGAATTCCTTACTCTGCCATTCTGGAAGTGGCCTCTTGCACTTTGATTTTTTTCATTTGGGTAGTATGTCATGGACCCACTCCACATCAGTTCATAGAGATGTTCCTTATTCTTTTTTATAAGTGTATAGAACTCCACTTGGCTGATGTTGCATAGTTTATTTAACCAGTCTTCTGTGTACAGGCATTTAAGTTCTTCCAATATTTTGCAATTACAAACTATGCTGCGATAAATAACTTTAGGCATAGGTAATTTTGAATTGTAAAAAAAGTTTATTTTCAAGGATAGGTTCTTAGAACTGGGATTTCTGTATTGAAAGGTTAATGTTAGATATTGCCAAATTCCCTCTCAAAGAGTTGTACTGGTTTGCATTCTCAGTAGCAATGAGGATGCCTGTTTCCCTAAGTCATCAACAGAATTGGCTGTTACACTTTTGGGTATCTGGTCCTTTGACTCTTAGTCTTTTAAAGTTTCAAATTACTCTTTATTTCTATAGAGTCGTGAATCACAAATTATGCCTGACGGTTGATATTCTTGTAAAAGTATTTCAGATCAAATTAAATGTGTTTTCAGTGGCTATGATTCACAATGATTAAATCCAACATGTTTGACCAAGTTGTTAATTGACTGTTCTTTATTCTGGCAGAAGTTCTGGAGATCAGCAACAATTTTGGAATATGTTCAGCATCCTGGTTAATTCTCATCACAGACGAGCCAGATAGGGACCGAGATTGTATTATTGAGTGAAACTCTTGTAAGGGCTTGGGAGTGCAGATAGGGGGAGTCCTCAAGAAATTTTTAGAAGAAAGTGTTACATATTACGAAGCATGGGTTATTGTTTGTAAGTAAAAAAAAACCAGAGATTAAACAAAATAAATATTAAGCAAGGAGAAGGTACTCTATTTAAATGATACTTTTAAAATGAAGATTAACAGCCTTTGGCACATTAGAAGAAAAACAATAAAAGAAAAGGTCAAGCAGAAAACAACTGCAGATTTGATAAGTATTTACTATCTATCAGCTGTAAGGCTATTCTATGCAGGTAGGGAAATACAAAGATAAATGAGAGCAAATCCCCTAAAGCCAATGATGTTGGTTTTTGTTCAATTTATCATTTATTAAGATCCTACTATATGACAGACACCACTTTTGGCACTTGACTTCTCTTATCTCTTATCCAAAACATTACTGGGTTGATATTACTCCAATTTACAAGAAGAGGAGATTGAGGCCAAGAAAGGTTAAGAAACTTGTCTAGAGTCACAAAGCTGGAAAGCTGTGCAACTTGAAACCAGATCTGGTTAGAGAATGTTAAATATCAATTGTGAGTAGTATTTGATAGTAAATTATATTAGGATTAATCAAACCAGTTTAGCCTAAGAGCAGCAATAGCTAACCTTATTAGATATTTTCTATATGTCTAGAACAGCACTGAACAATTAATATGGATCATTATATTTAGTATTCAGATTGAATTTTATTTTATTTATTTATTTTTTGAGACAGGGTCTTGCTCTGTCACTCAGGCTGGAGTGTAGTGGCACAATTACAGTTCGCTGCAACCTCTGTCTCCCAGGTTCAAGCAATTCTCCCACCTCAGCCTCCAGAATAGCTGGGACTACAGGCACTCGCCACCACACTCAGCTAATTTTTAATTTTATTTTGTAGAGACGGGGTCCCGCTATGTTGCTCAAGCTAGTCTTGAATTCCTGGGCTCAAGTGATCTGCCTCTCTTGGCCTCCCAAATTGCTGGGATTACAGGCGTGAGCCATTGCGTCCAGCCCATACTGAATTTAAATGCTTGCATTCTCTACATTCTCTCTAAGTCTACCATCTATCTCATTGCTGATGTTAAAACCCTGGGTTTCATCGAAGATGCCTACCTCACCCACATAATTTGGTTTATAAATCCAGTAATTCTACCTCTTCAATAGCTCTTTATCTTTTATTTCTTAATCCTTATAGTCACTACTTTATTTTGAAGCACCACTATGTCTCAGATGGATTACTTTAAGTTTCTGAAACTCTCGCCCTGCCATTCTAATTTGCATTCACCAAGCTAACAGAGTGTTCTTTCTAAACTATAGATGTAAACATATCTCTCCTCCTAACCAAGAGAAGCATACTCTAAACCTCTAGCTTGATAGTACACTACCTTGACCCACTGTACATTAGACATATAGACCTGCCTATCTCTGGTCCTGCCTGTATGTTCCTTAATATTTTTATTTGTACAAATTTAAGGGGTACAAGTGCGATTTTGTTATATGGATATACTGCATGGTGGGAAAGTCTGGGCTTTTGCCTATCATTTTTTTAAGAGTTCTTCATATATTAGATATATGTGTCTTTTCTCTGTGTTGTAAATATTTTTTACCAGTTTGTCAGTCATCTTTTGATTTTGCTATGGTGCATTTGTTATGCAAATTTTAAAAATGTAATTAAATTTAATAGACTTTTATTACCTCTGGATTTTGAGTCATGGTTAGAGATTCTTTCCCTACACCAAGGTTAAAAAGAAATTCATGCATGTTTTCTTCTAGTAATTGGCCTGGTTTTATTTCTTACATTTAGCTCTCTAATCCATTTGGAGTCTATCTTTTTGTACATTGTGTGAGATATGAATCTAACTTTGTCACTTTCTTGTGAAGCCATCTGGGCTTGTTGCTTTTTTTGTAAAGAATTCCCTTAATAACTTCCTGTACTACTTCTATAGAAACGGTCCGTTTAAGCTTTCTGACACAAACGGGGCCAATTTTAGTAAGCTGAATTCCCTTATGAAATTATCTATTTCCTCTATGTTTTCAAATTTGTTTTCATAGTCTTGTCTTAGTCTGTTTGGCATATTATAACAAAATACTATAGATTGGGTGGCTTATAAACAACATAAATTTATTTCTTGCAGTTCTGGAGGCTGAGGAGTTCAAAATCAAGGTACTGACAGATCTGATCTTTAGCAAAAACAGTTGTCTTCTCACTGTAACCTCACATGGTGGAAGGGGTGAGGGTTCTCCCTGGAGTCTTAAATAGAGGCACTAATCTCATTTATCAGGGTTCCACACCCATGACCTAATAATTTCCCTAAAGTCTGACTTGTTAATATCATCATCTTGGGGGCTAAGATTGCAACATATGAATTTTGGGCAGCATAAACCTTCAATTCGTTGCAATTGTCATATGATTAAAACATTTCTGTTGTTTCAATGGCTATTTCTCCTTTATCATTTCTTTATATATTTGTGCTTTTTTCTCTATTTTTTTCTTAACAAAGTTATCTAGTAGTTTGTCTATATTGCCAATTTTTCAAAAAATAATTTTAGTTTTAGGCCTACTGTTATTTTGTTCTCTTCATTAATTTCTAATTTTATCCATATTATTGCTTTTTTGTGTTTTCATTTGGTCTACTTTTTAATTATGTTTCTAATTTTATGAACTGCGAATTAAATTGAGTTTGTGTTATTCTTTCAGTTTCAGAATAAAAGTGTTTAAATCAAAAAATTTTTCTGATCACTGCTTAAATATATCCCATAGATTCTGATATGCAGTACTTTTACTGTCATCACTTAAAAAAATTTCTATAATTTCAGTTTGTAGTTTCCATTGTAGTATGGAGTTGTTAAATAGAATTATAAATTTTGAGGTTAAAGGACCTTTATGATTTTGTATTTGTTAGTAAATTCTAGTTGTGAGCGCATTTTAACCAGAGAGTATTTATTGTAATATTTACATTTTATGGAAATGATTTTTTGTGAATAAGTGATTACTTTTATAAATGTGTCAGGGCCACTTGAGAAGAATATATATATTTCCTATTATCACGATATAGATTTCATTATATATTCAAGATATCTATCCTATTGATTGTTGTTTTCTAATCCAGATGCATGTTTTATTTCTATACATATTTTTTGTTCACTTGATTTGTCTTGTAATGAAAATGGTATATAGTATTTTTTTTTTGAGATGGAGTTTCACTCTTGTTACCCAGGCTGGAGTGCAATGGCGTGATCTTGGCTCACCGCAACCTCCGCCTCCTGGGTTCAGGCAATTCTCCTGCCTCAGCCTCCCGAGTAGCTGGGATTACAGGCGCACACCACCATGCCCAGCTAATTTTTTGTATTTTTAGTAGAGACGTGGTTTCACCATGTTGACCAGGATGGTCTCGATCTCTTGACCTCGTGATCCACCTGCCTTGGCCTCCCAAAGTGCTGGGATTACAGGTGTGAGCCACTGTGCCTGGCCCTATTTTTATGAATGTTCCTCTATGTCTCCTTGCATCTTCCATAGTTTTTGCTTCAAAAAGGTAGTTGTGTTATGATGGGTAACTATTAATAAGTGATATCTGTTCACTATAGACTGTGATTTTTGTGTTAAAATTGTCCTTCTTTGCCATATATAATGCTTTTGAAGTTGAATTCTACTCTGTGTGATATTAAGATCATTACATTTTCTTTCAAAAAGTTTTGATGACCCCAGTAAATTTTTATTTATACTCTTTATTTTCAGTCTTTCTGAATTACTTTGTTGTAGCTCTGTATCTTGCATACAGCATACAGTTGTTTTTAAAGCAGCTTTATTGAGGTACAATTTAACAAAATTCACCCATTTTAAATGTATAAGTCAATGATTTTCAGTAAGTTTATAGAGTTTTGCAAACATCAACCACAATACAATTTTAGAACATTTCCATCACTCCAAAAAGATTCCTCAAAGCAATCTGCAATCACTTCCTGTTTTAGTCTGTTTGTGTTGCCATTAAGGAATACCCAAGCCTGGGCAATTTATAAAGAAAAGAGGTTTACTTGGCTCACAGTTTTGGATGATGTACAAAAAGGATGGCACCAGCATCTTCTCAGCTTCTGGTGAGGGCCTTAGGCTGCTTCCACTCATGGGTAAGAGGAAGACAGTGTGTGCAGAGGTCACATGGTGAAGGTGGCAGAGAAGTGCCAGGTTCTTTTTAACAACCAGTCCTTGTAGGAACTAATAAATAAATAACTCATTACTATGTGGATGGCACCAAGACATTCATGATTGATGTGACCTCACGACCCAATCTCCCACTGATCCTCACCTTCAACACTGGGGAACAAATTTCAGCATAGATTTGGAGGGTCAAATATCAAAACTGTACACTCCCTATTTTCACACCCAATTCTAGGAAAGCACTGATCTGCTTTATATATCAAAGCATTCACCTTCTTTTTGGGAAACTTAATACATATAGAATCACTCAATATGTGTTTGTTTTGCATTTGGATTATTTCACTTAGCATAAAGTTTTCGAGGTTCATTCTTGTTGCATGTGTCAGTACCTGATTCATTCTGATTCATTTTACTGAATAGTGTTCCATTGTGAGAATAGACTACATTTTGTTTATTCATTCATCAATTCATTACTATTTGGATTGTTTCTACTTTTTGATTATTACAAACAATGCTCTTATAAACTTTTGGTTATATGTTTTTTTGTGCCCATAAATTTTCAATTCTGTGAAGTATATATACTTGCATGGAATCACCACGTGATACGTTAACTCTATGTTTAAAATTCTGATGAACTTTCCATGTTTAACATTTTAAGAACACACCAAACTCTTTTCTGAAGTGTTTGCACAGTTTTACACCTGGCATGCAATGTATGTAGGTTCCATTTTCTTGGCGTTCTTACTATTGCTTGTTATTAACTTTCTTTTTTTATTATAGTTGTCCTAAAAGTTATGTAACAGTATCTCATTGTGTTTTTATTTTGCATTTCCTTAAAGACCAATGAGGTTGAACATCTCTTCATATTCTTATTTGCCATTGCTGTATTTTTGGTGAAATGTCTATTCAAATCGTTTGTCTAAAATTGGGCTATCATTTTTATTCTTGTTAACTTCGCAGGAGATCTTTAAATATTAGAGATACAAATCTCTTATCAAATACATAATTTGCAATCATGTCTTCAGTTCCATGGGTTGTCTTTTTACTTTCTTGCTGTGTATTAATCATGCTTTTTTATTTTGTGTATTTTTGATGCTTTGGTGCCTTGGGCTCTTGCCAACCTTGGCAGGACTGCTCCTCTCTGGGCTAGCCAGTTCCTGAAGATAGTAAACCAACCACTCCAGAGCTGCTACCCTCAATCTTCTTTATCAGGTTTTTGTTTTTGTTTTTGAGATGGAGTTTCACTCTTGTTGCCCAGGCTGCAGTAGAATGGTGCAATCTCGGCTCACTTCAACCTCTGCCTTCTGGTTTCAAGCGATTCTCCTGCCTCAGCCTCCCAAGTAGCTGGGATTACAGGCACTAGCCACCACGCCCAGCTAATTTTTTTTTTGTATTTTTAGTAAAGACAGGGTTTCACCGTGTTGGCCAGGCTGGTTTCGAAATTCTGACCTCATGATCTGCTCACCTCGGCCTCCCAAAGGGCTGGGAATACAGGCGTGAGCCACGGCACCCAGCCTCTTTATCAGGTTTTTCCACTCTAGGCCACTGTTCCCCTGCCCTTGTCAACCCAGAGCCAAGTACCAGAAAACCAGGGACAGCCCCTAAGCCCCAGAGCCTGTTGCAATTATTGAATTATTCAAACCAGTTCTTTCTAAGTGCACATGTTTTTCCCTTACTGTCTATGGCTCCTGACAAACTCCATGCTTCCCTTTGTGAACCCACCATGTGGCATCCTGTGCCTCCTATTTCTAGAGATCTGTGAGTATAAACTTATTCGTTAAAGATTGTCATCCAGTGTGGCGATTCCTCAAGGACCTAGAAATAGAAATTCCATTTGACCCAGCAATCCCATTACTGGGTATATATCCAAAGGGCTATAAATTGTTCTACTATAAGGACACATGCACACGAATGTTCATTGTGGCACTGTTTACAATAGCAAAGACCTGGAACCAACCGATTGCCCATCGATGATAGACTGGACTGGGAAAATGTGGCACATATACACCATGGAATATTATGCAGCAACCAAAAACGATGAGTTTATGTCCTTTGTAGGGACATGGATGAACCTGGAAACCAGCATTCTCAGCAAACTGACACAAGAACAGAAAATCAAACACCACATGTTCTCACTCATAGGTGGGTGTTGAGCAATGGGAACACATGGACACAGGAAGGGGAGCACTACACACTGGGGTCTGTTGGGGGCAATAGGGGAGGGACAGTGTGGGGTGGGGAGTTGGGGAGAGAGAGCATGGGGAGAAATGCCAGATATAGGTGAAGGAGAGGAAGGCAGCAAATCACATTGCCACATGTGTACCTATGCAACTATCTTGCATGTTCTTCACATGTACCCCAAAACCTAAAATGCAATAAATAAAAAAAAGAAAAAAAAATAAAGATTGTCATCTCTATTTTGGTAATGTCTTACCATACCAGATTAAAACAGATCCCAGGTACTGTTAAAACATGATGGCATCTTTAAAGCACAAAAACTTTAAATTTTGATAAACTAAATGTATCTATTTTTTTGTCACTTGTGTGTTTGGTATCATATCTAAGAAAGATTTGGCTTACCCTAAATGATAAATATTTAAACTTATATTATCTTCTAAGAGTTTTATACTTTTGTCTATTACATTTAGTTCTATGATCCATTTTGAGTTGATTTTTGTGTATAACATGAGGTAAGGGTCTGATTTCATTTTTTTGAATGTGGATATCCAATTGTTTCAGCAAAATTTGTTGAAAAGATTTTTGTACTCTCTGAATTTTCTTGATATCTTTGTCAAACATCATTGTGTTTATTTCTGTGCCCTATCTGTTCCTTTCATCTATATTCCAATTATTATATCAGTAACACAGTGTCTCAAATACTGAATACTACAGCTTTTTCTCCTACTTTGCCAACTGTTTTTAACAGAAATTGATGTTAGATTTTACCAAATGCTTTTTCTGTGTCTATAAGATGATCATATGGATTTTGTTTGTGAATATGGTGAATTGTATTGATGTATTTTTGAATATTAAACCCACTTTGAGGGGAGAAAGCAAACAATACACACTGCCCTGTGTGTACCTATGCAACTGTATTGCATGCTCTGCACATGTACCCCAAAACCTAAAATGCAATAAAACAAACAAACAAACAAACAAACAAACACAAACAAACAAACAAATGTGGGTGAAAGGGAGAAGGAAAGAAAAGCACACTGCCATGTGTGTTCCTACGCAACTGTCTTGCATGCTCTGCTCATGTACCCCAAAACCTAAAATCCAATAAAAAATTAAAAAAAAAAACCCACTTTGAATTCCTGAGATAAACCCCACTTGGTAATGATTTATTATTCTTATATTGTTGGAGTAGAATTTGCTAAAATTTTGACCAGAGTGTTTGCATCTATAGCTTTACTAAATTTCTGTTTACTTGTTCTATCAATTCTTGAGAGAAGGATATTTAAATCTTTGACTATAGTTGTGGATTATTTTCTTTTGAAATTCTATCTGTTTTGTCTTGTTTCAAAGCTTTGTTATTAGGTGCATACATGTCTAGGATCTTTATGTTCTTTTGATGAATCTACCCATTATTACTATGAAATGACTTTCTTTATTCTTGGTAATATTCTCTGCTCTGCAATCTATTTTGTCTGATATTAATATAGCCATTTTAGCTTTCTTTTTGTTAGTGTTATTATGGTATATTTCTTCTATCCTTTTACTTTAAGCCTATTTGTGTCTTATATTTAAAGTGTGTGTAGGCAGCATACCGTTAGGTCTTGATTTTTTCAATGCGCTTTGGCAATCTCTGCCTTTTAATTGAGGCATTTAGAATATTTACTTTTAACGTGATTATTGATATGTTTAGGTTTAAATATGTAATCTTGCTTGTTATTTGTTCAATACTTATCCCATTTGTTCTCTGTTTCCATGTTCCACTTTTTCTATTCTATTTGAATTAATCCAATATATTTAAAATTTCATTTTATGTTTATTGGTATATTAGCTATAACTGTTGTTTTTCATGGTTTATTGTAATCATATTTAACTTATCAGATTCTACCTTCAAGTGACATTATACTTCTTCAAGTATAGTATAAAAAGCTTAAGATAGTACACTTCCATTTATGCCCTGCCCTGTCCTTTGAGCTATCATTGTCATGATATAACTTGTTTAGATGTTATAATATTGATATGGTTTGACTGTATTTCCACCCAAATCTCATCTTGAGTTGTGGCTCCTATAACTCCAATGTGTCATGGGAGGGACCTGATGGGAGTTAATTGAATTGTGGGAGTGGATCTTTCCCATACTGTTCGCATGATAGTGAATAAGTCTCATGAGATCTGATGGTTTTATAAAGGGGAGTTCCCCTGCACGTGCTCTCTTGCCTGCCAGCTTGTAAGATGTGACTTTGCCCTTTCTTCACTTTTTGCCATGATTATGAGGCCTCACTAGCCATGTAGAACTGTGAGCCCATTAAACCTCTTTCCTTTATAAATTACCCAGTCTCAGGTATGTCTTTATTAGCAGCATGAGAACAGACTAATACAAATACCTTCAATGTATTGCTATTATTTTGTATTAAAAGTTGATTGAAAACATCTCTTAAAGATGTTTGCAACATAAGAAGAGAATCTCATATATTTCACTGTGTAGTTACTATTTTTGATGATCTTCATACCTTTGTGTAAGTCCATATTCTATCTAGCATCATTTTCTTTCTATAAGAAAGAGTTGCATTTGTTGTAGTGTGCATCTGCTAGTGATGAATTCTTTCAATATTTATATGTCTGAAAAATTCTTTCTTTTTTCATCATGTTTGCAAATTTTTTCCCTGGGCATACAATTCTAAGTTGACAGTTTTTTCTTTCCACAATTTAAAGATGTCACTCCACTATTCTTCTTACTTGTGTTATACCTTATAAGAAATATTTTATCATCTTTATGTTTGTTCCTCTGAATATGATGTGTCTATTTTTTCAGCTGCTTCTAAAACTTTCTCTATGTCACTGATCTTGAGCCATTTGATTATGCTGTGTCATAATTAAATGCAGCCATAGTTTTCCTCATGCCTCTTGTGCTTGGATTTCACCAAGCTTCTTAAATCTATATTTACAATTTTCATCAAATTTGGGAAAACTTTGGCTATCATTTTTTTCTTTCTTTTTTTATTTTTTTGATGGAGTCTCATTCTGTTGCCCAGGCTGGAGTGTGGTGGTATGATCTTGGCTCACTGCAACCTCTGCCTCTTGGGTTCAAGTGATTCTCCTGCTTCAGCATCCTGAGTAACTGAGATTACAGGTGCAACCACCATGCCCAGCTAATTTTTGTATTTTTAGCAGAGACAGGGTTTCACCATGTTGGCCAGGCTGGTCTTGAACTCCTGACCTTAGGTGATCCACCAGTCTTGGCCTCCCAAAGTTCTGGGATTACAAACTTGAGCCACTGCGCCTGGCCATTATTTCTTTCTTTCTTTCTTTTTTATTTTATTATTTTTATTTTTAATTTTTTTTTTTTCGAGAGGGAGTCTTGCTCTGTCACCTGGGCTGGAGTGCAGTGGTGTGATCTTGGCTCACTGCAACCTCCACCTCCTGGGTTCAAGCAATTCTCCTGCCTCAGCCTCCCAAGTAGCTGGTTTGACAGGTGAGAGCCACCATACCCAGATAATATTTTTTTTTGTATTTTTAGTAGAGACAGGGTTTCCCCATGTTGGCCAGGCTGGTCTCAAACTCCTGACCTTGTGATCCGCCCCTCTCAGCCTCCCAAAGTGCTGGGATTACAGGCGTGAGCCACCATGCCCAGCTTCATCATTTCTTAAAATACTTTTTTGTTACTCCCTTCCCTTCTTTCCTCTGGGGACTCAAATAAACCTATATTAGGCTACTTGAAGTTGTTCCACAGTTTTTTGTTGCTCTATTTATTATCTTCTAATTATCTTTATGCATCATTGTGGGTAGTTTCTTTGCTACATCTTCAACTTCATTTATCTTTTATTCTGCAATATCAAATCTACTGTTAATCACATTTGGTTAATCATATTTTACATCTTATAGTTTCCATTATTAGAAGTTTCATTTAGCTCTTCAAAATATATTTTTCATGTATAAATTTAAGGTGTCAAATACATGGAATATAGTCACAATAACTCTTTTATTCCTCTTGTCTGCTAATTTTAACATCTTTGTAAGTTCTGAGTTTATTGATTTAGCATTCATTTTGGCATATATATATGTAAATATATATATTTACTTCTCTGCATGGCTTATAACCTTTGGTTTATGACAAGCATTGCAAATTTAACTTTTTGGATGCTGGATTTTTTGCATTCCTATAAATCTTGAGCTTTGTTCTGGAATGCAGTTGAGTTACTTGGAGACAATTTGCTACTTTTGGGTCTTATTTTGGAATTTGTTAAGTGGGACTTAAACTAGACCTATTATCAGTCTAGCCCTAATTATCCCTATAGAGAGAAGATTTTTGTTTACCCTACCCAATACCTCATGAATCTTCAGCATTTACAATAACGTTAGTGGTAACCAGTACACTTCCTCATCCTGTTTGAGTGCAAGGGTCTGTTGCTTCTTATTTTTTCTGATGGTTCTTTGCTCTTAGATAATTTCCTCATATGCATTTCTGATCAATATCAACTAAAGTATTAAGAAGAATCCTCTGCAGATCTTCCAATTTCTGTCTGTGTGTTGTACTCTCATCTCCAGTTCTCTGTTTCATGAACTCTAGCTACCTTGGTCTCCTTATAGTGTTAGAGCTGACATCTGAACTCAGGGAGTTGATCAAGGCACTGCCTGGGTTATTCCTTTCTTTCAAGGCAGTAAGTGGGGACAATTGTAAAGCTTACTTCTTTTGTTTCCCATCTCTCAGAGTTCACTGTCCCTTTTACCTGCATGCCTTGCAAACCATTGTTTTATTTATTTATTTTTTCAGGTAGGATAGTAAATCTGTTCCCTGTTTTTCCATCTTGGCTAAAAGTGAAAGTTGAGGGTCTTATATTTATTTTAAAAATCTCATAATTTTACTTACCTGTATCTTACAGTTCATAGGTGTAGGTTGATTTTTCTAGGTACCTAGGAACCTTGTTCAATTTGCAGATTCAGGTCTTTTTCTATTTCTGAATTTTTTTCTTGGTTTATAATTTTAAATATTAGCTCCATTTAATTGTCTTGTTTTTCTTCTTTACAAATTCTGATAATAATACGAATCTATTTTTTCTTTGCCTATTTTTCACTTCCACTACTTTTCTCTGACCCTTTAAACTGTTTTTCTTAGGTCATTTTCATTCACTTAATTATTTTTGTCTCTTTCTTCAATGCCCCTTATTAAATTTTTAGTTGAGTATATTCTCCTATGAGCAGTTTGTGATTTATTCTTCATTCCTGTGATAATTTTGCCTTTTCACAGTTTAGGCAATTATTGATTGCCATTATCCCACAGGTCACTGAAGCTCTTGTAATTTTTTCAGTATTTGTCTTTGTTTCAGTTTGGGTAGTTTTTATTGCTATGTCTTGAAATTTACTAATCTTTCCTTCTGTAGTGTCTAATCTGCTGGCACATTTGTCTCTTCATCTGTCAAGTGACTTTTTCATTGCAGTTTTTTTTCAGCTCTAGAAATTTTGATTTATTTTCATTTGTATCTTCAATATCTTTCCCCATTGTGTTTGTGTTTAGCTTTAAGTCCTTGATAATATTTACAGTACATCATTTATTCTTTTTTTTTGGGTTTAAAAGTCACATTTTATGAAAGGATATTCTTTTTTTTTTAATTTTTTATTGGATTATAGGTTTTGGGGTACATGAGCAGAGCATGCAAGACAGTTGCGTAGGTACACACATGGCAGTGTGCTTTCTTTTCTTCTCCCCTTCACCCACATTTGGCTTTTCTCCCCAGGCTATCCCCCCCCACCTCCCCCTCCCACTGGCCCTCCCCTTTTCCCCCCAATAGACCCCAGTGTTTAGTACTCCCCTTTCTGTGTCCATGTGTTCTCATTTTTCATCACCCACCTATGAGTGAGAATATGCGGTGTTTCATTTTCTGTTCTTGTGTCAGTTTGCTGAGGATGATGTTCTCCAGATTCATCCATGTCCCTACAAATGACACAAACTCATCATTTCTGATTGCTGCATAATATTCCATGGTGTATATGTGCCACATTTTTCCAATCCAGTCTATTATCAATGGGCATTTGGGTTGATTCCAGGTCTTTGCTATTGTAAACAGTGCTGCAATGAACATTCGTGTACATGTGTCCTTATAGTAGAACGATTTATAGTCTTTTGGATATATATCCAGTAATGGGATTGCTGGGTCAAATGGAATTTCTATTTCTAAGGCCTTGAGGAATCGCCACACCATCTTCCACAATGGTTGAACTAATTTACACTCCCACCAACAGTGTAAAAGTGTTCCTTTTTCTCCACATCCTCTCCAGCATCTGTTGTCTCCAGATTTTTTAATGATCGCCATTCTAACTGGTGTGAGATGGTATCTCAATGTGGTTTTGATTTGCATCTCTCTGATGATCAGTGACGATGAGCATTTTTTCATATGATTGTTGGCCTCATATATGTCTTCTTTCGTAAAGTATCTGTTCATATCCTTTGCCCACTTTTGAATGGGCTTGTTTGTTTTTTTCCTGTAAATCTGTTTGAGTTCTTTGTAAATTCTGGATATCAGCCCTTTGTCAGATGGGTAAACTGCAAAAATTTTTTCCCATTCTGTTGGTTGCCGATCCACTCTAGTGACTGTTTCTTTTGCCGTGCAGAAGCTGTGGAGTTAGTACATCATTTAAAGTCCTTATCTGCAAATTCCATTTTACCTGTCATTTCTGAGCTTGTTTATATTGATTGATTTTTCTCCTGGTAATAGTTCATATTTGAATGAGGCAATACATATTGTGGAAATTATGATGTCTGGATTTTACTGTCTTTATTTAGAGGCTGTGGTGTTTTTATTCAGCAAAATTTCCGAGATCTATTTGTGTTCTCCCTCTCTTTGTTGCAGTTCGGCAATTGCCTTAAAGCAAAAAGCCTAGGCAAATATAGGGCTCGCCTCATTAGTTCTCCTTCTGTCCTGGATCACTGTCCTGCTCTGCTTCTTGTGCAATGGCTGAAAGCAGTTGTTTCATTTGTTTTGTCTAGTTTTACAGTTGTTTATTGTGAGAAAGCTACTTTCACATCATTTATTTCCTATGGGTGAAACAGAAATCCCCTTATCTAAAAGGTTGGGAGTGTATCATGGACATTATTAGTGGTATGTTTTTGAGTGTCTATATTTTGTTGTATTCTTTAATAGTGTTAAATTTTATTTTAGCATACAATTTACTGTGCATCAGCTTTATTCTTTTGAGGCTTTTCTTTTGTTGGAGTGGGTCTAGAATAACTTTTACCCTTGAGATAGCTGTTCCCTACTCCTAAAGTGTGGTCTCTCTGGGATATCTACTGGAATGTCCTGGATGTTTAATGATGTCTATACATTCTGATTAGCAGGGACTTAAGATTTTTACAGTCTTGTGTGAGATCTGGTAGTTGCCCAGCTGTTTCTTAGTAATATTTATTTTCTCAATAGCTATTCTTTGACTAATGTCCTGGAGTCTTGCTCTGTATGTAAACACTAACTATGGTAGGCAGAATTATATGATAGGTCCCAAGATTCCCCTACCCTGTGTTCATGCCCTCTATGATCTTTTCCCCTTGAGTGTGGGTGGAACTGCTAACTAGCTTCTAGTCAATAGAATGTAACAAAGGTGAGGGATTTTTCAGGTGTAGTTAAGGTTGTAAATCAGTTGACTTTGGGTTACTTAAAAAAGAAATGATAATGGATGAGCCTGACTTAATTAGATAAAAGCCTTTAAAAGCAATATTGAGTCCTCTGTGAGGTAAGAAATGTCTCTTGCTAATTTGATGAAGTAAGAAGCCATGATGAGAAAGCCCACATGAGAAAAAACTGGGAACTGGATTCAAGATGGCGCTGTAGGAGCAGCTAAGGATTGCAGCTACCAGTGAAAGTGCAGAGGGTGAGTGGACACTGCATTTCCAGACGGATCTTTATTGCCCACAGACCAGGAGATTCCCAGGTGGAGGAGCCCCACAGGTCACCAGCACAGCTGTTTTGGCCAGTGCAGCTGTTTTGGCCAGTGCCACAGCACAGCGGCTCTCCATACAAAGTACACTGGTCTGGTTGCCCTGTTAAACTGGCAATTGGAGATCCAGGAAGGCAGATTAGCCCATTCATCTAATTAAATGGGACTGAAACACAAAGCCAGGTCAGGAGATTCCTGGGCAGCGACATTTTTTCAGCCAGCACAGTGGGTCACCACATGGGAAATCACACAGATCTCAGCGCCCTTTCAGCAGGCGACTGGAACACCTGGGAGAGAGTCAACCATTCAACTTAAAATAAAAAAGGGCTCTGAGGTAGGGAGCCAGGTGATCAGGCTCGGCGGGTCACACACCCACAACAACAAACAAAAAATAGCAATTGGAAACACTTGGGGTTGAGAGTTTCATGGCAAGCACAGCTAAAACCAGGACGGCCCAGCTCTGTGGGGCAGGGGCGTCTGCCATTACCAAGGCACTCCACCCCTATGGAGGTACTCTGCCATTGCTGATGCAGCCTGTCATTATCAAAGCAACCCACCATTGCCGAGGCAACCAGCCATAACAAAGAGAGTTTCCCACTACAGAGGTGGGCCAACATTGCTGAGGCAGTTCTAACCACACCCGTGCAAAAAGGACTGCAGGGAAATACACATGGCAGCAGGCTGGAGCCAGCAGCAGGGCAGAACCCACAAAGCCTCTGCAAAGCTTCAGCAAAGCCTCTGCAGGCAGTGACTAGGCTGCATCCTTGCTGGGCAGGACAGTGCTGAAAAAGAAAAAAAAAAGCAGCAACGTAACGGATACTCATTATTAAAGCAGTAACTCCCCGGGACAGAACACCTGGGGGAAAAAAGGGGGTTTATGAGTTTCACTGCAGCAGACTTAAACGTACCTGCCTAGCAGCTCTGAATGAACAATGGAGCTCACAGCTCAGCACTTGAGCTCCTATAAAGAACAGACTGTCTCCTCAAGCAGCTTGCTGATCCCGTATATCCAAAGAGTCACCTCACAAAGGACTGATCAGACTGACATTTGGTGGGCATCATTCTGGGACAAAGATAGCAGAACAACCCTTACTGTTCTGCAGCTGCTGCAGGTGATCCCCAGGCAAGCAGGGCCTGGAGTGGACCTCAGCAGTACTACAGCAGAGGGGCCAGACTGTTAGAAGGAAAACTAAGAAACAGAAATAACTTCATCATCAACAACCTGGACGTCCACTCAGAGACCCAATCTGAAAATCAGCAACTCCACAGACGACAGGTGGATAAATCCAAAAAAATGGGAAGAAACCAGCATAAAAAGGAGGAAAACACCTGAAACCAGAACACGTCACCTCCTACAAGGGATCACAACTCCTTAACAGCAAGGGAACAAAGCTGGACAGAGAATGAGTGTGATGAAATGATTGAATCAGACTTTAGAAGGTGGGTAATGAGAAACTTCTGTGAGCTAAAAGAACATGTTCTAACTCAATGCAAAGAAACTAAGAACCTTGAAAAAAGATTTGAGGAAATGATAACACGAATGGACAACTTAGAGAGGAATATGAGTGGATTGATGGAGGTGAAAAACACAACATGAGAATTTCATGAAGCATGCACAAGTTTCAACAGCCCAATCGACCAAGCAGAAGAAAGGATTTCAGAGGTCAAAGATAAACTTAATGAAATAAAATGAGAAGGCAAGATTAGAGAAATAAACGCAAAAAGGAATGAACAAAGTCTCCAAGAAATGTGGGACTATGTGAAGGGACCTAATCTACATTTGACAGGTGTACCTGAATGTGATGAAGGGAATGAATCCAAGCTCGAAAATACCCTTCAGGATATTATCCAGGAAAACTTCCCCAACCTAGCAAGGCAGGCCAATATTCAAATCCAGGAAATACAGAGAACACCACAAAGATATTCCTCAGGAAGAATAACCCCAAGGCACATAATCGTCAGATTCACCAGGGTTAAAATGAAGCAGAAAATGCTAAAGGCAGCCAGAGAGAATGGTCGGGTCACCCACAAAGGGAAGCCCATCAGACTCACAGCAGATCTCTCGGCAGAAACCCTACAAGCCAGAAGAGAGTGGGGACCAATATTCAACATCCTTAAAGAAAAGAACTTTCAACCCAGAATTTCATATCTAGCCAAACTGAGCTTCATAAGTGAAGGAAAAATAAAATCCTTCATGAACAAGCAAGTACTCAGAGATTTTGTCACCACCAGGCCTGCTTTACAAGAGATCCTGAAAGAGGCACTTGACAAAGACAGGAACAACCAGTACCAGCCATTCCAAAAACACAACAAATGGTAAAGAGCATCAACAAAATGAAGAATCTGCATCAACTAACCAGCAAAACAGCCAGCTAGCATCAAAATGGCAGTATCAAATTCACACATAACAATATTAACCCTAAATGTAAATGGGCTAAAGGCACCAATCAAAAGACACAGACTGGCAAATTGGATAAAAAACCCAAAACACATCAGTGTGCTGTATCCAGGAAACCCATCTCACATGGAAGGATACACAAAGGCTAAAAATAAAGGGATGGAGGAAGATTTACCAAGCAAATGGAGAGCAAAAAAAGCAGCAGTTGCAATTCTCATCTCTGATAAAATAGACTTTAAAGCAACAAAGATCAAAAGAGACAAAGAAGGACATTACATAAGGGTAAAAGGATCAATACAACAAGAAGAGCTAACGATCCTAAATATATATGGACCCAATACAGGAGCACCCAGATACATAAGGCAAGTTCTTAATGACTTACAAAGAGACTTAGACTCCCACACAATAATAGTGGGAGACTTCAACACTCCACTGTCAATATTAGACAGATCAACCAGACAGAAAATTAACAAGGATATCCAGGACTTGAACTCAGACCTGGAAAAAGCAAACCTGATAGACATTTACAGAACTCTGCACCCCAAATCCACAGAATATATATTCTTCTCAGCACCACATCACACCTATTTGAAAATTGACCACATAATTGTGCAAATGCAAAACAACTGAAATCATAACAAACAGTCTCTCAGACCACAGTGCAATCAAGTTAGAACTCAGAATTCAGAAACTATCTCAGAACCACACAGCTTCATGGAAACTGAACAACTGGCTTTTGAATGCTGACTGGATAAACAATGAAATAAAGGCAGAAATAAAGAAGTTCTTCGAAACCAATGAGAATGAAGACAAAACATACCAGAATCTCTGGGACACATTTAAAGCAGTCTCTAGAGGAAAATATATAGCAATAAGTGTCCATATGAGAAGAGTGGAGAGATCCAAATTTGACACCCTATCGTCAAAATTGAAAGAGCTAGAGGAGCAAGATCAAAAAAACTCAAAACCTAGCAGAAGACAAGAAATAACTAAGATCAGAGCAGAACTAAAGAAGACAGAGACAAGAAAAACCCTTCAAAAAATCAATAAATCCAAGAGCTGGTTTTTTGAAAAGATCAACAAAATAGACAGACCACTAGTCAGACTGATAAAAAAGAAAAGAGAGAACAACCTAATAGATGCAATAAAAAATGATAAAGGGGAAAGCACCATATATCCCACCGAAATTCAAACCATCATCAGAGAATATTACAAACAACTCTATGCACATAAACTAGTAAACCTGGAAGAAATGGATAAATTCCTGGACACCTGTGGTCTCCCAAGCCTAAACCAGGAGGAAGCCAAAACTATGAATAGACCAATAACAAGGTCTGAAGTTGAGACAGCAATTAAGAGCCTACCACACAAAAAAAGCCCAGGTCCAGATGGGTTCACAGCCGAATTCTACCAGACACACAAAGAGGAGCTGGTACCATTCCTTCGGAAACTATTCCAAATAATCCAAAAAGAGGGAATTCTTCCCAAATCATTTTATGAGACCAACATCATCCTGATACCAAAACCCGGCAGAGACTCAACAAGAAAAGAAAACTTCAAGCCAACATCCATGATGAACATAGATGCAAAAATCTTCAATAAAATACTGGCAAGCTGATTGCCAACAGCACGTCAAAAAGCTTATCCACCATGATCAAGTAGGATTCATCCTGGGGATGCAAGGCTGGTTCAACATACGCAAGTCTATAAATGTAATTCACCACATAAACAGAACCAAAACCAAAAACCACATGATTATCTCAATTGATGCAGAGAAGCCCTTTGACAAAAATTCAGCAGCCTTTTATGCTAAAAACTCTCAATAAGCTCGGTATTGACTGAACGTATCTCAAAATAATAAAAGCTATTTATGACAAACCAACAGCCAATATCATACTGAATGGGCAAAAACTGGAAGCATTCCCTTTGAAATCTGGCACTGGACAAGGATGCCCTCTCTCACCACTCCTATTCAACATAGTACTTAAAGTTCTAGTCAGAGCAATCAGGCAAGAAAAAGAAATAAAGCATATTCAAATAGGAAAGGAGGAAGCCAAATTGTCTCTATTTGCAGATGACATGATAGTATATCTACAAGACCCCATCGTCTCAGCCCAAAGACTCCTGAAACTGGTAAGCAACTTCAGCAAAGTCTCAGGATACAAAATCAATGTGCAAAAATCACAAACATTCCTATACACCAGTAACAGACTTAAAGAGAGCCAAATCAAGAACGAACTGCCATTCACAATTGCTACAAAGAGAATAAAATACCTAGGAATACAACTTACAAGGAACGTAAGGGACCTCTTCAAGGAGAACTACAAACCACTGCTCAACGAAATAAGAGAGGACACAACCAGATGGAGAAACATTTCATGCTCATGGTTAGGAAGAATTAATGTCATGAAAATGGCCATACTGCCCAAAATAATTTACAGATTCAATGCTATCCCCATCAAGCTACCAATGTCCTTCTTCACAGAACTGGAAAAAACCAACTTAAACTTCATATGGAACCAAAAGAGAGCCCGCATAGCCAAGTCAATTCTAAGTAAAAAGAACACAGTGGAAGGCATCACAGTACTGGACTTCAAACTATACTACAAGGCTACAGTAATCAAAATAGCATGGTACTGGTACCAAAACAGAGATATAGACCAATGGAACAGAACAGAGGCATCGGAGGCAACACAACATATCTACAACCATTTAATCTTTGATAAACCTGACAAAAACAAGCAATGGGGAAAGGATTCCCTGTTTAATAAATGGTGTTGGAAAAACTGGCTAGCCATGTGCAGAAAGCAGAAACTGGACCCCTTCCTGACACCTTACACTAAAATTAACTCCAGATGGATTAAAGACTTAAACATAAGACCTACCACCATAAAAACCCTAGAAGAAAATCTAGGCAAAACCATTCAGGACATAGGAGTAGGCAAGGACTTCCTGACCAAAACACCAAAAGCATTGGCAACAAAAGCCAAAATAGACAAATGGGACCTACTCAAACTCCACAGCTTCTGCACGGCAAAAGAAACAGTCATTAGAGTGAATCGGCAACCAAGAGAATGGGAAAAAATTTTTGCAGTTTACCCATCTGACAAAGGGCTGATATCCAGAATCTACCAAGAACTAAAACAGATTTACAAGAAAAAAACAAGCCCATTCAAAAATGGGCAAAGGATATGAACAGACACTTTACAAAAGAAGACATACATGAGGCCAACAAATTATGAAAAAATGCTCATCATCACTGGTCATTAGCGAAATGCAAATCAAAACTACATTGAGATACCATCTCACGCCAGTTAGAATGGCGATCATTAAAAAATCTGGAGACAGCAGATGCTGGAGGGGATATGGAGAAATAGGAACACTTTTACACTGCTGGTGGGAGTGTAAATTAGTTCAACCATTGTGGAAGACAGTGTGGTGATTCTTGAAGGACCTAGAAATAGAAATTCCATTTGACCCAGCAATCCCATTACTGGGTATATATCCAAAGGATTATAAATTTTTCTACTATAAGGACACAGGCACACGAATGTTCATTGCAGCACTATTTACAATATCAAAGACCTTGAACCAACCCAAATGCCCATCAATGATAGACTGGACTGGGAAAATGTGGCACATATACACCACGGAATATTATGCAGCAATCAAAAATGATGAGTTTGTGTCCTTTGGAGGGACATGGATGAATCTGGAGAACATCATTCTCAGCAAACTGACACAAGAACAGAAAATGAAATACAGCATGTTCTCACTCATAGGCGGGTGATGAACAATGAGAACACATGGACACAGGGAGGGGAACACTACCCACTGGGGTCTATTGGGGGTAATAGGGGAATGACAGCAGGGGGGGAGTTGGGGGAGATAGCATGGGGAGAAATGCCAGATGTGGGTGAAGGGGAGGAAGGCAACAAATCACAGTGCCATGTGTGTACCTATGCAACTATCTTGCATGTTCTGCATGTGTACCCAAAAACCTAAAATGCAGTTAAAAAAAAACAAACTTCTAAATACAATAAGAAACAAACAAACAAAACAAAACAAAAACTGGGAACTACAGATGGCTCCTAAGACATGAAGATGACTGTTAGCTGATAGTCAGTAACAAAGCCGGAGCATTCAGTCATATAGTTACAAACAAATCAAGACATAAATGAATTTGATGTTTACTTTCATAAGTTTCATTTTCAGTAATCTTCACTTTTTCACAAATCAAACTCTTTTTTTGTCTGAAAATAGAGAAGGCTTGTGTCTTTCATGCAATGTTGAAGCTGCTTGCATTGTCTGCTTTTTTCTTGATTATAGATCACATTGATTTCTACTTCTTATGTCCAGTGTATAACAGAACCTTGTAAGTGTGCTATTTTCTCTGTTAGTCTGATGGAGTGAAATATTGATCACTTTAGTGCTTGGGCGTCAGTTGAAGTTTCAATAAAACTTAACCAAACTCTGGTGCATCCCTCTTCCTTGGGGATAGTCCTCGTATGGTTTCTTTTTTCCCTTTTTTCTTTTCTTTTTTTTTTTTTTTGTGAGGCACAGAAAATCTTAATTGTCACAGGAAGCAAGTGCACTCGTCCCACCTCACCAACAGCTTGAAGAGTCACAAAAACGTGGACATTGCACAGTCAAGTGTAAGAGACTCAGGGAGAAATGGTCCCTTGGACTACATTGGCCGTAATACTGAGGTAACCAATTGACCTTGTTCAGTGAAAATACCTCTACCAAAATGAAAAAAAAAACCAACTAGTTTTAACACCCAATTAATATATATAATTCAAATAAATATGTATTATTTGCTTTAATGTATAGCAAGTTTAATACATTCGTGTTTTCAAATTAAAAACTGTATTCTACTGAAATTTTTCTTGTGCTTCCAACTTATCACTAAGCTTGAAAGACCAGAAACATGATACTTAAGGAAACTTACTATGAATTTCAAGATGCAATTTGTGGATTCACAATGGATGGATAAATATTGGAAGTTGGGAGATTACTGAATCTTTTAAAATTGTGGCTTATTAAAATCTACAAATTTAACTGTAAGACACAATTTAAAAAATGTATCAAAATAGGTTAGAATACAGGAAACGTTTCACTAAACTACTGTGATACTAACCAGTGCAACCTCAAGCTAGCAACAAAGTTGCAAGGTCCATAAGAAGCTTCTTCAGTGATCAAAACACTATGGTACAATCAAAACATTTAGGAAGGGACAAAAGTCTTTTAACAGTATAAAAGTTGTTTACTGGTGTTTCCTACTGTAAAGTTCTTCCACAAATTAAAATGAAGAAGCAATTTATATATGTGACACTGATCTGAGACCACAGTGCAGACATTTCATCTAACATTTGGCTGACAAATTTTAGTGGACAGATTATGATTTAATATTTTTTATACAGTTATGATCTGGAGCAGAACTAAAAACGAAAAAACACATACTCTAAGTCAATACACTCTTCTCAGCAATATCTGGGTTTAGATCAATCTGTAGGAAGTAGGTAAAGCTATGAGATATCTTCTCTTAAATAAACAGAAAAAATGTATATTGGCAGATGTATTCTTTTTTTACCATTAAGAATTCCAATGTAAAATTCTTGTAAGTATGCAAGTACATTACTAACATGTAAGCACAGTCCCATATATATGGATACAGTCCATTAATTAAATTGGAATAATTACAAATGTAAAGTCAAGTTAACATAAATTTTAAGAACAAACTGCCTTCACAAACCTCAAAGGTGTAGAAAAATGAAATCTCAAGATAAATAATGAATATAGGTGTCAACTAAACTTCCACAGAATTGTGCCTACAAATGTGGATGCAGTGATTGGCCGCACTTATGATGGCTGGGTGGGAAGACATTCCGTAGTGAAAGCATCTAGTCTCTCTGACTTTTCTACATAGAGAAGAATTTTTTTGATATAAAACAGTACTTAATCTGTTATAGTCTTTGCTAACAGTCATTATAACATGTAAGGTTAACTTACCATTGTCTTAATCTATTTAACACATTCTGAAATATCAATGTTTAAGTCAAAGCTTTTATACATGGGTCCACTTATTTCAAGTTCTCTAAGTAATAGTTTTCTATCTTTGATACGTCTTAAGTAGCTATTAATACAATCTTAGGTCAACTAGTTTAAGAGATATTTTCTACTCTATTGCTCATCCTTTTAACTTTCCTCCACGGAAGTATTTATTGTGTAAATGTGCATTGATAACCAGATATTATATGAGTGAATGCTACTTATCTCCTGTTAAAATCAGTTTTAACAAATATTAAATCCACAGCATTTTCCTTGGCTTAAATTGAGTATTTGCTTTCTATTTTTCCATAATCATTGCAATCTTGTCAATAACTGCATCACTTAAGCTTTCTTTTTCACGACTGCAGGCAAAGGTTCTAAACTCTGACGTATATTTACATTAAACACACAAAGTAGACAAAAAAATTTCAAGTATAATAAATTGTATCCACATCTATTGGATCAAACAGGTCTCAACATCTATATTTTACTTCTATCAATTACACAAATACATTGTACATTCTTAAATAATGAATGCTTACCTTATTGATTTATAAGCCTTTCCATATAAAATGACTTAACACAGGAATCTGAATGAATCAATATTACGGTCATAGAGTGCAACATTCTTTTGATATTCTCTTTTGTAGCTGTTGTTTAATCTTCCTGGTTTCTGCAGATAACCATACCAGTCGTTTTGCTTTGGCTATGTGATCTGTTTGAGCCAACATTGCTTATTAAGGCTTATTTTGATGATGGAGTATTATCCCTAAATCTGATGCCATTTCCAGAGAATGGTGAGAGAATCACAACTATCTTGAATCTTCAGGCTCTGTTTTGATGATTTTCTTTTCTAAGGTAAAAACTGAGTGAGGATAGTCTTTTAAAATCCCAAGACTGATGAGTAGGACTTTGCCTCACTGAGGTAAAATCGGCTCAGCTCCCCATCCACCACAAAATGATGGGGTTGTTTGTTCTGTATATTAGGAATTCGGAGATTGAAAGGTCTTTCTCCTTGTCTATCTGAGTTATCGGAAGTCAAGCAATTAGGACTGTGCTCTTTTGAGCTCTGCCTGTAAAGCCCTGCATACAACCTCCTCTCTGCATGCTGCAGTCTCTCATAGTCAGTGTGGTTGCAAAGGAACTTCATCTGCTTTTCAGGTTGGTGTGAACTAGAGCTGCAAGTTCTTCACTCACAGTTCTAGCCTGCTAAAAGAGCGTTTGCACAGAATCCTGGAAATCTGAAAACCCATACTCCACTTTAATTATCTTGGGGGATAATTCATCTCTTTCTCCACATTTTGACTTGGTGGTTCTGTAAGTATATTTATAGGTAATTTCTGAAGAAATCGGCCTAGCCAAGGCAAAATGTTCATCTCTTCTTGTCAGCAGAGCATTATCCTTCATGCAGAGTTGAGCAGCCGCTTCATTAACAGTGAGCTCATGAAGCATGCGATGTTTCCCATCCTTCCTCTTTGAGTTAAATCTGCCATATATTGCACTGTATTTCCGAATTTCATCCTCTTTGTGTGGATCATCATCGTTCATCTCAAAGATGTGACCAATCATTTTGGCCAACTTCTTGTTGGTTTTTAGTAGCTCTTTCACTTCGTTCAAGTCACTTTTTGGCAGTGTAGGGGCCATCTGCTTCACAGAAAGCGCAACAGCAGCATCCAGCGCCTCGCTGCTCTCCTCTGGGGATGCAGGGGAGCCCAGGTCTGCTGGGAAGAGGCTTTGCTCGCTCTCCGTGGCACAGTGGCTTTGCCAGAGTCTGGACTCACCAATACTCGGCAGTGCTAGGCTCCCGACCACATCTGACTTCCCCTGTCCCAAGCTCTGCACACAGGTGGTGGCAGCGCATTTGGGATTTTTAAATGAGGTTTCCAGGCATTAATACTCCTTTCATAACTACTGCAGGATATTCCCAGCCATGTCGGTGATCCCTCTGGTAATTTATAGATGGGTATGCTACTGACAGGAAGGGAAGTCAGCAGCTGATTGAAAAGCCCAGGGTTTGTGACCTAGTCTCTCACAGCCTTCTGCAGCCTTCTAACATGAAGGAGCTTGCTAGCCATGCCCACAAGTGCCATGATTTCCAAAAACTCCTATTCTCCTGCTTCATAGAGTTGCTGGACATCAATCATCATCACCTTGTTGGATAAAGGCATCAACAATAAAAAAGCAGAGTGGCTTTTCATAATATTCTATATGGCTGCAACACCCCCAGGATCCTGGGTAAGGCCGTGGCCATTATTTTGGATGAGTTTAACTCAGCCAGCGGCTGCAGCGGTTTTGGCGCGCTCTCCCCAAGGACTGCTCAGCACCAACTCTGAAGCGATGGCCCCTGGCTCTCCCTTCTCTGGTGGCTGCGGGAGCCGGGACAACCCAGCTCCCATCGAGGGGGGAAGAAAGGGAAGGCAGCAGGTGTGTTCTTGTTCCTCCACAGCTCTGGGTGCCGCTTCTTCCAACCTGCCCACCCTGACAACGCTCTGTTGGCCTCATCTGCGGCTCCTCCGGGCTGCGACACACGGGTGGCTGCAGCGGCAGCGCCTCCCCGCCCTCCTATGCTTTTAATTGAGAACCGCGTAGGTATCTGTTTTGTTGGCCCTATATGACTTAGGCATGGTAATGTCAAAGGAATGAAGTAGTCATGTAAACCCTCCCACAGATAACAATAATATAAACACACTGAAAGATCTCTAAGAGCATCCGGATAATCTACTCTAAAACTTCCAGCTGTAAGATTGCGACTTCGTTGCTTTATGGTATGATGATGACCTGCAAACCCCACAGCTATGACCACGGAAAATAATGTTAGAAAATGACAGCCTTACCAGCTTAAGGTGCCAGATTTCAGATTTCAGGGACATAAAGTCAACTTGTAATTCTAATTCTAGAAATATGATTAAAATTTTAAATGGGAATTATATTATTAAGGTAATTGCAGCAGGAATATAATCCAAATTCTGAATATAAATTCTATCCAAATCTCTGAATAACGTCAGAAAAGCAGTCTGACACCAAAGAGATATCTATTCTTGAAAGATAGAAGTAAGAACACAAAAAATTAGTTGGGCATGGTGGCGCATGCCTGTAATCCCAGCTACTCAGGAGGCTGAGGCAGGAGAATTGCCTGAACCCAGGAGGCGGAGGTTGCGGTGAGTCGAGATCGCGCCATTGCACTCCAGCCGAGAAACTCCGTCTCAAAAAAAAAAAAAAAAAAAAAGAAGTAAGAACTTGTTACAACAGTTTTCCAGAGATGGGCACCAAAGCTCTATAGGGCATTTGTAGTTCATGGATCTCCAGACACAAAAGATTTTGTGTGGTAGTGGAGGTGATTAGAAAGACCTGAGTGTCAGAAAGACTTGAGAATGAGGATATAGGTTAAAGAGTGGATGATTCTCTCCGTTTCTGCCCTCTTACCCTTCAGGTAGGCCCAGATCAGAGCAGTGAGATCTGAATATTAAAGGCAAATAAGTTTTTGGATTAGAAAATGAATAGCAGTTATTGGCCTATTACAGCAGAAGAGTGAAAAGAGAGCCCTGAGTTCTGGAGCTCATTCAGTCCACCCCTCCCAACCTGCAGTCTGTCCAGAGCTACTGACAAAGGGGCAGACTAAAGAGGCATTTTGTCACTTACATAAATTCAGTTTAAAATCCATTTCATTCTTTGGCTCATTATATATAAAACAATTGCAAAAGCTGTAGCCAGTGATTTTGCAAAGCTTTTATTTTGGGATAGACTAAAATTGGTCTACCTCATTTAATTATTGTATCTTTCAAGATTTGCCAACCTAATTCGGGAGACTTTCCCTCAGCTTTGACTTCTGATAGCATTTCTTTAACCAGACCTCTTAATTGGCACTCAGCATTGTAAACTTACACAATTTTAGCATTGGAAAGAACTTTAAAGTTCATCTAATTGAAGTTAATATGTGGTGTTAGAATTTCTTCTATGATGTCTTTATATAGATACGTAGTCTCTTACTGACCTCTCCTAGCGCCAGTGAATGCTCTACTGCTCAAGCATGCTTCACAGCTAGATAGCTACATACTTTCTTGGAGTAGACAGAAGACAAGTTTGAGCGAGAGACTAAAAAGAAACCACAAGGGAAGCAGAAGGAAAATTAGGCAAGAGTTGTGTCCTGGAAGAAAAGGCCAAATAGAGAATTTGAAGATTGAATGTTAACCTGACTAAACATTGCTGTCAGGGCCAATAAGATGATAACTGACATGTGCCCATTGAATTTGGCCTTAAGAACGTTTCAGGGATAAGTGTGGAGATTGTACACAGAATTGCAATGGATTAAACTGTGAATGGGAAGTGAGGGAAAGGAGGCAATGCTCAGTAATGATTTTTCTCAAGAAACATTGTTGAGAAAGGAAGGAGACAAGATAGTACCTAGAATGAGATACAGGATTCAGAAAACTTTTTGATTTTGAAGTGGAGTGTGTGGGTTGGTTATTATGTTTGCATGCTAAGGAGACAGAGCCAGAGAAGAGCATGAGACCATAATTGACAGATGGAGGTCTTGAGAAGGTGCCTGGGAATAAATGGGTCAAATCTTTAGTGGGGGATCTGCAAGTCCAGGTGAATTTTTTAAGGAGCACTCCATGATGCTGCTGTAAGAGTGAGAAAGGCAAAAGTGAAGTCAGTCTAGTTGCGGTCATTCTGGGGATAAGATGAAGTAGAGTCTGGACAGGGAAGCAAGGGAATAAAGGAAATTGGCCAGAAATTATTGAAAAGAGGGACCTGGATCCATCGTTTCTTAGTTGTGTGACTTTGAACAAGTCACTGTCACTTATTGGGCCTCAGGCTGCTCATCTCTGAAATAAAGATAATGATGCCTACTGACTGTTGAAACTCACAATGTGATGGCATATGCAAATGACATCAGTATCTGTAGAGCCCAGCACTACTGCAGGGTGTTATCTGGATTTCTTTTTATCTTCTGAAAGCAAATGGGACAATGCCATGAGTAAGAACACTGGAGACTTCAGCTGGTAATGGTTCAAACCAGACACCATCTCCAGTCAGGGACTCCCTTCTCGTAAGTTGTGCTTCCCCTGGTTTCAAAACAAGATATGCATTGAAGGCTGAGGTTAGACAAACAACGATTAGCTCATGGAAGGCCCTGAAATATAGGCTAAGGGATCAGGAATTCATCCAGAAGACAAAGGCAAACACTAGACCGTTTTGAGCAGAAAAGTGATTTGGGGAATGTAATATTTTAAGAAAGCTCATTTACAATGGGTATACAGGCTTAATCGAAAAGAAAGGAGAACTGAAGGCAGGATGAGTAGTTGGGAGGTGATTGCAATGATCAGTTTAAATGATAAAGAGCTATCAAACAGAAAGGAAGAAACAAATTCAAAATATATTTTAAAGGAAGCAACTGACAAATGACTGGACAAGCAGAGTAAGAGACAGAGAAAGGGGACATGATGACTAAGTTCCTGACTTAGGAGTTTGGGGGAATTGGATCAATTAGGATATCACTACAAGAAACAGAGAAAACAGCTGTGGGCATGCATGTGGGTCGGGTAGAGGATTGATAGATATGGGGTAATTAATGACAAGTCGTGTTGGGCTATACCCCATCCCACAAACCACACTGGTGCTCACCTACCATTTTGTAATTTTTAGTGACGTGGCAAATGTAACGAGAAGATGCTCAGGAAGAAACGAAGTTCATTATCTTCCCAGGTCCTAGAGGCAGGAAGCACAGCACACCATGCAAGAGCATGTGGGAAAGCACCAGGTTCATCCAGAGGCAAACAGAGGAATGAGGTGAGTGTTTAGGTCATGGCTGTCATTTGGGTTTCCTTGGGAAAGGGAAGGCAGAACAGGTGTTTGACTTAGGATTTTCTAATTTGTATAATGCCAAAAGGCTCTACGCTATAGGGGGTGTTTCTAGTTGCCTGGTACCTGGCCCTGAGATGATTAAGGCAGAGGGATATTGTGTCTTGCAATGCATGGGCCAGATAGAAGGGGTAGGGCTCCTGATTCTGCTTTGGTTAGCCTGCATATCAAAGGCATGTTCCTGGTTGAGCCATTTGTTATCTCAGAATTGGCTACCCCAAGAGGGGCTGTCTTTCCACAGCCAGAAATGTTTTCTAAAATGTTAAAACATAGTGTACAGAAAATGAAAAAAGTACCTAACTGGAACTCTGTACTTCAGGCAGGTCAGTCTGTCTAATCCACTCCACTCCACCATCCCGGTGGCATGCTAATATGTGCCATAAGCTATATAGTCACCTCCCTATTAATAGACCTCTGTATGGATTTCAATTTTTCACTATTTTAAATGATGTAAACAAGCTTTAAAAAATCTAATATAAATCAACTCATAATCTTCTTGGGGCCATGCCTATTCCAAGCTCTGTCTTCCACAACCTATTCTTTTGCATGGATACTAGTCAAGTTTATCTGATTTTGCTATCTGGAGTCTCCAAGGAGCAGAGATGACTTGCTTGTGTAGATGGACATGATGGTGTAAGCATCTTTGCCTCAGGACTCTGGGTCTTTGAACCCAGTCCTGTAATAGCAACTTGGCTATTGTGGTTTCACTCAATGCCCCCCTAATTTTCTGTCCTGGAGCTTAGTTGATGTTCTCTGACAGTTGCATTGCTAACATATCTTATCTTTTGACTGAACTACATTTGATATTTTTCTTTTGAGAATACATTTATTTTCATTGAATTAAATTGACTTATGTGTTTTCAGTCCATTCTTTTCCCCAAGAAAGAAAACATAATTAAAACATGCTCTTTCTGTGCTTTCCTTCCCCCTATTTTTCACTCTCCTCTTCTACCCCTCTGTTTTCAGTGCTTTCTACTCTAGGAGTGGACAGTTAGAAGTTATGTGTTCATTTCCACTTGTTGAGTCATGGAATCCCAGTGTTGAGTGGGTCTTAAAGAGATACTTAAGTTCCACGATATCATTTTACAAATGAGGAAACTGAGGTTGAGAGAGGTGAAGTCACTTGCCTAGACAAAACAGCTAATACCTTATTTGAGGAACCAATACATTTTTTAGGCTGGCCTTTTCCTCATTCCTAAATGTGTTAGTGTTTCCTAATCCCATGCTCATTTACACTGATAGATTATACTTCCTATAGTCTAATACTATTCTTCCACTTTATAGATGAAAAAACTGTACCCCAGTGTGTGAAGCAACATGGCTACCCAGCTAGAAGGAGGCAGTAAGAAGAGATGGATGCCCAGGTCATCAGGGACATAGGTAGAACCCAGAAGGAGAGAAGAGATTAGGGGAATACGATAGAGTAGAATACAATGTCAAGCATCCAGGATGCATTGAAAAACTACTACCTCTGGAATAGGAAATAGCACTGCCATACCATTTGTGGTCCAGTCTTGTCAGTATTGTGACATTGACCTGAGTGTTGGCAAAAACCCAAAACAGCATGCAAGTTTAAAGAACACAAAGTCAATGTGAGAACTTCTCCCAACATAGTCCTCTGTGCTGACATCTTAATTAGGTTATCTTTGAGATTCTACCAAAGTCAAAGGAACTTCTTCCTTTGTAAAAATTAGAGACTGAATTATCCACCTGAATTGTCCTTCTGAATGGAATGTTCGGCAGGAGATATATTTCCGGAAAACACCTTTACCTAGCCACCAAAAATTTGATGGTAGCCATGGCCTAGAGATATGAAAAAACTGGGGAAAAGAGCACTTGACTCTTGAGTCAACGTAACCCAATAATGTAGGTCCTGGTTTTGTCACTCACTAACCAGCATCTGAATCACTTAATTTTTAATAAGGCTTCAGTTTCCTCATCTATAAAATGAAGTTTGTGAAGTCTTCCCCACCTACCTCACAGGGTTTCTGGGAACATCAAACTGAGATGGTGGATGTGAAAGTGCTTTGAAAGCTCTAAAGTACTGGATGCCAGGATTGTTTAGCTGGGATCCTGCACAAGAGAATACTTGATTCACTTTCAGTTCCCATCCCCAAGTATGTTAGTACACCACAAGCTCCTTGAGAACAGAAGAGTGTCTCATATTGATCTTTTATTCCCTGACCTAGTGACATACCTGGTGTGCTTACTAGCTCTCTGTTGAGTAAGTTAGTTGGTCAGATATGGGCAGTCATTTGTTTGGTTTGCCTCCATAATGGTACAATCAGATGTAGGAGAGGATAATCATTTCTCTTGAGTTAAAAAGCTGTAGGCAAAACATCATAAGCTAATAGATTGTTGGTAAAGGGTTATAAGAAATAATTTGTCTAGTTTTACCATTAAGATTTATCTTCACCCACCACACATGCACTCATGCATGCACACTTACAGGCTCACATGCTTATTTCCATTGCTATTAGCTAATTGACAACTTTCTCAGTTTTCTATTTCACTCTGTAGAAAGCACTTTTCACTTGCAAATTAACCACTCCGTCAACTCAGAAGGAGGACTTCTGTCAAAATGACTACTGGACAATGTGTCGAAAGAATACCAATGCCAAAGATCTTTTAAAAGCTCAATTTAAGTAAAGTCAGAGAAGATGAGAGCTAGAAGGAACCTCTGAGATAATCTAGTTCAAAACCCTTATTTTCCACATGTGGAAACTGAAGCCTAGAGAGGAAAAGTACTTGCTCAGGGTCACATTTGTAGATCATAATGGTTTGAGAGTGGAGAGGATGACTGGGAAGGGCATGTCTTATTTCAGAGTGGCTTTGGAGTAAGACAGAATTTGTTTTATGTTTTGATTTTGCAACTGTGTGAATTTGGCAAGGGACTTATTTCACTAAGATTTTTTTTTTTTTTTTGAGACGGAGTCTTGCTCTGCTGCCAGGCTGGAGTGCAGTGGTGAAATCTCAGTTCACTGAAACCTCCACCTCCTGGGTTCAAGCGATTCTTTTGCCTCAGCCTTCCGAGTAGATGGGACCACAGGCACGTGCCACCATGCCCGGCTAATTTTTGTATTTTTAGTAGAGATGGGGTTTCACCATGTTAGGCAGGATGATCTCAATCTCTTGACCTCGTGATCTGCCCGCCTTAGGGTCCCAAAGTGTTGGGATTATAGGCATGAGCCACTGCGTCTGGCCTTTTCTTTACCTGTAAATTGAGTCTAGTGATACACACAATAATTTCTCCTTCATAGGTGTGCTGGTTAATATTATATGTTAACTTGACTTGGCCATGGAGTAGGGTGGGGGTGCCCATGTCTGGGCAAATATTATTTCTGGGTGTATCTATAAGAGTGTTTTAAATCAGTATATATTTTTTTAAACAGGTAAGAGTTTTGCTCTGTTGCCCAGACTGGACTGGAACTCCTGACTCAAGGAATCCTCCTGCCTCAGCCTCCTGAGTAGCTGGAACTACAGGTGCATACCACTACACCCAACAATTGCAGGCTGGAAAGGGTAGGGGGAAGGCAGAGATACAGAGAGATTTGTTAAAGGATATAAAATTACCCTTATCTGATCACTATACATTATATGTATTGAAACATCACTGTACCCCATGAATATGTACAAATATTATTTGTCAGTTTTAAAAACCATATAACTTTATAGACTGAGTAAAGCGAATTATCCTCCCTAACATGGGTAGACCTCATCCAATCAGTTGGAGGCCTGAATGGAACAAAAAGGGTAAGTGAGAGGGAGCTCTTTCTGCCTGACTGCAGAGTTGGGACATTGGTTTTTTCTGGCCTTCAGACTTGAACGGAAATATTGGCTCTTCTGGGGTGTCAAGTTTGTTGACTTTTGGAGTGATACAACACAATAGCTCTCCTGGTCTCCAGCTTGCTGACTGCAGATTCTGGGACTGCTCAGATACGAATCATGTGAACCAATTCCTTCTAATCTCTCTCTCTCTTCACGTGCGTGTGTGAGCACGCATGCACACACACACACACACACACACACACACACTCTGTCTCTCTCTCTCTCTCTTCTATTGGTTCCATTTCTCTAGAGAAGTCTGACAAATATAATAGAGTATTGTGAAGACAAAATGGGATACCATAGCCTCTCTCCTGGCATCTAGGGCAGACTAGGGGCTTAATGTAAATTCCTTCTTATTCTCTTTCCTTCTACATCCCTTTACATCTTTACTGATTAGCCTGGGGGGTAGTACATAATAGATATATCATAATATTTATTGATTGGAATTGGCTGTCACCTTCATCCCGTGCTGTGCTTTAGGATCCTTTCAGGAAGCAGTCTCCTATTTTAGACAGAAATTTGTAGGTACAGGTGACTTTTGATTGATGTGACATCTCAACTGCAAGAGCATTGGCATACCTGCTCCTTGGAACACTCACTCATCTTTTACCAGACCACTGCAGAATGGAGAAAGCCAGAAGCAGGTGGGAGTGAAATCAAAGCTGGAGAACAACAGTTTTACCTTCTGCCAAGCCTGCAGTCCCCACAAGGGTAATTTCTCTCATCTTGGCACTTTCTCACTTCACCTCATAATGGCATAACCTGCTTATTTTCAAGTCTCTTATGAGCCCCCACAGTACTTTATGCAGCTCTGCTTTACAAATAAAGAAATGGAGTCTCAGAAAGTTTAAATAATTTTCCCAGTGTAATAATACCTAGTAAGCAGCATAGCTCAGAGGCAAGAGAGCAGCCACCACTTCCTGAGCACTCGCCCTGTAGCATAGCTATGATTATTGTCTCCCTTACCTCTCAGATGTGAAAAATTGGGCTTAGAGACTTACCCAGTATGCTCTGTTAGTCAGTAACAAACTGGGATTCACAGTAAGTTGCTTACTAAATACTTGCTGAATAAACAATTGTCTCTCTGGCACACGGTTTCTTGACCTAGGCACTGCTGATGTTTTGGGCCAGGTACAGTTTTTGTGTGGTGGCAGCTGCCCCATTAATTGAAGGATGTTTAATAGTGTTTTTGGCCTCTACCTACTTTGATGCCAGTAGCACATCTCCCAACTTGTAACAACCAAGTATGTCTCCAGACATTGCCAGATGTCCCCTTGAGGACAAAATCATATCACACCTCCATTTGAGAAACTTTGCTCTGGACCTATGGATATCTGACTTTATAAGGAACTTTTTCTGGCTTCCAAACTTTTATGTCCTTGGAATAAAAGAGATAATATTTACTTTCTTGAAGTGCTCTGAAGGATATTCTCTCCTAACTTGTAATTTATTTTTCCAGCCTTGTTTTATGAAGTTTGTAACCCTTTCAGTAGTCATAGAATTACAAAGGATGTAAAAAAAAATTTACATTTACCTAAATTTTCTATGAGCATGGAATGAACATCTGTTGAGATGAACTAGCAAAAGTCTAATTACTTATCAACAAAACAAAACACATAATTCAGGAAAAAATTGAAATGTCAAAGACAGAATTACAGATATTTTCATTTTGAGTTTCATTTCTCTTTGTTCTCAATTCAAATACAAGATGAGCAGTATTCTTCAGATTTGTTCTTCAAATTCCATTTGTCATGGGCTTCCGAGCCTGTCATGGTTCTGATCTGACTATTGTGTTCATGTAATCATGAATCTGAGATAATGAATGTAGCTATTAAAACAGCTGAAAATATCTTGGGATGGGATTGGTGGGAAGGAACATTAATTATCTTGACATTGGAAAACTTTAGTCTTCTACTATCCAGACTGTATATAGTAAGCCCTCGCTGGCCTAAGTCCTCTCCTAACCCATTTTACCTGATAGTAATATCATCTGTCCAACTTTATTATGATTAATATTTGCATAGTATAGCTTTTCCATCTGATTACTTTTGCCTGTGTCATTGAATTTAAAATTCATTTACTGAAGGCAATATATTGAGTGATCTTGCGTTTTTAACTAGTCTTACTATCTCTGAATTTTGATTTCAGTGTTTAGATGATTATATTTAATATAATTTTCAACATGAGTACATTGAAGTCTTCTCTCTTGGTATCCATTTTTTTTTCTCTTTGTCCCATCTGTTTTTGTTCCCTTTTCCCTCTTGTCCTGACTTATTTTGTATTCAGTTGTACTAATTTTATTGTTTCATTTTACTTTCCCTTTTGGCTTATTTGGCACAGTTTTTTTCATGTTTGCAATAAGGTTTAACTTATGAATCGCTAGCTTATCACAACGTGCAATTGACCATTTTCTTACAACTCACATTAGTGGTTAAAATCTTACAACATTGTACTTCCACACTCTTGTTCTTCATACTATCATTATATGTTTTAATTCTTTATGTCTTACAAACTCCACAATACATCATTTCTATTTTGCTTTAGACAGCAAGTCATCTTTTTATAATACTTTTAAAAGGTATAATTTATGCATAATAAACTGTACATATTCAAAGTGCACTACTCCAGTGAGTTTGATACATATATATATCTTATATCATCTATCTATCTATATATATCATATATCATATGTCTGATATATATACATGGATAAACATGTATATCCATTAGTGAAACCACTGCCACAATCAAGATACTGAACATCTCTGTCACTCCTCAGAGTTTTATCTTGCCCATATGCAGGTGTCCTGATGACAAATTCTTTTAGTTCTTCCTTTTTTAGTCAGAAAATATATTTATTTCACTGTAATTTATGAAAATACTTTTGTTGGCTATATAGGCTTCTAAATAGATATTTTTATTTCAGCACATTAAGGATGTGGTTCCAATTTCTTCTATTTTGCAATATTTCCGAGGAGAAACCAGTAGCAATTCTCATCTTAGTCTGCTGACATTTATATGCCTTTTTTTCCTCCTGCAGTTTCAGTTTTTAAAAATTTACTTGTTATCACTGCTTTTTGGCAATTTGATTATGATGTGTCCTTGTGTTTGTGTGTGTGTGTGTGTGAATGTATATGTGTGTTTGTCTGGCTTAAGTTTCTTGGGCTTTTTGGATCTGCAGATTTATTGATTTTGACAAATTTGGAAACTTTTGATCACTATTATTTCAAATATATTTTTGCTGTTCTCCTCCATTTTTGAAAATTCTATGGTACCAATGTTAGGCCACTTCATTCCATAGATCATGGATGCCCTATTTATCCTTCCTCCTGTGTTTTTACTCTCTGTGTCTCAGTTTGTGTGGTTTCTATTACAACATTTTCCAGTTCACTTATAACTTCTTTCATAATTCCTAATTTGCTCTTTAGCTCATACAGTTAACTTTCATTTATATATTGCATAATTTAGCCATAAAGTTTTACATGATTCCTTTTATATCTTGCATTTCTCTCCTCATTGTGTTAGTGTTTAATTGTTGCAAGTATTTATTTATTTATTTTAGAAAAAAGAAAGGAAGAAAAAGAGAGAGAAAGAAAAAAAGAAAAGAATAAAAGAGAGAAAGAAAAAGGAAGAAAAAGAGGAAGAGAGAACGGGAATCTTGCTCTTTTGCCCAGGCTAGAATGCAGTTTAAAAATGGGTATTAAAAACCTCTTTTATGCCAATAAATGTGCTTAACAATGGAGACAGGAAGGAATAAGGGAGGAAAATAACAAACAAGCAGCCAACCGATATTTCATTTAAACCTGTGAAATGCTATGCAATTGCTGAGGAGTGATTTACTTCCAATTTTGTGGTCACTTTTATAATAGGTATGATGTGATACTGAGAAAAATGTATGTTTCGTGGATTTGGGGTGGAGAGTTCTGTAAATATTTATTAAGTTTACTTATTCCAGGTCTGAGTTCAAGTCCTGGATATCCTTGTTAATTTTGTCTCTCGTTGATCTGTCTAATATTGACAATGGGGTGTTAAAGTCTCCCACTATTATTATGTGGGAGTCTAAGTCTTTTTGTAAGTCATTAAGAACTTGCCTTATGTATCTGGGTGTTCCTGTATTGGGTACGTAAATATCTAGGATCGTTAGCTCTTCTTGTTGCATTGATCCTTTTACCATGATGTAATGTCCTTCTTTGTCTCTTTTGGTCTTTGTTGCTTTAAAGTCTATTTTATCAGTGACGAGAATTGCAACTACTGCTTTTTTTTCCTCTCCATTTGGTTGGTGAATCTTCCTCCATTCCTTTGTTTTGAGTCTTCGTGTATCTTTGCATGTGTGATGGGTCTGGATGCAGCATACCAATAGGTTTTGGCTTTTTATCCAATTTGCCTGTCTGTTGGTTGGGGCATTTAGTCCATTTAAATTTGGGATTGATATTGATATATATGAGTTTCATACTGCCATTTAATGCTGGCTGTTTTGCTGATTAGTTGATGTAAATTCTTCATTATGGTGATGCGCTTTACCTTTTGGTATGTTTTTGGAATGGCTGATACTGGTTGCTCCTTTCTATGTGTAATGCTTCTTTCAGAAGCTCTTGTAAAGCAGGCCTAGTGGTGATGAAATCTCTGAGTACTTGCTTGTTCACAAAGGGTTTTATTTTTCCTTCACTTATAAAGCTAGGTTTGGCTGGATATGAAATTCTGGGTTGAAAGTTCTTTTCTTTAAGGATGTTGAATATTGGTCCCCACTCTCTTCTGGCTTATAGGGTTTCTGCTGAAAGATCTGCTGTGAGTCTGATGGGCTTCCCTTTGTGGGTAACCTGACCTTTTCCTCTGGCTGCCCTTAGTATTTTCTCCTTCATTTCAACCCTGGTGAATCTGATTATGTGCCTCGGGGTTGCTCTTCTTGAGGAATATCTTTGTGGTGTTCTCTGTATTACCTGGAGTTGAGTATCGTCCTGCCTTGCTAGGTTGGGAAAGTCTTCCTGGATAATATCCTGAAGAATATTTTCCAGCTTGGATTCATTCTCTTCGTCACATTCAGGTATACCTATCAAACGTAGATTAGGTCTTTTCACATAGTCCCATATTTCTTGGAGACTTTGCTCATTCCTTTTTGGCCATTTTTCTCTAACCTTGTCTTCTCATTTTATTTCAGTAAGTTGGTCTTCAACCTCTGATATCCTTTCTTCTGCTTGGTCAATTCAGCTGTTAAAACTTGTGCATACTTCGCGAAGTTCTAGTATTGTGTTTTTCAGCTCTATTAATTCACTTATATTCCTCTCTAAATTATCTATTCTCATTAGCATTTTGTCAAACCTTTTTTTAAGGTTCTTAGTTTCTTTGCATTGGGTTAGAACATGTTCTTTTAGCTCACAGAAGTTTCTTATTATCCACCTTCTGAAGCCTGATTCTGTCAATTCATCACACTCATTCTCCATTGGGCCTTGTTCTGTTGCTGATGAGGAGCTGCGATCCCCTGTAGGGGGAGAAACATTCTGATTTCAGGTGTTTTCATCCTTTTTGCACTGGTTTCTTCCCATCTTTGTGGATTTATCCACCTGTGGTCTTTATAATTGCTGACTTTAAAACTGGGTCTCTGAGTGGATGTCCAGCTTGTTGGTGATGAAGATTTTTCTGTCTCTTAGTTTTCCTTCAGTGGACGCCCCTCCCCCACAGAGCTGGACCTTCCAAGGTTCAGCTGTGCTCACTGTGAAACTCTCAATTCAATACCTCCAATTGCTGATTTTTTGTGGGGGCACTGCACCAGCTGAAACAGCGGCATTGACATTCGTGGTGCTTATCTGCCCAGAATCTCCCAGTCTGGTTCCCCACTTCAGTCCCCCCTTCAATCAGCTGAATGGGTGACTCTGCCTTCCTGGAGCTCCAAACATCAACTAAAAGGGCACCCAGTCTCGTATACTCTGCACTGAGAACTGCTGCGCCGGGGCACTGGCAAAACAGCTGCATCAGCCAAAAGAGTCATGCTGGCAACCCATGGGGCTCCTCCGCTGGGAATCTCCTTGTCTGTGGGCAACAAAAATTAGTCTAGAAGTGTGGTGTCCACTCATTCTCTGCCCTTTCACTGGGAGCTACCATCCTGGGCTGCTGCTAATCGGCCATCTTGGATCTCTCTCCATTTTTCTTTATTTGTTTTTGAGATGGAGTCTTGCTCTGTTGCCCAGGCTGGAGTGCAGTGGTGTGATCTCGGCTCACTGAAACCTCCTCCTCCTGGGTTCAAGTAATTCTCCTGCTTCAGCCTCCTGAGTAGTTGGGATTACAGGTGTGCACCACCACACCTGGCTAATATTTTTTGTATTTTTAGTATAGATGGGGTTTCACTATGTTGGCCAGGCTGGTGTCAAACTCCTGACCTTGTGATTTGCCTGCCTTGGCCTCCTAAAGTGCTGGGATTACAGGCGTGAGCCACTGTGCCCAGCAAGAGTATTTTAATAGCTATTTAAAGTCCTTGTCTGCTGATTTTACCATCTCTGTCATATCAAGGTATGCTTCTGTTGGTTGATTTTCCTTCTGGTTATTCGTCACATTCCAGGCTTTTTTGCATGTCTAGTAAATTTGAGTGTTCGATCAGATCTTTCCACTGTGGCTGGTCAGAATTCAATCTCTCCCAGACATGTATAAAGTCTAAGTTCTTCAGTTTATTCTAACCTGGTAGTCACTGGCCAGGCTTCTGGATTTTCCCTCACATGTGCAGGTTAGTATGGAGCCAGAAGCTTAAAGGCACCTCTAAGCAGATTTTCAGAGCTGTTTCTGTTACTAAGTTCTGTATCCTCAGCCTCTATGAGCTCCTTTTTTTCTTCAGCTAGTGACACTTCTATGCTCTGTTTGGGTTTCCTCTCATTGAAATGCCTTCTGGAAAGTGTTACCAGACAGAAAGGCTCAGAATTTGTTCATCTAATCTCATTCATTTCTTTTTGCTCAGGGATTACATTCCTGTTCTGCCTATTGCTCTATATATAAAAAGAGTCAAACTCTGTAAAATATTTGAAAATGTTTATTCTGAGCCAAATGTGAGTACTGTGGCCTGTGACACAGCCTCAGGAGATCCTGAGAACATGTACCCAGGGTAGTCGGGCTACAGCTTGGTTTTATACACTTTAGGGAGACATAAGGTATCAATTAATACATGTGAGGTATACAGTGGTTTGGTCCAGAAAGGTGGGACAACTTGAAGTGGGAGGGGATAGCCTTGCAGGTTATAGGTGGCTTCAATATTTTCTGATTGGCAGTTGGTTGAAAGAGTTTACCTAAACAACTAGAATCAGTAGAAGAAAGTGTCTGGGTTAAGATAAGGGGTTGTAGAGACCATGGTTCTTATTATGTAGATAAAGCCTCCAGCTAACAGGCTTCAGAGAGAATAGATTGTAAACACTTCTTATCAAACTTAAGAAGGCACGAGACTCTTAGTCAATTCTCTCCTTGGTCAGGAAGAAGACCTGGAAAGGGAAGGGGATTCTCCAAAGAATATACATTTTCCTCACAAGAGACCGCTTTGCAGAGACATTTCAAAATATATCAAAGAAATATATTTTGGAGTAAATTAACATTAATTTCTTTCAGGGTTGTCTGTCTGTCTGTCGTGTTGTTATCTTATTGGTACAAAAAGTCTGGTTTTTCAGTCTTAAGGTGTCTTTTAGTGTTAATGCTGGTCACCTGTGCCTGAATTCCAAAGGGAGGAAGGTATAATGAGATATATTGTACCACCCATGCCCGTCATGGCCTGAACTAGTGTTTCAGGTTTACTTTAGAAGGCCCATGGCCAAGAGCAGGGGTCCATTTAGTTAACTGGGGGCCTTAGAATTTTATTTTTGTTTTACAGCTCAATATCTGAAAAGATTTCTTTCATATTTTTTTTTCAAATTTTCTACCTAATAATCTTTTCCTTTGGAAGTAATATTTACCATTTATTGAGCAGTTTCTGTTTGCTAGGTGTTATTCTGATGATTTTACACACATTATCTCATTTAAATCTTCTAGCAACCCTTGAAGCAGGTGATGTTCTTCTTCTCATTTTACAGATCAGAAAATTAAGTTTAGGTAGTGTGTTCAAGATCATGTAAGCAGTAAACAATGTGTATTTTAATGAGTTTAAAATCTAGTGAGGAAAATAAACATGTATATGATTTCTAGTGCCCTGCAGAAACAACATGGTCTGAGAGGACCATTGAGGGAGTGATTACGGTTGGAGAGCATTGGAAGTTGCATGAAGGTGACGTTTTTTAGTAGGACAGTGAAGAATGGGTAAGGGAAATTTACTTTATCCTGAGAAACACTCTTACTATTGGTAGAATGATTCTTCCTAAAAGGTGCTAAATAAAAATTAATATAGACAGATCAGGAAACTGAGGTTGAGGTTTAGAGAGGTTTAATTAACTTGGACAAGATTATAGTTAATATTGTAAATGTGACTCAATTCTGAGTCTAACATAGCAGTGTGCCATGGCTGCTAAAAGGTGATCTTGATCATAAGCTGCATTAGTAGGTATGTTGTATAGGAAGAGAGAGGTGAAAGTCTTGTCCTGCTTTGCCCTGTCAGAGAAGTTCTCAGGTGTTGTGTCCAGTTCTGGGACCCACAATGTTAGAAGGATTGAAGACAAACTTCAACATATTCAGCAGAAAGCTGATGCTAGTACAGAGGGCTAGCAGAGCTCTGTCAAATGTGGAAGAGCTTCAATTTAGCTTGGGAATGGAGCCATCAGGGCAAACATAATAAATTGACTTGGCAATCACTAAGGCTTCCTTGGGAGGATTCTATTGGCAGAACTTATGAAAGTATCTAGGGTTTGGCTCAGTGGCTTAAGGACTCTGCTAACTCTATAGTCTATCAATTTGCCATTGTTAAAAGTTACTCTTTGTGCCTCATCAAAGTCCTTCCTCACATTCTTTGCACAGAACCTTATCATGGTAGTGACTCATTAAATGTTTTTTGAATTGAGTTGAATTCTTACTATATAATGAAATCATTAGAAAAATGGAACCTCACTATGTTGAAGTTTAACTTGACAATAGAATTACTTACCAATTTTTCAATCCCTTGAACAAAAATCTTTTCTTAAGTGATACAATATTTATATGAATTAGTGCTAACCTTTGGGAGAGCATTAAACGTTCCCCATTAATAATTGCTTCTAAGTGGTAGTGCATACTTGGCAGGGAATGGGAGCATTTATGGGTTTTCACTCCCAGTATTCAGTCTTTTGATGAGAGCTGTGGCTCACTTGAAATGAGGGAATAAAGGAAGAGGGAGCACTAGGATTCCTCCCTTTGCTCTTCACATTGTGACTGGTGAACAAGGCTGACTTCATTCCACAGCTGGATTGATATGTAAATTTACCCCGACTAATTGGCTTCCCCAGCTGTCTCCAGAAGGCGGATGTATTCTTTATAAAGTGCTGTCTAGGACTGCATTGAGAACATTAAAACTACTTAATTGAATATCAATGAATCTTTATAAACTAATAATGATGGGGAGCCTGGGAAGCCTGAGGTAGATTTAACGTATTGAGGAGTGCCCTGATTTGAATTTGTGGGAAGTGAAATTTTCTCTGAGTTTTACAAAACCCAATTTAGGCTTCTTTAATCTGAAATCCTTGAAAGCCCCACTGGTGCCTTCTTGAACATGTCATTTGGTGAATGTTGGACATGGGCAAGTGTGTGAGGCTGTGTCAAGAGATTACCTCCCTCCTTTTCCTAATACAGTAAAACTCAATGATTGTTGTGGTTAATTCTCACTCATGCAGGAAGAGTCACTACTCCTTTCCACAAGTCACTACTTCTTTCCCTTAGGGCCTGGGGCAGTGCATCCAAACTGAGTATACCTTGCCTCTTCTTGCACAGAGAACTGGGAGCCAGCAAACAGCTCTTTTTGGTTCTGGCAGAGGTGACATTCAGAAACTGAGTGAGCATAGATCTTTGCCTTTAAGTCCTACAAGGAAGGTCACTGAATCAAATCAAATCAAACCAAACAAGAATAACAAAACAACAAACACAACCCTGTGTAGTTCAAAGTAGCGGGTTTGATATTGCTTGATCACTGGGCCATTCTGAGATCCACTAAGATGCGCCCAGGATGAGGATTTCCTTTTTCTTCTCTTCTCTCTCTCCCTCTACTACCTTGTGCTATTATACATTCAAAAGTATTATAAAGATAATAAAACAGTGCAGTATCACTGTCAGAAATAGATGTAGATTAATGTAACAAAATAAAAAGTCTAGAAACAGGCCCCAGTATATAAGCATTTATCATGCATTAAAGGTGTTGTTTCTAATTTGGAAAAAGAATTATTTATCCCATAAAATGTGCTAGGATAATTGGACAGCTATTTGGGGTAAAAAGTTACTAATAAAAGTAGACCTCACAGGATGCCCCTAAACAAATTCTGATTGCTTAGAATTTGATTACAAAAAGAACTGCAAGTCAAGAAAATCATCATAACTAAAATTAAAAGGCAAACGACAGACTCTAAACAATATTTGCAATATATATATAGTAAGGATTCTGACAAGTCAATAAGAAAAAGATGGAATCACTCAATAGAAATGTGGACAAAGGACATGAGCAGGTGATTTGTGATGAAGAAATACAAATGTCCCATGAGCTTGAAATACTTATTAATGATAAAAACCCCAAATTTAACAGTACCCTAATTACTGCCTAATAAATGGACAGTTTTTCCTTAAGGATGTTCACCTATCCTGTTAGAAGACAATTGGTAATTTGCATCCAGAGCCTTAAAGTGGTTCACAGACTGGCCCAGAAATACACACACACACACACACACACACATGCACACACACACGCACATTTAATAGACACTACCTAGCCTTGTGTGTGTGCGTGTGTGTGTGTGGACATATGTATATGTTCTGTTTAATAGTCCATGAATATCCATTCCCTTTCACACCTACCAATACTTGATACCATCCATATTTTAAATTTGTCTTAATCTGGAAAGTGGTGCATCATTTTAATTTTTATGTTACTTTCTAGTGAAAGTGAACATATTTTCATATATTTTTGGCTACATTTATTATTTTTTAAAGAATAAGAATGATACAGTATTCTTCATACATTTTTTGATTGGGCTATTTGTAGAAATTTTTGTATAGAAAAATTATTAACCCTTTGTTAGACATGTTGCAGATATTTTTCCCAGTCCTTTGCTTGTCCTTTAACTTCGTTTATATGTAGTTTACCATATAGTTTCATTTTTAAAAATTTAATATTTAAAACAATTTTAATTATGATACGTAGTTGTATATATTTATGCAGTACATGTGATGTTTTGATACAAGCTTACAAAGTATAATCAGGATAATTGGGGTATCTATCACCTCAAGCATTTATCTTTCTTTGTTTTAGGAACATTCCAATTCCACTCTTTTAGTTACTTAAATATGTAATATATTATGACTAACCATAATCATCCTATTGTACTCCCAAATACTAGATGTTATTATTTCGAACTGTATTTGTACCCACTAACCATCCCCACTTATCTCTTCCTATACACACCTTTCGCAAACTTGGACAATCATTATTCCACTCATCTCCATGAGTTCAATTCTTTTAATTTTCTAGCTCCCACGTAAGAGTGAAAACATACAAAGTTTGTCTTTCTGTGCCTTTCTTGTTTCACTTAGCATAATGTCCTCCAGTTCTATCTATGTTGCTGCAAATGACAGAATTTCATTAATTTTTATGGCTGAAAAATATTCAATTGTGTGTATGTACCACATTTTCTTTACCCATTCACCTCTTGATGGATACTTAGGTTGATTCCATATCTTGTTTATTATGAAAGTGCTGTAATAAAAATGGGATGCAGATATCTGTTTGATCTACTGATTTCCATTCTTTTGGATGTATACCCAGCAGTGGGATTGGTGGATCATACAGTAGTTCTATTTTTAGTTTTTTTGAGGAAACTCCATACCGTTCTCCATAGTGGTTGTACCAATTTACATTACCATTAGCAGTGTATGAGGGTTCCTCTTTCTCCCCATCCTCGCCAGCATTTGCTATTTTTTGTCTTCTTGATAATAGCCATTCTAACTGTCTCTTAGATAAAAGCCATTGTGGTTTTGATTTCCATTTTCCTGATGAGATGTTGAGCATATTTTCACATGCCTGTTGGCCATTTATATGTCTTCTTTTGAGAAATGTCTATTCAGATCTTTTGCCCATTTTTAAATCAGATTAGTTTTTCCTTAAGGAGTGGTTTGAGCTCATTATGTATTCTAGTAATTAAGCCCTTAATTAATGTCAGGTGGTTACCATATAACTTTAAATATTTTATGTAGTCATATTGTCAGTATTTCACTTTATGACTTCTAAGTTGTGGCATTTTATTTCAGGGTAATAATTTTTTTCTATCTTCTCCTAAAACTCTAAAGTTTTTACATTTAGATCTTTAAGTCATCTGATTTTTTTTTTGCATAATGACTGAAATAGGTCTCTGTATATGTTTTCTTCCACATAGTTAATAATCCCTGCATTTTATTTGTTGAATAATGTGCACTTTTCCCACTGAATTGAAATACCAACCTTATTAAGTAGTACATTCATATACAGATGTATGTGTTTGTTTCTAAAATGCTTATTCTGTTCCATTGATTGACTATTTTTATTCTTATTATTTTATTCTCTTATTGTTATTCTTTTTCAAACACATCTTATTTATAATTACATTAAATCTTCCAGAATAAATTCAGAATTGATTTGTAAAGTTTGAAATAAATCACCATTGATACTTTGACTGAAGTCACATTTTTATATTGATTTGCAAAATATCTACATCTTGGCAATGTTAAGTCTTTCTCTCTAGAAACTAAGTCACTCCATTCACTCAGGTCTTATTGTGTGTTACTTGCTAAAATTTGGGTTCCTCTCTCAAAGTCCTTCTATGTTTGTTGTTCATCAAACCTCCACTATAGTGTTTGTACCCATCAAGATAAAATAGATGACATTATTTTACTAACCAGGTGTCTGATATGCGGATCAGGGACAGGGAGAGGGAATGATTGTCTCAGGGTTTTACAGTGAATTAATGACAGGGCTGTGGCCATGGGGGATAAGGAGGAGAGAGAAGGGAAGACATTTTGAACAGAAGATAAATAATCTTTAAAAAGGAACTGTGAGAAACCAACAAAGGGGCTGGAGTGGTGAGAAGTGGAAGGAATGGTAAGAGTCAAGAGTTGGAGGATGGTCATGCCTGAGGCCCCTCTTCTGCTCACAGAACTGAGCTGTTAAGGGAGAAGAGAGCATGGATAGGGTGCTTAGTTAATGCACAATCATCCTCAGTAGTTCTGTTATCAAAAGCTCAGAAACTCTGGGTGTGAGCTCAAGTCATTTAAAGACTCTTAAATGTAACCAGATCCTCAATTTCTCAGTGGCAGACATGGTCTGGGAAATGAGGATTATTTATAGATGGTTGGTCTAAGTCAGAGATTATTTAGATAATGGATTGTGGCAGCATCTACTAGACAGAACACCTAAGAGCCAGGAAGCCTGAGTCATAGTCTTCTCCCTAACAGCAACTCACCAAGGGACCTTGGGCCAATTATAAAATCTCTCTGGGCTTCACCTTGCCCAAATACAAAATTGAGATGCCACCTGATCCCATCCTGTTTACCTAAAGGGGCATCAAAAGGTTAGAACAAGTATCACTTGTGAGTAAATGGTGAATGCTGGGAAGGAGACAATATGGCCACCTTCACAAGGATTGTGATATCTCTGAAGAAGCAGCAGTTTAGGCTGCCAGGCCCAGATGAGGACAGAGGGAGCCCAAGGTAGGCATAAATCACAGGAGGGAAGGAAATTCGAGTACAACATCTACCTGCTTTGGAGCCAGCTGCACTGGAGAACCCTTTAGAACAGGGATAACAAGGAGAAACTCAAGAACCAGGGTAGATGGAATGGAGGGAGGGAGGTAAATATGGAGAACTGTGAGTATGAAGTGCGAAAGAAAAGCAGTATAATATTGCTATGTCTGCAGTGTTTTAAGTAAAGTTAACTGAGAGGAGGAAAGGACAAGCAGAAGTGAGAAGCAACTTTCCAGTTTCCTCAGGATGAATGAGACAAGCTGGAGACCCCTACAGGGGAAGATTCATTTGGAGAATGAGAGCAGCTGCTCAGTCAGAGACAATCTGGTGGGGATCCTGCTTATTAATTTGATTGCAACTGACTCACGAGACCCATTAACAGTAATTCACATCCTGGCAAGTAAGAGGTTTGATGGGAGCTTCAGATTGAGCAGAGAAATTTGATTTGTGGTGGAGACCGTATCAGGAGAAAAGGGGCCCGGAGGGGCGGCAGGATTATTCCACTTGGCAAGCCACGGCCAGGGAATCTCTTCAGTCTCTGCAGGAATGAAACACCGACCTGATGAGGGGAGCTATTGTAGATGTATTCACATTCATAGGACAAAAGACAGACAGCTCTGAGAGCTGGCTTAAGTGTATAAGCATGACCCAGAGAACCAAAGGACGAGCAGGACTCTCCAGCTTGGGTCAGGCAAGAGTTGAATTTGGGAAAGGGGCACTGCTTCTTTGGAGTATATTTACTGGGACATACACATGGAACACATTATGAGCAGAACTCAGTGAGATGTAGTCTCTATTGCTTTCTTCGGGGGACGTTTCATAATGAGAAAGCCCAAGTCAGAAAAAAGCTGTCATTTTTCTGATTTTGGTTTGGGAACTGTTTTCAGTGCAGGGAGGGCCAAAGATAGGCCACGGGTATAGCACAAGAAATCGCTGGCAGGACAAGGGGTTTTGGTGGCTCAGCAGTGCTACTAGCAAGGGACATTGGGTGTTAACTTTGTCTTGGGAGAGAGGTAGGAGCAGAGGGAAAGGAGAAAAGGAAGAACGAGTAGCCCAGTTATCTCTTAGTCTGTAAGAGAAGGAGAAAGGAGGGAGGAACCAAGGGGTGGCAAACAAGGAGGCTGCATTTTAAGTTTCAGTGGGGTAGAAAAGTAACTCAATCAGAAAATGGTCTAGGGAAGACAGAGAGGTGTTTGGAAGTGAGCTGGGCCAAAGACAGTGGACAAGAAGGCAGGAGCCTTCCCTGGTCAAGAAGAGAGCACTTTGCAAGAATCCACTCAGGAGGAAAGGATTGGGTGGAGGGGGTTGCAGAGGTTGGGAGGAGGGTGTCCAGGGTCCAGTGAAGGGAAAAGAGCCAAGAGAATGAACTCAGCAGACCCAGCCTAGATGGAATCAGAATACGGGAGGTGGGAGGTCAACCCAGCGAAAAAGCTGAAGCAGAGGGAGGGGAGGGGAGTGCATAGAGTTCAAAGACAGCCTCCCAGGACTCATTCAAATGACATAAACGCAAATCACAACTTAGCGTAGGAATATGTACAACAAGTGGGCTAAGAATACAGGAGGCCAGAGAGGTAGCCATTGGGGCCCTGGGAGAAGAGAAAAGAGATGTCTCTTCAGTATAAGACAAGGCTGAATACAAAAAAGGACAGTGTATTGTAGGGGAGGCCAAGAGGGCTGGGAGCTCTTCTCAAGGGGAAGCAGGGAGCAGAGCCAGACAGCAGAGGCTGGATTTCTCACGCAGTTTGCATTTTCTAGGACCTGTGAGATGTGGGTTTCAAGATGTACAATTCTGTAGGTGAATTAGGGATGGAAAAAGCAGCATTGTGACCATGAAAAGCAAGAGAAGCATGAAAGGGAAACATTATTTGAGTAAGCCGCACATTTCCCCCAACTGAGGAAGAATGTAGGAGGGGAAAGGGACTTCCACTGTATCTACGCTGCAGAGATAGGGTTGAAATCAACTGGTGAGGGATTCATCACAGCCAGGAGTCAAAATTAGTTTGGATGACAGGTACAGAAGTTGAAAAAGCTCTGGAGATGGATGCTGGTGATGGTTGTACAACAGTGTGAAGTGCTTAATGCCACTGAATTGTATGCTTAAAAATAGTTACAGTTGGTAAGTTTTATGTGATGTATATTTTACAACAATAAAATAACTGGTCTGTATAAGAGCCCTGCATGCAGAAGCCACTCTGTGAAGAGCTGTTGTCACCGACCAAACTAGCTCTGGGAGATGGGAGATGGCAACCAGAAACTGAGAACATCTGACCACCAACCAAGGTGCTTAGCAGTGTCATCTGGTGGTCATATGCGGTCCCTAGAACCTAATGCCCAGGCTTAATCCCAGCTCTACCACTCACTTGCTGTGTGACTGCCAATAAAAGGTTTTCTTATTTGTAAAACTGGCATAATAATAATCATAGCACCTACTCAATAAGTTGTTGGAGAAATTGAATTAATGCTGGCTATGTGCTGACAGAGGAACCACTCAACAAATGCAGGCTTCTGTCACTGTACCTATACTACCCCCACAATAAAAAAAACTCTTAGCTTGGAAACCAATTTCTGTAAAGTACTATGCACATTGCCTAGGATGAACTATTTAGGTACTCAGTAAAATTTAGTTTTCTTTCAGCTTTTTACTTACAAAGTATATCATATTCATTTTCTCACCAGTCATGTCAAGTTAAAGATAACATTTTTCAGTCACATTATGGGAAGAATAGAAATCAATTATGTAATAAGAGGGGGGTGATCAAAGGGAAGAATGGCTCTCTTCTCTGTTGAGACTAGAGCAAATTTTCTCTATGAATGGTTCTGGGACCCTGTTCTTCACAATGACCAGGATCACTGGCTCAAGGCAGACTCCTGGGCCCTTTCAAACCTACAGAACCAGAGTCCCTGAGGTGCAGCTTAAGATTCTGCATTGGGGAGCTCCTCTTGTGATTCTTGTGAATGCTCAAGTCTGAGAATAGCTGCTTTAGGGCTTGTATTGGTTTTTGCAGCTCTACATCTCTTGGAAGAGGTCTGTTATATGCTAGGTCCAATCTGCCTCCTTTCTCTGCAGCCACCATCATTTGATGTTTACTGACAGGATGAGCTTTGTTTCTTATTTGAAAGCCCAGTTTTCATTTTGATTGGAGGCACATAAACGGAAACCAGCAGCTTTAAATTTTTAAAGAACAGATCCCTGCTCTTCTAAAGCTTCCAGTATTCCCAGCCCTCTCCTGAGACTGGCCTTTGCCTTATGGTGGCCAATCTTCCCACGAAGGGATTAAATTATTTTCAAAATGGGGACTGAGTCCTACTAAGCACTGGAACCTGCCAGTCAGCTTTCCCAAGGAGGAACTCCCCCAAGATGCCTTAATTCTGATCCCCCTCCCCACCACTAAAACATCCTAGTACTTCATCTTGCACTTGGGGCCAGTCACTTGTGTAGACATTTATCACCATCCATCTCAATAGCCAGCACCTTCACCTGTAGCTATTAAACCCTCAAACAGCTGTCTCGCCCCCCAAGAGATGGGTCAAGTACTCTGGCTAATCCATGCTGTAGTGTGATGCAGGAGATTATCTTTGCTTTAAAATATTTGCTTTAAAATATTTCAGAAAAGACAGAGGAGAGAGGGGAGTGATGACATAAATTTATCAAAATATTGATGGTTGTCAAAGCTGAGTGGTGAGTGCACAGAAGTAAATTATACTCTTCTGTCTGCTTTTGTGTATATTTGTGAGATTTTGTTATAGAAAAGATGTTAGGTTACTGACCCAGAATTCTGACTTCCTGAAAATGGAGTTTATATGACTGTAAGAAATTTGTGCCAGATTATACTGGCTCATGAGAGCTGACAGTTAAATTTTCAGGAATTTTGTGAGCTGGTTGCTAAACATGGTCATTATTGAAAACTAAATTTTATAAACTCGTAATTAAATCAATTATATAAAAACAAAGGGAATGAATACTTCAAATTCATTAAAGTCTATTTATTTTAGTATATTTTATTATTACATATAACCTTGACATTATTTACTTCTGTTGTATCTGTATGATGAAATGCTGTATACATCTCTTCCCAAGACCACGTTCAGAAATATCACATTGGTAGTTTAAAATCTGCCATACTGGGAATATTTACACCATGGGAATTGGAAAACACTATAAATCAAGACTTATTAACTAGAGTTAAAGAAAGAGATTGTGAAAATATTAATAATTCAGGTGAAATAAAAATGTGTTGTGTCTGTAGCCATTATATTTATGAATAAAAAGTAAAGAAAATATTTTTCTAGGATTTGAAAACTGTTACTTGGCCCACCAAAAAAGTCACGTCTATCATTGATAAACAAGTGAATTTTTTCCATAAATAATGTTGAAGTAGAAACATGTTTCAGTTTTTGCCATATAAAATGAATGTAATGTGTACAAAGGTGAAATATAGTTTATCTATAATCATATATCAGGTTCAATGACAATAAAGTTGTTAGCAGATTGGATGCTTATATTTGTCAAATTGACAAATAGTTAAATTGAGGCCAGACATTGGCTATGGATACAAGAGCTTAGTAAAATTAATTAAAGTATTCTGGGAGAATCAATTAGCCATATGGACTTTATAATAAAGAGCAGTATATATTTTATCCGTATTTGTAACTTGCGTGCTACACATTATTTATCAATAAAAATATTCTATATAAATATGCCAACACACTACTACTGTGAGAGAGAAAGTATTTCCTGCAGATAAAACCATTGTTAAATAACTCTAGCAAACAAATGGAGAGTAAATGTTTAAACACTCAGTATTTAGTTTTATTTTAGCCATACTTCTCCAGTTATCTGAATCTTAAATCTAAATTTTTAGGTCATGAAGTCAAACTCTTGTCTTTATGTATCCTTGTTATGCTTACTCGATGTAGATTCCATGGAAGTAAGCAGAGAAACATCAGTGCCTACTTGTTAAAGTAAACTTCCCCTTTGTGACTCTCTCAATAGCTTCAACGATGATCATTGAAATATTATGTCCTTTGGTTAAAAAACAATCAAAGTTGAAATCATTATGAAAATTAGAAAGATCCCAAAGAGGCCAGGCATAGAACAGAGTGGAAACTAGAGTCTAAAGCCTATGACACAGGATACAAATAGGCCTGCACTGTCACATCCCCAAGTTCCCAATGGACTTAGTGCCTCAAGAGTTTCAATTTAAGTAGCGGATATGTGTGCTATTCCTTCTCTGAGACCACACTCACTACTGATCTATAAGAAAAAAATAGTGACTTTTAATATTCAAATTGGAACTTGCTTGGTTTGAAAACTATTATTCTGCATTAGTGAATATTAATAAAATAGTGGTCACTGATACACATACATATCTGCATACATATTTATTTTCATATGAAAATGTTAAAACAAGGAGAGGCCAAGATGGCTGAATAGAAACAGCTCTGGTCTGCAGCTCCCAGTGAGACCAACACAGAAGGTGGATAATTTCTGCATTTCCAACTGAGGTACCCAGTTCATCTCACTGGGACTGGTTAGGCTAGTGGATGCACTCACTGCCTAGTGGGTGCAACCCACAGAGAGCAAGCAGAAGCAGGGTTGGTCGTCACTTCACCCAGGAAGGGCAAGGAGCTCTGGGACCTCCCTCTCCAGCCAAGGGAAGCTGTGAGGGACTATGCTACCTATCCTAGGTAGTATGCTTTTCCCATGGATTTTTGCAATCTGCAGATCAGGAGATTCCCTCTTGAGCCTACACCATCAGGGCTCTGGGTTTCAGGCAGAAAACTGGGAGGCTGTTTGGACAGGCACTGAGTTGTTTCATACCCCTGCCATGCCTGGAACCCCAGTGAAACAGGAGAACCGTACACTCTCCTGGAAAGGGGGCTGAAGCCAGGGAGCCAAGTGGTCTCTCTCAGTGGCTCCCACTCCTACAGAGCCCAGCAAGCTAAGAACCACTGGTTTGAAATCCTCACTGCCAGCACAGCAGTCTGGAGTTGACCTGGGATGATAGAACTTGGTGGGGGTAGGGGCATCTGTCATTACTCAGGCTTTAGTAGGCAGTTTTCCTTGAAAGTGCTTAGGAGACTAGGAGGTTTGGACTGGGCAGAATCCACCACAGTGTGGCAGAGTGGCTGTGGCCAGACTGCTTCTCTAGATTCTTCCTCACTGGGCAGGGAGGACATTGCTGAAGGAAATGCAGCAGCCCCAGTCAGGGGCTTACAGGTAAGACTCTAATTTCCCTGAGACAGAGCACCTGTAAGGAGGGGCGGCTGCAGATGCAGTTTCAGCAGATGTAATCTTTTCTGTCTGCCAGCCAGAGCTGTCACACCCCCAAGTGCTCTCTCTTCAGAAGAGAGCAGCTGATACTGACAAGGGGAATTCTCCAAGCACAGCACACCAGCTCTGCTAAGGACAGACTGCCTCCTCAAGTGGGCCTCTGAACTCTGTGCCTCCTGATTGGGAGAGACCTCCTAACAGGGGTCAACAGACACCTCATACAGGAGAGCTCTGGCTGGCATCAGGCTACTGCCCTCTGGGACAAAGCTACCAGAGGAAGGAGCAGGCAGCAATCTTTGCTGTTCTGCAGCCTCCACTGATGATACCCAGGCAAACAGGGTCTGGTATGGACCTCCAGCAAACTGCAGCAGACCTGCAGAAGGGGGGCCTGTTAGAAGAAAAACTAACAAGCAGAAAGCAACAACAACAACAACAACAATATCAACATAAAAGACCCTCACAGAAAAACCCTATCCAAAGATCATCAGCCTCAAAGATCAATGGTAGATAAATTCAGTAAGTTGAGGGAAAAAACCAGTGCAAAAACGCTGAAAATTCCAAAAGGCAAAAAAATACCTCTTCTCCTCCAAATGATCACAACCCCTCTTCAGCAAGGGCACAAAACTAGATGGATAATGAGATTGACAAATTGATAGAATTCGGCTTCAGAAGGTGGGTAATGAACTCCTCTGAGCTAGAGGAGCATGTTCTAACACAATGCAAGGAAGCTAAGACCCTTGATAACAGATTACAGGAACTACGAACTAGAATAACCAGTTTTGAGAGGGGCACAAATGAACTGATGGAGCTGAAAAACACAGCATGAGAACTTTGTGAAGCATACACAAGTATCAATAGCCAAATTGATCAAGTGGAAGAAAGGATATCAGAGATTGAAGACCACCTTGCTGAAATAAGGCAGGCAGACAAGATTAGAGAAAAAAGAATAAAAAGGAATGAAAAAAACATCCAAGAAATATGGGACTATGTGAAAAGACCAATCCTATAATTTATTGGTGTACCTGAAAGTGATGGGGAGAATGGAACCAAGTTGGAAAACACACTTCAGGATATTATCCAGGAGATCACCCTCAACTTAGTAAGACAGGCCAACATTCAAATTTAGGAAATACAGAGAATAACACTAAGATACTCCATGAGAAGATCAACATAATCATTAATATTATGACACATAATCATTAATATTCAAATTAGAACTTGCTTGGTTTAAAAACTATTATTCTGCATTAGTGAATATTAATAAAATGTTGGTCACTGATACACATACATATCTGCATACATATTTATTTTCATATGAAAACGTTAAAACAAGGAGGGGCCAAGATGGCTGAATAGAAACAACTCTGGTCCTCAGCTCCCAGCAAGACCAACACGGAAGATGGCTAATTTCTGCATTTCCAACTGAAGTACCCAGTTCATCTCACTGGGACTGGTTGAAAAGTTGAAATGAAGATTCTCCAAGGTTGAAATGAAGGAAAAAATGTTAAGGGCAGCCAGAGAGATAGGTCAGGTCACCTACAAAGGGAAGCCCATCAGACTAACAACAGATCTCTCTGCAGAAACCCTACAAGCCAGAATAGCATGGGGACATTCTTAAAGAAGATAATTTTCAACCCAGAATTTTGTATTCAGCCAAACTAAGCTTCATAAGAGAAGGAGAAATAAAATCCTTTCTAGACAAGCAAATGCTCAGGGATTTGGCCATAAACAGTCCTGCCTTGCAAGAGCTCCTGAAAGAAGCACTAAATATGGAAAGGAAAAACCAGTACCAGCCACTGCAAAGACACCAAAATATAAAGACCAATGACACTGTGAAGAAACTACACCAAATAATGTGCAAAATAACTAGCTAGCATCATGATGACAGGATCAAATTCATATGTAACAGTATTAACCTTAAATGTAAATGGGCTAAATGCCCCAATTAAAAGACACAGACTGACAAATTGTCAAGACCTATTGGTGTGTTGTATTCACAAGACCTATCTTACATGAGAAAACACACATAGGTTCAAAATAAAGGGATGGAGGACTATTTACCAAGCAAATGGAAAGAAAAGAAAAAAAAAAGGCAGTGGTTGCAATCCTAGTCTCTGATAAAACAGACTTTAAACCAACAAAGATTAAAAAATGGACAAAAAGTGCATTACATAATTGTAAAGGGATCAACACAACAAGAAGAGCTGACTATCCTAAATATATGTGCAGTCAATACAGGAGCACCAAGATTCATAAAACAAGTTCTTAGAGACCTACAAAGAGACTTAAACTCACACACAATAATAGTGGGAAACTCTAACACCCCACTGTCAATATTAGACAGATAAATGAGACAGAAAATTAACAAGGATATTCAGAACTTCAACTCAGCTCTGGACCAATGGGACCTAATAGACATCTACAGAACTCTGCACCCCAAATCAACAGGATATACATCCTTCTCAATGCCACATGGCACTTAATCTAAAATCAACCACATAATTGGAAGTAAAATACTCCTCAGCAAATGCAAAAGAATGGAAATCATAACAAACAGTTTCTCAGATCACAGTGCAATCAAATTAGAACTTTGGAGTAAGAAACTCACTCAAAACCACACAACTACATGGAAATTGAACAACCTGTTCTTGAATGACTCCTGGGTGAATAATGAAATTAAGGCAGAAATCAAGAAGTTCTTTGAAACCAATGAGGACAAAGAGACAATGTACCATAACCTCTAGGACACAACTAAAGCAGTGTTAAGAGGGAAATTTATAGCACTAAATGCCCACATAAGAAAGCTGGAAAGATCTCAAATTGACACCCTACATCACAATTAAAAGAACTAGAGAAGCAAGAGCAAACAAATTCAAAAGCTAACAGAAGACAAAAAATAACTAAAATAAAAACAGAACTGAAGGAGACAGAGACATGAAAAACCCGTCAAAAAATCAGTGAATCCAGGAGCTGGTTATTTTTTTGGTAGGTTTATTTATTTTATTTTATTTTAAATAACAAAATGGATAGACTGCTAACTGGACTAATAAATAAGAAAAGAGAGAAGCATCAAATAGACACCATCAAAAGTGATAAAGGGGATATCACCACTGATCCCACAGAAATACAAACTACCATCAGAGATTACTATAAACACCTCTACGCAAATAAACTAGAAAATCTAGAAGAAATGGATAAATTCCTGGACACACACACTCTCCAAAGACTAAACCAGGAAGAAGTCAGATTCCTGAATAGACCAATAACAAGTTCTGAAATTGAGGCAGTAATTAAGAGCCTGCAACCAAAAATTTAAAAAGCCCAGGACCAGATGGATTCTAGCCAAAGTCTATCAGAGGCACAAAGAGGAGTTGGTACCATTCCTTCTGAAACTATAGCAAGCAATACAGAAAAAGAGGGACTCCTTCTTAAGTCATTTTAGAAGGCCAGCATCATCCTGATACCAAAACCTGGCAGAGACACAAAAAGAAAATTTCAGAGCAATATCCCTGATGAACGTCTAGGCGAATCCTTAATACAATACTGGCAAACCGAATCCAGCAGCACATCAAAAAGCTTATTCACAACAATCAAGTCAACTTCATCCCTGGGATGAAAGGCTGGTTCAACATAGGCAAATCAACAAACATAATCCATCACATAAACAGGACCAGTGAGAGAAACCACTTGATTATGTCTATAGATGCAGAAAAGGCCCTTAGATAAAATTCAACATCTCATCATGTTAAAAACTCTCAATAAACTAAGCATTGATGGAACATATCTCAAAGCAAGTAACTACTATTTATGGCAAATTCATAGCCAATATCATACTGAATGTGCAAAAGTTGGAAGCATTCCCTTTGAAAACCATCACAAGACAAGGATACCCTCTCTCACCACTCCTACTCAACACAGTATTGGAAGTTCTGCCCAGGGCAATCAGGCAAGAGACAGAAATAAAGGGTATTCAGATACGAAGAGAGGAAGTCAAATTGTCTCTGTTTGCAGATGACACGATTTTATATTCAGAAAACCCCGTCATCTCAGCCCCAAAGCTCCTTAAGCTGATAAGCAACTTCAACAAAGTCTCAGGATCAATGTGCAAACAAACAAACAACAAAGTCTCAAAATCAATGTGCAAACATCACAAGCATTCCTACACACCAACAATAGACAAGCAGAGAGCCAAATCTTAAATGAACTCCCATTCACAATTGCTACAAAGAGAATAAAATACCTAGGAATACAAGTTACAAGGGATGTGAAGGACCTCTTCAAGGAGAACTACAATGCACTGCTCAAGGAAATAAGAGAGAACACAAACAAATAGAAAAGTATTCCATGCTCATGGATAGGAAGAATCAATATCATGAAAATGGACATACTGCCCAAAGTAATTTTTAGACTAAATGGTATTCCCATCAAGCTACCACTGACTTTCTTTGAAGAACTAGAAAGAACTACTTTAAATTTCATATGGAACTAAAAAAGAGCCTGTATATCCAAGACAATCCTAGCAAAAAGAACAAAGCTGGAGGCAGCATGCTATCTGACTTCAAACTATGCTACAAGACTACAGTAACCAAACAGCATGGTACTGGTACCCAATCCATTGGGGGATTCCCGATGGAACAGAACAGAGACCTCAGAAATAACACCACACATCTACAAACAAGCAATGGGGAAATGATTTCCTACTTAATAAATGGTGCTGGGAAAACTGGCTAGCCATATGTGGAAAACTGATATTGGACCCCTTCCTTACACCTTTTACAAAAATTAAGATGGATTAAAGACTTAAATGTAAAATCCAAAACCATAAAACTCTAGAAGAAAACTTAGGCAATACCATTCAGGACATAAGCACAGACAAAGACTTCATGACTGAAACACCAAAAGAAATTGCAACAAAAGCCAAAATTGACAAATGAGATCTAATTAAACCAAAGAGCTTCTGCACAGAAAAAGAAAACTATTATTAGAGTGAACAGGCAACCTACAGAATGGGAGAAAAATTTTGCAATCTACCCATCTGACAAAGGTCTAATATCCAGAGTCTACGAGGAACTTAAACAAATTTGCAGGAAAAAAAAAGGACAACCTCATCAAAAAGTGGGCAAAGGATATAAACAGACATATCTCAAAACAAGACATTTATACAGCCAACAAATGCATGAAAAAAAGGTTATCAGCACTGATCATTAGAGAAATGCAAATCAAAACCACATTGAGATACCACCTCATGCCAATTAGAATGGTGATTATTAAAAAGTCAGGAAACAATAGATGCTGGCAAGGCTGTGGAGAAATAGGAACACTTTTACATTCTTGGTGGGAGTGTAAATTAGTTCAACCATTGTGGAAGACAGTGTGGCCATTCCTCAAGGATCTAGAACCAGAAATACCATTTGACCCAGCAATCCCATTACTGGGTATATACTCAAAGGATTATAAATTATTGTACTATAAAGACACATACACATGTATATTTATTGTATCACTATTTACAATAGCGATGACTTGGAACCAACCCAAGTGCACATGAATGATAGAGTGGAAAAAGAAAATGTGGCACATATTCACCATAGAATACTATGCAGCCATAAAAAAGTATGAGATCATGTCCTTTCCAGGGACCTGGATGAAGCTGAAAGCCCTCATTCTCAGCAAACTAATACAGGAACAGAAAACAAAACACCACATCTTCTTACTCATAAGTGGGAGTTGAACAATAAGGACACATGGACACAGGGAGGGGAACAACAAACACCAGGGCCTGTCAAGGGCTGGGGGGCAAGGAGAGGGAGATCATTAGGACAAACAACTAATGCATGAGGGGATTAAAACCTAAATGATGAGTTGATAGGTGCAACAAACCACCATGGCGCATTTATCCTCCTGTTTAACAAACCTGCACATTCTGGACATGTAGCCTGGAACTTGAAGTACAAAAATAAAAAGAATAATATAATGAATTCCCATTTACCCATCACCCAGATTGAACACTTAACAATTTTGCCATTTTAGTCTCAGATAACATTTTTAATATAATAAAGAGCTACCTATTTACAGGAATGAATCTCTTACTGAAGGTTTTTAGAAATGAAAAGGTTCTCCTTCCTTATCCCTTCTCTACCTGTCCCCATTAACTGTAAAGTCTCCACTTCCTTTGAATTTCCACAGTCCTTCTTTATACTTCTCACATGGCTCTGTGTATTTCCAGTGATGTGTGTTCTTGTGTCAGTCCTTCTGTAAGTTGACCCGCTCACTTCTGTTTCTACCACAGCCTAGCCTAAGACATTATCTCTTTCCAAGTATCTTGTAACCTCTAGGGAGTGTATTAGTTTTCTAGGGCTGCTGTAACAAAGTACTGCAGATTGAATTTGGATGGATTAAACAGCAGAAATTTATCATCTCCCTGTTCTGGAGGCTAAAAGTCAGAAATAAAGGTGTTGGCAGGGTTGGTTCCTTCTGAGATCTATGAGGTGGAATCTGTTCCAAGTCTCTTTCCTACATTTTAGTAACTTCAGAGATGCCTTGGCTTGTAGATGGCATTCTCACTGTGTGTTTACATTGTCTCCCTTCTTTGGTTGCCTGTGTCTAAATTTCCCTTTTTTATAAGGAAACTAGGAATATTGGATTAGGGGCCCACCATAATAACCTTATTTTAACTTGACCACTTCTGTAAAAACCCTATTTCCAAATAAGGGTACATTCTGAGGTACCAGGGGTTAGGACTTCGACATGTCTTTTCTGTAGACACAAGTCAATCCATAAGAGTGAGCATCCATTACTATTAGTCACATGATTTCATGGATACAGAAATGTCTTCTCTTTTGGAGTTACATCCTGAAGTAGTTGCTAGTGAAAATCAAAAATCACTCTCCTGTCCATAATCTCCCTTCCAAGTTTCCTCAGACTAGCACACTTCTGTATGCTCCCTTTCTAGAAAAGAGGGTCACATTATAGTGACATGTTGACACATTTCTGTTTTCTTTTTTTACTTTATATATATATATATACACACACACACACACACATATGGATATATATTTTTTATTGCACTTTATATTCTGGGGTACATGTGCAGAACATGCAGGATCGTTGCATAGGTACCTACATGGCAATGTGGTTTGCTGCCTCCATCCCCCCTGTCACCTATATCTGTCATTTCTCCCCATGTTATCCCTCCCCAACATCCCTACCTCCCGCTGTCCCTCTGTTCCAGCAGACTCCAGTGTGTGATGCTCCCCTCCCTGTGTCCCTCTGTTCTCATTGTTCAACACCCACCTATGAGTGAGAACATGTGGTATTTGATTTTCTGTTCTTGTGTCAGTTTCCTGAGAATGATGGTTTCCAGATTCATCCAGGTCCCTACAAAGGACACGAACTCATCGTTTTTTATGGCTGCATAGTATTCCATCACATATTTGTGCCACATTTCCCTTGTCCAGTCTATCATCAATGGGCATTTAGGTTGGTTCCAGGTATTTGTTATTGTAAACAGTGCTGCAATGACGATATGTATGCATGTGTCTTTATAATAGAATGAATTATAATCCATATTCTAATTTTGCAATCCTTTAAGCCAAAACTCTATAGAGAGATTACATAAAGCATAATCTTTTTGTTTGTGTTATAGGACCCAGAAGAAAATAAGATAGTGTGTCAGTGATCAAAGGATTTTGTTTTATCCAACACCTAAATACCTTTCCCATTTTCTCTTTGGGCACCCATTCACTCATTTCCTCACTAATTTAACCAAAAATTATTGAGTATTTACTATATTCAATGTTCTAGGTTGGCACTGCAAGTACAGTGGTGAATAGACACCATTATTACCTTCATGGGGCTGAGTTACAACTGGAGGTGCATGCAATTTCTCAAGCCCAATCTCTCTCAGAAGTTGGCTCCTCGTCCAGAGTTCCCTTCTGCTGATCTGGCCAGATTTCACAGCATAATCATCAGGCTATCAACATTTGATATTACTAATGATTTCCAGTCACTAATATCCCATCTCCTCTTTCTAAAAAACATGGCTTTCAAACACTCCTTTCTTTATGATACTGGCCATTTCCTCACTCTTCTTCCAAGGCACTGGATAGTCATCATGCTTATCATTTTCTTTCAAACTAGAGTTCAACTTTCCCTTGAGAGTTTTCTTTAGATTGTTCCTGAACTTGCTCTTTAGACCAGTGGTTTTCCAATTTTAGTGTCTACTCTGACAACCTAAGAAAGAGATTAGTGTAGTAGCACAGACTTAAATGCTGGTGACAGAGAGCTGGAGGTGGTTTATAGGAATAGTTCACAAACTTTAGTATATATAAGAATTACTCAAGGAGTAGATTGAAAGTGCATACTTTTGGATTTCACCCTGAACATTTCTGTTTCAGTAGGAAGACAGTAGCCCCAGGACCATGCTTTAAGAAACACTGAACTAGAGTACAGCATGCTTGTAGGGAATGCACATTAAGGCCAGGGAGGACAGGGCCAAGTCACTGGGGGCCTTTGATACCAGGGTTAGTAATCAGGGCCTTGGACTTTCTGTGGTAAGTGACTAATGGAAAAGCAAGGGAGGCTGTATGGCCCAGGGTATATGCATCATGAGAACTTTGGTCTGGTGGGAGCATTTACCTCATCAAAGAGGAGAGGAGGAACCAACCTGGTGTCAGGGAGACCAGCAATGGGACTAATGCAAGAGTCCCAGGGAGGGTGTGGTGATGAATGAGGGCCTGGATGCTCATGGACAGAGAGGAGAGAGTCACTTCCAAAAACCCAGGCCAGAAATGAGGAAAAGAAGTTGCTCTTTCCCCGCATGGCATGTGGAATTTTGCTGATGATTTATTGGAATTCTTCCCAAAGCTGGAATGAACCAAATAACTCAACTGAAGCCATTCAGAAGGGATCTAATACTGGAGTTTCCTTTAAGAAGTCAACTCTCTAGAGAGTACATAAAGGTGATTTGTTGTGATTGTGAAGACAGATAAAGACATTTTCCAAAATTTTATTCTGGGAGCAGAATGTAGCAGTGCTGAACAGGCCCATAAAACTGGTATAGATCATTCTTCTCATTTTACAGATGTAGAGTCTGAGATTAGGAGTGAAGAAGTAGTTCATTTGAGGTTGGAAGGAAAAACATAGAAATTTGGACTGAAATAACATCCTCTTTCAATCTTTACTTTTAGACAGGATACTGAATCCTCAGGCTTCACCTCCTGGGCTGACATGATGGCTCAATGTGAGAGAACAGGAGAAATTATTAATGCATCTGTTTATTTCCAGAAAGCTACGGAAATTCTAACTGTGAATAAAAATACATTGGGGTTTTGGACTCTTTGTAGACCAATTAAGGAACTGGTTTTTAAAAACAATATTTTAACATGCAAGTTACTACCTCTCTGCAACATATTTTTATCTACTTTTACACTACTATCTAGAACATGTTCTATAAGACAGCCATGCAATCCTTATCTTATGTTGGCCACTTTGTCAAGCACAGAAGGAGCGGGAAAACACTGGGCCAAACAATGACCAAACATTTGCCTTGTGGATACTGTGATCAGCTCTGCACTGTTATCAGGAATCAGAGCAAATGTTTGCATTAAGTCAATTGTTGACAAGCTGAGAAGCACTTATATGGATATCAGGTGCATCTTTTGGGACTTGAACCTCTCTCAGGTGGGCCGCCTGCATAAAGTTGAAGATGATCCTTCACCATGTTACCTCTGGGGAAATGTATTCTCTATAACCAGCAGGGAGTTAGTTGTATCACTTGATAATTACAGTGAACTTCATCAATAAATCTTTAATACATGTACTTTACAACATGTATATTGTCCAACTACTACACTCGAGAGGATGGTTATATATAGGACTCACAACACAACAGGGCAACATCAGAAGCCTCCAGAAAACAGATTTGGGCTCAATATAAGGAACAACTTGCTAACTTTTATGTTTGTCAAATAAATAGAATAATTGCCCTCAGGATTAGTGAGTTCCTTTCCTCTGGATGTGGTGAACCAGAGGTTGGCCATGCCTTGCCGGGAATGTGGCAATGACGCCTCTTGGACACCAGAGGGTTTTAGCTACTATGGTACCTGAAGGTCATTTCAGTCTTGCAATTATATCAATCCATGAACTGGTGACAGACCACCTAAAGGCTCCTAACCATAAGAGCCTTAAAACTGTTCTCTCCCTTCTAAACTTAGTAAATCCTACAGAAGATAAGGAGTGACTCAGAATCTTAACTTCCTCCCAAAGATCAATTATACATATCTGATTTCTTGAGGTGAAAGAAGGAAGTCTACTCCCATGATAGGAACTATTTACAAATAAAATATGGCTCTTGAAAACTTGAAAATAAATTATTTCAAACTTATCAAGTTTGAACATCTTGCCTACAGAATTTGATAAAATCTGCCTTCCCCACAAGTGTACAACTGATAAGCTATAATACATTTGAGCACTGAATTTTTCAGGAACATGTCTCCCCTCATTTCCAATCCCTTAAGACCATCACATTTGGCAAGCAAGCACATTGAAGACTGAGTATAAAGTTTATTTTTTTATTAAATAGAACATGTTGGCATTTTCTTCCAAGATAAAATGGCCACATAACTAGATATGTCAACTAAGATGAAGATAACAGAACATAGGGTGATATGGTTTGGGTCTGTGTCCCCACTGAAATCTCATGTTGAATTGTAATCCCTAGTGTTGGATGTTGGTGGTAAGTGATTGAGTCATGGAAGTGGTTTCTAATGGTTTAGCATCATTCCCCTAGTGCTGTCTTGTGATAGAGTTTAGCATCATTCCCCTAGTGCTGTCTTGTGATAGAGTTTAGCATCATTCCCCTAGTGCTGTCTTGTGATAGAGTTTAGCATCATTCCCCTAGTGCTGTCTTGTGATAGAGTTTAGCATCATTCCCCTAGTGCTATCTTGTGATAGAGTTCTCAGGAGATCTGGTTGTTTAAAAGCATGTGGCACCTTCCCCTTCACTCTGTCTCTCCCACTCTGCCATGTAAAGAAGGTGTTGCTGACACTTTGCCTTCTGTCATGATTGTAAGTTTCCTGAGACCTCCCAAAACATGCTCCTGTGTACTGTTTGGAACTGTGAGTCAATTAAACCTCTTTTCTTCATAAATTACTCAGTTTCAGGTATGTCTTTATAGCAGTGTAAGAATGAAGTAAAGCATGAGGGGAAAACCACAGGAAGACAGGCAGTACAGGCAGGGCTCTGCAAGTAACATTTCATCAACACTTTGACACCATTATTTCTTTTTTTTTCTGACATTACCCCAGGCTTGTCAGTCAAACTCCCATTAATATCTTTGCTGCTACTTGCATTTATGACCACTGTAATGTTGACAAAAGACACATAGGTCTTACAGCAAAGATGGGACAATGGAGTTGAATATATAGTGGTAATGCATAAAGATAACATGCATAAGTTAAAATCAAAATAGGAAAATGACCTGGCATTAGTGGAACTTAGTCACTGTAATAGTTTCCTGCTGATGCTATAATAAGTTTCTACAAATTTGGTGGCTTAAAACAGCAGAAATTTATGATCTTAAAGTTCTGGAGGTCAGAAATCTCAACTGGCTCTCAAGCTAAAGTCAAGGAAGAACTGTGTTCCCTTTGGAGGCTCTAGGGCAGAATCTGTCTCCATGCATTTCTCAGCATCCAGAGACTTCCCATATTCCTTGGCTTGTGGTCCCTTCCTCTAACTCCAAAGCTAGCAATAGCCAATTGAATCCTTCTCTCATGGCATGGCACTGACCTTGATTGTTCTCCTTTCTCCCACTTCCATTTTTAAGGACCATTGTAATGGTGTTGGGCCCACCTCAATAATTCAAGATGATATTATCTCAAGGTCATCTGATTAGCAACCTCAATTCTATCTGCTACCTTAATTCCTATGTGCCATGTAAACTCACATATTCCCAGGTTCCAGGGATAAGGATGCAGTTATCTTGGGGAGGCCATTATGCTGCCCACCACAGCTACTAACAGCAGAGAGATGAAAGGGGTGTTATTTTACTTCAGAGGTAAAGTGCAATGTCAGAATTAACAGGCTCTGGCTATTGTGTAGCAGCATGATCTCTCTTTCAAAGGAGGGAGCTGCCTGCAGAGGCTAGCAGTGTAACCTTCAATGATATATTTCTCTCTTTTTTTGACAGGAAGTAAATTTATTGGTTCATATTATGAGGGGGTAGCACAGTGGAAGCCCTCATGAGTGCAGGGCCCGCCACTTGTCCAGAGGGCCACGACTGGGGATGTACTTAACCCCACAGCCGTCTGGGATGAGCTGCTTCTCAGCCACCATGTCTTCAAATTCATCGGCATTGAACTTGGTGAAGCCCCACTTCTTTGAGATGTGGATCTTCTGGCGGCCAGGGAACTTGAACTTGGCCCTGCGCAGGACCTCAATCACATGCTCCTTGTTCTGCAGCTTGGTGCAGATGGACATGATCGCTTGGCCAATGTGAACCCTGGCCACAGTGCCCTGGGGCTTTCCAAAGGCACCTCACATGCCTGTTTGGAGCCTACATTGGGGCAGTGCAAGGTGAGACACGTGAACATATATCTGGAAAGCCTGTCTCCAAGGTCCCTTAGAGCAACCCATACAAAGAACACTACCAAGGAAGCTGCTGTTTGCAGCCATTGCTATTTCTTTTTTTTTTTTTATCCTTTATCAACCTGATCAACCAACTCTCCTGTTTGAATACCTACCAGTTCCAAGATACTGTGGTGAGTACTGTATGGCATAGCCTGGTAGACTGGAATTATCCTACATTTAAAAACCTTTTTATTGTTGAAAATTCCCGACATGTACAGTAAAGAGACTATAATGACTATGCATTTATATATCATGCAGCCTCAACAATCATCCATATGTGCCAAAATTGCTTTTTGTCCTCTTCTCCTTGTCCTGGATTGTTTGAGGCCAACACCAGGCTTCCTATAACTTTATCTGTCAATCTTTCAGCTCACATTTTTAGTAGGTAAGACTCTCCCTGAGATTTAGTAAGGCCTGGCATTGCCATTAACTAGTTGTACAATATAGGACAAGAAGAGCCCCCTTGGAGCCTGAATTTCCCTTTTCTGTAAAATGAGAGCTTTGGATTATGTGAGCCTAAAGTTTTTTTGAGTCTGAAATTTCTATCAGTTCTCACTTCTGAGAGTCTAGAATTATTGTTTTCCTGTTTTCAGGTTTATATTATAATTTCATTATTAAACATGTCACTTGGAGGAGAAATATCTTTCTGTACAAGAAAAAAAGCAGTTTCATGCACTGTGGCACATATATAATGTTACACAATGGAATGAATCTTCTCCCTCTGTTCTAAAGTATTTTGTAGAGAAGAAAATCTGAACACAGTAAGTCATAGAGAATAGAAATAGCTCAATTCTGTCAACTCTGACTCTCTGAAATCAAGTGACATATAATTTCTGTGGTGGAATACAGTCAAACCTTTCAAGAAAAATATTTGTTATTTAAATTATTTAAATTAAAGAATAATTTTTGAGATAGAATGGAGCAAGCCCTAACTGTCTAGGTGGCACCTCAGTTAATCCCTAATCCAACAACTTCAACTTTCCAGAACATAGTCAAGAAAAAACAAAGAAGAAAAACAAAAATGCTTAAAAATCTCCACCATCATCCTCAGCAAACTGACACAAGAACAGAAAATGAAACACCGCATATTCTCACTCATAGGTGGGTGATGAAAAAGGAGAACACATGGACACAGAAAGGGGAGTACTAAACACTGGGGTCTATTGGGGGGAAAAGGGGAGGGCCAGTGGGAGGGGGAGGTGGGGAGGGATAGCCTGGGGAGAAATGCCAAATGTGGGTGAAGGGGAGAAGGGAAGCAAAGCACACTGCCATGTGTGTACCTACGCAACTGTCTTGGATGCTCTGCTCATGTACCCCAAAACCTAAAATGCAATAAAAAATCTCCACCTATTTAAATCAAATGTCTCCCAGTAATAAAAACTGAGTGCTGCATAATTAATGTACCAAGATGGAGGTACTTCCCTTTTAGGAGTGTCTCAGAGATCATGGCATTGTTCTGTATACAGATTGCAACAGCAGGCTCAGTCTTTCAGGCTGTGAGACCAAGCCAAAGCTAAAGATGGTCTACTTGGGGACCATTCAGAAACCTACCTTAGAGGCTGCATGGCAGGGCCCATAATGCCAGCTATGATGAAGCTGATAGAAAGGCAAGCTAATTAAACACACACACACACACACACACACGCACGCACACACACACACACGGGGTATTGGGGGTGGAGAGAGAGAGAGAGAGAGATCTCTTGGTTTTAGCTTGGTTACTAATATGGAATAGTGTTTCCATTAATCAGTGGGACCATGACAAAATGCTCATCTGCATGTTTGCCAATAAAAGTTTTGGTTAATCAGCTAGAGAAGAACCTTTCTCTTCATGGATCTATATATGAGAGGAAGCTCCAAGAATCAGGATTCTTGTAAATGAAAGTATCAGTGAGAAATGAAAGTGAGGGGTAATCTGGAGTCAGGGACACACATCTGAAGAACAGATCCCAACGCAAGAACTGATTTATGGGTCCACCACATCTGGCAGATGCCATAGTCTGAATCTACTTTAGGTTGCTTTGTCAAGTATTTTGGTACACTGACTGTACTCCAACCTCCATTACAAAGTAAAGGGCCTGAGGGGTTGGGTAACCTTATAAGATCTTCCAGACAAGACTGGGGGAGAATCACTAAAGTTAGAATCAGGCACCTGCCTTCTGTGAATTCCATCGTTGCTCTGCTCTTTCATTTGTGTCTGCATTATTTTCTTTAAGTTACCTAGTTAGCGTCTTTCTCTGAAAAATCCCATACTTCCTTCAAGTCACCCTCAGTCAGGTTGGAGAGCAAGGGAAATCAGTACATTGATGAGGTACTGGCAATGGATTGGATCATTCCTCAGTCCAAATCCAAGGCCCTTCTAGAAAAACATCCAGGAACTCTGGCTTGGCACTTTTAGGTCAGTGACTAAACCCATGAGGTAGAATAGGGGTTTTGGACCTGAAAGCCTATTGGGTGAGGCAAGGGGGAGAGTAGATGTAAATCAGTTTAAAGAGACCCCTGTGTGCCAGGTTAAGAAACTTACATATCATTGTCTAGGCAATGGGGAGCTTTCAAAAGTGACCCTTGAAAAGTAGCTCAAGCAGGATGCACCTGGTGGATGGAGAGAGGGGCTGAAAATGGAGAAGAGTCATCTTGTTAGGAGACCACTGCAGCAGGCCAGCCATGAGTGCCTTAATAAAGAGTGCCAAGACTGGTTATTCAAATAAACCCCTATCATTCCTGGAAAATTCTTTGTAAGTCCACTTGGGAAATGACACTGGAGTGTGACTTTGAAGCTTAGAGAAAGAATCTATTTGAACTGATAACTACAAATTTGAGGGATTTCGTATCTAATCCACATAGAAAATATCAGACCAAAATATTGATGAATCATTTGCTTTTATAGGATATTAGTTACTGGAAAACACGAACAAGAATGGGAATGCCTTGATAAGATGCTAACAGTGCAACCACCCACCCGCCTCATTCCCCTCCCCACCGCATAGTTCTTAAGGAATTCCAGAGTCTATTATCAGCAGGGTTTAAAGGCTAATGAAGAAACAATCTTTTTGTAAAGCAACAAAGAACAGAGTTTGAAAGCAGGTCCAGGCGAATGTAAGAGGAAACACTTGGTTCAGTGAAAGGCAAACTTTCCTATGGACATGCATTTTTTTTTTCTAAATAACCATACGTTGCTTCGCAACCCCTAAAGCCTGTGCTTTCAATGCCTGTTCTGTGGGCAGCACTTTGCTAAATGCACCATGTGTGGTTGACTGGGGTGGTTTAGGAGGGGAAAAAAAACTCTAAGAAAAATGAGACTCAAAGCAAGAGAGTTCAGGGCAGTTTTATTATGTGTTTTCTAGACTTTCAAATGGAGGCTGAGATTACTCTCAAATGGAACGTGTGTACTCCTTTGTTTAAAAACTGCTGCCCAAATTAAATGTGGGAAGTGTTTGAGAAAATTGCTTTATGAAGGAAAAAAGAAGAGGGGACCCAAATCCAGACAGTCCTCTCCACAGTGTGATGTTCATGCCATTGAGAAAGGTCTATTTCACGGGGGTGACAAAGCAATGCCAATTAGGCAAATGACAGGAAGCGAGAACTTGAAATCCTGCCTCTGATGCTTATGAACCCTGTGGCCTTGGGTGAGTCACTTCATGTTTCTGAGGCTGCTTTCTCATATGTAAAATTTAGATAATAATCCCTGGCCTGTCTACAGTGCAGAACAATTGGTAGGTTTCAAAGACATAATATATGAGAATACACCCTGCACATGGTAAGGTCTAGATAAATGTGAGCCATTATCTTTCTTCTCTTCTACTACACTGTGAGCGGCGTACCTCTTATTATTTTCTTTAGATTATTGGCACTGAGAGACTGCCTGATGTTTATTTTGTCATTTCACAAGCATTTAATTAGGTTCCTGCACTCAACAAATACAAAATCAAGTGGGAGAGAAATGATAATGCCTTATTCATATATCTATCTTAGGCACTTTACAAATACTTGCTAAATGAGTGAATGGAAGGTAGTATCTTCTCTTTAAAACCATTAACTTTGGGCTATGAAACTTGGAAGCCCTGCTGCCCTCCTCAGTGCCTCCTCTCCTTCCTTAACATCTCTGGCTTCTTTCTTGCAGTCTTCCTCTTCATCCCAAACATTACTATCATCTTGAATGACCTTGGCATCTATAGGAATGAATCCCCCAGCACCTTGGCTTCAGCTTCTTGACCTCATCTCCAGTGCCCTCATATATTCCATCACAGCCATAAATTAGCAGCTCTGGAAGTTATCATCATTTACACCTGCTGTACTTTTGAAATTATAAATTCATATGGCTTATGTGCTACCTGACCTCCTCAACTTCCAGCTTGCTAATTTATTTATTCTCAGTATATCAGTTATTCAATTATATTATTAGTACTTTGAACCAATGATCTTTCAGTTTTCCGATCCATTGGCACCCTCCTATCTTCCCTTCCCTCCCTCTGCAGCTTTGACCTCACATGTTCCCTCATTTCATCCAGTACTGTTCTTAGTCGGTGGCAAGAGAAGCCCTGTTCTGGCCTCATGTGTCAAGAAACAGCATGCTTTGGAGAGCTCTTGAGACATTTTCTGAGTTCCCCCTGTCCCATGCCTTGGACGAGCCAAGGACAGCAGTGCTGGCCAGGTAGAGCACCTTGAGTCTGGACCAAGACCTTCATGAACCTCCATCCCCAATTCTTTCCTTTCAAGGAACTCTTAGACTCTATATCCCACATGTGGGGTTGATCAGATGCCACAAGGAGCTCTTGACATCCACACCTATAGGGTTATCCCAAGACTCAATTGCTGGACCATGGTTCCAGGTAGTAGGCCTGGTGAGACGATACCTCTGCTGGCTGGTGCAGTATTGCTTTGGTAGCATAGGGCAAAGATGGGCTGCCAGAATGGGGATGACATGCTGATTTGATGTGATTCTTACTCACAATGGCTCCTAATCATTCACCAGTGACCCCTGGACTTGTGCCATAGATGCACATCAGACTGTGGTCCCACTTTCTGTCTATAACACTCAATGGTTGGGGGAGGTGGTGGCAGGTATTATTTAACCTGTGTGCCTCCCCCACCCCCACATACCACTACTGGCACCCAGGGTGTTACTCCATCCCCTCTGCAGCCTTCATGCCACTTGTCAAGCTGTCTTCTGGAGGTTGCTTCTCTCCTCGGAGGGCTTTTAAGATCATTGCTTTGCATCACCAACAGAACTCTCTGATTAATATCTTCTCTTGCCCCTGATCAATACGGTGATGTTATGCTCTCCAAAGTTGATCTTAATCCCTGCCAGAAGATTGACAGACATTCCTTACATGAATGATACATCTCTTCTCACTCCACTAATACACCCCTAGTCCGTCCTCCCTGTTGGTGGTGGTGTGTAGAATGTAAGGGTCCAGTCAACATGGAAAGATACATGTGATTATGGCCTATGGGGTTCAAGAGAGGACATGGTTGGAAGATGTGTCATTCTGCATGTCTGCCATAAAGTGCCAAATGATACACTGAACATAACCATAAAATGACATATTGTTCACATTTTCCTGCACACTCTGGAGAAGGTGTGCATTTGTGGTTATCATCAAGGAAGCACAGTAACAATATCTGAGTCCACTGGGAGCTGATATTCACAGGCAGCCAGGTGGATAATGGCAGTGTCATGGGTCATAGTGCAGCTAGCCTGAACTTAATGATATCAGGAGCCTGCAGAGGCAAGAAGATCTAGACTGTTCCAATACATACTTGTTTCTTCCTTCTGCCTAATCCAACCCTGGGGCATATTCCCTGGATCCCAGTGCTCAAGAACTCACTCATTGAATTATCTTTGCACTCTTTTATTTTCTTTTTACCAGATTCTTCCAAAAAGCATTTAAACATGCTCAAATCTCTCCTATCTTACAGAAACAATTACTCTCAATTTCACACACGCTTTTAGCTACCAGCCAAGCTCTCTCCTCCCAATTTGCAAACTTCTCAAAAAAGTTATATACAGTCATCTTCTCTACTACCTCACCTCTAGCTCCTCAACTCTGTACAATCCCATGCAGTTGTTTTAGACAAGTCACCAATGATCTCCATAATTACTAACTTTAAAGGACACTTTCATGCCTATTTCACTTGATCTACACTGACCACTGTTGATCTCGTTTTTTTCCCTTCTCAAGACATTATTGCTTTGGCTATTGTAAGAGGAGTGAGAGGGTGCTTGATGCATGAAGAAAAATAACATTTTGGGGAGGTCATGGGAGAGGGGCAAAGAGGCTCATGTATCTGGCAAGATGAGGAGTTGGGAGGTAAGGTGAGGCTGGACCACCATAAGGGAAGAGGAGGGAAGACGGGGAGAAAGGATAAGTGTAGCTGTCCCACTGGAGGGAGACAGGCCAAGCCTGCTCAGACTAGTCTTCGAGAGAGCTCCTGGCAAGGGCCTGGCTGAGCTTTGGGCAGGAGCCATCACTGCACCAGAACCAATTACCTTAATTGTCACAGCAGCAATGGGAGCTTCAGGGAGCAGAGTATAATCTGGACTTGATATGAAGAACTAAGGTCATGAATGCTGTTTTCATCACTTCTTCAAGCTTACAGGAAGAGAGTCACATGTGGAAATGTATTTGGTGTTGTGAAAGTAGGTTTTCTATATCTCTGACTATGGCTAGATATTTGAATATTTCAAGATAACTCCATTCTCCTCCATGACAATTTATTGAAGTGGTGATAAATTAGTGCTGCTCAATTACTTCCTTTCAGTTTTCCCCAACAGAATGGAGTTGCATGAAAGGGAGGGACTTTATTAGTCTTCTCCTTGTCATATTTGCTGTACTTGCAACAGTGTACACACTGGGCTGGGCCTTATATAAATGCTAGGCCAAAGAATAAATGAATAAATGCCCAGAAACTTCAAAAAATGGAGAGTAAAAAAATGGAAGTAGAGATGGAATGTTCAAATTATCTTGTGAATATGGACATTTCAGAGGACATGGAATGTGGCAGAGAAAAGGAAAAACAATTGCAAAGATGCCCAATAATTCTTAGGGGAAAATAATTTAAAAGACAGTAAAGAACAAAACATGTAATCTCAGATGTCAGTATACTAATGGAGCATGGGGCATAAACTGGGTCTGATAAATATTTATTTTAATTAAAAATTAAAAAAAAAGTTTGTGGGTACATAGTAGGTGTATACATTTATGAGGTATGCATGAGAATTTAAACACAATATCATAAATGTCAAAAAGATTTGCAGGGGTGAAAGCAACTTTAAAAATGTATACTTTGGCCTAAAGGAGTAGCTCTTGCAGACAAAGAGGCAGAATAGCATTTCAAGCAAGCAAGCTGAGTGTGATGGCTTATGCCTGCAATCCCAACTACTCAGGAGGCTGAGGTGAGAAGATAACATGAGCCCAGAAGTTCAAGGCCAGCATGGGCAACATAGCGAGACTCTATCTCTAAAAATAAAATAAAACAAAATAAATTAGCTGGGTGTGGTGGAACATGCTTGAAATACCAGCCACTCAGGAGGCTAAGGTGAGAGGATTGCTTGAGCTAAGGTGAGAGGAGGTTGAGACTGCAGTGACCTATAATTACACTACTGCACTCCAGTATGGGTGACAGAGAAAGACTCCATCTCTAAATTAAATAAAATAAGGCAAGCAATTAAGTAGGGCCCTAATGCTAAAACTCAATGAAAAGCCAATGCACAGAAACAAAAGCCAGATAGTGCCTTGCACATGCTGCCTCAGTCAATGTTTACTTAATGAATGAATGAGTGAACACGTGATGAAATCCTTTTGTGGGAGCAGAGCCCCAAATACCTAGCCTGCTGGAAAAGCTGGAGGAGGTAGTCATGATGTGTATTTCAAAACAGTCTCACAGGCAAGGTACATATATTTGATACAATTGATTGCTTCTTTCTCATTCTAACCAAATTCCTCTCAACACCTGCTCTATCTACCCTCCTATCTTTCTGGAACTGAAGAGAGACCCTACTCAGTCCTTGTGCTAGAAAATTCCAGAAGGTCCAACTTCTGGAAAATTTTAATGTTCCTTACAATATTCAAGAAACATGAACAAAATAATCCTCATAGAATTGCTGATCTGGAAGAAATTAGAATTAACTAAGTACCTAGAATCAGGTCTAGCCCATAGACACCATTAAATGTCCACTGAATTGAATCTACTCAACCCCACACACAACCCCTACACACACCCCTACGCTGCTTTACAGATGGAGAAATCAAGCCCTAGAGAAATGGAGGATGCATGTCTGGGCCATATGCAGGAAAAACTGGGACCAGAATTCCAGGTTCCCCACTCCTGAGTTAACACTTTTCTGCATTTCTACATTATTGATTTTGGCAGTTGCTGGACTCTATTTACTCTGGCTTCTACTTCCCAAAGGTAAGTTCTAAAAAGCTCTCTCATTTGTCACTCATTTTTTACTCTCCACCTACTACTCATGACAAATTTTAATAAATTCTCCTTAGCCATATGATTTGTTACTTGCACTCTTCCCTCTCTGCTCTGGAATATTTCCTTCTTAATAAAGAGGCTGGCTGTGTGCGATGACTCATGCCAGTAATCCTAGCACTTTGGAAAGCTGAGGCAGGAGGATCACTTCAGTCCAGGAGTTCAAGACTGGTCTGGACAATATAGTAAGACCCTGTCCCTTTGAAAAAAAATTGAAAAATTAGCTAGGCATAGTCGCATGTGCCTGCAGTCCCAGCTACTGGGGAGGCTAAGGTGGGAGAATCAGTTGAGCCCAGGAAGCCAAGGTTGCAGTGAACAGTAATTGTGCCATTGCATTCCAGCTTGCACAACAGAGAGAGCCCCTGCCTCTAAATAAATAAATAAATAAGCTCCATATCTTCAGTAGGAGTGATCAGCTAAGTCAGGATAAAAACGTCTTCAAGTTGGTGAAACTCTTTGTTTGTTTTAATTGCATTTTAGGTTTTGGGGTACATGTGAAGAACATGCAAGATAGTTGCATAGGTACACACATGGCAGTGTGATTTGCTGCCTTCCTCCCCTTCACCTATATCTGGCATTTCTCCCCATGCTATCTCTCATCAACTCCCCATCCCCCACTGTCCCTCCCCTATTCCCTCCAACAGACCCCGGTGTGTAGTGCTCCCCTCCCTGTGTCCATGTGTTCTCATTGTTCAACACCCGCCTATGAGTGAGAACATGCGGTGTTTCATTTTCTGTTCTTGTGTCAGTTTGCTGAGAATGATGTTGTCCAGGTTCATTTATGTCCCTACAAAGGACACAAACTCTTCGTTTTTGATTGCTGCATAATATTCCATGGTGTATATGTGCCACATTTCCCCAACCCAGTCTATCATCGATGGGCATTTGGGTTGATTCCAGGTCTTTGCTATTGTAAACAGTGCTGCAATGAACATTCGTGTACACGTGTCCTTATAGTAGAACGATTTATAGTCTTTTGGATATATACCCAGTAATGGGATTGCTGGGTCAAATGGAATTTCTATTTCTAAGGCCTTGAGGAATCACCACACTGTCTTCCACAATGGTTGAACTAATTTACACCTCCACCAACAGTGTAAAAGTGTTCCTATTTCTCCACATCCTCTCCAGCATCTGTTGTCTCCAGATTTTTTAATGATCGCCATTCAGACTGGTGTGAGATGGTATCTCAATGTAGTTTTGATTTGCATTTCTCTAATGACCAGTGATGATGAGCATTTCTTCATATGTTTGTTGGCCTCATGTATGTCTTCTTTTGTAAAGTGTCTGTTCATATCCTTTGCCCACTTTTGTGTGGGCTTGTTTATTTTTTGCTTGTAAATCTGTTTTAGTTCTTTGTAGATTCTGGATATCAGCCCTTTGTCAGATGGGTAAACTGCAAAAATTTTTTCCCATTCTATTGGTTGTTGATTCACTCTACTGAGTGTTTCTTTTGCTGTGCAGAGGCTGTGGAGTTTGATTAGGTCCCATTTGTCTATTTTGGCTTTTGTTGCCAATGCTTTTGGTGTTTTGTTCATGAAGTCCTTGCCTACTCCTATGTCCTGGATGGTTTTGCCTAGATTTTCTTCTAGGGTTTTTATGGTGCCAGGTCTTATGTTGAAGTCTTTAACCCATCTGGAGTTAATTTTAGTGTAAGGTGTCAGGAAGGGGTCCAGTTTCTGCTTTCTGCACATGGCTAGCCAGTTTTCCCAACACCATTTATTAAACAGGGAATCCTTTCCCCATTACTTGTTTTTGTCAGGTTTATCAAAGATTGTATGGTTGTTGATATGTTGTGTTGCCTCTGATGCCTCTGTTCAGTTCCATTGGTCTATATCTCTGTTTTGGTATAAGCACCATGCTGATTTGATTACTGTAGCCTTGTAGTATAGTTTGGAGTCCAGTAGTGTGATGCCTCCTGCTGTGTTCTTTTACTTAGAATTGACTTGGCTATGCGGGCTCTCTTTTGGTTCCATATGAAGTTTAAGGTGTTTTTTTCCAGTTCTGTGAAGAAGGTCATTGGTAGCTTGATGGGGATAGCATTGAATCTGTAAATTACTTTGGGCAGTATGGCCATTTTCACAATATTGATTCTTCCTAACCATGAACATGGAATGTTTCTCCATCTGTTTGTGTCCTCTCTTATTTCGTTGAGCAGTGGTTTGTAGTTCTCCTTGAAGAGGTCCTTTACGTTCCTTGTTAGTTGTATCCCTAGGTATTTTATTCTCTTTGTAGCAATTGTGAATGGCAGTTCATTCTTGATTTGGCTCTCTTTAAGTCTGTTATTGGTGTATAGGAATGCTTGTGATTTTTGCACATTGATTTTGTATCCTGAGACTTCGCTGAAGTTGCTTATCAGTTTTAGGAGATTTTGGGCTGAGATGATGGGGTCTTCTAGATATAAAATCGTGTCGTCTGCAAATAGAGACAATTTGCCTTCCACCTTTCCTATTTGAATACCCTTTATTTCTTTTCTTGCCTGATAGCTCTGGCTAGAACTTCCAGTACTATGTTGAATAGGAGTGGTGAGAGAGGGCTTCCTTGTCTAGTGCCAGATTTCAAAAGGAATGCTTCCAGTTTTTTCCCATTCAGTATGATATTGGCTGTTGGTTTGTTGTAAATAGCTTTTATTATTTTGAGATACGTTCAGTCAATACCAAGTTTATTGAGGGTTTTTAGCATAAAGGGCTGTTGAATTTTGTCAAAGGCCTTCTCTGCATCAATTGAGATATTCATATGGTTTTTGTTTTTGGTTCTGTTGATGTGGTGAATTACGTTTATAGACTTTCATATGTTGAACCAGCCTTGCATCCCCAGGATGAATCCTACTTGATCATGGTGGATAAGCTTTTTGATGTGCTGTTGCAATCGGCTTGCCAGTATGTTATTGAAGATTTTTGCATCTATTTTCATCATGGATATTGGCTGAAGTTTTGTTTTCTTGTTGAATCTCTGCCAGGTTTTGGTATCAGAATGATGTTGGTCTCATAAAATGATTTGGGAAGGATTTCCTCTTTTGGTTTATTTGGAAGAGTTTCAGGAGGTATGGTAACAGTTCCTCTTTGTGTGTCTGGTAGAATTTGGCTGTGAACCCATCTGGACCTGGGCTTTTTTTGTGTGGTAGTCTCTTAATCGCCTGAACTTCAGATCTTGTTATTGGTCTATTCATGGTTTCGACTTCTTCCTGGTTTAGGCTTGGGAGATGCAAGTGTCCAGGAATTTATCCATTTCTTCCAGGTTTACTAGTTTATGTGCATAGAGTTGTTTGTAACATTCTCTGATGATGGTTTGAATTACTGTGGAATTTGTGGTGATTTCCCCTTTATCATTTTTTATTGCATCTATTTGGTTATTCTCTCTTTTCTTTTTTATTAATCTGGCTAGTGGTCTGTCTATTTTGTTGATCTTTCCAAAAGCCAGCTCTTGGATTTATTGATTTTTTGAAGTTTTTTTTGTGTCTCTATCTCCTTCAGTTCTGCCCTGATCTCAGTTATTTCTTGTCTTCTGCTAGGTTTTGGGTTTTTTTGATCTTGCACCTCTAGCTCTTTCAATTTTGATGATAGGGTGTCAAATTTGGATCTCTCCACTCTTCTCATGTGGGTGCTTATTGGTATATATTTTCCTCTAGAGACTGCTTTAAATGTGTCCCAGAGATTCTGGTATGTTGTGTCTTTGTTCTTGTTGGTTTCGAAGAACTTGTTTATTTCTGCCTTCATTTCATTGTTTATCCAGTCAACATTCAAGAGCCAGTTGTTCAGTTTCCATGAAGTTGTGCAGTTCTGAATTAGTTTCTGAATTCTGAGTTCTAACTTGATTGCACTGTGGTCTGAGAGACTGTTATGATTTCAGTTGTTTGCATTTGCACAATTATGTGGTCAATTTCCAAATAGGTGTGATGTGGTGCTGAGAAGAATATATATTCTGTGGATTTGGGGTGCAGAGTTCTGTAAATGTCTATCAGGTTTGCTTTTTCCAGGTCTGAGTTCAAGTCCTGGATATCCTTGTTAATTTTCTGTCTGGTTGATCTGTCTAATATTGACAGCGGAATGTTAAAGTCTCCCACTATTATTGTGTGGGAGTCTAAGTCTCTTTGTAAGTCATTAAGAACTTGCCTTATGTATCTGGGTGCTCCTGTATTGGATCCGTATATGTTTAGGATCGTTAGCTCTTCTTGTTGTATTGATCCTTTTACCATTATGTAATGCCCTTCTTTGTTTCTTTTGATCTTTGTTGCTTTAAGGTCTATTTTATCAGAGAGGAGAATTGCAACTCCTGCTTTTTTTTGCTCTCCATTTGCTTGGTAAATATTCCTCCATCCCTTTATTTTGAGCCTTTGTGTATCCTTGCATGTGAGATTGGTTTCCTGGATACGGCACACCGATGGGTTTTGGCTTTTTATCCAATTTGCCAGTCTGTGTCTTTTGATTGGTGCATTTAGTCCATTTACATTTAGGGTTAATATTGTTATGTGTGAATTTGATCCTGCCATTTTGATGCTAGCTGGCAGTTTTGCTGGTTAGTTGATGCAGATTCTTCATTTTGTTGATGCTCTTTATCATTTGGTATGTTTTTGGAGTTGGTAGTACTCGTTGTTCCTTTCTATGTGTAGTGTCTCTTTCAGGAGCTCTTGTAAAGCAGGCCTGGTGGTGACAAAAATCTCTGAGTACTTGCTTGTTTGCAAAGGATTTTATTTTTCCTTCACTTATGATGCTCAGTTTGGCTAGATATGAAATTCTTGGTTGAAAGTTCTTTCCTTTAAGAATGTTGACTATTGGCCCCCACTCTCTTCTAGCTTGTAGGGTTTCTGCTGAGAGATCTGCTGTGAGTCTGATGGGCTTCCCTTTGTGGGTAACCCGACCTTTCTCTCTGGCTGCCCTTAGCATTTTCTCCTTCATTTCAACCCTGGTGAATCTGACAATTATGTTCCTTGGGGTTGCTCTTCTTGAGGAATATCTTTGTGGTGTTCTCTGTATTGCTTGGATTTGAATATTGGCCTGCCTTGCTAGGTTGGGGAAGTTTTCCTGGATAATATCCTGAAGGGTATTTTCCAGCTTGGATTCATTCCCTTCATCACATTCAGGTACACCTGTCAAATGTAGATTAGGTCCCTTCACATAGTCCCACATTTCTTGGACACTTTGTTCATTCCTTTTTGTGTTTTTTTCTCTAATCTTGCCTTCTAGTTTTATTTTATTGAGTTGATGTTTGACCTCTGATATCCTTTCTTCTGCTTGGTCAGTTTGGCTGTTGAAACTTGTGCATGCTTCATGAAGTTCTCGTGTTGTGTTTTTCACCTCTATCAATTCACTCATATTCCTCTTTAAATTGTTCGTTCTTGTTATCATTTCGTGAAATCTTTTTTCAAGGTTCTTAGTTTCTTTGCATTGAGTTAGTACATATTCTTTTAGCTCACAGAAGTTTCTCATTACCCACCTTCTGAATTCTGATTCTGTCATTTCATCACACTCATTCTCTATGCAGCTTTGTTCCCTTGCTGGTGAGGAGTTGTGATCCCTTGTAGGAGGAGAGGTATTTTGGTTTCGGTTGTTTTCCTCCTTTTTGCACTAGTTTCTTCCCATCTTTGTGGATTTATCCACCTGTCGTCTGTGTAGTTGCTGATTTTCAGATTGGGTCTCTGAGTGGACGTCCAGGTTGTTGGTGATGAAGTTATTTCTGTTTCTTAGTTTTCCTTTTAACAGTCTGGCCCCTCTGCTGTAGGACTGCTGAGGTCCACTCCAGGCCCTGCTTGCCTGAGGATCACCTGCAGCAGCTGCAGAACAGTAAGGGTTGCTACCAGTTTCTTCTGCTATCTTTGTCCCAGAGTGATGCCCGCCAAATGTTAGTCTGATTAGTCTTTTTTGAGGTGACTCTTTGGATATATGGGGGTCAGGGAGCTGATTGAGGAGACAGTCTGTTCTTTATAGGAGCTCAAGTGTTGAGCTGTGAACTCCGTTGTTCTTTCAGAGCTGCTGGGTAGGTATGTTTATGTCTGCTGCAGCAGAATTCGTAAACCCCCTTTTTTTCCCCAGGTGCTCAGTCCCGGGGATTTAGGGCTTTATGAGTATCCGTTGTGCTGTTGCCTTTTTTTTTTCAGGGCTGCAATGACCAGCAAGGAGGAAGGCTAGTCACTGTCTGCCTGCAGAGGCTTTGCTGATCTGCTTTGGGCTCTGCCCTGCTGTTGTTGAGCTTCCCTGTAGTCCTTTTTATATGGGTGTGGTTAGAACTGCCTCAGCAATGGTGGCCCACCTCTTTAATGGCAGACTCTCTCTGTTATGGAGGGTTGCCTTGGCAACAGCAAGCTGCCTCAGCAATGGCAGTCTACCTCTCTAGGGGTGGAGTGCCTCGGTAATGGTGGACACCCCTCCATCACTGAGCTACACTGTCCTGGGTTCAGCTGTGCTTGCTGTGGAACTCTCAACCCCAAGCATTTCCAATTGCTGTTTTTTTTGTTTTGTTTTTGTGGGGGTGGGTTCTGTTGAGCCTGATCACTTGGGTCCCTGCCTCAGAGCCTTTTTTAGTTTTTTAAGTTGAACCATTGACTCTCTCCCAGGTGTTCCAGTCGCCTGCTGAAAGGGCGCTGGGATCTGAGTTATTTCCCATCCAGCGACCACTGTGCTGGCTGAAACAATGGCACTGCCTGGGAATCTCCTGGCCTGGCTCCATTTCAGACCCATTTAATCAGATGAATGGGCAATTCTGCGTTCTCGGTGTGCCAATTGCCAGCTTAAAAGGGCAACCAGACCATTGTGTTTTGTATGGAGAGACGCCACACTGTGGCGCCAGCAAAACAGCCATGTCGGCTAAAACAGTGGCAGTGGGCAAAACAGCTGCACTGGCGACCTATAGGGCTCCTCTGCCTAGGAATCTCCTAGTCTGTGGGCAATAAAGAGCTGTCTGGAAATGTGGTGTCCACTCAACCTCTGTGCTTTCACTGGGAGCTGCAATCCTAAGCTGCTCCTAAAAGGGCCATCTTGGATCTTCTCCCAAAACTGTTTGTAAACAAAGGTGAGCAGGCTCTACAATCAATAGTGGCATTTAATATTTAGTGAAGGAATAGCTTTGGTAGATAAAGAGGCAGGATAGCATTTCCATGAAAAGAAATGCCATTCTGAAAAAAGTACTATAGGTCTTTGAAAGGTAGGCTCAGACACTAGTCAGTTTCTATATTACACTTTTTCTTCAGAAATACAGAAGTCGTCATTTTTCCTCATTCAAGAAAAGAGTATGTTAGAAATTTAATGTTGATGATTTGAAGGGTTGGTTTAAAGTCCCTGAAAATACACCATGGCAAATTCTAAGTTAGGCAAAGGTTTAAATAGGAAAAATAAAACCATAGGTATGTAGAAGAACATATAGGTGAATATTTTTATACTCTTGCAGTGCAGAAGGCATTTTTTTTTCTTAAAGACAAGATCTATATAAGAAAAAGAAAAATGAGCAAAGAACATGAATGGTAAAGTGATAAAAATTAATAAAGATTTGAAAATACATTCAATCAAACTATGAATCAGAGAATTGTCCATTAGAATGGTGCAAACTTCCTGCAGGGTGATCTGGAGAAATGTATGAAAGATGCAAAAAGCTATCACAAGGAGAACTTGTTTTTTTATCAAGGCTTTTGTTACAGTATTGTTTATAAAAACAACATATTAGAAATAATTAAAATATTTATCAGTGGGATTTAGTTAACTATATTATTGGTGTATTCATGCAAATGATTATTAAATTAAAATGTAAATCATCTGTATGCACTGGCAATAAATGATATCCTTAGCATATTACTGTGAGAAAATCAGTATACAAAAACAACATTTTGCTTAAAAAGTTTCTTTGTACATGATAAAGAAACCTACACCTGCACTACATCAAAATTTTAGTTATGGGTTTTCTAGTGTGGTATTATATGTGATTTTCTTAATTCTGTTTGTATTTTTGCATTATGTAGAATTTTTAAGGATAATGTTTACTCTAGTTTATTTAACAAACATTCTCATAGTAATTATATATGTCAGGTACTATTCTAAGAACTTTATAAATATTAACTCATTTTTTAGAAGAGAAAAATGTAAATAATAAAGCATTTCTGTGTGTGGGGTTGAGTGGAGGGGGGGTCTCGGAAGCAAAAGGATGCTGGATAAAATGAGACTCATATAGAAGAAATCCACAAAGTTTTGACTCAAAGCTATCTCATTTTAATGACACAACAAGGTCAGCAGGTCATGGGAGCCCCATTCCTTTGCCTTTCTCTGATTCCCTTTAATGATGGGACAGCTAATTAGCCATTAAGGATTAGTTAAAGAGGGCTTAAGCAGAGGAGCCTATTGAAGCTGAGAGAGAGGGGCCTTTCAGTTACACCGGCCTGGCTTTAATTCTGGGCTCCACTACTGTGTGATCTGGGGCAAGTTGTTTCACTTCTTAGAATCTCAGTTTCCTCATCTATAAGGTGGGGGAGTAATTGTCATATCATAAGGCTGTATATCTTTTAAATTTGAGCTCCCTTATTTTTCCCTCTTCCTTAAGGATCTAGGACAGCTAGCCTCCATCTTCCCTAGATCATCCCAGCATCCTCTGGTCTGGGCCAGCTGGACCCCAGAACTTTGCCTCCCTCTCTGAGCCCTTATGGGCCAAAGTCTTACACTCATTTGATTGTTAGGCTAACCCAAGAACAAGCTGAAAAGTCAACTTTGGATTATCTTCTGGGATCTGGAATGATTGATCTTTGGTCTTGGAGTTCTGAATGCTTTGCATTTCAAATGTTTTTTGTCCTTTCTGTTATACCTGCCCTAGAAACACCATTAGTATGCAGAGTATTTGAATACCATATAGGTAGAGTTTGCTTGATAATTTATTCTCTGGCCAAAAACACCTCTGAGGATGGATCCTTTTTGCAAATGACCAGCAAATTCCAAATATTTCTTGATCCTCTTTCTCTAAGCTCAAAACTTCTCAAGAATCTCTCCTTTTCCCAACTCCTCAAATTTTTAACCTCTTCCTCTCTTTCCTACCTACCTTATTATCTCATACATTTGAATGTAATACCAAGATTTGGGGCATGTCTGAAAGGGCTCAGGGTCACAGACAATATCATGCCATAGGTTTGGCTTGGCTGTATTCAAGAACTGCCTGGAGGCTTGGATTTAGTGATGGGAAAGAAGATTCTAGACTGTCATATATGTCAGGTCCCTTGGACAGCACCATCTGTATTCTACAGATATCAAGACTGAGGTCCAGAAAGGGGCAAAGTCTTAATGAGGGTTATAGAAATTAATGGTGAAAATGAGACTGAGTCCCAGGTATACTGGTTCCGAATACAGTTTCATCAGTGTCAGTTATTCATTCATTTAACACACACATTTCTTGAGCATCTATTTTGTGTCACGTACAGAAAATACAGCAGTGACCAAGACAGATATGGTTCCTGCTCTCCAAGAGGTTATAGTCTGGTAGGGGAGACAGACTTGGATCACAATAGAGGTAATACAGCATGGTGAATATAAGCATGGGCTTTACAGCTGCCCTGCCCAATGTTCTGATATTTCTTTGGCCACTTACTAGTTGTGGGAACTTGAGCAATTTACTTAACTTGTCTGTATCCTGGGGGCTTTCATCTGTATACAATCAGCAGCATTCCTATATGTTAACAAGAAATTATCTGAAAAGAAAACTAGGAAGACAATCCTATTTACAATAGCATCAAAAAGAATAAAATACTTAGAAATGAATATAATCAACGAGGTGAAACATCTGTACACTGAAAAGTATAAAATATTGATACAAAAATTGAGTAAGACACAAATGGAAAGATATCCCATGCTTACGAAGAACTAGCATTGTTAAAATGTCCCTACTACCCAAAGCTTTCTACAAATTCAATGCAATCCCAATGAAAATTCCAATGACACTCTTCACAAAAATAGAAAAAACATTGTACAATTCATATAAATCTCCAAAAGCCAAGAAATTTTTAGCAAAAAGAACAAAGATGGAAGCATCACACTTCTGGATTTCAAATTATGTTATAAAGTTACAGTAATCAAAACAGCATCATCCAAGTATAAAATCAGACATTTACACCAGTGGAACAGAATAGGGAACCCAGAAATTAATCCACACATCAACTTTTGACAAAGATACCAAGAACTCAAAATGGGGACTAGACAGTCTTATCAATAAGTGATTTGGGGAAAATTGTATATCTACATACAAAGAAATAAAATTCGACCCCATCACATGCCATATACAAAAATCAACCCAAAAGAGATTAAAGACTTAAATGTAAGACCAAAAATCATAAAACCAGTAGAAGAAAACAGGGGAAGCCTCAGTGACATCAGCCTGGGCAATATTTTTTTTTTAATATGACCCCAAAAGCAGAGACATCAAAAGCAAAAATGAGATTACAACAAACTAAAATATTTTAAAATAGCAAAGGAAACAATCAACAAAGCAGAGACAACCTATGGAATGGGAGAAAATATTTGCAAACTGTACATATGATATGGAGTTAGTATCCAAAATATATAAAGAACACAAACAACTCAATAGCAAGAAAACAACACAACTAAAAGATAGGCAAAAGGCCCAAATAGACATTTCTCAAAAGAAGACACACAAATGACCAATAGGTGTATGAAAAAAATACTCAACATCACTGTATTAGTCAGAGTTCTCTAGAGGGACATATACATGTATGTTGGGATTGTAATATACATATATATATGCATATTTTAATTACTTAATAAACTAATATATATTTATGAGTTCAATCCAATCAAGTTGACACTCAGCATCATATATATATATATATGTATGTATGTATATGTGTATATATATATATATATATAGTTTATTAAGTATTAACTCACAATCACAAGGTCCCACAGTAGGCTACCTGCAAACTGAGGAGTGTGGAGAGCCAGTTCGAGTCCCAAAGCTGAAGAACTTGGAGTCTGATGTTTGAGGGTAGGAAGCATACAGCATGGGAGAAGGAGGTAGATTAGGAGGCTAGGCCAGTCTCACCTTTTCACGTTTTTCTGCCTGCTTTATATTTGCTGGCAGCTGATTAAATGATGCCCACCTGGATTAAGGATGGGTCTGCCTTCCCCAGCCCACTGACTCAAGTGTTAATCTTTTTTGGCAATATTCTCACAGCGGCACCCAGGATTGATACTTTGTATCCTTCAATCCAATCAAGTTGACACTCAGTATTAACCATCACAGGAACTAATCATCAGGAAAATGCAAATTAAAACCACAATGAGAAATCTGCTCACGTCAGAAAGGTTATTGACAAAAAGACAGCAAAGAACAAGTATTGGTAAGGGTGTGGAGAAAAGGTTACCATTTTTTATTGTTGATGAGAATGTAAATTGGTACAAACATTGTAGAAAACAGAATGGAGGTTTTACAAAAACATTAAAAACAGAACTACATTATATAATCCAGCAATCCCACTGCTGGGTATATACCCAAAGGAAATAAATTAGCAAGTCATAGATCTGCACTCCCATGTTCACTGCAGCACTATTCACAATAGCCAAGATATGGAAACAACCTAAGTATCCACTGAAGAATGAATGGATAAAGAAAATGTGCTATTTATATACAATGGAATACTACTGGATTGGTGCAAAAGTAATTGTAGTTTTTGCCATTACTTTTAATTACTTTTAAAAAAGTAATTGGTGCAATTACTTTTGCACCAACCTAATATTTTGCCTTAAAAAAAAATCTCCTGTCATTTGTGACAACACGGATGGACCTGGAGGACATTATGTTAAGTAAAATAAGCCAGACACAGAAAAAAAAATCACATGATCTCATTTATATGTGAATCTAAAAGAGTGAAACTCATTAAAAAAACATACAGTAGAATGGAGGTTACCAGGGGCTGGGGAAAAGATTGGAGAAATATTGGTCAAAATTTGTTAAACAGGTAGAATAAGTTCAAGAACTCTACTGTACAATATGGTGACTATAGTTAATAACAATCTATTGTTCACTTGAAAATTGCTGCTTGTAGATTCTAAGTATTCTTACCCCCAAAAATGAGTATGTGAGGTAATGCATATGTAAACTGCTTGATTTAGTCATTCCACAATGCATACATATGTTAAGACCATGTTGTAAGCCATATATGTATACAATATTTGTTGATTTTTAAAATAATTAAAAAGTAAGAGTAACATGATTATATTAATAGGGTTGTGAGGAGTGTGTTTAAATCACTTAGATGAATGCCTGGCACTTAGTAAGTGCTCAAAAGTGTTAGCTTGTACAGTATCACCACTATAAAACCACACAGAGAAATGTGCTAAGAAGGAGAAGCGCTTTTTGAGTACCTAAAGTAGGCATTCAGTGTTCTAATTGGAGCCATCAGAAGATGACAGAGAGAGTGAGGGGCTAGCAAGAATAAGGTCTGTTCAATCTCCTTCCTCCTCTGGCCTGTAGGAGCTGGGAAAAAACTGGCACCCAATCCACAGTCTAGATAATCTGGTTAGGGGCTTTCACCTCTCAGGCTCCAGTTGCCATGGCTATGATGGAAGTCAAAGAAGGTTACTTTTGTGATTATTGCCAGCTAAGTCAAGGAGAATTACTGTGGTCCAGTGTTACATGCAGTAGAAGAAACCATTACACAGATTTATTCTACAAGTTGCCCATGGGCCATTCTTGTTCTTTCCTATTTAATGAGCTCTCACAGAACTTGGAGCTTTTCAAAGGATGCCTGTGAAAGGCATTGCTAAGGTGGCAGTCTCCATTGCTTTCAACAATTATAATGTCTCGTTATTTCTCTACCTCTAGACTAGCTCTGCAACTGTTCTCATAACAGCAGTTGAAATACTAAATAAGCTCTCTTCCTTCCTTGAACCAACTTGGCATCGTTTTCCTGCCCATTTCAGAGCACTTATCACTCTCTTCCTTGAAATTCCAGCTTTATGATCGCCCAGCTCACCTGGGAGACAATGTGAGCATAAGGACTCAGCTTCCCTACCTCAGAACCCCTCAAAGTGATTAACTCAGAACCTTGAAAAGACAAAGACCAAGATAACTGTGTGTGTATATGTGATGGATGAGCTTTATATGGTAATGATTTTTAAAGCATGGGCCTTGATCACTTGCATCTGAATCTCCTGGGGGAGGGACTTGTTTGGAAATATGAATATCAGGTCTCATAGCCAGCTGTAGGCATCATAATCTTGGAGGAGGAGCAGGAGTCTGCATTTAGCCAGATACTGTTGTTGATTTGGATGCCTCCTACAGTCTGAAGACCACTGGGTTAGAAGTTGTAAGTATTTAGTTAAAGGCTCAGTGGGACAGCAATTCATTTTTCCAGTTGTCAGCTAGAGAACTGAGTCTTAAGTGCTCTTAAGCACTAATGCACTCTGCTCCCAGAATAAAATTTTGGAAAATGTCTTTATCTGTCTTTCCAACCACAACAAATTATCTCCATGTACTCTCTGCAGAGTTGATTTCTTAAAGCAAACTCTAGCATCAGATCCCTTCTGAATGGCTTCAGTGAGCTATTTGGGTCATTGCGGCTTTGGGAAGAATTCCAATAAATCATCAGCAAAATTCCACATGCCATGGAGGGAAAGAGCAACTTCTTTTCCTCATTCCTGGCCTGGATTTTTGGAAGAGAGTCTCTCCTCTCTGTCCATGAGCATCCAGTAGGAATGCATTTGGTTGGAGGGTTTTCTGGGCCAGGCTCTCATTCATCACCACACCCTCCCTGGGACTCTTGCACCAATGCCCTTGCTGGTCTCCCTGATCCAACACTGGTTCCCACCAGACTGAAGTTCTCATGATGCTTCTACCCTGGGCCACATAGCCTCTTCTGCCTTTCCATTAATCACTTAGCACAGAATGTACAAGGCCCTGACTGCTGATTCTGGCATTGAAGGCTCCTGGTAACTCGGCCCTGTTCTCCCTGGCTCTAATGTACATTTCCCTATAAGCACCCTGTACTCTAGTTCAGTGTTTCTAAAAGTGTGTTTCTGGGGCTGCTGCCTTCAGAGTATCCTGCAAGTGCTTCTGAATTTGACCTTGCACCATGGCATTCACACTCTCAGAATGCTAAAAATATGCAAGTTCTGGCTAATCCAAAGCTTCCTCTCTTGCTAGACACTTACAGTGTAGTTGCCAAAAAGGCATCATCATATTTACACTAACTGTGGAAAGTTTTATTTCAGTTGTACTGCCTCTATAATCTATTTCTCCTGACAACTTCAAATGGAACCAGTTTATGGCCAATGGACCAGGGGTAGCTAAAGCTTAATATTTCATCCCAAATGGTCCAAGACTTCAATGTCAAGCCAGAGAGGCAAGTCCAACACACAGATATTATAGGAGAGCTGAGGGTCTTAATTCAAGAAGATTAGCTGTAAATGTCAGAAGCAGGATTATATATAGAAAATGGAGACCAGAGTCAGAAACCAGGATAAAACAGGACTGAAAGGGGCATATAGGGAAACAATGAGGAAAGTTGCCAACATTAGAAGTCTACGGTGTTGGGTTACACTTGAGTCTCCTTTACGGACCATTAAGTTGGTGACTCTGAACAAGTCATCCCTCCTGACTTAGTATCTTTCAATGGCTTCCTAGTCTCTGCAGAATAAAGATCAGCATTCTTACTTATCCTTGCTCATAATGCGCTGAACAGCATGCTCATCATATTCATCTTCATCTCCTTTCACTCTCTCACTGTGACCCTCTCCATGGAATGAGCATTCTTTTTTCTCAGCCCATGGCATCCTTTTCCATCCTCCAATGGGTTTGGTGGTATCTTTTTATCTCTCTACTCATAGGTTGTGAGCAGCTTAAAGACAGCCTAGTCTCAGGACTCCTGAAGCATTCACCTAGCTTTTTTTTTTGAGATGGAGTCTTGCATTGTCATCCATCCAGGCTGGAGTGCAGTGGTGCAATCTCAGTTCACTGCCACCTCCACCTCTGGAGTTCAAGTGATTCTCCATCCTCAGCCTTTCAAGTAGCTGAGATTACAAGCATGCATCACCATGTTCGGCTACTTTTTGTATTTTTAGTAGAGACAGGGTTTCACCAGTTAGCCAGGCTGGTCTTGAACTCCTGACCTCAGGTGATCTACCCACCTTGGATTCTCAAAGTTCTGGTATTACAGGTGTGAACCACTACACCCAGCCATATTTGTAAGTTCTTTGAAAACCTCCAAAATGTTTTTCATAACAGCTGAAGATTCCCTTTTCTCCACACCCTCACCAACAATTGTTGTCTCTTGTCTTTAATGATAGCCATCCTAACAGTTGTGAGTTGAAATCTCATTGTGGCTTTAGTTTGCATTATCCTGATGATTAGTGATAATGAGAATTTTTTTCACATACCTGTTAGCCATTTGTATGTCTTTCATTTAAGAAATGTCTATTCAGATCTTTTGTCCTTTAAAAAATCAGATTATTTATTTATTTATTTTTGCTATTGAATTGTGTGAGTTTTTTCTCTCTCTATTTCCATATATATTTATGGTTAGTGCTTATTTTTGTTCCTCATATACGTATGTATACATACACACACACATATATGTGAGACAAGGTGTCACTCTGTCACTCAGGTTTGAGTGTAGTGGCACAATCATAACTCACTGTAGCCTTGAACTCTTAGGTTTAAGTGATTTGCTCACATCAACCTCGCAAGCAGCTAGCACTACAGGCCTGTGCCACCACACCAGGCTAACTTTAAAATTTTTTTTATTTGTATGTTGAGTGTGGTGGCTCACACCTGTAATCCCAGCATTTCGGGAGGCTCAGGTGGGCAGATTGCTTGAGTTCTGGAGTTCGAGACAAGCCTTAGCAATAAAGCAATACCCTATCTCTACTAAAAAATACAAAAAACAAAATTTAGCAGTGTGTGATGGTGTGTCCCTATAATCCCAGCTACTTGGGAGGCTGAGGCATGAGCATCACTTGAATCCAGGAGGGAGAGGTTGCAATGAGCTGAGATCATGCTGCTGAACTCAAGCCTGGGCGACAGAGCAAGATTCTGTCTTAAAAAAATATTATTTGTATAGATGGGGTCTCACTATGTCAGTCACCCAGGCTGGTCTCAAACTCCTGGCCCCAAGCAATCCTCCTGCCTTGGCCTCCTAAAGTGCTGGGATTAAAGGCATGAGCCATTGCACCTAGCCCCTTATATGCTTTGAACATATCAGAGGTATAGTTTGCAAATATTTTCTCCCATTCTCAAGGTTGTCTTTTTATTTTATTCGTTGTTTTGTTTTGTTGATGTTTTCTTTGCTGTGCAGAAGCTTTACAGTTTGATGTAGTCCTATCTATTTATTTTCCTTTTGTTGTTTATGATTTTGGTGTTATATAAAAAAATCATTGTCAAGACCAATGTCAAGGAGCTTTATTCCTATGTCTTGTAGAATTTTTAGTTTCAGGTCTTACATTTAAGTCTTTAATCCATTTCAAGTTAATTTTTATATATAATTGAAGACAAGGGTCCAATTTCATACTTTTGCATGTGGATATCCAGTTTTCCCAAAGTCACTTATTGATGATAGCCCACTGCGTATTCTTAGCACCTTTGTCAAAGATTAGCTAACCATATATATGCATGGATTTATTTCTGAGCTCTGTGTTCTGCTCAGTTCTTCTATGTGTCTGTTTTTTATGCCAGTATTCTACTATTTGGTTACTATAGCTTTGTAATATAGTTTGAAATCAGCGAGTGTGGTGACTCCAGCTTTGTTTTTCTTTCTCAAGATCGCTTTGACTATTCAAGATCTTTTATGGTTCCATTTGAATTTTAGGATTGGTGTTTTTGTTTCTTTGAAAAATGTCCTTTGAATTTTGATTGAAATTGCTTTGAATCTATAGATAGTTTTGGGTAATATGGGCATTTTAACAGCATTAATTCTTTCAATCCACGAGCACAGGATATCTTTCCATTTATTTGTGTCTTCTTTGATTTATTTCATCAGTGTTTTATAGTTTTCAGTGTACAAGTCTTCCACCTCCTTGGTTACATTTATTCCTTTTATTTTTCTTTTCGATTCTATTGTAAATGGGACTGTTTTGTTAATTTTAATTTTTGGATAGTTTGTTGTTACTATATAGAAATGCCAAAGATTTTCTTAATTTGGGTTTGTATCCTGACAATTTACTGAACCCATTTATTACTTTTAATAGTGTTTTTAGTGGAGTCTTTGGGATTTTCTATATATAAGATCGTGTCATCTATAAACAGAGACAACTTAACCTCTTCTCTTCCAATGTGAATGCCCTAAGTTTTGTTTTTGACATTTAAGTCTTAAACCCATCTGGATTTTTTGTACCGTATGGTGTGAGGTGGGACCCATTTTTTTCCATACTGGTAACCAATTTTTTTTAGCTCCAGTTATTGAATACTCTCAAATGATTTCATATCTACCTTTTTGAATTTTTTTGAGTCTTATAGTAAACATTTCTCTCCAAGAGTGTCCACTTTGTCCTAACTAAGTTAAGGAAAGTGGGGTTTTCCACCCCTGGGAGGTCATTTTATGAAGAATAGGTGGTGATTGGGATAGTTAATGGGTACAAAGAAACAGTTAGAAAGAATAAATTCAACAGGGTGAATATAGTGAATAATAACTTAATTGTACATTTTAAAACAACTTAGAGTGTCATTGGATTGTTTGTAACTCCAAGGATAAATGCTGGAGGGGATGGTTATCCGTATCTTCCATGATGTGCTTATTTCACATTGCATGCTTGTATAAAAGCATCTCATGTACTGCATAAATATATACACCTACTATGTACCCACATTTTTTTTAAGAGTAGGCAGTAGTGGTGGTAAGAGTGTGTAACCACAGCCACTTTTCTTGCTGTCTGGTGAGACTGGGGCTGGTAGTATTAGTACAGCTTTAGAGCACTAACCCAACCACACAGTTCTGGATTCAAATCCCAGCTTTTCCACTTACAAGATGTGAAATCTTGGGAGGGTATTTCACCAATTTGAGTGTTGGTTTCCTTCTATGATAAATAAAGATAAGGATATGTTTATCTCATAAAGCCACTGTAAGAATTAAACGAGAGGACACATGTTAAGGGCTTAGCTGAGGGTCTAGCATACATAGTTGCCTTGGGTAAGGAGAGCTGGGACTATCCTTAGGGCCTTTAACCCAGGTTGGCTCTCCCCACCACTTCCATTCCCATTTGCAAGTGTGGTCATGATGTGGTAGAAGAGCACCCTTGATATATAAACCTATATATGTTTATATGCCTATATACACTTATATATGCCTGTTGATATCTGTGTCGTCTATATTCAGTGTTTGGGTAGAAGAAATAAGGTGTTAGTGACTGAGATACTGCAGGATAGAATGTCTGAGCATGGTTGCAGCTACTGTTGGGAATAATTCATATGCATTCCTTTCAGGTTTTGCCAAGGCCCATTGTTTATCTTTTATTCTTTATTAAAGGTTCTGAACCATACTCACTTTTACAGCAAAGATGGCCTTCTCAATTGCCACTGAGGCTTCCAGGCTGATTATTTCTCACTTTCTCAGTATTATTCTGGCACTGTTCACTTGTCTTTTATGGAATACATGTAATGTTTTGATACAAGCATACAATATGTAATGTTCAAATCAGGGTAAACAGAGTACCCATCACCTCAAGCATTTATCACTTTTGTGTTAAAAATATTCCAACCCCGCTCCTTTAGTTGTTTTGAAACATACAGTAAATTATTATTAACTATAGTTGTCCTATTGTGCTACTAAACACTTGGTCTCATTCCCTCTAACTGTAATTTTGTACCCATTACCCATCCTGTTTTTATACACCCTTCCTACTACCTTTCCCATCATCTAGTAATCATCATTCTACTCTCTGTCTCCATAGGTTCAATATTTTTTTTAGCCCCCACATGTGAATGAGCATATGTGATATTTGTCTTTCTATGCCTGGCTTGTTTTGCTTAACATAACATCTTGCAGTTCCATCCATGTTGTTGCAAATGCCAGGCTCTCATTCTTTTTTTTTAATAACTGAATAATATTCTATTGTATATATGTACCACATTTTCTTTACCCATTCACCTTCTTTTGTCTTAACCTTTCATTTCTTTCTAGTTCTAAGGTACCTGATCACTTTATTTCTTATTTTCCTATTATGAGTAATTTTTTATTTTACTTTTTCATATCTTGAGAAGTAGAAATCTGATTTGGTAACTTAATTTATGTCTTATGCCTTTTAAAGCTGAATTGTGAACCTCTTATTTATCTGAGCATTTGTTTTCCTTTCCGTTGTACATGGGATTCTGTAAATTGGGGAATATATATATATATATATATATATATATATGGCATTTTTTTGGCACTGTTCACTGTTTATGTGTGTGTGTGTGTGTGGATAACTGAAGAGTTGATCAGAACCAAACTGCCGAAATAATTGAATGAAGAAGATAGATTTGCTGTGTTGTGACCATTGGGTGCAGCAGGTGGTGGGCAGAACAAGGGCTCACAGACATGAGGAAGTCAGATTTCTAACCCAACCCCAGAAAGGCCTTCCAATCAACAGGGCTGCATACCTGGGCACAGTCTGACTCCATGAGAGAAGAGGCACCTCTCACGTCCATGGCACAGTGAGACCCTTTGGCAAGGACTCTGTGGAGGCGATTCTTAGGTCTGGTGGGAGGCCAATCTGAGTTCCTTACCCTTAAGGATCCTAAGGCTTCTATGATCACAGTGCTATACCAGCTTATCTTCTACACTGGGGACTGCCCAGGAGAAGATCATTATGAGGTTTCCGGAGTATGGAACTGGTTTCTCAAATGGTAAATGTGTTCCACGTAGACAGGGCCTGAGTTTCTCCTTGGATGAGAATAATGTATTTAAGATGGTGACTGTAAATTTCTTGAGGGGAGGGACCACATCTTATTCACCTACTTTGTGTTAGACACTCCACTGGGCACTTAAAGGAGCTATGAAGCTGAGGAAAGTACAGCCTCTATCCTAAAATCACTATGGCCAATGCAGGGAGGTGGGTAGCACACTCTATAAAATGTTTGTAAATAGCACAAATCAAAGACAAAGTATAAAAAGTGTCATAATAGAAGTTTGCAAAACTTTGGAAGCACAGAAAATGGAGGCTGATTCCCACAAGGAGGATCTGGGAAGGCATTGTGAAGGAGGTGGTGTTGGACCTCAAGAGATGAAAGGAATTTTGATAAGAAGGGGAAAGCATTAGAGGAATAGGGAGCACTATGAGCAAAGGCTTAGAGGTAGACAATGGAGGCACAGTAATGCCAAGTTGGAACCAGGCTGCCTGGATTTGAATTCTAGCTTGGCCACCTGGTAGCTATGTTTCTTAGCAAGTTGCTTAGTCTCTATGTACCACTGTACTTAATCTTTAAAATTAGGATACTAATAGTATCTCCCTTAGCAGATTGTTATGAAGATTACATAAGTTAATCTAGGGTAAAACATCCAAAACAGTGCCCGAGACTCCGGAAGCATCATCCGTTCTTTCTTTGTCACGCATGCAGTAGTCAAAACCCATTTATAGTTTTGCTTTTATCACATTCTGAGGTAATAAGTACCTTGCTTTTAATTGCCTGCAGCTTAATGAGGCAGACAATGAAAATTTGACCAGTTTTTCCTAATTAAAGTGTAGGAAGAACATAAGTCATCCCCAGTTTACTGATGAATAGGCTGTGCACCAAAAGCTTATTTGTACATTCTGTGTTTGTAACTCTGCGGACATTTGTCCATAGAAACAGTGTACTCAGTTACGAATGACTGCACTAGTCCTCCAAAGCTAGGTAAGGCACAATGGAGGAAAATACCAGACCCAAGGGCACCAATGGGAGTTCTAGATTCTTCAAGCAGAAAGTTCCTCTTATGGAGTGTTAGGAAAAGAAGAGACTTACCCAAAGTTGGTAATGGAAGAAGTCACTTCAATTCAATTACTGTTTCCTAAAGAAACCACTGTGCCTGGCACCATGCTTGGTGATACAGAGGGATAATAATTGACTGGATCTTTCTCCTCCTCCCCTTTTCCTGTTCTTCAGTTCTCTCAGGCTATACTAATGCTTTCACTCCAGCAATTTTTGAGGCTTGCTCCCTCACCCCTTCAGTTAAAAAAAAGGTTGATGGGGTGAAGGGTCAGTTTATAAGGCAACTCAGTGTTAGAAGGAAAGCGATTGAATTGAAAACGTGCACCTTAAAGTGGGAGCTAAGAAGTAGGCAGGTCAATCCAGTCCTCCATCTACCCACTGGATGCTCCTCTTACTTTTTTATTCTGCAAAACCTGTGTGTTTTGAGAAATCATCGAGTTATTTGCATGGGAATTTCCTCCCAGTTAAATGACACTCCAGCTAGGAAACAGGGGCAAAGATTGAGTGGAAAGGTGCTGAGATGATGATGATCTCTTTTAAGTTCAGGGACTGGATTTGATCTGATTCATCCATCATCTTCATTTATTTTCTTGCAACTTGTGCGTGTGTGTGTATGTGTATACTTGCTAGACTGAGGGAGGGAGACAGTCTGAAGCTCACATATAAAGAGCCCCCATGGCAACAAGAGCCATGCCCTACCTTGATCTCATTGACTTAACATCTGGCTGATAGGCTTAGCAGTTGACCCAACATTATTTAAGATGTATAAAGATAGAATTGGTGACAAGCACACAGCCCCAGGTCTCTGATGTATTGATCCCTCTCCCCACAAGCCTCAGGTTTGTCCCCGCTCCCCACAATGTGTTCAGTGGGGAAAAAAAGTCTTCTCCCAGAGGTGATGAAAAGTTTGACATGGCCAAGAAAGTTTCTGTTGAAATGAATTTTCCATAACAAAGGTGTTGAAATTAAAAGCTAACCTCTAGGGTTTCTGATTTCAAAATAAGCAAGTCTCTGGTTATTGTCATATATCAACACCATGTCACAGAGAAAGGGAGAAAGATCGTTCTGCAAAAGCTAATGCAGACAGGCAGCAAGTTCCCATTTAGCTAAACTTATTTAAAAATTCTCAGGAGAGCAAATCTGAATTGATCATGGAACAATTGATCGATGATGACTAAGTGTGGCTCCACATTGATTTGTCTTGCATAGCAACAGACCTAGTTAAGTGGCAAATAAACCCCAAAGACATTCCCTTCACCAATTTGTGAGTACAACTCCAACCTCAATTCTTTTGACTTGTTTAACCTCTACATCGTATTAATTTCTTTTTCTGAAGAGATTTTTTCTTCTTAGAATAGAGGAAGAGTGACGCATAGTGAACAGTCAATGTGCTTCCAAATTTAACTGGTAATTTTTAAAAAAGAAACTTATATTGACTTTTAAAATGTAGAAAATTGATGAAGGCAAATGAATCCTCAGATCCATTAGATGAAATCGCTTTTTGTTTTCCAGTTTGCTAAGATAGAATCTTGGAGTAATACAGATATAATCTTGGGGACAGCCAGCAGAAACATTTCAGATAACAGAAGGAAAGAAACTTTTTGATCAAATGCTTAATCAAAGTTTTAATAAAATGTTCTCTGATGGCTCACCAATGGAAACATTAAATGAATGTAAAGTGTGCTTTGGTAACAATATCTCTATCATTTGGGAGCAGGTGTGTGGAAGTCACGATGGAAAGATCTAGAGTAAATTTCTGTTTTGTAGGCTTCTCTTCCTCTGCTCAACTCTTAAATGTCAACGAGTCTCAGGGTTCTTCTGGAAGACCCTAGACTGTCCTTTTTCCCCATAAGACACATTCTCCAGGACAAGCTCAGTCATTTTTGTGACTTCAGCTAGTAACTACGCATATAACAGTATAGATCCAGTTACCTACTGGTCATCTTTATCTGAATGTCCTTCAAATTCATCATGTCTTTCCTATAAACTTTTGTATTTCTGATGTTGAATGGCATCTTCCTCTGTTCATCACCCAAGCCAGAAACCTAAAAGTTATCCTAGACCCGTTTCTGTTTCCCAAACCCACCTGCAGTCTATCATTAACTCCTGTTGATTCTATCTTCTGAGTACCCTCTCTAGCCTGTGAATTTCTCTCCTCTACTATGCTATTTCTAGTCCAAGGCACCCTAACTCTTGCCTGGATCTCCACTTTCTCTTCACCCACTTACAATCTATTCTCCACATTGCACCCAGTCAAGTTACCTAACCTCTATAAACCCCAATTTTCTCATCTTTTAATTGGAAATAAAAAAGCACTTACTACACAGAAATAAGTGAGCTGGTACCTGTGACACACATTATTATTCTGTGTTTCCTCAACTGAGTGAGGGCTCAGCTGAGACCCAACTCCAATGTCACCTCTTCTGAAGCTTTTCTTGGCTAATGGCAACTTTTTCCTTTGTATTCCATTGGGCACTTTCATTCACTCACTGTTTTTGTCACTTGCCCACATGCAGTGTAAGTATTTGTTTGTGCCGCTCTCCTCTCCTTAGTATCTGGCACAATACCCAACACAGTGAGCATACAGTAAAGCATTTGTTAAATTCTAAATGAGTGAGGCTGATTTGGGAATGTCAGATTTGTCCTCTATATTTGAAGGCATAATATATCACAGAATAACCTCAGCTATGAGGAAGAAGGGATTCTCTTAGTGCTGTAGTTTTCCTTCAGTATTTTTATTTATGAAATAGAACTGTTTGACAAGTCAAGTTTTTGTTTATCTGTAACTCTGACTGGTTCTCCCTCTTTGTCCTGTGAGGGGGGAGTTTCAGTGATAATTCCACCTAGATATTCAGAGCTGTCAACATTTGCCTACACCCCTCTGCTCTGCCAGAGACTGCATCTGGAGAAGCCAAAGGCAAAGCCATATTCACCCCAGACCATTTTTTGCTTCCGTCTGTGATGATTATCCTACACGTGGCCCTTGCCTTTTCTGGACCTCAGTTTCCCTGTCTGTTACCTGAAGCCTCACTGGATAATCTTGAAGGCCCTTTTCTAGGAGGAAATTCTGATGATCACTAGCATTTGCCTGTGGGTGTGTAGAAATTACATTATGATTATAAAACACATGTTATCTCTAAGAAATAAAATCCATGACTTATTATCATCTCTATTTTTTCAAATTAAACTGAGGCTGTAATAAGTAGATCAGTCCTACAATTCCCATAGAAGTTGCAGGTAGCTCCTATGAATCAACATCCCTTGCTATAACCTGTTGTTTTAAGGTCTTCCAATGTAGATCAAGCTGAGCAATATGCCTCTCTATCATGTGTGCTTGAAAAAGCCATATCTTTTCCAGGCGTGGTGGTGGGCATCTGTAATCTCAGTTACTCCAGAGGATGAGGCATCAGAATCACTTAAACTCAGGAGAAGCTGAGATCATGCCACTGCACTCCAGCCTGAGCGACAGAGCGAGACTCCGTCTGAAAACAAAAACAAAACAAAACAACAACAACAGCAAAAATGAAAAAGTAATGTCTGTTGCCACAGCTGTTTTCAGGACTATCACTGTGGAGGGCAGGGCAGAGAGCACTGATGAAGACCCCCAGTGAATCTGGGGGAGAAAGTGCTTAGCCAATGCGTGGTCTTTGGGAGAAGGTGTCTGAATCTCATTCTCTCAGGCCAGTGCAAAAACACTAAAAACAAAAATAAATAATGGAATAAAACTGAACATGGAGCTCCTCAGCTCAGCTCATAGAGGCAGAAACTATTTTTACAGGATTGGGTCACATCAATACAAAGTTACTGAAGACATCTTACATTCATAGATTTAATTACTGTCCAATATCCCCAAAAGCAGAACACCCCAGATTGGAAAAAAATGCTGCCTTTGAGAAAGGAACTGGGTTATATATTCCACTGATCCACACAATCGTTTAATCTGGAAAAGGTGTTCAAGATCATTTAGTCTAATACCATTATTTTTTACATACCAGAAACTGAAGGTCACACAGAAAGTCAGTAGAGAAGTAAAATGAGGACCCGGGACTCCCAACTTCCAGTCTAAGTCTCTTTTCATTATACTTTGCATTATTTATTTAAACCCAGATGCTAAGTGTGACAATACCTCAGTGGAAGAGAAAGGAAAAAGGAAATATTCATTTACTTTTCTGTTTAAAGCAGAATAAGTGCTAAAACCAAAATGACTCTTAGATTATAGCCATTAAACAGTTAAAATAATATAAAAATATCACAGCTGCCATTACCAGCACCTCTTCCCCACCACCACCACACCCATGTACACATACACCCTGTTTGCCATGAAAAAAATTCAGATCTGTTAGTGATCAAAACCAGCTCTGGGTCTGGAATAGCCTTTTCTGGGAACATATATACAAACTTTGGCAGGAGTTCAATCAGTGCAGCTCAAACATCCACACCCATACCAAATCCTGGGCAATATCACTCTCCTGTCAAATGCATACATTTTCTGGGAACTTGGGAATGATGATTATGGCAACCTGTGGCCCTGAAGGCTCACAGGCCAATCTAGGTTGATTTGATTAAGCCAATAGATATACCAGAGTAAGCTTTAACATTCCATCATTTTATCGCTCTTCAAAAAGTATCAAAAATAATCTCATTAGGAAAATTATCCCATATTTCATAACTTCTGAAAAGCTGTAATCCAGACTTGGAGGAAGAGTTGATTTGTTTCCTATATTTCATAACTGTCACATTCTTGTGACCATTATCTTTACTGGCTTATGATTTTCATCACTCTAAAAGGGTCGTTTCTAAAAGGTAAGTAAAAGTGATGATGTGGAATCAGTGTTACATGAGATTATGACTTTTGCTGTGGAAGCAGGACCTTAGATGGCATTTGTGCTGCTAAGTGTAAGGTTAATGGGGTTCTTCACCCAAGCATTTGGATGTCTGAGTGGCTCACAGAATAGAGCAATAAGACTAGTTCCAGAGTCCACTTGCTGAGGATGGGGTAAGATGGTGAGAGCTTCCATCCCCATGCCAGGCTCTGAATTCACGGACTGAGTAGGGTTAATCCTAAGAGTGAAAGACCTACGCAACTGTCTTGCATGTTCAGCTCATGTACCCCAAAACCTAAAATGCAATAAAAAATTTAAAAAAAAAAAGAGTGAAAGATCTTAAGTTCTCGAGACTGAGTAGAGCTTGACCAGTTAAGGACTGAGATCAACTCTCAGTAAGTACGTGGCCATGTGGAGAAGAAGGAAGAGAACATAGAAAGCAAAGCCATGAAAGATTATGAAATGAAATGGCAAAGGGAATCCTGTTTTTTTTTTTTAAGTTGGGAATTGATGAACTTGAAGGCAATTTCATAGAATTAGTTAGGAACAAAGTGGAAATACTCTGGGAAATGTTTCGCAGACCCAATTACTCAGTTACTATCTTAACTTGCCCAAAAGAGAAAATAGGATTTCCTCAAAAAGAAGGGCACCAGAAAGATGCCCCAACTCTTGCTGTCTTAGAGACTTTGGAGCCAATGGATGAAGTTTATGCAATAAAGAGTATGTACGTCCAGGTGCAAAGAAAGAGCTTATTGAAAGGGCTTAAAATGATAAAAGACAAAATAATTGGGATGTTGGGGAAAATCATCTCTAATACTGAACTTCAAAACGATATGAGTGCAACTGTGGCTTAATTGGCCAATAGGGCCAAGTATAGCAGAGAAGAGGAGGGGGAAGCCAAAGGAGGGAAGCAGAGCTGAACTGCAATACTTCCTGAACTCAGATGAAAAATAATCAGTGCTTTGTGAGGTTTTCTATACCACAGGCAATACAAAGGCCAAGCTGAGGCAGCGTGACTGAGCTTCAGTTCATCACCTCCCCATCATGTCTTTACTAATGAAATCCGGCTTTTGCCCCTGCTACTCTCAGATTGTTTTGGCAAAGGTCATTCATTCATCCATGCAACAAATAATTATTAAGGACCTACCCAGCACTTTGCTCATGCTGGTGCCTCTGATTACAATGCTGTTTACATCCTCCTACCTCCTGTTCACCCTTCAAGGTCTACACCAAATATCACCTTCTTTATATAAATAATTGTTGTCTCCATTTCTATATCTTTTTCTTCCAAATCTTTCTAAAAATCTCTGACTCATCATATTACTTTACTTGATTCCTTATAGCTCTCCCCTTCTACAGACAGAGCCAATTAATGAATTTATCTCTGTATCTCCAGTGCTCAATACTGTATATGCTTTGGAATTAATGAATGTATGCATGATTGAATGAGTTGGCTGATGAGCTTAACCACTATAACACTAGTTAACTAAGTAACTGCCTCTCAATTCTCTCTTACCTTCATGGACGTCCAGGGCAGTTTGGTGTGTGTGTGTGTGTGTGTGTGTGTGTGTGTGCATGCACACGTGTGCATGTGTGCTACTGTTTTGTTGTTTATCAAGTTTTTAAGCTATCATCTTTGTTTTCCACTTTCTTTTCAGCTCTATGGGGCAAATTGAAGTCTGGCAGAACTGGTCTTGAGGCAGCAGAATATCCACAGCAAGTACCTATCATCTAGGACTAAAGCACTCTGAAGAGAAAGTGATTCTCAAACCTGCTTCTCAGAGAGCCAGGGATTCCACTTTTGGGCTTCAGAGACTCAAGTTTATGTCACTATCACTCCGTGAAACAATGAGTGTTTTTTCCCTTGTCTCCTAGCATGTTGCCAAGAGGTTTTCATTGTTGAGTTCCTTTCAATTTCTTCTGCAGATCTCAGCACGTTCCTGTGGCAGGTTGTCACAGTGTTTTTGCCGATTATCTTGTCCAAACTCTTGGCTCTTCTGTGAGATAGCTGTTGCTAACATAAAGTGGAAGCCAAGGTTTTATATAAAATTCCTCTGTATTGTCCTTAAATTATAGCAGAACCCATTAGATTTCAACAAAGTTACTCAGATTTAAAAATCAAATTTCAGAGAGTCTTCCGTGCTTCCTCTTGATTTTCAGTGGACACTAGGCAGTCTCTACTTAAAGCATTAAAAATACAATTTGGAGACTTGTTTCTATCATTTATTTACATCATATAATGAGCACTTATTATGTTCTAGACACTGTTCTAGGTTCTGAGGCTACACTAACAGATAATACAGATCACAGGCTCTGCCTTCATAAGGTTTACAGCCAAGGGTATACATAATGCAGGCAGCTATGAAAGTGAGGTGAGGATAGCAATGGGGAGATGCGCAACAGTGAGTAACCTGTCAAATACATAAAATCACTGCAGTTTGTTAATAAGTGTTATGAAAGGTGTGATCAAATGCACATTTTCAAAGGGCAGCACATTTTAAGTTATATAAAAATTAGTTCTCGTAAGTGCCTATTGAAACATCACTGAGAAGATGGAAGAAGGAAAGAATAAAGAAAGAAATAGAAAAAGGCACCTGGAATTTTATAGTCGAACCAGTTTCAAAGGTTCATTGAAGGCTCTGAACAAGGGAGATAATGCTATTTCTAGGCCTCCTTGGTGTCCCCTAGCTGTCTGTCTCCACTGCTAGAAGAACTACCGGTAAGGTCGCTCAGCCACTGGCTTTCAATTGAGTTTCTCAAGGCTGCTTTGGTTACATATCCCATGGCTATGAGCTCCACCACCCCAGCACCCTACCACCCCACTTTCCTGAAATAATTTTCTTTCAGTTCCTCAGTCAAGTCTCTTACTTGCAAGGGAATGTTTTAATTTTATTTATAACTTTAAAAATTGTCAATGTGGTGATTTATTAGACAAGCCATACTCTACATTTGAATACTTTGTTATCTTCCCTTGAAGAATCATAATGAAGGACATGAGAGGAAGACCATGTGCTTAGTGAAATGACCGTTGTATAGGAATTAAGGATACCCAGTTTTTAGTCCTGATGTAGCCACTTACTCACACTGTGACTCAGAGAAGATCATAGTATATCTGTAGGCCTTGGCATCTCCACCAGGACAATGGGGGAGATAGGTGTGTGTGAAAAATTCAGAGTAAGCAAAACTTGGAAAATCAAGGCAAGCCATTTCAAATATTCTAGTCTAGTGCTTGGCTACAAAATTATTCACAAAATCTTAGCCCATCATAGAACTGTGGAAGTGTCCTTGCAAGTCATGCCATGCAACACTGGCCCTAGAAAGCGGCTGCACTGCTTCTGGGCTGACATTGCTTTGGACATCCTGGATTAGTACATCAACTAAATAGTTATGAAATACTAAAATCCAGAGTGATTTCTGTGTCTGAAAAGACTAAATACAACCAATGCTATGCTCTGGGTGGCTGAGTAGCAACAAGAATGACCAGTTATTTTGGCCAGTAATTTAATTTCAGGTGCTTCTTTCCATGTGGAAGTGATTTCTAGGTGTGCTCAGCCTGGGTCCTTCCCCAGCACAAGATTGTGCTCTCATGTGTTCTCAGATGGGCTGCTTGCATGTCCTCTTACCTGTGTAGAAAAGAAAGCCTATGGCTTTCTTCTTCCTGCTTCTGTATAATAAATTGCCAGACTAAAACTGAGCTGTTCAATAAATATTTCTTTTTAATACTGGAACTACCAGAGACCCAGGGCTTGGCTCTGTAATTTATGATGGTGTTTGCTCTCTAACTCTCTGCTAAGTTTTTCAAGATATAAAAAGTTTTGGCAGGCTCTGCTAGGTCTTATTTGAAAGCCAACTATTTCGATGTGCCTCCCAAATTCATCATCTTTTCTTCTTCAATCTCAGTGCCTCTTCCCATGCTCAGGCCTTCATCATCTCATATCTAGACCATTGCAGTAGTCTCCTCACTACTCTCCTTATGGGATTCTTTCTAAAGCAGAACTCTGATCCCAACACTCTTGCTCAGAAATCTTCTGTTACTCCCCATTTCCTATGGAATTAGATCTAGATTCTTCTGTTTTTCATTCTCAACAATATTCCTAAATTTTCTCCCACTGCTCCACTTCCTGAATTCTTTTATAAATTATGAAATATCTCAGATATATATAAAAGTATGGATAATAACATAGAAAATATCCATGTGGTCACCATTTAGTTTTCTAAGGTCCCAAGAATTTGCATATTTGCTTCAGATCTGTTTTTTAAGACAAAATATTAAAGGTTCGATTGATGCAATTTCCTCCTTACTCCAATTCCTCTGTCTTCCCAGAGTTAACTGCTATCTTAAACTTAAAAAAAAAAAATCATTCCCATGTATGTTTCTCTAATTTTACTACAGGTTTACACATTCCTAAACTATGTTTTGTATGCTTTTCAAGTTTATATAAATTACAGCATACTTCAGCCTTCTGAATGTGCTTTCTTCATTCGGTATTGTGTTCTTGTAATTTTTTGTGTTGATACATGTACCCTGTAACTCCTTCATCTTTACTACTGTTATAGTATTATTTTATGAATATACTTCAATTATTTATCTATTCTCCTGTTTCTTTTTTCAAACTTTTTTACTATTGCAGAAAATATTGCCATGAATATTTATGTACAAGTCTTCTTCTGCACAGTAAGAAATCATTTTTCTACTGTGTAGAAGGAAATAGTATTTCCTTCTTAGGTCTGGAACTGCTCGGTGTTCATTTTCAGTTTTACCAGATACTGCCATACTGCTTTCCTACGTTGTACCATTTTATACTCTTACTCGCTATTAGAGTTCCAGTTTCTACACATCCTTGAGATATTTAGTATTATCTGGCTTTTAAATATGTATCTTATATGGATATGAAATGGTATTGTAGTTTTACTTTGCGTTTCTCTCATTGCTAGTGAAGTTGGACGTATTTTTATAGGCTTATGGCCATTAGATTTCTACTATTGATAATTGCCTGTTAATATTAATTGCCCATTTTTTGAGTTGTTTTGTCTTTTTTTTGTTGATACTATGAGTTCTTTGTTAATTCTGGATATTAATATTTTATGTTATATGCATTATATGTATCTTCTTGTTTGTGGCATTTCTTTTCACTCTTCTTATGATGTCTTTTATTGGGTAGATATTTTACATTTGAAAATGGCAAAATATATCAATCTTTTTAATGGTTTGTGTTTTTTTGTGAGTTGATTAAGAATCCCTCCCTTAATCTAAGGCCATAATAACATTTCCCTATACTTTCTTGTGAAAGTTTAAAATTTGCTTTTCAGTACTCTAGCCCACTTGGGATTACTTTTTGCAAATGGTTTAAGGTAGGAATAGATATGTATTATTTATATTTTTATGTGTCTTTATGTGAATACCCAATTTTCCCTTATCATTTATTGAATAAATTTCTTTTCCTCACTGTTTTTTATACATCTCTTTTATATAGCATTTCCATAAATGTGGTATGTGTCTGAGTTCATTATAATGTTCCATTGATCTGTTTGCCTATCCCTATGCAATACTACATTGTCATAATTCTCATTGTTTTAGAATAAGAATTGATATCTAGTAGAGCAAAATCCCTTACTTTGTTTTGCTTCTTAAGATTCTGCTGGTTATTTTTGGCCCTTTGAGTTTCTGTATACATTTTTAAAATTAGCTCATCAAGCACCATAAAAAGTTAAGGTTTTGACTAAAAGTACATTGCACATTTAGAGTAATCTGGAAAATTGACATCTTTATGATATTTAGTTTTTGCATCCATAAGTGTCCTATATCTTACCATTACTTACATCTCCTTTTATGATTTTTAAACAATGTTTTAGAACTTTATAAAGATTTTTCATGCACTTTCATAGATTTTTGTCTAAGAATCTTATAATTTTTGGTTGCTATTGTAAATAGTATATTTTAAAATTACATTTATATCCTACCATTACTTAGATCTCCTTTTAAAAAATGTTTTAGAACTTTATTTATAAAGATTTTGCATGCACTTTCATAGATTTCTAAGAATCTTATATTTTTGGTTGCGATTGTAAATGGTATATTTTAAAATTATATTTTCTAATTGTGTGTTCTCAATTTGCTTTCTAACCCATTGTAATCAGAATCTTACCCTACGATTCTGCAAAAATTATTCTCATGTATAGCTCCCAACAACAACAAAAAAGTCAAATGGACACATTTCAGGTTTTAATTTTTATAGCATTTTATATTATTGATCACTTCCTTATTCTTGAAACAACTATTTCTTCATTTGTCTCCACGAAATCGTGTTCCTCTTTTCCTCCAATTTTTTGTCAGTCTTTTATAAGTTCTTTCATTTCTTTCTAAATATTGGTTTCTTAGTTATTGACTCTCTTTTCTCTGATCATGTGTGATTTCACATAGCATCTACCACTGCATCTATGCAGTAAATCTATATGAAACTCCTCTATCTTGAGATCCAGACCCATAATGCCAATAACTGCCTGGAATCTCTACTTGGATGTACCATAGGCTTCCTAAACTCAACATATCCAAATGGGAACTCAGCATTTTCACTTTTCTATCTGCCTTTATTCTTGTCTTCTCAATATCAATGGATGATTCCTCCATCCATTCAGGTGCTCAGGTCAGAAACTTGGGAGCCACCCTTGACTCTTCCATTTTCCTCACTTCATCACCTGCTTTGTGGATTACACTTTGACACAGCAGTCAGAGTGAATATTCCAAATTATAATATGATAATATCATTCTCTTGATTAAAATTCTTTAAAGATCCATATAACCTGACTTTCAAGACCTTTCATGTTCTAGCCTTGCTAGTGTTAACACAACCTTCCTCAAATAGGCCTTTGTCTATGTTTCTAGCCTCATCTCAGCTCATATCTACTTATATTTGCTATCATGGTTAATGACATTCTACCTCAGCTGCCTAGGTCAGAGACCAAGGATTGATCCTTAATTTCTACCTGTTAATTCATCCCATTACTTGCCAAGTCCTGTGTATTCTTTATCCTGATATTTCTAATGACTATCCATTTCCTTCTATATGCCAATATCCTAATTCAGTGTACATCAAATTCCCTTTCATGCTTTTGATTCAATGTGCATGGTAGACTACTTGCAGTCCCTAAAAGCACAGCATCATTTCATATCTCCATTTTTCTGAACAAAGTTTGCCTTTCCCTCTTTTATAAATGCTTTCTTTCTTCCTTCTCAACTTCACTGCCAGGCAAATGATTCTCCAACCTTCAAGACTCAGCTCAAGCATCCCTTCCTCTAGGAAGATGGTCTTGACTCTTTTACTTACAGATGTTAGACTGTGAACAACTTCAGGGCAAAGGTTGTGTCTTAGACATCTCTGCATTCTTAGACTTGTACACAGGACTTGGTGTATAGTAGATATTCAAAAAAGTTGATTGGAAGACTTGAATGATCAGTGTTTCCTCTGTACCACTAAGCTGTCTCAAACTGACTACTTAACCTTCCCTGAATGCACAATGAACTCTCCTGTCTTGTTAATTCTATTGTACCACTTGCCTGTCTTCTTCCGTTGGCACTGGTCTAGTAAGCGTGGATTATCATCATATTACAACCTCTTCAAAACAAGTTTTATCATGCTCATGGCAGAGACTTGGAGAGAGCAAGCTTCGGTCTGCAAGCAGATTAGAATGATATAAATGTCTCAACAACACCTTCTTACTCCTAAATTGAAGATTTCCTTTTTCGTGTGTGCAATACTTAGGTACATGTATTAAACCAATCACAAAACAACTCAACCATATCTGGCTGCACATCCTGCACACGTACCTCAGAACTTAAAATAAAAATTAAAAAAGGAAAGTAGGAAAGTATCATTAATAGGAAAATAACAGCCAATGTTAGAAAAAGGGAAGCTTAAATCTAAAACCAAGTGAGATTTGCTTAAAAATTATAAAATGGTAACTGGAGGAAAGGAGAGCCCATTTAAAATTTACATTCAGATTAAACATTCACTCAACCGTGGAGAAAATGCCTACTATAAGAAGGTATTGTAGTATTAGAAAAAGAACAGATGCTTAAGTCCTATCTTGTTTTAATATTTTCTGTCAAATAGAATCTTTGGGGGCAGGGGGAAGGTTACCTGTAAAACACTTGAACTATCACATAAGTGAACTGATGAAAAAGCATCTAGGTGTTCTAAGTAACATCATATTCCCTTTCCTGAAGGACATTTTCTTTCATCCATTAATCCATCCACCTATCCCCTTGACAGATATATGAGGTTATTTCTGTGAAGAAGAAAGCTATTTCCAAGTTCACTGGACGCTTCTGTCAGAGTAGATTGGAACCTGTGAAGATGGGAGTTTCAAACTGCCTAATCTATTAAGAGATCCTGAGTTTATCCTCCATGAGGTGACCACACATCATTGTTACCAAAGTAACAATTTACAGACAAATATTTGACATCAAAGATCTTCTCAATTCTAGCCTCTAACCAAACACCATTGTTTCAGAGAGTCATACAGAAAAAAAAACCTCTTTCTTAATTAGAAGGTCATCAGTGAGATGTTGTAGAAAGAGCATTGAATCAAGAGTCAGAGAAACCAAACTGCAGTCCCTTCTCTGCCAACCAACAGTCTTGTTATATCTCAGCACTTTGACCTTTGCCAGCCATAATACAGGAAAAACAAAAGAAGCCTACACAGCCAACTTCATGAGACATCCTGAAAGAGCAGTGAGAGAAGAGATAGGAGCCTTCCGTGTGTTAGTTATCTGGAAACTGATTTTATCCTCCCTGCTAGGCAGCAAGCTCTTTAATTTCAGGAATTGTTATTTTCATTCATTCCACCAATCAGCAAATCTTTATAAAGTGCCTACAATATGTCAGGCACTCAACTATGTGTTGGGAATACAGCAGTGACCAGGACAGACAAAAACACCTGCTCTCATGGGGCTCACAATTTGAAAAGGCAGACAGTGAAAAAGCAACTGTGAAACCTGCTGAGAGTTGTGAAGAGAGGAGCACAGGATATGATGAGAGTACAAAGAAGGGGCTGCAGACACAGTGGTGATAACAACTGCCCTGATGCTTTCCCAGCCCTGCTCAGCAGAAGGTAGGATAGCCTCCTCTAAGACCATCTCCACATGGCGTGCTATACAAACTTGACATGAACATGAGCAAAATACCAATAGTATTTTAATACTGTGGTAAAAATACCATTATGAGTTGCAAACCCAAATATATAAACCAAGCTTTACTCTCTGATAGACATTTATGGAGTTCCCTTTTGTACCCGTCAGTATTCTAGATGAATAAGATATGATTTCTACTCCATAGAGCTTACATCCTTGTGGATTTGTTATGGATTTTTAAAAATAGTGACACACAAGGGAAATAGAACAAAGTGTTAACAACTGTAGTTGCTTTTGAGAGATGAAACTACTGGTTTTTTTGGTCCTATGTTTCTGTGTCTTTCAAATGTTGTATAACCAGCATAAGTTACTTTTATAATGGAAAAAATATTATTAACATTTTTAAAAATTGGAAAAAGGTGACACACATTTTGCAGCTATACACCAAACCAGGACATTTTTCAAACTGATCTTAGAATCTTGATTTGTTGTTGTAGCCTGAGCCAGTGCCAGTAATAAATTCTCAGTTTCCAGCTTGTGGTATTAGTTACCATGGAAAGGTACAAGGTAATTAGAAATATACCTTTGAAACTATATGGAAATATAGTCTTCTGTGTACAACTCACGAAAAATCAAAAAGTTCAGAGAAACAGTATGAAAAACACCCAGCTATCAAGTGTTCAAGATAAATATTTTGTCACTTTTCTCCTAACAAACAACAAAATAATGAGAAGAAATGCAATTGTTATGATATTTGAGAAAGAGATATGAGGGAGAATAAAAGAGAAAAGATAAAAAGTGATCATTGTGTAGAAGAAGCAACAATTACCAAAGAAAAGGAAAATAAATCAAGGGAAAAAGAACAACGAGGGAAGTGATAGGACGGGCTAAGAGATGTTCACATGTAGACGTAGACATGAGCAAGGCTTGGAGACAAGCACATTAGGACCCCAGAGTACTGACATTGGGGCCGGAGTTCATGTTCAATGCCATAGTGGGTGTGTAAATGCCAATTGGCTAGTTTTAGAGTTTGGGAAGAATTCAAGAAAGATCAAGAACCTAAAACAAAAGATACAGGCTCCAAGGCAGTCAGTTGAATTAATGAGGTACAGGAGTGAAAGGGCATTGAGCCCTATGCTTGGCATCTGGGGATAACCAAAGGGTAGGGGGGCTACTTACTTGCCCTTGAGTCCGAGGTTGAGACGTGTGAGCCACTGTTCTGGGCACTGGGGAAAGGCTGCACATTGGGCTAAGGTCTATGAGCTGCAAAGTGGGTTTCCACCCAGTAGACCAGAAGCCTGTCAGACACCTAATCATTAGGTGGTTAGGATACTATTTATCCTCACTTTTATAGGCAGACAAACTGAGGCAAACTGACAGCAGTAACATGGCTTTCCCCAAGATCAAGGAATGGCTAAGGCTAGACTAAAATTGCCTTTTTAGTCTGGTAGCTCTTCCCCTGCACCCCCATTTATCTCAAAACAAATTGACCCTGAGAAAAGCTGTAGCTGTACCCAGGTAATTCACCACTCACCAAAGCACAGCAGCTGTCCTCATCCCCCACTACACACACGCACTCACACCAGGGAGAACTGACCCAGATCCAGCTTGGAGCTCTCCTAGGCCCAGGATGGAACTAAGTCTCCAGCAATGATGTGTATTTCTCAGATAGAAAGCACAATGGCCCAGGGACTGTAGAAGCCCAGGAAGCATCTCTTGAAGAAATAACAGACTGCTCTGAGTTTTCTGTGTTGGCGATAATGGGGGATGCAGGACCATAAAGGACATTTGGGGACCTGAGTAACTAGTCATTGTAGAGAGGTGTGGGGCAGGGTGTGAAAGCCACTCCTCTGTATTTACTTACAGAAGTACTGATTACAGGCCGAAGCCTTTCACCAACACACAAAAGTAAACAAAACAACAACAACAAGCAAAACCATATCCAGAGATGCAGGCTGCAAAAGCGCCTTGTCACATTCATCATCTGAGACTATGAAGAGTCTGAACATATTGGATGAAGGGCTTTGGGGTGAAGAAAGCAAATTCTTTCTTTATCTTTGCTTAAAAATCATGTGTGCATTAGTACAATAGTTCTGCCTCAACAGGTCTTACCTGCCAATCTCTTCCCCAGGGAAGCAGCAGAGTGGGATGAGAGAGGCCTTTGTCAAGAGTAGAAAGCAGAGTCCTGCAGTCCAATCCCAGATGAACAACCTAGCCTTTAGGTAAGTAATACCATCTATGATCTGTCGCCCTTGAGCTTCCCTTTCCCCATCTTTCAGATGGCGGGTAGCGGCACGGTCATGCCTACCTATTAGGGTTCTTATAAGAACAGGAGAAAAGATGTTGAAGCCCCTTGGGCAAAGAGGCTGTTGGAGCAAGTGTAAGGAAAGTGAGCTTTAAGTAGGGAGGCACCTGCCCAAGGTCACCAAAGAATTCACAAATTTTCCAGTACCTGGTGAGGCTGGCACTGTCAAAACCCTAGCCTCTGAAGGCCCCTGAGCAGCATTGAATGTATAGCCAGGGCCTGGCCGGGAGGCTGGGGTGTTGTCTAGGCAGCTGCTTGCAAGAAATAGAGGCTCTGCCAATACCCTTCCTTTCCCTGCCACAGAAGGAAATGAGAGAACTGGGCTGTGTTTACCTATTTCAGGTTCCAAAACTTTCAATGGCTTTTAGACAGTAAAGGAGCAGCTACCTTTTTTTAATTGAAGAAAAGAAAAAAAGAAATTCAAGACATCGCCAAGTATGCATGTTATTCCCTCCAGACACATAGCATTGATTCTACATCCTTAAACAAGGGTAGAAGATAACTCTATAATGACAGCATCCAGATGCACCCAGCAGCAGACCGCAGTCAAAGACAGCTCAACTGCAAAGCCCTTATTTACTGTGTCTCTGCCCTAAGAGAGGATGTCACCATGTCCTGCAGAGCCCCTGTGTGTGAGGGCCATAATTCTGTTTGTCCTCTGAATACTATTGGATTTTGGTCCCAATTTCCATAAGTGCACATTTACTGAGTGATTTTATTTAAGGAATAAAGGCACAAGCTAGCTATGGAGCAATTGAGCTAAGGAGCAAAATCAACTGCTTTTGACATTTCAATTTGTGCAACTTCCTCAATTTGTACTCTGACCTCAAAGCTTCCTGTACCCCAGGGTCCTGCTCCCAGAAAGATTTCCATATCTCCTTCCAAGACCTGCACCACCTGCCCACACCTGCTCCCGGCCCTGCTGCCCTTGCCTTCTGGTTCTCTTGCTCCCTTAGGCAGCAGCAACAGCAGCAGCATTACCCCATGAGCACCACACTTCTGACTTTAAAGGTTCTTGCATATGCTGGTTCCTGTGACCTCTCAACAGCACTGGGTAGATGGCAGAGACATTTATGAGTCACTGTTGACAGGAGGAAATTAAGACTTAGAAAGGGGCAATAGCACCAAAAGCACACACCTGGAGGTGCTAGAAGTGGGAGAAGAGCTAAAAGTCATTGCCATGCCCGCTGCCTCCTGGCTACATCCTACATCTTTTGGAAAACTGGGACCATCTGGGGATTTCAAAGGACTTCTTTGGTTGTTGTCATGTCAATGAAGCCTTCCTTGGCATCACAGTAAGTGCTATATGTTAAACAAAACAAAACACCTTGGTATTTGTGCACCCATGTTAAGAGCAGCATATTCATAACAACCAAAAAGTGGAAACAGCCCAAGTGTCCATCCATGGTGAATGGATAAGCCAAACATGGTGCAGACATACAACTGAATATGGTCCAGCCTTAAAAAGGAAGGAAATTCTGACACATGCTACAACATGGATGATCCTTGAGGACATTATGATCAGTGAAATGAGCCAGTCACAAAAGGACAAATACTGTACGACTCCACTTCTGGAAGGGCCATAGAATACTCAAACTCATGGAGACAGACAGTAGAATGGTGGGAGTCATGGACTGGTGGAGGGGAAGTGAGAGTTAGTAGTTGCTGGGTATAGAGTTTCAGTTTGGGAAAATGAACAAGTTCTGGAGATGGTTGGTGGTTAACACTTAAAGATGGTTAAGATAGCAATTTCACGTTTTGTGTATTTTACCACAATTACAAATGTATATAAATATAAAAGTCTTGAGTGTCCACATCTCTTCTTTCTTCTCATTGCATCACAGTCTGTTGAAATCCTTTAGTGCCCGCTGACTGCATGAACCACAAAGGTTCATGAATCATGAACCACACTCCTGAGCTCAGTCTACAGATTTATACACCTTTTTTTCCTTTTGTGCATGTGACACTGCAGCCAAGTTGATTTTTCTAGTCTCCTGCCTGGAAGGAAAGGATTTAGGTGCCAGTGTTCTGGGAGCCAAGAGGGGCAAAGGTGGCATGGTTCTCTGCTTTCAACATTTGGGTTACATACATGCGGACAATTCCTTGTTTTGTGGAGAGGCTACTGTCCTCAACTTTTCCTGGTGTCCCACAGTCTGGAGACCCTCTGTTTAATCCTCTCCAGAGAATAGCATCACTATGCCCCCATCCTGAGGTAACGGGGGCTGCCTATTCTTGAGCCTATGGAAAATTCTGTGATGTAGATTATGTTGCTTCTCAGCCATCCCCATTGCCAACCTGAATTGAGCTTCCTTGGGTTGGCTAACTCAGCTACTCCTGGTTCATCTCTCAGCTTCTCAAACGTTGTTATGCTTGTCTCCCTTTCCATTCTTTCTGCCATTGCGAGATTATGTTTTTAAAAATGCTGATTCTCCTTGACTCTACTTATGATGGGGTTGTGTTCTGATAAACCCATGGTACATTGAAAATGCACATTTAATTTATGATATTTTCAGTTTAAAGCAAGTTTATCTGGATGGGATTCCATCTTCAGTTGAGGAGTATACTGAATATGTGTTGCTTTTCTACCACTCTAAACTTGAAAAACTGTAAATTGAACCACTGTGAGTCAGGGGTTGCATGTAATCCTTTACTGTGCTTTTGGGAGGGAGTGAAATCTAGATGCACATGACCATTCTACCACATTTACCTGAACTTTGGTCTGAATCTTAAATAACTAGCAGAAGTAAGCCAGGAGACACCAGAATACAGCATTTCAGACAGAAGGGGCAGCATCACTGAGCTCTTGGAGCTGTAAAACAGTGTGGCCTATGAGGGAAACCTAGGTGATGGAGGGCGCATGCTTTTGTAGTTTGCTGTCATGGCCTTCCTTTGCCAGACACGAAGTTGGACATAAGAGGCTTGGAAAGCTGCAATGATGGCTGGTGGGGACCAGGCCTGTACCAGGCTCTGCAGCACATGCTCCCACTGCTATCTCTGGACTGTGGCTTGCACTCCTGCCTGCTTTGAATGACCTGGTTGAATTGATGAAGCAATGAACAAGCTCCTTCACTTACTTGAAATTTGAGAATTTAAAAGTGTGTGTGTGTGTGTGTGTGTGTGTGTGTGTGTGTGTGTGTGTTTCTAATAATGCCTCAACTTAGGGTTGCATTGATGAATAGACAGCCACAAAATAATATCAATGGTTACACAGGCACCAAGAAAAATGCAAATGCAGTGCCTTGTTCCCACAACTCCTGCCACTCTTTGCCATGAAGTATAAAATGCAACTGCTGGGTGCCAGCAGTGGTTATTTCAAAAGGCCTATCAGTTCCTTTTTGACTCCTAAGTATTGTGGCTTTCACTCACCTAACGTAACCTAACCTAACCTAACCTAACCTAACCTAACCTAACCTAACCTAACCTAACCTAACAGTACTTCAGATGTGACACACACAAAGTTCAACTATCCAATGGTGGAAATCAGTAAAAAAAAAAATGTGTGCTTGGGGAGATTGGCTTTGTTGCAGGATTGGGACTAAGGTGAGGTGAGTAAGTCACTTGTCTTACACAAGATTTAAGGGGATAGTCAAGATAAATAACATTTCAATGCAATATTTAAAAAATTCAAATTGACGAGGCCAGTTGTGGTGGCTCATGCCTGTAATCCCAGCACTTTAGGAGGCCGAGGTGGGCAGATCACGAGGTCTAGATATCGAGACCATCTTGGCCAACATGGTGAAATCTCGTCTCTACTAAAAATACAAAAATTAACTGGGTTTGGTGATGCATGCCTGTAGTCCCAGCTACTTGAGAGGCTGAGGCAGGAGAATCATGTGAACCTGAAAGGCGAAGGTTGCAGTGAGCCAAGATTGTGCACTCCAGCCTGGTGACAGAGGGAGACTCCGTTTCAAAAAAAAAAAAAAAATTCAAATTGACAAACTAGGCCCAAGAACCTGGCAGCTTGTTTTTGTAAATGAGGTTGTATCAGACATGTGGCCAGGAACAGAGTGAGACAAATGAGGCGTGGTTGTGCAAATGCAGGGCTGGATTCTTTCTTTATTTTAAATTCTCATATTTTGCTCAAGGAATGTTGGAATGATTTTTGAGTTTTATAATATTGCATTAAAATATAGTTTATTTTAATTACTGAGGTTTTGGGTGTCTCTAAGTTTTGCAGCCAAGGTGAGTGTCTCCCCTACCCCATCCTGGCCCTGCTTGATGAAAACAAACTGGGAGCTGTTCTCCAAAGGCTTCCATTCTTCAACCCGGGGACCTCCACAGCTAAACTCAAAGACATAGATGAATTCCTCCTCAGAAACTGCTAAGGGTAGCAGATTATCAGATTATGAATCTTGCCTGCCTACGTACTCTTAATGTCCATCATTCTTTCCTTTTTCCTTTGTTACAGCCGAGTCCCAGAAGAAGTTAAAATTTGGACCTTCAAATCAATAAATGCAAAGATCAAAGTCTAATTTAATATTGATCAGTCTCATTTAATTATGACATACACATTAAACCTAACTTGAGAGATGGACAAATGGGGCAATGTGGGTGGAACATGTGTATATACAGATATGTACTCATCTATGCTTTTTTGCATAAAGTAGCTTACACTCAGGTGAAATCCCATCTCTATGTCAAAATGTTTGAATTTAGGGTATTTGATTATTTTTGAAATAGAGAGAGCGTCTTGAAGTATGGTTTTGCTTTGAGCACATATGCATAATTGAGATTGAGCATAGAAACATCCCATACATGAAAGGGCTGACCTGGGGATCCTAAAACATCTGGAGAGATCTTTGAAGTGTGAAGCTGCTAATATTTGCAATGAAGGACATACATCCTTTTCAGCATGGGTGCAATTGCTTTCTGGGCTCCAGTCACTTCCTTAGTGCTATTGTAACCTACTAAGTAAATGAGCATTTTTAAATAAAGAGCAATTTGTCTAATGATTAGGGTTGGTTACTCACTGTGGAAACACAGCATGTGATTAAAATTACACTAGCAGAATAATACAGAGCAATCTAGTTGTTGGCAGCCCCTTCCCATAACCTCATTTAAGTCTTTGTCCTTCCTCAGAATAGAGCTCTAAGTACAAATCATGTACAGAGGCATCGGGCATTGTTATGCCTTGTGATGGCTCCCATCCAGCGCCAGCAGGACTAACTGAAGCTTCAGGCCCCAGAGAATAGGGCCAACCCCAGAAACAGTTAGGAAGGTGGAACGTAGTACCAGGAAAACAGCAAGCAATAGCACTGCGGAGTCAGACCTCAAGTAGCAGTCACAAGAAATTGAGGAACCAGCAAGCCTCAGTACAAATTGATCAGATTTTAATAGTCATGTTTGCAGCTAAGATCTGTAAAAAGAGTTGGTGGGAAGAGGAGAAAAATAGATTAGGATTTGATATTTGTTACCTGAGACATCTGCCTGGAGTTTTAGAGAATGTCAAAAACACAACTAAATTGCCAGGTAGCTAGTCAAATACAGAGGCCTGTTTAATATTTTAGTTGATAGATTTACTTAAAGGGGTTAGGAAAATCAAAGTACAATTCATTTTGGACTAGCCAAATAGAATGCAGCTGATCAATTTGTCAGCAGGTAGAAGGGCCTCAGCCATCATGTTAGCTTTGAAGGAAGGACTCAGGCCGTGGCAGAAGGCCTAACAAGAGTAGTGCATGGCTCTTGTCTTAGGAACTGGGCTGCATTTCAAGACAGGCCCTTGACCCTGGACACAAGATTCAGTTGTAATGACAGGAACATGAAGAGAGGCTTGCTCTCTACTTGTAGGAGATCTGAGTTTAGGGTATAAGGTGGGAAGAAGCAAGGAGGACTTGTGTCACAGTCTGGTTGCCACTGGCTCCTGCCTCAGGACACAAGGGGTCCTGTTGCCAGGTGTGTGCCTCAGTGGACCCAGCTCTTTTTAAGGCTACCAGTTAGGCACCTACCCCTGTTGTTAGTTTCCTAGGGTTTCTGTAACAAATACCAGAAACTTCATGGTTTAAAACAACAGAACTTTATTCTTCTACAATTCCAGAGGTTGGAAGTCTGAAATCAAGATGTTGGCAGGGCCATATTCCCTCTGAAGTCTCTAGGGGATAACCCTTCCTTGTTTCTTCTAGCTTCTGGTAACTCCAAGCATTCCTTTCTTGTGGCCACATCACTCCAATCTCTGCCTCCATCTTTATATGACCTTTTCCCCACTGTCTGTCTTCTACTCTTCTGTTTTTTATGAGGACACTCTAAATCTCGGACAATTTCCATATCTCAAGATCCTTTGTTTAATTATATCTGCAAAGACCACTTTGCCAAGTAAGATTGCAATCACGGGTTCCAGGTGAACATATCTTTTGGAGGGACACTACTTAAGCCACTTCACCCTAAATTTTGAGTTTCCTATTCATTCCACATCCCTCTGTGTGGAGACTGATTGAATTGACACAGTTGGTGTGGCTGCCCAGCCCCTTTCAGAGTGTTCAGAAGCCTGATGGATGTGCAGTGCTACTGCTCAGTTGGCCAAAATGTGGACAGGCCAAGGCCCAGACACTGAAGGCACAGTTTCAACAGTCTCATCACGCTACAGCTGAGATGATTGCCATAATTGCTACTCATCACGGTGAATGCTTTTAGAAATGGGTTTACAATATTCCTCTGGAAGAACTTTTTCCTCCACTTGTAACAAAATAAGTGTCTTAATGATCAAGAGAGCATTCAGCTCCATGCCTCCATTTTTGTTCCTTTTACTTTTAAACATTTTATTTATTTATTTATTTATTTATTTTGAGATGGAGTTTCACTCTTGTTGCCCAAGCTGGAGTGCAATGGCACAATCTTGGCTCACTGCAACCTCCACCTCCTGGGTTCAAGCAATTCTCCTGCCTCAGCCTCCTGAGTAGCTGCGATTACAGGTGCCCGCCACCACGCCCAGCTAATTTTTTTGTATTTTTAGAAGAGATGGTGTTTCACATTATTGGCGAGGCTGGTCTTGAACTCCTGACCTCAGTTGATCCACCCACCTCGGCCTCCAAAGTGCTGGGGTTACAGGCATGAGCCACCGCAGTTGGCCTTCTGTTCCTTTTAAATGGAAGGTACTTGCAAGGGAAAGAAGATATGGGTTCTCATCTCAACTCAGGCACTACCGAGGTGTGTGACCAAAGCCCTTTCCCTCTCTGGGCTCCATTTTCTTCAATTGTGAAATAAAGGATTAGGAAACGTGTCCTCTGAGGACACTTCCACAATTGAGCCTCTTCACATTTCTATTGTTGGTGCTTCTGGAGAAACTGCTTTGCGCAGGTTAAATCCAAGCTGAATTTATACAGCGATGTGAATTTACATGTCTCCTACCTACACCAGGAATTATTGACTTCACTCCACTTCCCTACTCTAGTCCCAAGATGTAGTAACATTCATTTGGGATAGTTTCTCCAGTGGGCCTGCCTTGACTCATGTCTCAGCCCCAGGACTCCAGCGGCCTTGTTTCCTAAGAGACCTGGACCCAATGGCCAGACCTTTCTTCCAAGAGAGAAGGAGGGGAGACTGAGGCCAGAAGAACCATGTACATGACTCCAGTTGCTCTCCCCATACACCTAGACACATACAACATGGGTTTCCCAGGTGTTAACTCCTGGAGCTAGTTTATAATTATTTGTCAAGTTCTATGAGTTTGACTCATCTCTTTTCAAGTAAATAGATATTTTCCTGTTGCTCAGTTATTATGAGTGTTCTTTTCATATTGACCTTAATAATACATGCTTATTGAAGAGGACAACAAGATTTAACTTTTAAAAATTCCTACAAATTACATCAACACAGATGAAACAGAATCAAGATTCTGTCAATATTTTCTGTATAAGAAAACCATAACACGTCTCTCTTCAAAGCTACTTCGACAATTCCCTTCCCACAGGCCTTTGCATGTGAAGGCTACACTTACTCCTACAAAGTCAGAAGACTCTGGGATGAGTAGAAAGTGACACCAAGGTTCCGCATACATCCTAGTCACTTACTGGCTTCATAACCGTGGACAAGTCATTTCCCATCTATGAGTTTCACATCTTTTCTCTGAAGATAGGGTCATGGCGTGCCTGGCCTGGCTACCTGCTCAATTCACAGTGCCACCAGTACCATCAGAGGGTAATGCCACCACTAGGAAATCACAACCAACTATCCATTGCTGTCCACTTTATCCACTTGACAGAGCCTTCAAAGTACATGACCCAGGGCTACCAGTCACATGGAATGCAATGTGAACAGAGCCCCCTAAAGTGTGACACTGGGAAGAGGACTGGGATACATCACAATCTGAGGCAGACAGAACTGCTTCTAGGTCTCCTTGTTGTATGGAGGAAAAAATCTGTGATTGGCCTATGGAGTCTCTAACTGACCTTCATGCTTAGATAACATTTGGTGGTGGATAAGATGGTTTCAAATCAATTATTTTATCCATCCAGCCATCCTAAGAGGCAGAGCTTAATATCTTCATTTTCTAGAAAAGAATACTGAGGATCAGAGAGATTGCCTGACTTTCCAAAAGTCTACAGCTCATAAGGGATGGACCTGGAGCCTACACTCAAGAAATCAGGCTTCTGGATGTTCTTCCCACAATTCAAATAAGCTCTGAGTTTGAGAATATGGATAATGCCCTTTTTTACACATAAGCTTAGAGGAAATTTTATCCATATGTGTATTCATTTATTTATCCATCTAATACTTATTGAACAATACTAACTAGAGGCTTCTGCTGTCCCAGGTGGGGCATTGGGCTCTTCATTTAAACTGAGGATCACTCGAGTCAGATGTCAGGTTTGTTTTATTTCCCCCTTTTAGTCACAGATATAAGCTTGTAATCAGAAGATCAGAATTTTGTTTTAGAATAATTTCAACATCTATTTTCAAGGGAAGAATTGTCTTCTAATTTTCCATCTATTTTTATTTGTTATCTGTAGCGGGTCTCTGCATAGTGGTTAAGAGTACAGACCAGAGGCCGGGCACGGTGGCTCAAGCCTGTAATCCCAGCACTTTGGGAGGCCGAGGCAGGTGGATCATGAGGTCAAGACATCGAGACAATCCTGGTCAACATGGTGAAACCCTGTCTCTACTAAAAATACAAAAACTTAGCTGGGCATGGTGGCGCGTGCCTGTAATCCCAGCTACTCAGGAGGCTGAGGCAGGAGAATGGCCTGAACCCAGGAGGCAGTGGTTGCGGTGAGCCAAGATCGCGCCATTGTGCTCCAGCCTGGGTAACAAGAGCAAAACTCCGTCTCGGAAAAAAAAAAAAAAAAAAAGAGTACAGACCACAGACTGTGGACCTAAATTTCCTGGGTTCAAATCTTACCTCCACTACTTCCTGTGTGACCCTAGGCAGGTTGCATACCGTCTGTGTTTTCTAATAAGCAAAACAGGTATGATATCAGTAACCCTCTTACAGGGTTAAGGGGATAATTGATTGAATTAGTATTTTCCAAGTGTTTAAAACACTGCCTTGCCCATGGTAAATGCTATATAAGTATTTGTCATTATAACCATCATTGTCCTTGTGATAAGAAGATGGAAAAGAAATGAGGAAACACTCAGGAAAATCACAGGGGAGGTGGGAAGTGAAGTAGCATGATATAATTAAACATAATCAGACAGAGCTTATTACATTATCTGCAGTATCTTACCCTCCACCACAAGCAGTAACAAATCCAATAGAAAAAGATGCCTTATGTGTGTCCTGATTTCTACTGTTTGGTCATTGAAGATAAAACCCATCTGTTAGAGAGAAAAACTCAGAAAGGGCTGCTTTTCACAAATGCAGTGCAGGGGGTATATAACCACTTGGATGGAACATTATGACTGTAGCCACTATGCCCAGGGAAATCCTTTGTCCTCCCTATCCACCTGAGATGTGTTGATGTGTTAGTTCATGAGAATTCCCTTGGTTAAGGATACAAATTAATCTAGGAAAACAAAGCTCTTTTCTTCCATCCAGATTGTTAGGTCCCAACAAAGTTCTCAGTATGGTTTCTTCTTCTGTGAATTCATCACCACTGTGGAAAAGTGCTAAGAACACTGGACCACTCAGGAGCGAGATAATCTGGGATGGAGTCCTGGCTCCACCACTTGCTGGCTGTGTGGCCTCTGGCAATTTGCCTCTGTTCTCTTCACTTCTACACCTCACCTTTGGTAAACTTTAGGGCTGAGGCTTAGCTCTGAAGTTAGGGAGTTTGATGATGAGATTATTTAAGTTACCTCTGGGAGGAAGATAGCTCTCATCCCAACTTATTCCAGGGTTTCCTGCCAGGCCGAAGCACCTCCCTCCATCCCCGTATCAATATCACTCCTCAGGGATTGTCTCACCCTTGTATTATAGCCATTTTCTCTAATAGCCAGGAAGTATCTAGATGGTGGGGGCTGTGTCTAATGTTTCCGCCTTTACCTTCTCCTAGAGTACTTAATTAATATTTGTGATATATTAAGAAATCAGCAAAGTCGAATGTGTATTGCACAAGCCTAAATTGTAGTGTGGTGCAGGCTTCCCCAGCTAAGAAGCAGAAGTTCAGCTAACATTGGTGCTTACTGCCCATGAGTTTTTGAGCTGAGCCTGTTTCACAATCTGGACCTCAGTTTCCCCGTTTGTGATATTCCATGTCTCTAAGGCTGCTTTTGAGAGTTTTCTGATTTTCTCTACCAATGTGTACCCATGTCTTCTCTTTGTACACATACTGAGTGTCATCTGGAGGAGACTGAGACTCTCTTCTGAGGTTGTCATGGTTTTATTCTTCCAAAGAGAGCAGCTACTAATTTGGGGTCCTGAACCTGACAGCAGGCCTCAAATCTCTGAATGCACCAGCCCCATAGACTCAGGATGTATCCCCCTCCAGATCCTTTCTTTTGCCCTGAATTCCACCTCTGACCCAAGTGGCAGAGTTGGGAGAATTTGATAGACCAGTCAGTTGTTCCCCAAATTGGCTGCATGCCAGAATCACCAGGAACACACATATAAAAATACAGCTAACTAAGCAAACATCAGCCTCTATTGAATCTATCTTTCTGGCATGTGCCAAGAGATCTGTATTCTTAAGTCCTATCAGCTTGACACTGGGTCACCAATCATCATTGGAGACTCATTGGACCATACTACTCCATACTAGCATCCATGGTGACAGCTTCTAGAACAGGGCAAAATCTATTCCCCGTTCTCTTCCATGCCATCCCCTCAGAGTTTACTGTTCCCAAGACATAGCAGCAGTATCAGTCCTCCAGGGGAACCAGGCGAAACAACCTTGAGTTATTCACAAATGTCTTATTTTTTTTCACATAACAGCTTTCATATTTATGCTGGTAGATCTCAGGTTTCAAAGGGCTGCATTTTCACTATGCCCTGTGAGAAGTTTAATTAAAATTTCCCAACAAAGGCATTGTCTCCTGCTATAGCCCATGGATATATCTACACTGGAAATTAATGGGAGGTTTAGAAAAACAAAAAGTGTTTATGAGAAATGTGCCATCCTCCTCCTGTCAGGTTTTACATAATAATAATGCTTTCAGGATATCTAACATGGGTGTTTTTTTTATTTTCAGAGTTGGGATGGGGGGCAGCAGAATTTGGGAGAAGAGGATACCCATACTACTCAAAAAGAGGAAGTTTGAATCTGAACATCACTGACCTTTTACTGGAAGGTAAGCTTGGGAGAGCACTAACTCACAAGTCAGGAAACTGAGTTATAGTTCTAGATCTGCAGCCAGTTTGCTGGAAGGTCCACCCTTTCATGGTCCCATCATTAAGTATCTCTTGCATGAGGTCAAAAGGCAGCATCAATATGGGTAGAATAGTCATGGCCTATTCTATGCCCTCATCTACTCTGCAGCTTCCAACCCAGGACAGTGACCCTATATGTCACTTCCATAGGCACTGTATATTCTCAGTTCAAAATCAGCATTCAGTAGCTCCTCTTGGGTCCTCAACTGATGGCTTCTTGAAAGCTTGTGAGATACTGCAGGCCAACAGCAAAATGTGAATTCAAGCTCCCTGTTGCTAGCATTCCACAGAAAGGATGTTTCCCATACACAGCAAAGCACAGAGAGTATTTGGCTTCTGTTTCCCCTCTCCCCTGCAAAACAAAACAAAACGAACAAAAAAGCCATCCACATACAACCCCTTAAACCAAAAGGTATCCTAGAAGTTACTTTACCTAGAAGGAATACTTTTCACATATCTGTTTGTTTGGTGGTGGGGGCGAGGTGGGAGGATTAATGCTATTGGGAGGAGAGGGACATTTTCAGAACAGTCTTCTGTGATGAGCAGTAACAGTTCAAAACCTGAGCTGCCTGAAGGGCTCAACGATGGGACACAAGAGCTGGGGCCAGCCATCCATTAAGCAGCACCTGGGCCTGACTCATGTGCAGGAACCGCCTCAAACTTCTTGGTTTCCAGTGGTAACCTGGCACCCAGAACTACTGTGCATGGGCTCTGCAGGGTCCCCCATAGCAAAGACAGCGAGGCTGCCTTCCAAAGTGCAGCCGTCAGCCTCAGAAGCAGTCCTGAAAATAGCCCAGAGATGGCTCCATTTAGAGGGGCCAGGATTCCCTGCAAAGGGGGCATGCTGAGCCACACAGCTCCTGGTATCTCTGTCTCAGACACCCTCTCTTTGCTCCCCATTTTGCTCTCTCTGCTCCTGAGATTAGATGAGCAGAGAAGGTGGGAAGGACAGAGGCATTATTCACAGAGCATTTACCCTCATCTATTTTATTCCAAAATCAGGTGAGAAATTGATAGCTCGAGTGCTACTTTTCCAGTTAGCCATAAGCGGTTCTCCTAGAAGTGCCCATTTTATTATTGGATAAACATTTGGGCTGTGTTGAAGTTGGCACAAACTGCAAGAAGACTACTCAGCTTGGAGGAATCTATTCATTTTTTCTTTTTCTTTCTTTCTTTTTTTTCTAATTGATCTATGGGTGACACCAAATCCATGTGTTTATGTTCCTTCTTCTTCAGCGTGAAGAATAAATAATAGATTGTGATTCCTTGATTAAAGTTGAGACCTAAGCAGGAGGAGAACGTGCTCAGGTCACTACTGTCGAGACCTGTAAGGAGGGAAAGATTCCAGACACTGCTCATACCTCAAAGAAGTGACCTTTCACTGTGAATTAATCGTTTGGAGATCGTATTTCTCATGTGTTTTACTCACAGGAGGAATTGATTAGCGGCTGAAATTAATTGCAAACTTGGATTAACCATTTCCTTTTATACTGTGGTTAAAATTTGTTTTTTAGCTGTAGTTGCCTTAATGCCTTTGTGCCAAAGTTTTTCTTTACTGTACTGCTAATTCCAAGAAATTCCCCGCAGTGAATGGACATGTCTGCCCACTCAGTCACTCAAAAAAACATGAAGGCTGAAAGGCAATAAACTAAACACTGCCCCAGATTAGCAGAGCCTGGGCAGAGTAGAAAATGTTTAATTCTTAATCAGAAATGGATTGGATTGCTTTGGAAGTTCGAGGGCAAAGGCTGGAGCAGCTACAGTGAAGGTTATTCACAGTGACTGAAGGAAAGAAAATACGAGCAGCCCAGTTCATAGCCAGTTTAACCTGAAATAACAAGGCAAGATAGTTACCCTAAAGTGGATGCACTTTTTGGCTGCCTTTTTATTGATGACATGGAGTGTCCAGTTAAGCGGCAGGTGGAGAGTCTTATGCCTTCTGCTCTGGGCAAACACCGTTTAGAATGCTGTGGGGTGTTCTATGGGACCGTCCTTCCATGGTAGGGGGCAGCCAGACTGTAGCACTGTCCAAGAAAGTGTTATGGAGCATATCAGAAAGAATGCACGGTTCTGTGGGAAACCTTTGGTGAATTTCTATCCTTAAGGATCTCAAAGTTTTTGTGTAAGTTACAGTAACAAAATGTAGTCAGTGGGAAGCAGCATAAGGGAGGCCCAGAAAAAGGCTAAGTGCCATTCAGAGGAGAGTGCTCACTTCCACCTGGAGTAGCAGGGCTGGGGGCCTCTCCAGCTTTGTAGGGAAGGGGCTTTGGTAATTGCTCTCTCCTCTGACCTCCCACAGCACATTGTTTACTCCTCTGTTAGAGTGCTCAGTATGCCAGACTGCAATTGTCTGTTTATGTGTCTGTCTCTCCAATTAGCCCTCAAGCCCTCACAGGGCAAGGGGCATGCTTTGTTCATCTCCCTATTCCCAGGGCCAGACAGTTTCTTCACAGTGAAGGGCCTCAGGGAAGATTAGCTGAATCAAACAGGGAAAGCAAAACTTCTTCTGAAAGCAGCGCTTTGGTTTTCTCTTTAAGGAAAGAGGTGATTCATTCCACCCAGAGCAGTGGGGGTCAGAGATAGAGGTCTGTGTATGGGTTTGTGTCATCTCCCCAACTGGACTGTGAGCTCCTTTTCGGAGGATTGTGCCACTCCTGTCTCACTATTCCCTGAGCACTCACCCATCCCTGTGTCTGCCCAGGGACAGGGAACTTACTGGCAGGGAGTACCAAGGTGATAGGATCCCTTCTCTTCCCACAAATAGAAAAACATGGATAAAACAACATGGATAAAATAAAAAAAAACATGGATAAAACACAGCCCCCAAATTTCTTTTAATATTTGGTCCATACTTCAGAGATTACTTGCTTGTTAGTTACAAGGGGGATGTGTGGGAAATATAACTTTACAGTAGAGAGATTAGGCTGTCATCATCTTAACCCAGGCAGCAATCTTGGCACTCTTAATAATGGGACAACCAGATCTAATGTGATGCAATAGGAAATGCACAGCATCCCCTATGAAATATTCTTGCAAGAAGTCAAATCATTAAACCTGATTTTCAGTTTACAGAAAATATGGAGACAGAGACCAGGTTAAACTAGCACAAAGAAATAATCAGTTAAAGCTAGAACACTGGAGAATCTACAACACGGCTGGCCTGGTTTCTATAAAATGTCACAGTCATAGGGATGGTTCTAGATTAAAATGGAATAAAAGGGCATAACAAAAAGTGTCTTCATTGGTATGCAATTATTCTTTGGATACTTATTTTTTTAAAAGCAGCTCTAAAATATAGTCTGGGAACAATTGATGAAATTTGAATAGCACTTGATAATAGATTGAATTTCTTAAGTATAACATTGGTATTATGGTTATATGGGAGAACGTCCTTATTTTTAGGAAATACAAATGAAACTGGAGAAAAGATGTCATGGTGGCTGCAACTTACTTTGAAATGTTTAAGAAAACTAATAGATAAAGTAAATGTGACAAGAAAGAAAAAATACTTTTACATCTAGAATATGAGTGTGCATTTATTACACTATTCTCTCTTCCTTTCTAAAAAAATTCTTTAAAATTATATATCACAAAGTTTGAAGGAAAAAATATGAAAATTTCTAATCTCCTCAAATATAGAGAAACAATAAATCCAGAGCAATAAGTATAAGTAAATCTTGGAGTAGTACTTAGAAAATGGGAACCTGATGTAACTGCCAGGTCCTGGGCATTAGGTCCCTTAAAGAAATAACAATTACACTGAATATAGACATCTATAAAAAGCAGATGCCAAAAGGCAGATGAATATCTTCAATGTACTCAGGGGAAAAAACTGTCAACCTTGAATTCTATACTCAATCTAATCATCATTTAGAAGTAGAGCAAAATACATTGTTGAGTGAATAAGATTTTAATAAAACTAGCATATCAAGTCCAGCAACATATAAAAATGATAATACCTCATGACCAGTGAGGGCTTACTCCAGGAATTCAAGGCTAGTTTAATACTCAAAAATCAGTTGGTATAATTTACCATATTAACTAAATAAAAAAGAAAAATAATATGGTCTTTTCAATAAGTTTAGAAAATCCAATGTCTATTTATTGTTAACAAACAAGCCCCAAAACCTCAGTGGATCATGAATAGAAAGAACTTCCCCAAGCTGCATGTTTAGAATTGACCACAAACACCATACTTGATGGTAAAATCCTGGATGCTTTGCTCCTAAGATCAGGAGCAAGACAAAAATGCCCATTCTCACCATTTTATACAGTATTGCACTGGAGTTCCTAGATGGTGCAAAATGTCAAAAAAAAAAAAAAAAAAGAAAGACAAAGAAAAGCATACAAAATAGAAAAGTAATTTTTTACTCACAAACGGTGTGATTATATCCACAGATGTTTCTAAGACATCTAAAAACTGATTAGAAGTAATAATGGATTTAGCAAAGTGAAAAATCTAAGCTTAACAAACAAAATTTTAGCAACAAATCATACATATACATATTTGCAACAAACGATTGGAAATAAAACTTTTAAAAATACCACTTACAATAGCATCAAAAACCATAAAATAGGAATAAATTTAATGAAGAAATATGCCATTCTTCCCTGTTGAAGCCACAAAACATTGCAGAGAAAAATCAAAGAGAATCTAAATAATGTAGAAATATGCCACGCTTGTATATTGGAAGACTCAAGATGTTGTTCTCCTCAAACTGATCTATAGCTTCAACACCAACCTAATCAAAATCTAAGTAGACTTTTCTTGGTAGAATTAGACAAACGTATTCCAAAATACATATGGAAATACAAAGAACCTAGAATAGTCAAAGACTGAGCTTACTATTTATTCTTTCATTTACGTTTATTTATTGAGCACACACTATGCATCACGCTGTTCCATACCTAGGACATAAAATATTAAGACAAAGATATTTGCCTGAAGACCTACTGAAATATGAACTTAAGCACAGAAATTAAACTGAGAAAGGAGTGGAATGCAAGAAGCAATGATGGACAAGAAGCTGGTGAACATATTGGTACGAGTACATGCTATACAAAGTAATATGAAATTAAATTAATTTTAAAATTAGTTTTAAAATTTTAAAATTAATTGTGTTGCTTTGATATATTGGATGCCAAACTGGGCAGGCTCAGAAACAGATTGGGTGAAAACCTCTTGTTAAGGATGGAAGCCCTCAAAGGACTTCTGGTCTAGTAGAGGAGACGAAGTAAACAGAGAAGTCCGATGGAGGGCAACATCTACCTAGGGCACAGAGAATACATAGGAGGAGGATGTCTGTGCTATCTGGGAGCGTACATCATGGAAGGACTTCATGGAGAACATGATGGTTCAGTACACTTAGGGAACCATCAGGTTTGATTGTGGTGGGGCAGGACAAGAAATGAGTTTTCCATGCCAGGGCAAGGGGTTTGGACTTTAGCATTTATCCTGAAAAGGCTGCCTGCTGCCTGCTTTGTAAATTTGAGATAAGGGTTGTTATTATTATTTTAAACTCTAGAATTCAGAATAATAATTAACAACCACACGTGGCTTTGTAGATACAAAGCATTATATGTATAGTCTCTTACTTGGTCTTCACAGCAACCCCATGATGTATAGAGTCCTAAATAAAAAGAAGTTCAAAGAAGTTAGAGAATTTGGTTAAGGACATGCCATTGGTAAGTAGATGATTTGGCCCTAGAATCTGGCATTCTTTTAATTTCTTACAAAAGTCAGAAGTATTTCAACTTGCAGAAAAAGTAACCACTTCTTCCTCTTCCCACCCACACTCATTTTTTTTTTTCTTAGCTTCCCTGTTCTGGGGGGAAGGATGGGTACTACTCTTGTGCCAATCCAAGAGATTTATAATTCTCAGGTAATCCTTTTTTTATTCTTTTTGTCTTTCTTTCCTTTCCTCACTCCCTGCTTCTCTCTTTCCCTCTTTGCTTCTATCCTTCCCTCCTTCCTTCCTTCCTTTGGTTTATTCATCAATTATGCATGCATTAGGCACTGTATTCCAGGTGCTAGGGGCACAGACGTGAATCAGACAAGGCCCTTACCCTTAATTTGCTCTCAGACCATAGGATAAACAAACAAGTAAATAGACAATCACGATATGATACAGTAATGCTGTGAATGGGGAAAGTAGAAGGAGCGGGTGGAGAGCAGGGTAAGGGTAAGGAAGAGATGATGGTGTGGGTTCCCACAATTCAGGACACCCTTCCATAGACTCCTCTGAGGAACAGCAAGCACTACAGTCATCAACATTCCTTAGTGCTTCTCCCACTTACCACATCATGTGAAGGACACAGTGATAGCTCCTGTGGGAGCTACCAGGGTGAATAAGGCAGACTTCTGCCATCTTGGGGTTCATAATCTATTGAGAGAGACCACCAAGGACACAAAAAACTAGGATCCTTAGCAGACTATGGGAAGAACAATCAATGGAGCTACAGACAATAAGCCATGAGAACCCAGGGAAAGCAGAAGTTCATTCCTACTGGAGGGATATGAAAAATCCATAACCCATAAGATATTTCAGCTTTATCTTTTTGATATTGAGTTACATCTTCCCATAATTCAGCAAAGATTTAAAGACATGGAAAATTGTACTTGATTTAAGAAAGTTTCTGTGGGTCACTTTAGTGCAACAATCTTCTTCACTTTATCTCTTGCTGTCACCTACTCACTCCAGCCTGTACAGAGAAGTCATCTAAACTGTGGAAATCAAGAGACTGAGAATCACCTTTCTTTAGTGGCCCATGTGTGAGAGGGGGTTAGGGGACCCTAGAAGTGACTCTCAGGTTAGTTGAAACTTAGTTACAGGGCTTAGAATGTGTGGAACTTCTTGCTCTGTTACTCATCCATCAAGTAGCACCTATAGATTTCTTAAGTTTATTGTCATTGTCTTACCCCTGAGTGGACACCAATAACAAAGTCTTGCCCAGGTCAGATGCAATAATAATTTACCATTTCTACAGGCAACTGGCATGGTAAGAAGCAGTATCGTACAGTTGTCAAGAGATGGACTTTGAAATTCCACAGAACTGAGCTCAAATTTTACCTCCATCCTTTGCTGGCTGTGTGATCTTGGGTAAGTTACTTGATCTTTGTGGCTCAATTTCCTCATCCACCAAATGGGCATGTTAGTATCTGCCTTAGGCAATAGGGGGAGAATTTGCTGGGATATACATGCAACATTCTTAGCAGAGGGCCTAATACATAGTATACAATTAGGATCATCCAAGATTTGGGGTGTAACTGTTTGAGTTTTTACTTACTCAATTCTCACATTGTCCCAAGATAAGAAACAGACCTTTTCTGCACTATGAATTCAAATGCGACATGACACATATTCCTCTTCTTGGTCTACATACTCTCCTTGGGCAACCCCTCTCGTGTATTCTCATGGTTTCAATTGCCATTATCTGCTGGTGGTTCTTAGATATTTGTTTTTAATCTAAACATCTCTTCTGAGAACCCAGATCCACATAACCTGCTGTCTTTTGCTTATGTCAACTCAAATGTTTCTTAAGGGCCTCAACCTCATGTGTCCAAAACTGAACACTTCTCCAGGAGTTGTCAGTCACTAGAGAAAATCTCACTTTTTACTTTGGTAATTAAAAAAAATACCTTTAAAGAGGGAATGACATATGAGTTGAGTCTTCAAATAAGGGTGACTGATTTTAATTTAAACTTGGTAAAAGGAGAAGGAAACCATTCAAGTGAAGGACAAGTGCAAAGAGGCGGGAAAGCTGCAGGGTGTACTGTGGAGAGCCAGGTTTGATTATGTACCTTCAAATCTTCCTTCTTAATGTTCTATTTCACCCCTTAGTAAATACCCAGCTCCTGATGTGTTTTTCCACATCTGGATGTCTGAAAGCTGCAGAAAGTTATACACTGCTGCTGGAATGACTGAAATGAACTTGTTTCTCACCAACTAAGATTCGCAGTCTAAAGACCCCATGAGGTGCTTCATGTTCAACCACGATCCACACTGCAGTCACCTCCCTCCCTGGTCTAATGGTATCAAAGTGAAAATAGAAAGGCCTTTCTATTTTCACATATCAGGAACCGGGTATTTAGTAAGGGATGAAATGGAATAGTAAGAAGGAAGATTTGAAGATACTCTCCATTGAGAGTCTCTGAATTCTCATTAAGGCCCATGAAATGATTGAATGACTGTGCAATACCATCCACTAACAGCATTCAATAATCTTTACTAATGTGAGGCCCCTATTTTAGAAGTACTAAACATGGATACCAGGTTCTATTTCAGTGGAACCACTTCATCCTAAAGTGAAGAATGGACAATGTAAGTAGTAACCACAATTATTTACCACTTGCTAAATAAGTACCAAAGCTGCACAGTCTTTTATGGTGACGGTTATGGTTTCAGGCACAGTAAATGGCAAGACATTGATCCTAACCACACATGCATAAGCCAGTTGTAAGTACCTATTACCTGTTTGAATTCAATCATATCATCTATTATTTCACAAAGGAATGACTTGGGACCAGCCTGGAACTCATTGCTGATTGGTTTCTTGGTGACACAGACTGGCAATACTTTGGGGTACATTGCTGTTACACATACAGATAAGATGCAGAAACCAATAAAGTCCATGGCATTTCTCCCAGGAGAAAGAGAAAAAAGAAAAAAAAACTGACCTTTCACTGTTGGATGAACACATGACTCCAAACCTCCCCCTGCACCTTTTTGTACCAATGATCACCATAGGCTAAAGTTACCTTAGTTAGCTACTCTAGGGGGTGGTGAGCTCCCTTGAAGAATTCAAGCCCAGGCTGGATAACCAGGTAAGTTTTTTTAGGATAGGACTCAAGCATGTGAACATTCAAACAGGGTAACTTTTTGTTACCTAAGACTGCATAGTTCTGTTAATGTATTAGTTTCTAATAAGCAATTATTCATTTGTGAAAATCTTTAAATAATTCTCCTAGGCAGCAAAGCAGATATGCCTCTTCTAAACGGGGCCACCTGTACAGTGATTAATAGTTTTTCTTCAGGTTCAGACACAAATTGAAACAGGACATCTGAGAGCAATCAGACAAATGGAGGTATTCTTGTGTGGCTTAGGCCTTAAATCCTTTGGGATCCGACTTCTCGGGTCTTTTTAATATTATGTGCTTGTTTGTGTCACTTTTATTTGGCTGAAGATGGAAACAAGTGGGGGCCAGAAAGGCAGTTTATCCCTCAGGAGCAGGAAATTAGAAGATTGGGTACTGCCTTGAGGATTAACTGTTCCTTGAGGCCCAGGCTCCCCAACTACTCATCAATCCTCTGGGCATGTTTCTGGCCTTCTACCCAGGATGTTGTTCAGAGGAAAAATCTAATTATCTAATCAGAACGACTGGAGAGCTATGCCACAAGTTTTCCATCTGCAAAGTGGGCATATCCCCTCTAGTTCTGTCATTCTGTGGTTCTCTACTTGGAAATATTTTGCAGGGTTTCAAGTTCCCAGCAGCTGTATGTATGTAAAATGTGCCTGTGTTGGACCTAGAACTGCAAATCCCATTTGACCCAGCAATCCCATTACTGGGTATATACCCAAAGGAATAGAAATCATTCTATTATAAAGACATGCACACATATGTTTACTGCAGCACTATTTACAATAGGAAAGACTTGGAACCAACTCACATGCCTATCAGTGATAGACTGGATAAAGAAAATATGGTACATATACTCCATGGAATACTATGCAGCCATAAGAAAGAAAGAGATCATGTCCTTTGCAGGGACATGGATAAAGATGGAAGCCATCATCCTCATCAAACTAACACCGGAACAGAAAACTAATTACCACATGTTCTCGCTTATAAGTGGGAGTTGAACAATGAGAGCACATGGACACAGGGAGGGGAACATCACACACCGGGGCGGTGTTGGGAGGTGGGGGGCAAGTTGGGGGGAGAGAATTAGGACAAATGCCTTATGTATGTGGGGCTTAAAACCTATATGATTGGTTGATAGGTACAGCAAACCACCATGCACATGTATACCTAATGTAACAAACTGCACAGTCTGCACATGTATCTTGTGTCTTGTGTTCCAGCTGGTAGATGCTGTACTGCAGCAGATTGGTTTGCTTATTTCTTTCCTTCCTCCCCTCCTCTCACCCTCCCTTTTCTCCCAGCTTCTCTTCCTTCTTTTCTCCCTTTCTCCTTCCTCCCTTCCTCTTTTTCCTTTCTTTCTCATTCCCTCTTCCCTCTCTCCCTCCCTCCCTCTTCCCCACTTCCCTTCCCTTTCCTTTCCTTCCCTTTCTTTCCTTCCTTCCCTCCTCCCTCCCTCCCTCCCTCCTTCCCTCCTTCCCTCCCTCCCTCCCTCCCTCCCTCCCTCCCTCCCTCCCTCCCTCCCTCCCTCCCTCCCTCCCTCCCTCCTTCCTTCCTTCCTTCCTTCCTTCCTTCCTTCCTTCCTTCCTTCCTTCCTTCTTCTTTTCTTTCAAGATTATTATTCCCACTGGATGGCAATACTTGCTTCCCGATTTTAATCGCATGCACGCAGACTGCAATCCTCTTACCCTATGGTATGAGGGAATTTTCACTGGAGGTCATTGACAACGATTTCCCTTAAGACAGTACACAGGGGAGAAATGCCAAATGTGGGTGAAGGGGAGGAAGGCAGCAAAACACACTGCCATGTGTGTACCTATGCAACTATCTTGCACGTTCTGCACATGTACCCCAAAACCTAAAATGCAATTAAAAAATGAAAAAAAAAAAAAAAGACTGTACGCGGGAAGGAGCGTCTTGAATTCTTCAAGGAATTTCCCTCGGTTAAGTGGTGGGTGAATGTAGGCTACCTGCCTGACATATGCCAATATATATAACTTGTAACCATGCCTCATATGTCTTTTATACACCTCTCTGTATTTTTCACCCTCTTCTCGCTCTTGCTTCAGCATGATTTTTTTTCTTTTAACATCTTCCAGCTTATTGATCGCCCTTCGGCTATGTCTAATCTGCTGCTAAACTCATATATCAAACAGTTTTTTTTGAGTTATTTTATTTTTCAGTACTAGAATTTCCATTTAATTATTCTATATAACTCTCAGTTCTCTCCTGATAATCTCGAATTAGCCATGTGATTTCTTGAACCTGTTGATCATAGTTATTTTCAAGCCCATGTTTGACAGGTCTAAAAGCTATATCTTGTATTGATAAGATTTTATCATTTACTTTTTTCTCTCGGTTTGGGGAAATGTGATTTTGTTTCCTGATGTACTTGATAAATTTTAAATTAAATTCCAGACATTGTTTGTGCATATATCAAGAGGTAATCTCATCTTCTTGAAGAGAATTTACTCTGTCTTCTTATAGTCAATAAGCATAGGAGCAGATCACCTAGGTCTAAGGAAATTGTGAGCTTATTCAAGGCTGGGCTTCAATCTTTGTGATAATTCGTAACTTTCTTGTTCACTCCTAATCTTAGTCGTAACCCTTTAGGGATCCCAACCTAAAACGTGTTTACAAGATCTGCTCCTTGGTGGGCCCTAATTGCCTATGCTTGTCCCTCCAACCTCAAAAGACTATGGAAATCAACTCAGTCCCTCAGCCTTTTAGTAGAAAAGTGGTGCCAAATGTCAGGTTCACCTCTCTGTCTCCCTCCTCTTCCTGATCTTAGTCCTTACTGTGTTCAAATGTGTTTTTTCCCCCAAATTTTGTTCAGCTGTTCTAGTTGTTCTCAGAAGAAAGGTCAGTCTGCAAAAAGCTATTCTGGCTTTATCAAAAGTAAATTTCCACCTATGTCATTTGGCCTTGACTCTAGTAATATTTGGTAATTTTAGGCAGCACAATAGATCTTCCGTTCATCTTGCATATTTTCTTCCACAGACCTGGAACCAACCATTTTCAAGGATCTCTGGCATGTTTCAATGAGAAATAGTATTTAAAGATGATTACCTGGACATTAGGAATGTTCTTTACTACTGGCTGGCATTATATCTTTGTCTTTTCAGTGGACAGAGCTGGAAAAATACAGCTTTTTGAAAGCTAAAACTAGAGAGTTCATACTGAAAATTTCAATTAATGAAAAAGACTATAGTGCATTTTAATATCTTTTATCTGTGATGGATATCACTTTTCTCTTATGCTGAAAATCATTTTTCTTATTAACATTTACATATATAACATTTGTTTTGTTCCAGTATGTGTGTGCCGAAATAACAATACCATCATAACTACTAACAAAAGACTAAGTGTAATTTAATATTTCTTTTGGTTTGTCTTCAATATAGAGTCCACCAGGGATATACAGTCAAAACACCATGTTTCAAAAATCTTCAAATTATTCTGTTTTGTATGATTATGCCATCAACTTGGTATACAGATAGATTCATTTATTTGAATTTGTTTTTAACTTTACGAGTTTCATTTTTTTCTCTTTGATTTGATATTGTTTTTAAATTGTATGAAATATTAAACGGTTCTAAGTTCCAAAGTATAAAACAAAAGAAATCTAGTTTCCATCTCTGTTTCCTCTTCCCATTCCCTATTCTCTCTCTCTCCCCTACAGGTAGCACCTTTTTGTTACTTTTTGATTTATTTTTAACATTAAAATATATGTATTTTACTATTTTACATATAATATGTCTATATATATGCAGAGATAGAAAGAGAGGTTGCCATATTTGGGACAAAATCTAGATTCCATCCTTAACGCTTATCTCTTCCTTACCCTAGCACTACCTCCAAGTATATCTCAAGTCCTAGGAGAGCTACCTTCATCTTCTGCCTGGAGGGCAGCAACAGCCTCCAGCTGCTCTTACTCCTGAACCTTCTGCCTCCCAATACATTTTACCTACAGCAGCCAGAGGAAACCTTTCAAAGCATTTTGCAAAGAGTGTACTAATTTTCTCTTTCCTGCTGTCAGTCCTTACTGGGACCTGTAAGACCGAGCAAGCCCCTGAACCCCTCATCCAGCCTGGATCAGACTACCACCTTCTTCTCCTGACCCTCTTCCCACCCTTTGCAAATGTGCACCCGAGACTGCCAGCCACACTGAAGCCTGTGCCTGGATACACCCCTGAGAACATGCTAGGGCTTCCCAACTAGAATGCTTTTCCCTCAGCCTCAGTTGGATGCACTCACAGCACAATCCTGTTTTTAAATCGTCACATTTCTCATAACTTTCTAGTTGTCCAGTGAGAAAAGACAGTATCAGAGAGTGACAGAAACTTGCTTAAGTTCCTACAAGAGTTTTTCCTACTTGGTCGTTTAACAAACTGTTGAGCTGTGTACTGAGGTCTGTCCTTAGACATGTAGAAAATGGAGATGATTTTGCTTGGAGCTGCCTTACACCCGTGCAGTTCTGGCTGTTAAAGACCTTATCTAACGCAAATTGTGAAGACAGAGGCACTGCCATGAGAACCTAAATGAGCATCTGCTGAGTGTCCCTACCAATTCCAGCTCTTTCCGGCTCCCCGCCCTTCCCGTCTGGCCTGGTTCTCAAGGTCAGCTCGCAGGCTAACTAGTCGGTAAGCTGTCCTTCCTGCCGCTGCTGGGATGATTTATAAAGAGCCTCCGCTGTGACTCCTTCATGATGGCCTTGCCCCTGGAGCCTCAGCCACACCTGCCCTTTTAAAGAAGGCGGACTGTAGTTCCGTACCAAGGGCTGTGGCGAAACCAAGCTGATGTCCTCATCACCAGCGGCCTCTCCCTGCATCCCATTGCCCAGGTTCCTGGAGCCCCACGACGACCAGGGTGCCCCGAGCGTATCCCAGCTTGTGCCCTCCAGGCGGCGCAGAACAGCTCCGCAGTGCCACCTAGAGGCTTCCAGCGCCAGCCAGAGGAGAGAGTTTTTGTCTCTGACTGCGGGCTTTGGGGGCTAGGTGGACAATGGCTAGCTAGTACTTTGGAGGTTTGGAAGTATACCAGGGTGAGATATATTTGGAGAAACTCATTTCTGGATGTATGGCTGTACGTTCAGCCCCCTCGGAGCCGGTCTCGTATAACTACCTCTCCACACGCAGTGCACACACTTACGGCCACTGTGACTCACACAGCTCTGGAGAAACCCCAGAGCTGCCTCCAAACCTCCAGTCTTAACCAAATGGTAGAAACAGGAGAGAAAGTCCTGCAACACACCCCAGTGCAAGAGTTGTTCAGTAGATGAGCTAAAGATAGCACTCCCAACAGAACCGAAGGGAAGGGGCCGTCAGTGAGATTGTTGGGACAGCTAGCCAGCCATTTCTAAAAAGGACATTGAAACTTCCACCTTACACCATGCACTCAGATTACATCCGGGTGGACTGAAGGGTGCAATGTCGCACTAGAAGAAAGTGTTGGTATCTATTTGTAAAGGCTTGGAGTGGGGAGGATATTCCAAATAAAATTCCAAGCACAGAAACTATAAAGGAAAAAGACTGATACATTTGACTCAAAATTTAAAAACTTTTGTGCATTAAAAAAACCTGTTGATAAAGTTAAAAACCAAAATAACATACTTGGAAAATGACCTGATATCTGAAAGACAGTGACTAATATCCTTAATATATACAGAGCTTTTATGAATCAATATGAGAAAGACAAATGTTCCAGTAAGAATATAGGAAAAATACATGAAAAAACAATTCACGAAAAGACAAACAGATTTCTAGGAACATTAAGAAATGTTCAGCCTTAGTAGTAATCAAGGGAAGCCTAATTAAAACCACAGAGATTATACTGCTTTCCACTACCAAATGAACAAAAATTTCAAAGAGAACTAAACTCATGGAGGGGATAGATGAGGCAGAGATCAGGCTTGCTCACACATGGCTATGGGAGGGAGCTGTGGCAAGGTCTTTCCGGAAGGCAACTTGGTGTCATGGAGTAAAAGCCTTAACAAATATTACATATCCTTGTACTCAGCAGTGTTGCTTTAAAAAACTTATCCTAAAGAAACAATGTGTGGAAAGATACATCTGGTCAGGGATGTTTGCAGTAGTCCTGTTTTTAATAAGGGCATAAAAAAGAAACAACCTAAGTAAATACATGTTTATTTAAAATAATAAGATAGTTGTCTTCTCATCAACTTGGAAAGATGTTCATGAAATATCACTAGGTGAGAAACACAAGTTACAAGAAAAATGTATATATAATATAATTTATTTCATGTCAGTAAAAGTGATGTATGTATTTCATGGAAAAACTAGATAGAGTTATACGACACAATTCTAATAATGATTGCCTTGAGAGGGAAGGAAGAATAGAGATTATGCATGTTTTTTTTTTACCTTTTTTGGCTTTCTGATATGTTCTTTTTATTTCAACATAGAAATATCCATACTGTCTCTTTTCTTGCCTTTATTTCTTCTTTTTCTTCCTCAGAATTTTTTAAATTGTGAGAATAATACAGGCTTATTGTAAAAATTCAAACCAGACAAAAGTATATAGAGGCTTTCCCTCTGACCATCCCATCTCCAGAGAGGACCACTTTGAACAGGTAGGTATATATGTTTCCCAGACATTTGTATGCACCTATAAACACACATATATGTATGTGTCTATTTTCATATAAATAGAATCACATTGTATACACTGTGCTGTAACCTGCTTTTTTCACTAAACAATATGTCACGAACTTCTTTCTATGTCAATACACATAGATCTACCTCATGTTTTTTAAAAAGTATGCTTTTCAACAGCTGCATATTATTACCTTGTATAGAGATGTTCAAATCTTTACTTCCTGAGTTCTCTACAATGATATGTTACTACTTGTGTAATGAAAATATAATAAAATGTTTTGTTGGAAAAAATAAAAAAAGAAGAAAGAGGGAGAAAAGAAGGAAGAGAGTGAAGGTGAATTGTTTGTTCATCTTCACTTTCACGCGGATTGGGGCTCCTTCTACTTGGGAGATATCTTTGATTCCAGAGAGCTGTCAGGGTTTGATGAGGTTCAGAAAAAGCCGCACTTGCTTCGTGACCAAACAAAAGAATCCTGAGGATCTTGGCACTTTAGATGGACTTTTCCAGTCCAGGTCACCAGGCTTGGAGAAGAGGCCACGTCAGAGTAGAAGTTCTATGTGGGACTCAAATAATATTTACAGAAGAAAACAATAAAACTTAGAAACAAAATCAATCATAACAAAAATTATGGAAGTGAAACAAACAACTTTTTTTTTCTGCTTTTCACCTATATTAACCTTTTAATTTATTCTTTGTTTTTTCAATTTTTCCAGCTTTATTGAGTATAATAGCCAACTAAAATTGTATAAATTTAAGATGTACAACATGATGATTTGATGTACACATATACTGTAAAATGATTGCTACAGTCGGAGTGGTTAACATATCCATTACCTCACATTTTGTGTGTGTGTGTGTGTGTGTGAACTTTTAAGATCTATTCTCTAATCAAATTTCAATTATATAATACAATATTAGTAACTATAGTTACTACGATATACATTAGATCCCCAGGACTTAATCCATCTTCAAACTGAAAGTTTGTACCCTTTGACCAACATCTCTTCAATTCCCCCAGCAACCAGCCCCCATCACCACCATTCTACTCTCAGTTTCTATGAGTCTGGATTTTTTAGATTCCACATATGAGTGAGATTATACAATAGTTAACTTTCTCTGCCTGACTTACTGTATAATGCACTCAAGATTCATCCATATTGCTCCAAGTAACAGGATTTCCTTTTTTAATGTCTGAACAGCATTCTCTCTCTCTCTCTCTCTCTCTCTCTCTCTCTCTCTCTCTGTGTGTGTGTGTGTGTGCGTGTGTGTGTGTATGTGTGTGTTTCACATTTTTTAAATCCATTCTTCGGTTGACAGAAATTTGGTTGTTTCCCTTCTTGGCTACTGTGAATAATGCTGAAACAAACATGGGAATGCAGATAATCAAACATGGGAATGCAGAATTGAGGTACTGAATTCATTCCTTTGGATCTATATCCAGAAGCAGAAGCGGTTGATCACATGGTGATTCTATTTTTAATTTAAGAAACCTTACTATTTTCCATAGTGGCTGTACCAATTTACATTCCGATCAACAGTGCACAAGGATTCCCTTTTCTCTACATCCTTGCCAGCACCCATTATCTTTTTTCTTTTTGATAATACCATCCTAACAGGTGTGAGATGATCTTTCATTCTGGCTTTGATATGCATTTCCCTTATGATTACTGATGTTGATTGAGCACCTTTTCATGTACCTATTGGGCATTTGTATGCCTTCTTTGCAAAAATATCTATTCAAGTTTTTTTTAACTCATTTTAAAATCTGGTTATTTATGAGGGTATTTATTTTTGCTATTCAGTTGTATGTGTTTCATCTATATTTTGGATATTAATCCATTATCAGATATATGGCTTGCAAATATTTTCTCCCATTCCATAGGTTGCCTGTACATTTTGTTGTTGCCTTTGCTGTGTAGAAGCTTTATAGCTTAATGTAGTCCCACTTGTATATTTTTGCTTTTGTTGTTTATGCTTTTGATGTCATGTCCAAAAAAAAAAATCATTGGCAAGACCAGCGTGAAAGAGCTTTTCTCTCCCATTTTACTCTAAGAATTTTATAGTTTCAGGTCTTACATCTAGGTCTTCAATCCATTTCGAATTAAGTTTTGAGTGTTGTAAATTGTGCTCCATTTTATTTTCTCTGCATGTGGACATTCAGTTTTTTTCAGTACCATTTATTGAAAAGACTATCCTTTTCTAAGAATTGTGCATTCTTGGTACCCTTGTCACAGATTAGTTGACCCTCTATGAGTGGATTGATTTCTGGGCTCTGGGTTCATTAATAGTCTATGTCTGGTTTTGTGTCAGAACCACGCTGTTTTGATTTCTATAGTTTTTGTATATTTTGAAATTAGGGAGTGTGGTGCCTCCGGCTTTGTTCTTCTTTCCCAGGATTGCTTAGGTATTCAGGTTTTTTGTGGTTCCATAAAGATTTTAGAATTGCTTTTTTTATTTCTGTGAAAAAATGCTGTTAGGATTCTGATAGAGATTGTATTGAATCTGTAGATCACTTTGGGTAGTATGAACATTCTAACAATATTAATTCTTCCAACTCATAAACACGGGCTATCTTTCAATTTATTTGTGTCTTCATCAATTTCTTTCATCAATGTATTATGGTTTTCAGTATAAAAACTTTTCACCTCCTTGGTTAAATTTATTCTTAATATTTTTAAACCACCTTCTAATCTTTTGCCTAGACACAGGACAAAATGTCCCCATAACACCCTCCTCCCACACCCAAGTGATCTGAACTCTGAATAAGACCTTACTTTAAAGATGGCCTAGTTTGCCTTCCTTCTTTTATAGTTGAGACAATGGAGGCCTTAAGAGGGTCAGAGCTGAGGTCAAAGGTAACACGGAGTCAGGGACAGAGCTCAGTTTAGTACCCAGCAAGTCTGACTCCTAATTTGCTCCTTTCCTTTCCTATTATCTTTTAAAAAATTATTATAATAATATTTGTTTATTTATTAATTTTATTCTTATTATTGTTTTGAGATGGAGTTTCGCTCTTGTTACCCAGGCTGGAGTGCAATGGCGCGATCTCCACTCACTGCAACCTCCGCCTCCTGGGTTCAGGCAATTCTCCTGCCTCAGCCTCCCGAGTAGCTGGGATTACAGGCATGCGCCACCATGCCCAGCCCTGTATATTTATGTTTGAGATAGAGTCTTGCTCTTTCACCCAGGCTGGAGTGCATTGGCATGATCTTGGCTTACTGCAACCTCTGCCTCTCGGGTTCAAGCAATTCTCCTGCCTCAGCCTCTTGAGTAGCTAGGATTACAGGCACATGCCACCACACCTGGCTAATTTTTGTATTGTTAGTAGACACAGGGTTTCACCATGTTAGTCAGGCTGGTCTCGAACTCCTGACTTTGTGATTCATCCACCTCGGCCTCCCAAAGTGCTGGGATTGCAAGTATGAGCCACTGTGCCCAGCATCTTTTGTATTTTCATTCTGTATTTACAAGACCATTTCTGAAATAAAACTTTTTTTTCATCATAAAACATACACATACTATTTATGCAAACCTTGGACAGTAAACATAAAAGCTAAAGGAAGAAAAGTACTCAAACCACCACTTTTCTTGGCAAAATTTTCCCTCATGTCTCTTGCTCCTGTCTGTTTTCTGTATTTAAGTTGTTTTTCACAGTTTCAGATCCTCTGAGACTTTCTCTTCCTATTTCAAGCCTACCCTTATGTGTGTAGATGTGCTTTTCTTTTTGTTCGCTAACATTTGTGGATTTAGAGCAGGGTGTGCAGTCACCATCTGTAGGCCAGAAGTTTGTTGTGCAGCCTCCAGGGCCAAGTTTCATCTTGGTTACCACATACTTTGTCATAATGAGATTTGTGGTTTAAATTTGGCACCGACTGTAACATTGAAACCTTGAGTATTTTAACTTTATCACTCAAGTCCTACTTAATTTTTGGAGTTAATTCTGTGGATATGAGCTGAAGAAAAGAAAAGCTCCTTGCAAAGGAGTTATAAGTGTATCTTCAGTGAAGGGAGAGCTCCTCACCATTGTGAGTGTCTGGGGTTCTCCTGCAATTACATGGAGTCTTTTTGCCCATTGGTCAGGGTAGGCACTCCAATTTCAGCAATTAGGAAAACTCAGATTAAATGGGTGGGTCATGTCTGAAAGGCACCCCAAAGAGTCTGCTGATAGTAAGCACCCTAAGTGTTTGTAAAATAAAATATCTAAGTTGCTACATCGAATAGGTGCTGCCATCCAATGTGCCCAAGGTTTGAGACACCAAGTTCCATTATAAACAAGTGGTGTTCTATTTGTTTGCTTTCTGCCAAATCAGACTCCCAAACAATCATTTATCTTGTTGAAATATTTGTGGATAGGCCGGGCATGGTTGCTCACGCCTGTAATCCCAGCACTTTGGGAGGCTGAGGCAGGCGAATCACAAGGTCAGGAATTTGAGACCAGCCTGCCCAATTTGGCAAAACCCCATCTCTATTAAAAATACAAAAATTAGCTGGAGTGGTAGCACATGCCTGTAGTTACAGCTACTCGGGAGGCTGAGGCAGAAGAATTGCTCGAACCTAGGAACCTTGGAGGTGGAGTTTGCAGTGAGCCGAGATTACGCCGCTGCACTCCAGCCTGGGTGACAACGGGAGGCTCCATCTCAAAAACAGAAAAAAGAAAGAAAAGAAATAGTTGTGGATAATTTCTAGTAGCCAAAAGTGATGGCCTGGGGACAGGCTCTCTTCTGTGATGGCTCCACCCAGAAAATAAATAGCCAGACTCAATTCATTTCCCCCATTTGCAATTGCCTCTCCTGTGGAGAGGTCCTTACATAGCCCGGGCTCTGCATCTGCCATAGGAAGTGCAGATTGTTGGAAAAGTCACACCCAACGACTCTGTGCCCTGTTATACATCACTCAGGTGGTCTCTGCAAGTGGGCTGCCTTCCTATTTTATAATAGCAAAGCCACTTTACTTACATGGGATATATGCTAGACATAAATCCCAGTAAAAATAAGAGGCCCCTTTGGGAAACGAAAGAGGCCAAGAAAGAAAGCTTGAACTGTTGGCCCCAGGATTTCACTAAAGAAAAATGCCTTCCAAGGAGCTGTCCCTAGCCAATTTCTTTTTAAGGAGATGGCAGTTAAACTGTAAAACATCAAGGACAAAACAGAAATACTGGCCTAAAGACAACTCAATCAAATTAGAGAAATCGACCAGAGCCCTGAATTTTGGTTGATTAGTTCCTTACCCGTTTCTGCCATTTCTGCAGTCGTTCCTCACTTTCCACTCTGTGCCAGGCACCTCCACATATGTTGCCTCAGTTCATCCTCATGACAGCCGAGGGAGAGAGTGGCACAGTCCTGTGGACTCAGTTTTATTAGTGGGGCCCAGGAACCCATACAGTATAACAGATGGAAGGTCTAATCCACATCTCCCTAATGAAAGAGAAGATACGATGGGAGATGAAGGCTCCTACCCTGGATGATTTCAAGGATAGGAAGATTTAGGGTAGAAATAAAGACTGAATGCAACTAAGCTTTGGTTCTAAAAAACAAACAAACACTTTTTTTTTCAACTGAGAGAGAGAGAGAACCAATTGGAAATGATTGCAAATCCATGTGACTAGATATGACAGTGCTTCAGAACCAGATAAGCACTTGGGAAGAGAGATTATACAAACAAGTACACCACTTGAGTAAAAACTTGAGGTAGTTTTTATGCTAAAATATTCACCGGGCCTTTCAGAAACTAATCAAATGATTTTCCTTCCATTATCTCATTTGATCCTCACAGCCGCCCTATGAAGGATGAAGGGCAGGGATGATTATCTTCATCTGGGAGAGGAGCAAATTGCAGCTGTTACTGCCAGAGCAACAGTAAGAGAATAGTGTGGCAAAGTTGGATCTAGAACCCAGAATTTGTCTCTCCAGCCCACTGGAGTTCCCATCTGAGATGGGCGTGATTCCAATGAGGAGCACTGTGACGAGGTGCTGGGAACTCACTGTGAGTGGTTGGGAGGAAGAGGGCACTTTGTCCCAGGGCAAGCAGACCCCATCGATCGTTCCGTACGCCAGGGATGATCCTGTCCTAGCACTATATGATGAGCAGAAGCACATGTCACTCTTATATCAATGCCAGTGGTATGTAGACTCTATTATCTGCTCATTTCACAGAATAGGTTAGGTGTATTGCCTAAAGTCACACAGTTACCAAGTTGAGGAAATGTGAACCCAGCTGGTCTGATTCCAGAATGTCCTGTAAAAATCTCTTTGCTCTATTGTCTGCTGGCTAGACCTGCTCTATACTGATTAAATCACAAAGAAGGTAACTTTTCCACTACAGTCCCCTCATTTCAGACCGACCATTATTCCAACTCAACCATTGATGTAGGGAAATTGCTCCTTGGCTCAGTCCAATATAAACTCCTCCAGTTGGTTTCCTCTGAGAGGGTATCAGGGGGATTAAAATAAGAGGACCCTAAAGAAGAAGTGCCTTTTTGTATTTCCCTAAAGCATCATATAGATTAGCAAAGGGAATTGTCTCATTAATGCTGGTCACCACACTATGATGAAGGCACCATTAGCCCCATTTTGCAGATGAGGAAAGAGGCGAGGTAGGTGTCACCCAGACAGCCACCCCAGTCAAGGCTTTGTTCCTCCCAAGACCTGTTTACCCTTATGCCCGTATCGAGGGGACTAGTTCCTATAGAGAAGATCCAGCGATGGCATTGTTGCATGGATGGATTTTGTCCACTTTTTTCTCAGTGTATTTCACAAGGAGTTCCTAGGGCAAGACACAGATACCTAGTTCCTAAATAAATAAGAAGATTGGGCTGCCGTTTAGTTTTTCACCCTTGTTATGGTATCGAAAGAACCCAGAAGAGAGAGGGCAGGGCCGAGCCAGGCCCCCAGCATGCAGTCCTGCCCCTCGCCACCTCTCCTCGCCTCACCCAGTTGGGGCGTCCCGGCACAGGATGGTAGTCCACCAACACTCGGCTTCCCTGGCGTCAGAGACCTCGCCTGGGTCTGCTGAAAAGCACACCATTCTTCCTCATGTGGGAATGTGCAGAGTGACCCCATCAACTCCCAGGCAACTCACTTCGGCAAGGGGAGATTAAGGAGGGCTCAGAGCCAGGTTAAACAAATCAGCACCCACTGCCTCCAGGGCCACAATCACCCTCCCTGACACTGCCCTCAAAGGGCACCTAACAGCCAGGCATGGTGGCTCATACCTGTAGTACCAGCTCCTTGCGAGGCTGAGGCGGGAGGACCCTTGAACCCAAGGGTTAAAGGTTGAAGTGAGCTGCAATTGTGCCACTGCACTCCAGCCTGGGCAACAGAGCAAGACCCTGAAAAAAGAAGAAAGAGGGAGAAAGAAAGAAAGAAAGAAAGAAAGAAAGAAAGAAAGAAAGAAAGAAAGAAAGAAAGGAAGGAAGGAAGGAAGGAAGGAAGGAAGGAAGGAAGGAAGGAGGAAGGAAGGAGGAAGGAAGGAAGGAGGAAGGAAGGGAGGGAGGTAGAAAGAGGGAGAAAGAAAAAAGAAAGAAAATAAAGAGAAAGAGAAAGAGAGGAAAGAAAAAAAGAAAACCTGCCTTTCAGGATGGCCTTCCCTTCTCCATGACCAGGGTCACAAACAGGGAAGACAGTTTGGGGACAGAAGACACTTCTTAAATGACCTTTTACTGCTTGTAAGAGTAATGTATACACATTCCAGACAGATTGTAAAATCACAAAAAAGGGTAAAATATGAAACAAAAATTACCTCTCATTCCCCAACAAGTGTGAACCATTGTCAAATTTTGTTGCATATGTACTTTCTATATATACACACACAGACAGACATATATATATATAAATATAGTGGGATTTTTACAAAAGGGGTTACCCTCACTATCCAGTTTGGATCTTGATGTTTTAAACTTAGTATGTTTTGGAATTTCTAAATATCATTCGATAGTGGTTTAAAACATGGATTAAAACAGCTCCATTATATGAATATGTCAAATTAATGTAACTATGCCCATATTTCTATACATTTAGGTAGTTTTCAAATTGTCATCCTTATTAATATCACTGTATTGAATGCCCTTGAGCACAGTAATATATAATATTTAATGATCAAATGCCAGACATTTTGCTAAAAACTTTACATGGATTCAGGGTCATTGTATATGTGTCCTGAGCAAAGGTGTTATCCAGGCTGCAAAGTGGGCACTAATATCAAGCCCACTCTTCACTCTACAGGCAAAGTAGCCTGGAGGAAGAGGTACAGTCTTTTACTTTGCACAAACACCATGTCTATTTCCCAAACCCCTGGACATCTGCCTGGGAAAGAAGCAATTTGTCAGCAGAGTGAGGGTGACTTTTTCATATTTCCCTAAAGCATCATACAGAGTAGCAGCCCTAAAGGAATTGTCTCATTAATGCTCATCATTACACTATGATGACAGCATGACTAGCCCCATTTTGCAGATGAGAAAAGTGAGATGTTCTAGTATGATGACTTCCTTAGAACAAATGTCCTGAAGTAGAATTGATTGGTGTACACTGCCAAGTGTCCTATGGAAACATACACATTTATACCCCCACTAGCAGTATAAGAGGTAGCTGTTTCCTCTTCCTTGTCAACACTGTGAAGCAAAAAACAAATATTTGCCAGACTTATGGGTGAAAAAGTCTTGTTATTTTAATCTCTTTTCTTGCTAGTAAGATTGAAGTTTTTGTGGTTTACTATTCATTACTTCATGTGTGATTATTCTATTCCAGCCTTTTACTCACTTCCCTCTTGGGAGGTCTGTGCTGTCCCTATTAACTTGTGATACTGTTTTACCTTAAAGATATTATTCCTTGGTCTGTAATGTTGGCTGCAAGTGCTTACTGCCAATTATATCTCTCAGGTTAGGTTCATTACTGGATATTTTATATTGTGATGTGAATGGGAGCTTTTACTTTCTATTATATGTTCAAACTAATTATTGCCAAATTATAGTATCAGCAAGCTTTGGAGTGTGTATTTTAATCCATGCCCAGTCACCTTACAGAGCTCTTGCATTGAAGCCAGCAATTCTTCAATGGGCTCTTTTAATGGGCTCATGAAAAATTTAAAGCAAGTAGGAATAAATCAAACAAGAGATGTTCAAGAGTATTAAAGAAAACCTAAATAAATTAAGAAATATATCATGTTAATGGGTTGGAAATCTCAACAATTGTAAAGATGTTCATTCTCTTCCAAATTGATTTGCAGATTCAATGCATTTCTCATGAAAATCCCAACACATTTTTTTCATTGTACTTAACAAGCAAAATCGTAAGTTTATGGGAGAACAAATGTCCACAAGAAACGCCAAGGCATTTCTGAGGGAGAATAAGGTGAAGGGCATGACCTTACCAGGTATCAGAGTTGTCTTTTCAGATCATTGGGGTGGGAGGGGGAGTGAACTACTTGCAAATTGGCAATGAAACAACTGGTTATATATATTGAAAAATGAAATTGGATCCCTAACTCTCACCATACAGAAAAATAAATTCCTTGTGAATTAAAGGAGTTTCCAGGTCCAGACAAAACTAATGTCAATGGAAAACCCTGGGCAAAATAATTAATTATCTGAAGACTCTGAAAGATGGAGGCAAGAGGGTGTACTGGCTACCACAGGACTAAGGGAAGACCTAGCAGTGAGTTCCCTGGGTATGTTTTTGTTTTTGTTTTTTTGTTTTGCTTCATAGCCTAGGTGTATAGAACAGCTCACGACCTAGAAACATGAAGTCCTAAGAAAATCTCATACTCTCTGGCCAGTCATCTCTAGAACTGGGAAAAAGGCCCCTCTACCGGACAAAACCTTTTATTATACCTGCTCTTCTCCATGTAAACAACACAAAAGGAACCTGCAATATCTGCCCACCTGGTATTGCTAAGACTGGAAGGTGGAGACCTATTAGGGCTCCCTGTCCTGCGCAAGTGAGCTGGTGCCTCGCCCACTCCTTGCCTGGCCCCATCTTATTAAAAAATTAACTCAAAATGAATCACAGGTGTAAATGTAAAGCATAAAACTGTAAACTGTTTAGAAGAAAACATAGGAGAAAATCTTCTTGCCCTAGGACTCTTAGACATGACACCAAAAGCATAACCATTCAAAATGGAATAAACTAGACGTCCTCAAAATTAAAAAGATTTGCTCTGCATAAGACACTGCTAAACATAATAAAAAGACAAACCACGGACTAAGAGAAAATGTTTGAAAGTCACATATCTGACAAAGGACTTGTATCCAGAATATATAAAGAGTTCTTGAAATTCAGCAGTAAGAAAGCACTTAATTCAATTGGACAAAAAGACTTAAACTGACACTTCCCCAAAGAGGAAATCATGATGGCAAATAAGCACATGGAAAGATGTTCGCTAGCATTACTCATTAGGAAAACGTAAAACCATAATAAGACATCAGCACACACTCACTTGAATGGCTAAAACAGAAATAATAAATAAATAATCAAATGCATAAAATATTGTGATAATATTAAATGCTGAGGATTCAGAGAAACTGAATCATTTATACATACCTGGTGGGAACATAAAATGCTACCACCACTTCAGAAAAAAATTTGGCAGTTTCTTAGGTTTGACAGTTTCTTAGGTTTGGCAGTTTCTTATAAAGTGAAACATATAATTATCATATGACCTAGCAATCCTACTCCTGTATATGTATCCCAGAGGAATAAATCTTATGTTCACACATAGACCTGTATATGAATGTTCTTAGCAGCTTTATTTGTGATAGGCAAAAGCTGGATACAACCCAGATGCTATGTGATCGGAGCTATAGTTTGAATGTTTGTCCTGTCCAAGCCTCATGTTGAAATTTCACCCCCAATGTGGGAATGTTGAAAGACAGGGTCCTGAAAAGGTGACTGGGTCATGAGGGCTCTGCCCTCATAAATGAACTAATCCACTCATGGGTTAATGGGTTGTCCTAGAAGTGGGGCTGGGCTTTATAAGAAGAGGAAGGGAGATCTAAGCTAGCACACTCAGTCCCCTCACTATGTGAGACCCTGCACTGCTTTGGGTTTCAACAGAGAGTTCCCACCATCAAGAAGGTCCTCACCAGATGTCACACATCAATCTTGGACTTATCAGCGTACATAACTTTAATAAATGAATTCCTGTGTTTTTTTAAATACATTACCCATTTTATGGCATTCTGTTATAAACAACAGAAACACAGACTAAGACAATGGGTGAATGAATAAAGAAAATATGGTCCATATAATGGAATACTACTCAGCAATAGAAAGGAACAAACAATTAATACATACAACAACATTGATGTATCTCAAGGGCACTATGCTGAGTGAAAAAAAAAGTGTTAAAAAGTTTGCATACTCTATTATCCCATTTGTATAACAATCTTGAAATGATAAAACCATAATGAACACATCAATGATTGCCAGGGGTTAGGGATGAGGGAAGGATAGTACAAGGGAGTATACTGATTGTGCTGGTGGTTAAACAAATGTATACAGAGCTTAAGTTGCATAGAACTATGCACTAAAATTTAAAAGTATGTATATAAAAACTGGTGATATATGAATCAGATCTAAAGGTAATAGTATTGTACCAATACCAATTTCCATTTTGATCATTATACTATAGTTGGGTAGATATTATCATTCACAGAAGCTTGGTGAAGAGTGTAAGAATTCTATGTACTATTTTTTTTCAATTTTTATGAGTCTAAAATTACTTCAAAATAAATTTAAAAAATTAAACCACAGAAGTGAAAGGCAAAGCTATAGATGTTTTATTAGGCAATACAAGAGCATGTCTTTGTAACTTTGGATTAGGAAAAGATTTCTTAAACAAGATGCAAAAAACCCATAAACCATAAGGGAAAAGATTAATAATGTAAAGTATGCTGCTATTAGGAACTTCTGTTCATCAAAATAACCTTGTATGTTGTTTCCCAGAACAACATATGGCATGGTGACTTTTTAATAAAGTTAATGAAACAAGCAAAACTAAAAACTATATGATTTAGGAATACATAAATATGTAAGAATTTTTTAACAATAATTAAATGAGAAACACAAAATTTAATAGAGTGATTAACAATGAGCAGTGTAGTAAAATGGTTAAGAAGCAGACTGCCTGAGTTCAATCAAATTCCAGCTTTATCACCAAATGCTTGTGTGACCTTGGCAAGTAATTTAATCTCTCTGTGTTTCAGTGACTTATGTGTCTAACATAGCTAACTCACAGGGTTATAGGAAGGTTTAAGTGAGTTAGTAAACATAAAGTGCATAAAACAGCAACTGGTACCTAGGGAGAGCCAGAAACGTGTTAGCTACTAGTATGATTGTGAGGAAATGAATGGCAGAGTGATGGAACAGGTGACAAAGCTATAAGTGAATTTCAGTTATTACTAATGCTTTAGTTCTTGGATTGGCAGTGGGTTCGCGAGTATTTATCATGTTATTAAGATTAAAAAAAAGAATAAGACATGAGATATTCTAGCATGGACCAAATTACAAAAGTGAAAAATTAAGAGAATGAAAGGGAAAGCCACACAATAGAGACTATATAGGTTGTAACACATACATCACCAAATGATTAAAATCTACAATATATAGAGAAAGGTGGTAAACAAGGAAAAGGCAAATAACCCCACAATAACAATAACAAGTGGGCAAATGGTGTGCCTAAGAACTTCATGGAGAGGGGGAAGTCTAAGTAGTCCATAAACATCGAAAACGATGCTCAAATTAAATACATGCAAATTAAGATCACAGCAAAATACCCACATTTTGCTAGTTTGCTAGGGCTTCCATAGCAAAATACCACAGACTGGGTGCCTTAAACAATGGAAACTTACTTTGTCATGGTTCTGGAGGCCAGAAGTCCAAGATCAAGATGGCAGCACTTTTAGTTTCTTCTGAGGCCTCTCTTTTTCAATTGCACATGGTCAGCAATCGGTCAATATGTTGTCTGTATGTGAATATCTTTTTGTAAGGATACCAGACACATTGGATTAGAGCTCACCCACATGATCTAATTTTACCTTAATTACCTCTTTAAAGTTTCTATCTCTAAATACAATCACATTCTGAGGTACTGGGTGTTAAAACTTCACCATATGAATTATGAAGATACACAATTCAGCCCCTAACCCATCAGAATGGCAACATCTGTCTTCAGGAGAAACTTGTGCACCTAGGTACCTGGAGATATGTATATGTATAAGAACATTCATAACTGGCTCTGGGCACAGTGGCTCATGTCTGTAATCCCAGCACTTTGAGAGGCCAAGGGAAGAGGGTTGCTTGAGCACAGGAGTTTGAGGCCAGCCTGGGCAACATAGCCAGAGCCTGTATCAACAAAAATAAAAAAATATTTAGCTAGCTATGGTGGTGTGCACCTGTAGTTCCAGCTTCTCAGGAAGATGAAGTGGTAGATTCGCTTGAGTCTGGGAGGTTAAGGCTGCAGTGAACCATGGTTGCACCACTGCACTCTGGCCTGGGCAGTGGAATGAGAACCTGTCTCAAGAAAAAAAAAAAGAATATTCATAACTACATGTTTGTTATAGCCAATGTCTGCCACTGTTGAAAGTATTAACAAATTACAATAGATACATAGAATGTGATCCTGTCTAACAGAGACAGCAAATGAAAGACAGTTATATGTAACATAGATTAATCTCAGAAACATCACTTTTAGCCAAAAATAAATCAAGTCAGAATGATACATGCAATGCAATGCAATGCAATATAAAGTTTAAAGTCAAATGAAACAAGCAATATAATGCTTAAAAATACATACGTGTGTTAAGCTTAAAGAAAATCAAAGGAATATCAAACATAAAAAATAGAATAGTGATTAGTCCTGGGAGAGAGAGGAAAGGGATATAGGTTTTAGAAATAAACTGAGTGGTAATAATGTGAGTGCTGTTATTCTTTTTATGTTACACATACTTTATAAATATTTTCTATTTACTATTTTGTTTTAAAATGATCATTTAAAAACTAGGCATTTGTGGAACAGTAAAAAAGATTTTTGAGTTGAACTCATAATCACAATTCTTTATAAACAATGAAAGGATTCTACATGCTCTCTCAACCAACATTCCCTGCCAGACAGCCTCTAAAATGCCCTTCAAAGATCCTCACCTGCTCAGATCTGTGTCTTTATGCAATCCCCTCTCCTAGAATATGGGCTAGACCTAGTAGACCTATTGATTCATTTCTAATAAATGGAATATAGCAAAAGTGATGGGATGCCACTTCCAGGATGACACATTACAGAAAGACCATGACTTCTATCTTCCTTGCCCTGTCTGTCTTGGTCTCTCAATTCCTCGCTTACTCTGATGGAAGCCAGCTGCTATGTTGTGAGCTACCCTACAGGGAAGCTCATGTGGTAAGGAACTGAGCCACAACTGGGCAGTGAGGACCTGAGGCCTTTAGCTCACTGGCCTGGGAGGAAGCGAATCCTGCCAACAATCACGAAAGCAAGTATAGAAGCAGATTCTCCACAAGCAAAGCCTTGGGATGACTGTAGCTCCAGCCAACACACAGATTGCAGCCTTGAGAGAGACCCTGAGATAGAAGATCCACTCAAGCGATGCCTAGAACCCAGACCCACACAAACCGTGAGATAAGACACCTTTGTTGTTAAGTTTTGGGGGTAGTTGTTATGGAACAATAGACAACAAATATAAAGCCCACTTCTAGGAATTTAGCTGAAGTAATCAGACGTCTCTGCAAAACATGTATATACATCTATGTTCACCACACGGGTATTTATAATGGTGAAAAAAAATAACCTAAATGTTCAATAATAACAGAATGGTTAAATAGATTATGATACATTTATATAATGTCATATTTGGCAACCATTAAAAATGATACTATGTCACAGACATTAATAGATAATAATGGACTACAGATAGCACTATGCCTATAAATTTCAAAACTTAGATGAAATAGACTTATGCATTGAAAGACACAAACTACCAACATTCATTCAAGAAGAAATAGATAACTGGAAGTCTTACATATTTTAAATAAATTGAACAGAATTTGAGTTAAAAGTCTTTCCACATATGAAGCTCCAGGCCCACATGGCTTCATTTGCAACTTTTTTCAAACATTTAAGGAATATGTAATGCCTACTCTACAAAAACTTCCAGAAAATACAAGACAAGAGGATACTTCTTAAATTATTTTGTGATGCTAGCATTACCTCAATGCCAAAACTAGACAAAGACGGTATAAAAACAAAATCCCAAAAACCAAAAAACCAATATCCCTCATGAACATTGTGTAAAGATCTTTAACAAAATGTTAGCAAATTGATCGAGTAATATATAGAAATAATAATATGTCATGAGTAAGTGACATTTATTCTGAAATGCAGTTGGTTCAATATTCAAAAACCAAATCAACATAATTCACCCAATGAACTATGAACAGTCTAAAGAAGGAAAACCACACGGTCACATATGCATTCATAATAAGACTCTCAGAAAACTAGGAATAAAAGAGAACCTTATTTTCTTGACTAAGGGCATCATCAACAACAAAATATGCTCCTAATAGCATAATTTGTGATGAAAGACTAAATGCTTCCCCCTAAGATTGGGAGTAAAATAAGGATGTCCACTCACATCACTCCTAGTTAACATCATACTGAGGGTCCTAGTCAATGCAATAAGGCAAGGAAAATATGTAGTCCCTTCAGCTTGGAATGGAAAAAAATAAGGCTGTCTATAGAAACAGACAACATGATTGTCTACATAAAAACTCCCAAGAAATCTGCAAGAAAGCTACTAGAATAAGATACAAGGCCAATTTACAATATACAAACAAACTGTATTTCTATATACTAACAAAAAAGCCACTGAAAATTGAAATTTTAAAAAAGAATGAACTTTAAAAAAGGATAACAAGGTTGGAGGACTGAGACTATCACATTTCAAGACTTACTATAAAGCTACAGTAAACAAGACATTGTAAACAAGACAATGTAGTATTGGTGAATGGACTGACATATAAATCAATCAAACATAACAAATTCCAGAAATAAACAAACATAGTCAACTGGTTTTTGACAATATGCGAAGGCAATTGAGCAGAGAAAGCGTAGTATTTTTAACAGATGGTGCAAAACAATGACCTGGAACCCATACCTTGCACTATTTACAAAAATTACCTCAAAATTATTCCTAAGCTTAAATGTAAACCCTAAAACTATAAATTTTCTGAGAGTAAATATAGGAGAAAATCTTTATGATCTTGTTTAGATAGGGCACCCTAAGTACAAACCACAGTAGAAAAAAATTGATAAAATGTACAAATTGGACTTCATCAAAATAAGAATTTTAATGTTCAGATTTGTGCTCTTCAAGAGATACTGTTAAGAAAATTAAAAAGACAAGCCAAAGAAAAGGAGACAACATATGCAAAGCACATATCTGAGAAAGAACTGGTAAGCAAAATCTATAAAGAACTTTCTAAGCTTATGTGGTAGACTGAATAATGCCCCCAACGTTATCCAGGTCCTAAATCCCTGGAACCTGTGAATGTTACCTCATGTGCCAAAACTGGACATTGCAAATGTGATTAAGAGTCTTGAGACAGGGATATTATCCTGGATTATCCAGTTAGGCCCTAAATGTAATCACAAGTGTCCTGACAAGGGGGAGGCAGAAGAAGATTTGACTACAGAAAAGAATGCAATATGACCACACAGGCAGAGATTGGGGTGGTGAGGACGCAAGCCGTGGAATACCGGCAAGCTGGAAGAGATAAGGAATGAATTCTATGCTAAGACTTCCGGAAGGAACCAGCTTTCCTGACATCTTGATGCCCCAGAAGACACAAGTCTCACTTTTGGCTTCCAGAACTGTAAGAGGATATATTTGCATTATTTTAAGTCACTAAATTTGCGATAATTTGTTACAACAGCTCTAGCAAGCCAGTATAACTCAGCAGTGAGCAAACCAGTCTAACTAGAAAATCGGCAAAAAACTAGAACTGACACTTCACCAAAGAGGAGATAAGGATGGCAGGCCCAGTGCAGTGGCTCAGGCCTGTAGTCCCAGCACTTTTTGGCAGGCCAAAGTGGGAGGATCGCTTGAACCCAGGAGTTCAAGACCAGCATGGCTAACATGATGAAACCCTCATCTCTACAAAAAATACAAAAATTAGCTGGGCACAGTGGTGCATACCTGTAGTCCCAGCTACTCGGGAGGCTGAGGTGGGAGGATTGCTTGGGCCTAGAAGGTTGAGGCTGCAGTGAGCCAAGATTGCATTACTGAGCCCCATGCTTGGCAACAGAGTGAGACTGTCAGGAAAAGAAAGAAAGAAAGAAAGAAAGGAAAGAAAGTAGAGAGAGAGAGAGAGAAAGAAAGAAAAGAAAGAAAGAAGGAAGGAAAAGGGTAAAAAAGCACATGAAAAGATACTCCACATCATTGGTTATTAGGGAAAAGCAAATTTAAACTACAAGGAGATCCTAATACACACTTAGAAGAATGGCTAAGATTTAAACAATATATATCACAAAGTGGAACAGCTAGAATCCTAATACTTTGCTTGTGGCAATGCAAAATGGTGCAGCCACATTGGACATCAGTTTGGCAGTTTCTTACAAAGTTCAACACATATTTCCAATACAACCTAGCAATCCTCTTGCTAGATATTTGTCCTCCAAAAATAAATACATGGCCATAAAAAAAAAACCCTGTGTGTGAACATTTATAATGGATTTTTTCATGATCACCAAAATCTGGAAACAATCCAGTGCCTCAACTGGTGAATGAATAAATTGCAGTATATCAGTAAAATGGAAGGGTATTCAGCAATAAAAAGAATAAATTAGTGATGTGAATCTCAAAAGACATTATTCTAAATAAATAAGGTAGACACAAAAGTCTACACACTACATGCTTCCATTTATATGACATTCTGGAAAAATTTAAATTACTGGGACAGGAATCCGATCATAGGTTGCCAGGGATCTGATCTAGAGGTGGGAGAAGGCAACTGCTTATGAAGGGGCATGAGGAACTCCTTGGAATAATAGGAGAATTCACTCCGTTGATTGTGATGATAAATGACTATATACGTTTGTCAAAATTCATAGAGCTGTACATCTAAAAAGGATGACATTTTCTGTAAGTAAACTTTAACTCAATAAAGAAAAATTTAAAATTGGTACAAACAGTAACTTGAGAACAATGACCTTTTCTGAGTAGATTAATGTGTATTGACAATGGAAATTGTCCTTGAATATGGCTAAGTGAAAGAAAAAGTTTGCAACACAGAAATTGAGGGGAAAAAGTGGTATGCGTGAGTGCTATGGCCTGAATGTTTGTGTCTCCCTCAAATTCTTATGTTGAAATCCTAATCACCAGTGTGATGGCATGAGAAAGTGGGGCCTTTAGAAGGTGATTTGGTCAAGAGGGCAGGGGCCTGGTGAATAGGATCAGTGCCTTTTAAAGAAGAGATGCAACAGAGATTATTTCTTCTCTGTCACTTGAGCATACAGTAAGAAGACAGCTGTTTGTAAACTAGGAGGAGGGCCCTCACCAAGAACCTGACCACGGTGGCACACTAATCTCAGGTATGCAGCTTTCAGAACTGTGAGGAATACATGTTTGGTGTTTAAACCACACAGTATATGATATTCTGTTCTAGCAGCCAGGAGTCACTAAAGCAGTGTCTATTTACATGCACACCTACTCATGCACAATACACACACATGTGCATATGTTTATATATCTGGAAGGAAATACATAAAATATGAACAGAGGTCATACATGGTTTTCAGAATCTCTCATTCACTCACTTGCTCCTCTCTGTGTGGCCCTGGAAAAGATACTTTCTCTCCTTTTGACCTTAATTCCTACATGAGCGAAGTGACAGAACTGTACTAACCTTCCCTGTATACCCCAAACGAAATGGTCCCCCATCAGTCTATGTCCCCTTACTGTGCTCTATTTTCTTCATGGTCCAGCATTGCTGCCTGACACTGTCTTATATAAGTATTATGTTTACAGCTTGTCTGTCCCACTAGAAGAGGGAACTCTATGAGGAAAGAACTTTGGTCTGTTCTGTTTATTACGACTATTTCCCAAGCACTGGGAACAAAGCATGGCACTTAGTAGGTGTTTCATAAATATTTATTTAATAAACAATTGAATATATCTTCCTGAGTGGTCTTTCTAGAATTTCTCACCTTCTCAAAAACTTTCATGTTCTTGAGGACCTTGCAATCAAATTGCAGGGACATAATCCAAAAAATGAAACAGGTAGCACCTTAATCACTACAAAAAGCATTGGAACAGAATGAGGGGCAGGAGGTGGGTGTCAAGGCAGGAAGCAATGGGTGGGGTTGGGATTGGCAAAGTGGGGTTGGGACTGGCAAAGGGTGGGGTTGGGATGACTTTTAAGTATACTTTTCTTTAACTGGAGCTGTGGAGTTGCAGATTACGGTATACCTTGATCTTTCTTATAACTCTCATATCCCTGCAGAATACGCCTTTATCCTATAGCTCTTTTTAGAGTAATTGCCCAAGAAACTTGGAGTCTCTCTCTGAATGTCCCACAGCAAAACCTACTGTACTTTATGCATCATTAAAAATTTAGGGCACTCCCAGTCTGTTCCACCAGACTTCCCAGGTAAGAGGAAGCCCAGCTTAGGAAAAAAGTGATGTGGTCCCATAGAATGGAAAGGTAGGACCCAAGCTTCATACTGCAGGCCCTTATTAGCTAAGATCGCTGAAGGGCTTTGGCTACCCTGGCTGCCTCTATGCCAGCTGCAAGGGTCGTGTTTGCTCTGCAGAGGCTCAGCTGCTGCCAGACTTGGCCACAAGTGTTCACCCTGCTGTGCTGGCAAAGGCCCCAGTTCCTCACCAGCTTCCATGCCTTCTCTAACTCAACAGCAAACAGCTTTTCACCCACTAGTCACCTGGTCTCTAGGAGCTCTCTTTCGAAGGCTGTCCTCCTGTCCTCAAAGGCCGCTCATGAACACGTGCAACCTTGGGTGCCCTAGCAAAGTTGTAGAGATGGTGAGCTGGCCAGTCCCATGCTGCAGGTCCCAGTTCAGGCAGTCAACACACAGGTCTTCTCTCTGTGAGAACCACTCCAACCATCTTACCTATAATTGAGACTCCCACCTTCCTACTCTGAACTTCCCTTTATTGGCTCTGCTTCTGCACATCATTTCTCACCTCCTAACATGATTTCCTTTGTTGCTATTAATAGTCTGTCTCTGCCCACTAGAATTTAAATTCAATGGGGGCAAAATTTTTGTTGGCTTTGTTCACTGATGTGAGCAGAATATATATTCCCAGTGCCTAATATAATCGCCAGGGCTTATATAAAGTACACTATGCGCCAAACAGTGTTTTATACACACTCATATCAATTGAAGTATTTAATCTTCAGAAGAACCTATGAGGAAAGCACTATTAGGGTACCCATTTTATAGATTAAAAAACTGAGGTACAGAGAACGAAATAATTTGTCTAAGAGCGCATAGCTAGTGAATGACAGAATTGGGATTTGAACACAGGCTTACCCTTCCTTAACTACTAGGATATATCACCACAAAGCAAAACAAAACAGTGTGTTGTACATAGTAGACACTCAGTAAATGAATGCAAGACTAAATCTATGCATGAAATTACAAAGTGCCTGCTTCATGTGGGGAATCTGGTCTGCTAGTCCACCACCACAGCCACCCAACCACTTTCCCTAGGAGACTCCATTTCCTTGCCAGTCCTTCCTTTCTCCCTCCCTTTCTTCCTCTCCCTCCTTTCCTTCTTTGTTCCCTTCACTTCTCCCTCTATCTCTCCCTTTCCTCCTTCCCTGGATGATGTTGGAGAGAGAGTGCTGCTTTATGAAGTACTATAGCCGGGCAGCCAGCCCCTCTTCCGTCATTCTTTCCTTTGGGCCACAAATGCCCTCTGAGCACTTGTAATGCAGGCACTAAAGGGGCCAGGAATAGACATGAAACCAATTCTTGGAGTGCAATAAAGGAATGATCTGAAGGCAGATTGGGTCTGGGAGAGACACACTTCCCAATAACTCTGATGTAAAGCACACTGAGATAATTGTTGAAGAAGCGGGACTACTAGAGTCCATGGGGACGATGAGTTAGGACTTGGTCATTAAAAATTACTCCATGCAAGATGTGGAATTTTAGCTGAACTCTTAAGTATGAACAGGAGTTTGAAAAGTATCGATGGGATGTGCATTCCAAATAATGGGAAAATCAAGGCACCTGAAGGCTGTTGGAATTGAGAATTTAACTCAGTACATTCCCAGAAGAGATGGTCCCCACAGAGGATATAGACGAGGCTCTGGGCCATGCTTGTTGGCCAAAGAAGATGTTCCCAGAGTCTGCCCCAACTTGCAGACCTGTGGCACCTGTTCAGCATTTCCCAGAACCTTCCCTACAGGGAAGATGTTTGTCCTTGAGCTTCCATGTCACACCTGTTCCAGGTATAGGCTGCTGGGCATCTCACTGTTCCTCTTGCTTATGTTATGTCACTAGAACCCAACTGGATCCTCTACCGTCTTTTCTTTTACTCCTTCCTCCCTTCTTTCCTTCTTTCTTGCTCCTCCTCCTCCTCCCTCATCCTCCTTCTCCCCCATCTTTCTCCCCCTCCCCCTTCCTCCCCCCTCCTCCTTCTTTTCTTCTCCTTCTCCTCCTCCTCCTCCTCCTTCTTCTTCTTCTTCTTCTTCTTCTTCTTCTTCTTCTTCTTCTTCTTCTTCTTCTTCTTCTTCTTCTTCTTCTTCCTCCTCCTCCTCTTCCTCTTCCCCCCCCGTCTCTCTCTCTCTCTCTCTCTCTCTCTCTCTTTCTCTCCCCCGCACCCCCCACACACACACGGTCTCATTTCCAGCTCCTGTCTATATTGATTTCTTACCTCCAGCCACTCCTGGGTCAAATTTGAGCCCTGCTGCCTTGCCTGGTTGGTGGCTGGTTTCTCACCCCACTGTCATGGCCTCACTGGGCACACTGTCAAGCAGGCAGGCATGCAGCAGCAAGCCTCTGGTTTGTTCCTACTACGTGCCAGGCTCTGGGCCAGGAAAGGCACCACTTTCCTCATCCCCTGCAGCTGGTGCCTCACCATCTGGGAAAAGAAAGGATTGGATTCTGTGATCTTGAAAGTTCCTTCCAGCTGCAACCTTCTAGAGGAGTATCTGAATGCCCTCCTTTTGAAGCTCTGAGTTCTGTAGGAAAATAATTACCATAAAAATGTTTCCAGGTTGGTGCACTGGCTTCTGTCAGGACTTCACTGTTTGACAACTGCTGCGCAGACTTAAGTGATATTTACACACAAAAATGTTTTACTGTGGGATGCCATCATTACCCTGGTGTCAGGGGCCAAGGATAACACCCCATTACAGGCCTTTCCTGTTCTATGAAGAAAGAAAGATTCATTCATTCATTCAGCAAAGCCCAACTGTGTACACAAATCTGTACTAGGTGCTATAAAAAATATGCCTGATCTCACCACAGGCTCAGAGAACACAAAATCATCCACTTTGTGGAGGAAGGGACTAGTCATCTATTATAATCCATCCCCTCCTCCACCATAGGGCAAGAACCCCTCGGCTCCCCCCACTGCTCACAAAGGGGACAGATGCTGCTAAACCACATCTTGAAAAGTCTAATAGTAAGAGTCCCTCTAGTTCCACCCTCATCTAGTTCTGACATCGGACAAGGGCACACAGGAGCCCAGAGACACACTTGCTCTCATATCTTTGTACCTCCAGTCCAATTCTTTTTCTCCTATGGCCAAACTGCGTCATCATATCCTCATAATAAACCATTTCTACATGAGATAAATGTTCAGAAAGAGATAGTATCTTGTTCATGATGCCACAGCTAGAAAATGGAGGGGGAACCGAGATTCAAGCACAGGCCTTCAACTCGAAGTCTAATTTGTTTCACTGCAACAAAGCTGCTTTCCCACTGGGTCCTGTGTGTCTTCCTTGTGGACACATAGGTGAGATGCACCAGGGATCAATGTGAGGACACACATTTGGCTCTAAAAAATCCACTGGGGGCAGGTCAGAGAAGATTTGGCAGTGCTTGCATAGATATTTGGGGGGCTCGTGGACAGTCAGATCAAGGCAGTGAGATGTGATCACCGACAAGTCTCAGGCAAGGTTAACAGGTGAGCATCCTGAGAGGCCACTTATGCTGACCTCTGCCACTGACAGACTACTCATGAAGATAAGACATGCTAAGTGAATGTCTTGGAGGACACTGAGCTCCTTGTTCCTGGAGGGCAGGGGGTAGAGGCTGGATGACCAGTTGGCAGTTTGCAATTCTAGAAAGGATTTTTGTGTGTGTAGTGGTGTGAGCTTCTATGCCCCCCTGCATTCCTAGAGGCAACACTTTCTCTAACTTGTCTTTCAGCTCTCAGGGCATTTTTGAGAGGTAACGTAGGGAATTCTGGCTGTCTGGGCCCAGCCCTGAGACATCTGGAAAGCCCAGTGCCAGTGTCATATGTCCAGATATAGCATGAGGTATGGAAGTGGAGGTGACACTCCCAAAGTAATGTGCATTTTAAGTGCACTAGATCAGATATGAACCCTAAGGTATCTAATGGGGAATTACATTGAGAACACATTTTGTAAATTCTCCTTCTTCTGGCTTCAATACATTACCTAACCATTCCTTAACCACTAGGATATAAGAGTTCTTATAACATCAGAGTTTAGGGGGCAGAGGAACAGAAACAGGGTAGGTGAGGATTGGAGGTGAGATATGGGAGCCAGAAAGGTAGCCCTAGTAAGATTCTCAGTGCAACTCAATGTCACAACTTTGACTGAGGGTATGTGTTCAAAACCCTGTGCTGGGGACAGCACAGAGATTAAAAATAGCCACCAGCTAGGTCCACCTCTCCCCAACTAGTGTACAGTCTAGTGGAAGAGACTAAAGTACCAATTAGTTGTAATAGAAGTTAGAAAAGATCAAGTCCTAACTTGTAGGCCCAAATGCCTTAGGAGATGCTAAAAAAAAACAGATGGTACTTAGCAGGTGGCAGAAATGGGGGAAGCAGCAGCACTTCAGAGGTAGACACAGCACAAGCCCATTGGGGACTAGTGGCATGTTTTGGTTTTCCTACAAAGTCATCCAAGGTGTGTGTGTGATAAAGAGACAGTATGGAGGGCACAGGCATGGGATGAATTGTGTGTGGGAGAGCACACTGGAGAGGTGTGCAAGGTGGGGCCACATTTTGGGTAGAACACACACACACACGCACACACACACATGTGCACATTTCTTGGCTTTTAGAACATCTATGTTGTAAAGGCAAATACAAATTAAGATACTTAATTCTTCCTGTTGAAAAATAAGAGAAGTGACTCCTCCCGTTCTATTTTATTTAAGCATTTCTTTTCCTGTTGTTTTCAAATGTATATAAATCTTCCCAGTGATTACATAACCCTCTTGCCACTGTCACAAGTCAAGAATGTTTCCTTGTGGACTTGGGAGCCACCTTTTCAAGATGTGATTATCAAGGAAGATAATGTCTAATCTTCCAGTTTCCTGGGAAAAGATGGGCCTAACCTCCACTGTCACCTGACTTCAAAGCTCCAAAGGATAGGCTGACTCTTATTAGAGGTAAGGCAGCTGGTGACTTTAAGTTGAAGCCAATGTTTATTTACCATTCCAAAAGTCCTAGGGCCTTTAAAAATTATGCTAAATCTACTCTGCCTGTGCTCTATAAATGGAAAGACAGAACTTGGATGACAGCACATCTGTTGACGGTATGGTTTACTGACTATTTTAAGCCCACTGTTGAGACTCTCAGCTCAAAAACCAGAGAGATTCTTTTCAAAATATTACTGCTCATTAACAATGCATCTAGTCACCCAAGAGCGCTGATGGAAATGTACAAGGATATTAATGTTGTTTTCATGGCAGTCAGCACAACCATTCTGCTGGCTATGGATCAAGGAGTAATTCTGGCTTTCTAGTATATTAGCTAAGAAATACATTTCGTGAGGCTATAGCTGCCATAGATAGTGATTTCTATGATGGATCTGGGTAAAGTAAATTGAAAACCTTCTGAAAAGGACTCACCATTCTAGATGTTGTTGAGAATATACATGATTCATAAGAGCTCAAAACATCAACAATAATAGGAGAGTAAAAGAAGTTGATTCCAACCCTCATGGATGACTTCGAAGGGTTCAATACTTCGGTGGGGGAAGTCATTGCAGATGAGGTATAGCAAGAGAACTGGAATTAAAAGTGGAGCCTGAAGATGTGACTAAATTGCTGGAATCTCAGGATCAAACTTAAACAGATGAAGTGTTGCTTCTTAAGGATGAGCAAAGGAAGGGTTTCTTGAAATGGAATCTATTCCTGGTGAAGATGTTGTGAAGATTGTTAAAATGGCAGCAAAGTATTTAGAATACTTTATAAACAGTTGATAAAGCGGCAGCAGTGTTTGAGAGGACTGGCTCCAGTTTTGAAAGAAGTTCTGTGGATAAAATGCTATCAAACAGCATTGCAAACTACAGAAAAATCTTTCATGAAATGAAGAGTCAATCGATTCAAAAAACTTCATAGTTATGTTAAGAAATTACCACAGCCCCTCCAACCTTCAGCAAGTACCACCCTGATCAGTCAGCAGCCATCCACATCAAGGCAAGACCCTACACCAGCAAAAAAATTATCATTAGCTGAAGCCTCAGATGATCATTAGAATTTTCTAGCAATAAAGTGTTTTAAAATTAAGGTAGATACATTGCTTTTAGACATAATATTATTGTACATCTAATAGACTATACTATAGTATAAACATAACTTTCATATGCACTGAGAAACCAAAAAAAAATTATGTGACTTGCTTTAGTGCAATATTCACTTTATTGGGATAGTCTGCAACCAAATGGCAATACTCTGAGGTATGACTAGTGTGAAATTTCTTTCTGTCCTTGCAATACCTTTAGCTGGTTGCCTGTGATTCACATCACAGCCTGATTTAATGTTTATTCAAGAAAATAGTTTTCTTTCTCTTCTACCTTTACGGAGAGGTTATCTAGGCTGGGAGGAGATTTTGTTTTTAATTTCATTTCCCCCAATGACATAGACAAACTCACATGCGCACGCACACACACGCACACAATCACACATACCCTCACACACAATGAAGCACACTGACATACTCAAATACACACACACTCATATACACAGCCCCACACGCTTGCACACACACTCCCTTCACTTCACTCCTCTTGGAAGGCGATCTCTTTTTCCCAGGACAGGAGCTAGAGGAACAGCCTGGGACCTCTCAGCCAAGAAGGCAAGGGCCAGGCGTGCCCGGGCCTGGAGCGCTTTCTTCATCTTTTATTATGTCTTTTTATTACCTATGCTCGAATCACCAGCTCCTCCTTGCTTTGCTTCTCCTGGGTTTCATTTGCCTCTTGAAGCAGTATTTTCCTCTCTCAAGTGTTTCTAACTTTTTCCACACAATTACCGATAAAGGAAGAACCGAGAACAGGAAAAACAACCAAAATAAAATCTATAGCAATTGAGCATTGAAATCCTGCAAGTATTTTGGGTTTTCTCTTGGATTTCTCTCACCCACTCGCGCATTCATCAATTATGTATTTATTTACTGAATCAATACTGGAGAGTGCAGCTCGGGCTGGGGGTGCCAGCCTCCAAGAGATGAGGGGCTAGACACTCAGATTTCACTCTGACACCTGCTGGCCGCAGGGCTCTCAGTCTGCAGCCAGCCCTAGGTCCCGCCCCTCAGTGTTGGGCTGCGGGTGGGCGGGGCTCTTGGTCTCCCCAGACCCGCCCACGGTCGGCTGGAAAGAAGTGCTGCCCCAGACCAATCAGAGAGGCCCAAGCTGGGAGCCGGCCTTGCCCCACCCTCCCCTGTCCCGCCCACTTGGCGCTAGGAAAAACCACGTGGAAACCCAACTCCGAGGTCTCTGGCGACCAAGCCTCGTGCTCCACCGGGAGCAGTGTTTCCAGAACCCTTGGGCTCTGGGTCTTGCTGAGCCCGGGCCTAGCTCTCTGTGCCCCGACACTTGTTCTTTTATTCAGCCCACTGATTGTGAGCACCTCCTCAGAGCCTGGGCCTCTAGATGGGGGGAAACGTGTTTATATCTTGGGACATGGCCTTGTCACATCTGTCCTCAGGGTGCTCTTGTCCAGTTCCTCTTCTGATAGCACAGCCTCTGGTTGCAGGCCCATCACGAAAGCACTTGGTGCAGGATATTTCACCTGGGGGTTGGTACCTGGAGCACTGCCATCCCTCATGGGCAGGAGATCCTCTGCATGTATCAAACCATTTGTGTGCCAGGGGAAGTGAGATCCTAGACTGAGCTGGCACCACGCTGGACAGGTGGTGGGGCCCATTTCCCGACTCCCCAGTGCCTACTTCTATTTGCCAGAAGGCCCATGGGCTCCAGTAGCACCCCACAGGTGGGTCAACAGGGCGAGAACAGTTCTGAGGCTTGGACCCTGAGCATTCCCTGACTCCATCAGCAAGTTCCTTCACCAGCTCAAAGATCCCAGCTTAGCTGTCTGGCAGATAGAGCTGGAAGATGTAGCCTGATGTAAATTTTAGAGCTTTCAAGACTCAGGAGACAAGGAGCATTGTGAGGCCCTCACCAGACTGAAATTGCCTTTGGTTTCAGTATTTCTACCTGGAAATGAAATGGGGATGGTATAAATTGTAGGGTTTGTGAACATGCTATTTAAAATGAAATGCAAGACACCACATGCTTTAGGGCAACAGTGGTGGCCAGAGGTTGATGTGAGGTAAGGAAGACACTTGAGTAAAACTCAATTCATTGCCTCAGATGAAGGGGGCACTGACAATAGAGGTTTTAATTATAATAATCCCTTAGTTATTTTTTTTTCCATACATGGAAGTATACTTTTTCACCAGGGGGCATATTTTACCAATTTGTTGGGGTTTTTTAAAAGACATTACACCTTACATTACAAAGAAGCCACAGTTATTCTCTCTCTCACAATCTCTCTTTTTAAATACAAGTTTTTTGATTGTACAGTGGAGCTTGTTTCTATTTTTTTTTATGTCTTAGTTTTAAAAACACCGTGCAGTTCAGGTATAGGCCTCGGCAAGTATCAGTTGGTGTTTCAAGTATGGCTGTTTGATCCAATCCCACAGCCAGCCAGCCAAAAGGGAACTTCAGGGATCTAAATTTTTTCCAGTAAGTAAAGCAATTTGGGGTTGCAAAACTTGTCTTTGGATGTATACTTTCCACATCACTGGGTTAATAGTATAGAGGTTTACAAAAATATGGTGGAGTAAAGACTAGACAGAGTTAGGAACTATACATTCTCTAATTCTATCACTGACCTAGGGAATTTGGGACAAGTCACTTCCCATCTTTAGCTGTCAGTTTTCTCAACTACAATTAAAGTGCCAAACTGGGGCTCTTTCAGTTTGAGAATCAGTTTCTGACTTTAAGGGGCATTGTGAAGCCTTCACCAGACTCTGAAATCTTCCCTGGCCTCAGTTTTTTCACTTATGAAATGGGGATGTTATAAATTGTGGGATTGTAGGGATTGTGAATATACCCTGTAAAATGAAGCACAAGACACATGCTTTAGGGCAGCAGTGGTAGGAAACTACTACTCTGGTTTCCTCTGTAGTGGCCATACCCCCAACATACCATTTCATTCCCATGGCAACGGCTTTGTATGGGTTCCACTTGCCTCTAATTCTTTTGTAGCACTGCAAGTAGGAGGTTTCAGGGCTCTGTTGAGAGGGCTGTCTGCTGGCTAGATTCTTTCCTTCTCTTACAGAGTCTGAGTTTATTTTTGAAGTTCTCTCTACCTCAGTAAGTAGTAAATGTTGGTAGAGTGTATAAGTCAGCATGAAGAGATATAACAGCTTTTGTTTATACTAAAAAAATAGTACTATGTAAATTAGATTAGATAAGCAGTTTGTCTCACAGCTAATCTCATTTATGAATGGTTTTTGTTTGAGTTGCCACACAAGTGCAACTTAGGCTGCTAATGTGAGAGTGTAGAAGTGCCAGCCTGGGAGTCAGGAGTCAAGCTACGTCCCACTAGATAAATGTATGACTTCCTGTGAGGCCCTTCCCCTCTCTGAGCCATGGTTTTCTCATTTGTACAGGGAAGAGTTTAGACTACTGTTATAGTCTGAATTGTCGGCCCTGCCACCCACCTCATCCCCAAATTCATATGCTGAAATCCTAGCCCCCAGTACCTCGGAGTATGATTTCATTTGGAAACAGCACCACTGCAGATGTAAACAGTTAAGTTCATACATGTGTAGGACGGGCCTCTAATGCATTATGGCTGGTGTCCTTATAAAAAGGGAAAATTTGAACAGAGACATAGATGCAGGGAGAAGGCTGTTTGAAGAAAAATGCAGAGATCAGGGTGATGCTTCTACAAGCCAAGAAATGTCAAAGATTGTCAGCAAACCACCAGAAAATAGAGGAGAGGCCTGGAACAGTCCTTCCTTCACAGCCTTCAGAAGGAACTAGCCTTGCCAACATCCCCATCTCAGACTTCTAACCTCTTGAACTGGGAGATGATTAACTTCTGTTGTTGAAGCCACTTAGTTTGTAGCATTTGTTATGGCAGCCCCACAAACTACAACAACAGTGGTTCCCATTTTTTTTTGGTGGGGGAACAGGGTCTTCCTCTGTTACCCAGACTGGAATGCAGTGCAGTGGCACGATCTTGGCTCACTGCAACCTCTGCCTCCTGGGTTCAAGTGATTTTCTGCCTCAGCCTCCTGAGAAGCTGGGATTACAGGCATGTGCCGCCACACCAAGCTGGTTCCCAATCTTTTCATAATCAAGAACTATTTTGCTGTTTTTCCTTTTGTGGACCTTTTCCTTTTGTGCTGTTCTGGAACTCCTGGCCCCATGTAATCCTCTTGCCTCAGCTTCCCAAAGTGTCACGATTACAGAAGTGAGCCAGCACACTCAGCCCTAGAGGGGGATTATTCCTTTGTTATTTATTTAACAAATATTTATTAGTTCCTACTATATACCAGGTCCTACTCGAGGCATTGGGGAATAATAAGTCACAATTCTGTTTCCCCACTTGTGTTCATTCTATGTTTTAAAATATTTACTCTACTAAGTATACTAAGGCTTATTTTCATAATAATTTGTGAACAGTCTTTTCTTGTGTGATAACCAGGATAACCCCATCATGATATACAGTAAGTGCCAAAAATCAAAGAAAGGTGATGGTTTAAGTAGCTGTGGATGCCTTATAGAAAGCAAATAGATTCATTAGGTTTTAAAAAATACTAAAAATTGCTTAAGAACCACAATTACTATATTTATGGGTCCCTAGGGGTTCAAGGACCTCATTGCAGGCTGATATGTAGAGCAGGGATCAGCAAACTCTTCCTGTAAAAGGGTCAGATGGTAAAAATTTTGGGCGTTGTAGATCATTTTGGGCATTGCAGATCATACCATCTCTGTCACAACTACTCAACATTGCTATTGTAGACAATACAAACAAATGAGAATGGCTGAGCTCCAATAAAATTTTATCTATAGACACTGAAATTTCAATTTCTTATAAATTTTCCGCATCATGTTATTCTTTTGACTTTTTCAACAATTTAAAAATGGAAAAGTCATTCTTAGCTCAGAGCTGTAGAAAAACAGGTGGTAGGCTCTAAGTATTGGTTGGCTGGCTCAGTTTGTCTACCCCAGAGCTAGATTCTATTTGTACCCCAAGTTCTTACATTAGGTGGTTCTTATTCACCTAAGGGTCTAGATGAGGCCCAGAGAGATATTGCTATTATTTTTTATTAAATTTTTTACAGTCTTTTTGGGGGTGGGGACAGAGTCTTGCTATACTGCCCAAGCTGTTCTGGAACTCCTGGCCCCATGTAATCCTCTTGCCTCAGCTTCCCAAAGTGTCACGATTACAGACGTGAGCCAGCACACTCAGCCCTAGAGGGGGATTATTCAGTTTGAATGAAAACCCAGACTTCCTGCTGCCCAGTCCATTGCCCTTTCCATCACTCTAAGCTGCTGGTTTAGTCATGATTTCAGACGTGGTCTTTGTATCCATGTGGTGAAGAAAATAGCCCTGTGGTCAGTGGCCCTTTCCAGGCGCTGACCATGTAAGGGTTGTCCTCTCATTAGCAGCCAATGGCAACCTAATTTTGTCAAGCCTGACTTCAGGCTTACCCACCCTTTCATTTTTACCTCTCTCGGTTGCGCAGGCCCGGGAAGCCCATCTGTTCTTACTATTTAAGTCCCTGTTGTCTCATTGGTGGCTTTCTGAGCAGCTGCAAAATATGTTTTTAACTTTTAGGTGAAAGTTGGGGTCACTGGCATCGAGTCTGGAACAGTCACTCTCAGCAAGAGCTCTTTGATCTCTGACATTCTCTAGTTTTACGGACTCGGGTGAGTGTTAAACTCCTCCCAGCTGCCAAGGGCTGGACTTCCTTCCACTGTGGGCAGTAATTAATGAGGCATTTATTTGCTCAAGTAGTGGTGGACTAATGTACATTGCTTTTTTGTGTTGCTGTCGTCGGAATATGCTTAGTTGCCTAGCACCACAGCCCTCTGGCTGGTAGTCCCTCCTCGCAGCTCATCTGCTCCGGTCTCCTTGCGGTCCCCAGCTCGGCGACCGGGACGCAGACAAGGACAACAGGTGTTCACGCGAGCTCAGGGGGCGGCATAGCTGCTGCTCACCCCGGACGACCATGTTGCGCGGCAAGTCCCGGCTCAACGTGGAGTGGCTGGGCTACTCGCCTGGACTGCTCCTCGAACACAGGCCCCTCCTGGCAGGGCGCACGCCGCCGAGCCACCGCCGGTAAGTCACGTGAGTGCCCGTGCCCGCGCCCGCGCCCGCGCCCGCGCCCGCGGCCGCCGCAGCTCTGCGCCGCGGCACGCCGCGCCTGCGTACTGCGGCCCGCCGGCCAGCGCGAACGGGCACTTCCGGCGCGAACCGGCATTTCCGGTGCGAACAGCCTCATCCACTCTCTCCCGCGGAACCTACTGAGCGCGGCTGGTGACCCAAGCCCTGCCGCCGAGCGACTGCGGCCGGCACGGCGACACCATGGAGCGCCCGGATAAAGCGGCGCTGAACGCACTGCAACCTCCTGAGTTCAGGTAGCCCTGAGCGGGGCCCGGACCTCAAGGCGGACCGGCCCAGCCAGGAGCAGGACTCGAGGAAAGATCCTAGCTGAATGGGTTGGGAGTGAGGTCTGGACCCCGGGGACCTGGCCGCAGGGAGGGAGGCGGGGAAAGCAGATTGGGGCCTGAGACTTATGCACCAGCAGTGCCGACCTTTCGCATGGGAATAAGGGACCCGGGGTCATGGGGAATAGATCAGTGAGCCTTCAGCTCGTGCTCCTATCCTAGCACTTCCTCTCGCTATCGTCTATATTGCAGTCTCTTTCATTACCTAAGGGTGAGCTTTCTGAAGATAGGAACGCGGTCTCCTTCATCTCCGTGTTCCCTAGGGATCCTGCATTGTCGGGGCTTAATAAATGTTTGCTGTATGAATTAACGAATAGAAAGGAATAGTTCTCTGGAGTGGGACTGCTTCACTTGGAGAATCAGTAAGCTGGAGGCTGGTGGCTGAGTGTAAGGAATGTTTGAGAGAGCAAGTGGTTCTGGCCCACCTGAAGTCGGTAAGGGAGTGATAAGGGAGTTAGCTATCATTCATTAAGATCTACTGTATATTCCCTTATCTACTGTATGTTCCCATTTATGAGAACATGCGGCATTTTGTTTTCTTTTCCTGTCTTAGTTTGCTTAGGATAATTGCCTCCAGCTCCAAACATGTTGTTGCAGAGGACATGATCTCATTCTTTGTTATGGCTGCATAGTGCTCCATGGTGTGTATGTACCACACTTTCTTTATCCAGCCTCAATGTGGGATTTTAAAAAATTACTATTCATTTATGAGAATACCAACAGATATTTTTATTAGGTACACTTAAATAGAGCATAATTCTTCTTGACTGATTCTGGTTTCCTAATGGAATTTGCAGTGAAATCTGGCAGTGGAGAGAAAGAATTTTGTTGTCTTACTTGCCACAAAAGGGAATGTGGTAGGCTCTGTCTGTTCAATGTTGGCTGCAGAAGTTCGTATGAAGTGGGAAAACTAGGTGGTGTTATGAATGGAGGCACAGTGAGGTTTATCCTGAACTTTTTCCTTTGCGTGATGACAACTTTAATTCCAGCCTTTCTCATTCCTCATTTCTAACAAGTCTCCACTCAGTAGCACCCAAAGATACATAGTTGAATAGTATCAATTGCTTTGTCTTGGACTAAGCCACTGATTTTACCCAAGGTGGCTTGTGCCAGCAAAACCAACAGCTCTTGTGGCTGGAAGCCAGGGAGAAAATGTCCTATCAATAGTAGAGGAAGTTTGCTAGTTTTCAAAAGTTTGTATATACACTTTGACTTAATGCTTAGTCCCATATTAGTGAGTTCACAATCCAGAAAAGTCATATTTTTGAAGTTTAAGGTAAAAAGAGAAGTGAGAAGGAATTAGCTATAAATTATTAAGGTATGCTTTGTAAAGATTGTGTGAGGGCTAGAAATTAACATGTAGAAAAGTTATATTTGGGTGGTGAGATTATAAGTGATTTTGTTTACTTTAAAACATTTGTATGGTGTTACATTGTCTTTTCAAAAGTAAACTTTTTAAAAGCCAGACCAGATAATAGATACTCAAGAGAGGTCATGTAAAGAACACAACAATCAGTTAACACTTCCTTTCTGTTCCTTTATCAAGTTAGATAATCTGCAATTTGCATTCCTAAAACATAGTTTTTTATTCACCATAGAAATACCAGTCAAGTGCTTTTTTTAGGGTCCACAAAAGAATTGGCCAAGTAGTGACTTTTTGTATTTTTTGTAGATTCTCTACTGCCACACACTCATATTCTTCATGAGGATTGCACAATAAATTCCTCTAAAAATGTACCAGTAGGAAACAGTTTAAGGGAGCTTATGTATATTAAATGAGAGTTGAGTAGCTGAGTAATAACCAAAATGAGGCATGTTAAAAGATGATCTATTTAAGTACCAAAAGAAAATACTAGAACTTTTTTTACAGCAATAATTATTTAATTTCTCACACATGTGCAGAGCATATGATCAAGAAATAGGCATGAGGTTAGTTATAGTTAATATATGTTCTGCCCAATGTTTTTGTGGGTTTTTGTTCAGGTTGTTTTTCAAAAATCAATTTCATTGTGTATATTTGAGGTTCACAACATGATGTTATGGCATACAGACAGTAAAGTGATTGCTGTAGTCAAGCAGATTCACGTTATCTGTCACCTCACATACTTTTGTGTGTGTGTGACCAGAGCAGCTAAAGTCTCCTTATTTACAAAAGTCCCTAACAGCATGCAGCTTTATTGCCTATAGTCCTCTTGTACAATAGGCATCTAGACTTGTTCATCCATATGTCCACTGCTTTGTGTCCTTTGATGTACATCTCCCTATTTCCTTCCCTCCAGCCTCCCACTCTCACCCCTACCCCGGTGGTAAATACTGTTTTATTCTCTATCCTTGTGTAGTTGACTTTTTTTTTTTTTAAGATTCCACACATAACTGAGATCATGTAGTATTTGTCTTTCTGTGTCTGGCTTATTTTGCTTAACATAATGTCTTCCAGGTCCATCCATGTTGTGACAAATGGCAGATGTCCTTTTTTAAGGCTGTTAAAAATATTCCCTCAAGCCTGTAATCCCAGCACTTTGGGAGGCTGAGGCGGATGAATCACGAGGTCAAGAGATCGAGACCATCCTGGTCAACACTGTGAAACCCCGTCTCTACTAAAAATACAAAAAATTAGCTGGGCAAGGTGGTGCGTACCTGTAATCCCAGCTACTCGGGAGGCTGAGGCAGGAGAATTGCCTGATCCCAGGAGGTGGAGGTTGCGGTGAGCCGAGATCGTGCCATTGCACTCCAGCCTGGGTAACAAGAGCAAAACTCCGTCTTAAAAAAAAAAACAAAACTTCAGTGAATATGGAAGTGCAGATATTTTTATGAGGTAGTGATTTCATCTTGTTTGGTTATATACCAGAAGAGACGTTGCTGGGTTGTGTGGTAGTTCTATTTTTAATTTCTTTAGGAACTGTTTTCCATAATGGCTGTACCAATGTACATTTCTAGTCACAAAGTACTAGGGTTTTTTTCCTCCACACTTCTACCAACATTTGTTTTCACTGGCGTTTTAATAAAAGCTGTCCTAACAAGTGTGAGGTTTTATCTCGTAGTGGTTTTGATTTGGATTTCCCTGATGATTTAGTGATGTCGAGCACCTTTTCATTTATCTCATGGCCATTTTTATGTCTTTGAGGCAATGCCTGTCCAGGCGTTGTTCATATTTTAATCAGGTGGGTTTTTTGCTGAGTTGTAAGAGTTCTTTATAAATGTTGGAATATTAACCCTTATCAGATAGGTAGTTGGCAAATGTGTTTTTCCAGTCTGTAGGCTGCCTTTTCATTTTGTTGATTGTTTCTTTTGCTGTACAGAAGCTTTTTGTTTGATGCAAGCCTCTTTATTTTTCCTTTTGTAGCCTAAGCTTTTGGTGTGATATCCAAAAAATCATTACAAGGCCAGTGTTAAGGACCTTTCCCCCATGTACTTTTATGTCTAGTTTTATGTCATAAAACTTTATATCTTTATGTTTTATTTTATCCATTTTGGGTTGATTTTTGTATATGTTGTAAGAGTCTGGTTTTGTTCTTTGGATGTAGAAATCCAGTTTTCCCAGTACCATTTATTGAAGAGACTATTCTTTCCCCGTTGTGTTCCTCTTGACACCCTTGTGTCTGTTTCATTGTTACATGTTTCAGTTTTTATGCCAATGCCATACCATTTTGATTAGTATAACTAATATTTTAAATCAGGAAGTGTGATGCTTACAAATTCTTTTTCAGTGTTGCTTTGGCTATTTGGAGCTTTTTGTGGTTTTGTATGAATTTTAGGATTGTTTTCCTATTTCTATGAAGAATGCTACTAAAATTTTGATAGAGATTATGTCATATCTGTATATTGCTTTGGGTACTATGGACATTTCAACAGTATTCTTCTGGTCCATGAACACAGGATATCTTTACATTTAGTTGTGTCATCTTCAATTTCTTTCATCAGTGTTTTATATGTTTCAGTGTATGAGTCATTATATCCTTAGATGAGTTAAATTTATTCCTAAGTTTCTCTTTGTTTTTAAAATAGATTATTGCTCTGTCACCTAGGCCTGAGTACAGTGCCCCAATCACTGGTCACTGCAGCCTTGAACTCTGGGGCTCAATCCTCCCACTTCGGCCTCTTAAGTAGCTGAGATTACAGGCATTTGCCACCACCCCCAGCAAATTTTCACGAATTTTTTTTGTAGAGGTGAGGTTTTGATATGTTACTTAGGCTGGTGTCAGACTCCTGGCCTCAAGCCTCAGCCTTCCCAAAGTAGTGGGATTACAGGCATGAGCCACTGAGCCTGGCCTCTAAGTATTTTTTTAATACTATTATAAATAGGATTGTTTACTTGATTTTTCTTTCAGCTGAGTAAAGGATGCGGAAGTTTGTCAAATGCTTTTTCTGCATCATCTGAGATGATCCTACTTGGTCATAATAATGTATAATCTTTTTGATGTATTTTTGTTTGTTTGAGATGGTCTTGCTCTGTTGCCCAGGCTAGAGTGCAGTGGTGTGATCTAAGCTCACTGCAGCCTCTGCTTCCCAGGTTCAAGTGATTCTCGTGCCTTGGCCTCCTGAATAGCTGGGACTATCGGCAGGCGCTACCACACCCAGCTAATTTTTGTATTTTTAGTAGAGATGGAGTTTTGGTATGTTGGCCAGGCTGATCTTGAACTCCTGGCCTCAACTGATCAACCTGCCTTGGCCTACCAAAGTGCTGGGATTACTGGTGTGAGCCACCACACCTGGCCTGATTATTGTTGAATATGCTTTGAAAATATGTTACTGAGGAATTTTGCACCAATGTTCATCAATGAGGTTGTCGTGTAGTTTTCTTGCTGTGTCTGTCTGGCTTAGGTATAAAGGTGATGTGAGCCTCTTAAAATGTGTCTGGAAGTATTCCCTCTAGCTCTATTTTTCACCCATAACAGAAGTTCCTCTTCCAGTTGGGGAGGGCACGCTGGTCCTTCTGCTCTGCCTACCTCCTTCCATGGTCTGGTGTCTGGTGCCTTGTGCCTGTCTGTGGTCAGGATTGCCGCATGTGTTCAGGGACTGGTGTGGCAGTGGCTTCCCGGGGCCGAAGCTCCGATTCCAGTGGAGGAGGGCGTGCTGGTGTGTTGGCTCCATTTGGTTAGTTTGCTGGTCCACTGTCTGGTGCTAGAGGACAGGAAGCTGGTGACTTCCTCAGATACAAGCTCCGATTCAAGCAGGAGAGGGCATGTTGATCCATCCACTTGCGGTACCTGCCTAGTTCCCTGGTCTGGTGTCTGCTGTTCGTGGTCAGGGTTGCTGCTTGGGCTCAGGAACTGGTGTGGCAGTGGTTTTATTGGGCAAAAGCTCTAATTCTAGTGGGAGAGGGTGCACAGGTGTGTTCGCCTCATTAGTTTGCTGGTCCACTGTTTTATGCTGGAGGACAGCAAGCTGGTGGCTTCCCCTGACGTAAGCTCCGATTCTAGCGGGAGAGGGTGCACTGATCCAACCGTGGTACCTGTTGCATTCCCAGGTCTGGTGTCTGCTGCTGGCAGACATGGTTGCTGCACGGATCTGGCAGTGGGGCCACTGTTCACTGTGGCTTCCCTGGGTAGAAGCTGCAGTTCCAGAGGCAGGGGCACCGAGTTTCTTCATTAGTTTGTTCCCTCAGCTTGTTGACAGTTGATCTGAGGCACCCTGATATGTCTGTCCTCTCACACTGGATGTGAATGATAGTCCCTGGTGTATTAATCTTCATGTTCCAGCAGAAGAAATTCCTACTACCCACAGCTGGTTCTCTAGGATCTTCGGATTATGAGCCCCTGCCTGTGATCTTCTTCCTACATAGCATCTCGTTGTGGATATTTATAGCTTTAGGGACATAAGAGCGTTTGGATATGGCTGTGCAGGTTCTGATTTTCTCTTTGTTTACTTTATTCCAGAAATGAAAGTTCATTAGCATCTACGCTGAAGACGCTCCTGTTCTTCACAGCTTTAATGATCACTGTTCCTATTGGGTTATATTTCACAACTAAATCTTATATATTTGAAGGTAATCTTAGACCCATTAAAACAGATATTTACCCTGATTTAAGATTCTGTGCTTTTATGACCTCTTTATATTTGTAAACTGGGTATTCTTATTTTTTTCTTGTTTTGCTTTTCAAAAAATCATATTACTCATAATGGGTCTTTATGAAATAACTTGTTATTTCAGCTTGACATTTTACTCGTATATGGTTTTCTGTGAAATAGTGTGCAAATCCTTTCTCTTAGTACCCTTTTAAGAGTAGGAGTTGGCTGATGTGGGAGGAGGAATTTGGGGGAATGGACTTCTAGTGTCGGATAATGGAAGGAAGAAAAAATGAAAACGAAGTCCCCTTTTTGATGTCAAAGGCTTTTTTTAAAAAAAATGAGATGGAGTTTCACTCTTGTTGCCCAGGCTGGAGTGCAATGGTGGGATCTCCGGCCCATTGCAGCCTCCACCTCCTGGGTTCAAGTGATTGTTCTGTCTTAGCCTCCTGAATAGCTGGGATTATAGGCACCTGCCACTACACCTGGCTAATTTTTGGTATTTTTAGTAGAGGTGGGGGTTCACCATGTTGGCAAGGCTGGTCTTGAATTCCTGACCTCAGGTGATCCACCCACCTTGGCTTCCCAAAGTGTTGGGATTACAGGCATGAGCCACCTCGCCTGGCCTAAAGTCTTTAGACTAAGTTATAATTATGGTTTTGTTTAAAATAATGTTCTTAGTATATAGAAGGTACTCATATCTTTTAGTGAATACCTGATTGATTACCACCCATAGTATTACTTTTTAATTGCCTGACTAGTTAAATAAATAATGTCATTAAATATTAGAATGCTTTGTGTTTTTGTACTTTGGTAAATTTTGGAATAAAATGGAAACTTTTTTTTCTCTTGATAGGCGCCCTTGGGATGTCCAACAGGGACAGCTATTTTTATGCTGCTATTGTTGCAGTAGTTGCCGTCCATGTGGTGCTGGCCCTCTTTGTGTATGTGGCCTGGAATGAAGGCTCACGACAGTGGCGTGAAGGCAAACAGGATTAAAGTGAATGTCACCTTTTGATAGCATTACATTGATTTTTTAAAATGGTAAATGCTGGAATGGGGGACATCTGATTTGAATAAAGTTAAAAGAACATGTTAAAGTCAGTCTTAAGGAGTCATGTTTGAGTGGTGTAAATTTTGATCCTTCTAATATGTTGGTTTGTATATTCAGTTTTCACTGTATGAATTTCATTTGCAAATGAGAATTTGGAAAAGTTAAATTAGTTACAAATGTTAATTTAGTTACACATTATTCTTGAAAGAATTTTATCTTCTTTCAACAAAACATGTTTTATAGTATTCTGACTTATGGTTGCCTTTGAGTTTAACTCCGTTGGATATATTAAGATGCACACAGTGAAGCAAATTAAACTCCGCTTTATGCTGGAATGCTTTCCTTAGCATGAAAATACCAAGTCCTTGGATTTGGAATTTTAATTTCCTATGGAAAGTTGCTTAAATTGTGGACACTGGAATTTGAATGTCACTAAGGAATTTCACATAAAGTGTAATCTCTAGTCAGTAGGAATTTTCCATTACATGATTTTATGGGAAAACTAGGCTAAATCACATCCATTGAGGTAAAAGGACTTTAGCTTACTGAAAGATCTAGAGAGCAAAACAAAGATCCTACCACTCAAACACTCGGCCTGCTTCCTTCAGGTCCCCTTGCAGGACAGCTTTGTGCTTTGCAAACCAACTTTAATGAGATACTTTGCTTCCTCATTCAACATTGAAGCTAGGCTTCAATTAAAAGGTTTGAGGATGCTCCATTTAAAATTGTTTTTCCTACTGTTTTTTAAAATTGTAGTGTATATGATAGGAATTTGCATTTAAATATGTTCATTTTTGCATATGTTAAGAATGGAAAAAATCTTGAAAACTTTTTTTTTTTACCCAAAAAATGTTCTCCTTGGGGTTATCTGATGGAAAAAATCCTTGAATTTATTTTTGTATCTTTAGTCTGTGTACTTTCTAGTTATTTGGTACTAATTGTGTGCAATCAAAAAACACTCCCCAAAGTATTTGTTTTTTTAATTATAAAACATAATACATGTCCTTTATAGAAAGCAGGAAAAATACATATTCACACAGGAAAAAATAATCAAAATTTCCCATAATGTTGCCATCTAAAAATAACCTCTATTTTAGTTTATATTCTGTATGCATTTTTGAAAGCCATTTCTTAATGCTAGTTTGATGCACACTGAAAGTTTAGTTTACAAGTTCAAATTTTGCCAGCTTTTCCTGACAGCTATTTGCACTTTTTCAGATGAGTGATTATTGGCCATTTTCTTTTTTTTTTTTTGAGACAGAGTCTCACTCTCTTGCCCAGGCTGGAGTGCAGTGGCATGATCTCTGCTCACTGCAACCTCCACCTCTGCCTCCTGGTTTCAAGCAGTTCTCCACATCAGCCTCCTGAGTAGCTGGGACTACAGGTGACTGCCACCACACCCAGCTAATATTTTTTTGTATTTTTTAGTAGAGACGGTTTCCCCATGTTGGCTAGGATGGTCTTGAACTCCTGACCTCAGGTGATCTGCCCACCTCAGCCTCCCCAAGTGCTGTAATTACAGGTATGAGCCACCTTGCCGGGCCTTGTTAGCCATTTTCTAAATGAGCACATTCTGTCTTTCTTCTCTTAAAATTCAAATTTTCTGTTACTGATAATCCTAATACTTAGGATTCTTGCTTAAGCATTTGAAACGATTACCGATTTGTTGTTCACATTATGTTTTATGTTGTGAAATTGGACTAAAGGAATAGATGAATGATTAGTCATAAAAGTTAAATAGGCATTTGTGTTTAACTGTTGAGAAAAGTGAAAGATCGGTATGATTATTATGGAACTTTTTTTAATTCTTGCTTAAAGACTACAATTTTAGTATAATGACATTTGAGTCTAGAGTATTGTGTGGCAGATTTCTAGATGGTCCCTACTTAAGATGTATTGTTGTATTTAGAATTGTCCACCTGATTTCTTTTTATATAATGCCAGGTTTTTCTCGTGCTTTTGGGATCTTATGCTGTTGTAAAATATTACTGTCCAATGTCAGATTATTTTGTTTGGTTTCAGGCATTTGCTGAATAGGTAATGATATATGGTATTTTTCTGCAAGTATTTAAACCAGGGACACATGCAAAGACAGTTGTAATTCCCTCTTCGAAAAAGCCCAAGTGTTTGAAGGTTAAAATCGAATATTTAGGATCATTACAAAATAGGCTTGTTTTCATAGCAGTTAGTTTGTTCCTAGAGTTTTAACTGTTAACTCACTAGTTTGCTGCTGTTTTTAACTAAGTCAAATAACATAAGGTATTTGACAAATAGATTTATTTTTCAAGATGTCTCACTAGTTTCCTTTTACATAATGTATATACTTCAAGATGTATAGAAAGGAAAGCTACAGTTGAGCCCTTACACATGTTTTAAGGTTGGAATATATTCCCTATTGTTTGAAAACCAATTGTAAGAATAACCTCAATTGGGAGGTATAACTTGAAACTACTGATTTCACCCCATTTACGGTACCACATTACCTTCCTCACGTGTTTTGCCCCCGAGAATGTAGTCCTTTTTCTCAGTTGTGTTGAAAAATGAAAAGTCTGCTGTAGAGTGCATCTGATGTTATTAGCTGTTCAAATGGATACCATTGTACATATAACGGTAGAATTAGGTTTTGGGTTGTTAGTGAAAAGAAATTTAAGCTTGCCGTTATAAAAAACTATGTTTCAGCCAGGCGTAGTGGCTCACGCCTGTAATCCCAGCACTTTGGGAGTCCGAGGTGGGCAGATCACCTGAGTTGAAGACCAGCCTGACCAACATGGAGAAACCCTGTTGCTACTAAAAATACAAAGTTAGCTGGGCATGGTGGCGCATGCCTGTAATCCCAGCTACTCAGGAGGTGGAGGCAGGAGAATCGCTTGAACCCAGGAGGCAGAGGTTGTGGTGAGCCAAGATTGCACCATTGCACTCCAGCCTGGGTGACAAGAGTGAAACTGTGTCTCAAAAATGAAAACAAAAAAAACTGTTTTATGGAAATTCTAACAGAAATATATATATATATATATATTTTTTTTTTTTTTTGAGACAGAGTTTTGCTCTTCTTGCCCAGGCTGGAGTGCAGGGGTGTGATCTCAGCTCACTGCAACCTCCATCTCCCAGGTTCAAACAATTCTGCTGCCTCAGCCTCCCGAGTAGCTGGGATGACAGGCACATGCAACCACGCCTGACTAATTTTTAGTAGAGATGGGGTTTCGCCATGTTAGCCAGGTCGGTCTCAAACTCCTGACCTCAGGTGATCCACCCCCCTCTGTCTCCCAAAGTGTTGGGATTACTGGCGTGAGCCACCGTGCCCAGCCTAATAATTAGAACATTTTTATCATGAAAATCTCATCAGCTTTGCCAAAAGAAACAACTGATTGACTTGTTTGGCGTTTGTTTTCCATTTTCAAGTGAGTTTTATATATACAGTTAGAATACCCAAGGAGACCAGTAAAATCAGTTAAACAAGTAGGGTGTATCCAAAGAAAGATGAAACCAGAAAGTACATAAAAAGGATTTAAATCCCATTTTAAATGGACCTAGTATGTATTTCTTACATCTAGACAAGCTCATTTTTATTGTTTAATTTATGCCCAAGTGAAGTTATAAACTTATGGTTCAATTTTGACATGGAATTTGTCGCTTGTCTGAGGTCAGTGGTAGGTTTCTCTGCTCTCAAGCACTCTGTCACCCACCAGATTAGTACAACTATTAATTGAGACTCTACTCCTATGTTTAAGATAATTTTTACAAGAGCTGGCTGAAGCAGCACGTTAGTAACCTGACAAGATTTCTTTTTCCCTTTTCAGGGGAAAGAGTCACCTTGAAAATTAATTGTTTTCAGGGACTTTGGGAATCTAATGATAAATATTACACATAATCTATGAATAGCTTAATCCTGTATATTTTCATTAAGATAGGAATTCCTTGACATCACTCCTGGCCACACTTTCCTTGCCTGTGTTGTTGTATGTGTATTTGAAAGTAACATCTGCATTCCTTTGAAGATGTTCTATGGGTCATATTTGTCGGTTAAACAGAGTAGTCTTCCTTTTCCATGTTCAGTGTAGTCTCACTGAACAGTAATAATAGCAATAGCTAACAGCATCTGCACAGCACCTTACAGTTTGCAAAGAATGTTCACACATTCTCTTTGAGTTTTGCATAGTGAACCTGTTACAAGATGTCTCTTGACGTCGATGCTAAAAGTGTTAGAATCTTTAAATCACTAGAGTCCTTGAATATGCTGTAGTATTTAATAGTGCCCTGACTAGGGGAAGGATTTAGATGTGCTATATTTCAAGCCGTGTATAATGATCAGAATGGGGGGCTTGAGTTCTTTAGCTACTTGAATCAGATTTACTTTTGTAAGTGATGCTTTTTTAACTGTTATCTGGATGGATTTTGTATTCACTATATTGTAGCCTATAATTTGTATAAATTTACCATCTGTTGTCATTAAAAAACTATCTGTAATGCTACTTCGATGTGTCCTGATTCAATTAATGTTTTATTAACCGCTCTGTTTTTAAAAATTTGTCTGCTTCTCATTCTATAACATGTGGAGTACGTACAGAGCTCACTTTAAAAAATTTGTTTGTTTTCCTCTCTGTACTATGTAGATTATATAGAATGCCATGAAGAGTAAGTTGTTATGCAGTAAATGTAAACCAGAAATGCTCAAACTGATTGGGAGTGTGGGGAGGGGTACTGAAATGTAAAGGACTGGTTATACTTTATGTGGGGTGGGCTTCAAATGCCCCTAAAGGAGAGTTGAGAAATACTGCTAATTAATTAAACGTGGGGATAGATAATTCTTGACAACGTCCACATACCTCCCCCTCATGACTAATGTCCTGTGTCCTCTATCCTCTAATCACCTGTTGATTGCACTCCAGCTCCTTCCTGTGCTTCTGAGGACTCCAGCTAATTCTTATTAATAAATACTAATGTTATCCCCTTCGCAAACACATTTGAAACATCTTAGTATTGAAAAATTTTATAGGTTATGAGATGTTCAGGGAACTCAGGAAACAGGTAATGGCATTGCAGAAACCACAGGACAGTGGCTCTCAAAGTTGACTAGAATCACCTTGTAGGATTCATTAAAAACAACTGATGGCCTAAACCTAACTCAGACCTTCTGAATCGGAGTCTCTGGGGGTGGAGTGGGGATGCTAGAAAGCTCTTTGGGGCTAGGCACAGTGGCTCACGCCTATAATCCCAGTGCTTTGGGAGGCTGAGGCGGGCGGATCACGAGGTCAAGAGATTGAGACCAGCCTGGCCAACATGGTGAAACCCCATCTCTACTAAAAATACAAAAATTAGCTGGGCATGGTTGTGCACGCCTGTAGTCCCAGCTACTCAGGAGGCTGAGGCAGGAGAATCACTTGAACCTGGGAGGTGGAGGTTATGGTGAGTTGAGATCGCACCACTGCACTCCAGCACGGTGACAGAGCAAGACTCTGTCAAAAAAAAAAAAGCTCTATGGAACAGGCATCAGGCAGTGATCATCATGTAGCTGGATTGAGAACTGCTGGAGATTTAGAATTGTGCCTCCGTGTATGTTTTTAATGCTGGGCTTGAAGATGTTTGTATAAAGCCTGAAATAAGCACACACGTTGTTAGACAAAGGTAGAATGTTGAATAACGCTATATTGAAACTACAATTTAAAATCCTTTACTGGATTCCTGACAATCCATATTGACTGCTCCAGTGCTAATGCATTACGCTGAATGAAAAGTTTAATACAGGGAACAGCGAACTTAAGAAACAACTGAAGTGTGCATGGGTAGACATGGCCACTGCTGTGCCTGTGATGCCTTTTCTTATTTGGAATCCTCACTGCTGTGGACTTTGGACCAGATAAGGAAAACCAATAGTATGTAAATCGGAGGTTTCAAAATCGGAGAAGTAATGGAGAAAAGCAGAAATGGTTTCTAGGCATATTAATTGTCTGGCTCCCGTGCCCCCCTTACCTTTCACTGCTTATACATGTCTGCACTTGCTTTCACATATGCCCTGCTCATTTGCCCATTAAAGATGCATTGAGGTTAGCCCTTTTAGTAATACAGGATGAAGGTGGAGAACATTCCAAAAGAGGATTCAGCAGCCTTGAGGGAAGGGACACTACAAATGGCACACCCTGCATCTCTGCGCATCTCACCACCTTCAATGCTCCCACCTGGGGCCAGCCCAGCTTTTACTCTTCGCCTGGAGCCTCACATTGGTTTCTGCTGCCCTTCTTGCTCCTGTGGTCACTTGCCACGAAGCAACTAGAAGGTTCATTTAAAGATATTAGATCAGGCATATTATGCCTCTGCTCAAAATCCTCCCAATAGCTCCCCATCTCACTCAGGAAGATCCAGACTCCCCTAGTGGCCTGCAAGCCAGGCCACTTCCCTTCATTTCATTCCCACCCCACTTGCTCACCATTTGCCAGCCTCCTGGATTTCTTGATGTTCCCCGAACCTCCCATACTTGGTCCCATTAACTGTTCCCTCTGCCTGGTACCCTCTCCCCCAGATCTTCTCACAGCTGGCACTTCCTCACCCTTCAGGTCTCAATGCTCATGCCACCTCAGAGAGCCCTTCCCTGACAATCTAAAGCAGTAAGTCCCTCATTGCTATCACAACACTGAATACTGGATGAAATTATCTTATTAGTCACCTCCTTCCACTAAAATGTAAGTGCAGGAGGGTAGGCAGTTTGTCTTACTCACCACTGAATCCCTAGGATCTCAGAGTTGCATGAGAGTTTGGCAAGCCCCTAGTAAGTGGGAAGATACCAACACAGGTCCCCTGTGCCAAATTGTCAGCTCTGCCTCAGGAAGAAGACCAAAGTGGTTGGAGGGGCATCAAATTTTTTTCCTGCCATCTGTATCTGTAGTTCTGTGTTCCCAGGACTCTGTACTTTGCTCTAAAGCCCTAAAACATACCCCTTGCTTTCTCAACCACCCCCAATCCCATCCTTCGCCACCACATCTGTTGTTTTTTGCACACAAGCAAAACAGCAGGGAAGCTAGATGTGCTCTTCATGGATGTGGGGCTGGGGTTTTGTCATTTAGCATGGTTTCGTAGAATGCTCTTGATGTGTCTTGCAGACACAGTCTGGGAACACCCACCAGTTCTCATTTTCTCTTTTGCTCTGCTGCTGCGATTCTGCAATTATCAACAATGTGACCATGTTTAGCTCTGGCCTGTGAACATGCACATAAACAGAGCGGATTAGAGTAGAAACAGAATCTGATTTTCTCAGCTATGTGTAAATTACAGAAATACACATTTTAAAGAAAAATGTATGTTGGATAGCCAGATTTTGTTGCTTTAAAAATATTCACAATAGAAAATGAAACTGTTTGGCGGCTATGAAAAATGAGGTCTGTTCTCATGTCTACCATTTCTTTCATAAGAATTGTATGTAGGACAGGCCAAGGGAATCATGCCTTTTTTCCCTCTACTATTTCTGCTTCTGCTAGCTAGAGACACAGTCCTCTTCCACTCTTTACTCACTCTCCCTCTGAACTCACCTCAGACCAATTAGAATTAAGGTAAAAAGTTGAGAGGGAAATGAATAGCAAGCCCAGGAAAATGGAATGAGCAAGAAAAGTTAAACAAGTTCTTCCAAATGACTTGGACAGTCTGGTGGGGACTGTCACCTGTGGTAGGCAGAATTTTAAGATACTCCATCTTCTCAAAACACCAATGACACAATGCTGTACTGAAGAGATTTGAGAGGGAGCCTCATGAAACAGTTCTCAATCCCTACTCCTGTTTCTGCCTGGTGAATTCTAGAGGTCCATACATTTCCATGCACTTAGGTACCATGTCAATACATTTTTCTCCCACTCTGCTGAATGCGTGGCACAAAATAGGTATATAAGACATGTGTTGAATCAATGGATATCATTCCATATTATGATGTCCCTTTTTAGAAATCTTTCTATTTACTTTCATAGTAATGTGTGCCCTGTTCTCCTAAGCCCCTGAGGCAGCTGGCCCTGACATGTAGGGGTACTAGTGGGGGATGACCTCCAGAACTAGGCCCCATCTCTGTCCTCAGCACAATGTTTTCTACATAATGCACAGTCTTCATAACTGCTATCATTTGGCCACACAGTTCTTTGTATCTCATAAGTTGATGTTGTTTTCATTTTAGAAGATGTATATTCTTTCTTTTAATGCAGTAGGTTTTAAAAGTTTAATCTGTCGCTATTCCACAATATCAAGTGATCATTTTAATGTTTGTTGTTATCTGTTTCATTTAACTTTGATTATTACTGCTAATAGCGACTCTTTATAATAGCCTTCATATAATGTTATGATTATTTATAATCTAAGCATAGACCGTTGGGGTGGCTGTTTTAGGAGGAACTTTCTAGCTGGAAATAACAGATGTTTTGATTGTCACATTGAACTCAAGGAACAAGCTTCCTGAATGCTGACCACATATTAAAATACATATAATCATTTGAACAAAGTAAACATTGGTATTTTGAAAATTTAATCTTTTTCAATTTCATTATAAATATGCAATGTGTGTTATAGCAGCCAGAATGTATGTTGTTTTTTAAAAAAAAGAATAAAAATAAATATGCATTTTTTGAATGCATTTTATGAGATCTTCTCTGTACTAAGTACCAACTTCTTTGGGATGAAGTGATTTTCCTTCATATTCTAAGAAAATGAAAGTGGATTTTCTGAGAAGCTATTGGGCTGTCCCTCCTAAGCTAGCCCAGTGGACTGTGTTGTACTTCCTAATCTAAAATCTTTGAGTTGTAAAAATCCTAAAATAAAACTACAACACTTTAAAGAATTAATGTACTTCGTTTTTTAGAGGAGTTTTGAGTCTATAGCAAAATTAAGCAGAAAGTACCGAGTTTCCATATGTCCTTCTCACCTGCTCCCACGCCCCTGCCTTCCCTACCATAAACATGAACCTAACACTGACACATCTTCATCACCCAAATTCCACAGTATATATTAGGGTTCACTCTTGGTGTTGTACATTATGTGAGTTTTGACGAATGTATAATCACATGTATCTACCATTATAGTATATCACACAGAATAGTTTCACTGCCTTAAAATTTACCAATTCATTCCTTCCTCCACCCAAGTCCTTAGCAACTGCTGATCTTTTTACTGTTTACATAGTTTTGCCTTTTTCCAGAATGTCATATTGTTGGAATCTTATAGTATGTAGCCTTTCCAGACTGGCTTCTTTCACTTAGCAATATGCATTTAAGCTTCCTCCATGTCTTTTTGTGGCTTAATATCACATTTATTTTTATTGCTGAATAATATTCCACTGTCTGGATATACCACAATTTATCAATTCACCTTGGGTGAATTGACTGCTGAAGTACATCTTGGGTGCATCTAAGTTTCAGCAATTATGAATAAAGCTATGATAAACATTCATGTACTGGTTCTTGTGTAGACATAAGTTCTTAACTCATTTGGATAAATATCAAGGAGCAAGATTGCTGGATTATATAGTAAGAGTATGTTGAGTTTTATAAGAAGCCACCAAACTGTCTTTCAGAGTGGCTGTACCATTTTGCATTCCTATCAGCAATGAATGGGAACTCCTCTTGCCCCCACACCTTCACCAGTATTTGTTGCTGTCAGTGTTCTGGATTTTGACCATTCTAATGGGTGTGTAGTGGTATCTCATTGCTGCTTTAATTTATAATTCCCTGATAACATATGACATGGAGCATCTTTTCCTGTGCTTGTTTCCATCTGTATATCTTCTCTAGAGGGCTGTTACAGTACATTTAAATAACAAATATTTTAATCAAGACTTTAAAAAAACTGACAAACTTTTCAAATCTTTCAAAAAGTCTTCATCTTTGTTTTGGCTGCTGTTTCTCATTACCAGTAATAAGAAACATTTTGTAAAATCTAAAGTCCAAAATGAAATATATGAATCAAAAATGCCTGATGTTTGGGAAGCACATTGATTAAGGAGATGGAAGACCTGGCTTCCCGTCTCACCTTGCCTCTAAGTATGTGACCTTTCAGGCAAGTCACTTCCCTTTCTCAATCTCGGTGTCTTCTATAAAGTAAAGGGAAGGACCAAGATGATTTCTAGTGTTCTTGCAGCTCTGAGTTTCTTTTGTTTTTGTATTTTATGTCAACATATAGACATCTGAGCCCTTTGACTGCCTCATGATACATTTAATATCATTGTAGTGAAAATTTTCCATGTTTCCTGTCTGTGCTGAAATGAAGAGCTTTGAATGAGGCTGAAACCTAGCAACCAGCTCTCCTGAAATATCTCATTGAATTTTTTGTTTGTAAAGAGTATAGACAGCAAAAATGGTAACCACGCTTCAGTGTTAATTTCATTTGATGACTCACCCACTCCATCATCCAAAGGTGGCCTTGATCTAAATTGTGACCTTTTCTTCTATCTCATATCATTAAAATAATGCCAGTAAAAGGGCAGTGACTCACCACTGGAGAGGATTCTTCTTAAGAAAATTAGCAATGCATTGTCATGGAAAGCTTGGGCAAAGGTCTTGTATTAGCCTCACCTGGTGAGCAAGCAGCATCCTTTGCCCAGCTCATTAAGTGCCTCTTCTGTAATATATCCTGGGGATTCAATCTAGCTTGACTATGTTATTTTGTTGATTCTCTCTCATTTTGGCAGTATTTCAGGCTTTGAATGCACAAAGTAATTTTCCACCAAATAAGTTGTTAATCGTCAATGCCTCCATAATTGGAAGGGCCTTAGGGAACTTGTTTTGCATTCTGGAATAGTCTTCATGTGTGGTTTATGGAAACAGATTTCCCTATGGACATATATATTAATTGTAGTCTCTACTTGTGGAAGTAGATAACCTGGAGTGACAGAAGTGTTGAATTTATTGTTTTCTACTTACCAAATGAGTACATCACAGGGAAAAAAAAATCTAGCAGTTTGGGTCTGAAAAATATGGCAGTTTCATTATTATTTCAGCATACCCTAGTCTTATTAAATTATATGTCATGGCAAAATTTACTAATAGCTTTTTGTGTTTCATTTAATCTGTACCTCTCTAGCCTACCAAATTCTAGAAGACACTGGATATAAGTTCTTATATTCCCTTTGTAAAATAGTAACATAACATTACGTATACTTGAAAACTTGATGAATACCTCACGCAATTGGAAGCAACCATCTCAAAATCATCTAGTCTCACTCTTCATTGTATGGATGCGACCCAGTAGGCAGAAGTAGCTTGCTGAAGGTCACACATCAAGTCATGAAAAAGCCAGGATGACAACTTAGTTCTCCTACTCCCAGACCAGCTCTCTTGATGTCTCAGGAGCCCCCTGGCATCAGAGTTCTTGGGGATAATGTTGATTTTTCACATGAATGTTAAATGATATCCTGTCTCATCTGTTTATGAAATGTAAAAAATATTTTAAAACATTACTATCACAAATGGTCTGACTATATAAGCCCTTGGATTAAAAGGGGGTAAATTAAGACATTTTAAAATTTTATTTAATATGTTCCTTCTTGGTCTTCAGTGAAGGAGATGCTTTTAGATTTGTGCTTATAAGTCAGCAAGGTTGATTTCTAGAAGATACACAAATAAATTTAATGTTATAACTTCATGGAAAACCATATATGGACTTCTGCTTTGGCATAAAGTACTAAGAAAGGCTTTTCCCCAGAGTTGGTAGAAACAAAATCACTAATGTGTGATTGGAATGGATCCTTGGATCCTTCTGGTGAATAAGGAGCCAATTGTCACTTTTTGGAGGTAACACTAACTCTTGGAGGCTAGGCTACTATTGTCTGGTCATCCATTTTATAAATTCATTTTCTAGTAGATATGGATTTTCTTTTCTCTAGAAGTTTACATACTTTCACAAGAAGCATGCCTGAACTAAAGATAAATAAGTTGACTATGTTTCAGAATAATTTTAAATGAATTTTAAGAAAACTTAGGGCAATACAGTAATTGGTTGACTCATCTAACTAAAGTGAAACTTCGGAGGCTATAAATAGTGGTACTTACTGGTTTCAAATATCCATGGGGAGGTGTTGATTAGATTGGATTCCATCAGTCTCATTCCAGTCTGTGTAATTCTTGAGCTCATTCCTCTGGGGCTGATGCTGTAGAGGTTAGACTTTTTATTCATTCATCCAGATATTAATTTAGGAAGTATTTAGTGAGTACATTCCATGTGCCATGTGCTGGGGGTACAGAGAGGCATGAAGGACATGGTGCCTGAACATAAATAGCGCCTAGACTAGAGAGGGAAAATGACAAGTAAATAGGGATACACCCTTTTTTGAGGGGTTCCAGTTGATGTCTGCAAGTGGTAGGCAGATAGGAGTCAATTCTATAAGGGACACACAGGAATCAATTTCCCTTGGGTCAGAGGAAGTTCACTAAAGGCTTTATAGGTGAGATGACACCTAGCTGCTTGGAGGAAGTAACGGAGTTGGCAGTGGGAAGTAGGGGTTGGGTTGAATCTGGGAAAGGGCATTTCAGGTCCAGAGCAGAGGAGGAGGTGTGATACTGGGGTAAGAAAGGCTGAGAAGGACTGGGATTGGGGAGGCGACAGGACCAGGACACAGAGGACCCTGTGAACGCTGTGCTTGGCCTTTTGGGAAGGGAGTTCAAAATGGCCAGAGCAGAGCTGCAAGGACAGAGAGTCCAGGGCAGAAGTGCAGGGCTAAGGGGCAGGAAAGTAGACAACAGGGAGGCAGTGAAAGGTTTTCAGCAGGAGAGGGACAAGAGCAAATCTGTTCTATCAGAAGCTTCCTTACCAATAGCAAGAAGTGACACTACAAACTATGCTGCAGTGAACATTCACCTTGGGCATGACGGAAACTATAGAAAAACAACCAACTGCCCTCCCAGGTGAGGAACAATGGGATGAACTATGCCCTGTTCATGTGGCTGTTTGCCATTCATAATTCACAAAAGTGGTGCACCAGTTCTTTGTATTTTCAGCATGTATAATATGGAGGGAGGAAAAGTATGTTGAGCATTTATGTTTAAAAGAGCTATAACTCCTAGTGTTTTTTTCTACTCTAAAGCAATGGAGTTATTCGGGAGTAAGTAGAACGATGTCATATATGGGTCCAGTGTTTTTCAGTTTACAATGTGCTTTTGTATCCACTATTCCATTCGACCCTCAACTCTGAGAAATAGGTACAACAGGATTCACCTGCATTTGACAGATGAAAATACTGGGACACAGAGAGGGGAAGGTCAAGGGCTAGACTGGAATTTTGTGTCCTGTCCTAGGTCAGAATAGGGCTGTCCGTACAGAAGAGTGTTGTCTTTGATGTGTCCTCAGCTTCATTTTTTTTCCTTCTTTAATATTGCACACAAACTTTACGTTATGTCACATTTTAAAATATCTTTCATTTCTTTTGCTATTTTCATACCTAAAAACCAGACAGTAATTTTCGTTGTTCACTTATTTTTTAAACAATTGCAGGCAACTGTTTCAATTCATCTTTAAAAGCTTATTTCCACAGCATATAACAACTTAATTAAATTGCTTTTTGAAGCAAGGCTGCTTTGTTTCCCTCTGAAAGATGACTCATGAGGTCCGACTGAGTCTCATTTATATTCCTCCCCAGCAGGTAATTTAAATGTGGTTTAGACAGAAAGGAGAAGAAAGAGAAAAAAGGAAACAAATGAAGAAAATTACCCCTTGCTTATGTCTTTAACAGGTTATTCTGGATGTGGAGTTAGATGAGAGAAAGCTGGCATGTTTCTTGTGGTGCCCAAACATTCTTGTTGACAGTAGCATCAAAAACTGGCATCTTTGTGCCCCGGTTTGTGTAAATGGTGTAGGAAGGTAGGTAGATTTTGGCTCAACCTGAAGAAACACTGATTCTCTGAGATGCCCAGTGGTGGTACCAGCTGGCTGGGTGGCATTGAGCTTCCTCATGGATGGAAGATTGCTTGGTGGTGTTGGGATGGGGAGGATACCCTAAAGGACTCTTTTTTAGCAATGCATGGGTCCTGGCATATTCAAGGAATAGGAAGAAGCCCAGCTAGCCTGACTGGTGGGAGACTAGGGGAGAGTAAAGTTGCGTAGTAAAGTGTGACAGGATGATGGAGTTAGGTCCTGAGTACAAACAATATCCTGAATTAAGTTGTCATTTTGTCAAACATTTTTTATTTTATACTTAGGAACTTCTTGGCAGTTGGGAACCACACAGTAGACAGGCAATGAATGTTTGCTGAATGCACGCCTGCAGGCTTAGGGACAGGAAGAATGGCTGAATGAATGAACACCTTCATGACAGACAGGTAGAAGGAAAAGCCATGGCAGGGATTTGGGATATCCGCCTTTTCACGGATTTGGGAAGGTTGGCTTTGAACTAAGGGAAACTTGGAGCCTGCATTCACTAATGTGAATATTGTGGTTTTGTTTTCTGAGTTGTATGTGCCAAGTGAGCATTTACTGGGGTCTTCTGGTCGAAGTAGGTTACAGGGGAGTATCCAAGTAGCCTTTTGTTTTGTTTTATTTTCCCAGAAAGCCATCAAAGCAGATCTATTGAAATATATTGTCATTCCCTTCCTAACTGCTCCATCAGCCCCACAGACTCCCCCAATGCCTGCATCTGCCACTTTATTTTTTTCCATTTTCAAGGGGCATATCTGATGGAAAAGCATTAACATTAGGGGAAGTATACAGTGTCACAGGTTCTGAAGGATGCTTTTGGCTAATTCTCATAATTACTGTGCTTTACTGTCCTCATGGGTGGGTGGAGACATCACCCACGTGTTGCACATGGATTTGTACAAAGGTCAACCAGATGACACATGGGAGTTGCTTTGTATGCTGCAAGGGCAAATTCAAGGTGCCTTTATTTAGATTATTAATTCTATTTGCTGATTAATGGTACTTATTTTAAAATTGATTCTGTAAAATACCCAAACAAAATAAAATTCCCTTCTCAGTGCTAGCATAGTCCACTTTTTGAGATCACAGCTTTCAGTCAAAGACTACATTTGACAGAAAATAACTGCAGTCTAAGAATATGAGCCTCAAGTCAAGAGATCGAGACCATCCTGGTCAACATGGTGAAACCCTGTCTCTACTGAACATACAGAAAATTAGCTGGGCATGTTGGCGCGTGCCTGTAATCCCAGCTACTCAGGAGGCTGAGACAGGAGAATTGCCTGAACCCAGGAGGTGGACGTGGTTGCGGTGAGCCGAGATCGCGCCATTGCACTCCAGCCTGGGTAACAAGAGCGAAACTCCGTCTCAAAAAAAAAAAAAGTACCTTTGAGTCTGCACCCGTTTCATGACCACAGCACAATTGCCTCCCAAGCTGTTTGCTGACAATGTTTATTAACCACAGGCCTGGGAGTAGACAGACACAGCCAGGTCACATTAGTTTACCAGGCCCGACACTCAAATGGTACAGAAGAAACGTCTTATCATTTCCATTGGTCACTCGTCAAGCAAACTCTAAAAGAAACCCAACATTTTCTGTGTCCACAGAAAATGTTTCTCCCCAAGAGAATGTTCCAAACTTTCCTTCCATCTGTGTCTTCTAGCTGTCAGCCCCTGTGCTTTCCTTGCACATATTTTCTTCTACGTAGCTACTGAGTCCCAGTGGGCCTGACATTGGTTCTTCACCTAGTGAATTTGAGAAGTAAACCCCACTGCCACCCCAGGCCGTTGATACATAACTGCTGTGGAATATTAGGGGTTTGCCGCAAAAGTCTCAGGAAGGCCTTCTCATCTTTCTGAGTGTAACATTCTTTCCTACCAAGTACCTGCAAACAGTAAATAAAAGAATTATTCATAACATAATAATGACTACCCCTCATTATTCCTTGATCTTTTATTTATCTCCTTTATGAACTAGGGGCATATGCTAAAAAAAGAAGATATTATTGTTCTTCCTGCCTCCATAATAAACAACAGTAATTACCTGGTGGAATGCATCCCCCTTCTCTACGGGGAATGACTGCTTCAGGACTTAAGAAAATGAGAAATTATGACATCACTGAACTACTTTTAAAATAAATATGAAGCCCTTGTCACAAAAATATGGATCTTCCCAATGGGGAAAAAATGACTAACATCAAATGAATCAGAAATATGAAAATGTTGCCTGTCATTTACCTGAGCAATTTGTTTTGGTTCTGTATGAAGGCACCTTGGAGGCCTTTGGCAATTGGGAAAAAAAACAAACAAGACCAAAAACCCAAATCAAAACTAAACAAAAAACAGCTGCTTCCCAGATTCTTATTAGATGGCTATATGTTCACTGACTTCTTACCAACAAAGCTGGAACCAACAAAGCTGTAGAAGAGATCACATAATCTTGCAGCTCGATGCATCTAAAAGTTTCTCAACTATTTTTTAAAATTTTAAACAGAACCTCTTTTCCCAACAAAACTTAATGCAGCTGGGTGTGGTGGCTCATGCCTGTAATCCAGCATTTTGGGAGGCCAAGGTGGGAGGATTGCTTGAGCCCGGGAGTTCGAGACCAGCCTGGGAAACATGGTAAAACCCTGTCTCTACCAAAACAAATTACAAAAAAATTAGCTGGGTGTCGTGGCACACGCCTGTAGTCCCAGCTACCTGAGAGGCTGAGGTGGGAGGATTGCTTGAGCTTTAGAGGCAGAGGTTGCCTTGAGCTGAGATCTTGCCACTACACTCCAGCCTGGGTGACAGAGCAAGACCCTGTCTCAAAAAAAAAAAAAAGCCAACAATGTGGAGGGTTGTTATGGGAAGGTTTAGGGAGCACAGTTATGCTGGCTCAAATGCATGCACACATCACATGCCTGTTTGTGTGTGTGTGCATGCATGCACGTGTATATTGGGAATTCAGGGATACTCTCTCACACCCAACGATCCCACCTGCAACCCCTGAGCCCCTTTCTGGAAAGCTTTGAGGAGTTTGGAAGAAAGATTAGTCCATTGCAGACTTACCTGGTAAAGGAGGGTATGGAATCTTTCAGTTGGCCCAGGACAGGCCTGAGTCAGCTGGCCAAAAGAACTACACTGGGGCTGGGTCTTCTAAGCCAGGCCCATCCACCCCAAGGTGAGCTCCCAAGCTGGCCATTAAAGGGTATTGCTATTATTAGCCAGCTTCATATTTCTGATGTTAAAAATTTCCCTGCTCTGACGTTAATATGGACCCAGTTAGACTTGAATCCTAGGCATGAATAATCTGTGGTCCTTTTGTCTTTGATTAATTTAGTGACATTTATTCTGGAAAGGAAGCTTAGAAGCTTGGAACATCCCTCCTCATTAATAATAAATTTTCAATTTTGTAGTATAAACATAATTCAAGACCAGATTAAAATGTCCCACATTTTTTCAGTAAGAAAAAAAGCATTTATAACTTGATTAAATTGCTCACAACTGTTTGGAACGCAGGAGCTTTGGCAGAGCTGGGCAGTCATATTTCAGAGCCTGCATATATGGCATTATCTGCTCTGTTTTTATGGGTGGTGATAATTGAGCCAGCTGGGATACTGGATCACGTGCTATTTTAGTGCATTTCTGAGACATTATTAATTGAATTCAGTTGATCTCTGCTTCAACTCAAGTGATTGGCGTCCTATCATTTAATTGATGAAACCTGGAACAGAACTAAAGGCTGTCAAAATAAAGGTCTGGTTAACTTTGCTGATTAGTCTACTGTCTTGAAACTAAACTACAGAGTTAATAACATACCACCAGTTCAGTTCTCTAGCTAAGAGAACCACTAAATAGGTCCTGTGCAATGTGCTCCCCCTAGTTCTGGAGCCATTGCAAAGAAAGGCGCCAGGGTCTGGGCCAGGAGCACACCTGACCTCCCCCATGCTATCTACCATGACTTCATCTTTCCAGATCAGCCGTGCACAGTCATAATGGAACCCAACTCCACATACCATCTGGCTTGGCTCTAGGTGAGCAGTGCTATTCAATTCATTTCAAGAAATTACACCAAGTGTCTGTTTCCGTTGTTGACCAAGCTCTGCACATGGCATCAGGGACCTGGAGATGGATAAGCATGGCACCATGTGTGTCCAGTGAGGAGCAGAAGGACAGAGGCATAGATTGACAGGCTAATACCACTTGGAAAGTGCACCAAAGGAGGGATGGACGAGGTACTTTGGGGGCATAAGAAGAAAGCTACTAGCTGGGCACAGTGGCTCACACTTATAATCCCAGCACTTTGGGATTCTGAGGTGGGTGGGTCACTTGAGCTCAGGAGCTTGAAACCAGCCTGGGCAATGTAGTGAAACACTGTTTCTACAAAAAATAGGAAAATTAGCTGGGCATGACACTTGTAGTCACAGCTACTAGGGAGGCTGAGGTATGAGGACTGCTTGAGCCCGGGAGGTGGAGATTGCAGTGAGCCGAGATTGTGCCACTACACTCTAGCTTGGGTCACAGAACCAGACCTTGCCTCAAAAAGAAGAAGAAGAAGAAAGCAGCTAACCCAGACTGCAGGGCAAGAACAGCAAAATCAGGGGTTAAAGGAAGCTTCTGGGGCACAGTGATGCCTGGACTGTCTTTCTTAAAATTAAAATATATCCCCTTTTTTCTTCCCATCAGAAGACATGTATTTCTACAATATTAGAAAACAATGACTACTCCAAAAAGAAAAAAGAAAACAACGTTGTAATACCATCACCAGAGATAACCACTGCTTATATTTGGAGTACATCTTTTCAATCTGTCTACATTTATCTCTCTATAGACACAAATGCTTTAAAAAGTCAGAAAGTCACTCATGTAGTAAACAACTGATTTGTTACTTACTTTTAAAAAAACTAACAGAATGAATATCTGTTCTTTTTTCTTCTCTTTATGTTTTAATATACAAATAAAAATTGTATATATTTTTGGTGTACAACATGTTTTGAAATATGTGTGTATTGTGGAATGGTTAAATCAAGCTAATTGATATATGCATAACATCACGTGAGAAAACTTAAAATCAATTCTCAGCAACTTTCAAGCATACACTACATTGCTCCTAACTATAATCACCATGACGTACAATCATCTCTTGGAACTTATTCCTCTTGTCTAACTGAAATTCTATATCTTTTGGCCAATATCACCTCATTCCCCACCACTGCCTCACCCTCAGCCCCTGTTAACCACCATTCTATTCTCTGCTTCTAGGAGTTCAACTTGTTTTTTTAGATTTTATGTGTGAGATCATGTCGTATTTGTCTTTCTGTGCCTGCGTATTACAGAGGTGACTTACTGATATGTGACTCTGAGACTAGGTCATCAATTGCATCGCCTTTTCTTCCTGGCTCTTATGGGTTAGTTGTTCTGAGAGAAGCCAACACCACGTCATGAGGACACTCAAGCGGCCCTGCGGGAGACTTTGTGGTATGGGCCTGAGGCCTCCTGGCAACAGTCCGCACCAACTTGCCAGCCATGGGAGTGAGCCATCTTGAAATAGACACTTTGACTGAGCGACACACAGAAAATATGAAATAATCATTATTTATTGTTTCTGTAAGCCAGTCAGCTGTGGGCTAATTTGCTATGCAGCAATAGATAACAAATGTACTTCTACTGCATTTTGCATTTCTTTTTTTTCTTTAGTGATAGATCTTTCTTATCGTATATATTTAAGATGTACAGCATGTTTTGATATACAAATATATATTGAAGTGATTACTACAGACAAGCAAATTAACATACCCATCATCTTATATAGCTACCTTTTCTTTATTTGTGGCAAGAGTACAAAGAAACCTACTCTCTGGGCAAATTTCAAGTATACAATATGACATTAGTAACTCTAGTCCCTATGTTGTACACTAGATCTCCAGATTTAGCCCTTTGACTTTCTTCTTCCCATATCCTCTGTGCCCCTGCACCCTGCTGCTGCTAACTACCATTCTACACTCTGTTTCTATGTATTCAGTGTTTTTCTTTGATTTTTAGTGACGTTTACATTGATTTTCAAATGTCTATTGGCCACTTTCTTTTCCTTTTCTAGTCTGTACCTTTGGTCAGGGTATGGTCTTTTTGCATTGATTTTAAGACATTTATATATTAAAAGTGTTAATATTTTGGCTGTCTTAAACCTGATATTTTACCCCAGTGTTTATTTTCCTGAGATGAATCTTGAAGGCAGAAGACAAGGATGGTGGGGAGAGGCTGTGAGATTGCAGGTAGAGGTGATGGCATGAGCAAAAGCATAGAGGAGAGAGGCATCCTAGATGTCTGAGGAGGTCGCAGGGAGGTAGATGAGAATAAGGAGGGAGCCAGGGAGTGGCAGGAAACTAGAGCAGTGCTTCTCCAACTGGGCATTCATAAAATTCACAAGGAAATCTGGTTAAAATGCCAATTTAGTAGGTTTGGGGTCAGGCCTGAAGCTCCTATTTGATGCAGATACTGCTGATCTGGGACTACACTTTGAATAGCAAGCATTTAGAGAAAGAGTTTGAAGATAGTTTGTGGAGGAAATTTTTAGAAATAGAAATATGCAAAAATACAAAGATTGTGTCTAGTTTCATGATCCAGAGATATCAGCTATATACTATACCAAGGAGCAGTCCCCTCTATCGCAGAGGCATGCATATCTTGATGTATATGTTTTGAAGGTAGCACTTAACAATTCTTGTTGCGGGATCAATTACATTTTTTGAGTGAGGGAAAGGAGGGGCTTATGGTTTCTGGAGTGGGCAACTGATGACTGAGGGAAGAACAGTTGATTTTGGAGGATGAAGGAGAGAATGGATTCTGCTTTAGACCTTAATTAAACCTGAGGTAACTGTCAGTATATTGAGAGGGCAAGAAGATGCCCAACAGGCATTTGGTTATCCTGGTCTGAAGCTCAGGAGATAGGAGAAGCCTAGTATAGATTTTGGAGGGAAAAGCCCTTACCTTGGTGCGGAGGTGAAGCATGGCATTCATGAGCTCCCTGGGTAACTGTGTAGACTGTGAAAGGAGAACAGGACTCAGGACAGAGGCCCAGGAGTCCAGGCTTTAAGAGGCAGGTGAAGGAGAGGAGTCCAGGGAGAAGACTAAGAGGAATGAGGATCAGAGTGTGTGGCTTCAAGAAAAAGGGCATGATCAACAGTGTCAAATGATATTTCGAGAGCCACGAGGATCAGGGCTGGCAAATGGCCATTTCTGTGAATGTGGCTGGGATTCAGGTTACAGCATTAAATGGAAATGAGACCAGCATGGACAAGGTAAAGCTCGATTGTGGGGTGACGGGAGGTAGCAGTGACAAGCAGTGGGGGATGGGTAGTCAAAGTGGGAAATCATATATATCTTAGAATTCAAGGGTGTAGATTACATAGATTTTTCTCTGGCTTTGGGACTATAAAGGCAGCACAACTGATTTCTCAGATAATAGATTAACTTTTTTTAAATCATTGTACTTTAGGTTCTGGGGTACATGTGCAGATCATGCAGGATTTTTGCATAGGTACATACATGGCAAGGTGGTTTGCTGCCTCCATCCCCCCATCACCTGCACCTGGCATTTCTCCCCTCATTACTCCTTCCCAGCCTCCCCACTCACTGCTGTCCCTCCCCTAGCCCCCATGACAAACCCCAGTGTGTGATGCTTCCCTCTCTGTGTCCACATGTTCTCATTGTTCAACACCCGCCTATGATTGAGAGCATGTGTTGTTTGATTTTCTGTTCTTGTGTCAATTTGCTGAGAATGATAGTTTCAGATTCATCCATGTCCCTACAAAGGACACGAACTCACCGTATTTTATGGCTGTGTAGTATTCCATGGTGTATATGTGCCACATTTTCTTTGTCCAGTCTATCATTGATGGGCATTTGGGTTGGTTCCAGGTCTTTGCTATTATAAACAGTGCCACAATGACCGTATGTGTGCATGTGTCTTTATAATAGAATGATTTATAGTCCTTTGGGTATATACCCAGTAATGGGATTGCTGGGTCAAATGGAATTTCTATTTCTAGATCCTTCAGAAATCACCACACTGTCTTCTACAATGGTTGAACTAATTTACACTCCCACCAACATTGTAAAAGTGTTCCTATTTCTCCACATCCTCTCCAGCATCTGTCGTCCCCATATTTTTTAATGATCACCATCCTAACTGGCATGAAGCAGTATCTCAATAAGGTTTTGATTTGCATTTCTCTAATAATCAGTGATGACAAGCATTTTTTCATATATTTGTTGGCTTCATATATGTCTTCTTTTGAAAGTGTCTATTCATATCCTTTGCCCACTTTTGGATGGGTTTGTTTGTTTTTTCTTGCAAATCTGTTTTAGTTCTTTGTAGATTCTGGATATTAGCTCTTTGATAGATGGGTAGATTGCAAAAAATTTTTTCCCATTCTGTTGGTTGTTGGTTTGCTCTAATGATTGTTTCTTTTGTGTACAGAAGCTCTGGAGTTTAATTAGATCTCATTTGTCTATTTTGGCTTTTGTTGCCATTGCTTTGGTGTTTTCATCATGAAGTCCTTGCCTATGCCTCTGTCCTGAATGGTACTGCCTATGTTTTCTTCTAGGGTTTTTATGGTGTTAGGTCTTATGTTTAAATCTTTAATCCATCTGGAGTTAATTTTAGTGGAAGGTGTCAGGAAGGGGTCCAGTTTCTGCATTCTGCACACTGCTAGCCAGTTTTCCCAACACCATTTATTAAACAGGGCATCCTTTTACCATTGCTTGTTTT